>NW_027328739.1:1275000-2550000 GCF_048564905.1 Vicugna pacos
GGAAGCCTTCCTTCCTCTGCAAATTTTTGGAATTCTCTGAGAAGTATAGGTGATAGCTCTTCTCTAATTGTTTGTCAGAATTCACCTGTGAAGCTGTCTAGGCCTGGAATTTTGTTTCTTGGAAGATTTTGTTTAATAACTTATTCAAATTCATTAGTGATAATCTGTTCATATTTTCTCTTTCTCATTCCATCCTGGAGATTATGTCTTTTTAAGAAATTGTCCATTTCTTCTTGGGTTTCCATTTTATTGACATATAATTTGTTGTATCTTCTTATAATGTTTTGTATTTCTTTGATATAAACTGTAACTTCCATTTATTTATGAGCTTATTTATCTGTATTCTGGTTTTACTCATGAGTCTGGTTAAATTTTATCAATTTTATCTATCTTTCAATAGCCATTATTTAGTATGATTGAATGGTTCTATTTTTAATCTTTTTATTCGTGTATCTTATGATCTTTCAGCTGTCTTTCCTTCTACTAACAAGTTTGTTTCATATTTTGCTACATCATCTGTTTGTACGATTATGTTATAAGAGAGAGATATTTCTTATTTGAATAAGTGGGATTATTTTGCTATATTCATCCCTATTAATACTGCTTTTGCTATACCCCATGGACTTTGTTTTTGTTGTCATTTTCTTTATATATATTTCCTTTGATTTATACAGCAATCCATTGGTTGTTTAATATTGTATGATTTATAATCTAAATTTTAGTATTTTTCTTTTGTTTTTTCCTTTAGAAAATTTCTATTCTCCCAGAATCCATATGTTTCTTCACAAAACAAGGAGAAAAATAATAATATTCAAAATCAGAAGACACAAATTTCCTAAAATTATTTTTGAAAAATGAACAAAGCTGTGGGTATTACCCTCCCTGACTTTAGAACATATTACAAAGCTACAGTATTCAAAACATCAAAATTTATCACTAAAAGACACACATAGATCAATGGAACAATATAAAAAGTCCAGAAATAAACCCACACACATATGGTCAATTAGTCCACAATGAAGGAGGCAAGAGTATACAATGGAAAATTGGCAATCCCTTCAACAAGTAGTTCTGGGAAAACAGGACAGTACATGTAAAAAGAAGATGTATGAGCATTTCCTTCCATAGAATACAAAAAAAAGGATTAATTTCCTTAATGTAAAACCTGAAACTATACAATTTCTGACCAAGAACATGAGGAGAACTGACTTTGAGATAAATCATAGCAATATTTATTTTTGATATGTCTCCTAATTAAAAAAAGGAAAATTAATAATAGTTTTAAGTTTACTAAGGAAAAATTAGATTTTCTACGTGATACAGGGATTCTAATTCTTGTATAAGTGTGAAGTGCAAAACCGTTTTCAGAGCAAAGGAAACCTTCTACAAGAAATATGACAACACATAGAATAGAAGGAAAAACTTCAGACAATGAGACCAAGATGGTGTTAATAGCCATAATATATATGTAGCATATTAGACCCAATATTTTAAAACACATGCCCCATCTTAAAAACACTTTAAGGGTCTTCATGTAAACTTTTCAAAAACAGACATGTGGATAATTTTCATGCACATAAAAAGAAACATAATTTTGCTATTCATAAGGGAATCATAAATCAAAACCAGAATGAAATATAATCTCACAGCAACCAAAATGGCTATTAGAAAAGTCTTCAAATGACAACCATCAAAGGATAAAATGGAGCCCAGGTACACTGTTGGTGGAAATAAAAATTGATGCATCCACTTATATAAAAGTATAAACAGTGCACAAATAACTAGAAATAGAAGCATTATATGTTGCAGCAATTCCAGTTTTTGGTATAAATCTGTAAAAACATGAAAACATTAACTTTAAAGGATATTTTACCCCCAATGTTCTTTACATCATCATTTTTAATAGCCAAGGATAGATGCACAAATCAACTTCCCATCAAGAGATGATTGGCTGAAGTAGATGTGAGATATAGGTAACATAATAAATAGTCATTGCCATATCAAAAAATAAAATTCTTCAAATTGGAACAATGTGACTGGACCCAGAGAGTGTTGTATATATGAAAATAAATCATACAGACAAAAACACTTTAAGTTATAACTTACATGAGAAAATTAAAGATATAAGTGTAATAATCATAAAGAAACAGTAACATAATCACATATATATGTGTACTGTTCCAAGTAGTGGTTTCCTTTGGGGACAGACAAGAAGGATGGGGAAGACAGAAATATGCAAGCTACTAGTTATAAATTAGAGGAGCAACAGTGCTATATTTACAGCACAGAAATATTTTAATAATTTAAATGATTTTAAAGAAATTATAGGCATATATTTTAGTAAAATGTGCGTGTATGTGGGAAAAATATTGAAGAAAAGAACCCAGGAAAATAAAATATTTTGTAGTACTATGACATTAAGGGGGGTGATTTGTTCAATTTCTTTATTCTTCTTATAATGTCCTTATTATAATTTAAGCATTTAAATGAAAAAGTATAGACTTTGAAAAAAGTGACATAAGTTTAAATTATTTCTGTCTCTCCCCTTAAATCTACAGTCAGTAAAACGTTCACATCTCAACAAAAATAACTACAACACAAAACAATACTCCAGAACGCATATGTACAGCTGACGTTTGGTGGGCTAAAACACATCAAGGAGGCTCTACTGAGGGAAGAGAAGATTTGGTGCCTGCAACCAAGGACCACTGACTAGGGTATCTGAGCCTACAGGTTCAGAGAACCCAGTAGAAACAGGGTCTCAGTGGTTCACACAGCTTCAGCCTCAAACTGCACCAGTACTCATGGTCACAGGTAACTAGGAGGGAGCCACAATGGAGACAGGAATTCCATCCTTCAGACACTCAGACATTCATGACATTGTCCTAACTCCCAATTCATATTGGTGGAGACAAGTTACCTTGCAAAACTTGTCATGGGAAAGGCACTTGCCTGATTCCAATTACCCACCTGTCTTTGCATGTTTCCTCAATGTGTACACTGAGTCTCAAGGCATATCAGATAAAAGGAAGTGTTCACCATACCAGTGACAAGAGTGGCATTAACTACCGGAGAATTCTAAGAAGTGACAATGAAAGCACATCTTTTATCCAGACAGTAACGACTGGAAAGTGCCATTTTGAAATATTATCAGAGGTAGCTCAGGTAAGTAAAACCAAAAATTGTGCAATATTGCAAACTACCAGAAAACAAAAGCAAGGTCTTCAACTCCCAATCTGTTATTTAGTGTCATCAGAGCAGTAAATTACCAAGACCATGACCAATCACAGTAAAATTATAGGGCATGGTAACATACAGATACACAGACACAGACACCAAAACAGACACAGTCACACACGAGCACACACACGCACACACACACAATGTCAACCCTGCAGCAAACTTAAAGTCATGGTATATTGCCATATAATTTAGACTCCAAATAGGTGTCATACAGAATCTCAATACATAAAACAAAACTCAGATATAAGTTTAATGAGCTTAGGAATAAATTAAATGCTGATAAGCAATACATTACCAAAGAGACTGAAACTATAAAATAACCAAACATAATTGGAGGACGAGATGAACTCAAAAACTGAGACGAAGAATGCAACAGAAAGCACTGGAAGCAGACTGCCTATGTGGAAGAGAATTTACCAAGCTGACCAATACAAAACTAGAAATGATAGAAGAGGGCAGAGATACAAGATATTAAAAAGTGAGGAAATTCTACAATAGCCATCAGACTTCTTCAGGAAATGCACTTTAGTGTGACATCCTGGAGGGAGAAGAAAGTTAGAATGTAGCTGATGGTTTATTTAAAGAAGTAATAGTTGATAACTTCCCAAACCTGTGTAAGGAACTGATATACAAGTCCGTGAGCCAACAAAACACCAATAACTTTAAGGCAAAGAGACATTCAAGATACGTCAGATGCAAATTGACAACTCAATGACAGAGGAAAATTTTAAACGCAGCCAAAAATTATTATAATAATCTACAAAGGAACCTCATTAGGCTTTCAGCAGATTTCTCAGCAGAAAACATTGGCCAAGGGTAAATAAAATGACATTTTCAAACTCCTGAAATAATAAACCTCTCACCCAAGAATACCCTACCTTGCACAGTTATCACTTAGGTATAAAGTGAAAATAAAGTCTTTACCAGACAAAAAAAACCTGAATGAGATGAAAAAACAAAACTGAGACACCTTATACGGGGTGCAGAAAAGAGCTCTACTAAGAAAAATAAGAGAGCAAAAATATGCAAAACATTGAACAAAATGCTAAGTAGACACCATGAGAAATTTGCAACTGTTTCTTTGGGTATGTTTTTAAAAGCTTCTCTACTATATGTATTCAAGGAAGAAAAATAGGAAATTAGGGGCAATAAATATATATACATCAATCTGGTAACAACTTCACAAGAATAAATGAACTAATTTGAGACAGTAATATTAAAAGTTAAAGAGTAAAAATAAATCAATATTAAAGGAGCTGCTATCAGCGGAAAAAGGGCTAAATTATACATGAGATGTTTTATTTTTAATTGAAGTACAGTTGATGTAGTATATTGTGCAGTTTCAGATGTACAGTTAAGGGATACCAACCTCTTTGTGGATAATATTGCATTATAAATTATGACAATATTTTTAACATTAAATTATTCTAAGTTATTGTGTATAATTCCCTGATCTATACAGATTATCTTGTTGCTTCTCTCCTTTATGTATTCTACATTATATCCCTCAATATCATACCATAAAATTGCACTTCCCTTCCACTTTGGTAAAGATAAATGTTTTCCCATATATTTCAGTCTGCTTCAGTCTTGTCTATCTAATCTCTCTTTCTTTCTACCATATCTCTATCAATCATTCAATCAATCAATCAATCTGTCTATCTGTCTATCTATCTATCTATCTATCTATCTATCTATCTTTCTATCTATCATCTATCTATATATCTATCTATCTCTCTATCATTTATTATCCTTCTATCTATTTATCTGCCATCTATCAATAGATAGCTATAGATAGATTTACATAGATATCTGTTATTCTTTAGATTCCAAACATAAATTATATTATATAGTTTTGTCTTTGTATAAGTTACTTCACTAAGCACATTATTTACTAGGTCCTTTCATGACGTTGAAATAGCAATGTGTTATACTATTTCATGGCTGCATTTTATACCATTGCATATTTATAGAAATATCATATCTTCTTAATTCCATAGTCTACTGTGGACACTTGGATTGCTTCCCTGTCTTGCATATAATAAACAGTGCTGTTTTGAACATTGATTCTTCTCAATTTATGGTGTTTTCCCCAGATTTTTCTGAGGAGAGTTATTAATGTTTCATATGGTATTTGTCTTTTAGGTTTAAAGAAATCTGACTATTGTTTTCCATAGAAGTTGTTCAAATTTACATTCCTACCAAGAGAATTCAAGAGAATTCTTACTTCCACATGGTCTCCAACACTTTCTATTTGTAGACTTTTAGATAATAGCCATTTGAGAAGTGTGAAGTGATACCTCTTTGTTGTTTTGTTTTGTAATTACCTAATAATTAGTAATGTTGAGCAATTTTATCACTTGCTTGTTGCTCATCTTTATGTTTTCATTGGAAAAATATTAGCTCAGTTACTCTGCCCTTGTTTTTGATTGGGTTTTTGCCTTTCACATTGAGTTGTGTAACCTAAATGTATGTTGCATCTATTTACCTACATCTATTAAACCCTGGTCATTTGCATTGTTTACCGATATGTTCTCCAATTACACAGGCAGCGTTTTCATTTCATTGATTGTGTCCTTAGCTGTGCAGAAGTTTTCAAGTTTGTTTAGGTCCCACTTGCTTATGTTTGCTTTTATTTCTTTTACCTATGGAGACTGATATAAGAAAATATTCCTATGATATATATCCAAAAGGGTATCACCTATATTCCCTTCTAGCAGTTTTATAGTATCAGGTCTTATATTTAGGTCCTTAATACACTTGGAGTATATTTTTGTTTATGATGTCAGGGAATGCTCTAATTTCACTGTTTTACATGTAGATGTCCAGCTTTCCCAACACCATCCATTGACGTGACATTTTATCCATTGTGTACTCTTGCCTCTTTTATCATAGATTCATTACTCATAGGTGTGTTGAATTATTTCTAGACTGTTTTTATTGATTATATCTCTGTGCCAATTCCATGCTGTTTTTATTCCTGTAGGTTTGTAGTATAGTAAGGTATCTTGGAGGGTAATATCTACAGATTTGTTGTTTTTCTCAAGGTCATTTTGGCAATTTTTTAATGGTTTCATGTAAAACAGTTATTTTTTTCTACTTCTACGGAAAACACTATAGCTATCTAACAGGAATTTGCTTAAATCTGCAGGTTCCTTTTGTAGTACGACTATGTTAACAATACAAACTCTTTCAATCCAAGAGCACAAGACATATTTCCATTTCTTTGAATAATTTTTAATTTCTTTGTCAATGTTTTATAATTTTCAGTGTGTAGACCTTTCCCATATGTGGTTACATTTATTCCAAGATATTCGAGGGGATGGATTTTAAATAGTATTGCTTTCAACGTCCATTTTAGGGTATCTCATGATTAATGTGTAGAAATGCAAGAGACTTCTTTACATTAAACTTGTACCCTGCTCCTTTGTTGAAATTATTTATTATTCATAATAGGCAGTGTGGATCCATTAGGACTCTCTATGCAGATTGTTATGTCATCAGTACTGGCGACAGTTTTGCCTCTTTCTTTCCATTTTGCATTTCTTTTACTTCCTTTTCTTTTCCTCTTCCTTTATTGTTTTACTGTGGAACAGAAATGGTGAGAGTAGGAGCCCTTATATTTTACCCTAATTTACCCAGAAGGCTTTCAGCTTTTCCCCCTGAGAATTATAAATTGTTTTAAATGGCCTTTATTATGCTGGGAGATGTTCCCATTATACTCACATCCATGAGAGTTCTGATCATGAATGTATGTTGAATTTTGTCAAATGCTTTTTCTGTGTGTATTGACATGGTCCTGTGAATTTTGTCCTTCTTTTGTTAGATATGTGTCATGCTGATTGACCTGTGTATGTTGAACCATCCTTGTGATTCTGGAAGGAATCCAACTGATCATCGTGTATAATCCTTTCTATGTATTGCTGGATTAATTTGTTGATGTTCTTTTGAGGATTTTTGAATGTATATTCATCAAGGATATTGGATTTTCATTTTTTTTTTGGTAGTGTCTTTGGTTTTGTTATCAGGGTAATGGTGGCCTTATAGAATAAATCTGGGAATTTTCCTTCCTCCTGCATTTTTTGAAAGAGTTGGTGGGAAAGAGGTTTCAGTGAAGGCACCCAGGCATTTTGTTCAAGGGGTGTTTTTAAAATTAAAGATTTTATTTAACTTATACTGATTCTGCTTTTCAAGTTTTCTTTTTTGTCTTTATAAAGTGTTTGTAGGCTACACGTTTCTAGAAATGTATCCATTTCTTTAAGGTCGTCCAGTTTTTGTCACATAACTTCTCACAGTGCTTTCATAATCTTTTTTTGTATTTCTGTAATATCAAATGTTATTTCTACTCTTTCATTTCTTATTTTGTTTGGGTCCATTCTGTGTATTTCTTGATAAGCCTGGCTAAATGCTTACCAGGTTGTTAATATTTTTAAGAAAAAAACTCTTGATTTTAGGACATTTAATTTATTTTTTGATTTTTATTTCATTTATTTTCAAAGTACTCATTAAAGAATTCTTATTCTAATGCCTTTGGGTTTTGCTTGTTTTTATATCAAGTAATTTTGGGTGTTATGCTTGGTCCTTTGTGTCAGGTTTTTCTTGTTCCTTGTAAAAGGCCTTAATTGTTCTAAACTTACTTGATAGATTTGTCTTTGCTGCATCCCATACATTTTATGAAGCTGTGTTTTCATTGTAATTTGTCTCTAGGTATGATTTTATTACCCCTTTGATTTCATAATTGACGTTGTTTTATTTTTTTAAAGGGTGTGGTTTAATCTCATGTTTGTGCTTTTCCTGTTCTTTCTAGAGTTGATGCATTTTTTCATAATTATGAGTATGAAAAAATACTTGCTGTAATCTATATTTGCTTAAAGTTCCTGAGGCACTTTTCATGACATAATTTGTGGTTAATTCCTTAGATAACATCCTGTGCACACTTGAAAAGTTTATGTGTTCTGATTTTCTGATGCTATGACCAATAAACCAGTTAGGTTCAAATGATCTAATATACTATTAAGACCTCTGTTTCCTTACAGATATTCTTTCTGGTTGAACTGGCCTTCAGAATAAAGAGGTGTTAAATTCATCTACTATTATTGTTTTATAATCAGTTAATTCCTTCATGTCTACTAATATGTCTTTATATAATTTGGATCTGTGGTGTTGG
Organism: Vicugna pacos; assembly: GCF_048564905.1. Lineage (NCBI taxonomy): Eukaryota > Metazoa > Chordata > Mammalia > Artiodactyla > Camelidae > Vicugna > Vicugna pacos. The sequence continues at coordinate 1,283,411 of NW_027328739.1, forward strand.
GTCCATATATAATTTAATGAGTGTAATACCCTATTTTAATATTGATCTCTTTTTCATTATATAATCTCATATTTATCTTTCATTGTGGCCCTTATTTTGAAACGTATTTTGTATGAGTTTATCATTGCAATATGCACTTTCTTGTAATTTCCATGAAATATCTCTTCCATCTATTTCCAGGCTGTGTTTATCTTCCACCATAAAGTGAAACTTTTTGGGGGCAGAGGCCAAGATGGTGGATTAGAAGGATGCTCGTTACTCACCATTTCCCACAAATGCACCAAGACTCACACACACAGACCTACTCAGCTAAGCAGAGAACATGCAGAACTCTGCCAGAACATTGTCCTCTTCACTATGTAAACATGTGGAAAAGCTGGTAGGAGAAAAGGAAGAAAGAAAGAAGAAAAGGCAAAACAGAGGGGGTCAGGTCCCCCAGGGAGGGAGCTGCAAAGAAGGGCTGGTGCTCATTCATTGGGTCTCCCCTCTCCAACTGAGAATTCGGAAGGATGGAGGGTGAGCCTCCAAGGCTTGGGTCTGTACAGAGTATAAGTAGGCTGACAGAACTAAGTTAAACAAGCAGAGACACCCAGATCAAAATGCAGCCCGGAAGCTGTGGGCAGGGCCATGCTGCACAAGCTGGGTGGTAGATGGGAATGGCTGCACTGTGGCAGCCAGGGGAAATGGAGGGGGCTGTGTGCCATGGCTGTGGGTGCACAGGGCAGAAAAATCTGGGCCCTCCATAAAACAATAGGGCAGATGTGCCCTGTGTGGGGAAGGGTGCATAACCATGTCTGAAAACCCACAAAAGTTTCTAGGTGAAGATAACTGGGGATCAGATACAGCCACCATACCCTCTGGTACTTTGCACCCAGGCAGCAGTGGGGGAAAAATCTGCATGCACCTCTGAGGACATAGCAACCTTAAGGGCCAGACGGAGACTTCTTTACAGCCTGAGGCAGATAGGACACTCCTGTCCTGGTTCCTCAGAAAACTTGATTCACCAAGACAAACAAGGAGCTGGGATTTGGGCCAGACCAGGGACAGGGCTGTTCCTCTGTCTTCCTGGAGCCAACTTCTGGTGTGCAAACCCGAGGCAGACAGTACAGTGACACAGAGCAGCGAAGTGACCAGCACCCTGAGGGGGAGTGTGGCCCCTCACTTTTTGGGCTGGACCGCAGCCCCTGAACATGGTGCCAGGAGATGGTGTGATGCCCACTTCTGCCTGGTCAGTCTGGAACAGCTGACTGCAGCATCCGGCAGGAGAGTGACAAACAAGCCCAAGTCAAAGAGAGCTGCTCCAGATGCAATGTTGGGGGTAAGAGCGATCAGCTTGCCGACAGACACTGGTAGCAGCAGAGTGAGGGCTCCAATGGAGGGCCTCTGATAAAATGAAGATGAGATTCCAAAACAGGATGAATACAGAAAGATTTCACATTAAATATACACAGTCACCAGGAGGACACGGACCACTCCAAAGTTTTAATCTGTTTTTAACTGTTCCATTTTTTATTAACCTCTTAATTTTTACTTCTAAGGCAATTATATACACACCCATTTTAATCCCTTTGAAATTTTTAAAAAATAATTTTATTATTATTGTTTTTCAAAACTCTGCTTCAACTTGATCTTCTATTATGAATTATACAATGTCTTCAAACTTTTGTTTATCCCTTCTTTAAAATTCTCTGTCTCTCTCTCTCTTTTTTTTTCTAAGTTGTATTACCACATAGACATTAGGTAGACAAACTCCTTTAAGACCACATTAGATAACTGATACTCCATACACCACAGTGCCAGAGAGGTAGGAGCAAGATGAACAAGCAGAGAAACCATTCCCAATTAAAAGAACAAAAGAAATTCCCTGAAAGAATGATCAGTGAAATAGACATCGATATCCTACTAGATCAGGAGTTCAGAAGAGGAGTGATCAAATGACTGAAGGAAATAAAGTATTTAGAGATACAAAATATGTCAAAAATGAAATGGAAGCTATAAAGAAGAAATGATTAGAATAGGTAAACTCATTGACTGAGATGAGGATTGATCTAAAGGTGTTGCAATGTTGACTAGATAATGCAGAGGAAAGAATTAGTGACTTAGAGGACAGGACAATTGACAGCACCCAATTAGAAGAGCTACAAGAGAAACAATGAGAAAAAAATGAAAAACGCATAAGGAATATATGGGATAATAGAAAGCATGCCAATCTTGGCATGATACAAGTTCCAGAATGGGGGAAAGATTAAAGGGTATTGCTAAGGTGTTCATAGAAATAATGACCGAGAACTTCCCAAATTTAAATAAGGAATCAGATATCCAAGTATAGGAAGCTCAGAGTGTCCCAAAAAGGAAGAACCCAAATACACCCACACCAAGACATATAATTAAGTTGGCCATAGAAAAGGATAAAGGAATGATCCTAAAGGCAGTAAGAGAATAGCAAAGAGTGAGTTACAAGGGAATCCCCATAAGGCTCCCAGCTGATTTCACTACAGAAATACTACAGGCCAGAAGGTACTGGCAAGATATATTCATAGTCCTGAATGAAAAAAATGATATATTGTAGGCTACTTTAACCAGCAATGGTATCCTTCCTGGTAGAAGGAGATATAAAGATTTCACAGACAAGAAAAAGCTACAAGATTTTAGCAATACTAGACCCATGCTAAAAGAAATATTGAAAGGTATACTCTAAAATCAAAAGAAGTAGGATACTGCAGGAATGTTAAACACACAGCTGGAAAGGTGATAACTCATTAATCATAACTAAATTAAACATAAAATTTTTAAAAAAGACATATAAATAATTGAGGGTGGGAGAGAGAGGCAGGAAAATAGAGAATTTTTTGTCTTTCTTTTAAAATTTTTCTTTCTCAGTAGAATGGGTTTGAGATCTTGTTACTATCAGTTTAATAAAAGCAGTTATAATAATGGTATAAAAGACTTCTATAAAAGGGTAACAAAAAGACAAAAACATATCAGGGAGTCAGTGAAACTAAATAAAATTCATGATAATTCAAAGGAAAATGACCAAACCATAAAAGGAAGATGAAACGAACAAAGAGGAAATATCAAATCAACTGCAAAGATAAGGTCAAAATGGCAATAAATAAAAACATATCATCGATTATTGTAAATTTAATGGACTAAATGCTCCAGTCAAATGTCATTGAGTGGCAGGCTGCATAATAAAGCAAGAACCTTCAATATGCTGCATACAAGAGACCCACTTCAGGGAGAAGTATACATATAGATTGAGAGTGAAAGGATGGAAAAGGGTATTCCATACAAATGGAAAAGCCAAAAAAGCAGGTGTTGCAGTACTGATTTCTGACAAAAGAGTCTTTAAAACATAGGCCATAAAGAAAGATAAAGTAGGACATTTTATAATGATTGAAGGAGTGATACAAGATGAGGATAGCACACCCGTTAATACATATGCACCAAATAGAAGAGCACCTAAGTACATAAAATAATTACTAACAGATGTAAAGGGGGATTGTGATGGGAATCTAATCATAGTTGGAATTTACAACACTGAATTAACATCACTGGACCTATCACTGAGACAGAAAATGAATAAGGCAACAGAGAAGTTAAAAAATACAATAGAAATATTACACTTTGTGGATATTTTCAGAGCATTGCCCCCCCACAAATTAGTATATACAATCTTTTCAAGTACACATGGGACATATTCCAGGATTCATGATGTACTTGGGCACAAAAGAATCCTCAGCAATTTTAAGAAGATAGAAATTACCTCAAGCATCTTTTCTGAACACAATGCCATGAAGCTAGAAATCAACAACAGAGAAACAAATGAGAACAAATGGAAAACATGGGGAGTTAACAATATGTTACTAAAAAACGAATGAGTCAAAGAAGAAATCAAAGCTGAAATGAAAAAGAACCTTGAGACAAAAGAAAAGGAAAGCAATACCACACAAAATTTATGGGACACAGCAGAAGCAGTGCTGAGAGGGGAGTTTATAGCCATACAGGCCTTCCTCAAAAAAGAAGAACAATCACAAATTAACAATTTAACCCACCAGCAGAATGAACTAGAAAAAGAAGAACAAGAAACCCCAAAGGGCAGCAGAAGGAAGGAAATCATAAATATTAGGGAGGAAATAAACAAAATAGAGATTCGAAAAATAATTGGAAAAAAATCAACCATTCCAAAAGCTGGTTTTTTGAAAAAGTAAGTAAAAGCAACAATCCTCTGTCCAAACTCAAATAGAAGAAAAGAGAGGGAGCACAAATTATCAAAATAAGATAGAATGGAGAAATTACAACAAATAAAATACAAATACAGTATGTCATACGAGAATATTATGAAAAGTTTATGGAAACAAACTGGATAACCTAGAGGAGATGGAAAGTTTTCTGGAAACATACTGTCCACCAAGACTGATTCAAGACATAACTGATCCCTTGAAAATGCAGAGAACTAGAAATTAAATCAAAATAGCAATATAAAGCCTCCCTAAAAATAACAGTCCAGGACCGGATGGCTTCACCGAGGAATTCTACCAAATATAGAAAGAAGAACTCATACCAGTTTTTCCCAAACTCTTCCAGAATAATGAAAAAGAAGGAGTACACCCAAAGTCATTCTGTGAAGCCACAATCACCCTGATACCACAACAAGGCAAAGACACTACCAAACAAGAGAATTATAGGTCAATATCACTGATGAACACAGACACCAAAATCCTCACCAAAATAGTAGCAAGCAGAATCCAACAACACAGAAAAAAGATTATACATCATGACCAAGTTGGGATCATGCCAGGGACACAGGGGTGGTTCAACATATGCAAATTAATCAATGAACACAGCGCATCAACAAAAGAAAGTAGCAAATCCACATGATCATCTCAATAGATGCAGGAAAATCATTTGATAGGATTCAACACACACTTATGATAAAAACTCTCGCCAAAGTGGGCATAGAGGCAACATAACTCAGCATCATGAAAGCTATAGATAACAAACCTACAGCTAGTATAGTACTCAATGATGAGAAAGTTAAAAACTTCCCACTAAAATCTGGGACAAGGATGCACAGTAACACCACTCCAACTCAATATAAACTTGGAAGACCTAGCCACAGCAATCAAACTAGAGAGAGAAGTAAAAGGGATGCAAATTGGAAGGGAAGTGGTAAAATTATAACTATATGCAGATAATATGTTATTATATATCGAAAACCCTGCAAGATCCAGACAAAAATTACTACAACTGATGGAATAATTCAGCAAGGTAGCAGGTTACAAGATTAAGGTTCAAAAATCAGTGATATTTCTTTATGCTAATGATTCAGATAATACTATAGAGCTACAGTCAACATGACAGCACTGTATTGGTAGGAAAACAGACATATAGGCCAATGGAATAGAACAGAGAGTCCAGAAATAAACCCACAAAATTTTGGTCAATTAATCTTTGACAAAGGAGGCAAGAAAATACAATGGAAAGGAGACAGACTCTTCAGCAAATGATGTTGGGAAAACTGGACAGCAGTATGTAAATCAATGAAGCTAGAACACTCTCAATGAAGCTAGAACACCATACACAAAAATCTCAGAATGGATCAAAGACTTAAACATAAGACTAAATAAATAAACTTCCTAGAGGGAAATATAGGCAAAACACTATCTGATATAAGTCTCGAAAATTTTCTCATAGAAAAAATAAAAGCAAGAATAATCAAATGAGACCTAATGAAACTTACAAGCTTCTGCACAGTAATGAAACCAGAAGTAAAACAAAAACACAACCTACGGAATGGGAAATAAAATTTGCATATGAAACCAACAAAGGCTTGATCTTTAGAGTATATATGCAGCTCATCCAACTGAATAAGAAAAAATAAAAAAAACAATCAAAATGGGCAGAAAACCTAAACAAGCAATTCTCCAAGGAAGACATACAAATAATCAAAAGGCACATCAAAAAATGCTCAATATCACTGATTATCAGAGAAATGAAAATCAAAACTACAGTGAGGTATCACCTCACACCAACAACTACAAGAACAACATTAAAAACGACAGAATCCTCTTAGCAAATTAGGATTCAGGAAATATATGTCAACATAACTAAAGTCATTAATTACAGACTCACAGACAACATAACATGCAAAAGTGAAATACTGGAAGCCAAATTAAGGAATAAGATAAGGATGCCCACTCTCACCATTTGTATTAAACACAGTACGTGAAGACCTAGCAACAGAATTCGGACAAGAAAAAAAGTTATTCATGTTGGATTCAATGTCGTAAGTCTGTTATTATTTTAGATGACATGATAATCTATATAGAGAACCCTAAAGATTCTCCACACCAAAACAACTAAAACTAATAAAGACATTTAGCAAAGTAGCATGATTCATGATTAATATACAATAACTGTCACATTTCTTTACACTAAGAATGAAATATTCCATAATTTTAAAAAATCCATATGAAATCAGATCAAAAAATGATAAACCTATGAAAAAACCAAGATAATAAAATCAATAGGACACTGATAAAGAAATTTGAAGATGATGCAAAGAAATGTAAAAAAATCTCATGGTCTTAGTTTAAAGGAATTTATATTGTTAAAATATTCATACTACAAAAGATGTCTACATATATAGAGATTCAGATTGAACTACATGATATTTTCCACAGAACTAAAAACAGTCCTATGATTTGTATGGAACTGCAAAAGAACCAGAACTGCAAAAGTAACAATGAGGGAAAAGAACAAAGTTGGAGGCATAGCCCATAACCCTCCCAGATCTCAGACTATATTACAAAAATACAGTAATCAAAAGAGCACAATGCTGGAAAACAAAGAAATATCTATATCACTGGAATGGAACACAGAGACAGAAATAAAAATCACACCTATGGTCAACTAAACTATGACAAAGGAAACAAAATTATACAATGCCTAAAAGACAGTCATCATCAAGTGATGTTAAGAAAGCTAGACAGCTACATGTAAATCAATGAAATTAGAACACTCCCAGAAGAGGCAAGATGGCGGAGTAGAAGGACGCTCGTAAGTCACCATCTCCCACAAATACAGCAATACCCACATCTACAGACCCACTCAACCAACCAGAGTGCCTGCGGAAATCTGACAGAACATCGCCCTCTTCAAAAGATATAGACGCCAAAAATCTGGTAGGGGAAAAGGAAAAAAGAAAGAACAAAAGGCAAAGCAGCACGGGACGGGTCCCGCGGGGAGGGAGCGGCAAAGGAGGGCAGGAGCTCGCTCACTGGGTCTCCACTCTCCAACTGAGAGGCCAGCGGGACGGAGGGGGAGCCTCTGAGGCTCGGACCTGTACAGAGTAGACCTTGTCTGACAGAACTAAGTTAAACGGGCACAAAGCGTTCTCCCGACACCCAGCCTGAGACGCGGGCAGGCAGCGATGGGCAGGGCCAGGCTGCACAAGCCGGGCGGAGGACGGGGGCGGCTGCACGGAGGCAGCCCCTGGGAACTGCAAGGGGCTGGGGGCCGTGGCTGTGGGTGTACAGGACAGAAAAACCTGGGCCCTCTAAAACGGCAAGATTGATGTGTTCTCGGGGGAAGGGTGCCTACCCCCATCTCTGAAAACCCGCAGAAAGTTTTCAGGGGAAGAGAGGTGGGGCTCAGGCACAGCCGCCAAATTCTCCGGTGCTGAACCCTCAGGCGGGGGCGGGGGCGAAACCTTCATCCGCATTGAAGGGTTTAGCAGCCTCAAAGGCCAGACTGAGACTCGCCTACAGCCCGGGGCAGATAGGATCCTTCCATCCTGGACCCTCAGAGAACTTGCTCCACAAAGACAAACAAGGAGCTGGGTCTTGGCTCGGAGCAGGGATGAGGCTGTCCCTCAGTCTTCCCTGAGCCACCCACGGAGCGCCGACCAGGGCGGAGCGCGCAGCCGCACAGAGGAGCGGAGCTACCAGCGGCGCAGATAGAGGGAGAGCAGCCACCGCATGTCGGGCAAGAACACAGCCCCTGACTGAAGTGCTGGGAGGGGGCACGACCCGCCCTCCTACCTGTCCTGTCTACAACATCTGACTATGGCATCCGGAGGGGCAGTGACCCGCCCGCCCACAGCAGAGGAAAGCTGCATCTGACCCTGGGTTAGGAGGAGGAGCGATCTGCTTGCTGACAGGTGCTGGGAGCAGCACAGATGAGGGCACCAACAGAGGGTTTATGAAAACAAGCTGAGCTACCAAAACAGGACGAAGACAGAAAGACTTCACATTAAAAGCACACAGACTCCAGGAGAACAACGACAACCCCCTTTTTTTTAAATCTGTTTTTACCTGTTCTATTTTCAATTACACCCTTAATTTTTACTTCTTAATTCATTTCTATTTCTCTTGGGTTTTGATGTCCTGTTATTGATTAGACACAGGTTTCAAATACATCTATTCATTTCCCCACCGCTTCTTTTTTTTTTTTTTTAGGTTTTAAAAGGACGTCTCAACCCGATTAATACTCTTCTTCACCTTGCTCTTCTATTATTCATTATACACTGTTTTCAAACCCTCTCTCTCCCTTCTTTTAAAAATCTTTCTCTCTCTCTCTTATTTTTTTTCTTTTTTTCTAAGTTCTATTCCTAAATAGGCACTAGACAGATAAAATCCTTAAGATCCAAAGTAGACAACTGATACTCCATAAAGCACAATACCAGAGAGGTATGAGCAAGATTAAAAAGCAGAGAAACCTTTCCCAATTAAAAGAACAAGAGGAATCCCCTGAAAGAAAGATCAATGAACTAGACATTGATAGCCAACTAGATCAAGATTTCAAAAAAGGATTGATCAAATTGCTGAAGGAATAAAAAGAGATAGTGTTTAGAGATATAAAATATGTCAAAAATGAAATTGAAGCTATAAAGAAGAGCCAAGAAGAATGGGTAAACTCATTGACAGAGACAAAGAATGACCTAATAGCTGTGCAATGCTGAGTAGTTAATGCAGAGGGACGAATTAGTGATCTAGAAGACAGAGCAATAGAAAGCACCCATTCAGAAGAACTACTAGATAAGCAAAAAAAAAAAATAATGATAATAGCATAAGGGACCTATGGGATAATATAAACAATCCCAATCTTCACATAAGAGGGTTCCCAGAAGGGAAAGAAGAATCAAAGGGGATAGAAAAGGTTTTTGAAGAAATCATGACTGAAAACTTCCCAAACTTAAAGAAGGAATCAGATATCCAAGTACAGGAAGCACAGAGGGTCCCAAAGAGGAAGAATCCAAATAGACCCACACCAAGACATTTCATAATCAAGATGGCCAGAGTCAAGGTTAAAGAAATGATTCTTAAGGCAGGAAGAGAAAAGCAAAGAGTGAATTACAAGGGAACCCCCAAAAGGCTCTCAGCTAATTTCTCTACAAAAACACTACAGGCCAGAAAGGAGTGGAAGATATATTCAAAGCCCTGAATGAAAAAATGATGCAGTCTAGGATACTTTATCCAGCAAGGGTATCCTTTAGGATAGAAGGAGAAATAAAGAGTTTCACAGACAAAAAAAAAAAAAAAAGCTGCAGGAGTTTAGCAACACTAAACCCACGCTAAAAGAAATATTGAAAGGGCTATTCTAAATAGGAAAGCAGCAGGATGCTACAGAAATGAGAAACTCACCACTGGAAAGGTAATAATTCATGAATTACAAATAAAGAAAACATACAAATCACTGAGAGTGGAAGAGAGAGGCAGGGAAATATAGAATATTTTTTCTTTCTTATTTAAATTTTCTAAAGCGTAAGATGGGATTGAGATCATGTTACTATCAGTTTAATAAAAACAGTTATAATAATAGGTTAATAGATCTATAAAAAAGGGTAACCACAAGTCAAAAATTTACAAGGGAGTCACAAAAATTAAATAAAATCCATGATAATACAAAGGAAAATTACCAAACCACAAAAGGAAGAAGAAAGGAACAAAGAGGATATACCAATTCAACTGCAAAGATAAGTTCAAAATGGCAATAAACACACATCTATCATTAATTACTGCAAATGTTAATGGACTAAATGCTCCAGTCAAAAGATATAGAGTGGCAGACTGGATAATAAAGCAAGAACCTTCAAAATGCTGCCTACAAGAAACCCAATTTAGGGAGAAGGACACATATAGATTGAGAGTGAAAGGATGGTAAAGAATATTCCATGCAAATGGAAAAGCCAAAAAAGCAGGTGTTGCAGTACTAATTTCAGACAAAATAAACTTTAAATCAAAGGCCATAAAGAAAGATAAAGAAGGACATTTAATACTGATTAAAGGAGTGATACAAGATGAAGATATTACACACATCAATATATATACACCCAATATAGGAGCACCTAAGTTCATACAAGAATTACTAACAGAGATAAAGGGGGATATTGATGGGAATACAATCATAGTTGGAGATTTTAACACTGCATTAACATCACTAGACAAATCTTCCAGACAGAAAATAAACAAGGCAACAGAGAAATTAAATACTACAATAGAAAAACTAGATTTGGTGGATATTTTCAGAGCATTACACACCAAAAGAATAGGATATACATTCTTTCCAAGGGAACGTGGAACATTTTCCAGGATCGATCATGTGCTTGGGCACAAAAGAAACCTCAACAATTTTAAGAAGATACAAATTATCCCAAGCATCTTTACTGACCACAATGCCATGAAACTGGAAATCAACAACAGAGAAACAAAGGAGAAAAAAAGGAAAGCATGGAGATTAAACAATATGTTATTGAAAAACCAGTGGATCAATGAGGAAATTAAAGCTGAAATTAAAAAATACCTTGAGACAAATGATAATGTAAGCACAACCACTCAAAACCTATGGGACACAGCAAAGGCAGTGCTAAGAGGGAAGTTTATAGCGATACAGGCTTTCCTCAAAAAAGAAGAACAATCTCAAATAAACAAGTTAACCCACCAAAGGACAAAAAGCCCCAAAAAGCAGCAGAAGGAAGGAAATAATAAAGATCAGAGAGAAATTAAATACAATTGAGATTAACAAGACCATAGAAAAATCAACCAAACCAAAAGCTGGTTTTTTGAAAAAGTAAATAAAATCGACAAACATCTGGCCAAACACACATAGAAGAAAAAAGAGAGAGCACAAATTACAAAATAAGAAAGGAAAACTGAGAAATTACAACAAACAAAATAGAAATAAAGAATATCATACGAGAATATTATGAAAAACTATATGGAACCAAACTGGATAACCTAGAGGAGATGGACAAGTTTCTGGAAACATACTGTCCACCAAGACTGAATCAAGAAGAAACTGAACACTTGAACAATCCGATCACTAGAAAGGATATAGAAATAGCAATTAAAAACCTCCCTACAAATAAAAGTCCAGGACCAGATGGCTTCAACGGGGAAATCTACCAAACATACAAAGAAGAACGCATACCAGTCCTTCTCAAATTCTTCCAGATGATTGAAAAGGAGGGAATACCCCCAAATACATTCTATGAAGCCACCATCACCCTGATACCAAAACCAGGCAAAGACACTACAAAAAAAGAGAATTATTGGCCAATATCACTGATGAACATAGACGCCAAAATCCTCACCAAAATTTTAGCAAATTGAATCCAACAACACATAAAAAAGATTATACATCATGACCAAGTGGGGTTCATCCCAGGGACACAAGGCTGGTTCAACATACGCAAATCAATCAATGTAACACATCACATCAACAAGAGAAAGGACAAAAACCACATGATCATCTCAATCAATGCAGAAAAAGCATTTGATAAAATTCAACACTCATTTATGATAAAACTCTCGCCAAAGTGGGTATAGAGGGAACATATCTCAACATAATAAAAGCTATATATGACAAACCTACAGCCAGCATAGTACTCAATGTTGAAAAACTCAAAAGCTTCCCACTAAAATCTGGGACAAGACAAGGATGCCCACTATCACCCCTCCTATTCAACATAGCCCTGGAAGTCCTACCTACAGCACTGAGGCAAGAGAAAGAAATAAATGGATCCAGATTGGAAATGAAGTGATAAAAGTGTCATTATATGCTAATGACATGTTTCTATATATAGAAAACCCTAAAAGGTCCACACAAAAGCTACTAGATTTGATTGAAGAATTCAGGAAGGCAGCTGGTTACAAAATTAACTTTCAAAAATCAGTTGCATTTCTTTATACTAACGATAAATCAACAGAAAAAGAAAGTAAAGAAACAATGCCCTTTAAAATAGCACCCAAAATAATAAAATATCTGGGAATAAATCAAACCAAGTAGATGAAAGAATTATACACAGAAAACTATAAACCGTTGATGAAGGAAATAAAAGAAGACTTTAAAAAATGGAAAGATATTCCATGCTCCTGGATTGGAAGAATCAATATTGTTAAACTGGTCACACTGCCCAAGGCAATCTACAGATTTAATGAAATTCCTATCCAGTTACCCAGGATATATTTCATAGAAGTAGAACAAATCATAATAAAATTTATATGGAACCATCAAAGACCTAGAATTGCCAAAGCATTGCTGAAGAGAAAGAAAGAGCCTGGAGGAATAACTCTCCCAGACTTCAGACAATACGATAGAGCTACAGTCATCAAGACAGCATGGTATTGGTAACAAAACAGACATATAGACCAATGGAACAGAATAGAGAATCCAGAAATGAACTCACAAACATTTGGTCAACTCATATTCGACAAAGGAGGCAAGAATATACAATGGAAAAAAGACAGTCTCTTCAGCAAATGTTGGGAAAACTGGACAGCAGCATGTAAAACAATGAAGCTAAAACACTCCCTTAAACCACATACAAAAATCAACTCAAAACGGATTAAAGACTTAAACATAAGACAAGATAAAATAAACCTCCTAGAGGAAAATATAGGCAAAACATTATCTGACATGTATTTCAAAAATTTTCTCCTAGAAGAAATAAAAGCAAGAATAAAGAAATGGGACTTAATGAAACTTACAAGCTTCTGCACAGCAAAGTAAACCAGAAGTAAAACAAGAAGGAAACCTACAGAGTGGGAGAAAATTTTTGCAAGTGAAACTGACAAAGGCTTGATGTCCAGAATATATAAGCAGCTCGTACGACTCAAAAAGAAAATAATAAACAACCCAATCCAAAAGGGGGCAGAAGACTTAAACAAGCAATTCTCCAAGGAAGACATACAAATGATCAAAAGGCACATGAAAAAATGCTCTATATCACTAATTATCAGAGAAATGCAAATCAAAACTACAATGAGGTATCACCTCACACCAGTCAGAATGGCAGTCATTCAAGAATCCAAAAATGACAAATGCTGGAGAAGCTGTTGAGAAAGAGGAACCCTCCTACACTGCTGGTGGGAATGCAGGTTGGTGCAGCCACTGTGGAAAACATTGTGGAGATTCCTCAAAAGACTAGGATTAGATTTAACATATGAGCCAGGAATCCCACTCCTGGGCTTGTATCAACAAGGAAATCAACTTCAGGATGACACCTGCACCCCAATGTTCATAGCAGCACTATTTACAATAACCAAAACATGGAAACAGCTTAAATGTCCATCAACAGGTGACTGGATAAAGAAGATGTGATATATTTATACAATGGAATACTACTCAGCCATAAAATCCAACAACATAATGCCATTTGCAGCAACATGGTTGCTCCTAGAGAATGTCATTCTAAGAGAAGCAAGCCAGAAAGAGAAAGAAAAATACAATATGAGATCGCTCATATGTGGAATCTAAAAAAGAAAAACAAAAACAAACAAACAAAAACAAAGCAAAAATACAGTTCAGAAATAGACTCATGGACAGAGAATACAGAATTGTGGTGAGGAGGGTGGTAGATGGTGGGAAGGGATAGATGGGGATTTCAAAATTGTAGAGTAGATAAACAAGATTACACTGTATAACACAGGAAAATATACACAAAATGTTATGCTAAATCACAGAGAAACAAATGTGACAATGAATGTGCATATGTCCATAAATGACTTAAAATTTGTGCTGAACATTGGAATTTGACCCAAAATTGTAAAATGATTATAAATCAATACAAAATGTTAAAAAAAAACCCAAAAAAGAACACTCCCACACACTGTACAAATATAAACACAAAATGATTTAAATATCTGAATCTAATATATGACAAAATATAACTCCAGGAAACTAACATAGGCAAAACAAGACATAAATTGTAGCAAAATTTTCTTATGTCCCTCTCCCAAGCTGAAAACAATAAAAGCAAAATAAACAAAAAGGTCCTAATTAAACTTAAATGCTTTTACGCAGCAAAGTAAACAAAATGAATAGATGAAATTCCAAATGGGAGAAAACATTTGGAAACAATTCAATTAACAAGAGGCTAATTTCAAAAATACACACATCGCTCATAGAACTCCATTTCAAAAATCTACAAACAACTCAGCCAGAAAATGAGCAGAAGACAATTCTCCAAAGAAGACACACAAATGACAAACAGGAACATAAAGTTATGCTCACATTGCTAATCATTATACAAAGGGAAGACAAAAATAAAATAATGTTTTACCTCACACTAGTGAGAAGGGCTGTCATGCAAATGTCTACAAATAATAAAGACTAAGGTGGCTGTGGAGAAAAAGGGACTCTCCAACGCTGTTGGTGGGAATGAATATTGGTGCAACAACATTGGAAACTGTATGGAAGTACTTTAAAAATAAACATAGACCTATCATATGATGCAGCAATCCCAATCCTGGGCATATAAAAGATGAAACCTGAAAACAAAGAATCCTAGGGTAAAACATAAGAAGTACACTCTGACATTGGACTTAATTTGATTTTACATATGTTTCCTCTTGCAAGGGAAGCAGAAGCAAATCTAACAAAATATGATTGTATCACTGTAAACAGATTTACACTGCTGAAGAAATGATCAATAAAATGAAAAGTCAACCAACACAATGGGAGAATATATTTTCAAGTGATATTTTCCAAACTAGTGTTAATATCCAAAATATATGGCAAACTCTTACCCCACAACAACAACAAAAATACCAAACAATCCAATTAAAAAAAGTTCATAGCAATGAACAGATAGATCTGAATCAATTTTTTTAGAAAACATATGGTTGGCTAAATGACACATGAAATTATATTCAGATTTATAAATTATTAGGAAAGTCATAAACCATAAATGAGACAAGAACTGACAATTGTCAGAAGGCTCTCATCAAAAAGAAAGGAAATAAATGATGGTGAGATTGTGGAGAACAAGGAACACCGTGGACACTCTTGATAGGAATGCAAAGTATTGATTCCAGTGCATATATACATCAAATTTTTTTCATCCAGTTTGCTATCAAGGGATGTTGGGTGTAGGCCCCTGTCTGAAGGCTCTAGAGAATAAGCCCATGGGCTGAAATGATAAACAAGCTGTGAGGAATGTCACATATCCAGGCTGGATAAAAAATGGCCTAATCAATGTATCTAGTATGGATGGCTGGATAGCCTATGCTGGGTAAGATCCTCAGATGAGGACAAACTAAGACAGGCACAGCCGGCTGCATAAGAGATGGCCTACTTAATGAATTTCCGTGATGAACTTTAAAACAATCCTTGATTATTTAACATCCTGTGCTTACTGCAGGAGCATGGGGACATAAATAGTTTATGTTTATTCACATTGTTATAACTTAGATGATATGTGAGGCATTGTGCATGTCCTATATAAAACCTTCTTCTAAGAATCAATAAACAGAGAACTGCTTCGCTTCTCTCCACACAGTGTTTGTGTGTATATGATATCGTGCCACTGACAGGGTTAATTTGATTTGTTGGGAGTATCATAAAAGGATGTTGCATTATATACAATGCTCTTTCTGCACCTATTGAGATGATTATGTGTTTTATTTCTCATTCTATTAGTGTGGCATGTCACCTTTATTGATTTGAATATTTTGAAGTATCCTTAAACCCAGGGATAAATCCCTTTACTCATGTATGTGTATGATACATTAAATGTGTTGTTGAATTCATTTTGCCTGTGTTTTGTTGAGAATTTTGGCACATATGTTCATCAGGGATAATATTCTATATTTTGCATATAATGTCCTTTCTAGCATTGTTATGCAAATAAATCTGGCATCATAAAACAAGTTTGGAATCTTTCACCCCCTTCAAATTCTTGGAAGATTTGGGGTAGAATTGGTGAATAATTGTCTTCAAATGTATGACAGAATTCAGCAGAAAATTCGTCTTGTAAATTTTTACTAGTTTGGAAAGTTTGCATTATTTTTGTACTCTTACACTCTTTTGCCCTGTTTAATTTTCTTATTTCTTCTTGATTCGGTATTGGAAGACATATGTTTCTGGAAATATGTCTTTTGTTCTAGGTCATTCAAATTGTTGGCTAGTGGTAATTTCTTATGATGATTTGCATCTCTACAACATCAGTGGTAATATCTTCTCTTTTATTTCTAATATTATCTGAGTCATTATTTTCTTAGACAACCTAAACTTTTGTCCACTTTATGTTAAAAAGAAACAGAGTTAAGTATATTTTTTTATCTTTTCAACTGTTTCTCTTGTTATTTGACTTACTCTCATTCATTTAATTTTCTTCTTTATTCTTTGTTTTCACCTAGATTCTTGATGTGTAATGTTAAGAAGTGTGAATCTTTGTATTTCATTTATTATTAAATATTTTTTATTTAGTTATTATTTATTTATTTATTTATTTGCATATTTATTCATTTATTTATCATTGAAATACTGCCATTTACAATGTGTCAATCTGTGATGTATAGCACAGTGTTCCCATACATGCATATATTTGTGTGCCTATTAAAGTTTACTTCACGATATTTAACTTACTGCCCTGTGTCATAGAAAAGAAATTTTGAAAAAATCTATTTTTATATATAGTGGATAGCTTTTATAAATCTACAGCTCCCAAATATATACTCTCGCAGCCCTTTTTGGAAGTAATCATAAAATTGTTTATTAGATCTGCGACTGTGTTTCAGTTTTGTAGATAAAATTGTAGTGTTCTCATCCAAATTTTTTTTTAAGGTTCCACATATGTCATGTCATGTATTATTTTTCTTTCTCTTTCTGGCATTTTTCAATTAGATTGACACTTTTGGGGACATCCATTTTGCTTCAAATGTCATAGTTTTACCATTTTTCATTGCAGAATATTATTCCAATGTGTAAATACGGCATAACTTCTGAATACTGTCATCTGTTGTTGGACGATAAGGTTGCTTCCATGTCTTTTGTATATAGCACTGCTAAGAACATTGGGGTGCAGAAGTCTTTTTGAATTAGACTTCCCTTTGATATATACCCAGAAGTGAGATTGCTGGATTGTATCTTAATTCTGTTTTTATTCTTTTGAGGAATCCCCATCCTGGTTTCCACAATGACTGCACCAAACTACATTCCTACCAACAGTGTAGGAGGGTTCCCTTTCTCCACAGCTTCCCCAGCATCTGTTGTTTGTGGACTTTTGAATGATGGCCACTGTGAGTATTGTGAAGTGATAATTCATTATAATTTTGAATTGCCCTTCTCTGATAATGAAACTGAGCAATTTATTTTTTCATATATCTATGTATCATTTGTATGTCTTTATTGGAGAATTGCTTTTTTAGGGCTTCTGCCCATTCTCAGATTGGGTTTCTTTTTTTTTATTATTATTATGTTGTATGAAGTCTTTGTATTTTGGAAATTAAGACTTTGTCAGTTGCATCATTTCTTAATATTTTCTTTAATCCTGTAGGTTGTCATTTTGCTTTTTGTCTGGTTTGCTTTGCTGTGCAAAAGCTTATAAGTTAAATTAAGTCCCATTTACTAATTTTGCTCTTACATCCATTACCTGGGTAGGCTGTTCTAGGAGGTCATTGCTGAGATTTATCTCAGAGTGTTTTGCGTATTAACTCTTCTAGGAGATTTACTGTGTCTTGCCTTTCATTTGAAACTTCAAGCCATTTTTTGCTTATTCTTGTGTATGGAGTGAAGGAGTGTCCTAACTCAATTGCTCTGCATGCTGCTATCCAGTTTTCCCAACACCATTTGGTGAAGAGATGGTCTTTTCTCTGTCATATTCTTGGCTACTCTGTCAGAGATTAATTGAACATAGGCCTGAAGATTTATTCCTAGGCCCTCTATTCTGTTCCAATGGTCCATATGACTTTTTCTGTATCAATATCATGTTATTTTGTTTATTATAGCTCTGCAATATTGTTTGGAGACCTGGTGGTTTATTCCTCCAGCCTCTTTCTTTTTCTTGAATATTGCTTTGGAAATGATGGATATTTTATGACTCTGTGTAAATCTTAGGAGTATTTGTTTCAGTCAAAAAAAATGTTTTGAATAATTTGATAGGAAATCAAATTAAGTCTGTGGATTGCCTTGGGCGGTATGGGCATTATAACAATATTGTTTCTTCCATTACAAGTTCATTGGGTATCTTTCCACTTCTTCAGATCTTTTTTGAATTCCTCAATCAATGTTTTCTAGTTCTCCATGTATAAGTCATTCACCTACTTGGTCAGATTTATTCTTAAACATTTTATAGTTTTGGGTGCAGTTAAAAAAGCGGTTGTTTCTATACTTTGTTTTCCTGTTGATTAAATAGTAGCATAAAGAAATGCAATTGGTTTTCCTACATTACACTGGGTACCTTGCCCAGTTCCTTTTTTAGCCTAAGTAATTTTTTTGTGAAGCTTTTTCGGTTTTCTATATATAGAGTCATGTCTGCTTATCATGGCAATTTTACCTCTTCTTTTCCAGTCTGAATGCTTTTATTTCATTTTCTGGCCTGATCGTTGTGGCTAAGATTTCCAAGACTATATTGAATAGAAATTGTGAGAATGGGCAAACTTGACTTGTCTCAGGTTTTTCTGGGAAGGGTTTTGGTTTTTCACCATTTAGTATTTTGCTGGCTATATGTTTGTCATAAATAGCTTTCATTAGCTGAGATATGGTCCCTTTGTGCCCACTGTGATAAGGACTTTTATAGCAAATAGTGGTTAAATTTTATCAAATGCTTTTTCTTTATCTACTGAGATGATTATGTGGTTTTTTGTCCTCTCTTTTGTTGATATGTTGTATCAAAATTGATTGACTGATTTGCATATGTTCAACCATCCTTGTGTTCCTGGGAAATACCTAACTTGACCATGGTGTATAATCTTTTTTTACATGCTGTTAGATTTTGTTAGTTAATAATTTCTTAAAGACATTTACATCTGTGTTTATCAATGATATTGACCTATAGTTTTCTTTTGGGGTAGTGTCTTTGTTTGGTTTTCGTATCAGGTTGATGTTGGCCTTATGGTTTGAGTTTGGGTGTACTCTCTCCATATCAATTTTTGGAAGAGATTGAGGAGGAGTGCTATGGATTTTTTCTCTCTATGTTTGGTCAAATTCCCCAGTGAATCTATTTGGGTCTGAATATTTGTTTGCAGAGATTTTTTATTTTATTGATAATTCTATTTCATTTCTGGTGATCTGTCTTTTCAAATGGTCAGTTTCTTCTTAATGCAAAAATGGTGGGCTGAATATTTCCTGAAACTTCTCCACTTCTTCCTGGTTATCCCATTTGTTTCCATATAGTTGCTCATGGTATTCCCTTATATTTTCCAAATTATTTGCAGAATTTATAGTTTCTCCATTTTCATTTCTTATGTTATTTGTGTTCTCTCTCTATTCTTGTGATGAGTCTGTCCAGAGTTTTGTCAATTTTGTTTACTATTTCAAAGAATTGTTTGATTTTTTCTATTTTTAATCTCTATTTCAATTGTTTCTTCCTTGATCGTTATTTCCCTCTTTCTGTTGACTTTTGGTTTTGTTTGTTCTTCTTTTCATGATTAGTTTACATAGAACATTAGATTATTTATTTGAAATTGCTCTTCTACTTTGAGGAGAGCCTTGTCACTATGAACTTCCCTCTTAAGCCGGCTTTAACTGTATTCCATAAACATTGCATAGTGTTTTGTCATATTTCTCAAGGTTTTTTTTAAATTTCTTATTTTACTTCATCAGCTCCCCCCCTTGTTTTAGTACCATGTTGTTGAATCTACATGCTGTCATTTTTTCTCTCTGTTTTTCTGTGATTGAATTCTAGTTTCATGTTATTATACTCAGAAAAGATACTTGAAATAATTTTTATCTTCTAAAATTTGTTAAGGCTTCTTCTGTGCCTGAGTACATAATCTTTCCTAGAAAACATTCCATGTGCACTGGAAAAGAATGTATATTCTGTTTTGGGGAGAAGTACTGTTATGAAAATATAAACCAAATCCAATTATGTTATCATATCTTTTAGTATCTTTGTTCCCTTATTAATTTTCTGTCTGAAAGACCAGTCTGGTGATGATAATGGGGTGTTATAATTTCCTACTGTGATTGTATTCCCATCAGTTTCTCCCTTTTCATCTATTAGTATTTGCTTTATGTATTTAGGTGCTCCTGTTGTGAGTGCATGTATCTTAATGTGTATAAAACCCTCATTTTGTATTTCTCCTTTAATCACCATATCATGTCCTTGTTTATCTTTCTCTATGGCCTTTCTTGTAAAGTCTCTTTTGTGTGAAGTCAGTACTGCTAGTCCTGCTTTCTTGTCATGTCCATTAGCATGGAATATATTTTTCCATCTTCTGACATTCAATTGATGTGTATTCCTCTTACAAAATTGGGTCTCTTGTATGCTTCAAAATGTAGGGTCTTGTTATATTATCCCATCTGACAATATATATCTTTTGATTGAATCACTAAGTGCATTAACATTTGTGATAATTATTGAGAGACTGGTGTTTATTTCCATTTTGAACATTTTCCATTTGATTTTGTATTTCCTTTTTGTTCACTTCTTTTTCTTTTTGTGGTTTGATAAGTTTTCTTTTATTATCTTGGTTTCTATTTGTCTTTGTGACTTCATTGTAAGCTTTTGACTTATGGTTAACCTCTTTTGTATGTATATTGACCAGTTATTGTATCTGTTTATTTTAACTGATAGGAATACAAATTCTAACCCATCATAAAGAGAACAGAAACAAGAAGAAAATACTCTGTATTTTCCTATTTCACTCTCTAACCCTTAAAAATTTTGAGGTCCTCTTTTTAACATCATGTTTATTCTATTGTAAGTCATTGTAGCCATTACTTTTTTAATAATGCCTTTCTCATTTCTATGGCATACTGCTTCTTTTTTTCTTAGAGTAGATTTTCATTATTTCTATTTCTGTCGCTAATTTCTTTTAGTATTTGCTTTTGTGGAAGTTATTTATCTCTCCTACTATTCTAAAGGATAGCCTTGCTTGATAAATTATTTTAGATTACAGCTTTCTTTCATTCAGGACTTTGAATATGTCTTGTCACTGCCTTCTGACTGTTGTATTTGTGCAGGAAATGTGTTTACAAATATAATGTATATAATTATATATATATATGTAAGGAATACATACAAATGAACTTAACGAATAAGATGAAAAACTATACGTTAAAAAATAGAAACCATTGATGAAGGAAATTAAAACTGATTCAAAGAAATGAAAAGATCTCTTATGTTAATGATGTGAAACTATATGGTTGAAACAACCATACAACCCAAAGCAATCTACATTTAGTGTAATTCATGTCAAAATACCCATGAGATTTTGGCATTAAATAGAAAAAATAACTTCAAAATATATATGTAACTACAAAGATCATGAGTTGTCAAAATAAACTTGAAAAAGAGTATTAAATCAATTAGTGTAATATTCTCTGATGTTAAACAGTCCTACAAAGCTTTAGTAATTTAAACAACATGATTCTGGCTCAAAAACAGACACCAATCAATACAAGAGAATTGAGCAACCAGATATAATCCCTCACACCTATGATCAATTAACCCATGAAAAATGAAGCAAGAGTATAAAATGAAGAAAACACATTCTCCTCAATATGTAGTGCTGGGGAGATTGAAAATGTGAAACATAGATTAGAGTATTTCCTCACATTGTATGCAATCCATGAGCACAGAATATCTTTTATTTCTTTTGTATACTTATATTTATTACACCTTTAATTTATAGAACTATGTTTAGATCTTTTATTTCACTTATCAAATTTATTCCTATTTTATTCTTTTTGGTATAAATGTACACACAACTGTTTTCCTAATTCCTTATTCTGATAATGTGATGTTAGTGTATAAACAGGCAACATATATTTGTATATTGATTTTGTATTCTGCAAGTTTGCTAAGTTTGTTCATTATTTCTAGCATTCACTGGAGGAGTAAATGGAGTTTTCCATCTGTGTATAATTATGTCATTTGTAAAAATTCTACTGCTTGTTTACTAGTTGGAAGCCTTATATAATTTTTCTTGACTAGTTTTTCTGGCTAGGACTTTGAGTAGTGTAATTTAGGACTTGTGAAAATGAGCTACTTTTTCTTATTACTTGACCAGAAGAAAACCTTCCTGTATGTTAACATTGAACTTGATTTTTGTCATGGGTTTTTCATATATGGCTTTTATTATGTTTAGTTATATTTTATTTAAAGCAAATTTGTTAAGATTTTTTTGTATACAAAAGTTAAGATCAGTTCTGTCAATAATTTTCCTACATTTTCTGAGATTGTCACTTTTGAATTCTCTGTTTTTTAATTGATGGTATCACATATATTGATTTGCATTTGTTAAATAATACTTATGAAACAGGACTAAATCAAACTTAACTATAGTTTATAATACTTATAATATGCCATGAAATCAGGTTGCTAATATTTATTTAGAATGTAATATACACATACAGAAGGAAAAATATACATTGTAGCTTGAGTGTACATTTATTTATTTAAAAATTTTATCTCTCATTTTGAATTTGGCTTATGTTTAATGGAAATTATTTCTAAATAAAGAATATAACTCTTGGTATAACTGAATTTACTACAGTTTACTGATACAGAACATAGCTATTATTTACAATTAGTGCACAAATCACTTGTCTTAAAATGCCATATTATATTAACAATGCCAACTGATTCAGGACTGGGAAACATAATGCTTCCTAAAATGCATTATGTGGTGTTTTCCACACCAACCCACATATACACTTATTTCTTTGTTTTTTTGATTGTTTGTTTGCCCCTTAATGGAGGCACTGCTTATAGAACCCAGGATCTTGTGCATAAGTGTATTTATCAACATCATTTTGGAGCACTTAACAGAATCCAAAAGAGTATGGATTATAAAGATGACAGGAAAATTTATTCTTTCTAGGGACTGAAAAACCTCTGAGTGAAAGAATGGTAAAAATAAACATTTGTATGTATACAATAAGATTTTCTCTTGTGTAATTTTAAAGTAGAATATTAAATTACATTAGTTTTACATATAGCACTGAAGTACAATTAAAAACAAAATTTCCCCACTTTGAGATTTCTTAAATTTGATTGATTAAAGTTTTATAATTTTAATTCATAAATATTTACCATTTATTTATAAACATACCAAAGAAATTGACATTTATTCTGCTCATGTTTTGAATATAGAGCTACTTTTTTAAGGTACACAGATAAATAATTACTTCCATTTCCAAATCAACTTATGTTTCACTTTAATTACAAAAGATAATGAAATAGTTATAAATTTTCTGTACAAGTTTTACACAAATTTCACTTTAAATTCCAAAACTTTAAAATTATTTTATTTACTTTGAGCATTATTTATACTCTGTTCACCAAACTGGTATAAATTTGTGTACAAAAGGAAGGAGAATTTTTTTTATTTCATAGACCCCAAAATTAAATTATTTAAAAAGATTTTGTGGGGATAATATTTGCAGATCACACTATAAAAATAAGCATCTTATATGATTCATTTTCACTGGATGAATGAGAAGGAAACACTGGCTGAATGTTAATCTTGGGTTGCTAGGAGACCAGACGTTTTGTGATGTCACAGCTACTCAGGTTGAGAACCATTGTGATGGCCTACCAGTTTAAATGTGCAGGCTTGCCAGAGCAGCATTTGAAGCTGTAGTGCTCAAAACCATGCAGAATAGAAAAGTAGCTGCAGAAAAAGTTATTTGAGATGGCACTTGTTTCTTCAGAAATTCAAGATAAGTTTCCTAAAGATGGGTCAACTGGTTCAGGAAACTCCAGTAGATCTCTATTTTGTGATCAAATATTCTCTGGGGACTTGGACTTGAGGTCTATGATTGAAGAAATTGATTCTCTGACTTTGTCAGAAGGATCCTTGATAAAAAGACCATGTTACACACATTGTGACTCTGAACCAGTTGGAGATAATGATTTTCGTTCTCTGAAATTTCCAAGAAAACTCTGGAAAATGTATGGGGGTGACCAATTTAAATCCATCTGGTGGGATGATAATGGATCTTCCATAGTGATTGATGAAGATGTCTTTAAGAAGGAAGTTTTGGAAAGAAAGGCCCCTTTCAGAATATTTGAACCTGGAAGTATGAAAAGTTTAGTTATACAGCTAAAGCTTTATGGGTTTAGGTAATTGCAGCAGAATTTTCAAAGATCTGCTTGTCTAGCTGTCTTTATGGCAGAAGAAAAAGAAGTCTATATTTTAAACAAGGTATTCACAAAGTTTAGTTACAACTTGGTAACTTAGATATAAAATTTAATTTTGTACATCAATCTATGGTAACATAAATGGAAAGCTTTTTTGAAAATTGTATAAAACTACTAAGGCTATAATTCTTAATTTTTTATAAAAATGAGGATAGTGCCTTAAGTAGTCAAGATTATGATAAACTTTGCTAGCAACTATGAATCTTAACAGAAATCTAAATAAAGGTATTAAAGCTGTTTTCAAAAGTGGCTTTCACCGTTACTGCAAATGCTAACTTCTTAAACTTGATGACTGTATTATTTAAATGTGTATATTCGAAATAAGGAATTTCAAAAAATAGTCAGAATTGCTCATATTTTGATGATATTATCTTTGCATTGTAAACGTGAAATCTGAGGTTTTATAGGTTAGGCTTATTGTAGTCTTCTAATTTGGTTTAAAATATTACTAAAATCTTTCCACTTTGATTGTAGCTGCAATTCTACCATATTTCAAATTTTAAACGAGGCTGTCCCCAAATTTTAGTGAGAATAAAAATAAGAGTTGAGATTAAAAATGTCTTTCTGGTATCTTCATTGGCTGAAGATTTCAACAAGAAGCACTTTATAGGAGGGGGTAATATAGATAATCATAATTCTGATTTTGTGGCTGACACTAGTGGAGAAAGTGCATTTTTACCTTCTCCTAATTTAAACATGCCTCTTAACAGAAAGCCCTCTACTAGCCATATAATTGGTGATACAAATACCCCGATCAGAGGTGATTTTTCTCCTTCATCATCAGTGTCAGTTAGACCACGAGAACAAATTGCAGTGGATCAATGTGCTACTTTAAATCAGTTGACCACTATCCACAGGCACTCCCAAAGCAGCTAAACTGAAGCAAATGGCTGTGCTGTGAACTTCATTACAACTACAACTTCTATTTCTCATTACAGCATCTTGTCTCCCATACAGGGCAATTATTTTGGACTGATGGTGGAGCCTTCTACTTTTCCAAATAGATATCACAACATATCTGCCCATGAAGGTCGTTTTTCTAAACTTCAACCAGGGAGCAACCCACGGTTTCCATTGCCAGTGATAGCTGATACATCAACTACCTCTCTTTCAAGGCCAACTCATCAGCTATCTTCAGTTTAATAACGTCATCCTAATTACAATTGATCTACCAGAGGACTACCAGATTATGCAGGATAGCAAAGATTAAAATTTATGATGGCAAATGTCGACATATATCTGCAATATTCTTATTTGAACAATAAACATAAATGTGTACCTGTATTGTCCTTATATTTTTTAAAATAGAGTAAAGATTTAAACTCGAGACTAAGTTAGCATTTAAAGAAAAAAAGAGATATTTGATTGATATGATCATTTGATGGAACAATATGTGAGTAAATTTATATAATTTCTTGTAAGGAAGAAGAGAAAATGGAAGAATTTGGAAAAAGACAAAAACATGGAGAGAGGGAACAGTACTAAGTGGTTTCTGGTTGATCCTGGAAAGTATTTAAAGTGTTAAGTTATGATAGGTTGGAACAGGAGATAAATGCAGGAACCGGCTCAGGAGTCATGGTCTCTATTATGTCATCCCTGGAATCATAACAGTCACGTGATGTAATCTCAGATGGCACATTCAGCATGAGGTAGAATTTAAGAAGTAATTTTTTCTATGGTCTTCTTTGTGCTGTTCTCAATGCATTTCAATTGGTGCTTTCTTTTCCTCCCTCAAGGGTCTGCACTATATTTTCTAGTGAAAATTTAATGTTGCTTTTATGTTCCAGCCAAAGATATGCTTACATCCTCAGAGGGGCACTTAAAGCATTTCCAAATCTAAGTCCACATCTCAACATAGTTTAGTCATTTCTTTATAGATCTGGCAACTGGCTACCTTGGAATATCTTTATGTTTCACTGTATCTGGAGATATATCCAGGCAAATGCTTGTCAACCATATTAACTCCAACCTCAAAACTGTTGCTCCATCTCATCCTTGGACTTAGGATGTCCTCCATTTACCTACTTAGATTTTCCCAGTCTCAGCACAGAAACCACCTCCTCCAGATATTTTCTATCCAACTTTCCTTGTCTAACTTGGATACCAGCACTGTAAGCACAACACGTGCCACAAGATGCATTTTATTATTTAGTGAATGAAAAATACATGTTGACTTTAAGCAAAATCTACTTTCCTGAAGCAACAAAACTCTCATGGTTTTCAAACTATTTCGTTATGGTCTTTACTCTTCACCACAAACTAGCTCTTTTCATAGCCCATGGACTAGTCATTCAAGACAGTAGTGGAGGTAGGTACAGGAGACAAAGTATTATTTTCTTCTTAATTCATGCCTCCAGAGGCCTAAAGCATTCCATTCTCATTTGCTGGAATTTTTCCTGTCTCTTCATCACCCACCCACCCCAAAATAGCTGATTCTCTTCCCCATACCAATAACTATACTGCCTTCTAATTAATTTACTTCTTAGAATCAGAGCTTCGTCCAGAAGAGACAGTGCCATTGCATATATTTAATACAGGTTTATAGACACCACACAAATTTTGCCACTTCTAACCTTAACACAGGAAGTATCTAAGAGGTACTAGAACCTTGGTAGTGGTGGTCATATTCAGAAACTAAATAGCAATCTAAAATGTGTGGACTAGAAGGAGGTGAGGGTGGTAGAATTTAAAATTTGTCCAACTGCAAGAATATAAAATTTCTGCAGATATTAAGAAATATAAAATATTCATGGAAGACTATGAGTAATTCCCTTTTACTTAAAATAAAAGGTGAAGCATTTTCAGAATGTGAAATGCCCTGAAATGCTGGAAAATTTGTAGGCAATGTCAGGGTATCTAAGGCTTCTGGTCATAATCATGCATCCAGTGTCAGCTGATAAGAATGAAATGGCAATATTGAGTCCAAAAATGTGTCACCAATTGTGAATAAAGCCTTTGATAATCTTGAGAATTGGCAAATGGGCCAGGGTAAGCTCACGCAACATTCCGCCAATATGTCCTTTACCAAGAGAAGAAAAGAGACCACTTGCAGTAGGAGATCTGTGTATGGACAGCAGTGGTTGTTCCTACAACAGAAACATCAAGATTTTAAGTTTGTCAGCACAAATATGATGGTGGCTATGTTGTTGTTTACATTAGCAGTCTGGGGTTCAGATGGGATGGTTCAGCAGCTAGTTTCCATCTCTCTTATTAGACAGTGGGTCTTACCGTGATCATCTTAACAATGTTCTATACTGATAAGTCAAAAGCAACAGTTTACTTTCAAAATTAGAAATCCTAAAGAAGAATATTATTTGTTAGTCTATCTGTTGTTTTCTACCTGGGAAAAGCTAGACTATTGGCAAAGTACAAAAGTTGGCTTGTGTTTGAAAACTATTCCCTGAGCTCTGCCCACTGAATTCTTCCCACTAAATACTACAAATCTGTCTACCACTGTGTGTGTGTGAAGATGGATTGTTAAGCATTAACTAAGCTTGTCTTAGTTGAGCCATCAGTGAATTATTCCTCTGCATCTGGCAGAATCTCTGTGAATTAAGAATTTCACTGAGCCATCAGATTTTCTACCGATCAGGGAGAGGTAGATTATAATTCTCCCAGTGTATTAATTATTACCTGTTCATTGAATCCTGAGCTGATGTTAGGGTAAAACCACTGAAACCTTTAATTAGACTGAGGCATATACATTCTCCAGTCCCCAGAGCCCAGCACAGGTCTGTGTCTCCTTTTTAATTTAAGCTTATATCTTAGTGTTTTTTCTTTTAATTCTCATTGTTGGCACAACTTAGTTTTGCTTTGAACACACGTTGACTAATTTATAGAGACTGAACAACTGACTTATTCCTGTTTTCCTAGAAATTGCAGTAACATTACTTTCCTTGGACTACCTGGAATAGAGTGAGTGCAGTCATCATTTTGAAAGCAGCCCTCAGTCCTAATAATGCAGAACCTTTACACTTCTTTGCCCAGCACTTGTGCAAGATTGTTTGTTGTGGATCTCAGGGATTTTCCTCACATCCCCAAATGCAACAATGAGAAAACACCACATTGTTATCCAAAATCAAACATTTGCCAGTATTGCATTCCCATTGCAAAACAGTTAAGAATTTTAGGAGTTCTGAGATTTTACCATGCTGAGATGTTTACCAACCTAGCATGTTCCTTTCTTACTGATGATGTCATGTAGATGAGACAATATTTCAGACACAGTGAACTTTATCACTCACCGCAATAGCAGCCAGGGTTAAATTTTGCATACATTCCCTACTCTCAGATTAATACACAGAGTGAACTATTCAAACCTACAGAAGCAGTGGGCTGTTAACAAAAAGAAAGTTTAAGGCATGATAAAACACTAATTATATTGGTATCTTTATGTATTATTTATTAGAATCACTTGTTTATTAGTATCTTTACCTAGGATAAGTATATCATGACTCAGCTTTACTTGCTGCAGAAACAATCATGAGAAATGACATGGGAAAAAATGAACATTGACTTTCCATTTTTCCTCCTGCTTCTATTGAGATATAATTGGCGGAGATCATTAAGTTTAGGTGCACATGAGAGTGGTTTGATTTACAAGTATAATGAAATAAATATCATAGCAACTTTAGGGAGAATTCATTATTTAATTTAAGTACAATATTAAAGAAATACAATTTGTATTTTGGTTGTGATGAAAAATCTTAGGGTCTACTCTCTTAACAACATTCATATATAACAAAAAGCAGTATTAATTGTAATTTTTATGTTACTATGGGGCATCCCTAGAACATGTTTATTTTACAGCTGGAAGTTTGTTGCATTTGAGTGCATGAATCAAATTCTCCTTTCCCAACCCCTGCCTGTGTTAACTACAAGTCTATTTTTTTCTATAAGTATGTTTCTTTTGAAGTGTACATTTATCTACAAACTGTATTAGTTTCTCTTACACATCATACTCTTTGCTATTTTTAGTACATTTCAAACTGATCACCAGAATATATCTAGTTATGATATGTTGCTATTTAAAGATATTTCATAGTTATTTACTATTCCCCATACAGCACATTTCTTGTCCCTGACTCATTTAATTTGCAACTGGAAAATTTTCTCTCTTAATTTTTGTCAAATATTTCTTTTTCCTCAACCCATTTCTCCCCTTCTGGTAAACAACCAGTTACTTTGTATATCTATATCTCCTTTTATGCTGTGTAATTTTCATTTGATTTAAATTCCAAATACGAGTAAAATCATACAGCATTTGTCATTCTCTTTCTGACTTATTTCAATTAGCATATTACCCTCTTGGTCTAACCATTTGTTGCAAATGAAGAAGTTACACTTTTTATAGCTGAGTAATAACCTATTGTATTTTTATCTGTTTGTGGGCATATATATGCATATATACTTATATATATTTATATATATAAATATAGATAAATCTATGAAATATAAAAATAAAAAATAGATGGGTAGTTATATATACTATGAACACGCATTTTCTTTATCCATCATCTATTGATGAGCAATTAATTTGCTTCTATATCCTGTCTATTTTAAATAATGCCGCAGTGAATAAAGGTTTGAATTTATCTTTTCTAGTTAGTGTTTCTATTTTCTTGGAATAAGTATCCAGATATGGATACGTTGGATTATATTTTTAATTTTGAGAGAAAACTGCATACAGTTTTCCAGTGTCAGCGCCAATTTACGCTCAGTCCAGCAGTGCATCAGGTTTGATTTTCTTACATCCTCACCAACACTTATATTTGTTATCTTTTGGATTATAGTCATTCTGAAAGGGCTGATATAAAATCTCACTGTGTTTTGGACTTGCATTTTTCTGATGGTTAATGATGTTAACCGGTTTCATATGCCTGTTGGTAATCTTTCCCCAACTGTATATTCATTTTTTGTAATGGGCTAAAAGACCATAACTGTCTGATTTCATTTTTAGGCATTCTATGTGTTCCATTATTCCCTTTGTTCTGTGCCCCTACCATATTCTTTTTATTACTGTAGATTTGTATTATAGTTTTAAATCAGGGAAAGTGATACATCCACATATTTCTTTGTAAATTATGTTTGTGTTATTGTTTCTTTTCTTTTCTTTTCTTTTTTTAGTGATTTCAAGTCTTTTGTGTTTACATGTAAATTTTAGAATTATTTATTTTTAAATTCTGAAAATACCCTTGGTATTTTGATAATCATTGAATTTAATTAGTGTATTTTCTTGGCTAATACTCTCATTTAATCAATATTTTGTTCCTCATCAATGAACACAGTATATCTTTTCATCTGTTTGCATTATCTTCAGTTACTTTTATAAATATTTAATAGTTTTCTGTGTACAGCTCTTTTACCTCCTTGGTTGGATATATTTCCAGGTTTTTTTTTTTTTGTAATGCAACTGTAATGAGACAGTTCCCTTACTTTGTCTATCTGTTAGCTTGTTGTTAGTGTGCAGAGATGCAAGCTTTCTGTATGTTAATTTTACATTCTGAAATTTAATCAAATGCATTGATAAACCCTAGTAGTTTTGAGGTGCCATCTATGGATTTCTGTTTAAAGTATGTCATCTGCACACAGATACATTTACTCATATTCTTCATTTTCTATATTATATTTACATTAACTTTGGATAGCTATGGCTAGAGTTTCCAATATTATTCTGAATAAAAGTGGTAAGAGTGAGCATTCTTGTCTTCTCCCTGCCCTTAAAGGAGATGCTTGCAGCTTTTAATCAGTGAGTGTCATGTTAGCTGAGATCTTGTCATGTATTACCTTATCTGTGTTGAGGTATGTTTCCTCATGCCCAATTTGAGGAGAAACTTAGTCACAAATAGATACGGAATTTTTCAAAACATTTTATGTCTCTATTGATTTGACCATATAATTTTTATTCTTCAATTTGTTAGTGTGGTGTATCATATTAATTAATTTGTGGGTAATGAATCACTTTTGCATCCCTGGAATAAAATGGACTTAATCATAATGTATAATCCTTTAAATGTATTTTTTGCTTTGCTAACAATTTAGTGATGATTTTTAAAACTATGCTTGTCAGTAGTATTTAACCTGTTGTTTTTTGAGGTATTTGTTCAGTTTTAGTAGTAGTGTGATACAAAAAGTTGGGGTAGAACGCCTTCCTTCCTCTGCATATTTTTGGAATTCTCTGAGAAGTATAGGTGATAGCTGTTCTCTAAATGTTTGGCACAAATTACCTGTGAAGCTGTCTATGCCTGGAATTTTGTTTCTTGGGAGATTTTGTTTAATTACTTATTAATGTCATTAGTGGTAATCTTTTCATATTTTCTATTTCTCATTCCATCCTGGAGATTATGTGTTTCTCAGAAATTGTATATTTCTTCTAGGGTTTCCATTTTATTTACATAAAATTAGTTGTATCTTCTTATAATGCTTTTTATTTCTTTGATATAAGCTGTAACTTCTCATTTATTTCTGAGCTTATTAATCTGAACTCTTTTATTACTCATGAGTCTGGTTAAATTTTATCCATTTTATTTATCTTTGAAAAGACATTATTATTTTGATTGAATATTTGTATTTTCAATCTTTATTTTATTTATGAATGTTCTGACCTTTCAGCTGTCTTTCCTTCTACTAACAAGTTTGTTTCATATTTTGCTACATCTTCAGTTTGTATGATTATGTTATAAGAGAGAGATGTTTCTTATTTATATAAGTGGGATTATTTTGCTATAAGCATCCCTATTAATACTGCTTTTGCTATACCCCATGGACTTTTTTTTTGTCATTTTTCTTTATATATATTTCCTTTGATATATACAGCAATCCATTGTTTGTTTAATATTATATGATTTATCCTCGATATTTTAGTGTTTCTCTTAGGTTTTTTCTTTTAGTAAATTTCTATTCTCACAGAATCCATATGTTTCTTCACAAAACAAGGAGAAAAATAATAAAATTTATACAAAAACTGGAAAGAACCATTTTTCTAAAATTATCTTTGAAAAATGAACTAAGTTGTGGGTATTATCCTCCCTAACTTTAGAACATACTACAAAGATACAGTAATCAAAACATCAAAATATATCACTAAAAGAGACACATAGATTAATGGAACAAAATAAAAAGTCCAAAAATATGCCCACACACATAAGCTCAATTAGTCTACAATGAATGAGGCAACAGTATACAAAGGAAAAAAAAGCAATCTCTTCAAAGACTAGTTCTGGGAAAACAGAATATTACATGTAATAGAAAGATGTATGAGCACTTCCTTCCATAGAATACACAGTAACATAAAAATGGATTAATATCCTAAATGCAAAACCTGAAAATATACAATTTCTGACCATGAACAGGAGCAGAACTGCCTTTGAGAAAAATCATAGCAAAATTTATTTTTGATCTAACTCGTAAGTTAAAAAAAGGAAAAATAACAATAACAGTTTTTACTATTACTGGGAAAAAATAGATATAGTATGTGATACAGGGATTCCACTTCTTGTATAAGTGTGAAGTGCAAAACCTTTTGCAAAGCAAAGGAAACCTTCAGCAAGATTTATGACAACACACAGAATAGAAGGAAGAGTTTCACACAAGGAAACCAACATTTAGTTAATATCCATAATATATATATGTAGCATATTAGACCCAATATTTAAAAAACAAAGACCCCAAAATAAAAACAGTTTAAGGATCTTCATGGAAACTTTTCAAAAACAGACATGTGGATGATTTTCATGCACATAAAAAGAAACATAACATTGCTATTAATTAGGAAATCATAAATCAAAACCAGAATGAAATATAATCTCACAGCAACCAAAATGGATATTAAAAATATTCTTCAAATGACAAACATTAATAAGAATGTTGATTAAAGGGAACCCAGGTACACATATGGTGGAAATATTAATTGATGCATCCACTATTATAAAAGTGTGGACACTGCTAAGAAAACTAGAAATAGAAGCATCATATTTTCCAGCAATTCCAGTTTTTGATATAAATCTGAAAAAAATGGAAGCATTAAATTTAAAGGATATATTACCCCCAATGTTCATATCATCATCATTTATAATAGCCAAGGTATGTAGCACAACTCAACTGCCCATCAACAGATGATTGGCTGAAGTAGATGTAAGATATAAATAACATAATAAATACTTAGTCATTGTCATATCAAAAAATAAACTTATGCCTTTTGGAACAATGTGACTGGACCCAGAGACTGTTGCACACAGGAAAACAGGTCATACAGAGAAAAACACTCTACATTACCACTTACATGAGGAAACTAAAGATATGAGAGAAATAATCATTAAAAAAATAGAAACAGAATCATATATATATGTGTAGTGTACCAAGTAGTGGTTTCCATTGGGGACAGGAAGATGGATGGGGAAGACAGAAATATGCAAGCTACTAGTTATAAATTAGAGAAGCATCAGGGCTATATTTACATCACAGAGAAATATTTTAATAATTTAAATGATTTTAAAGAGTTTATAGGCATATATTATAGTAAAATGTGCATGCATGAGGGAAAAACATTGAAGAAAAGAACCCAGGACAAACAAAATATTTTATAGTACTCTGATATTAGGAGGTGATTTGTTCACTTTCTTTACTGTTCTTGTAATTTCCTTATTAGAATTTAAGCTTTTAAATGAAACAGTATAGACTTTGAAAATAGTGACATAAGTTTAAATTATTTCTGTCTCTCCCCTTAAATCTACAGTCAGTGAAACTTTCACATTTCAACAAAAATAACTACAACACAAAACAATACTCCAGAGCACACGTGTGCAGCTGAAGTTTGATGGGCTAAAACACATAAAGGTGGCTGAACTGAGGGAAGAGCAGAGCTGGTGCCTGCGACCAAGGCCCACTGACTGGGGTATCTGAGCCCACAGGTTAAGAGTACCCAGTAGAAATAAGGTCACAGTGGTTCACACAGCTTCAGCTACCAAGTGCACCATCACTCATGGTCACAGGTAACTAGGAGGGAGCCACAATGCAGACAGAATTTCCATCCTTTAGACACTCAGACATTCGTGACACTCTCCCTACATCCTATTCACAGTGGTGGAGACAAGTTTCCTTGAAACATTGGACACGGCAAAGACACTGGCCTGATTTCAAATTCCCACATGTCTTTACAACTTTCCTCAATGTGTGGACTGAGTCTCAAGGGATATCAGATAAAAGGAAGGGTTCACCATACCAGTGACAACAGTGGCATTAACTACCAGAGTTGTCTAAGAAGTGACAATGTAAGCAATCTTTTATCCAGACAGTAGAAACTGGAAAGTGCAATTTTGAAATATTGTCAGAGGTAGCTCAGGTAATTAAAACCAAAAATTGTGCAATATTGCAAAATACCAGGAAACAAAATCAAGGACTCCAAATCCCATTCTGTTTTTTAGTGTCATCAGAACAATAATTTACCAAGTTCATGACCAATCTCAGTAACATTATAAGGCAAGCACACACACAGATAGACAGAAACAGACACTGACACAGACACACACGTGCACGCACACGCACACACGCATGTACACACACACACAGAAAATATCAACCCTGCAGCAAACAAACTTAAAGTCATGGAATATTGGCGTATAACTAATAGAGAATCCAAAGAGATGTCATACAGAAACTCAATACAGAAAACAAAACTCAGAAAGCAGTTTAGTGAGCTCAGGAATAAAATAAATGGTGATAAGGAATACATTACCTAAGAGACTGAATCTATAAAATAACCTAACATTATTGGAGGACCAGATGAACTAAGTAAATGAGATGAAGAATACAACAGAAAGCACTGGAAGAAGACTGTCTTTGTGGAAGAGAGATAAGCAAACTCACCAATACAAAACTAGAAATGATAGGAGAGGGCAAAGATACAAGATATTAAAAACTGAGGAAATTCTACAATAGCCATCAGACTTCTTCAGGAAGTGCACATTAGCATGAAATCCTGGAGGGAGAAGTAACTTAGAAGGCAGCTGATTGTTTATTTAAAATATTAATGGTTGATAACTTCCCGAACCTTGGTAAGGAACTGATAAACAAGTCCATGAGCCAACAAAACTCCAATAACATTAAGACAAAAATACCTCCTTCAAGATACGTTATATGCAAATTGGCAAGTCAGTGATGCAGTAAAATTTTAAAGGCAGCCAAAAAAATTTTGATAATCTACAAAGGAACCCCCATTAAGCTATCAGCAGATTTCTGAGCAGAAAACATATGCCAAGGGTAATTAAAATGACATTTTGAAACTACTGAAGTAAGAAATCTCTCACCCAAGAATACTCGAACTTGCACAGTTATTACTTATATATAAAGTGAAAAAAAAGCCTTTACCAAACAAACCTGAACAAGATGAAAAAAAACAAAACCAAGACACCTTAAAAGAGGTGCATAAAAGAGCTATTCTAAGAAAAATAAAATGGCAAATATACGCAAAACATTGAACTAAAGCAGAGACCACGAGAAAGTTGCATCAGTTTCTTTGGGTATGTTTTGAAATGTTACTATTCTATATGTATTAAAGAGAGTAAAATAGGAAATCAGATGCAATAAATATAGATACATCAATCTGGTAACATGTTCACAAGAGTAAAAGAAATAATTTGAGTCAGTAATCATAAAAGTTAAAGAGTAAAAATAAAACAATTTTAAAGGAAAATGCTATCAGCCGAAAAGAAACTAAATTACACATGAGGTGTTTCATTTTTAATTGAAGAACAGTAGATGTAATATATTGAATAGTTTCAGATATACAGCATAGTGATTCCAACCACTTTGTAGATTATATTGCATTGTAAATTATTACAATAATTGTAACATAAAATTATTAAAAGTTATTGTGTAAAATTCCTTGATCTATACAGATTATCCTTGTTGCTTATCTCCTTTATGTATACTACTTTGCATCTGTTAATGTCCTACCATTAAATTGACTTTCCCTTCCACTTTGGTAAATATGAATTTTTTCCCATATCTTTCAGTCTGCTTCAGTCTTCTCTATCTAATCTCTCTATCTCTCTACCATGTCCCTATCAAACTATTTATCTATCTATCTATCTATCTATCTATCTATCTATCTATCTATCTATTTATCTATCTTGTATGTATGTATCTATCCTTCTATGTATCTATTTATCTGTCACCTATGAATAGATAGCTATAGATAGATGTACACAGAGATTTGTTATACTTTAGATTCCACATATAAATTATATTATATTCTTTTGTCTTCATCTAAGTTAATTCACTAAGCACAATATATACTAGGACAATTCATGATGCTAAAATAGCAATGTGTTATACTTTTTCATGGCTGAGTAATATTCCATCGCATATTTATAGATATTTCATATCATCTTAAGTCCATAGTGTACTGTGAACTCTAGAATTGCTTCCCTGTGTTGCATATTATAAATAGTGCTGTTGTAAACATTGGTTCTTCTCAATTTATGGTTTTTTTCCCCAGATTTTTCCTAGAAGAGATATTACTCTTTCATATGGTAGTTCTCTTCTGGTTTTAAATAAATCTGAATACTGTTTTCCATAGAAGTTGTAACAATTTACATTTCTACCAAGAATATACAAGAGATTTCTTACCTCCACATCGTCTCAAACACTTTCTATTTGTAGACTTTTTGATAATAGCCACTGACCAGTGTGAAGTGATAATTCATTGTGGTTTTGAAATGCAATTAACTAATAATTAGTAATGTTGAACATTTTTATCACTTGCCAGTGACTCGTCTGTATGTTTTCTTTGGAAAAATATTAACTCAGGTACTCTGCTCTTTTTTTTAATTGGGTTTTCTTTTTCACATTGAGTTGTGTAACCTAAATCCATGTTACAACAATTAAACTTCATCTATTAACCCCTGCCCTCTTGCATTGTTTGCAAATATGTTCTCCAAACACACAGGCAGTGTTTCCATTTCATTCATAGTTTCCTTACGTATGCAGAAGTTTTCAAGTTTATTTAGGTCCCACTTTCTTATTTTTGCTTATATTTCTTTTACCATAGGAAACTGATATTAGAAAATATTCCTATGTTAGATATCCAATAGAGTACCACCTGTATTCCCTTCTAGCAGAATTAAATTATCAGGTCTTACATTTAGGTTCTTAATACACTTGGGGTTTATTTTTGAATGTGATGTCAGGGAATGCTCTAATTTCACTGTTTTACATGTAGAAGTCCAGCTTTCCAAACACCACCCACTGACGAGACTGTCTTTTCTCCATTGTGTACTCTTGTCTCTTTTATCATTGATTTATTGCTCATAGGTGTGTGGAATTATTTCTAGGCTCTCTATCTGTTTTTATTGATTATATCTCTGTGTCAATGTCATGCTATTTTTATTACTGTAGGGTTGTAATATAGTAAGGTATCCAGGAGATTTATACCTCTAGATTTGTTGGTTTTTCTCAAGATCATTTTGACAATTTTAAATGGTTTCATGTAAAACTTAAAGTTATTTATTTTCTGGTTCTGTGGGAAATACTACAGCTTTGTAATAGGAATTGCACTAAATCTGTAGGTTTCTTTGTGTAATACGGCCATGTTAACAATATTAACTCCTTCAATCCAAGATCACAAGACATCATTCCAATTCTTTGAATCATTTTTAATTTCTTTTCCAATGTTTTTTAATTTTCAGTATTTAGATCTTTCATATATGTGGTTACATTTATTCCAAGATATTCGGGGGGATGGGATTTTAAATAGTATTGCTTTCAACGTCCATTTTAGGGTATCTCATGATGAATGGGTAGAAATGCAAGAGAATAATTTACATTAATCGTGTACCCTGCTCCTCTGCTGAAATTATTTATTGTTCATATTAGTCTGTCTGGAGCCCTTAGGACTCTATGTAGATTGTTATGTCATCAGTACTGGTGACAATTTTACCTCTTTTTTTCATTTTGCATTTATTTTATTTCTTTTTATTTCCTTTTCCTTTCTTCTTTTACTATGGAACAGAAGGGCTGAGAGTAGGAATCCTTGTCTTGTTCCTGAATTTATCCAGAATCCTTTCAGCTTTTCCCCTAAGTATTATAAACTGTTATAAATGTCCTTTAGTATGTTGAGAGATGTTCCGATTTTACTCACTTTCATGAGAGTTCTGATCATGAATATATGTTGAATTTTGTCTAATGCTTTCTCTGTGTCTATTGACACGGTCCTGTGAATTATGTCCTTCCTTTATTAAATATGCGTCATGCTGATTGCTATGTGTATGTTATACCATCCCTGTGACTCTGGAAGGAATCCAACTGATCATCGTGTATAACCCTTTCTATGTATTGCTGTATTAATTTGTTGATTTTTTTGAGGATTTTTGAATGTACATTCATCAAGGATATTGTGTTTACATTTTTTTTTTTTGGTAGTGTCTTTGGCTGGTTTTTTTAACATGGTATTCATGGCCTCATAGAATAACTTTGGGAATTTTACTTCCTCCTACATTTTTTGAAATAGTTGAGAGGAAACAAGTTTTAGTGAATTCATCCAGGCATTTTGTTCAAGGGATGTTTTTAAAATTATAGATTTTATTTAACTTATACTGATTGCTTTTTTCAAGTTTTCAGTTTTCTCTTTATTCACTTTTGGCAGACTGTACGTTTCAAGAAATATGTCCATTTCTTTAAGGTTGTCCAAATGGTTGTCATGTAATTGCTCAGAGTGCTTTCATAATCTTTGTTTGCATTTCTGTACTATCAGACATAATTTCTACTGTTTCATTTCTTTTTTTGTTTGGGTCCACTCTTTATTTGTTGATAAGCCTTGCTAAATGTTTATCAATTTGTTAATATTTTTAAGAAAAAATGCTGTTGATTTTATGATTTTTAATTTATTTTTTAACTTTTATTTTATTTATTTTCTACTGAAACATTAAAGATTTCTCATTCTACCACCTTTGGGTTTTGTTTGTTCTTATTTCTGGTTATTTTGTTTGGTAAGATTGGTCCTTTGTGTGAGGTTTTCCTCTTCCTTGAAGAAGGCCTGAATTGTTCTAAACTTCCCTCTTATGATTGCTTTTGCTGCATCCCATACATTTTATGAAGCTGTGTTTTCACTGTAATTTGTTTCCAGGTATGATTTTATTATCTCTTTGATTTCATCATTGACCTTTTTTTATTTAATTTTTTAAAAGGATATGGTTTAATCTCATGTATGTGCCTTTCCTGTTCTTCTTTCTATAGTTGATGCATAGTTTCATACTTTTGTGTATTGAAAAATTCTTGCTGTAAACTATATTTGTTTAAATTTCCTGAGGCTCTTTTCATGACATAGTATGTGGTTAATTCCTTAGAAAACATCCTGTACACACTTGAGAAGCTTATGTGTTCTCCATTTCTGATGCAGTGTCCAATAACTCATTTAGGTTCAAATGATCCAATATGTCATTAAGACCTCTGTTTCCTTACAGCTATTCTTTCTGGATGATATGTCCATCAGAATAGCGAGGTGTTAAACTCATAAACTATTATTTTTTATAATGAATTAATTACTTCATGTCTACTAATATTTCTACTTATAATTAGGATCTACAGTATTGGGTCCATATATAATTTAATGAGTGTAATACTCTATTTTTACATTGATCTCTTTTTCTTTATTTAATCTCATATTAATCTTTCATTGTGAACCTTATTTTAAAATGTATTTTGTATGATTTGAGCATTGCAAGGTGCACTTTCTTGTCATTTCCATCAAATAACTTTTACTTTTATTTCCTGGCTGTGTTTATCTTCCACCATAAAGTGACAATTTTTTGTGGGGGAAGACAAGATGTTGCAGGAGAAGGATACTCATAGCTAACCCTTTCCCTCAAATGCACCAAATCTCATCCACAGACCCACTCAGCTATCCAGAGAATCTGCAGATCTCTGATATAACATTGTCCCCTTCAAAAGATAAAGATGCAATAAATCTGGCAGGAGAAAAGGAAGAAAGAAAGAAGAAAATGCAAAACAGATTGGGACAAGCTCCACAGGGAGGGAGCAGCTAAGAAGGACAGGCATTCATTCACTGTGTCTCCCCTTTCCAACTGAGAGTTTGGCAGGATGGAGGGGGAGCTTCCAAGCCTTGAATCTGTACAGAGTATAAGTTGACTGACAGAACTAAGTAAACAGGCACAGACACCCAGCCAAAATGCAGCCAAGAAGCTGGGGGCAGGGCCATGCAGCATGAGCTGGTTGGAAGTTGGGGATGGCTGCACTGAGGCAGTCCTGGGGAATGCATGTTGCTGTGTGCCATTGCTGTGGCTGTACAGAGCAAGACAACCTGGGCCCTCCATGAAGCAACAGGGCAGATGTGCCCTGTAGGGGGAAGGGTACTTAGCCATCTATGAAAATCTGCAAACGTTTCTAGGTGAAGAGAGTTGGGGTTCAGACACAATACCTTCTGGTGCTTTGCACCCAGGCAGCAGTGGGTGCAAAATCTGCATCCATGTCTAAGGATTTAGAAGCCTTAAGAGCCAGATGGAGACTTCTGTACATCCTGAGGCAGATAGGATTCTTCTAACCTGGTTTCTCAGAGAACTTGCATCACCAAGGCAAACAAGCAGCTGGCTTTTGGGCCAGATCAGGGACAGGGCTGTTCCTCAGGCTTCCCTGAGCCCACTTCCGGTGTGCAAACCCAAGGCAGATCGTACAGTGGCTCACAGCAGCGGAGCAACTGGCACCCTGATGGGGTGTGTGGCCCCCCAAATTTTGGGCTGGAATTCAGCCCCTGACCATGGTGCTAGGAGAGGGCATGATGCACACTCCTGCCTGGTCAGTCTGCAACATCTGACTGCAGCATCGGACAAGGCAGTGACAAGCAGCCCACAGTAAAGAGAGCTGCTCCAGATGCAGTGTTGGGTGTAGGAGTGATCGGCTTGCAGACAGGCACTGGGAGCAGCACAAATGGGGGCTCCAATGGAAAGCCTCTGAAAACAGGAAGATGAACTTCCATAGCAGGATGAATAAAGAAAGACTTCACATTAAATGTACCCAGTCTCCAGGAGGACACAGACCACACCCTTGTTTTAATCTGTTATTACCTCTTCCATTTTCTATTACCCTCTTAATTTTTACTACTTATTCAATTATATATACACCCATTTTAATCCCTTTGACATTTTTAAAAAATATTTTTATTACAATTATTTTTCAAAACTCTGCTTCAACTTCCTCTTATATTATGCATTATACATTGTCTTCAAACATTTATTTCCCCTTCTTTAAAATTCTTTATCTCTCTCTGTCTTTTTTCTATTTTCTAAGTTGTATTACTACATAGGCATTAGGTAGATAAACTCCTTTAGGACCACATTAGATAACTGATACTCCATAAGCCACAGTGCCAGAGAGGTAGGAGCAAGATGAAAAAGCAGTCAAACCATTCCCAAATAAAAGAACAAGAGAAATCCGCTGAAAGAACGATCAGTGTAATAGACATCAATAGCCTACTAAATCAAGATTTCAAAAAAGGGGTGATCAAATTACTGAAGGAAATAAAAGATAGTGGTCAGAGATATAAAATATGTCAAAAATGAAATGGAAGCTATAAAGAAGAGCCAAGTAGAATAGGTAAACCCGTAAACTGAGATGAGTAATGATCTAAAAGTATCTCAAAGCTGACTAGATAATGCAGAGGAATGAATTAGTGACTAAGAAGACAGGACAATAGAAAGCACAGAATCAGAACAGCTACAAGAGAAACAATGAGAAACAAATGAAAAAAGCATAAGGGACCTATGAGAGAATAGAAAGCATGCCAATCTTGGCATGATAGAAGTCCCAGAGGGGAGGTAAGATCAAAGGGGATTGCAAAAGTGTTTGAAGAAATCATGACTGTGAACTTCCCAAACTTAAAGAAGGTATCAGATATCCAAATACAGGAAGCTCAGAGTGTCCCAAACAGGAAGAACCCAAATACACTCACACAAAGACATATAATTAAGATGGCCAGAGTCAAGGATAAAGAAATGATCCTAAAGGCAGCAAGAGAATAGCAAAGAGTGAGTTACAAGGGAATCACTATATGACTCACAGCTGATTTCACTACACAAATACTAAAGGCCAGAATGGAGTGGCAAGATTTATTCATAGTACTGAATGAAAAAAAGGTATACCCTAGAATACTTTAAATAGCAAGGTTTTCATTTATGGTAGAAGGAGACAAAAAGGATTTCACAGACAAGAAAAAGCTACAACAGTTTTGCAACACT
This sequence comes from Vicugna pacos, assembly GCF_048564905.1. NCBI lineage: Eukaryota > Metazoa > Chordata > Mammalia > Artiodactyla > Camelidae > Vicugna > Vicugna pacos. The sequence continues at coordinate 1,326,251 of NW_027328739.1, forward strand.
AGACCCATGCTAAAAGAAATACTGAAAGTTCTACTCTAAAAAGAAAAGCAGCAGGATGCTACAGAAATATGAATCTCACAGCTGGAAATGTGATAACTCATTAATTAGAAATAAAATAAACACTAAATTTTAAAACAAGATATACAAATAATTGAGAGTTTGAGAGGGAGGCAGGATAATGGAGAATTTACTTTTTTGATCTTTCTTTTACAAAATTTTGCTCTCGGTAGGATGGGTTTGAGATCATGTTACTATCCGTTTAATAAAAGCAGTTATAGAAATGGTCTAAAAGACTTATATAAAAGGGTAACAACAAGACAAAAACTTATCAGAGTGTCACTAAAACTAAATAAACTTCATGATAATGCAAAGTAAATGACCAAACCATAATAGGACGATGAAAAGAACAAAGAGGAAATAACAAATCTACTGAAAAGATAAGGTCAAAATGGCAATAAACACAAACATATCATCGATTATTGTAAATGTTAATGGGCTAAATGCTCCAGTCAAATGTCATAGAGTGGCAGGCTTGATAATAAAGCAAGAACCGTGAATATGCTGCATACAAGAGACCTACTTCAGGGAGAAGGACACATATAGTTTGAGAGTAAAAGGATGGAAAAGGGTATTCCATACGAATGGAAAAGCCAAAAAAGTAGGTGTTGTAGTATTGATTTCAGACAAAATAGTCTTTAAACAAAGGCCATAAAGAAAGATAAAGTAGGACATTTTATAATGATTGAAGGAGTTATACAAAATGAGGATAGCACACTCATTAATACATATGCACCAAATTGAGGAGTACCTTAGTACATAAAATAATTACTAACAGATACAAAGAGGGATAGTGATGGGAATCTAATCATTGTTGTAGATTTCAACACTGCATTAACTTCACTAGAGAGATCATCGAGACAGAAAATAAATTAGGCAACAGAGAAGTTAAATAATACAATAGAAATATTACTTGGTGGATATTTTCAGAGCATTACACACCCCACATAATAGTATATACATTCTTTTCAAGTTCACATGGGACATATTCCAGGATTCATGATGTACTTGGGCACAAAAGAATCCTCAGCAATTTTAAGAAGATAGAAATTACCTCAAGCATCTTTTCTGAACACAATGCCATGAAGCTAGAAATCAACAACAGAGAAACAAATGAGAACAAACGGAAAACATGGGGAGTTAACAATATGTTACTAAAAAATGAATGAGTCAAAGAAGAAATCAAAGCTGAAATGAAAAATTACCTTGAGACAAAGAAAATGAAAGCAAAACCACACAAAATTTATGGGACACAGCAAAAGCAGTGCTCAGAGGGGAGTTTATACTGATACAGGCCTACCTCAAAAAAGAACAAACAGAAATAAACAATTAAACCCAATAGCAGATTGAACTAGAAAAACAAGAAGAAAAAAACCCAAATGGCAGCGGAAGGAAAGAAATCATAAATATTGCAGAGGAAATAAATAGAGATTGAAAAAACCATAAGAAAATAATCATCCATTCCAAATTGTGGTTATTTGAAAAAGTAAGTAAAATCGACAAACCTCTGGCAAAACTCAATAAGAAGAAAAGAGAGAGAGCACAAATTAGCAAAATAAGATAGGAGAATGGAGAAATTACAACAAATAAATTAGAAATACAGAATATCATATGAGAATATTATGAATAGTTTATGGAAACAAACTGGATAACCTAGAGGAGGTGGACAAGTTTTTGGAAACATACTGTCCACCATGACTGAATCAAGAAGAAACTGAACCTTTGAACGAGCAGAGCACTAGAAATGAAATCAAAATAACAATAAAAAATGTCCCTACAAATAAAAGTCCAGGACTGAATGGCTTCACAGTGGAATTCTACCAAACATACAAAGAAGAACTCATACCAGGATTTCTCACACTCCTCCAGAAGATTGAAAAGGAAGGAATACTCCCAAAGTCATTCTATGAAGCCACAATCACCCTGACACCACAACCAGGAAAAGACAATACCAAAAAAAATAATTATTGTCCAAAATCACTGATGAACACAGACGCCAAAATCCTCACCAAAATAGTAGCAAGCAGAATCCAACAACACAGAAAAAAGATTATACATCATGACCAAATGGGGATAATACCAGGGACACTGGGGTGGTTCAACATATGCAAATCAATCAATGTAATACAGCACATCAACAAGAGAAAGGACCAAAACCACATGATCATCTCAATAGATGCAGGAAAAGCATTTGATAAAATTTAACACCTATGTATGGTAAAAACTCTCACTAAAGTGGGCATAGAGGGAACATATCTCAGCATCATGAAAGCTATAGATAACAAACCTACAGCTAGCATAGTACTCAATGGTGAAAAAGTTAAAATCTTCCCACTAAAATCTGGGAAAAGACAACGATGCACACTATCACCACTCCAACTCAATATAAACTTGGAAGTCCTAGCATCAGCAATCAAACAAGAGAGAGAATTAAAAGGGATGCAATTTGGAAACGAAGAGGTAAAATTCTCAGTATATGCAGATAATATGTTACTATATATAGAAAACCCTTAAAGAACCAAACAAAAACTACTATATCTGATCAAAGAATTCAGCAAGGTAGCAGGTTACAAGATTAAGGTTCAAAAATCAGTGGTAATTCTTTATGCTAATGATTCAGATAATACTATCGAGCTACAGTCAACATGACAGCACTGTATATGTAGGAAAACAGACATATAGGCCAATGGAACAGAATAGAGAGCCCAGAAATGAACCCACAAACTTTTGGTCAATTAATCTTTGACAAAGGAGGCAAGAAAATACAATGGAATAGAGACAGACACTTCAGCAAATGGTGTTAGGAAAACTGGAGAGCAGCATGTAAATCAATGAAGCTAGAACACTCCCAATGGAGCTAGAACACCACACACAAAAATAAACTCAGACTGAATCAAAGACTTAAACATAAGACAAGATAAAATAAACCTCCTTGAGGAAAATATAGGCAAAACACTATCTGAAATAAGTCTCAAAATTTTTCTCATAGAAGAAATAAAAGTAAGAATAAACAAATGAGACCTAATGAAACTTACAAGCTTCTGCACAGTAAAGAAACATGAAGTAAAACAAAAAGACCACCTACGGAATGGGAAAAATAATTTGCATATGAAACAGACAAAGGCTTGAACTTCAGAGCATATAAGCAGTTCATCCAACTGAATAAGAAAAAATAAACAAGCCAATGCAAAAATGGGCAGAAAACCTAAACAAGCGATTCTCCAAGGAAGACATACAAATGGTCAAAAGGCACATCAGAAAATGCCCAATATCACTGATTATCAGAGAAATGCAAATCAAAACTACAGTGAGATATCACCTCACACCAGTCAGAATGGCCTTCATTCCAAAATCCACAAATGACAAATGCTGGAGAGGCTGTGGAGAAAAGGGAACAGTCCTTCACTGTTGGTTGCAATGCAGTTCGGTGCAGCCAATGTGGAAAGCAGGAGATTCCTCAAAATCCTAGGAATAGAATACCATATGACCCAGGAATCCTTAAATCCAGAAGGAAATCTATTTCAGGATGACACCTGCAGCCCAATTTTCATAGCCAGCACTATTTACAATAGCCAAGACATGGAAACTGCCTAAATGTCCATCGACAGTTGACTGCATAAAAAAGAAGTGGTATATTAATACAGTGGAATACTAGTCAGCCATATAAACCATCAACATAATGCCATTTTTAGCAACAAGGATGCTCCTGGAGAAAATCAGTCTAAGTAAATTAAGACAGAAAGAGAAATAAAAATGCCATATGAGATGGCTCTAAAAAAAAAACCAAACCAAAACAAAAAAAGCACAAATAAAAAAAGGAATAGACAGCAGACATACAATACAAAGTTTTGTTTGCCATGGAGTGTGGGGTGTGAAGAGATAGACTGGGATAGCAAAATTGTAGAATAGATAAACAGTATTGCACTGTATAGCACAGGGAAAAGTACAAAAGTTCATACAGCAGTTCAAAGACGATAAAATGGGACAACAAATGCACATATGTTCATTTTAAATGAAAAATTGTGCTCTACTCTGGAACTGGAGACAACTTCGTAAAATGACTGTAAATCAATAAAAAAGGTAAAAATGAAAAAAAATTATCCTAAATATTACAGGGGTAAATATAAATTATAGAGAATAAAAATCTATTCAAAAGAGTAATAGAACCAAGATTCTGTTTTATGTTTTCTTTTGAGATAAGCAAATTAATAAACCTCTAGCCAGGTGCATCATGAAGAAAAGGTAGATGATCCAAAGAAATAAATTAAGAAATAAAAGAAGAGAAATAACAATTGTTACCTCAGGTATACAAAAAAGGGATCATTTTGTCAAAAATTACACGCATAAAAACTGGACAACTTAGAAGAAATAGACAAATGTCTAGAAGGAGACAGAGATTAGGAGAAACAAATAATTTGAACATTCTGTGTGCTACAAGAAAGATAGAATCTGCATTTAAAAAAAATCAATGAATAGAAGTGCAGATTTAAACAACTCCCGTGGAGAACTGTACAAAAATACAAATCAAAACTTATACTCTTCAAACTATTCAAACTTAGTAAAGATGTGGGAAACTCCCAAATTAATTCTATGAAGCTTTCATCACCCTGATATCAAAACCAACATAAAAATAATGGGCAAATGCAATTTCAAGCCATTATATTTGATAGAATTACATGCAAAAATTCTACAAAATATTATTAGCAAACTAAATCCAGCAATACATACACCATGATGTACTTGGATTCATTGCAGGGTCAGAAGAGATGTTCAACATTTACAAATCAATCAGTTTGATACACCAAATTAACAAAAGAAAAAGAGAAAAAGAAATGGTCATCCCAATAAATCCATAAAAAGCATTTCATAAAATTCGACTTTTATTCATTAAGACAGCAAATACAGTAACAACAACAACAGCAACATCAGCAACAATGACAGAAACCTCTTAGCAATGTAGGATTCAGGAAATATATCTCAACATAACTAAAGTCATTAATTACAGACCCACAGACAACATAATATGCAAAAGTGAAAAACTGAAAGCCAAATTAAGGAATAAGACAAGGATGTCCACTCTTACAATTTCTATTAAACACAGTATGGGAAGTTCTAGCAACGGCAATTGGACAAGACAAAAAGCTATTCAAGTTGGATTGAATGAAGTAAAACTTTTATTATTTTAGATGACATAATAATTTATATAGTGATCCCTAAAGATTCTCCAAACTAAAAGAACTAAAACTAATAAACACATTTAGCAAAGCAGCATGATTCATGATTAATATACAAAAACTGTCACATTTCTTTACACTAAAAATTAAATATTCCATAATTTTATAAGATCCATATGAAATCAGAACAAAAAATGAAAAACCTATAAAAAAATAATAAAATGAAGATAAAGAAATTTGAAGTGGATGCAAAGAAATGGAAAGAAATCTCAAGGTCTTAGTTAAGAGGAATAAATATTGTTTAAATATACATACTACAAAAGTTGTCTACAGATATAAAGTGATTCAGATCGAGCTGCATGTTATTTTCCACAGAACTAAAAACAGTCCTATGATTTGTATGGAAATGCAAAAGAACAAGAACTGCAAAAGTAACAATGAGGTAAAAGAACAAAGTTAGAGGCATAACCCATAACTCTCCCAGATCTAAGACTATATTAAAAAATACAGTAATCAAAACAGCACAATGCTGGAAAACAAATAAACATCTATATCACTAGAATGGAACACAGAGGCAGAAATAAGACATCACATCTATGGTCAACTAAACTATGACAAAGGAAACAAATATATACAATGCCTTTAAGACATTCTTCAGTAAGTGCTGTTGAGAAAGCTAGACAGATACATGTTAATCAATGAAATTAGAACATTCCCTCACACTGTACAAAAATAAACTCAAAATTATTTATATATCTGAATCGAATGCATGACAAAATAAAACTCCTGGAAACTAACATAAGCAAAACAAGACATATACTGAAGTAAAATTTTCTTATGTCACTCTCCCAAGCTGAAAACTTTAAAAACAAAATAAACAAATAGGACCTAATTAAATTTAAAAGCTTCTAAGTAGCAAAATATATAAAATGAAAAGATGAACTTCCAAATGGGAGAAAACATTAGGAAACAATGCAATCAACAAGAGGCTAATTTCTGAAATACACACATCTTTCATACAACTCCATTTCAAAACTCTACAAACAACTTAGACAGAAAATGAGCAGAAGACATTTCTGTAAAGAAGACACACAGATGACAAACAGGAAAAGTAAAACATGCTCACATTGCTAATCACTATACAAAGCGAAGACAAAAATAACATAATATTTTACCTCACACTATAGAGAAGGCCTGTCATCAAAATGTCTTCAAATAATAAAGAATGGGGTGGTTGTGGAGAAAAAGGGACTCTCCATCGCTGTTGGTGGGAATGAAAATTGGTGCAACCACTTTGGGAACAGTATGGGAATTCCTTTACATAATAAAAATAGACCTATCATGTGACACAGCAATCACACTCCTGGGCATATAAAACATAAAACCTGAAAACAAAGAATACTAGGGTAAAATATAAGAATTACACTGTGACATTGGATTTAATATGATTCTTCATATGTCTCCTCTGGCAAGGGAAGCAGAAACAAAACTAACAAAATACGATTGTATCACTCTAAACAGATTTACACTACAGAAGAAATGATCAATAAAATGAGAACTCAACAAACACAATGGGAGAATATATATGCAAGTAATAATTTCCAATCTAGTGTTAATATCCAAAATTTATGGCAAACCCTTACCCCACAGCAACAACAAAAATACCAAATGAACCAACTAAAAAAAGTCCATAGGAACTGAAGAGATAGATCTGAATCAATTTTCTGTAGAAAACATACAGTTGGCGAAATGACACATGAAATTATGTTCAGAGATATAAATTATTAGGAAAGTCATATACCAAAAGTGAGACAAGACCACACACTTGCCAGAAGGCTCTCATCAAAAAGAAAATAGATGATAGTGAGATTGTGGAAAAAAGATACCCCATGGACACTGTTGATAGGAATGCAAAATATTGATTCCATTGCATATATACATCAAATTTTCTCCATATATTTTTTCTGTCAAGGGATGTTGGGTTAGTAGGCCCCTGTCTGAAGGCTCTAAAAAATAAGCCCTTGGGCTGAACTGTTAAAAAAGCTGTGAGGAATGTCACATATCCAGGCTGGATAATAAATTGCCTAATCAATGCATCCAGTATGGATGGCTATATAGCCTATGCTGTGTAAGTTCCTCATAGAAGGACAACCTAAGACAGGCACAGCCGGCTGGATAAGAGATGGCCTACTTAATGAAGTTCCATGATGAACTTTAAAACAATCCTTGATCATTTAACATCCTGTGCTTACTGAAGGAGCATGGGGACATAAATAGCTTAAGATTATTAACATTGTTATAACTAAGATGATATGTGAGGCATTGTGCATGTCCTATATAAACCCTTCTTCTAAGAATCAATAAACAGTGAACTGCTCCACTTTTGTCCACACAGTGTTTGTGTGTATATGATATCGTGCCACTGACAGGGTTAATTTAATTTGTTGGAAGTAACTTAAAAGAATGTTGCATTATATACAATGTTTTTTCTGCACTTATTGAGATGATTATTGAGTTTTATTTCTCATTCTATAAGTGTGGCATATCACCTTTATTGATTTGAATATTTTCCAGTATCCTTAAACCCAGGGATAAATCCCTTTACTCATGTATGTGTATTATACATTAAATGTGTTGTTGAATTCATTTTGTTTTTGTTTTGTTGAGAATTTTGTCACATATGTTCATCAGGGATAATATCCTATATTTTGCATATAATGTCCTTTCTAGCATTGTTATGCAAATAATACTGGCTTCATAAATCATGTTTCGATTCTTTCACACCCTTCAAATTCTTGGAAGAATTGTGGAAGAACTGGTGAAAAATTGTTTTCAAATGTATCGCAGAATTCACCAGTAAAGTCATCTTGTAAATATTTTCTTGTTTGGGGAGTTTGGATTATTGATTTACTCATGCACACTTTTGCTCTATTTATCTTTCTTAATTCTTCTTGATTCAGTATTGGAAGACATATGTTACTGGAAATTTGTCTTTTGTTCAAAGTCATTCAAATCTTTGGCTTGTGGTAATTTCTTATGATGCTTTGCATCTCTACAAAATCAGTGTTTATATCTTCTCTTTTATTTCTGATTTTATTTGAGTCTTATTTTCTAAGTCAACCTAAACGTTTGTCCACTTTATGTTTACAGACTTAGGTTTTTTTTTATCTTTTCAATTATTTCTCTTATTTGCCTTACTCTGATTCATTCAATTTTATTCTTTATTCTTTCTGTTTTCTCCTAGATTCTTGAGGTGTAAAGATAAGTAGTGTGAATTATTGTATTTCATTTATTATTAAATATTTTCTATTTAGATACTATTTATTTATTTATTTATTTATTTATTTATTTATTTACATATTTATTCATTTATCATTCAATTATTGCCATTTACAATGTGTCAATCTGTGGGGTATAGCACAGTTTTCCCGTGCATGCAAACATTTGTGTGCATATTAAAGGTTTCTTCACGTTATTTAAGTTACTACCCTGTGTCATACGAAAGAAATTTTGAAAAAAATCTATTTTTATATATAGTGGATAACATGTATAAATATACAGCTCCCAAATATATCCTCTCACTGCCCCTTTCTGCAGTAATCATAAAATTGTTCAGTAGATCTGCATGTGTGCTTCAGTTTTGTAGGTGAAATCACTGTGTTCTCATCCAAAATTTTTTTAAGTTTCCACATATGTCATGTAATGTATTATTTTCCTTTCTTTTTCTGGCTTACTTCAATTAGAATGACACTTATTGGGGACATACATTTTGCTGCAAATGCCATTGTTTTTTCATTATTTATTGCAGAATAGTATTCCATTGTGTAAATATGGCATAACTTCTGATTACTGTCATCTGTTGTTGGACAATTAGGTTGCTTCCATGTCATGGCTGTTGTATATAGCACTGCTGAGAACATTGGGGTGCAGGTGTCTTTTTGAATTAGAGTTCTCTTTGATATATACCCAGAAGTGGGACTGCTGGATTGTATGTTAAATCTATTTTTATTCTTTTGAGGAATCCCCATCCTGGATTCCACAATGACTGCACGAATCTACATTCCTTCCATCAGTGTAGGAGGGTTCAAATTCTCCACACCTTCCCAAGCATTTATTGTTTGTGAACTTTTGAATAATGTCCATTGTGATTATTGTGAGGTGATACTTCATTATAGTTTTGAATTGCCCTTCTCTGATAATGATAGTGAGCAATTTTATTTTTCATGTATCTGTGTGGCATTTGTATGTCTCTATTGGAGAATTGCTTGTTTAGGGCTTCTGCCCATTTTCAGATTGGGTTTCTTGCTTTTTTTATTATTATTATTAGGTGGTATGAAGTCTTTATATTTTGGAAATTTAGCCTTTGTCAGTTGCATCACTTCTAAATATTTTCTTTAATCGTGTAGGTTGTCATTTTGCTTTGTTTATGGTTCCCTTTGCTGTGCAAAAGCTTATAAGTTTAATTAGGTCCCATTTATTAATTTTGCTCTTACATCCATTACCTGGGTAGGCTGTTCTAGGAGATCATTGCTGAGATTTCTGTCAGAGTGTTTTGCCTATGTTTTCTTCTAGGAGATTTACTGTGTCTTGACTTACATTTAAGTCTACAAGCCATTTTGAGTTTATTCTTGTGTATGGAGTGAAGGAGTGTTCTAACTCCATTGCTCTGCATGCTGCTATCCAGATTTCCCAACACCAGTTGGTGAAGATATCGCCTTTTCTCTGTCATATTCCTGGATACTCTGTTAAAGATTAATAAAACATAGGCCTGTAGATTTATTCCTAGTCCCTGTATTCTGTTCCATTTGTCCACATGCCTGTGTCTGTACCAATATAATATAGTTTTGATTATTGTATCTCTGCAATAGTTTGTGGAGATCTGGTGGTTTATTTCTCCAGCCTCTTTTTTTTTCTTGAATATTGCTTTGGAAATTATGGATCTTTTATGACCCTGTGTAAATCTTTGGATCATTTGTTTCAGGCCTAAAAAGAAATGTTCTGCATAATTTGATAGGAAATCACATTAAGTCTGTAGATTGCCTTTGGCAGTATGGCCATTTTAACAATGTTGTTTCTTCCATTACAAGTCCATTGGGTAACTTTTCAATTCTTCAAATCTTTTTTGATTTCCACAATCAATGTTTTCTAGTTGTCCATGAATAAGTTATTTACCTCCTTGGTCAGATATATTCTTAAGCATTTAATAGTTTTGGGTGCACTTATAAAAGTGTTTTTTTCTATACTTTGTTTCCCTGTTGATTTTTTGGTAGTGTAAAGAAATGCAATTTGTTTTTGTACATTACTCTGAGTACCTTGCCCAGTTCCTTTTTTAGCCTAAGTAATTTTTTGTGAAGCTTTTACAGTTTTCTCTATATAGGGTCATGTCTGCATATCGTGGCAATTTTACCTCTTCATTTCCAGTCTGAATACTTTTATTTCTGTTTCTTGCCTGATCATTGTGGCTAGGTCTTCCAAGACTATATTGAGTTGAAATTGTGAGAATGGGCAACCTTGTCTTGTCTCAGGTTTTTATGGGAAGGGTTTCAGTTTTTCACTATTGAGTATTTTGCTGGCTATATATTTGTCATAAATAGCTTTCATAATGTTGAGATATGGTCCCTCTATGCCCACTGTGATAAGAGCTTTTATTGCAAAAAGGTGTTAAATATTATTAAATGCTTTTTCAGTATCTACTGAGATGTTCATGTGGTTTTTTGTCCTCTCTTTTGTTGATATGGTGTATCACAATTGATTGATTGATTTGCATATGTTGAACCATCCTTGTGTTCCTGATATGCACCTAACTTGTCCATGGAGTATAATCTTTTTTTGCATGCTGTTCGATTCTCTTTGTCAATAATTTCTTAAAGACTTTTACATCTATGTTGATCAAGGATATTGGCCTATAGTTTTCTTTTGAGGTATTGTCTTTGTCTGGTTTTGGTATCAGTTTGATGTTGGCCTTATGGTGTGAGATAGGGAGTACTCTCTCCATATCAATCTTTTGGAAGAGTTTGAGGAGGACTGGTATGGATTTTTCCTTGAATGTTGGGTCAAATTCCCCAGTGAAGCTATTTGTGTCTGAATGTTTGCTTGCAGAGATTTTTTATTTTATTGATAATTCTATTCCATTTCTTGTGATCTTTCTGTTCAAATGGTCAATTTCTTCTTGATGCAAAAATGTTGGGCTAATATTTCCAGAAACTTCTCAATGTCTTCTTGGTTATCCAGTTTGTTTCCATACAGTTGCTCATGGTATTCTCTTATGATATTATGCAAATTTGTTGTGCTCTTTGTAATTTCTCCAATTTCATTTCTTATGTTATTTGTGTTCCCCCTTTTATCTTGTTGGTGAGCCTGTCCAGAGATTTGTCAATTATGTTTACTATTTCAAAAAATTGTTGATTGATTTTTTTCTATTTTTAATCTCTATTTCAATTCTTTCTTCCTTGATCTTTATTATTTCCCTCTTTCTGCTTACTTTTGGTTTTGTTCTACTTTTCATGATAGTTTACAAAGAACGTTAGATTATTTTTTTGGAAATTGCTCTTCTTATATAAGGAGGGCCTTGTCACTATGAAATTCCCTCTTAAACCTGTTTTAACGGTATTCAATTGACTTTGTGTAGTGTTTTGCCATATTTCACAAGATATTTTTTAATTTATTCTTTTAAATCTTCACCTCCCTCCCTTGTTTTAGTAGCATGTTTTTTAATCTACATACTGTCATTTTTTCTCCCTGTTTTTCTTTCATTGATTTCTAGTTTCATGTTTGTATACTGAGAAAGATGCTTGAAATAATTTTTATCATCTTAAATTTGTTGAGGCTTCTTCTGTGCCTGATTACATAATCTTTCCTAGAAAATGTCCCATGTGCACTGGAAAAGAATATATAATCTGTTTTGGGGCCAAGTACTGTTTTGAAAATATCAACCAACTCCAATTATTTTATTGCATCTTTCAGTGTCTTTGTTCCCTTATTAATTTTCTGTCTGAAAGACCAATCTAGTGACGGTAATGGGGAGTTATAATCTCCTACTGTGATTGTGCTCCCATCGATTTCTTCCTTTTCATCTATTAGTGTTTGCTTTATGTATTTAGGTGCTCTAATATTGAGTGCATATATATTAATGAGTATAATATCCTAATTGTGTGTTGCTCCTTTAATCATTATATCATGTCCTTGTTTATCTTTCTCTATGGCCTTTCTTGTAAAGTCTATTTTGAGTGAAGTCAGTACTGCTAGCCCTGCATTCTTGTCATGTCCATTTGCATGGTATATATTTTTCCATCTTCTGACATTCAAATGATATTTGTTCCTCTTACTAAAGTGGGTCTCTTGTATGCTTCATAATGTAGGGTCTTGTTATATTATCCCATATGACAATATATAACTTTTGATTGAAGCACTAAGTCCATTAACATTTGTTATAATTATTGATAGACTGCTGTTTATTTAAATTTTGAACTTCATTTTCCAGTTGACTTGGTATATCTTTTTTGTTCATTTCTCTTTCTTTTTGTGGCTTGATATGTTTTCTTTTTTATTATCTTGGTTTCTTTTTTGCTTTGTGAATTAATTGTAAACTTTTGACTTACGGTTACCCTGTTTTGTATGTATATTGACCCGTTATTATATCAGTTTGTTTTAACTGATAAGAATCCAAATTCTAACCCATCATACAGAGAACAGAAACTAGAAGAAAATACTCTGTATTGCCTGTTTCACTCTCTGATATTTAAAAATTTTGATGTCCTGTTTTACATCATGTTTATCCTATTGTAAGTCATTGTAGCTATTGCCTAAGTATGCCTTTCTCCTTTCTATAGAATCCTGCTTTTTTTTTTAGAGTAGATCTTTCATTATTTCTTTCTCTGTTGCTAAATTATTTTAGAATTTGCTTGTGTGGAATTTATTTATCTCTCCTTCTATTCTAAAGGATAGCCTTGCTTGATAAATTATCTTAGATTACAGCTTTCTTTCATTCAGGACTTGAATATGTTTTGCCACTGCCTTCTGTCTGTTGTATTTGTGTAGGACACATGTTTACAAATATAATATATATAATAATATATATATGTAAAGAATACCTAGTAATGAAGTTAACAAATTAGGAGAAAGTCTATTAGTTAAAAAATAGAAAACATGGATGGAGGAAATTAAAAATGATCCAAAAAAGTGAAAAGATCTCTTATGTTAATGATGTGAAACAATGTGGTTGAAACAACCATACTACTCAAAGGAATCTACATTTAGTGTGATTCATGTCAAAATACCCATTAGATATTTCCATTTAATACAAAAGATAATTTCATAATTTATATGTAACAACTAAGATCATGAGTTGCATAAATAATCTTGAAAAAGTTTATTAAATCTAATGGTGTAAATTTCTCTGATGTTTAACAGTCGTACAAAGCTTTAGTAATTTTAACAGCATGATACTGGCTCAAAAACAGACACCAATCAATAGAAGAGGATAGAGCAACCAGATATAATCCCTCACACCTTTGATCAATTAACCCATGAAAATGGAAGCAAGAGTATAAAATGTAGAAAAGACATACTCCTCATTAAGTAGTGCTGGAGAGATTGAACATGTAAAAGACAGAATAGAATAATTCCTCAAATTGTATACAATCCATAAGCACAAACTATCTTTCTATTTATTTTGTTTACTTATATTTCTTTCACCTGTAATTTATACATCTATGATTTGATCTTTTATTTCATTATCAAATGTATTCCTATTTTATTCTTTTTGTTATAAATATACACACAATTGTTTTCCTAAATTCTCTTTCTGATAATGTGTTGTTACTTTTTAAAAAGGCAACGGATATTTGTACATTGATTTTGAATTCTGCAAGTTTACTAAGTTTGTTCATTATTTCTAATGGTCAATGGAGGAGTATATGGAGTTTTCCATCTATGTATAATTATGTCATCTGTAAAAATTTTACTGCTGTTTTACAATTTGGATGCCTTTTTATTTTTCTTAAGTAGTTGTTCTGGCTAGGACTTCTAGTAGTTTAATTTAGGACTTGTGAGAATGAGCTACTTTCTCTTATTACTGGACCAGAGGAAAACCTTCCTGTATGTTAACATTGAACTTGATGTTAATCATGGGTTTTTCATGTATGGCTTTTATTATGTTTAGTTACATTTTATCTGAAGAGAATTTGTTAAGAATATTTTTATAAAAAGGATATGATGAGATCTGTCAATAATTTTCCTACATTTATTGAGATTTTTAAATTTGAATTCTCTGTTTTTTAAGGGATGGCATCACATATATTGATTTGCATACTTTATATAATATTTATGAATCAGGACTAAATCAAACAACTATTGTTTACAATACTTAAAATATGCAATGAATTCAGGTTGCTAAAATTTGTTTAGAATGGAATTTACAGATATTGAAGGAAAAATTTACATTTGTAGCTTGAGTGTACATTTATTTAATTAAAATTTTATCAATCATTTTGAATTTGGCTTATGTTTAATGGAATTCATTTCTAAATAAAGAATAAGAGTTTTGGTAGAACTTGTGTTACTACAGTTTACTGATACACAACATAGCTTTTATTTACAATTAGTGAACAAAACTCTTGCCTTAAAATACTGCATTTTACTAACAATGGCAACTGTTTCAGGACTGAAAAACATAATGCTTCCTAAAATGCATTACCTAGACTTTTCCACCCCAACCGGCATATACTGATTTTTTTTGTTTTTTGATTGTTTATTTGCCCCTTAATTGAGTCACTGCTTATTAAACCCAGGATCTTTTGCATAAGTTTATTTACCAACATCATTTTGGAACACTTAACAGAAGCCACAAGAGAATGGATTATAAAGATGAAAAGAAAATTTATTCGTTCTCTAGGGACTGATAAACCTCTGAGTGAAAGAATAGCAAAAATAAACTTTTGTAAGTATACTATAAGATTTTCTCTTTTGTAATTTTAAAGAAGAATATTAAATTTCATTTCTTTTATTATAGCACTCAAATACGATTTAAAAAAAATTGCCACATTTGGGATTTCTTAAATTTGATCCATTATTTTAATCTAATTTTATATCATAAATATTTACCATTTATTTATAAACATACCAGATAAACTGATATTTATTCTGCTGATGTTTTGAAGATAGAGCTACTGATTTTAAAGTACACAGAAAAATACCTACTTCCATTTCCAAATCAAATTAAGTTTCGCATTAATTACAAATGATAATGAAATTGTTATATATTTTCTTTACATGTTTTACACAAATTTCACATTAAATTCAAAAACTTTAAAATTATTTAATATATTTTGTGTATTATATATACTCTGTTCACCCATCTGTCATAAATTTGTGTAAAAAAGGATGGAGATTGGTTTTATTTCATAGACCTCAAAATTAAATTATTAAAAAGATTTTGTGGGGATAATATTTGCAGATCACACTATAAAAATTAACATCTTATGTTTCATTTTAACTGGATTAATGAGAAGTAAGCATTGGCTGATTGTTACACTTGAGTTGCTAGGAGACCAGGCGTTTTGTGATGTCACAGCTACTCAGGTTGAGAACCATTTTGATGGCCTAGCAGTTTATCTGTGCAGGCCTGCCAAAGCAGCATTGGAAACTGCAGTGCTCAAAATCATGCAGATTTGAAAGTAGCTGTAGAAAAAGTTATATGAGTTGACACATGTTTCTCAGAATTTGAAGATGTGTCTAATAAAGTTGGACGAACTGGTTCAGGAATCTGCGGCAGATCTCTATTGTGTAACAAAACATTCTCTGGGGACTTGGACTTGAGGTCTATGATTGAAGAAAATGCTTTTTAGAATTTGTTTGAAGAATCCTTGATAAAAAGACCATGTTACACACATTGTGTCTGAAAAAGATGAAAATAATAATTTTCGTTGTCTGACATTTTCAAGTAAACTCTGAAAAATGGCTGGGAGTGACCAACTTAAATCCATCTGGTGGGACGATAATGGAACTTCCATAGTGATTGATGAAGATGTCTTTAAGAAGGAAGTTTTGGAAAGAAAGGCCCCTTTCAGTATATTTGAAACTTGAAGTATGAAAAGCTTAGTTACACAGCTTAACCATTATGGTTTTAGTAAATTACGGCAAAATTTTCAAATGTCTGCTTGTCTAGCAGACTTCCTGGCAGAAGAAAAAATGTCTCTGTTTTAAGCAAGGTATTTAGAAATTTTAGTTACTACTTGGTAACTTACATATAAAATTTTATTTTGTACATCAATCTATGGAAATATAAATGTAAAGATAGATTTTGAATATTGTATAAAAGTACTAATGTTAAAATATTTTTTCTAAAAAAAGGACAGTGACTTAAGTATTCAAGATTATGAGAAACATTTCTTGCAACTATGAATCTTATCAGAAATCAAAATAAATGTATTAAAGCTGCTTTTGAGAAGTGTCATTCACCATTACTGCAAATGCTAACATCTTAAATCTGATGACGATACTGTTTAAATGTTTGTTTTCCAAATAAGGAACTTCAAAGTACCGTTAGTAATGTTCATATTTTCATGATATTATCTTTGCGTGGTAAACGTGAAATCTGAGGGTTTTATTATGCTTATTGTAGTGTTGTATTTTGTTTTAAAATATTACTAAAACCTTTCTCTTTGGTTGTAGCTGCAGTTCTATCATAATACAAATTCTAAACGAGGCTTACCCCAGGTTTTAGTGAGAATAATAAGAAAAGTTGGGATTAAATATGCCTCTCTGGTATCTTCATTGGCTGAACATTTCAACAAGAAGCAATTTAAAGCAGAGGGTAATGTGGATAATCATATTTCTTGTTTTGTGGCTGACAGAAGTGGAGAAAGTGCATTTTTACCTTCTGCAAATTTAAACATTCCTCTAATAAGAAAGCCCTCTACTAGCCACATAATTGTTGATAAAACTATCCCGATCAGAGGTGATTTTTCTCCTACATCATCAATGTCAGTTAGACCACCAGAACAAATTGCAGTGGAACAACGTGCTATTTTAAATGAGTTGACCACAGTCCACAGGCACTACCAAAGTAGCTACACTGAAGCAAATGGCCGTGTTGCGAATCTCATTACAACTACAACTTCTACTTCTCAGTACAGCATCTTGTCTCCCATAAAGAGCAATTATTTTGGACTGATGGTGGAGCCTTCTACTTTTCCAAATAGATTTCACAACATATCTGTCAATGAAGGTATTTTTCTAAACTTCAACCAGGTAGAAACCCACGGTTCCAGTGCCAGTGATAGCTGATACATCAGCTACCTCTCTTCCAAGGCCAAATCATCAGCCTCTTCAGTTTATGAACGTCATCCTATTACAACTGATCTACTAGAGGACTACCCGATTATGCAGGATAACAAAGATTAAAATTGATGTTGGCAAATGTCGACAAATATATGCAATTTTCTTATTTGAACAATAAACATAGATGTGTAACTGTAATTTCCTTATATTTTTTTAAATAGAATTAAGAGTTAAACAGGAGACTAAGTTAACATTTAAAGAAAAAAAGATATTGGATTGATATGATCATTTGATGGAACAATATGGGAGTAAATTTAAATAATTTCCTGTAAGGAAGAAGGCAAAATGGAAGAATTTGGAAAAAGACTAAAACATGGATAGAGGGAAAAGTACTAAGAGGTTTTTGGTTCATCATGGAAAGTATAAAAAGCGTTAAGTTAGAATAGATTGGAACAGGAGATAAATGCAGAAACCGGCCCAGGGATCATGGTCTCTATTATGTCATCCCTGGAATCATAAAAGTCACATGATATAGACTCAGATGGCACATTCAGCATGTGGTAGAATTTAAGATGTAATTTTATCTATGGTCTTCTTTGTACTGTTATCAAAGCATTCCAATTGGTGCTTTCATTTCCTACCCTTAAGTGTCTACACTATATTTTGTAGTCAACACATTATGTTGCTTTTATGTCCCAGCCAAAGACAAGCTTACGTCCTCAGGGAGGCACTTAATGCCTTTCCAACTCTAAGAGCACAAACTCAAGTTAGTTTAGTCATTTCTTTATAAATCTGGCATCTGACTACTTGGAATATCTTTATGTTTCACTGTATCTGGAGATACATCCAGGCAAATGCTTGTCAACAGTGTTAGCCCCAACCTCACCACTTTTACTCCAGCTCATCCTTGGACTTTGGGTGTCCTCCTTTTACCTACTTAGATTTTCCCAGTCTCAGAACAGAAACCACCTCCTCCAGATATTTTCTGTCTATCCCCCTTTACTTTTCTAACTTGGATACCAGCACAGTATCACAGCACATGCCACAGGATGCATTTTAGTATTTAGTGAAAAAAATACATGTTGACTTTAAGCAAAATCTACTTTCCTGAAACAACAAAACTCTCATGGTTTTCAAACTATTTCGTTATGCTCTTTACTATTCACCACATACTAGCTCTTTTCATAGCCCAAGGACTAGTCACACAAGACAGTAAGTGGAGGTAGGTACAGGAGACAAAGTATTATTTTTTTCTTTATTCATGCCTCCAGAGGCCTAAAGCATTCCATTCTCATTTGCTGGAATTTTTCCTGTCTCTTCATCACCCTCTCACCCCAAAATAGCTGATTCTCTTCCCCATACCAATAACTATACTGCCTTCTAATTAATTTACTTCTTAGAATCAGAATTTTGTCCAGAAGAGACTGCCAGTGCAAACATTTAATGTAGGTTTATACAACCCACATAACTTTTGCCCATTCTAACATTCACAGAGGAAATAATTAAGGGGTACTAGCCCATTGGTTGGGGTGGTAATATTCAGTAACCAAATTGCAATCTAAAATATGTGGACTACAAGGAGGTGAGGGCTGTAGAATTAAAAATTTGTCCAACTGCAAGAATACCAAATTTCTGCAGATATTAGGAAACAAGAAATATTCATGGAAGTCTTTGAAAATTTCCCATTAATTTAAAATAAAAGGTGAATCATTTTCAGAATGTGAAATGCCCTGAAATGCTGGAAAAATTGTAGGCAATTTCAGGTAGCCAGAGGATTCTGCTCACAATCATGCAGTCAGTGTCAGCTGACAAGACTGGAATGACAATATTTAGTCCTGAAAATGTGTCACCAGTTGTGAAGAAAGCCTTTGATAATCAGGAGAATGGGCAAATGGGCCAGGGTATATTCTTGCAACATCCCACCAATATGACCTTTACCAAGAGAAGAGAAGAGCCCACTTGCAGTAGGAGAACTGTGTCTGGACAGCAGTGGTTTTCCTACAACAGAAACATCAAGGTTTTAATTTTTTCAGCTCAATTCTAATGGTGGCTATATTTTTGCTTATATTGGCAGTCTGGGTGTTCAGATGGGCTGGTTCAGCAGCTAGTTTCCAGCTCTCTTATCAGACTGTGGGTCTTACCGTGATCATCTTAACAAGGTTGTATGCTAATAAGTCAAAAGCAACAGTTTATTTTCAAAATATGAAATCCTAAAGAAGAATATTGTTTGTTTATCCATCTGTAGTTTTCAACCTGAGAAAAGCTAGACTATTGGCAAAAGTACAAAAGTTGTCTGGTGCTTTGAAAACTATTCTCTGAGCTCTGCCTACTGAATTCTTCCCACTAAATACTACAAATCTGTCTACCACTGTGTGTGTGTGTCAAGATGGACTGTTAAGCAGTCACTAAGTTTGTCTTAGTTGAGTCATCAGTGAATTTTTCCTCTGTATCTGGCAGAATCTCTGTGAATTAAGAATTTCATTGAGCCCCAGATTTTCTTCCGATCAGGGAGAGGTAGATTATATTTCTCCCAGTATATTAATTGTTAACTGTTCATTGAATCCCGAGCTGATGTTAGGGTAAAACCACTGAAACCTTTAATTGGACTGAGGCATTTACATTCTCCAGTCCCCAGAGCCCAGCACAGGCCTATGTCACCATTTTAATTTAAGCTTATGTCCAAGTTTTTTTTTTTCTCATTGTTAACACAACTTATTTTGGCATTGAACACCCGTTGACTAATTTATAGAGACTGAACCACTGACTTACTCACGTTCACCTAGAAATTGCAATAAACTTTCTTTCCTTGGACTACCTGGAATAGGGTGAGCATAATCATAATTTTGAAAGCAGCCATCAGTCCTAATAATGCAGAACCTTTACACATCTTTGCCCAGCAGTTGAGCAAGAATGTTTGTTTTGGATCTCAGTGATTTTCCTCACATCCACTAATTCAACCATGAGTAAACACCACAATTGTTATCCAAAATCAAGTCTTTATCAGTATTGCATTCCCACTGCAAAAGAGTTCGGAACTGTAGGAGTTCTGAGATTTTACCATGCTGGTTTTTTAGCAACCTAGCATGTTGTTTTCTTACAGATGCTGTCGGGAGATGAGACCATCTGTCAGAGACAGTGAACTTTATCAATCACAGCAAGAGCAGCCAGTTTTAAATTTGTATCCATTCCCTAATCTCAGATGAATACACAGAGTGAAATTTTGATGCCAACAGAAGCAGTGGGCTGTGAAAATGAAGAAAGATTAAGGCATGTTAAAACACTAATTTTATAATTATCTTTATGTATACTTAATTTAAATCACTTATTTATTAGTATCTTTACCTAGGATAAGTATATCAACACTCAGGTTTACTTGCTGCAAAAACAGTCATGAGAAATGACATGGGAAAAAATAACCATTGACTTACCATTTTTCCTTCCGCTTTTTTGAGATATAACTGGCATAAAACATTTTGTAAGTTTAGGTGCACAGTATAGTGATTTGATTTACAAGTATTATGAAATAAATGTCATAGCAACTTTAGGGAGAATTCATTATTTCATATAAATACAATTTTAAAGAAATACAATTTGTCTTTTGATTGTGATGAGAAAACTTATGGTCTACTATCTTAACAACATTCATATTGAACATAAAGCAGTATTAATTGTAATTTTCATGTTAGTACGGGGCATACCTAGAACACGTTCATTTTTCGGATGAAGGTTTGATTATTTTGAGTGCATTAATCAAATTCTTCTTTCCCAACCCCTGCCTCTGTTAACTACAAATCTAATTTTTTTTCTTTAAGTATGTTTGTTTGTTTTTGAAGTGTAATTTAATCTATAACACTATGTTTATTTCTCTTACACAAATAAATGTTTGCTATTTTTAATACATTTCAAACTGATCACAAGAAAAAATCTAGTTTTGATATGTTGCTATGTAAATATATTTCATAGTTATTGACTATTCCCCATACAGTACATTTCTTGCCCCTGACTGATTTAATTTGCAACTGGAAAATTTTCTCTCCTAATTTTCCTCAACTTTTTCTTTTCCTCACCTCATTACCCTCCTTCTTGTTAACAACCTGTATCTTTGTATATCTATATCTCCTTTTCTGTTTTGTTATGTTCATTTGTTTTAAATTCCAAATATGAGTAAAATCATACAGCATTTGTCATTCTCTTTCTGATTATTTCACTTAGCATATTACCCTATTGGTCTACCCATTTGCTGCAAATGAAAAGAACTTATTCTTTTCAGAGCTGAGTAATAACCCATTGTATTTTTATGTGTGTGTGTGCATATATATATATATATATAGTTCTTATATATATATATTTAGTGTGTGTGTGTATATATAAATATAGATAAATCTGTAGTTATTAGATGGGTAGATATATATACTATAAACACACATCTTCATTATCCATCATCTATTGATGAGCAATTAGTTTGCTTCTATATCCTGTCTATTGTGAGTAATGCTGCAGTGAATATAGGGTTGAGTTTATCTTTTCTAATTAGTGTTACAATTTTCTTGGAATAAGTATCCAGATATGGAAATGTTGGATTATATTTCATTTTTAATTTTTATATAAAGCTCCATGTTGTTTTCCACAGTGGAAGCACAAATTTACATTCACTGCAGCAGTGCATCAGGGTAGTTTCTCTTACATCCTCACCAACACTTATATTTGTTATCTTTTTGATAATAGTCATTCTGATAGGAGTGACATAAAATCTCATTGTATTTTGGACTTGCATTTTTCTGATGTTTAGTGATGTTGATCGGTTTCATGTGCCTCTTGGTTACCTTTCCCCAACTGTATATTCATTTTTTGTAATGGGCAAAATGACCATAACTGATTTCACTTTCAGGCATTCTTTGAGTTCCATTATTCTGTTTGTTCTGTGCCACAACCATATTGTATTTATTACTATAGCTTTTTATTATAATTTAAAATCAGTGACAGTGACACATCCTCTTTGTTCTTTGTCAAAGTTGTTTGTGTTTTTAGTTTGTTTTCTTTTCTTTCTTTTTCTTTTTGTGATTTCAACTCTTTTGTGTTTTCATGTATATTTTAGAATTATTTATTCCAAGTATCTGAAAATGCCGTTGGGATTTTGATAGTCACTGAAATTTTTCTGTGTATTTTCTTGGCTAGTACTGTCATTTAAGCAATATTTTTTTCCTCATCTACGAACACAGTATATACTTTATCTGTTTCCATTATCTTCAATTTCTGTTATAAATATTTAATAGATTCCTTAATACAGGTGTTTTACCTCCTTGTTTGGATACATTTCTTTTTTTTTTTTTGTAATGCAACTGCAAATGAGACAGTTCCCTCACTTTCTCTATCGGTTAGCTTGTTGTTAGTGTGCAGAAATGCAAGATTTCTGTATGTTAATTTTACATTCTGAAATTTTAGCAAATGCATTGATAAGCCCTAGTGGTTTTATGGTACCGTTATTAGGATTTTTGTTTTAAGTATGTCATCTGCAAGCAGATTCTTTTACTCCTTTTCTGAAAAAGCTATATTTTATTTACTTTTATTTTGGATAGCTATGGCTTGAGTTTCCAATACGATACTGAATATAATTGGTAAGAGTGAGCATACTTGTCTTCTTCCTGTTCTTATTGGAGATGCTTTCAGCTTTTAAACAGTGAGTGTCATGTTAGCTGAGTTCATGTCATATATGACCTTAACTGTGTTGAAGTATGTTTCCTCATGCCCACTTTGAGGAGAAATATATTCATAAATAGATACTGAATTTGTCAAAACATTTTATGACACTATTGAGGCGACCATATAATTATTATTCTTCAATTTGTTAGTGTGGTATATCATACTGATTAATTTGTGGGTACTGAATCACTTTTGCATCCCTGGATTAAAATGGACTTAATCATAATGTATAATCCTCCTTAAGTTTTGTTTTATTTGCTAACAATTTAGTGGTGATATTTGCATTTATGCTTAACAGTATTATTTCACCTGTTATTTTTTTTCCTGTTTTAGTAGTAGTGTGAGACAGAAATGTGGGTTAGGGAGCCTTCCTTCCTCTGCAAATGTTTGGAATTCTCTGAGAAATATAGGTGATAGCTCTTCTCTTAATGTTTGACTGAATTCACCTGTGAAGCTATCTAGGCCTGAAATTTTGTTTCTTGGGTGATTTTGTTTTATAACTTATTCAATTTCATTAGTGATAATCTGTTCATATTTTCTCTTTCTCATTCCATCCTGGAGAATATGTCTTCTAAGAAATTGTCCATTTCTTCTAGGGTTTCCAATTTAATTGTCATAAAATTTGTTGTATTTTCTTATGATGCTTTGTGTTACTTTGATATAAGCTGTAACTTCTCATTTATTATAGAGCTTATTATTCTGTACTCTCTATTATGCTCATGAGTCTGGTTAAATATTATCAATTATATTTTTCTTACAAAAGCCATTATTTAATTTGATTAGATGTTTCTATCTTTAATCTTTATTTTATTTATTTATGTTCTGACCTTTCAGCTGTCTTTCCTTCTGCTAACAAGTTTGTTTATTGTTTTGCTACATCTTTTGTTTGTAAGATTATGTTATAAGAGAGAGGTATTTCTTATTTGTATAAGTGGGATTATTTTGCTATAAGCATCCCTATTATTACTGCTTTGGCTATACCCCATGGACTGTGTTTCTATAGTCATATTTCTTTATATATATTTCCTTTGATTTATATGGCAATCCATCTGTTGTTTAATATTGTATGATTTATCCTCCACACTTTTCTATTTTTCCCAGGTTTTTTCTATACATAAATTTTTATTCTCACAGAATCAATGTTTCATCACAAAACAAGGAAAAAATAATAAAATTTAAACAAAAATATGAAAGACACAAATTTTCTAAAATTATCGTTGAAAAATAAACATAGTTGTGGGTATTATCCTCCCTGACTTTAGAACATACTGCAAAGCTACAGTGATCAAAACATCAAAATATTCCAAAAAGAGACACATAGATTAATGGAACAAAATAAAGAGTCCTAAAATAAACCAACACACATATGGTCTATTAGTCTACAATGAAGGAGGCAAGAGTATAAAACGGAAAAAATGCAGTCTCTTCAACAAGTAGTTCCTGGAAAACTGGACAGTACATGTGAAAGGAAAATGGAAGAGCACTTCCTTCCATAGTATAGCAAATAAGGTAAAAATGGATTAAGTTTCTAAATGTAAAACTTGATACTAAAGAATTTCTGACCAAAAACAGGAGCAGAACAGCCTTTGAGATAAATCATAGCAACATTTATATTTGATGTATCTCCTAAGTAAAAAAAAGAGGAAAATTAACAATAACAGATTTTAATTTTACTGAGGAGAAAATAGAAGTACTATGTGATACAGGGATTCCACTTCTTGTATAAGTGTGAAGTGTAAAACCTTTTGCAGAGCAAAGGAAACCTTCAGCAAGACATATGACAACACACAGAATAGAAGGAATAATTTCAGACAATGGAACCAACATTTTGTTAAAATCTGTAATATATATGTAGCATATTAGACAAATTATTTAGAAATCAAAGACCCCAACTTAAAAACAGTTTAAGGATCTTCTTGGAAACTTTTCAAAACAGACCTGTGGAAGATTTTCATGTGCATAAAAAGAAACATATCATTGCTATTCATTAGGAAAATGTAAATCAAAACCAGAATGAAATATAATCTCACAGCAACAAAATGGCTTTTAAAAAAACTCTTGAAATGACAAAAATTAAAAAGAATGTTGATAAAAGGGAACTCAGGTACACTGTTGGTGGAAATATAAATTGATGCATCCACTATTATAAAAGTGTGAACAGTGCCCATAAAACTAGATATAGAAACATCATGTGTTGCAGCAATTCCAGTTTTTGGTATTAATCTGAAAAAAAATGAAAGCATTAAATTTAAAGAATATATTACCCCCAATGTTCTTAACATCATCATTTATACTAGCGAAGCATTGATGCACCACTCAACTTCCCATCAACAGATGATTGGCTGGAGGTGTTGAGAGATATAGATAACATAATAAATACTTAGCCAATGTCATATAAAAATAAAATTCTGCATTTGGAGCAATTGGACTGGACCCAGAATGTGTTGCATATAGGAAAATAAGTCATACAGAGAAAAACACTATATATTATCACTTACATGAGGAAACTAAAGATATAAGAGAAATAATCATAAAAAACAGAAACAGAATCATATATATATGCGTAGTGTACCAAGTAGTTGTTTGCTGTGGGGACAGGAAGAAGGATGGAGAAGACAGAAATGTGCAAACTACTAGTTATAATTTAGAGAAACAACTCAGCTATATTGTCAACAGAAAAATATTTTAATAATTTAAATGATTTTAAAGAAATTATAGGCATATATTATAGTAAAATGTGCATGTATGTGGGAAAAACATTGAAGAAAAGAACCCAGGAAATACAAAATAGTTTCTGGTACTCTGATATTAAGGTAGGTGATTTGTTCAATTTCTTTAATCTTCTTATAATGTCCTTAGTAGAATTTAAGCTTTTAAATGAAAAAGTATATTCTTTTAAAAAAGTGACACAAGTTTAAATTATTTCTGTCTCTCCCCTTAAATCTACAGTCAGTGAAACGATCTCATCTGAACAAAAATATCTACAACACAAAACATTACTGCAGAACGCATGTGTACAGCTGAACTTTGGTGGGCTAAAACACATAAAGAATACTGAACTGAGGGAAGAGCAGATTTGGTGTCTGCAACCAAGGCCCCCTGACTAGGATATCTGAGTCCACAAGTTCAGAGAACCCAGTAGAAACAGGTTCTCAGTGGTTCACACAGCTTCGGCCTCAAACTTCACCAGTACTCATGGTCACATTTAACTAGGAGGGAGCCACAATGGAGACAGAAATTCCATCCTTCAGACACTCAGACATTTATGACACTGTCCCTAATCCCCATTCACAGTGGTGGAGACAAGATACCTTGCAACACTGGACATGGCAAAGGCTCCTGTGTGATTCCAAATACCCACCTTTCTTTACACCATTCCTCAGTGTGTACACTGAGTCTCAAATGATATAAGATAAAAGGAAGGATTCACCAGCCCAGTGACAACAGTGGCATTAACTACCAGAGATGTCTAAGAAGCGACAATGTAAGCAATCTTTTATCCAGCCAGTAGAAACTGGAAATTGCCATTTTGAATTATTATCAGAGGTAGCTTAGGTAGGTAAAACCAAATATTGTGCAATATTGCAATCTACCAGAAAACAAAAACAAGAACTCCAACTCCCTAGCTGTTATTTAGTGTCATCAGAGCAATAATTCCCCAAGAGCATGACCAATTTCAGTAGCAGTATATGGCACACACACACACTGATACACACACACAGGCACCGACACAGATGCAGACACACACGCACATGCTCACGCACCCACACACGCACACATACACACACACAATGTCAACCCTGCAGCAAACAAACTTAAAGTCATATAATATTGCCATATAACTGATAGGAATCCAGAGAGATGTCATACACAAACTCAATATAAAAAACAGAACTCAGAAAGCAGTTTAGTGAACTCAGTATTAAAATAAATGATGATAAGGAATACATTACTGAAGAGACTGAAACTATAAAATAACCCAACATTATTGGAGGACCAGATGAACTTAGTAAATGAGATGAAGAATGCAACAGAAAGAATTGGAAGAAGACTGTCTTTGTGGAAGAGAGATTAGCAAACTCACCAATACAAAACTAGAAATGAAAGGAGATGACAGAGATACAAGATATTAAAAAGTGAGGAAATTCTACAGTAGCCATCAGACTTCTTCAGGAAGTGCACATTAGAGTGAAATCCTGGAGGGAGAAGAAAGTTAGAAGGCTGTTGATGGTTTATTTAAAGAAGTAATAGTTGATAACTTCCTGAACATGTGTAAGGAACTTATATACAAGTCTGTGTGTCAACAAAACACCAATAACTTTAAGACAATGAGACCTGATTTAAGATATGTCATATGCAAATTGGCAAGTCAATGACAGAATAAAATTTTAAAAGCAGCCAATAAGTTATGATAATCTACAAAGGAATCCCCATTAGGCTATCAGCAGATTTCTGAGCAGAAAACATATGCCAAGGTAAATAAAATGACATTTTCAAACTACTGAATTAAGAAATTTCTCACCTAAGAATACTATACCTAGCACAGTAATCCCTTACATATAAAGTTAAAGCCTTTACCAGACAAACCAAACCTGAATGAGATAAAAAAAACAAAACCGAGACACCTTAAAAGAGGTACAGAAAAATGCTATTCTAAGAAAAGTAAAATGGCAAAAATAAGCAAAACTTTGAACAAAATACTAAGCAGAGACCACGAGAAAGTTGCAACTGTTTCTTTGGGTATGTTTTTAAATGCTACTTTACTATATGGATTGAAGAGTGAAAAATAGGAAATCATTTGCAATAAATATAGATACATCAATCTGGTAAGGTGTTCACAACAGTAAAAGAAATAATTTTAGTCAGTATTCTTGAAACATAAAGAATAGAATTAAAACAATATTAAAGGAAGATGCTATCAGCAGAAAAAACACTAAATTATACATGAGATGTTTTATTTTTATTTGAAGTACAGTAGATGTACAGTTTTGTGTAGTTTCAGATGTACAGGATAGTGATAGAAACCACTTTGTATATTATATTGCATTATAAATTTTTACAATAATTGCAACATTATTTATTATATGTTATTGTGTATAATTCCCTGATCCATACAGATTATCCTTGTTGCATCTCTCCTTTATGTATACTACTTTGTATCTGTCAATGTCTTACCATTAAATTGTCTTTCACTTCCAATTTGCTAAACATAAATTTTTCCCCATATCTTTCAGTCTGCTTCAGGCTTTTCTATCTAATCTCTCTATCTCCCTACCATGTCTCTATCAATATATCTATCTATCTATCTATCTATCTATCTATCTATCTATCTATCTATCTATCATGTATCTATGTATCTATCCTTCTATCTAACTATTTATCTGTCATCTATCAATTGATAGCTATAGATAAATGTACACAGATATGTGTTATTCTTTATATTCCACATATAAATTTTATTATATACTTTTGCCTTTGTCTAAGTTACTTCTCTAAGCAGAATATTTACTAGGTCCTTTCATGATGCTGAAATAGCAATGTGTTGTACTTTTTCATGGCTGAGTTATATTCCATTATATATTTATAGAAACATCATATCTTCTTAAGTCCATAGTCTACTGTGGACCCTTGGATAGATTACCTGTCTTGCATAATATAAACAGTGCTGTTGTGAACATTGGTTCTTCTCAATTTACTGTTTTTCCCCAGATTTTTCCTAGGAGAGGTATTACTGGGTCATATGGTAGTATTACTGGGTCATATGGTAGTACTCTTTTTACTTTTTAAATAATCTGAATACTGTTTTACATAGCAGTTGTACCAATTTACATTCCTACGAAAGTATAAAAGAGATTTGTTTCCTCCATATACTCTCCAACACTTTCTATTTGTACTTTTTGATAACAGCCATTTGACCAGTGTGAAGTGATACCTCATTGTGGTTTTGATATGCAATTACAAATAATTATTAATGTTGAACATTTTTAACACTTGCCTGTTACTCATCTTTAAGTTTTCTTTGGAAAAATATTAACTCAGGCACTCTGCTCCATTTTTTTATTGGGCTTTTGTTTTTCACTTTGAGTTGGGTAACCTAAATCCATGTTACATCTATTAACCTACATCTTTTAACCCCTGGTCACTTGCATTGTTGGCAATTGTATTCTCCAATTACACAGACAATGTTTTCATTTCATTGATAGTGTCCTTAGCTGTGCAGAAGTTTTCAAGTTTGTTTAGGTTCCATTCACATATTTTTGCTTTTATTTCTTTTGCCTTAGGAGGCAGATATAAGAAATTATTCCTATGATATATATCCAATATGGTATCACCTATATCCCCTACTAGAAGTTTTTTAGTATCAGGTTTTACAGTTAGGCCCTTAATAAACTTGGAGTTTATTTTTGTATATGATGTCAGGGGATGCTCTCATTTCACTGTTTTACATGTAGATGTCCAGCTTTCCCAACACAATCCATTGACGAGACTGTCTTTTCTCCATTGTGTACTCTTGCCTCTTCTATAATTGATTCATTACTCATAGGTGTGTGGAATTATTTCTAGGCTCTCTATCTGTTTTTATTGATTATATATCTCTGTCAATGCCATGCTGTTTTTATTACTGCAGGGTTGTAGTATAATAAGCTATTGGGGAGTTTTATACCTCCAGATTTCTTGTTTCTTCTCAAGATCATTTTGGCAATTTTTAAAGGTTTCATGTAAAGCTTAGAGTTATTTATTTTCTGGTTCTGTGGGAAATACTACAGCTTCGTAACAGGAATTGCACTAAATCTATAGGTTACTTTGTGGAGTACGGCCATGTTAACAATATTAACTACTTCAATCCAAGAGCACAAGACATCTTTCCATTTCTTTGATTCATTTTTAATTTCTTTGTCAACGTTTTTTAATTTTCAGTGTTTAGATCTTTCATATATATGGTTACATTTATTCCAAGATATTCGGGGTGATGTGATTTTAAATAGTATTGCTTTCAACGTCCATTTTAGGGTATCTCATGATTAATATGTAGAAATTCAAGAGAATTCTTTAAATTAATCTTGTATCCGGCTCCCTTGATGAAATTTTTATTGTTCATAATACTCAGTGTGAAGACCTTAAGACTCTATGTAGATTGTTATGTCATCAGTACTGGTGACAATTTTGCCTCTTTCCATTTTGCATTTCTTTTACTTCTTCTTCTTTCCTTTTCCTTTCTTCTTTTACTATGGAACAGAAGTGCTGAGAGTAGAAATCAATATGTTGTTCCCTAATTTACCAAGAATGCTTTCAGCCTTTCCCCTAAGTATTATAAATTGTTATAAATGGCCTTTATTATGTTGAGAGATGTTCCCATTGTAGTCCCTATTATGAGAGTTGTGATCATGAATGATTGTTGAAATTTGTCTAATGATTTTTCTGTGTGTATTGACATGGTCCTGTGAATTTTGCCCTTATTTTATTAAATATGTGTCATGCTGATTGACTTGTGTATGTTGAATCATCCTTGTGACTCTGGAAGGAATCCAACTGATCATCGTGTATTATCCTTTCTATGTAATGCTGGATTAGTTTGTTGATGTTTTTCGTGGATTTTTGAATCTATATTCATCAAGAATATTGGCTTTACATTTTATTTTTATTTTTTGTTAGTGTCTTTGACTGGTTTTGTTATCATGGTATTGGTGGCATCATAGAATAACTTTGGGAATTTTCTTTCCTCCTTCATTTTTTGAAATAGTTGGGAGGAAAGTGGTTTTAGAGAAGGCATTTAGGTATTGTGTTCAAAGGGTATTTTTAATATCATAGATTTTATTTAACTTATACTGATTGCTCGTTTCAAGTTTTCAGTTTTATCTTTATTAAGTGTTGGCAGGAAGTACGTTTCAAGAAATTTGTCCATTTCTTTAAGGTCGTCTAGTTGGTTGTCATGTAACTGCTCAGAGTGCTTTCATAATCTTTTTTTGTATTTCTGTAATATCAGATTTTATTTCTACTCTTTCATTTATTATTTTGTTTGGGTCAGCACTCTGCATTTCTTGATAAACCTGACTTTATGCTTGTCAATTTGTTAATGTTCTTAAGAAAAAAAAGTTGTTGATTTAATGATTTTTAATTTATTTTTTAATTTTTTATTTATTTTCAACCTAATCATTAAAGATTTCTCTTTCCACTGCTTTTGGGTTTGTTTGTCCTTATTTCTAGTTATTTTGGGTAGAAAGCATGGTCCTTTGTGTGAGGTATTTTTTTTCCTTGTAGAAGGTCTGAATTGTTCTAAACTTCCCACTTAGATTTCTTTTACTGCATCCCATACTTTGTATGAAGCTATTTTCATTGTAATTTGTTTGCAGGTATGATTTTATTACCTCTTTGATTTCATCATTGACCTTGTTTTATTTTAATTTTTTAAAGGATGTGGTTTAATCTCATGTTTGTGGTTTTCCTGTTCTTGTTTCTAGAATTGATGCATAGTTTCATAATTTTGTGTATGGAAAAATATTTGCTGTAAACTATATTTGCTTAAAGATCCTAAGGCTCTTTTCATGACATAATAAGTGGCTAATTCCTTAGAAAACATCCTGTGCACACTTGAGAAGCTTTTGTGTTCTCCTTTTCTGATGCAGTGTCCAATAGTTCATTTTGGTTCAAATTATCTAATATGTCATTAAGACCTCTGTTTCCTTACAGATATTCTTTCTGGATGATATGGCCATCAGAATAGTGAGGTGTCACATTCATCTGCTATTATTGTTTTGTAATAAATTAATTACTTCATGTCTACCAATATTTCTTTTTATACTTAGGATCTACAGTGTTGGGTCCATATATAATTTAATGAGTGTAATACTCTATTTTTACATTGATCTCCTTTTTTTAAGTAATCTCATATTAATCTTTCATTGTGAACCTAATTTTGGAACATATTTTGTATGATTTGAGCATTGCAAACTGCACTTTATTGTCATTTCCATGAAATATCTTTTCCATCTATTTCCTGGCTGTGTTTATCTTCCACCATAAAGTGAGATTTTTTGGGGGGAAGGCCAATATGTTGGAGGGGAAGGATGCTTGTAGCTCACCCTTTCTCACAAATGCACCAAGACTCATCCACAGACCCACTCAGCTAAACAGAGGACCTGATGAACTCTGATGGAACATTGTCCTCTTCAAAAGATAAAAATGCAAAAAATTTGGAAGAAGAAAAGGAGGAAAGAAAGAAGAAAAGGCAACACAGATTGGGACAGTTCCCACGGTGAGGGAGCATCTTTGAACCACAGGTGCTCACTCACAGTGTCTCCCCTCTTCAACTGAGAGTTCTGCAGGATGAAAGGGGAGCCTCCAACGATTGGATCTCTACAGAGAATAAGTTGACTGACAGATCTAAGTTAAAAAGGAACAGGGGATCCCTGTGTCACCAACCCCAAGATGAATCCTGGCAGCTGAGTGCAGGGCCATGCTGCACGAGCTTGATGGCAGATGGAGATGGCTGCACCGAGGTAGCTTGGGGAAATGGAGGGGGCTGTGTGTCATTGCTGAGGGTGCACAGGGCAGAACAATCTGGGCCCTCCATAAAACAACAGGACAGACGTGCCCTGGGAGGGGAAAGGTGCATTCCCCATCTTTGATAATCCACAAAAGTTTCTAGGTGAAGTGAGCTGGGGTGCAGACACAGCCACCATACCCTCTGGTGCTTTGCATGCAGGTGGCAGCGGGAGCAAGACCTGCATCCATTCCTAAGGACTTAGCAGCGTCAAGTGACAGATGGGGCTTGTCTACAGTCTGAGGCAGATAGGATAATTCTGCCCTATTTCCTCAGAGAACTTGCTCTGCCAAGACAAACAAGGAGCTGTGTTTTGGCCTAAACAGGGACAGGTCTGTTCCTCAGTCTACCCTGAGCCCAATTCAGGTGTGCAAACCCGAGGCAGAGCATACAGTGGCACAGAGCAGTGGAGAGACCAGCACCATGAGGGGGCTGGTGGCCTCCCACCTTTTGAGCTGGAACGCAGCCCCTGACCATGTGGCTGCGAGTGAGCATGATGTCCAATCCTGCCTGGTCAGTCTGAAACATCTGACTGCAGCTTCGGGCAGGGCAGTGACAAGCCAGCCCACAGTAAAGAGAGCTGCTCTGGAACCAGTGTTTGGAATAGGAGCAATCTGCTTGCTAACAGGCCCTGGGAGCAGCACATATTAGAACTCCAATGGAGGGCCTCTGGAAAAAGTAAGCTGAGATTCCAAAACAGGATCAAGACAGAAAGACTTCACATTAAAAGTACACAGTCACCAGGAGGACACTAACCACCCCCTTGTTTTAATCTGTTTTTACCTGTTTCATTTTCTATTACCCTCTTAATTTTTACATCTCAGGCAATTATATATACCCCCATTTTAATCCCTTTGAAATTTTTTAAAATATATTTATTATTATTTTTCAAAACTCTGCTTTAACTTGCTTTTCTATTATTCATTTACAATGTCTTCAAACCTTTATTTCTCCCTCCTTTAATATTCTTTATCTCTCTCTCTCTCTTTTCTCTTTTCTAAGTTGCATTCTACATAGCATTAGTTAGATAAAAACCTTTAGGACCACAGAAGATAAATAATAATCCATAAACCACAGTGCCAGAAAGGTAAGACCAAGATGAAAAAGCAAAGAAACAAGTCCCAATTAAAAGAAAAAGAGAAATTCCTTAAAGAACAATCAGTGAATTAGACATCAATAACCTACTAGATCAAGATTTCAAAAAAAGAGTGATCAAATTATTGAATGAAATAAAAGATAGTGTTAAGCGATATAAAATATGTTAAAAATGAAATGAAAGCTATAAAGAAGAACTGAAAAGAATATGTAAAACCGTTGACTGAGCTGAGGAATGATCTAAAGGTGTTGCAAATCTGAGTAGAGAACTCAGGGGAACAAATTAGTGACTTAGAAGATAGGACAATAGAAAGCACACAATCAGAATATCTACAACAGAAACAATGAGAAACAATTGAAAAAGGCATAAGAGACTTATGGGATAATAGAAAACATGCCAATCTTGCCATGATAGAAGTCCCAGAAGGGGAGGAAAGATCAAATGGGATTACAAAGGTGTTTGAAGAAATCATGACTGAGAACTTCCCTAACATATGGAAGGAATCAGATATCCAAGTAAAAGAAGCTCAGAGTGTCCCAAACAGGAAGAACAAAAATACACACAAACCAAGACATATAAGTAAGATCGCCAGAGTAAGGATAAAGAAATAATCCTAAAGGCAGCAAGAGAATAACAAAGAGTGAGTTACAAGGGAATCCTCATAAGGCTCCCAGCTGATTTCACTACACAAATACTACAGGCCTGTAGGGAGTGGAAAGATATATTTAAAGTTCTGAATGAAAAAAAGATATACCCTAGGATATTTTAACCAGTAAGCCAATAATTTATGCTAGAAGGAGACATAAAGAATTTCACAGACAAGAAAGAGCTACAAGAGTTTAGCAAAACTAGACCCATGCTAGAAGAAATATTGAAAGGTCTACACTAAATATAAAAGCAGCAAGATGCTTCAGAAATTTAAAAGTCACAGCTGGAAAGGTGATAACTCATGAATTACAAATAAAATACACAAAAAATTTTAAAAGAAGACATACAAATCATTGAGATAGGGAGAGGGAGGAAGGAAAATAGAGAATTTTTTTTTTGGTCTTTCCTTTTAAAGTTATTTGTTCTCGATAGGATGGGTTTGAGATCATATTACTAGCAGTTAATAAAAGCAGTTACAATAATGGTCAAAACACTTATAAAAGTGGTAACAACAAGACAAAAACTTATCAGGGAGTCACTAAAACTAAATAAAATACATGACACTACATAGGAAAATGACCAAACCATAAAAGAAAGATGAAAGGAACAAAGAGGAAATACCTAATCAACTGAAAAGATAAGGTCATAATGGCAATAAACACAAACCTATCATCGATTATTTTAAATGTAAATGTACTAAATGCTCCAGTCGAATGTCATAGAGTGGCATGCTAGATAATAAATCAAGAATCTTCAATATGCTGCATACAAGAGACCCAATTAAGAGAGAATGACACATATAGATCGAGAGTGAAAGGATAGAAAAGTTATTCCATTCAAATGGAAAAGCCAAAAAAGCAGGTGTTACAGTACTAATTTCAGACAAAATAGTCTTTAAAACAAAGGCCATAAAGAAAGATAAAGAAGGACATTTTATAATGATTGAAGGAGTGATACAAGATGAGGATATCACACTCGTTAATACATATGCACCAAATTGAGGAGCACCTAAATATATAAAATAATTACTAACAGATATAGAGGGGGATAGTGATGGGAATCTAATAATAGTTGGAGATTTCAACACTGCATTAACATCACTGGACAGATCATCACGACAGAAAATAAATTAGGCAACAGAGAAGTTAAATAGTACAATAGAAATATTAAACTTGTTGGATTTTTCAGAGCATTGCAGCCCCCACAAAATAGGACATACATTCTTTTCAAGTGCACATGGGACATTTTCCAGGATTCATGATATTTTTGGGCACAAAAGAAACCTCAGCAATTTTAAGAAGGAAGAAATTACCTCAAGCATCATTACTAACCACAATGCCATGAAGCTAGAAATCAACAACAGAGAAATAAAGGAGAACAAAAGAAATCATGGAGATTAAACAATATGTTATTAAAAACGAATGAGTCAATGAAGAAATCAAAGCTAAATTGAAAAAGTACCTTGAGACAAAAGAAAATGAAAGCAAAACCAAACAAAATTTATGGGACACAGCAAAAGCAGTGCTGAGAGGGGAGTTTATAGCAATACAGGCCTTCCTGTATAAAGAAGAACAATCACAAATAAACAATTTAAACCACCAGCAGAATACACTAGAAAAAGAAGAACAAAAAACCCCAAATGGCAGCAGAAGGAAAGAAATCATAAATATTGGGGAGGAAATAAAATAGTAATTAAAAAGAATATAGGAAAAAATCAACCAAAACAAAAGCTTGTTTTTTGAAAAAGTAATTAAAATCAACAATCCTCTGTCCAAACTAAAAAAGAAGGAAAGACAGAGAGCACAAATTAGCAAAATAAGAAAAGAGAACAGAGAAATTACAACAACTAAAAATGAAATACAGGATGTCATATGAAAATATTATTAAATCTATATGGAAACAAACTGGATAACCTAGAGGAGATGGACAATTTTCTGGAAACATACTGTCCACCAAGACTGAATCAAGAAGAAACTGACCCCTTGAACAAGCAGAGCACTAGAAATGAATTCAAAATAGCAATATAAAACATTCCTACAAATAAAAGTCCAGGACTGGAAGGTATCACTGAAGAATTCTACTAAACATACAAAGAAGAACCCATACCAGTACTTCTCAAAATCTTCCAGAAGATTGAAAAGGAAGGCATACTCCCAAATTCATTCTATGAAGCCACAATCACCCTGATACCACAACCAGGCAAAGACACTACCAAAAAAGAGGATTATAGGCCAATATCACAAATGAACACAGACGCCAAAATCCTCACCAAAATAGTAACAAATAGAATCCAACACAGATAAAACATTATACATCATGACCAAGGGGGATCATGCCAGGGACACAGGGGTGAATCAACATATGCAAATCAATCAGTGTAATAC
Organism: Vicugna pacos; assembly: GCF_048564905.1. Taxonomy (NCBI): domain Eukaryota; kingdom Metazoa; phylum Chordata; class Mammalia; order Artiodactyla; family Camelidae; genus Vicugna; species Vicugna pacos. The sequence goes on from NW_027328739.1 coordinate 1,363,130, forward strand.
AGCATATCAACAAGAGAAAGGACCAAAACAAAATGATCTTCTCAATAGATGCAGGAAAAGCATTTGTTGAAATTCAACACCCACATATGATAAAAACTCTCACCAAAGTGGGCATAGAGGGAACATATTTCAGCATCATGAAAGCTATAGATAACAAACCTACAGCCAGCCCAGTACTCAATGGTGAGAAAGTTAAAATTTTCCCACTAAAATCGAGACAAGTCAAGGATGCACTCTATCACTACTCCAATTCAATATAAACATGGAAGTCCTAGTCACAGCAATCAAATGAGAGAGAAGTAAAAGGGATGCAAATTGGAAAGGAAGAGGAAAAAGTCTCACTATATGCAGATAGTATGTCACTAAATATAGAAAACCTTGCGAGGTCCAGACAAAAAATTCTACAGCTGATAGAAGAATTCAACAAGGTAGCAGGTTACAAGACTAAGGTTCAAAAATCAGTGGCATTATTTATGCTAATGATTCAGATAATACTATAGAGCTACAGTCAACATGACAGCAATGTATTGGAAGGAAAACAGACATATAGGCCAATGGAACACTCCCAATGAAGCTAGAGCACCATACACAAAAATAAAATGAGAATGTATCAAAGACTTAAACATAAGACAAGATACAATATATCTCCATGAGAAAAATATAGGCAAAATATTATCTGACATAAGATTCGAAAATTTTCTCAAAGAAATAAAAGCAAGAATAAACAAAAGAGACCTAATGAATCTTACACGCTTCTGCATAGTAAAGAGACCGGAAGTGAAGCAAAAAGACAACGTACGGAATGGGAAAATAAATGTGCATATGAAAGCTACAAAGGCTTGATCTCCAGAGTATATAAGCAGTTCATCCAACTGAATAAGAAAAAATAAACAATGCAACCCAAAAATGGGCTGAAAAACTAAACAAGCAATTCTCCAAGGAAGACATACAAATGATCAAAAGACACGTCAGACAATGCTCAATATCACTGATTATCAGAGAAATGCAAATCAAAACTACAGTGAGTTAACACCTCACAATAGTCAGAATGGCCATCATTCAAAAATCCACAAATGACAAATGCTGGAGAGGCTGTGGATAAAAGGGTACCGTCCTTCACTGCTGGTGGCAATGCAGTTTGGTTCAGCCAGTGTTTAAAACAGGATGGAGATCCTTCAAAAGCCTAGGAATAGACTTACAATATGATCGAGGAATCCCGCTCCTGGACATAAATCCAGAAGGAACCCTATTTCAGGATGACACCTGCACCCCAATTTTCATAGCCAGCACTATTTACAATAGCCAAGACATGGAAACAGACTAAATGTCCATCGACAGTTGGATGGATAAAGAAGAGGTAGTATATTTATACAATGGAAGATCAGTCAGCCATATAAAACAACAACGTAATGCAATTTTCAGAAACAAGGATGCTCCTGGAGATAATCAGTCTAAGTGAAGTAAGCCAGAAAGAGAAAGAAAAATACCATATGAGATGGCTCATCAGTGGAATCTAAAAATAAAAACAACAAAACAAAAAAAGCACAAAATTAAAAGAGAAATAGACTCACAGACATAGAATACAGTGTTTTGGTTGCCAAGGGTGTAGGGGTCGGGGAAAGATAGACTGGGAGGTCAAAATTGTAGAATAGATAAACAGGATTGTACTTTATAGCACAGGGAAATATATAAAAGTTCTTACGGCAGCTCAGAGAGGAAAAAATGGGACAAAAATGTATATATGTTCATTGTAACTGAAAAAGTGTGTTCTACGCTGGAATTGGAGAGAACTTTGTGAAATGAATGTAAACCAATAGAAAAAAGTTAAAAAAAGAAAAAAGCATGATCCTAAATATTACAGGTGTAAATATAAATTTGAGAGAAAAAAACTATGCAAAAAAGTAGTAAAACCAAAAATTCTGTTTAATGTTTTCTTTTTAAGATAAGCAAAATCAAAAAACCTCTAGCCTGGTGTGTCATGAAGAAAAGAGAGATACTCCAAAGAAATAAAATATGAAATAAAAGAAGAGAAATAACAATTGTTAACTCAAATATACAAATAAGGGTTCATTCTGTCAACAATTACATGCCAAAAAACTGGACAAATTAGAAAAAATAGAGAAATGTCTAGAAAGAGACCAGGATAAGGAGAAACAAATAATTTGAAAAAACTGATTACTAGAAGAAAGATAGAATCTGCATTAAAAATTATCGTTAAATATCAGTGCAGATTTAAACAGCTCCCGTTGAAAACTGTACAAAAATACAAAGCAGGACTCATACTCTTCAAACTATTCAAAAATAGTGAAGATGTGGGAAACTCCCAAATTAATTATGTGAAGATTTCATCACCCTGAGAGCAAAGCCAACAAACAAAGTACGGGCAAAGGGAAATTCAAGCAAATATATTTGATTGAATTAGATGCAAAAATTCAACAAAATATTATTAGCAAACTAAATCCAGCAATACCTAAAATGAATCATACACCATGATCTACTTGGATTCAATGCAGGGTCACAAGAGAGGTTCAACATACAAAAATCAATTAGTTTGAAACACCACATTAACAAAATGAAAAGGGAAAACGATGTGGTCATAAATCCATCAAAAGTATTTCACAAAATTCAACATTTATACATAAAACATCAACAACTGCAACAACAACAACAACAAAAACAACAACAGCAACAACAACAACAGAAACCTCTTATCAAAGTAGGATTCAGGAAATATATCTCAACATAACTAAAGTCATTAATTACAGACATACAGACAAAATAATATGCAAAAGTGAAAAACTGAAAGCCAAATAAAGGAATAAGACAAGGATGTCCACTCTTACCATTTCTATTAAACACAGTATGGGATGTCCTAGCAACAGCAATCGGACTAGAAAATAATTTACTCTTGTTGGACTGAATGAAGTAAAACTGTTGTTATTTTAGATGACATGATAATCTATATAGAGATCCCTAAAGAATCTCCACATCAGAACAACTAAAAAAATTAAAGACATTTAGCAAAGTTCATGATTAATATACAAAAAATGTCACATTTCTTTACCCTAACAGTGAAATATTCCAAAATTTTAAAAAATTCATATGAAATCAGATCAAAAAATGAAAAACCTGTGAAAAAACCAAGATAATAAAATCAATAATACACTTATAAATAAATTTGAAGATGATGTAAAGAAGTGGAAAGAAATCTCAATGTCTTAATTTAGAGGAATTATTATTGTTAAAATATACATACTACAAATAATGTCTACAGATATAAAGTGATTCAGATTGAACTACATGATATTTTCCACAGAAATAAAAACAGTCCTAAGATTTGTAAGGAACTGCAAAAGACCCAGAACTGCAAAAGGAACAATGAGGAAAAAGAACAATTTGGAGGCATAACCCATAATCCTCCCAGGTCCCAGAATATATTACAAAAATACAGTAATCAAAACAACACAATACCAGAAAGCATACAAACATCTATATTACTGGAAAAGAACACAGAGGCAGAAATTAAACATCACACCTTTGGTCAACTAAACTATGACAAAGGAAACAAAAATATACAATGCCTAAAAGACAGAGATTGTGGAGAAAAAGGAACATCGTGGACACTGTTGATAGGAATGCAAAGTATTGATTACATTGCATATATACTACAAATTTTCTTCATCCATTTTTCTGTCAAGGAATGTTGGGTATGTAGGTCCCTATCTGAAGGCTCTAGAGAATAAGCCCATGGGCTGAACTGATAAACAAGCTGTGAGGAATGTCACATATCCAGGCTGGATAAGAAATGGCCTAAACAATGTATCCAGTATGGATGGCTGGATAGCCTATGCTGGATAAGTTTCTCAGAGGAGGACAACCTAAGACAGGCACAGCTGCCTGGATAAGAGATGGCCTACTTAATGAAGTTCCATGATGAACTTTAAAACAATCCTTGATAATTTAACATTCTGTGCTTACTGCAAGAGCATGGTGACATAAATTGCTTAAGATTATTAACATTGTTATAAATTAGATGATACGTGAGGCATTGTGCATGTCCTATATAAACCCTTTTTCTAAGAATCAATAAACAGAGAACTGCTCTGCTTCTCTCCACACAGTGTGTGTATATGATATCGTGCCACTGACAGGGTTAATTTAATTTGATGGGAGTATCTTAAAAGGATGTTGCATTATATAGAATGCTGTTTCTGCACATATTGAGATGATAATGTGAGTTTTATTTCTCATTCTATTGGTGTGGCATGTCACCTTTATTGATTTGAATATTTTGAAGTATCCTTAAACCCAGGGATAAATCCCTTTACTCATGAATGTGTATCATACATTAAATGTGTTGTTGAATTCATTTTGCATGTGTTTTGTTGATAATTTTGGCACATATATTCATCAGGGATAATATTGTATATTTTGCATATAATGTCCTTTCTAGCACTGTTATACAAATAAAGCTGGCATCATAAAATAAGTTTAGAATCTTTCAACCCCTTCAAATTCTTGGAAGATATGGGGAAGAATTGGTGAAAAATTGTCTTCAAATGTATGACAGAATTCACCAGTAAAGCCGTCTTGTAAATTTTTTCTGGTTTCAGACGTTTGGATTATTGATTTACTCATACACCCTTTTGCTCTATTTAAATTTCTAATTCCTTCTTCATTAAGTATTAGAAGACATATGTTTCTGGGAAATTGTCTTTTCTAGGTAATTCAAATCGTTGACTAGTGGTAATATCTTATGATGCTTTGCATCTCTACAACTTCAGTTGTAAAATCTTCTCTTTCATTTCTTATTTTATTTGAGTCTTTATTTTCTTAGACAATCTAAAGGTTTGTCCAGTTTATGTTTAAAAGAAACAGACTTTGGTATTTTTTTTTTATCTTTTCAATTGTTTCTCTTGTTATTTGCCTTATTCTCATTCATTGAATTTTCTTCTATATTCTTTCTGTTTTCTCCTGGATTCGTGAGGTGTAAAGATAGTGTGAATATTTGTATTTCATTTATAATTAAATATTTTTTATTTCTTTATTATTTATTGATTAATTAATTAATTTATTCATTTATTTATCTTTGAATTACTGCAATTTACAATGTGTGAATCTGTGGGTTTATCACAGTGTTCCCATACATGCATATATTTGTGTGCCTAGTAAATATTACTTCAAGATATTTAACTTACTGCCCTGTGTCATAAAAAATAATTTTGAAAAAATATATCTTTATATATATTGGATAACATTTATAAATCTACTGATCCCAGATTTATCCTCTCGCAGCCCATTTCCGCAGTAATTATAAATTTGTTTAGTAGATCTGCGACTGTGTTTCAGTTTTGTAGATGAAGCCATAGTGTTCTCAACCAAATTTTTTTTTTAAGGTTCCACATATGGCATGTCATGTATTATTTTTCTTTCTCTTTCTGGCTTACTTCAATTAGAATGACACTTTTTGGGGACATCCATTTTTCTGTAAATGCCATTGTTTTATTTTTTATTGCAGAATATTATTCCATTGTGTAAATATGGCATAACTTCTGAATACTGTCATCTGTTGTTGGACAATTAGGTTGCTTCCATGTCTTGGCTGTTGTATATAGCCCTGCTAAGAACATTTTGCTGCAGATGTCTTTTTGAATTTGAGTTCCCTTTGATATATACCCAAAAGTGGGATAGTTGGGTTGTATGTTGTCTATTTATATTATTTAGAGGAATCCCCATCCTGGTTTCAACAATGAGTGAACCAAACTACATTCCTTCCAACAGTGTAGGAGGGTTCTCTTTCTCCACAGCTTCCCCAGCATTTATTGTTTGTGGAGTTTTGAATGATGGCCATTGTGACTATTGTGAGCTGATACTCCATTATTCTTTTGAATTGCCCTTCTCTGATAATGATGGTGAGCAACTATTTTTTCATATAGCTATGTGTCATTTGTATGTCTTTATTTGAGAATTGCTTCTTTAGTGCTTCTGCCCATTTTCAGATTGGGTTTCTTGTGGTTTTTTTTATTATTTTTAGGTGGTATGAAGTCTTTATATTTTGAAAATTTAGCCTTTGTCAGTTGCATCACTTCGAAATATTTTCTTTAATCCTGTAGGTTGTCATTTTGCTTTGTTTATGGTTAAATTTGCTGTGCAAAACTTATAAGTTTAATTAGGTCCCATTTATTAATTTTGCTCTTACATCCATTACCTGGGTAGGCTGTTTTAGGACATCATTGCTGAGAATTATCTCAGAGTGTTTTGCATATATTTTCTTCTACTCTGTCTTGCCTTACATTTAAGTCTCCAAGCCATTTTGAGTTTATTCTTGTGTATGGAGTGAAGGAGTGTTCTATCTCCATTGCTCTGCATGCTGTTATCCACTTTTCCCAATACCAGTTGGTGAAGAGATGGTCTTTTCTCTGTCATATTCTTGGCTACTCTGTCAAATATTAATTGAACATAGGCCTGTAGATTTCTTCCTAGGCCCTCTATTCTGTTCCATTTGTCCATATGCCTGTTTCTGTACCAATATCATATCATTTTGATTATTGTAGCTCTGCAATAGTGTATGGAGACCTGGCTGTTTATTCCTCCAGCCTGTTTCTTTTTCTTGAATATTGCTTTGGAAATTATGGACCCATTATTACTCTGTTAAATCTTAGGATCATTTGTTTCAGTCACAAAAAGAAATGTTTTGCAAAATTTGATAGGAAATCATATTAAGTTTGTGGATTGCCTTGGACAGTATTGCCATTTTAACAATATTGTTTCTTCTATTTCAAATCCATTGGGTATCTTTTCAATTCTTCTAATCTTTTTTGATTTCCTCAATCAATGTTTTCTAATTCTCTATGTATAAGCCATTCACCTCCTTGGTCAGATTTATTCTTAAGCATTTTATAGATTTGGGTGCAGTTATAAAAGCGGTTGTTTCTATACTTTGTTTTCCTGTTGATTAAATGTTAGTGTAAAGAAATGAAATTGTTTTTTTACATTAATCTGGGTAGCTTGACCAGTTCCTTTTTTAGCCGAAGTATTTTTTGTGAAGCTTTTACAGTTTTCTATATATAGTGTCATGTCTGCATATCGTGGCAATTTTACCTCTTCTTTTCCAGTCTGAATACTTTTATTTCTTTTTCTTGCCTGATCATTGTGGCTAGGACTTCCAATACTATATTGAATTGAAATTGTGAGAATTGGCAACCTTGTCTTGTCTCAGCTTTTTGTGGGAAGGGTTTCAGGTTTTCACCATTGAGTAATTTGCTGGTATATGTTTGTCATAAATAGCTGTCATTATGTTGAGTTATGGTCCCTCTATGCACACTGTGATAAGAACTTTTATTGCAAATAGGTGTTAAATTTTATCAAATGCTTTTTCTTTACCTACTGAGATGATCATGTGTTTTTTTGTCCTCTCTGTTGTTGATATGGTGTATCACAATGGATTGATTGATTTGTATATGTTCAACCATCTTTGCGTTCCTGGGTTGAACCTAAATTGACCATGGTGTATAATCTTTTTTTTCATGTTGTTGGATTCTGTTTGTTAATACTTCCTTAAAGACTTTTACATCTATGTTTATCAATGATATTGGCCTATAGTTTTCTTTTGGAATAGTGTCTTTGTCTGGTTTTGGTATCAGGTTGATGTTGGCTTTATGATGTGAGTTTGGGTGTACTCTCTTCATATCAATCTTTTGGAAAAGCTTGAGGAAGTGTGGTATGGATTTTTCTTTCTATTTTTGGTCAAATTCCCCAGTGAAGATATTTGGGTCTGAATTTTTGTTTGCAGAGATTTTTTATTTTATTGATAATTCTATTCTATTTCTGGTGATCTCTCTGTTCAAATGGTCAATTTCTTCTTAATGCAAAAATGGTTGGCTGAATGTTTCCAGAAACTTCTGCATTTCTTCCTGGTTATCCAGTAAGTTTCCATAGAGTTGCTCATGGTATTCCTTTATGATATTTTGCAAATTTGTTGTACTCTTTGTAGTTTCTCCAATGTCATTTCTTATGTTATTTGTGTTCTCTCTCTATTCTTGTTGATGAGTCTGTCCAGAGTTTTGTCGATTTTGTTTACTATTTTAGAAAAGAGTTTGATTTTTTCTATTTATTAATATCTACTTCAATTCTTCCTTCCTTTATCTTTATTATTTCCCTCTTTCTGCTGACTTTTGGTTTTGTTTGCTCTTCTTTTCATGATTAGTTTACATAGAACATTAGATTATTTATTTGAAAATGCTCTTCTTCTTTGAAGAGGGCCTTGTCACAATGATCTTCCCTCTTAAGCCTGCTTTAATTGTATTCCATAAACTTTGCATAGTGTTTTGTCATATTTCTCAAGATATATTTTAATTTCTTATTTTGCTTCATCAACTCCCCTCTTGTTTTAGTACCATGTTGTTTAATCTTCTTGCTGTAATTTTTTCTCCCTGTTTTTCTGTGATTGATTACTACTTTCATGGTATTATACTCAGAAAAGATGCTTGAAATAATTATTAGCTTCTTAAATTTTTTGAGGATTCTTCTGTGCCTGAGTACATAATCTTTCCAAGAAAATGTTTCATGTGCACTGGGAAAGAATGCATATTCTGCTTTGGGGAGAAGTACTGTTTTGAAAATATCAGCCAACTCCAATTATTTTATCTTATCTTTTAGTGTCTTTGTTCCCTTATTAATTTCCTGTCTGAAAGACCAGTCTAGTGATGGTAATGGGGAGTTATAATCTCCTACTGTGATTGTGTTCCCATCCATTTCTCCCTTTTTATCTATTAGTATTTGCTTTCTGTATTTAGGTGCTCCTATATTGAGGATGTATAACTTAATGAGCATAACACCCTCAGTTTTTATTGCTTCTTTAATCATTATATCATGTCCTTGTTTATCTTTCTCTATGGCCTTTGTTGTAAAGTCTATTTTGTGTGAAGTCAGTACTGCTAGTCCTGCTTACTTTTCATGTCCATTTGCATGGAATACATTTTTCAATCTTCTGACTTCATTTATGTGTGTTCCTCTTACTAATGGGGTCTCTTGTATCTTCATTATGTAGGGTCTTGTTATGTTATCCCATCTGACAATATTTATCTTTTTAATCAGGCACTTTGTCTATTAAAAATTGTGATAATTATTGATAGACTGGTGTTTATATCCATTTTGAACTTCATTTCCCTTTTGATTTTGTATTTCCTTTTTGTTCATTTCTTTCTCTTTTGTGGCTTGATAATTTTTTTTATTATCCTGGTTTCTTTCTGGATTTGTGAATTCATTGTAAGCTTTTGAATTATGGTTGACCTGTTTTTTATGTATACTGACCCATTACTATATCTATTTATTTTAACTGATAGGAATACAAATTCTAACCCATCCTAAAGAGAAGAGAATCCAGAAGAAAAGTCTCTGTATTAACTGTTTCACACTCTGACACTTAAAAATTTTGATATCCTGTTTTACAACATCATGTTTATGCAATTGTAAGTCATTGTAATTATTGCCTTTCTAATTATGCCTTTCTCTTTTCTATAACATCCTGCTTCTTTTTGTTTAACAGTAGATCTTTCATTATTTCTTTTTCTGTTGCTAAATTCTTCTATATTTGTTTTTTTCAGAAGTTATTTATCTCTCCTTCTATTCTAAAGGATATCCTTGCTTGATAAATTATCTTAGATTACAGCTTTCTTTCATTCAGGGCTTTGAATATGTCTTGCCACTGCCTTCTGCCTGTTCTAATTGTGTAGGAACATGTTTAAAAATATAATGTATATAATTTTATGTATATGTAAAGAATACTTAGAAATGAAGTTAACAATTGAGATGAAAACCTATACATTAATATATAGAAAACATTGATGAAGGAAATTAAAACAGATCCAAAGAAATGAAAAGATCTCTTATGTTAATGTTGTGAAACTATTTGGTTGAAACAACCATACTACACAAAGCAATCTAAATTTAGTGTGATTCATGTCAATATAACCATGAGATTTTTCCATTACATAGAACAAATAAATTCAAAATTTATATGTATCCACAAAAATCATGAGTTGCTGAAATAATCTTGAAAATATGTATTAAATCTAATAGTGTAAAGTTCTCTGATGTTAAACAGTCCTACAAAGATTTAGTAATTTAAATAACATGATACTGACTCAAAAACAGACACCAAACAATAGAAGAGAATAGAGCAACCAGATGTAATCCCTCACACTTATGATCAATTAACCCATGAAAAATGAAGCAAGAGTATAATATGAAGGAAAGACATTCTCCTAAATATGTAGTGCTGGAAAGATTGAACATGAGAAATATAAATTAGAGTATTTCCTCACATTGTATACAATCCATGTGCACAGAATATCTTTTATTTATTTTGTTTACTTTTATTTCTTACACCTGTAATTTATTGATCTATGTTTTGATCTTTTATTTCACTTATCAAATTTATTCCTTTTTTTTTCTTTTTGGTATAAACTTACACACAATTGTTTTCCCAATTTCTCTTTTTGATAATGAGTTCTTACTATATAAAAATGCAATGGATATTTGTATATTGATTTTGTATTCTGCAAGTTTACTAAGTATGTTCAGTATTTCTAACAGTCACTGGAGGAGTCTATGGAGTTTTCCATCTATGTATAATTATGTCATCTGTAAAAATTTTACTGCTTCTTTACAAGTTGTATGCATTTTAGATTTTTTCTTGACTAGTTGTTCTGGCTCAGACTTCTAGAAGTGTAATTTAGGACTTGTGACAATGAGCTACTTTTTTTATTACAGGACCTGAGATAAACCTTTCTGTATGTTTACATTGAACTTGATTTTATTCATGCGTATTACATTTATGCCTTTTATTATGTTTAGTTACATTCTATCTGAAGTGAATTTGTTAAGAATACTTTTATAGAAAACTTAAGATTAGATCTGTCAATAAATTTCCTACAGTTTTTGAGACTGTTATTTCTGAATTCTCTGTTTTTAAAGGTATGGTATACCATATATTACTTTGCATATGTTAAATAATATTTATGAATCAGGACTAAATCCCTCTTAACTATAGTTTATAATACTTATAATATGCAATAAATTCAGGTTGCTAACGTTTATTTAGAATGGAATATACACATACTGAATGAGAAATTTACATTGTAGCTTGAGTGTAGATTTATTTATTCAAAAATTTTGTCTCTCATTTTGAATTTGGTTTATGTTTAATGGATTTTATTTCTTATTTAAGAATATAAATTTTGGTTGAACTTGGTTTACTACAGTTTACTGATAAAGAACATAGCTATTATTTACAATTAGTGAACAAAACACTTGCCTTAAAGTGCCGTATTTTACTAACAATGACAACTGTTTTAGGACTGAGAAACATATTGCTTCCTAAAATGCATTGCCTGGTCTTTTCCACCCCAACCCACGTATTCTCTAATTTCTTTGTATTTTGATTGTTTGTTTGCCCCTAAATGGAGGTAATGCTTATTGAACCCAGGATCTTGTGCCTAAGTGTATTTATCAACATCATTTTAGAACACTTAACAGAAGCCACAAGAGTATGTATTATAAAGATGACAAGAAAATTTATTCCTTCTAGGGACTGAAAACCTCTGAGTGAAAGAATGGCAAAAATAAACATTTGTAAGAATACTGTAAGATTTTCTCTTGTGTAAATTTAAAGTAGTATATAAAACTACATTTATTTTACTTATAGCACTGAATTACAAGTTAAAACAAAAATTCTCCCCTTTAGAATTTCTTAAATTTGATTGAATATTTTTATTTAATTTTATTTCATAAATATTTACCATTCATATATAAACATAACAAATAAACTAATATTTATTCTGTTCATGTGTTGAATATAGAGCTACTTATTTTAAAGTACACAGATAAAAAAATACTTCCACTTCCAAATCAAATTATGTTTCACTTTAATTACAAATGATAATGAAATAGTTATAAATTTTCATAAATGTTTTACACAAATTTCACTTTAAAATCCAAGACTTTAAAATTATTTTATATATTTTGTGATTATTTATTCTCTGTTCACATATCTGGTATAAATTTGTGTACAAAAGGATGGAGATTGGTTTTATTTCTTAGACACCAAAATTAAATTATTTAAATAGATTTTGTGGGGATAATATTTGCAGATCACCGTATAAAATTAAGCATCATATATGCTTCATTTTAACTGGATGAATGAGAAGTAAACACTGGCTGAATCTTACACTTGAGTTGCTAGGAGACCAGTCGAATGTGATGTCACAGCTTCTCAAATTGAGTACCATTGTGATGGCCTCACAGTTTATCTGTGCTGGCCCGCCAAAACAGCATTTGAAGCTGCAGTGCACAAAATTATGCAGATTAGAAATGTAGTTGTAGAAAATGTTATTTGAGATGGCACATGTTTCTACAGAAATTCAAGTTGTGTCTCCTAAATATGGACCAACTTCTTCAGGAATGTACAGTAGATCTCTATTGTGTGATCAAACATTCTCTGGGGACTTGGACTTGAGGTCTATGATTGAGGAAAATGTTTTTAAGGCTTTGTCTGAAGAATCCCTGATAAAAAGGCCATGTTACAAACATTGTGTCTCTGAACCAGATGAAGATAATGATTTTCGTTCTCTGACATATCCAGGAAAACTCTGGAAAATGGTTGGAAATGACCAATTTAAATCCATCTGTTGGGATGATAATGGAACTTCCATAGTGATGGATGAAGATGTCTTTATGAAGGAAAATTTGGAAAGAAAGTCTCCTTTCAGAATATTTGAACCTGGAAGTATGAAAAGTTTAGTTAGACAGCTAAACCTTTATGGATTTAGTAAAGTGCAGCAGAATTTTCGAAGATCTGTTTCTCTAGCTGACTTTCAGGCAGAAGAAAAAGAAGTCTCTGTTTTAAGCAAGGTATTAAGAAATTTTAGTTACCACTTAGTAGCTTATATATAAAATTTTATTTTGTACATCAATCTATGGTAATATATATGTAAAACTAGATTTTGAAGACTGTACAAAACTATTAAAACTAAAATACTTTATTTTTCAAAAAAATGAGGACAGTGTCTTATGTAGTCAAGATTATGGGAAATTTGCTTACAACTATGAATCTTACCACAAATTTAAATAAAGTTAATAAAACTGCTTTTAAAAAATGGCATTCACCGTTACTGCAAATGCTAACTTCATAAATTTGATGACTATACTATTTAAATGGTATTTTCCAAATAAGAAACTTCAAAATATTGTCAGCAATGTTCATATTTTGATGATAATATCTTTGCATAGTAAACGTGAATTCTGAGGTTTTATAGGTTAGGCTTATTGTAGCCTTGTATTTCGGTTTAAAATATTACTAAAATCTTTCTCCTTTGGTTGTAGCAGCAGTTCTATCATAATCCAAATTTTAAACTAGGCTGTCCCCTGATTTCAGTGAGAATAAAAGGAATAGTTGGGATTAAAAATGCCTCTCTGGTGGCTTCATTGGCTGAAGATTTCAAAAAGAAGCACTTAAAGCATGGGGACACTCATAGTTCAGATTTTGTGGCTGACAATAGAGGATAAAGTGCATTTTTACCTTCTGCAAATTTAAACATGCTTCTAATAAGAAAGCCCTCTACTAGCCACATAAATGGTGATACGAATACCCTGATCAGAGGTGATTTTTCTCCTCTATGATCAATGTCATTTAGACATCCAGAACAAATTGTAATGGATCAACGTGCTATTTTAAATCAGTTGACCATTATCCACGGGCACTCTCAAAGCAGCTACAATGAAGCAAATGGCCGTGTTGTGAACTTCATTACAACTAAAACTTCTACTTCTCAGTACAGCATCTTATCTCCCATACAGTGCAATTATTTTGGACTGATGGAGGAACCTCCTACTTTTCCAAATGGATATCACAAAATATCTGCCAGTGAAGGTCGTTTTTCTAAACTTCAACCAGTTAGAAACCCACGGATTCCAGTGCCAGAGCTAGCCAATACATCAGCTACTTCTCTTTCAAGGCCAAATCATCAGCCATCTTCAGCTTATGAACGTCATCCTAATTACAACTGATCTACCAGAGGACTACCAGATTATGCAGGATAACAAAGATTAAAATTGATGTTGTTAAATGTCGACAAATATCTGCAATATTCTTATTTGAACAATAAACATAGATGTGCACCTGTATTTTCCTTTTATTTTTTAAGTAGACTTAAGTGTTAAATGGGAGATTAAGTTACCATTTAAAGAAAAAAGAGATATTTGATTGATATGATCATTTGATGGAAGAATATGGGAGTAAATTTAAATAATTTCTTGTACGGAAGAAGAGAAAAATGGAAGAATTTGGGAAAAGACTAAAACATGGAGAGAGGGAAAAGTACTAAGTGGTTTCTGGTTCATCCTGGAAAGTATCAAAAGTGATAAGTTAGGATATGTTGGAACAGGAGATCAATGCCGGAAACGGCCCAGGGATCCTGGTCTTGATTATGTCATCCCTGGAATCATAAAGGTCACATGATATAGTCCCAGATGGCACATTCATCATGTGGTAGAATTTAAGAAGCAATTTTATCTATGGTGTTCTTTGTGCTGTTCTCAAAGCATTCCAATTGGTGCTTTCATTTCCTGCCCTCAAGTGTCTACACTATATCTTCTAGTCAATACTTTATGTTACTTTTATGTTCCAGCCAAATACAAGCTAAAGTCCTCAGGGTGGCACTATATGCCTTTCTAAATCTAACCCCAGAAACTCAACTTAGTTTTGTTATTTCTTTAAAAATCTGGCATCTGACTACCTTGGCATATCTTAATGTTTCACTGTATCTGGAGATATATCCAGGCAAATGCTTGTCAACTATGTTAGCTGCAACCTCACCACTTTTGCTTCAGCTCATCATTGGGCTTAGGGTGTTCTCATTTTACCTAGTTAGACTTTCCCAGTCTCAGCACAGAAGCCACCTCCTCCAGATGTTTTCTGTCTATCCCCCCTTCCTTGTCTAACTTGGATACCGGCACAGAAAGAACAGCACATGCCACAGAATGCATTTAATTTTTTAGTGAATGAAAAATACATGTTGACTTTAAGCAAAATCTACTTTCCTGAAACAACAAAACTCTCATGGTTTTCAAACTATTTCGTTATGGTCTTTACTCTTCACCACAAACTAGCTCTTTTCATAGCCCAAGGACTAGTCTCTCAAGACAGTAAGTGGATGTAGGTACAGGAGACAAAGTATTATTTTCTTCTTAATTCATACCTCCAGTAGCCAAAAGCACTAAATTCCCATTTGCTGCATTTTTTCCTGTCTCTTCATCACCCACCCACCCCAAAATTGCTGATTCTCTTCTCCATATGAATAACTATACTGACTTCTAATAAATTTACTTCTTAGAATCAGAGCTTTGTCCAGAAGAGACAGTGCCATTGCAAACATTTAATGTAGGTTTATACACCCCACATAAATTGTGCCCCTTCTAACCTTCAGACAGTAAGTATCTAAGTGGTACTTGACGGTTGGTTGGGGTGGTCATATTCAGTTACCAAATTGCAATCTAAAATGTGTGGACTCAAAGGAGGTGAGAGTGGTGGAATTAAAAATTTGTCCAACTGCAAGAATACCAAATTTCTGCAGATATTAAGAAATATAAAATATTCACGGAAGACTTTGTCTATTTCCCATTAAATTAAAATAAAAGTGAAGCATTTTCAGATTGTGAAATGCTGGAAAACTTTTAGGCAAGGTCAGGGAGCCTAAGGCTTCTGCTCACAATCATGCAGAAAGTGTCATCTGATAAGACTGAAATGGCAAGTTTGAGTCCTGAAAATGTGTCACCAGTTGTGAAGAAAGCCTCTGATAACCTGGAGAAAGGGCAAATGAGCCAGGGTATGTTCTAGCAACATGCAACCATTATGACCTTTACCAAGAGAATAAAAAGGCCCACTTGCAGCAGGAGAACTGTGTCTGCACAGCACCTGTTGTTCCTACAACAGAAACATCAAGCTTTTAAATTTGTCAGCTCAGCTCAGATGGTGGCTATGTTGTTTTTTGCATTAGCAGTCTGGGCTTCAGATGGGCTTGTTCGGCAGCTAGTTTCCAGCTCTCTTATCAGAGAGTGGGTCTTAGCGTGATCACCATAACAAGGATCTATACTGATAAGTCAAAACCTACAGTTTCCTTTCAAAATTAGAAATTCTAAAGAAGAATACTGTTTGTCCATCTGTAGTTTTCTACCTGGGAAAATCTAGACTATTGGCAAATGTACAAAATTTGGGTGGTGCTGTGAAAACTATTCTCTGCGCTTTGCCCACTGAATACTTCCCACTAATAACTACAAATCTGTCTACCATTTTGTGTGTGTGTGAAGATGGTTTGTTAAGAAATAACTAAGTTTTTCTTAGTTGAGTCATCAGTGAATTATTCCTCTGCATCTGGCAGAATCTCTGTGAATTAAGAGTTTCACTGAGCCACCAGGTTTTCTTCCGATCAGGGAGAGGTAGATTATATTTCTCCCAGTATACTAATTGTTAGCTGTTCATTGAATCCAGAGCTGATGCTAAGGTCAAGCCACTGAACCCTTGAATTGGACTGAGACATATATATTCTCCAGTTAACAGAGCCCAGCACAGACTGTCTTCTTTTTAATTTAAGCTTATGTCCAATTTTTTTTAATTCTAATTGTTGACATAACTTATTTTGGTTTTGAACACCCCGTGACATATTTATAGAGACTGAACTACTGACTTATTCCAGTTCACTTAGAAATAGCAATAACCTTTCTTTCGTTGGACTACCTGGATTAGAGTGACCGTAGTCATCATTTTGAAAGCAGTACTCAGTGCTAATAATGCAGAACCATTACACTTCTTTGCCCAGCAATTAAGCTAGAATGTTTGTTGTGGATCTCAGGGATTATCCTCACATCCCCTAATGCAACCATGAGAAAACACCACATTGTTATCCAAAATCAAGTTTTTGTCAGTATTGCATTCCTATTGCATAAAAGTTAAGAATTGTAGGAGTTCTGAGATTTTATCATACTGAGATTTTTAGCAACCTAGCATGTTCATTTTTTACCTATGCTGTCGGGGAGATGAGACCATAGGTCACAGACAGTGAAATTTATCACTCACAGCAAGAGCAGCCAGTTTTAAATTTATATCTATTCCCTAATCTCAGATGAATACACAGAGTGAAATTTTGTCGCCTACAGAAGCAGTAGGCTGTTAACATGCAGAAAGATAAAGGTATGGTAAAACACTAATTTTATAAGTATCTTTATGTAAAATATTTTAGAATCACTTATTTATTATTATCTTTACCTAGGATAAGTATATCATGACTCAAGATTACTTGCTGCAAAAATAATCATGAGAAATTTCATGGGAAAAATTACCATTGATTTTCCATTTTTCTTCCGCTTTTATTGAGATATAATTGTCATAAAACATTGTGTAAGTTTAGATGCACAGGATATTGATTTGATTTACAAGTATCTTGAAATTAATATCAAGGCAACTTTAGGGAGAATTCATTATATCATTTAGATACAATATAAAAGAAATACTATTTGTCTTTTGGTCGTGATGAGAAACCTTATGGTCTACTCTCTAGCAACATTCATATAGAACATAAAGCAGTATTTATTGTAATTTTCATGTTACTACGGGGCATCCCTAAAACACGTTTATTTTACGGCAGTAGATTTGTAGCTCTTGAGTGCATTAATCAATTCTCTTTCCCAAACCCTGCCTCTGTTAACTACAAATCTAATTTTTTTCTTTAAGTATGTTTGTTTTTGAAATGTACTTTAATCTATAACACTGTGTTAGTTTCTCTTACACAACATATCCTTTTCTATTTTTAATATATTTCAAACTGATCACCAGAATATATCTAGTTATGATATTTTGCTATTTAAAGATATTTCATAGTCATTGACTATTCCCCATACAGTACATTTCTTGCCCCTGATTCATTTAATTTGCAACTGGAAAGTTTTCTCTCTTCATTTTCCTCAGCTTTATCTTTTCCTCACCCCATTTCCCTCCTTCTTGTGAACAACCTGTTTCTTTCTATATCTATAACTCCTTTTCTGTGTTGTTATATTCATTTGTTTAAAATTACAAATATGAGTAAAATCATTCAGCATTTGTCATTTACTTTCTGAGATATTTCACTTAGCATATTACCCTCTTTGTCTACCCATTTGTTGCAAATGACAAGAACTTATTCTTTTTATACCTGAGTAATAACCCATTGTAATTTTATGTGTGTTTGTGCATATATATATATATATATATATATATATATATATATATATATATATATATGTATATACACACACACAGGGCATATATATACAGTGTGTGTGTATATATATAAATATAGACAAATCTGTAGTTAATATTTGTAGATATATATACTATAAACACACATCTTCTTTATCCATCATCTATTGATGAGCAATTAATTTGCTTCTATATCCTTTCTATTGTGAATTTTGCTGCAGTGAGTATAGGGTTGAAATTATATTTACTAATTAGTGTTTTTATTTTCTTGAAATAAGTACCCAGGTATAGAAATGTTGGATTATATTTCATTTTTAATTTTTACATAAAACTCCATGTGGTTTTCCACAGTGGCAGCACACATTTACATTCACTCCAGCAGTGCATCAGGGTTGTTTGTCATACATCCTCACCAACACTTATGTTTGTTATCTTTTTGATAATAGTCATCTGACAGGAGTGATATAAACTCTCATTGTGTTTTGGTCGTGCATTTTTCTGATGGTTAGTGATTTTGATCGGTTTCATGTGCCTGTTGGTAACATTTCCCCCACTATATATTCATTTTTTTGTAAAGGGCCAAATGACAATAACTGTCTGATTTCATTTTCAGGCATTCTTTGTGTTCCATTATTCTGTTTGTTCTGTGCCACTACCATATTTTCTTTCTTACTGTAGATTTGTATTATAGTTCAAAATCAGGGACAGTGATAATTTCTATTTGTTCTTTCTCACAGTTGTTTGTGTTTTTAGTTTGTTTGTATTCTTTTCTTCCTTTTTTTAGTGATTTCAACTCATTTGTGTTTACATGTAAATTTTAGAATTATTTTTTGCAAGTGTCTGAAAATGCCCTTGGTATTTCGATAGGCACTGAATTTAATTTGTGTATATTCTTGGCTAGTACTGTCATTAAAACAATATTTTTTCCTCATCTATGAACACAGAATATCCTTTCATGTGTTTGCATTATCTTCAATTTCTGTTATAAATATTTTATAAGTGTTCTGAGTACAGGTCTTTTACCTCCTTGGCTGGAAAAATTTTTGATTTTTCTTTGGTATTGCAAGTGTAAATGAGGCAGTTCCCTCACTTTCTCTATCTGTTAGCTTGTTCTTAGTGTGTAGAAATGCAAGATTTCTGTATGCTAATTTTACATTCTGAAATTTTACCAAATGCATTGATAAGCCCTAGTAGTTTTGTGGCATCATTTTTAGGATTTCTGTTTAATGTATGTCATCTGCAAACAGATTCTTTTACTCCTTTTCTGAAATAGCTATATTTTATTTACTTTTATTTTGGAAAGCTATGGCTAGAATTTCCAATACTATACTGAATGAAAGAAGTAAGAATGAGCATTCTTGTCTTCTTCCAGCTCTTATTGGAGAGGATTTCAGCTTTTAATCAGTGAGTGTCATGTTAGCTGAGTTTTTGTCATTTATGACCATAACTGTGTTGAGGTATGTTTCCTCATGCCCACTTTGAGGAGAAATATATTCATAAATAGATACTGAATTTCTCAAAATATTTTATGACTCTATTGAGGTGTCTATATAATTTTTATTCTTCAATTTGTTAGTGTGGTGTATCTGATTAATTTGTGGATATTGAATCACTTTTGTAACCATGGAATAAAATGGACTTAACCAAAATGTATAACCCTCTTACTGTACTGTTTGATTTGCTAATATTTTAGTGATGATTTTCACATCTATGCTTATCATTACTATTTAACCTGTAATTTTTTGACGTATTTGTTCCAGTTTTAGTTGTAGTGTGATACAGAAATGTGGGGTAGGAAGCCTCCCTTCCTCTCAAAATTTTTGTAATTCTTTGAGAAGTATAGGTGATAATTCTTCTCTAAATGTTTGCAGAAATCACCTGTGAAGCTGTCAAGGCCTGGAGTTTTGTTTCTTGGGAGATTTTGTTTAATTACATATTCGATTTCATAAGTGATAATCTGTTCATATTTTCTTACTCGTGCCATTCTGGAGATTAGTTCTTTCTAAGAAATTGTCCATTTCTCCTAGGGTTTTCATTTTATTGGCATATAATTTGTTGTATCTTCTTATTATGCTCTGTATTTCTATGATATAAGTTGTAACTTCTCATTTATTTCTCAGTTTATTAATCTGTACTCTCTTTTTTGCTCATGTATCTGGTTAAAATCTAACAACTTTATTTATCTTTCAAAAGCCATTATTTAATTTGATTAAATGTTTCTATATTTAATCTTTATTTTATTTAATTATGTCCTGTCCTTTCACCTGTCTTCCCTTTACTAACAAGTTTGTTTTAAATTTTGGTACAACTTTTGTTTGTAAGAATATTTTATAAGATTGAGATGTTTTTTATTTGTATAAGAGGGATTATTTTGCTATAAACATCCCTATTAATACTGTTTTTGTTATACACCATGGATTTTGTTTCTGTTGTCATTTGTCTTTATATATTTTTTCTTTGATTTATACAGCAATCCATTTTTTGCTAATATTTTATGATATATCTTCCATACTTTAGTTTTTTTCTCAGGTTTTTCCCTTTAGTAAATTTCTATTCTCACAGAATCCATAAGTTTCTTCACAAAACAAAGAGAAAATAATAAAATTTATACATACATCTGAAACACCCAAATTTTCTAAAATTATTTATAAAATGAACAAAGATGTGGTTATTACCCTCCCTGATTTTATAACATACTACAAAGCTACAGTAATCAATACATTAAAATATGGCACTTAAAGAAACACATAGATCAATGGAACAAAATAAAGAGTCCAAAAATTAACCCACACACATATGGTCAATTAGTCTACAATGAAGGATGCAAGTGTACAAAATGGAAAAAAAGCAGTCTCTTCAACAAGTAGTTCTGAGAAATCTTGACAGTATATGAAAAAGAAGATGGAAGAGCACTTCCTTCCATAGTATACAAAATGAGATAATAATGGATTAATTTCCTAAATGTAAAGCCCAAAACTATAGAATTTCTGACCAAGAACAGGAGCAGAACTGACTTTGAGATAAATCATAGCAATGTGTATTTTTGTTCTGTCTCCAAATTAAAAAAAATTAAAACTAACAATTACAATTTTTAGTTTACTGAGGAAAAAATAGATGAACTATGTTATTTAGGGAATTTACTTCTTGTATAAATGTGAAGTGCAAAACCTTTTGCAGTGCAAAGGAAACTTTCAGCAAGACATATGATAAAAGACAGAATAGAAGGAAAAATTTCAGATAATGAGAACAACAAGATGTCAATATCCATAATATATGTATAGCATATTAGTCTCACTATTTAACAAAGACCCCAACTTGAAAACAGTTGAAGAATCTTCATGGAAACTTTTCAAAAATAGACATGTGGATGATTTTCATGCACATAAAATTATACATAACGTTGCTATTCATCAGGAAAACATAAATCAAAACCAGTATGAAATATAATCTCACAGCAACCAAAATGTCTATTAACAAATAGTCTACCAATGACAAAAATTAATAAGAATTTGATAAGAGGGAAACCAGGTACACTGTTGGTGGAAATATAAATTGATGTATCCACTAGTATAAAAGTGTGGACAGTGCTCAGAATACTAGAAATAGAATCATTATATGTTGCAGCAATTCCTGTTTTTGGTATAAATCTGAAAAAAATGAAAACATTAACTTAAATTATATATTACCCCCAAAGTTCTTAACATCATCATTTATAGTAGCCAAGGAGAGAAGCACAAATCAACTGCACATCAACAGATGATTGGCTGAAGTAAATGTTAGATATAGATAACATAATATATACTTAGTCATTGTAAATTAAAAAATAAAATTCCGCCATTTGGAACAATGTGAATGGACCCAGAGAGTGTTGCACATAGGAAAATAAGTCATACAGAGAAAAACAATCTACGTTGTCACTTAAATGAGGAAAATAAATATATAAGAGAAATAATCATAAAAAACAGAAACAGAACCACATATATATGTGTAGTGTACCAAGTAGTGGTTTCCTGTGTAGAAAGGGAAAAAAGATGGAGAAGACAGAAACGTGCAAGCTACTAGTAATAAATTAGAGAAACAACAAGGCTATATTTAGAGCACAGAGAAATATTTTAATAATTTCATTGATTTTAAAGGGATTATATGGATATATTTTAGTAAAATGTGCATGAGGTGGGAAAAATATTGAAGAAAATAACCCAGGAAAATCAAATTATTTTACAGTACTATGACATTAAGGGAGGTGATTTGTTCGCTTTCTTTTGTGTTCTTATAATGTCCTTAGTAGAATTTAAGCTTTTAATTGAAAAAGTATATACTTTTAAAAATGACATGTTTAAACTATTTTTGTCTTTCCCCTTACATCTACAGTCATTAAAACATTCAAATCTCAATAAAAAAATACAACACAAAACAATACTACAGAACGCATGTGAAAAGGTGAAGTTTGGTGTAATAAAACACTCAAAGAGGCTGAACTGAGGGAAGAGCAGATTTGGTGTCTGCAACCAAGGCCCCAATGACTAAGATATCTGAGTCCACAAGTTCAGAGAACCCAGTAGAAACAGGGTCTCAGTGGTTCACACAGCTTCAGCCTCCAACTGCACCAGTACTCATGGTCAAAGGTAACTAGGAGGGAGCCACAATGGAGACAGAAATTCCATCTTTCAGACCCTCAGACATTCATGACACTGTCCCTACTCCCCATTCACAGTGGTGGAGACAAGTTACATTGCAAAACTGGACATGGCAAAGACACTTGCCCGATTCCAAATACCAACCTGTCTTTACACCTTTCCTCATTGTGCTCACTGATTCTCAAGGGATATCAAATGAAAGGAAGGTTTCGCCTCCCAGTGACAACAGTGGCATTAACTACCAGAGAAGTGTAAGAAGTGACAATGAAAGTACATCTTTTATCTAGACAGTAGTGACTGGAAAGTGCCATTTTGAAATATTGTCAGAGGTAGTTCAGGTAAGTAAAACCAAAAATTGTGCCATAATGCAAACTACCAAAAAACAAAAACACGGACTCCAACTCCAAATCTGTTCTTTAGTGTCATCAGAGCAATAATTTATCAAGATCATGACCAAGCACAGTTACATTTTAAGGCACACACACTCACTGAAAGACACACACATACAACGACACAGACACAGACAAACACGCAGATGCACCTGAACACACACACACACACACACAATGTCAACCCTGCAGCAAACAAACTTAAAGTCATGGTATATTGCCACGTAACTAACACTCAATCTAAATAGATGTCATACAGAAACTCAATACACAAAACAAAACTCAGAAAGCAGTTTAGCGAGCTCAGGAATAAATGAAATGATGATAAGGTATACATTACCAAAGAGACTGAAACTATAAAATAAACAAACATTATTGGAGGACCAGGAGAACTTAATAAATGAGATGAGGAACGCAACAGAAAGCAATGGAAGTAGACTGTCTTTGTGGAAGAGAGATTAGCAAACTCAGGAATACAAAACTAGAAATTATAGGAGAGGGCAGAGATACAAGATATTAAAAAGTGAGGAAATTCTACAATAGCCTTCAGACTTCCTCAAGAAGTGCACATTAGAGTGGAATCCTGGAGGGATAAGACATTTAGAAGGCAGCTGATAGTTTATTAAAAGAAGTGATAGTTGATAACTTCCCGAACCTGTGTAAGGAACTGATATACAAGTCCGTGAGCCAACAAAACACCAATAACTTTAAGACAAAGGGACCTCCTTCAAGATACGTCATATGAAAATTGGCAAGTCAATGACAGAGAAAAAATTTTAAAGGCAGCCAAAAAAATTATGATAATTTACAAAGGAACCCCCATTAGGATATCAGCACATTTCTGAGCTGAAAACAAAGGCCAAGATTAAATAAAATGACATTTTCAAACTAATGAAATAAGAAATCACTCACCCAATAATACTTACACAGTTATCATTTAGATATAAAGTGAAAATAAAGACTTTATTAGAGAATCAAAACCTGAATGTGTTTAAAAAAAACAAAACGGATACACCTTATAAGAGGGGTACAAAAGAAGTCTACTAAGAAATATAAAATAGCAAAAATATGCAAAACATTTACCAAAATGCTAAGGAGAGACCATGAGAAACTTGCAACTGTTTCTTTGGTTATGTTTTTAAATGCTACTATACTATATGGATTAAAGAGAGAAAAATACGAAATCAGTTGAAATAAATATTGATATTTCAAACTGGTAACATGTTTACAACAGTAAAAGAAATAATTTGAAACAGTAATCATAAATGATAAAGAGTAACAATAAAACAATATTAAAGGAAGATGCTATCAGCAGATATATGACTAAATTATACATGAGATGTTTTATATTTAATTGAAGTATAGTAGATGTAATATATTGTGTAGTTTCAGATGTACAGCATAGTGATTCCAACTTCTTTGATTATATTGCATTATGAATTATTACAATAATTGTAACATAAAATTATTTAAAGTATTGTGTATAATTTCATGACCTATACAGATTACCCTTGTTGCTTCTCTCCTTTATGTATACTACTTTGTATCTCTCAATGTTCTACTATTAAATTCTCTTTCCCTTCCCCTTTGGTAAACATAAAGTTTTCCGCATATCTTTGAGTCTGCTTAAGTTTTGTCTACCTAATCTCTTTATCTCTCCATCATGTCTCTGTCTGTCTGTCTGTCTGTCTATCTATCTAACTATCTATCTATCGTTTATGTATATATCTAATCTTTTATCTATTTATCTGTCATCTATCAATAGATAGCTATAGATAGCTGTACACAGATATTTGTTATCCTTTAAATTCCATATATAAATTATATTATATACTTTTGACTTTATCTAAGTTACTTCACTAAGCACAATATTTTCTAGGTCCATTCATGATACTGAAATAGTAATGTGTTATGCTTTTTCATAGCTGTGTAATATTCCATTGGATATTTAAAGAAACATCATATATTCTTAAGTCCATAGTCTACTTTGGACACTTGGATTACTTCCCTGTCTTTCATAAAATAAACAGTGCTGTTGTGAATTTTGGTTCTTCTAAATTTAGGGTGTTTTCCACAGATTTTTCCAAGGAGAGGTAATACTGGGTCATATGGTAGTTAACTTGTTAGTTTTTAAACAAATCTCAATACTGTTTTCCATAGAAGATATACCAATTTACATTCAACCAAGAGTATACAAGAGATTTGTTACCTCCACATCGTGTCCAACACTTACTATTTGTAGACTTTTTGATAATAGCCATTTGACTAGTGTGAAGTGATACCTCATTGTGGTTTTGTTTTGTAATTACCTATTAAATAGAAATGTTGAGCAATTTTATCACTTGCCTGTTACTCATCTGTATGTTTTCATTGGAAAATTAGTAAGTCAGGTACTCTGCTCTTGTTTTCGATCGGGTTTTTGTTTTTCACCTTGAGTTGTGTAACATAAATCCATGTTACATCTACTAACCTACATCTATTAATCCCTGCTCACTTGCATTGTTTGCAAACATGTTCTCCAAATACACAGGCAGCGTTTTCATTTCATTGATAGTGTCCTTAGCTGTGCAGAAATTTTCAAGTTTGTTTAAGTCCCACTTGCTTATTTTTTCATTTATTTCTTTTGTCTTAGGAGACTGATATAAGAAAATATTCCTATGAAATATATCCAATAGGGTATCACCTATATTCTCTTCTGGCAGTTTTATAGTATCAGGTCTTTCATTTAGCTCCTTGATACACTTGGAGTTTATTTTTGTATATGATGTCAGGGAATGCTCTAATTTCACTTTTACATGTAGATGTCCAGCTTTCCCAACACCATCCATTGATGAGACTTTCTTTTCTTCATTGTGTATTCTTGCCTATTTTAGCCTAGATTCATTGCTCATAGGTGTGTGGAAATATTTCTAGGCTCTCTATCTAATTTTATTGATTATATCTCTGTGCCAATGAAATACTGTTTTTATTACTGTAGGTTTTAAGAATAGTAAGGTATCCAGGAGGATTATACCTCCAGATTTGTTGTTTTCCGGTTCTGTGGAAAATACTGCAGCTTCGTAACAGGTATTGCACTAAATCCTTTGGTTTCTTTGTGTAGTACGGCCATGTTAATAATATTAACTCTTTGAATCCAAGACCACAAGACATCTTTCCATTTCTTGAGTCATTTTTGATTTCTTTGTCAATATTTTACAATTTTCAGTGTGTAGATTTTTCACATATATGGTTACATTTGTTCCAAGATATTCGGGGGAATGTGGTTTTAAATATTATTGCTTTCAACGTCCATTTTATGGTATCTCATGATTAATATGGAGAAATGCAAGAGACTTCTTTACATTAATCTTGTACCCTGTTCCATTGATGAAATTATTTATTGTTCATAATAGTCAGTGTGGAGCCCTTAGGTCTTTCTATGTAGATTGTTATGCCATCAATACTGGTGACAATTTTGCCTCTTTCATTCCATTTTGTGTTTCTTTTTCTTCTTTTTCTTTTCCTTTTCCTTTCTTCTATTACTATTGAACAGAAGTGGTGAGATTAGGAATCCTTGTCTTGTTCCCGAGTTTACACAGAAGGCTTTCAGCCATTCCCCTGGGTACTATAAATTGTTATAAATGGCCTTTAGTATGTTTAGAGATGTTCCCATTGTACTCACTTTCATGAGAATTCTGATCATGATGTATGTTGAATTTTGTCTATTACTCTTTTGTGTGTATTGAAATGGTCCTGTGAATTTTGTCCGTCCTTTATTAAGTATGTTTCATACTGATTGACTTGTGTATGTTGAACCATCCTTGTGACTCTGGAAGGAATCCAAATGATCAACATTTGTAATCCTTTCTATGTATTGCTGGATTAATTTGTTGAAGTGTTTCGAGTATTTTTGAATCTATATTCATCAATAATATTGGATTTTCATTTTCATTTTTTTTTGGTTGTGTCTTTGACTGGTTTTGTTATAAGGGTAATGGTGGCCTCATAGAATAACTTTGGGAATTTTCTTTCCTCCTTCATTTTTTGAAATAGTTGTGACAAAAGAGGTTTTAGTGAAGGCATCCAGGCATTTTGTTCAAGGGGTATTTTTAAAATTATAGATTTTATTTAACTTATACTGATTGCTCTTTTCAAGTTTTCAGATTTCTCTTTATTCAGTGTTGGCAGGCTGAACGTTTCAAGTAATTTGTCCATTTCTTTAATGTCGTCCAGTTGGTTGACACGTAACTGCTCAGAATGCTTTCATAAACTTTGTTTGTATTTCTGTAATATCAGATATTATTTCTACTGTTTAATTTATTATTTTTTGGGGTCCACACTCTGTTTTTCTTGATAAACCTGGCTAAATGCTTATCAATTTGTTAATATTTTTAAGAAAAAAAAAGCTGTTGATTTTATGATTTTTAATTTATTTTTAAATTGTTATTATATTTATTTTCAAACTAATCATTAAAGATTTCACATTCTACTGCCTTTGGGTTTTGTTTGTTCTTATTTCTCGTTATTTTGGGTGGTAAGCTTGGTCCTTTGTGTGAGGTTTTTCTTTTTCTTTATAGAAGGCCTTAATTTTTCTAAACTTCCTCTTAGATTTCCCTTTGCTGTATTCCATACATTTTATGAAGCTGTGTTTTCATTGTAATTTGTTTCCAGGTATGAATTTATTGCCTCTTTGATTTCATCATTGACCTTGTTTTATTTTATTTTTTTAAAGGATGTGGTTTAATCTCATGTTTGTGCTTTTACTGTTCTTCTTTCTATAGTTGATGCAAATTTTCATAGTTTTGTGTATGGAAAAATACTTGCTGTAAACTATATTTGCTTAAAGTTCCTGAGGCTCTTTTCATGACATAATATGTGGTTAGTTCCTTAGAATACATTCTGTGCACACTTGAGAAACTTATGTGTTCTCCTTTACTGATGCGGTTTCCAAAATCTCATTTAGGTTCAAATGACCTAAAATGTCATTAAGACCTCTGTTTCCTTACAGATATTCTTTCTGGGTGATATGGTCATCAGAATAGTGAGGTGTTAAACCCATCTACTATTATTATTTATAATGAATTAAATACTTCATGTCTACTAATGTTTTTCTTATAATTATGATCTACAGAGTTTTGTCCATATATAATTTTATCAGTGTAATACTCTATTTTTACATTGATCTCTTTTTCTTTATTTAATCTCATATTTATCTTTCATTGTGAAACTTATTTTAAAACATATTTTGAATGATTTGAACATTGCAATCTGCACTTTCTTGTCATTTCCATGAAATATCTCTTCCATTTAAAGATGTAATAAATCTGGTAGCAGAAAAGGAAGAAAGAAAGAAGAAAAGGCAAAACAGTTTGGGACAGATTCCACAGGGAGGGAGCTACAAAGAAGGACTGGCACTCATTCACTGGGTCTCCCCTCTCCAACTGAGAGGTTGGCAGGAAGGAGGGGTAGCCTCCAAGCCTTGAATCTGTACAGACAATAAGTTGAGTGACAGAACTAAGTAAACAGGCACAGACACCCAGCACAAGATGCAGCCCAGAGGCTGGGGCAGGGCCATGCTGCACGAGTTGGGTCGAAGTTGGGGATGGCAGCACTGATGCAGTCTGGGGGAATAGATGCGGCTGTTTACCATGGCTGTGGGTGCACAGGGCAAAACAACCTGGGCCCCCCATAGAACAACAGGGCAGATGTGCCCTTTGGGGGTAAGGGTGCATAACTTTCACTGAAAATCCACAAAAGTTTCAACGTGAAGTTACCTGGGGCTCAGACACAGCCACCATACCTTCTGGTGCTTTGCACCAAGGCAGCAGAGGGGAGAAAGTCTGCATCCACGTCTAAGGATTTAGAAGTCTTAAGGGCCAGAAGGAGACTTCTCTGCAGCCTGAGGCACATAGGATCTTTCTGTCCTCGTTCCTCAGAGAACTTGCTTCACCAAGACAAACAAGGAGCTGGGTTTTGGGCCAGACCAGAGACAGGGTGGTTCCTCAATCTTCCCTGAGCCCACTTCCAGTGTGCAAACCTCAGGCAGAGCGTACAGTGTCACAGAGCAATGGAGCGACTGGCACCCTGATGGGGCGTGTGGCCCCCCACATTTTGGGCTGGAACGCAGCCCCTGACCATGGTGCTGGGAGAGGGCATGATGCACACTCCTGCCTTGTCAGTCTGCAACAAGTGACTGCAGCATCAGGCAGGGCATTGACAAGCAGGCCTCAATAAAGAGAGCTGCTCCAGTTGCAGTGTTGGGTGTTGGAGCGATCTGCTTGCTGACAGGCACTGGGAGAAGCACAAATGAGGGCTCCAATGGAGGGCCTCTGAAAACAGGAAAATGAGCTTCCAAAACAGGATGAATACAGAAAGACTTCACATTAAATGTACAGTCTCCTGGAGGACAAAGACACCCCCTTGTTTTAATCTGTTTTTACCTGTTCCATTTTCTATTACACTCTTAATTTTTACTTCTTATTTAATTATATATAACCCCATTTTAATCCCTTTGAAATTTCTAAAAATATTTTTATTATTATTTTTCAAAACTCTGCTTCAACTTGCTTTCTAATATTCATTATACAATGTCTTCAAAGCTTTATTTCTCCCTTTTTTAAAATTTTTATCTCTCTCTCTCTCTTTTCTCTTTCCAAGTTGTATTACTACATAGGCATTAGTTATATATACTCCTTTAGGACCAGAGTAGATAACTGATACTCCATAAACTACAGTGCCAGAGAGGTAGTAGAAAGATGAAGAAGCAGAGAAACCATTCCTAATGAATAGAACAAGAGAAATCCCCTGTAAGAATGATCAGTGAAATACACATTGATATCCTAAAAGATCAAGATTTCAAAAATGGAGTGATCAAAGTACTGAATGAAATAAAACAGATAGTGTTTAGAGACACAAAATATGTCAAAAATGAAATGGAAGCTATAAGGAAGAGCCGAGTAGAATAGGTAAACCCGTTGACTGAGATGAAGAAAGATTTAAAGGGGTAGCAAAGCTGACTATATACCGCAGAATAACGAATTAGTGAGTTAGAATACAGGAAAATAGAAAGCACCCAATCAGAAGAGCTACAAGAGAAACAACAAGAAACAAATGAAAAAAGCATAAGGGACCTACGGGGTAATAGAAAGCATGCCTAACTTGACATGATAGAAGTCCCAGAAGGGGAAGAAAAATCAAAGGGTATTGCAAAGTTTTTTGTAGAAATCACGACTGAGAACTTCCCAAACTTAAAAAGGAATCAGATATCCAATACAGGAAGCTCAGTGTGTCTCAAACAGGAAGAACCAAAATACACACATACCAAGACATATAATTAAGATGGCCAGTGTCAAGGATAACGAAATGATTCTAAAGACAGCAAGAGAAGAGCAAAGAGTGAGTTACAAGGGAAACCCCATAAGGCTCCCAGCTGAGTTTGCTACACAAATACTACAGGCCAGAAGGGAGTGCAAGATATATTCAAAGTCCTGAATGAAAAAAAAATGATAACCCCTAGAATACTTTAACCAGCAACGCTATCTTTATGGTAGAAGGAGACATAAAGAATTTCACAGACAAGAAAATTCTTCAAGAGATCTGCAGCACTAGACCCATGCTAAAAGAATTATTGAAAATTCTCCTCTAAAAATAAAGCAGCAGGATGCTACAGAAATGTGAAACACACAGCTTTAAAGGTGATAACTCATGAATTACAAATAAAATAAACACAAAATTTTAAAACAAGACATACAAATTATTGAGAATTGGAGAGGGAGGCAGGAAATAAAGAATTTGTTTTTTGATCTTTCTCTCTAAATTTTTTATTCTCGGTAGGATGGGTTTCATATCATGTTACTATCCATTTAATAAAAGCAGTTATAGTAATGGTCTAATGGACTTATAAAAAAGGGAAACAAGAAGACAAGTACTTATCATGGAGTCAATAAAACTAAATAAAATTCATGATAATACAAAAGGAACTTACCAACCATAAAAGGAAGATGAAAGGACAAAGAAGAATTACCAAATCATCTGCAAATATAATGTCAAATTGGCAATAAACCCAAGGGTATCATCAATTATTGCAAATGTTAATGGCCTAAATGCTCCAGTTGAAAGTCATAGAGTGGCAGGCTGGGTAATAAAGCAAGATCCTTCAAAATGTTGCATACAAGAGACCCACTTCAGAGAGAAGGACACACATAGATTGAGAGTGAAAGGACAGAAAAAGTATTCCATACAATTTGAAAAGCCAAAAAGCAGGTGTTGCAGAACTGATTTCAGACAAAATAGCCTTTAAAACAAAGGCCATAAAGAAAGATAAAGAAGGACATTTTATTATGATTGAAGGAGTGATACATTATGAGGATAGCACACTCATTAATACATATGCAACAAATAGATGAGCACCTAAGTACATAAAATAACTACTAACAGATATAAAGGGGATTCATATTTGGAGATTTCAACACTGCATTTACATCACTGCACAGATCATCGAGACAGAAAATAAAATAGGCAACAAAGAAGTTAAATAATAGAATATGTGTAATAGTAATATTACACTTGGTGGATATTTTCAGAGCATTGCACCCCCCACAAAATAGGATATACATTCTTTTCCAGTGCACTTGGAACATTTTCCAGGATTCATGATGTACTTGGATACAAAAGAAACCTCAGCAAATTTAAGAATATAGAAATAACCCCAAGTATCTTTACTGACCACAATGCCATCAAGCTAGAAATCAACAATAGAGAAACAAGTGAGAACATAAGGAAAACATGGAGATTAAACAATATGTTAGTAAAAAACCAATGGGTAAATGAAGAAATCAAAGCTGAAATGAAAAAGTACCTTGAGACAAAATAAAATGAAAGCAAAACCACACAAAATTTAAGGGACACAGCAAAAGCAGTGCTCAGAGGGATGTTTATAGTGATACAGGCCTTCCTTAAAAAAGAACAATGAGAAAGAAACAATTTAACCCAACAGCAGAATGAACTAGAAAAAGAAGAAGGAAAAACCCCAAATGGCAGTGGAAAGAAAGAAATGATAAATATTGTGGGGAAAATAAATTGAATAGAGATTTAAACATTATAGGAAATAAATCAACCATTCCAAAAGATGGTTTTTTGAAAAAGTAAGTAAAATCAACTAACCTCTTTCAAAACTCAAAAGAAAGAAAAGAGAGAGATCACAAATTAGCAAAATAAATTAGGAGAATGGAGAATTTACAACAAATAAAATAGAAATACAGAATATCATACGTGAATATTATAAAAAGTTTATGGAATCAGACTGGATAACCTAGAGGAAATGGACAAGTTTCTGGAAACATACTGTCAACCATGACTGAATCAAGAAGAAGCTGACCCCTTGAACAAGCAGAGCACTAGAAATGAAATCAAAATAGCAATATAAATCCTCCCTAAATTTAACAGTCCAGGACTGGACAGATTCACTGTGGAATTCTACCTAACATACAAAGAAGAACTCATTCCAGTATTTCTCAATGTCTTCCAGAATATTGAAAAGTAAGGAATACACCCAAAGGGATTCTATGAAGCCACAATCACACTGATACCACAACCAGGCAAAGACACTACCAACAAAGAGAATTATAGTCCAAAATCACTGATGAACACAGACGCCAAAGTCCTCACCAAAATAGTAGGAAATAGAATCCAACAACACAGAAGAAAGATTATACATCATGACCAAGTGGGGATTATGCCAGGGGCAAAGGGCTGTTTCAACATATGCAAATCAATCAATGTAATACAGCACATCAACAAGAGAAAGGATCAAAACCACATGATCATCTCAATAGATGCAGGAAAATCATCTGATAAAATTCAAAACCCACATATGATAAAATATCTCACCAAAGTGGGCATAGTGGGAACATATCTCAGCATCATGAAAGCTATAGAAAACAAACCTACAGCTAGCATAGTACTCAATGGTGAGAAAGTTAAAATCTTCCCACTAAAATTTGGGAAAAGGAAAGGATGCACACTATCACCACTCCAACTCAATATAATCTTGGAAGTCCTAGCCTAAGCAAACAAGAGAGAGAAGTAAAAGGGATGCAAATTGGAAAGGAAGAGGTAAAACTCTCACTATATGCAGAAAGTATGTTACTATATATAGAAAACCCTTCAAGATCCAGGCAAAAATTACTGTAGCTGATCAAACAATTCAGCAAGGTGGCAGGTTACAAGATTAAGGTTCAAAAATCAGTGGAATTTCTTTATGCTAACAATTCAGATAATGCTATAGAGCTACAGTCAACATGACAGTACTGTATTTATAGGAAAACAGACATATAGACCAATGGAACAGAATAGATAGCCGAGAAATGAACCCACAAATTTTTGGTCAATTAAACTTTGACAAAGGAGGCAAGAAAATACAATAGAATAGAGACAGACTCTTCAGCAAATGTTGGGAAAACTGGACAGCAGCATGTAAATCAATGAAGTTAGAACACTCCCAATGAGGCTAGAACACCACACACAAAAATAAACTCAGAATGGATCAAAGAATTAAACATAAGACAAGATGCAATAAACCTCCTTGAGGAAAATACAGGCAAAAGATTATCTGACATAATTCTCGAAAATTTTCTCGTAGAAGGAATAAAAGCAAGAATAAACAAATGAGACATAATGAAATTTACAAGCTACTGCACAGTAACGAAACCGGAAGCAAAACAAAAAGACAACATCCGGAATGGGAAAAAAAATTTGCCTATGAAACCGACAAAGGCTTGATCTTCAGAGTATATAAGCAGTTCATCCAACTGAATAAGAAAAAATAAACAACCCAATTCAAAAATGGACAGAAAACCTAAACAAGCGATTCTTCAAGGAAGACATACAAATGATTAAAGGGCACATCAGAAAATGCTCAATATCACTGATTATCTGAGAAATGCAAATCAAAACTACAGTGATGTATCACCTCACACCAGACAGAATGGCCATCATTCAAAAATCCACAAATGTCAAATGCTTGAGAGACTGTGGACAAAAGGGAACCATCTTTCACTGCTGGTGGCAATGCAGTTTGGTGCAGCCACTGTGGAAAACAGGATGGAGATTCCTCAAAAGCCAAGGAATAGACTTACCATATGACCCAGGAATCCCACTCCTGGGCATAAGTCCAGAAGGAACCCTAATTCAGGATGACACCTGCACCCCAATGTTCATAGCCAGCACTATTTACAATAGCCAAGACATGTAAACAGTCTAAATGTCCATCGATAGTTGACTGGATAAAGAAGAGTTGGTATATTTATACAATGGAATACAAGCCAGCCATATAAACCGACAACATAACGCCTTTTTCAGCAACATGGATGATCCTGGGGAAAATCAGTCTAAGTGAAGTAAGCCAGAAATACAAAGAAAAATACCATATGAAATGGCTCATCAGTGGAATCAAAAAACAAAACAAAACAAAACAAAAAAAGGACAAATAAAAAAAGAAATAGACTTGCAGTCATAGAATATAAAATTTTGGTTTCCATATGGCTGGGGGTGGGAAGAGATAGACTGGGAGGTCAAAACTGTAGAATAGATAAGCAGGATTGTACTGTATAGCACAGGGAAATGTATAAAAGATCTTACGGCATCTCAAAAATGAAAAATGAGACATCAAATGTATATATGTTCTTTGTAACTGAAAAATTGTGCTCTACGCTGGAATTGGAGACAACTTTGTAAAATGTATTTAAATCAAGAAAAAAGTTAAAAAAAGATAAAACATTATCCTAAATATTACAGGTGTAAATATAAATTATAGAGAAAAAAAACTATGCAAAAGAGTAATAAAACCAAATATTTTGTTTTATGTTTTCCTTTTGAGATAAGCAAATCAAAAAACCACTAGCCAGGTGCATCATGAAAAAAAGGTAGATGCTACAAAGAAATAAATTAAGAAATAAAAGAAGAGAAATAACAATTGTTACCCCAGATGTACAAAAAAGTGTTCATTTGGTCAGAAATTACATGCCAAAAAACTGGACAACTTAGAAGAAATAGACATATGTCTAGAAAGAGACAGAGATAAGGAGAAACAAATAATTTGACCAAACTGTTTACTAGAAGATAGACAGAATCTGCATTTTAAAAAATTTTTGAATAGAAGTGTAGATTTCAAAAGCTCCTGTGGAGAACTGTACAAAAATACAAACCAGAACTTATTCAATTCTTAGTATTCAAACATAGTGCAGATGTGGGAAACTCCCAAGTTAATTCTATGAAGTTTCATCACCCTGATAGCAAAACCAACAAATAAAGTACGGGCAAAGGGAACTTCAAGCCATTATATTTGATAGATTTAGAAGCAAAAATTCTATAAAATATTATTAGCAAACTAAATCCAGCAATACCTAAAATGAATCATACACCATGATCAACTTGGATTCATTGCAGTGTCACAAGATAGGTTCAACATACACAAATCAATCAGTTTGATACACCACATTAACAAATTAAAAAGAGAAAATGACATGGTCATCCCAATAAATCCATAACAAGCATTTCATAAAATTCAACATTTTTTCATTGAGACAGCAACAACATCAACAACAACAACAACAACAACAACATCAACAATGACAGAAACCTCTTAGCAAATTAGGATGCAGGAAATATATCTCAACATATCTAAAGTCATTAATTACAGACCAACAGACTACATAATATGCAAAAGTGAAAAACTGAAATCCAAATTAAGGAATAAATCAAGGATGCCCACTCTCACCATTTTTATTAAACACAGTATGGGAAGTTCTAGCAATAGCAATTGGACAAGGAAAAAATTATTCAAGTTGGATTGAATGAAGTAAAACTGTTATTAATTTAGATGACATGATAATCTATATAGTGATCCCTAAAGATTCTCCAAACTAAAACAACTAAAAGTAATAAACACATTAAGCAAAGTAGCATGATTCATGATTAATATACAAAAATTGTCACATTTTTTACACTAACAATGAAATATTCCATAATTTAAAAGATCTATATGAATCAGACCAAAAAATGAAAAACCTATGAAAAAACGAACATAATAAAATGATTAGAACACTGATAAAGAAATTTGAAGATGATGTAAATAAATGGAAAGAAATCTCAATGTCTTAGTTTAGAGGAATTAATATTGTTAAAATATCCAACTACATACTATGTCTACAGATATAAATTGATTCTGATCGAACTACATGATATTTTCCACAGAACTAAAAAGAGTCCTATGATTTGTATGGAATTGCAAAAGAACCAGAACTGCAAAAGAAACAATGAGGAAAAAGAGCAAAGTTGAAGGCATAACCAATAACCCTCCCAGATCTCAGACTGTATTACAAAATTACTGTAATCAAAACAGCACAATGCTGGAAAACAACCAAACATCTATATCACTGGAATGGAACACAGAGGCAAAAATAAAATATCACACGTATGGTGAACTAAACTATGACAAAGGAAATAAAAATATACAATGCCTTTAATACAGTTTTCTGCAAGGGATGGTGAGAAAGCTAGACAGCTACATGTAAATCAATGAAATTAGAACACTCCCTCAAACTGTACAAAAATATACTCAAAATGATTTAAATATCTGAATCTAAAACATGACACAATAAAACTCCTGGAAACTAACATAGAGAAAACAAGACATAAATTGTAGGAAAATTTTCTTATGTCACTCTCCCAAGCTGAAAACAATAAAAACAAAATAAACAAAAAGGTCCTAAATAAATTTGAATGCTTCTATACAGCAAAGTAAATGAAATGAAAAGATGAATTTCCAAATGGGAGAAAACATTAGGAAACAATACAATCAACAAGAGGCTAATTTCAAAAATACACACATCTTTCATACAACTCCATTTCAAATATCTACAAACAACTCAGCCAGAAAATGAGAAGACATTTCTCTAAAGAAGACACACAGATGACAAACAGGAAAAGAAAAACATGCTTACATTGCTAATCATAATACAAAGGCAACACAAAAATAAAATAATGTTCTACCTCCCAATATTGAGAAGGGATGTCATCCAAATGTCTACAAATAATACAGATTGGGGTGGCTGTGGAGAAATAGGGACTCTCCAACGCTGTTGGTGGGAATGAAAATTGGTGAAACCACTTTGGAAACTTTATGGAAGTTCCTTTAAATAATAAAAATAGACCAATCATATGACACAACAATCCCACACCTGGGCATATAAAACATAAATCCTGAAAGCAAAGAATCCTAGAGTAAAATATAAGAAGTACACTCTGACATTGGACTTAATATGATTCTACATATGTCTCCATGGCAAGGGAAGCAGAAGCTAATCTAATAAAATATGATTGTATCACTCTAAACAAATTTGCACTGCAGAAGAAATGATCAATAAAATGAAAAGTCAACAAACAGAATGGAAGAATATATTTTCATGTGATATTTTCCAATCTAGTGTTAATATCCAAAATATATGGCAAACACTGACCCCACAAAAATAACAAAAAAGACCCAACAATGCAACTAAAAAAAAGTCCATAGGAACTGAATAGATAGATCTGAATCAATTTTCTGTAGATAACATATTTGGCTAAATGACACATGAAAATATGTTCAGAGTTATAAATTAAATTATAAATATATTCAGAGTCATAAACCAAAAATGGGGCAAGACCTCACACTTGTCAGAAGGCTCTCATCAGAAAGAAAAGAAATAGATGTGGGTGAGATTGTGGAGAGAAAGTACACCATGGACACTGTTGATAGGAATGCATAGTATTGATTCCATTGCATATATACATGAAATTTTCTTCATCCATTTTTCGGTCAAGGCATGCTGGGTTTGTAGGCTCCTGTCTTAAGGCTCTAGAGAATAAGCCCATGGGCTGAACTGATAAACAATCTGTGAGGAATGTCACATATCCAGGCTGGGTAATATATGGCCTACTCTATGTATCAATTATGGCTGGATAGAATATGCTGGGTAAGATCCTCAATGGAGGACAACCTAAGAAAGGCACAGCCGGCTGGAGAAGAGATGGCCTACTTAATGAAGTTCCGTGATGAACTTTTGAACAATCCTTGATCATTTAACATCCTGTGTTTACTGCAGGAGCATGGGTACATATACAGCTTAAGATTATTAACATTGTTATAACTTAGATGATATGTGAGGTATTGTGCATGTCCTATATAAACCCTTCTTCTAAGAATCAATAAACAGAGAACTACTTCGCTTCTGTCCACACAGTGTTTGGGTGTATATGATATCGTGTCACTGACAGGGTAAATTTAATTTGTTGGGAGTATCTTTAAAGTATGTTGTATTATATCCTCACTTATTGAGATGATTATGTGAGTTTTATTTCTCATTCTATTAGTTTGGCATGTCACCTTTATTGATTTGAATATTTTGAAGAATCTTTAAACCCAGGGATAAATCCCTTTAGTCATGTATGTTTATGATACATTAAATGTGTTGTTGAATTCATTTTGCTTGTGATTTTTGAGAATTTTGGCACATATGTTCATCAGGGATAATATTCTATATTTTGCATATAATGTCCTTTCTACCATTGTTATGCAAATAAAGCTGGCATCATAAAACATGTTTGTAAATTTTCACCCCCTTCAAATTCTCGGAAGATTTGGGGAAGAAATGGTGAAAAATTGTCTTGAAATGTATGACAGAATTCACCAGTAAAATCGTGTTGTAAATTTTTCTGGTTTGGGAAGTTTGGATTATTGATTTACTCATACACACTTTTGCTCTATATAAGTTTCTTATTGCTTCTTGATTCAGTATTGGAAGACATATGTTACTGGATATTTGTCTTTTGTTCTAAGTCATTGAAATCGTTGGCTTGTGGTAACTTCTAATGAAGCTTTGCATCTCTACAACATCAATGTTAAAATATTCTCTTTTATTTATAATTTTATTTGAGTCTTTATTTCCTTAGCCAACCTAAAATTTGTCCACTTTATGTTTAAAAGATATAGACTTAGGTTTTCTTTTTATCTTTTCAAATGTTTCTCTTGTTAATTTCCTTACTCACATTCATTCAATTTTCTTCTTTATTCTTTCTGTTTTCTCCTAGATTCTTCAAGTGAAAATTTAAGTAGTGTGAATCTTTGTACTTCATTTGCTACTAAATAGTTTTTATTTAGATATTATTTATTTAGTTAGCTAGTTAGTTAGTTAGTTATTAATAAATTTACATATTTATTCATTTATTTATCATTGAAGTACTGCCATTTACAATGTGTCAATCTGTGATGTATAGAACTGTGTTCCTGTACATGCATACATTTGTGGGCCTAATAAATGATTCTTCAAGATATTTAACTTACTGCCCTGTGTCATACAAAAGAAATTTTGAAAAAAATCTATTTTTATATATAGTGGATATCATTTATAAATCTACAGCTCCCAAATATATTCTCTCAAAGCCCCTTTCCACAGTAATCATAAAATTGTTTAGTAGATCTGCGAGTGTGCTTCAGTTTTGTAGATGAAATCATTGTGTTCTCATCCAATTTTTTTTAAGGATCCACGTGTTTCATGTCATGTATTATTTTTCTTTCTCTTTCTAGCTTACTTCAATTAGAATGACACTTATTGGGGACATACATTTTGCTGCAAATGTCATTGTTTTATCATTTTTTATTGCAGAATATTTTTCCATTGTGTAAATACGGCATAACTTCTGAATACTGTCATCTGTTGTTGGACAATTAGGTTGCTTCCATGTCGTGGCTGTTGTGTATAGCACTGCTAAGAACATTGGGGTACAGGTGTCTTTTTGAATTAGAGTTCTGTTTGATACATACCCAGAAGTGGGATTGTTGGATCGTAAGTTAAGTCTATTTTTATTCTTTTGAGGAAGCCCCATCCTGGTTTCCACAATGACTGCACCAAACTGCATTCCTTCCATCAGTGTAGGAGGGTTCACTTTCTCCACAGCTTCCCCAGCATTTATTGCTTGTGGATTTTTGAATGCTGGCCATTGTGACTATTGTGAGGTGATTCTTCATTATAGTTTTAAATTGCCCTTCTGTGATAATGATAGTGAGCAATTTTTTTCATATATCTGTATGGCATTTGTATATCTCTATTGGAGAATAGCTATTTTAGGGCTTCTGCCCATTTTAAGATTGGGTTTCTTGGTTTTTTTTATTATTATTAGGTTGTATGAAGTCTTATATTTTGGAAATTAAGACTTTGTCAGTTGCATCATTTCTAAAATTATTCTTTAATCCTGTAGGTTTTCATTTTGCTTTGTTTATGGTTCCCTTTGCTGTGCAAAAGCTTATAAGTTTAATTAGGTCCCATTAATTAATTTTGCTCTTACATCCATTACCTGGGTAGGCTGTTCTAGGACATCATTGCTGAGATTTATCTCAGAGTATTTTACCTATGTTTTCTTCTAGGAGATTTTCTGTGTCTTGCCTTACATTTAAGTCTTCAAGCCATTTTGAGTTTATCCTTGTGTATGGAGTGAAGGAGTGTTCTAACTCCATTGCTCTGATGCTGCTATCCAATTTTCCCAACACCAGTTGGTGAAGAGATTGTCTTTTCTCTGTCATATTCTTGGCTACTCTGTCAAAGATTACTTGAACATAGGCCTTTAGGTTTATTCCTAGGCCTTCTATTCTGTTCCATTGGTCCAAATACCTGTTTCTGTACCAATATCTTGTCACTTTGATTACTGTAGCTCTGCAAGAGTGTAAGGAGACCTGGTGGTTTATTCCTCCATCCTCTTTCTTTTTCTTTAATAGTGCTTTGAAAATTATGGATCTTTTAGAGTCTGTGTTAATCTTAGGATCATTTGTTTCAGTCCTTAAAAATTTTTTTTGCATAATTTCATTGGAAATCACATTAAGTCTGTAGATTGCCTTGGGCAATATGGCCATTTTAACAATATTGTTTCTTCCATTTCATGTCCATTGGGTATCTTTTCAATTCTTGATATCTTTTGTGATTTCCTCTATGTTTTCTAATTGTCCATATATAAGTTATTCACCTCCTTGGTCAGATTTATTCTTAAGCATTTAATAGTTTTGGATGCAGTTATAAAAGTGGTTCTTTCTATACTTTGTTTTCCTGTTGATTCAATGGTAGTGTAAAGAAATGCAATTTGTTTTTGTACATTACTCTGGGTACGTTGCCCAGTTCCTTTT
Organism: Vicugna pacos; assembly: GCF_048564905.1. Classification (NCBI taxonomy): domain Eukaryota; kingdom Metazoa; phylum Chordata; class Mammalia; order Artiodactyla; family Camelidae; genus Vicugna; species Vicugna pacos. The sequence continues at coordinate 1,404,632 of NW_027328739.1, forward strand.
TTCCCCTAAGTAATTTTTGTGAAACTTTTACAGTTTTCTCTATATAGTGTCATGTCTGCATATCGTGGCAATTTTACCTCTTCTATTCCAGTCTGAATAATTTTATTTCTTTTTCTTGCCTGATCATTGTGGCTAGGACTTCCAAGACTATATTGAATTGAAATTGTGAGAATTGGCAGCCTTGTTGTCTAAGGTATTTGTGGGAAGCATTTTAGTTTTTCACCATTGAGTATTTTGCTGGCTATATATTTGTCATAAACAGCTTTCATTATGTTGAGATATGGTCCCACTATGCCCACTGTGGTAAGAACTTTTATTGCAAATTGATGTTAAATTTTATCAAATGATTTTTCTGCATCTACTGAGATGATCATATCGTTTTTGTCGTCTCTTTTGTTGATATGGTGTATCACAATTGATTGATTGATTTGCATATGTTAAACCATCCTTGTGTTCCTGGTATGCACCTAACTTGACCATGGTATATAATCTTTTTTTACATGCTGTTGGATTCGGTTTGTTAATAATATCTTAAAGACTTTTACATCTATGTTTATCAAGGATATTGGCCTATAGGTTTCTTTTCTGGGTAGTGTCTTTGTGTAGTTTTGGTATCAGGTTTATGTTGGCCTTATGGTGTGAGATTGGGAGTACTCTCTCCATATCAAACTTTGGAAAAGCCTGAGGAGGAGTGGTATGGATTTTTCTTTGTATGTTTTCTCAAATTCCCCAGTGAAGGTATTTGGGTCTGAATTTTGTTTGCAGTGATTTTTTATTTTATTGATAATTCTATTCCATTTTGGGTGATCTGTCTGTTCAAATGGTTAATTTCTTCTTAATGCAAAAATTGTTGGCTGAATGTTTCCAGAAACTTCTGCATTTCTTCCTGTTTATACAGTTTGTTTCCATACTGTTGCTCATGGTATTTCCTTATGATACTTTGCAAATTTGTTTTACTCTTTGAAGTTTCTGCATTGGCATTTCTTATGTTATTTGTGTTCTCTCTCTATTCTTGTTGATGATTTTGTCCAGAGCTTTGTCAATTTTACTATTTCAAAAAAGAATTTGATTTTTTCTATTTTTTAAACTCTATTTCAATTATTTTTTCTTTGATCTTCATTATTTCCCGCTTTTTGCTGACATTTGGTTTTTTTTGCTCCTCTTTTCTTGATTAGTGTACATAGAACGTTAGAATATTTACTTGAAATTTCTCTTCTACTTTGAGGAGGGCCTTCTCACTATGAACTTCCCTCTTAAGCCTGCTTTATCTGTATTCCATAAACTTTGCATTGTGTTTTTAGTATCTTGATTCCCTTATTAATTTTCTGTCTGAAAGACCAGTCTAGTGATGGTAATGGGGAATAATACTCTCCTACTGTGATTGTGTTCCCACCGATTTCTTCCTTTTTATCTATTAGTATTTGCTTTACGTATTTAGGTGCTCCTATTTTGAGTGCATATATCTTAATGAGTATAATACCCTCATTTTATATTTTTCCTTTAATCATTATATCATGTCCTTGTTTATCTTTCTCTTTGGCCTTTGTTCTAATGTCTCTTTAGTGTGACATCAGTACTGCTAGTCCTGCTTTCTTGTAATGTCCATTTGTATGGAAAATATTTTTCCATCTTCTGACTTTCAATTGATGTGTGTTCTTCTTACTAAAGTGGGTCTCTTGTATGCTTCATAATGTATGGTCTTGTTATATTATCCCATCTGACAATATATATCTTTTGATTGCAGCTGTTAGTCTATTAACAATTGTGATGATTATTGATAGACTGGTGTCTATTTCCATTTTGAGCTTCATCTCCAAGTTTATTTTATATTCTCTTTTTGTTCATTTCATTTTCTTTTTATGGCTTGATAAGTTTTCTTTTATTATCTTGGTTTCTTTTTGGCTTTGTGACTTCATTGTAAGCTTTTGATGTATGGTTACACTGTTTTGTATGTATATTTAACCGTTACTATATCTGTTTATTTTCACTGATAAGAATACAAATTCTAACCCCTCCTACAGAGAACAGAAACAAGAAGGAAATAATCTGTATTGTCCTGTTTCACTCTCTGACCCTTAAAAATTTTGATGTACTGTTTTACAATATCATGTATATTCTATTGTATGTCATTGCAGCTATTGCATTTCTAATTATGCCTTTCTCCTTTCTATAGCATCCTGCTTCTTTTCTTTAGAGTAGATCTTTCATTTTTTTTATCAGTTGTTAAATTCTTTTAGTATTTGCTTTTATGGAAGTTACTTACCTCTCCTTCTATTCTAAAGGATAGCCTTGCTTGATAAATTATCTTAGATTACAGTTTTTTTCATTCAGGATTTTGAATATGTCTTGCCACTGCCTTCTGCCTGTTGTATTTGTGTAGGAAATGTGTTTACAAATATAATGAAAATAATTATATATATATATATATATATGTATAGAATACCTAGAAATCAAGTTGACAAATAAGATGAAAAGTTATACGTGAAAAAATAGAAAACATAGATGAAGGAAATTAAATCTGACCCAAAGAAATTAAAAGATCTCTTATGTTAATGATGTGAAACTATGTGGTTGAGACAAACATACTACCCAAAGCAATCTACATTTAGTGTGATTCATGTCAAAATACCCATGAGATTTTTCCATTAAATAGAACAAATAATTTCAAAATTTGTATGGATCAAAGATCATGCGTTGCTAACATAATCTTGAAAAAGAGAATTAATTCTGATAATGTAAAGTACTCTGATGTTAAACAGTCCTACAAAATTTTAGTAATTAAAAAACATGATACTGGCTCAAAACAAGACACCAAACAATAGAAGAGAATAGAGTAACCAGATATAATCCCTCACACCTATAATCAATTAACCCATGAAAAAGGAAACAAGAGTATAAAATTAAGAAAAGACATTCTCCTCAAATAGTAGTGCTGGGGAGATTGAACATGTGAAAGATGGAATATAGTATTTCCTCACATTGCACACAATCTATGAGCACAGAATGTCTTTTATTTATTTTGTTTACTTATATTTCTTGCACCTTAAATTTATAGATTTATGTTTAGATATTTTATTTCACTTATCAAATTTATTCCTATTTTAATCTTTTTGGTATAAATCTACACACAATTGTTTTCCTAATTTCTATTTTTGATAATGTGTTGTTAGTATATAAAAATGCAATGGATATTTGTATATTGATTTTGTATTCTGCAAGTTTACTAATTTTGTTGACTATTTCTTGCAGTCACTGGAGTAGAATATGGAGTTTTCCATCTATGTATAATTATGTCATCTGTAAAAATTTTAGTGCTTGTTTACAAGTTGGATGCCTTTTATATTTTTTACTGACTAGTTGTTATGGCTAGGACTTCTAGTAGTGTAATTTAGGACTTGTGAAAATGAGCTAATTTTTCATATTACTGGACCAGAGGAAAACTTTCCTGTATTTTAACATTGAACTTGATGTTAGTCATGGGTTTTTCATATATGGCTTTTATTATCTTTAGACATATTCTTTCTAGGGCGAATTTATTAACAATTTTTTGTATACAAAAGTTAAGATCAGTTCTGTCAATACTTTTCCTACATTTTGGAGATTGTTACTTTTGCATTCTCTGTTTTTTAAGGGATGGTATCACATTTATTGATTTGCATATGTTATATAATATTTATGAATCAGGAATTAATCAAACTTAACTATAATATAATATAATACATATAATACGCTATGAATTCAGGTTGCTAATATTTATTTAGAATGGAATATACACATACTGAAGGAAAAATTTACATTGTAGCTTGAGTGTACATTTATTTATTTAAAAATTTTATCAATCATTTTGAAATTGGCTTATGTTTAATGGAATTTATTTCTAAATAAAGAATATAAATTTTGGTAGAAATGGATTTACTACAGTTTACTGATACAGAACATAGCTGTTATTTACAATAGGTGCACAAAGCACTTGCATTAAAATGCCATAATATACTAACAATGCCAACTGTTTCAGGACTGGGAAACATATTGCTTCCTAAAATGCATTACCTGGCCTTTTCCACCCCAACCCACATATAATTATATTATTTGCTTTTTGTTTGTTTGTTTATTTCATCCTTAATGAAGTCACTGCTTATTGAATCCAGAATTTTGTGTATAAGTGTATTTATCAACATCATTTTGGAACACTTAACAGAAACCATAAGAGTATGGATTATATAGATGACAAGAAAGTTTATTCCTTCTTGGGACTGAAAAACCTCTGAATGAAAGAATGGCAAAAATAAACATTTGTAAGTGTACAATAAAATTTTCTCCTTTGTAATTTTAAAGTAGTATATTAAATTACATTTGTTTTACTTATAGCACTGAATTACAATTTAAAACAAAGTTTCCCTCCTTTGGAATTTCTTAAATTTGATTGATAATTTTAATCTAATTTTAATTCATAAATATTTACCATTTATTTATAAACATACCAAATAAACTTATATTTATTCTGCTCATATTTTGAATATAGAGCTACTTAATGTAAAGTACACAGATAAATAACTACTTCCGTTTCCAAATCAAATTATGTTTCAATTTAATTGCAAATGATCAAGAAATTGTTTTACATTTTCTGTAATGTTTTACACAAATTTCACTTTATTTCCAAAACTTTAACTTTTTTTTTATTTTGTGCATTATTTATACTCTGTTCACAAATCTGGTATAAATTTTTGTACAAAAGGAATTAGATTGGTTTCATTTCAAAACCCCAAAATTATATTATTTAAAAAGATTTTGAGGGGAAAATATTTGCATATCACACTATAAAAATATTCATCCTATATGTTTCATTTTAACTGGATGTATGAGAAGGAAACACTGGCTGAATTTTACACTTGATTTGCTAGGAGACCAGTAGTTTTGTGATGTCACAGCTACTCAGGTTAAGAACCATTTTGACGGCCTAGCAGTTAAACTGTTCATGCCTGCCTAAGCAGCATTGGAAACTGCAGTGCTCAAAATCATGATAACTTGAAAAGTAGCTGTAGAAAAAGTTATTTGAGATGGCACATATTTCTTCAGAAATTCAAGATTTGTCTCCTTCAGATGGATGAAATGGTTCAGGAAACTCCAGTAGATCTCTATTGTGTGATCAAACATTCTCTGGGGACTTGGACTTAAGGTGTATGATTGAAGAAAATGATTTTCAGACTTAGTCTGAAGAATCCTTGATAAAAAATCATGTTACACACATTGTGTCTAGGAACCAGATGAAGATAATTATTTTCGTTCTCTGACATTTCCAAGAAAACTGTGGAAAATGGCTGGGAGTGGACAATTTAAATCCCTCTGGTATGATGATAATGGAACTTCCATAGTGATTGATGAAGATGTCTTTAATAAGGAAGTTTTGTAAAGAAAGGCCCCTTTCACAATATTTGAAGCTGGGAGTATGAAAAGTTTAGTTAGACAGCTAAACCTTTTTGGGTTTAGTAAAGTGCGGCAGAATTTTCAGTGATCTGATTGTCTAGCTGACTTTCTGGCAGAAGAAAAAGAAGTCTATGTTTTAAGCAAGGAATTCAGAAATTTTAGTTATGACTTGGTAACTTATATATAAAATTTTATTTTCTACATGAATATATGGTAATATAAATGTAAATCTAGATTTTGAAAATTGTATAAATCTACTAAGGCTAAAATTCTTTATTTTTTCTAAAAATGAGGACAGTGCCTTAAGTATTCAAGATTATGAGAAACTTTGCTAGCAAATATAAATCTTATCTGAAACCTAAATAAAGGTATTAAAGCTGCTTTTCAAAAGTGGCACTCACCGTTACTACAAATGCTAACTTCTTAAATTTGATGACTATACTATTTAAATGTGTATTTTCCAAATAAGGAACTTCAAAATATCATCAGCTATGTTCATATTTTGATGATATTATCTTTGCATAGTAAACGTGAAATCTGAGGTTTTATAGGTTAGGCTTATTTTAGTCTTGTATTTTGATTTAAATATTACTAAAATCTTTATCATTTTGTTGTAGCTGCCTATCTACCATATTCCAAATTTTAAACGAGGCTTTCCCCTGCTTTTAGAGAGAATAAATAGAAGAGTTGGGATTAAAAATGCCTCTTTGGTATCTTTATTGGCTAAAGAATTTAACAAGAAGCAATTTAAAGGAGGGGGAAATGTGGTTAAAAATAATTGTGATTTTGTGCTGTCACTAGTGGAGAAAGTGCATTTTTACCTTCTGTAAATTTAAACATGCCTCTAATAAGAAAGCCCTCTACTAGCCACAATATTTGTGATACAAATACCACGATCAGAGGTGATTTTTTCCTCCATCATCAATGTCAGTTAGACCACCAGAAAACCTGCAGTGGATCAACGTGCTGTTTTAAATCAGTGGACCACTTTTCACGAGCAATCTGAAAGCAGCTACACTGAAGCAAATGGCTGTGTTGTGAACTTCATTTCAACTACAACTTCTACTTCTCAGTACAGCATCTTGTCTCCCATACAGAGGAATTAATTTGGACTGATGGTTGAGCCTTCTACTTTTCCAAATAGATATCACAAAATATCTGCCAATGATGGTCGTTTTTCTAAACTTCAACCATGGAGCCACCCACGGTTCCCAGTGCCAGTGATAGCTGATACATCAGCTACCTCTCTTTCAAGGCCAACTCATAAGCCATCTTCAGTTTATGAACGTCAGCCTAATTACAAATTATCTACCAGAGGACTACCAGATTATGCAAGATAACAAAGATTGAAATTGATGTTGGCAAATGTTGACAAATATCTGCAATTTTCTTATTTGAACAATAAACATAAATGTGTACCTGCATTTTCCTTATATTTTTTTTAAAACACAGTAAAGTGTTAAATGGGAGACTAAGCTACCATTCAAAAAAGAAAAGAGATATTTGATTGATATGATCATTTGATGGAACAATATGGGTGAAAATTTAAATAATTTCTCTAAGGAATAAGACAAAATGGAAGAATTTGGAAAAAGACTAAAACATGGAGAGAGGGAAAATTACTAAGTGTTTTCTGGTTCAACCTGGAAAGTATTAAATGTGTAAGTTACGATAGGTTGGAACGGGAAATAAATACTGGAACAGGCCCAGGGATCATGGTCTCTAATTTGTCATCCCTGGTATGATAAAGGTCACATGATGTAGTCTCAGATGGCACATTCAGCATGTGGTAGAATTTAAGAAGTAATTTTATCTATGGTCTTCTTAGTGCTGTTTTCAAAGCATTCCAATTGGAGCTTTCTTTTCCTCCCCTCAAGACTCTACACTATATTTTCAAGTGAATATTTTATGTTACATTTATGTTCCAGCCAAAGACAAGCTTAATTCCTCAGGGTGGCACTTAATGCCTTTCCAAATCTAAGCCCACAAATTCAACATAGTTTAGTAATTTCTTTATAGATCTGGCATCTGACAACCTTGGCATATCTTTATGTTTCTATGCTTCTGGAGATACATCCAGGCAAATGTTTGTTAACCGTATTAAATCCAACCTCACATATTTTGCTCCAGCTCAGCCTTGGACTTAGGATATCCTCCTTTTACCTATTTAGACATTCCCAGCCTCAGCACAAAAATCACCTCCTCCAGATATTTTCTGTCTATCCCCCTTTCTTTGTCTTACTTGGATACCATCACAGTAAGCACATCACATGCCACAGAATGCATTTTAGTATTTAGTGAATGAAAAATACATGTTGACTTTAAGCAAAATCTACTTTCCTGAAACAACAAAACTCTCATGGTTTTCAAACTATTTCATTATTGTCTTTACTCTTCACCACAAACTAGCTCTTTTCATAGCCCAAGTCCTTGTCAATCAAGACAGTAATTGGAGGTAGGTACTGGAGACAAAGTATTATTTTCTTCTTAATTCGTGCCTCCAGAGCCCTAAAGCTTTCCATTATCATTTGCTGGACTTTTTCCTGTCTCTTTATCACCCACCCACCCCAAAATAGCTGATTCCTTTCCCCATGCCAATAACTATACTGCCTTCTAATTAATTTACTTCTTAGAATCAGAGGTTTATCCAGAAGAGAGAGTGATGTTGCAATCATTTTATGTAGGTTTATGTACCCCACAAAACTAGTGCCCCTTCTAACCTTCACACAGTAAGTATCAAAGAGGTACTAACCCCTTGGTTGCGGTGGTCATATTCAGTAACCAAATTGCAATCCAAACTGTGTGGACTACAAAGTGGTGAGGGTGGTAGAATTAAAAATTTGTCCAACTGCAAGAATACCAAATTTCTGCAGATATTAAGAAATATAAAATATTCACGGAGGACTTTGACTATTTCCCATTAATTTAAAATATATGGTGAAGCATTTTCAGAATGTGATATGCCCTGAAATGCTGGAAAAATTGTAGGCTAGGTCAGGGAGCCTAAGGCTTCTGCTCACAATCATGCAGCCAGTGTCAGCCGATAAGACTGGAATGGAAACACTGAGTCCTGAAAATGTGTCACCAGTTGTGATGAAAGCTTTTGATAATCTGGAGAATGGGCAAATGGGCCAGGGTAAACTCTAGCACCATCATATCAATATGACTTTACCAAGAGAAGAAAAGAGCCCACTTGCAGCAGGAGATCTGTGTCTGTACAGCAGTGGTTGTTCCTACAACAGAAACATCAAGCTTTAAATTTGTCAGCTTAACTCTGATGATGGCTATGTTGTTGCTTACATTAGCAGTCTGGGGTTCAGATGGGCTGGTTCAGCAGCTAGTTTCCAGCTCTCTTATCAGACAGTGGGTCTTACCGTGATCATCATAACATGGTTCTACACTGATAAGTCAAAAGCTACAGTTTACTTTCAAAATTAGAAATCCTAAAGAAGAATATTGTTTGTCCATGTGTAGACTTCTACCTGGGAAAACTAGACTATTGGCAAAAGTACAAAAGTTGGCTGTTGCTTTGAACACTAGTCTCTGATTTCTGCCCACTGAATTCTTCCCACTAAATACTACAAGTCTGTCTACCACTGTGTGTGTGTGAAGATGATTTGTTAAGCAGTAACTAAGTTTGTCTTATTTGAGTCATCAGTGAATTAGTCCTCTGCATCTGGCAGAATCTCTGTGAATTAAGAGTTTCAATGAGCCACCAGATTTTATTACAATCATGGGGAGGTAGATTATATTTCTCCCTGTGTACTAATTGTTGCCTGTTCATTGAATCCCGAGCTGATGCTAGGGTCATTACACTGAAACCTTGAATTGGACTGCGGCATATACATACTCCTGTCACCAGGGCCCAGCACAGGACTATGTCTCCTTTTTAATTTAAGCTTATGTGCAAGTAATTTCTTGTTTTAATTCTCATTGTTGACACAACTTATTTTGGCTTTGAACACCCATTGACTAATTTATAGAGACTGAACCATGATGTATTCCCGTTCAACTTCACATTGCAATAACCTTTCTTTCGTTGGACTACCTGGATTAGAGTGACCAAAGTCATCATTTTGAAAGCATTCCTCAGTCCTAATAATGCAGAATATTTACATTACTTTGCCAGCACTAGAGCGAGAATGTTTCTTGTGGATCTCAGGGATTATCCTCACATCCCCTAATGCAACCATGAGAAAACACTATATTGTTATCCAAAATCAAGTCTTTGTATAGTATTGCATTCCCATTGCAAAACAGTTAAGAATTGAAGGAGTTCTGAGATTTTATCATGCTGAGATTTTTAGCAACCTAGCATGTTCCTTTCTTACTGTTTCTATTGGGGAAATGAGAACTTTGGTCAGAGACAGTGAACTTTATCACTCACAGCATAAGCAGCCATTGTTACTTTTGTAACCATTCCCTAATCTCAGATGAATACACAGAGTAAAATTTTGATGCCTATAGATTTAGTGGGCTGTTATCATTAAGAAAATTTAAGACATGGTAAAACACTAATTATATTAATATCTTTATGCATTATTTATTAGAATCATTTATTTATTAGTATCTTTACCTAGGATAAGTCTATCATGACTCAAGATTACTTGCTGCAAAAACAATCATGAGAAATGGCATGGGAAACCATGATCATTGTCTTTCCATTTTTCCTTCTGCTTTTATTGAGATGTAATTGACATAAAACATTGTGTAAGTTTAGGTGCACAGGGTAGATATTTTAGTTACATGTATCATGAAATAAATATTATAGCAACTTTAGGGAGAATTCATTTTCTCTTTCAGATAAAATATTAAAGAAATCCAATTTGTCTTTTGGTTGTGATGAGAAATCTTATGGTCTACTCCCTTAACAGCATCCATATATAACATAAAGCTGTATTAATTGTATTTATCATGTTAATGGGTACCATCCCTTGGACACGTTTATTTAACAGCTGGAAGTTGTATCTTTCTAGTACATTAATCTAAATTTCCTTTCCCATCTCCTTCCTCTGTTAACTACAAATCTGTTTTTTTTTCCTATAAGTATGTTTGTTTGTTTTTGAAGTGTAATTTAATGTATAACACTGTGTTAGTTTCTCTTACATAACATAGTGTTTGCAAATTTTAATACATTTCAAACTGATCACAAGAATAAATCTTGTTATGATATGTTGCTATTTAAATATATTTCATAGTTATTGACTATTCCCCGTACAGTACATTTCTTGTCCCTGACTCATTTAATTTGCAACTTGGAAATTTTCTCTCTTAGTTTTCTTCAACTATTCCTTTTTCTTCACCACATTTCCCTAATTCTTGTGAGCAACCTGTTTCTTTCTTTATCTATAACTACTTTTCTGTTTTGTTATATTCATTTGTTTTAAATTCCAAATATGAGTTAAATCATTTAGCATTTGTCATTGTCTGAATTATTCACTTTGAAAATTACCCTCTTTGTCTACCCATTTGTTGCAACTGACAAGTACTTATAATTTTTAGAGCTGAGTAAAAACCCATTGAAATTTTATGTGTGTGTGTGCATATATATATATAGTGTGCATATATATTTATTAGTGTGTGTATATATATATACAAATATAGATAAATCTGTAGTTAATAGATGAGTAGATATATATACTATAAACACACATTTTCTTTATTCATCATTTATTTATGAGCAATAAATTTGCTTCTATATCCTGGCTATTTTAAATAATGCCACAGTGAATATAGGGTTGAATTTATCTTTTCTGATTAGTGTTTTTATTATCTTGGAATAAGAATCCAGTTATGGAAATGTTGGATCATATTTCATTTTTAATTTTTAGATAAAACTCCAGAGTGTTTTCCACAGTGGCAGTACAAATTTACATTCACTCAAGCATTGCATCAGGATTCTTTTACTTACATCCTCACCAATATTTATATTTGTTATCTTTTTGATCATAGTCATTCTGACAGGAGTGACATAAAATCTCGTGCTATTGACTTGCATTTTTCTGAAGGTTAGTCATCTTGACCATTTTCATGTGCCTGTTTATTATCTATCTCCAACTGTATATTCATTTTTTGGTAATGGGCTAAATGACCATAACTGTCTGATTTCATTTTTAGGCATTCTTTGTGTTCCAATATTCTGTTTGTTCCGTGCCACTACCATATTCATTACTGCAGCCTTGTAATATAGTTTAAAATCAGGGACAGTGATACTTTCTCTTTGTTCTTTGTCAAAGAAATTGTGTTTTTAGTTTGTTTGTTTTCTTTTCTTTTCTTTTTTAATGATTTCAACACTTTTGTGTTTACATGTAAATTTAAGAATTAGTTTTTGTGTCTGAAAATGCCTTTTGTAATTAGATAGGCCCTGAATTTAATTTGTGTATTTTCTTGGCTAGTACTGTCATTTAAACAATATTCAATTTCTAATGTGAACAGATTATTTCCTTTCATCTGTTTGCATTATCTTCAATTTCTGTTTAAAATATTTAATAGTTTTCTGAGTACACGTCTTTTACCTCCTTGGTTGGATAGATTTCTTGATTTTTTTTTTTTTTGGAATGCAACTCTAAATGAGACAGTTCACTCTCTTTCTCTATCTGTTAGCTTGCTGTTAGTGTGTAGAAATGCAAGATTTCTGTATGTTAATTTTACATTCTGAAATTTTACCAAATGCATTGATAAGCCCTAGTAGTTTTGTGGCGTCTTCTTTGGGATTTCTGATTAATGTATTTCATCTGCAAACAGATTCTTTTACTCCCTTTCTGAAATAGCTATATTTTATTTACTTTTATTTTGGAAACCTATGGCTTGAATTTCCAATACTACACTGAATAACAGTGGTAAGAGTGAGCATTCTTGTCTTCTTCCTGCTCTTACAAGAGATGATTTTTGCTTTTAATCATTGAGCGTCATGTTAGCTGAGTTTTTGTCATTTATGAACTTAACTGTGTTGAGGTATGTTTCCTCATGCCCACTTTGAGTAGAAATGTAATAATAAATAGATACTGAATTAGTCAAAACATTTTATGACACTTTTGAGGTGACCATATAATTTTTATTTTTCAATTTGCTAGTTTGGTGTATCATATTGATTAATTTGTGGGTAATGAATCAGTTTTGCATACCTGGAATAAAATGGACTTAATCATATTGTATAATCCTTTTAATGTTTTGTTGACTTTGCTAACAATTTAGTGATGATTTTTGCATCTATGCTTATCAGTAGTATTTAACCTGTAATTTTATGGTTATTTGTTCCTGTTTTAGTAGTAGTGTGATACAGAAATGTGGGCTAGGAAGCCTTCTTCCCCCTGCTAATATTTGGAATTCTCTGAAAAGTATAGGTAATAGCTCTTCTCTAAATGTTTGGCAGAAGTCACCTGTGAAGCTGTCTAGGCCTGGAATTATGTTTCTTGGGAGATTTTGTTTAATTACTTATTCTATTTGATTAGTGAAAATCTGTTAAAATTATCTATTTCTCATTCCATCCTGGAGATTATGTCTTTCTAAGAAATTGTCCATTTCTTCTAGGGATTCCATTTTAATTGGCATATAATTTTTTGTATTATTTATGAGGCTTTGTGTTACTTTGATATAAGCTGTAACTTCTCATTTATTTTGGAGCTTTTTAATCTGTTCTCTCTTTTTTGCTCATGAGTCTCATTAAAGTTGATCAGTTATATTTATCTTTCAAAAGGCATTATTTAGTTTGATTAGATGTTTCTATTTTTAATCTTTATTTTATTAATTCATGTTCTGACCTTTCAGCTGTCTTTCATTCTACTAACAAGTTTGTTTATTATTTTTCTACATCTTTTGTTTGTAAGATTATGTTTTAAGAGAGAGATGTTTCTAATTTGTATAAGTGGGATTATTTTCCTATAAGCATCCCTATTAATACTGCTTTTGCTATACCCCATGGACTTTGTTTTTGTTGTCATATTTCTTTATATATTTTTCTTTGATTTATGCAGCAATCCATTGGTTGCTTAATGTTGTATGATTTATCCTCCACACTTTAAAACTTTTCTCAGGTTTTTCCTTTTAGTAAATTTCTATTCTCACAGAATCCATATGTTTTTTCACAAAACAAGGAGAAAAATAATAAAATTTATACAAAATTGTGAAAGACCCAAATTTTCTAAAATTATCTTTGAAAAATGAACAAAGCTGTGGGTATTATTCTCCCTGAGTTTAGAACATACTACAAAGCTTCAGTAATCAAAACATCAAAATATATCACTAAAAGTGTCACATAGATCAATGGAACAAAATAAATAGTTGTAAAATAAACCCACATTCATATGGTCAGTTAGTCTACAATGAAGGAGACAAGAGTATACAATGGAAAAAGGGCATTCTCTTCAACAAGTTGTTCTGGGAAAACTGAACAGTACATGTAAAAGAAATATGTAAGAGCACTTCCTTCCATAGTATACAAAATAAGATAAAAATGGATTAATTTCCTAAATGTAAAACTTGAAACTATACAATTACTGACCAAGAACAGGAGCAGAACTGCCTTTGTGATAAATCATAGCAATATTTATTTCTGATCTATCTCCTAATTAAAAAAAAGTAAAATCAACAATAACAGTCTTTAATTATACTAGGAAAAAATAGATGAACTATGTGATACATGGATTCCACTTCTTGAATACGTGTGAAGTGCAAAACCTTATGCAGAGTGAAGGACACCTTCAGCAAGACTTATGACAACACACAAAATAAAAGGGAGAATTTCAGACAATTAAATCAACATTTTGTTAATATCCATAATATATATATATAGTATATTAGAATCAATATTTAAAAAAAAAGACCCCAACTTAAAATCAGTTGAAATATGTTTATTCAAACTTTTCAAAAACAGACATGTGGATGATTTTCATGCACATAAAAAGAAACATAACTTTGCTATTCATTAGGAAATCATAAATCAAAACCAGAATGAAATATAATCTCACAGAAACCAAAATGGCTATTAACAAAAGTCTTCAAATGACAAACATTAATAAGAATGTCAATAAAAGGTAACCCAGGTACACTGTTGGTGGAAATATAAATTAATGCATCCACCATTATAAAATTGTGGACAGTGCTCAGAAAACTAGAAATAGAAGCATTATATGTTGCAGCAATTCCAGTTTTTGGTATAAATCTCAGAAAAAATGAAAACATTAACTTAAAGGATATATTACCACCAATATTCTTAACATCATCATTTATATTATCCAAGGATAGATGCACAAATCAACTGCCCATCAACAGATGATTCACTGAAGTAGATGTGAGATATAGATAACATAATATTTAGTCATTGTCATATTAAAAAATAATATTCTGCCATTTGGAACAATGTGAATGGACTCAGAGAGTGTTGCACATAGGAAAATAAGTCATAAGTCATGCAGAGAAAAACACTCTCTGTTGTCACTTAAATGAGGAAAATAAAGATATTAGAGAAATAATCATAAAAAACAGGAACTGAATCACATATATATGTGTACTGTACTAAGTAGTGGTTTCCTGTGTGGACAGGGTAGTAGGATGGAGAAGACAGAAATGTGCAAGCTACTAGTAATACATTAGAGAACCAACAGGGCTATATTTACAGCACAGAGAAATATTTTAATAATTTAATTGATTTTAAAGAGATTATAGGGATATATTACAGTAAAATGTGCATGTAGGTGGGAAAAACTTTGACGAAAAGAACCCAGGAAATCAAAGTATTTTGTAGTACTATGGTATTAGGGGAGGTGATTTGTTCACTTTCTTCAGCTTTCTTATAATGTCCTTAGTAGAATTTAAACTTTTAATTGAAAAAGGATTTACTTTTACATGTGACATAAGTTTAAACAATTTTTGTCTCTCCCCTTACATCTACAGTCAGTAAAAGTTCAGATCTCAACAAAAGTAACTACAACACAAAGCAATACTCCAGAACACATGTGAACAGGTGAAGTTTGGTGGATTAAAACAGACAAAGGTTGCTGAAGTGAGGTAAGAGCAGATTTGGTGTCTGCAACCAAGGCCCCCTGACTAGGATATCTGAGTCCACAAGTTCAGAGAACCCAGCAGAAACAGGATCTCAGTGGTTCATACAGCTTCAGCTCCCAACTGCAACAGTACTCATGGTCATACGTATCTTGAGGGAGCCACAATGGGGACAGAAATTCCATCCTTCAGACACTCAGACATTCATGAAAATGTCCCTACTCCCCATTCACAGTGGTGGAGACAAGTTACCTTGCAACACTGGACATAGCAAAGGCACTTGCCTAATTCCAAATACCCATCTGTCTTTACAAATTTTCTCAATGTGTGCACTCTCAGGGGATATCAGATAAAATGTAGGGTTCAACGTCCCAGTGACAACAGTGGCATTAACTAACAGAGAAGTCTAAGAACTGACAATGAAAGGACATATTTTATCCAGACTGTATTTACTGGAAAGTGCCATTTTGAAATATTATCAGAGGTAGCTCAGGTAAGTAAAACCAAAAATTGCACAATATTGCAAACTACCAGAAAATAAAGCAAGGACTCCAACTCCCAATCTGTTATTTAGTGTCATCAGAGCAATAATTTATCAAAACCACGACCAATCACAGTAAAATTATAGGGCACGCACACACAAAGATACACAGACACATATACCTACACAGACAAAGACACACATGCACACGCACCTGAACACACACACACAATGTCAACCCTGCAGCTAACAAATTTAAAGTCATGGTATATTACCATATAACAAATAAAGAATCCAAATATGTGTTATACAGAAACACAATACAAAGTACATTACTAAGAAAGCAGGTTAGTGAGCCCAGGAATAAATGAAAAGATGATAAGGTATACATTACCAAAGAGACTGAAACTAGAATAAAACCAAACATTGTTGGAGGACCAGGAGAACTTAATAAATGAGATGAAGAATGCAACAGAAAGCATTGGAAGTAGACTGTCTTTGTGGAAGAGAGATTAGCAAACTCAGGAATACAAAACTAAAAATGATAGGAGAAGGCAGAGATACAAGATATTAAAAAGTGGGGAAATTAAACATTAGCCATCAGACTTCCACAGGAAGTGCACATTAGAGTGGAATCCTGGAGGGAGAAGAAAGTTAGAAGGCAGCTGATGGTTTTTTAAAGAATTAATAGTTGATAACTTCCTGTACCTGTGTAAGGAACTGATATACAAGTCTGTGAGCCAACAAAACACCAATAAATTTAAGAATGGGACCTCCTTCAAGATTCGTCATATGCAAATTGGCAAGTCAATGACAGAGAAAATATTTTAAAGGCAGCCAAAGAAAGTTATGATAATCTCCAAAGGAACCCCCATTAGGCCATCAGCACATGTCTGAGCAGAAAATATAGGCCAAGGGTAAATAAAACTACATTTTTATACTACTGTAATAAGAAATAACTCACCCAATAATACTTACACTGTTATCACTTAGATATAAAGTGAAAGTAAAGACTTTACCAGACAAAAAAACCCTGAAAATGATGAAAAAAACAAAACCGAGATATCTTATAAGAGGTGTAGAAAACAAGTCTTCTAAGAAATATAAAATGGCAAAAATATGCAAAACATTGACCAAAATCCTAAGGAGAAACCACGAGAAATTTGCAACTGTTTCTTTGGTTATGTTTTTAAATGCTACTATACTATATGGATTAAAGATTGAAAAATAGGGAATCAGGGGCAATAAATATACATACTTCACACTGGTAACATGTTAACAACAGTAAAAGAAATAATTTCAGTCAGTAATCATAAAAGGTAAAGAGTAAAAATAAAACAATATTAAAGGAAGCTTCTATCAGCGGAAAAATGACTAAATTATACATGAGACATTTTATTTTTAATTGAAGTACACTAGATGTACTATATTGTGTAGTTTCAGATGTATAGCATAGTTATTCTTACCACTTTGTAGATAATATTGCAGTATGAATTATTACAATGATTGTAACATGCAATTGTTTTAAGCTAATATTTATAATTCCATGATCTATACAGATTATCCATGTTGCTTCCGTCCTTTATGTATACTAATTTTTATCTTTCAATTTTTTACCATTAAATTCTCTTTCCCTTCCCCTTTGGTAAACATAAATTTTTTCCCATATCTTTGAGTCCGCTTAAGTCTGGTCTATCTAATCTCTTTACCTCTCCATCATGTCTCAATCTATATACCTATCTATTTATCATGTATATATCTATCTATATGTCTATCTATTTATCTATCTATCATGTATTATACTTCTATCTATTTATCTGTCATCTATCAATAGATAGCTATAGATAGATGTACACAGATATTTGTTATTCTTTATATACCACATATAAACTATATTATAAACTTGGTATTTGTCTAAGTTACTTCACCTAGCACAATATTTAGTAGGTCCATTCATGATGCTGAAAGAGCAATTTGTTATACTTTTTCATGACTGAGTAATATTCCACTGCATATTTATAGAAACATCATATCTTCTTAAGTCCATAGTCTACTGAGGACACTTGGATTGCTTCCCTGTCTTGCATATTATAAACAGTGCTGTTGTGAACATTGGTTCTTCTGAACTTAGGGTGTTTTCCCCAGATTTTTCCTAGCAAAGTTATTACTGGGTCTTATGGTAGTTAAATTTTAGTTTTTAAACAAATCTGAATAATGTTTCCTTAGAAGTTGTACCAATTTACATTCCTATCAAGAGTATATAAGACATTTCTTACCTCCACATCGTCTCCAACACTTACTATTTGTAGGTTTTTTGATAATAGCCGTTAGACAAGTGTGAAGTGACACCTCATTGTGGATTTGATTTGCAATTATGTAATAATTAGTAATGTTGAGCAATTTTATCACTTGCCTGTTACTCATCTGTAAGTTTTCTTTGGAAAAATATTAACTCAGGTACTCTGCTCTTGTTTTTGATTGGGTTTTTGTTTATCACCTTGAGTTGTGTAACCTAAATCCATGTTACATCTATTAACTTACATCTATTAACCCCTGGTCACTTGCATTGTTTGCAAATATGTTTTCCAATTACACAGGCAGTATTTTCATTTCACTGATAGTGTCCTTAGCTGTGTAGAAATTTTCAAGTTTGTTTAGGTCCCACTTGTTTATTTTTGCTTTTATTTCTTTTGCCTTAGGAGACTGATATAAGAAAATATTCCTATGATATATAACGAATAGGGTATCATCTATATTCCTTTCTTGCAGTTTAATAGAATCAGGTCTTACATTTAGGTCCTTAATACACTTGGAGTTTATTTTTGTATATGATGTCAGGGAATGCTCTCATCTCATTCTTTTACATGTAGATGTCCAGCTATCCAAACACCATCCATTGACGAGACTGTCTTTTCTCCATTGTGTACTCTTGCATCTTTTATCACAGATTCATTGCTCATAGGTGTGTGGAATTATTTCTAGGCTCTCTATCTGTTTTTATTGTTTATATCTCTGTGCCAATGCCATGCTGTTTTTATTACTGTAGGTTTGCAGTATAGTAAGGTATCTGGGATGGTTATACCTCCAGATTTGTTGTTTTTTCCCAATATCATTTTGGCAATTTGTAATGGTTTCACGTAAAACTTAGAGTTATTTATTTTCTGGTTCTGTGGAAAATACTACATCTTCGTAACAGGAATTTCACTAAGTCTGTAGGTTTCTTTTTGTAGTACGGCCATGTTGACAATGTTAACTCTTTCAATCCAAGAGAACAAGGGATCTTTCCATTTCTTTGAATCATTTTTAAATTTCTTTGTCAATGTTTTATAATTTACAGTGTTTAGATCTTTCACATAAGTGGTTACATTTATTCCAAGATATTCGGGGGAATGGGGTTTTAAATACTTTTGCTTTCAACGTCCATTTTATGGTATCTCATGATTAATGTGTAGAAATGCAAGAGACTTCTTTACATTAATCTTGTACCCTGTTCCCTTGATGAAATTATTTATTGTTCAAAATAGTGTGGAGCGCTTAGTACTCTCTATGTAGAATGTTATGCCAGCCGTACTGGTGACAATTTTGCCTCTTTCTTTCCATTTTGCATTTTTTTTACTTCTTTTTCTTTCCTTTTCCTTTCTTCTATTAATATTGAACACAAGTGGTGAGAGTAGGAATCCTTGTGTTGTTCCCGAATTTACCCAGAAGGCTTTCAAGCTTTCCCATGTGTATTATAAATTGTAATAAATGGCCTTTAGTATGTTGAGGGGTGTTCCCATTGTTCTCAATTTTATGAGAGTTTTGATGATGAATGTATGTTGAATTTTGTCAAATGCTTTTTCTCTGTGTGTTGACATGGTCTTGTGAATTTTGTCCTTCCTTTATTAGATATGTGTTATGCTGATTGACTTGTGTATGTTGAATCATCCTTGTGACTCTGGAAGGAATCCAACTGATCATCATGTATAATCCTTTCTATATATTGGTGGATTCATTTGATGATGTTTTTTGAGGATTGTTGAATGTATATTCATCAAGGATATTGGATTTTCATTTTCATTTTTTTTTAAGTAGTGTCTTTGACTAGTATTTTTATCAGGGTAAATGTGGCCTCATAGAATAAATTTGGGAATTGTCCTTCCTCTTTCATTTTTTAAAATGGTTTTGGGGAAAGAGGTTTTAGTGAAGGCAACCAGGCATTATGTTCAAGGGGTGTTTTTAAAATTATAGATTTTATCTAACTTATACTGATTGCTCTTTTCAAGTTCTCAGTTTTCTTTTTATTCAGGGTTGGCTGTCTGTATATTTCTAGAAATGTGGCTTTTTCTTTTAGGTCATCCAGTTGGTTGTCATGTAACAGCTCATAATGCTTTCATAATCTTTTTGTATTTCTGTAATATCAGATGTTATTTCTACTGTTTCGTTTCTTATATTGTTTGGGTCCAGGCTCTGTATTTCTTAATAAGCCTGGCTAAATGCTTACCTGTTCGTTAATATTTTTAAGAAAATTTAAAGCTGTTGATTTTTCGATTTGTAATTTATTTTTCAACTTTTAATTTATTTATTTTCAACATAATCATTAAAGATTTCTCATTCTACTCCCTTTGGGTTTTGCTCTTATTTCTTGTTGTTTTGTGTGGTATGCTAGGTCCTTTCTATGAGGTTTTTCTTGTTCCTTCTAGAAGTCCTGATTTGTTCTCATCTTCCCTCTTAGATTTGTCTTTACTGCATTCCATACGTTTTATGAAGCTGTGTTTTCATAGTAATTTATCTCCAGGTATGATTTTATTACCTCTTTGATTTCATCTCGTCTTTGATTTTATCATTGACCTTGTTTTATTTTATTTTATTAAAGGATGTTATTTGACTTCATGTTTGTGCATTTCCTATTCTTCTTTCTAGAGTTGATGCATAGCATCCTACTTTTGTATATGGAAAAATACTTGCTGTAATCTATATTTGCTTAAAGTCAATAAGGCTCATTTCATGACATAATATGTGGTTAATTCCTTAGATAACATTGTGTGCACACTTGAAAAGTTTGTGTTTTCTGCTTTTCTGATGCAGTGTCTAATAGCTCAGTTAGGTTCAAATGATCTAATATGCTATTAAGACCTCTGTTTCCTTACAGATATTCTTTCTGGATGATCTGGCTATCAGAAAAGTGAGGTGCAAAACTCATCTACTATTATTGTTTTATAATGAATTAATTCTTTCATGTCTACTAAAATTTCTTTTTACACTTATGATCTACGGTGTTGGGTCCATATATTATTTAATGAGTGTAATACCCTATTTTTTTTATTGATTTCTTTTTCTTTATATAATCTCATATTTTTTTCATTTCGGTCTTATTTTAAAACGTATTTTGTATGAGTTGAGCATTGCAATCTGCACTTACTTGTCATTTCCATGGAATATCTTTTACATTTTTTCCATACTATAATCCACTTCCATAAAGTGAGACTTTCTGGGGGGGTGGCAAAGATGGTGGAGTAGAAAGATGCTCGTAGCTCACACTTATCACAAAAACACCAAGACTCACATCCACAGACCCACTCAGCAAACCAGAGAACCTACAGAAGTCTGACAGAACATTGTCCTCTTCAATAGATAAAGATGTGAAAAATATGGTAGGAGAAAAGGAAGAAAGAAAGAAGAAAAGGCAAAACAGAGTGGGATAGGTCCCATGGGGAGGGAGCTGTGAAGAAGGACTGGTGCTCATTCACTGCATCTCCTCTCTCCAACTGAGTGTTATGCAGGACGGAGGGGGAGCCTACAAGGCTTGGACTTGTACATAGTATAAGTTGACTGACAGAACTAAGTTAAACAGGTAAAGAGGATCCCTGTGACACCCAGCCGAAGATGCAGCCCTGAAGCTGGGTGCAGGGCCATGCTGCCCGAGCTCGGTGGTAGATGGGGATGGCTAAACTGTGGCAGCCCAGGGAAGTGGAGTGGGCTTTGTGCCATGGCTGTGGGTGCACAGGGCAGGACAACCTGGGCCCTCCATTAAACAAGAGGGCAGATGTGCCCTGTGGGGGAAGGGTGCAATCCCCATCTCTGAAAATCCACAAAGGTTTTTAGGTGAAGAGAGCTGGGGCTCAGACACAGCCACCATAGCCTCTGGAGCTTTGCACCCAAGTGGCAGTGGGGGCAAAACCTGCATCTACACTTAAGGACTTAGCAGCCTCAAGGTCCAGTCAGAGATTTGTCTACAGCCTGAGGCAAATAGTATCCTACTGTCCTGGTTCCTCAGAGATCTTGTCTGCCAAGACACACAAGGAGCTGGGTTTTAGCCCAGACCAGGGACACAGCTGTTCCTCATTCTTCCATAAGCCCACTTCTGGTGGGCAAATCTGAGGCAGAGCGTACAGTGGCACAGAGGAGCAGAGTGATCGGCAACCTGAGGGGGCGGGTGGCCCCTCAAATTTTGAGCTGGAATGCAGTCCCTGACTATGGTGCTGGGAGAGGGCATGATGCACACTCCTGCCTGGTCAGTCTGCAACATCTCACTGCAACATCGGGCAGGGCAGTGACAAGCAGCCCACAGTAAAGAGAGCTGCTCCAGTTGCAGTGATGTGTGCAGGAGTGATCTGCTTGCAGATAGGCACTGGGAGCATCACAAATGAAGGCTCCAATGGAGGGCCTCTGAAAACAGAAAGATGAGCTTCCAAAACAGAATGAATACAGAAAAACTTCACATTAAATGTGCACAGTTTCTAGGAGGACACAGACGACCCCTTGTTTTAATCTGTTTTTACCTGTTCCATTTTCTATTACACTCTTATATTTTACTTCTTATTCAATTATAAATAACCCCATTTTAATCCCTTTGAAATTTTGATAAATATTTATATTATTATTATTATTTTTCAAATCTCTGCTTCAACTTGCTTTCTAATATTCATTATACAATGTCTTCAAAGCTTTATTTCTCCCTTTTTTAAAATTCTTTATCTCTCTCTCTCTTTTTTCTCTTTCCCAAGTTGTATTACTACATAGGCATTAGGTAGATATACTACTTTAGGACCAGAGTAGATAACTGATACTCCATAAACTACAGTCCCAGAGAGATAGCAGAAAGATGAAGAAGTAGAGAAACCATTCCCAATTAAAAGAACAAGAGAAATCCCCTGAAAGAATGATAAGTGAAATAGACATTGATATCCAACTAGATCAAGGTTTCAAAAAAGGAGTGATCAAAATACTGAATGAAATAAAACAGATAAAGTTTAGAGATACAAAATATGTCAAAAATGAAATGGAATCTATAAATAAGAGCCAAATAGAACAGGTAAACCCATTGACTGAGATGAGGAAAGATTTAAAGGGGTAGCAAAGCTGAATATATAACACAGAATAACGAATTAGTGACTTAGAATACAGAACAATAGAAAGCACCCAATCAGAAGAGCTACAAGAGAAACAACAAGAAACAAATGAAAAAAGCATAAGGGACCCATGGGTAATAGAAAGCATGCCAATCTTGGCATGATAGAAGTCCCAGAAGGGGAAGAAAGATCAAAGGGGATTGCAAAGTTTTTTGTAGAAATCATAACTGAGAACGTCCCAAACTTAAAGAAGAAATCAGATATCCAATACAGGAAGCTCAGTGTGTCTGAAAAAGGAAGAACACATATACACCCATACCAAGACATATAATTAAGATGGCCAGAGTCAAGGAGAAAGAAATGATTCTAAAGACAGCAAGAGAATAGCAAAGAGTGAGTTACAAGGGAATACCCCTAAGGCTCCCAGCAGATTTCACTATATAAATACTACAGGCCAGAAGGGAGTGCAAGATATATTCAAAATCCTGAATGAAAAAAAAAAAGATAAACCCTAGGATACTTTAACCAGCAATGCTATTCTTTATGGTAGAAGGAGACATAAAGAATTTCGCAGACAAGAAATATCTTCAAGAGATCAGTAACACTAGACCCATGCTAAAAGTATTAATGAAATTTCTTCTCTAAAAAGAAAAGTAGCAGGATGCTACAGAAATGTGAAACTCAAAGCTTTAAAGGTGATAACTCATGAATTACAAATAAAATAAACCCAAAATTTTAAAACAAGACATACAAATCATTGAGAATGGGAGAGGGAGGCAGGAAATAAGAATTTTTTTTGGTCTTTATTTTTAAATTTTTTCTTCTCGGTAGGATGGCTTTGAGATCATGTTACTATCCATTTAATAAAAGCAGTTATAGTAATGGTCTAATGGTCTTATGAAAAAGGGAAACAAGAAGACAAATACTTATCAGGGAGTCACTAAAAATAAATAAAATTCATGATAATACAAAATAAACTTACCAAAACTTAAAAGGAAGATGAAAGGAACAAAGAGGAAATAGCAAATCATCTGCAAATATAATGTCAAATTGGCAATAAACCAAAGTGTATCATCAATTATTGTAAATGTTAATGGCCTAAATTCTCCAGTTGAAAGTCATAGAGTGGCAGGCTGGATAAAAAAGCAAGATCCTTCAATATGTTGCATACAAGAGACCCACTTCAGTGAGAAGGACACACATAGATTGAGAGTGAAAGGACAGAAAAGGTTATTACATACAATTTGAAAAGCCAAAAAGCAGGTGTTGCAGAACAGATTTCAGACAAAGTAGCCTTTAAAACAAAGGCCATAAAGAAAGATAAAGAAGGACAGTTTATTATGATTGAAGGAGTGATACATTATGAGGATAGCACACTCATTAATACATATGCAACAAATAGATGAGCACCTAAGTACATAAAATAATTACTAACAGATATAAAGGGGGATTCATATTTGGAGATTTCAACACTGCATTTACATCACTGCACAGATCATCGAGACAGAAAATAAAATAGGCAACAGAGAAGTTAAATAATAGAATATGTGTAATAGTAATATTACACTTGGTGGATATTTTCAGAGCATTGCACCCCCCACAAAATAGGATATACATTCTTTTCCAGTGCACGTGGAACATTTTCCAGGATTCATGATGTACTTGGGCACAAAAGAAACCTCAGCAATTTTAAGAAGATAGAAATTACCCCAAGCATCTTTACTGATCACAATGCCATGAAGCTAGAAATCAACAACAGAGAAATAAAGGAGAATAAAAGGTAAACATGGAGATTAAACAATATGTTATTCAAAAACCAGTAGGTCAATGAAGAAATCAAAGCTGAAATGAAAATGTACCTTGAGACAAATGAAAATGCAAGCAAAACCAAATTTATGGGACACAGTAAATCAGTGCTGAGAGAGGGGTTTATAGTGATACAGGCATTCCTCATAAAAGAAGAACAACCCCCCAAAAAACTTAAACCACCAGCAGAATGAACTAGAAAAAGAAGAAGAAAAACCCCAAAGGCAGCGGAAGGAAGACAAACATAAATATTGGGGAGGAAATAAATAAAATAGAGATTAAAAAATCCATACTAATAAATGAACCAATCCCAAAGCTGGTTTTTCCAAAATATAAGTATAATCGGAAAACCTCTGGCCAAACAAAAAGAAGTAAAGAGAGTTAGCACAAATTACCAAAATAAGAAAAGAGAATGGAGAATTTACAACAAATAAAATAGAAATATAGAATATCATATGAGATTATTATGAAAAGAATATGGAGCCAAACTGTATAACCTAGAAGAGATGGACAAGTTTCTGGAAACATAATGTCAACCTAGACTAAATCAAGAAGAAACTGACCCCTTGAACAAGCAGAGCACTAGAAATGAAATCAAAATAGCAATATAAAACCTCCCTACAAATAACAGTCCAGGACCAGACGGATTCACAGAAGAATTCTACCAAACATAGAAGAAGAACTCATACCAGTCCTTCTCAAAATCTTCCAGATGATTGAAAAGAAGAAATACTCCCAAAGTGATTCTATGAAGCCAAAATCACCCTGATACCACAACCAGGCAAATACACTACCATAAAAGAGGATTATAGGTCAATATCACTGATGAAAAGAGACGCCAAAATCCTCACCAAAATAGTTGCAAAAAGAATCCAACAACACAGAAAAAAGGTAATACATCATGACCAAGTGGGGATCATGCCAGGGACACAGGGGTGGTGCAACATATGCAAATCAATCACTGTAATACAGCACATCAACAAGAGAAAGGACCAAAACCACATGATAATCTCAATAGATGCTGGAAAATCATTTCATAAAATTCAACACCCATGTATGATAAAAATTTTCACCAAAGAGGGCATAGATGGAATATATCTCAACATCATGAGTGCTATAGATAACAAACCTACAGCAAACATACTACTCAATGGTGAGTAAGTCAAATACTTTCCACTAAAATCTGGGACAGTAAAAGAATTCACACTATCACTACTCCCACTCAAGATAGACTTGGAAGTCCTAGCCACAGCAATCAAACAAGAGAGAGAAGTAAAAGGGATGCAAATTGGAAAGGAAGAGGTAAAAGTCTCACTATATGCAGATCATATGTTATTATATATAGAAAACCCTACATGATCCAGACAAAATTTACTACACATGATCAAAGAATTCATCATGTAGAAGGTTACAAGATTAAGGTTCAAAAATCAGTGGCATTTATTTACGCTAATGATTCAGATAATACTATGGAGCTATAGTCAATATGACAGCACTGTATTGGCAGAAAAGCATACATATAGGTCAATGGAACAGAACAGAGAGCTCAGAAATAGACCCACAAATGTTTGGTCAATTAATCTTAGACAAAGGAGGCAAGAAATTACAATGGAATAGAGATAGTCTCTTCAGCAACTGGTGTTGGGAAAACTGGACAGCAGCATGTAATTCAATGAAGCTAGAACACTCCCAATGGAGCTAGAACACCATACACAAAAATAAACTCAAAATAGATAAAACACTTAAACATAAGACTAGATACAATAAACCTCCAAGAGGAAAATATAGGCAAAACAGTATCTGACATATTTCTCGAAAATTTTCTCATAGAAGAAATAAAAGCAAGAATAAACAAATAAGACCTAATGAAACTTACAATCTTCTGCAAGGTAAAGAAACCAGAAATAAAACAAAAAGATAAACTACAGAATGGGAAAAAATTTACATATGAAACCGTCAAAGGCTTGATCACCATAGTATATAATCAGCTCATCCAACTGAATAAGAAAAAATAAACAACCCAATACAAAATTGGGCAAAAGACCTAAACAAGCAATTCTCCAAGGAAGACATACAGATGATCAAAAGGCACATCAGAAAATGCTCAATATCACTGATTATCAGAGAAATGCAAATCAAAACTGCAATGAGGTATCACCTCACACCACTCAGAATGGCCATCATTCAAAAATCCACAAATGACAAATGCTGGAGAGGCTGTAGAATTAAGGGAAATGTCCTTCACTGCTGGTTGCAATGCAGTTTGGTGCAACCAGTGTGGAAAACAAGATGGAGATTCCTCAAAACCCTAGGAATAGACATACCATATAGCCCAGAAATCCCGCTCTAGGGAATAAATCCTTAAGGAACCCTACTTCAGGATGACACCTGCAACCCAATGTTTATATCCAACATTATTTACAATAGCCAAGACATTGAAACAGCCTAAATGTCCATCGACAGTTGACTGGATAAAGAGAGGTGGTATATTTATACAATGGAATAGTAGTCAGTCTTATAAATTGACAACATAATGCAATTTTCAGCAACATGGACGGTCCTCAAGAAAATCAGTCTAAGTGAACTAAGCCAGAAAGAGAAAAGAAAGTACCAAATGAGAAGGCTCATGTGTGGAATCTAAAAACAAAACCAATCCAAACAAAGAACACATAAATAAAGAAAAGAAATAGACTCGCAGGCAGAGAATACAAAGTTTAGGTTGCCAAGGGGTGGGGTGTGGGAAGAGATAGGCTGGGAGGTCAAAACTGTAGAATAGATAAACAGGATTGTACTATATAGCACAGGGAAATATATAAAATATATTAATATTTTAATAATTTTAATTAATAAAATATATAAAATATATAAAAGTTCTTATGGCAGCTCAAAGGGGATAAAATGGGACAACAAATGTATATATGTTCATTGTACCTAAAAAGTTGTGCTCTACAATGGAATTTGAGATGACATTGTAAAATGATTAAAAAATATTTAAAAAAAGAAAAAAATATGATCCTAAATATTACAGGTGTAAATATAAATTAGAGAGAAAAATGCAAAGAGTAGTAAAACCAAAGATTTTGTTTTTGTTTCCTTTTAATATAAGCAAAATCATAAAACCTCTACCCAGGTGCATCATGAAGAAAAGAGAGATGCTCCAAAGAAATAAAGTAAGAAATAAAAAAAGAGAAATAACAATTGTTACATCAGATAAACGAAAAAGTGATCATTTTGTCAACACTTACATGCCAATAAACTGGACAACTTAGAAGAAATAGACAAATATCTACAAATAGGGATAAGGAGAAACAATTAATTTGAACAAACTGTTTACTAGAAGAAAGTTAGAATCTGCATTCAACAAAAGTTTAAAAATAGTGCAGATTTAAACAGCTTCTGTGGAGAACTGTACAAAAATAAAAAGCAGAACTTATACTCTTTAGCCTATTCAAAAATAGTGAAGATGTGGGAAACTCCCAAATTAATTCTATGAAGCTTTCATCACCCTGATAGCAAAGCAAAGAAACACAGTACAAGCAAAGGGAATTTCAAGCCAATATCTTTGTTATAGATGCAAAAATTAAAAAAAATTTATTAGAAAACTAAATCCAGTAGTACCTAAAATGAATCATACAACATGATCAACTTTAATTCATTGCAGGGTCATAAGAGAGGTTGAAATTACAAGAAATCAATCAGTTTGATACACCACATTAACCCAAGGATAAGGGAAAATGATGTGGTCATCCCAATAAATCGATAAAAAGCATTTCATAAACTTTAAATTTTATTCATTAAAAAGCTGCAACAACAATAACAACAACAAGAAAAACAGAATCAATAAAACAGAAAACTCTTACCAAAGGAGGATTCAGGAAATATATCTCAACATAACTAAAGTGTTTAATTACAGACATACAGACAACATAATATGCAAAAATGAATAAATGAAAGCCAAATTAAGGAATAAATCAAGGATGCCCACTCTCACCATTTCTATTAAACACAGTATGGGAAGTCCTAGCAACAGCAATCGGACAAGATAAACGTTATTCAAGTTGGATTGAAAGAAGTAAATGTGTTATTAATTTAGATGACATGATAATCTATATAAAGAACCCTAAAGATTCTCCATACCAAAACAACTAAAACTAATAAAGATATTTAGCAAAGTGGCATGATTGATGATTAATATACAAGAACTGTCACATTAATTTACACTAACAATGAAATACTCCATTATTTTAAAAAATCCATATGAAATCAGATCAAAAAATTAATAACCTATGAAAAAACCAACATAAAAAATCAATACGACACTGATGAAGAAATTTGAAGATGATGCAAATAAATGGAAAGAAATCTCAAGGTCTTAGTTTAGAGGAATTAATATTGTTAAAATATACATACAACAAATGATGTCTACAGATATAAAATGATTCAGATTGAACTACATGATATTTTCCACAGAACTAAAAACAGTCATATGATTTGTACAGAACTGCAAATGAACCAGAACTGCAAAAGAAACAATGAGGATAAAGAACAAAGTTGGAGGCAAAACCCACATCCCTCCCAGATCTCAGACAATATGACAAAAACAGTAATCAAAACAGCATAATGCTGGAAAACAAACAACTATATCACTGGAACAGAACACAGAGGCAGAAATAAAACATCACACCTATGGTCATCTAAACTATGACAAAGGAAACAAAAATATACAATGCCTAAAGACAGTCTTCAGCAAGTTATGTTGAGAAAGCTAGACAGCTACATGTAAATTAATGAAATTAGAACACTCCCTCACACTGTACAAAAATAAACTCAAAATGCTTTAAATATCTGAATCTAACACATGACACAATAAAAATCCTGGAAAGTAACATAGGCAAAAGAAGACATAAATTGTAGCAAAATTTTCTTATGTCACTCTCCCAAGCTGAAAACAATAAAAGCAAAATAATCAAATAGGTTCTAATAAAACTTAAAAGATTCTATACAGCAAAATAAACAGAATGAAAAGATGAATTTCCAATTGGGAGAAAACATTAGGAAACAATGGAATCAACAAGAGGCTAATTTCTAAAATACACAAATCATTCATACAACTCCATTTCAAAAATCTACAAACAACTCAGACAGAAAATGAGCAGAAGACAATTCTCTAAAGAAGACACACAGACGACAAACAGGAAAATAAAAATGTGCTCACATTCCTAATCATTATACAAATGCATGACAAAAATAAAATAATGATTTACCTCACACTACTGAGAAGGGCTGTCATTCAAATGTCTACAAATAACAAAGACTGGGGAGGTTGTGGAGAAAAAGGGACTCTCCAATGCTGTTGGTGGGAATGAAAATTGGTGCAACCACTTTGGAAACTGTATCGAAGTTCCTTTAAATATTAAAAATAGATCTATCACATGACACAGCATTCCCACTCCTGGGCATATAAAACATAAAACTTGAAAACAAAGAATCCTATGGTAAAACATAAGAAGTACACTCTGATATTGGACTTAATTTGATTCTACATATGTCTCCTCTGGCAAGGGAAGTAGAAGCAAAACTAACAAAATATGATTGTATCACTCTAAACAGATTTACGCTGCAGAAGAAATGAACAATAAAATGAAAAGTCAACCAACACAATGGGAGAATATATTTGCAAGTGATATTTTCCAATCAAGTGTTAATATGCAACTACATGGCAAACATATACACCACCACAACAACAAAAAGACCAAACAATCCAATTAAATAAAGTGTCCGTACAAACTGAATAGTTAGATCTGAATCAATTTTCTGTAGAAAACATAGAGTTGGCTCTATGACACATGAAAATATGTTCAGAGTTATAAATTATTAGGAAAGTCATAAACCAAAAATGAGACAAGACCTCACAATTTTCAGAAGGCTCCCATCAAAAAGAAAAGAAATATATGTTGGTGAGATTGTGGAGAAAAAGGAACACTGTGGACACTTTTGATAGAAATGAAAAGTACTGATTCCATTGCATATATACATCAAATTTTCTTCATCCATTTTTCAGTCAACGGATGTTGGGTTTGTAGGCCCCTGTCTGAAGGCTCTAGAGTGTAAGCCCATGGGGTGAACTGATAATCAAGCTGTGAGGAATGTCACATATCCAGGGTGGATAAGAAATGGCCTACTCTATGAAACCAGTATGGATGTCTGGATAGTATATGATGGGTAAGATCCTCAGAGGAGGACAACCTAAGACAGGCATGGCCAGCTGGATAAAAGATGACCTACTTAATGAATTTCTGTGATGAACTTTAAAACAATCCTTTATCATATAACATCCTGTGCTTACTGCAGGAGCAACGGGACATAAATAGTTAAAGATTATTAACATTGGTATAACTTAGATGATATGTGAGGCATTGTGCATGTCTTAGATAAACCCTTCTTCTAAGAATCAATAAACAGTGAACTGCTGCGCTTCTCTCCACACAGTGTTTGTGTGTATATGATATCGTGCAAGTGACAGGGTTAATTTAAATTTTTGGGAGTATCTTAAAAGGATGTTGCATTATATATAATGCTCTCTCAGCACCTATTGAGATGATTATGTGAGTTTTATTTCTCATTCTATTAGTGTGGCATGTCACCTTTATTGATTTGAATATTTTGAAGTATCCTTAAACCCAGGGATCAATCCCTTTACTCATGTATGTGTATCATACGTTAAATGTGTTGTTGAATTCATTTTGCTAGGGTTTTATTGAGAATTTTGGCACATATGTTCATCAGGGATAATATTCCATAGTTTGCATCTAATGTCCTTTTTAGCTTTGTTATGCAAATAAAGCTGGCATCATAAAACAAGTTTGGAATCTTTCACCCCCTTCAAATTCTTGAAAGATTTGTGGAAGAATTGGTGAAAAATTGTCTTCAAATGCATGACAGAATTCACCAGTAAAGTCATCTTGTAAATTTTTTCTGGTTTGGGAGGTTTGGATTACTGATTTACTCATACAAACTTTTGCACTATTTAACTTTCTAATTTCTTCTTTATTCAGTATTGGAAGACAGATCTTTCTGGGAATTTGTCTTTTATTCTAGGTCTTGCAAATCGTTGCCTAGTCATTTCTTATGATGCTATGCACCTCTACAACATCAGTGGTAAGATCAGCTCTTTTATTTATAATTTTATTTGAGTTTTCATTTTCTTAGCCAACCTAAACTTTTGTCCACTTATGTTCAAAAGAAACAGACTTAGGTATTTTTTTTATCTTTTCAATTGTTTCTCTTGTTATTTGCCTTACTCTCATTGAATCAATATTCTTCATTTTCTTTCTGTTTTCTCCTACATTATTGATGTTTAACGTTAAGCAGTGTGAATCTTTGTATTTCTTTTATTATTAAGTATTATTTATTTATTTATTTACATATTTATTAATTTATTTATCATTGAATTACAGTCATTTACAATGTGTCAATCTGTGGTGTATAGCACAGTGTCCCTGTACATGCATATATTTATGTGCCTATTAATGGTTACTTCACGATATTTAACTTACTGCCCTGTGTCATACAAAAGAAATTTTGAAAACATCTATTTTTATATATAGTGGATAACATTTATAAATCTACAGCTCCAAAATATATCCCCTACCAGTCCCTTTCTGCAGTAACCATAAGGTTATTAACTAGATCTGCAAGTGTGTTTCAGTTTTGTAGATGAAATCATAGTGTTCTCATACAAATTATTTTTTTAAGTTTCTAAATGTCATGTCATGTTTTATTTTTCTATCTCTTTTGTCATACTTCAATTAGAATGACACATTTTTGGGACATCAATTTTGCTGCAAATGTCATTGTGTTATCACTTTTTATTGCAGAATATTATTCCATTGTTTAAATACAGCATAAGTTCTGTATACTGTCATCTGTTGTTGGACAATTAGGTTGCTTCCATGTTGTGGCTGTTGTATATAGCACTACTAAGAACATTGGGGTGCAGGTGTCTTTTTGAATAAGGGTTCCCTTTGATATATACCCAGAAGTGGGATTGCTGGGTCATATGTTAATTCTACTTTTATACTTTAGAGGAATCCCCATCCTGATTTCCACAATGACTGCACCAAACTACATACCTACCAACAGTGTAGGAGGGTTCCCTTTCTCCACAGCTTCGCCAGCATTTATTGTTTGTGGACTTTTGAATGATGGCCATTGTGAATATTGTGAAGTGATACTTCATTATAGTTTTGAATTGCCCTTCTCTGATTATGTCAGTGAGTAATTTTTTTTTTCATATATATGCGTGGCATTTGTATGTCTCTATTGGAGAATTGCTTGTTTAGGGCTTCTGCCCATTTTCAGATTGGGTTTCTTTTTTTTTTTTTTTAGTATTATTAGCTGGTATGAAGTCTTTATATTTTTGAAATTTAGCCTTTGTCAGTTGCATCATTACTAAATATTTTCTTTAAACCTGTAGGTTGACATTTTTCTTTGTTTATGTTTGCCTTAGATGTGTAAAATCTTATAAGTTTAATTTGGTCCCATGTAGTAATTTTGCTCTTACATCCATTACCTAGATAGGCTGTTCTAGGAGATCATTGCTGAGATTTATCTCAGAGTGTGTTGCCTATGTTTTCTTCTGGGAGATTTATTATGTCTTGACTTACATTTAAGTCTTTAAGTTATTTTGTGTTTATTCTTGTGTATGGAGTGAAGGATTTTTCTAACTCCATTGCTCTGATGCTGCTATCCAGTTTTCCCAACACCAGTTGGTGAAGAGATGTTCTTTTCAGTGTCATATTCTTGGCTGCTCTGTAAAATATTAATTGAACATACGACTGTAGATTTATTCCCAAGCTCTCTATACTGTTCCATTGGTCCATATGCCTGTTTCTGTACCAATATCATGTCGTTTTGATTATTGTATCTCTGCAATAGTGTATGGAGACCAGGAGGGTTATTGCTCCGGCCTCTTTCTTTGTCTTCAATATAATTTTGGAAGTTATGGATCTTTTTTGATTCTATATTAATCTTATGATCATTTGTTTCAGTCCTAAAAGGAAATGTTTTGCATAATTTGATTAGAACTCAGATTAAGTCTGTGGATATCCTTGGGCAGTATGGCCATTTTAACAATATTCTTTCTTCCATTACTAGACCATTGGGTGTCTTTTCAATTCTTCAAATCTTTCTTGATTTCCTCAATCAATGTTTTCTTGTTCTCCATGTATAAGTAATTGAACACTTTGGTCAGAGTTATTTTTAAGCATTTTATAGTTTTGGGTGCAGTTATAAAAGGGTTTGTTTCTATATTTTGTTTTCCTGTTGCTTCAATGGTAGTGTAAAGAAATGTAATTGGTTTTTGTACATTACTCTTGCTACCTTGCCCAGTTCCTTTATACCTTAAGTATTTTTTGTGAAGCTTTTACAGTTTTCTATATATACTGTCATGTCTACATATCATGGCAATTTTACCTCTTCTTTTACAGTCTGAATCCTTTTATTTCTTTTTCTTGCCTGATCGTTGTGGCTAGGACTTCCAAATTGTAATAATGGGCATCCTTGTCTTGTCTCCGGTTTTTGTGGGAAGGATTTCAGTTTTTCACCATTGATTATTTTGCTGGCTATATGGTTGTCATAAAAAGCTTTTGTTATGTTGAGATATATTCCCTCTATGCCCATTGTGATAACAACTTTTATTGCAAATAGATGTTAAATTTTATCAAATGATTTTTCTGCATCTACTGAGATGATCATATCGTTTTTGTCGTCTCTTTTGTTGATATGGTGTATCACAATTGATTGATTGATTTGCATATGTTAAACCATCCTTGTGTTCCTGGGATGAACCTAACATGACCATGGTGCGTGTTCTTTTTTTTAAATGATGTTGAATTCTGTCTGTTAATAATTTCTTAAGGACTTTTACATCTATGTTTATCAATGATATTGGCCTATAGTTTTCTTTTTGGGGTAGTTGCTTTGTCTGGTTTTGGTTTCTGTTTGGTGTTGGCCTTATGGTTTGAGTTTGGGAGTACTCTCTCCATATCAAAATTTGGAAGAGTTTGAGGAGGACTGGTATGAATTTTTCTTTCTATGTTTGGTCAAATTCCCCAGTGAAGGTATTAGGGTCTGAATTTTGTTTGCAGAGATTTTTATTTTATTGATAATTCTATTCTATTTCTGGTGATCTGTCTGTTCAAACAGTTAATTTCTTCTTGATGCAATATTGGTGGTCTGAATGTTTCCATAAACTTCTCCATTTCTTCCTGGTTTTCCAATTTGTTTCTGTAGTGTTGCTCATGGTGTTATCTTATGATATTTTGTAAATATGTTGAAATCTTTCTAGTTTCTCCATTTTCATTTCTTATATTATTTGTGTTCTCTCTCTTTTCTTGTTGGTGATCCTGTCCAGAGATTTGTCAATTTTGTTTAAAATTTCAAAAAATGTTTGATAATTTTTTTTCTATTTTTTAATCTCTATTTTAATTCTTCCCTCCTTGATCTTTATTTTTCCCCCTTTCTGCTTACTTTTGGTTTTGTTTGCTCTTCTTTTCATGATTAGTTTACAGAGAACGTTAGATTATTTATTTGAAATTGCACTTCTAATTTGAGGAGTGCTTTGTCACTATGAACTTCCCTATTAAGCCTGCTTTAACTGTATTCCATAGAATTTGTGTAGTGTTTTGTCATATTTTTCAAGATATTTCTTAATTAGTTATTTTACTTCATCAATTCCCCCCTTGTTATAGTACCATATTTTGTAATCTGAATGCTGTCATTTTTTTCCCCTGTTTTTCTTGGATTGATTTTGAGTTTCATGGTATTATACTCAGAAAAAATGCTTGAAATAATTTTTATCTTCTTAAATATGTTAAGGCTTCTTCTGTGCCTGATTACATGATCTTTCCTTCAAAATGTTCCATTTGCACTGGAAAAGAAGGTATATTCTGTTTTTGGGAGAAGTACTGTTTTGAAAGCATCAACCATCTCCAAATATTTTATCATGTCTTTTAGTAATTTTGTTCCCTTATTAATTTCCTTTGTGAAAGACCAGTCCAGTGATGGTAATGAGGTGTTATAATCTCCTACTTTGATTGTTTTTCCAGTGATTAATCTCTTTTTATCTATTAGTATTTGCTTTATGAATTTAGGTGCTCCTATATTGAGTGCACATATCTTAATGGGTATAAAACCCTTATTTTGTATTGCTCCTTTTATCATTATAACATGTCCTTGTTTATCTTTCTCTATGGCCTTTCTTATAGAGTCTATATTGTGTAAAGTCAATACTGCTAGTCCTTCTTTCTTGTCATGTGCATTTGCATGGAATATAATCTTACATCTTCTGAGTTTGAATTGATGTGTTCTCCTGTTACTAAAGTGGGTCTCTTGTATGCTTCATAATGTAGGGTCTTGTTATATTATTCCATCTGACAATATATATCTTTTGATTGAACCACAATGTCCGTTAACATTTCTGATAATTATTGATAGACCAGTGTTTATTTCCATTTTAAACTTCATTTTCCAGTTGATTTGGAATTTATTTTTTGTTCATTTCTTTTTCTTTTTGTGGCTTGATAAGTTTTCTTTTATTATCTTGGTTTCTTTTTGTCTTTGTGACTTCATTGTAAGCTTTTGAATTATG
This sequence comes from Vicugna pacos, assembly GCF_048564905.1. NCBI lineage: Eukaryota > Metazoa > Chordata > Mammalia > Artiodactyla > Camelidae > Vicugna > Vicugna pacos. Next base: position 1,441,323 of record NW_027328739.1, read on the forward strand.
ATTACCTTGTTTTGTATTTATATTGACCCGTACTATATCTGTTAATTTTACTGATTAGAATACAAACTCAAATCCATCCTACAGAGAAGACAAACAAGAAGAAAACACTCTGTATTGTCCTGTTTCACTTTCTGACACCTAAAAATTTTTATGTCCTGTTTTACAACATCATATTAATTCTGTTGTAAGTCATTGTAGCTATTGCCTTTCTAATTATGCCTTTCTCGTTTCTATAGCATCCTGCTTCTTTTTTATTTAGAGAAGAACTTTCATTATTTCTATTTCTCTGGCTAAATTCTTTTAGTATTTGCTTGTGTGAAAGTTATTTATCTCTCCTTGTATTCTAAAGGATAGACTTGCTTGATAATTTATCTTAGATTATGGCTTTCTTTAATTCAGGGCTTTGAATAGATCTTGCCACTGCCTTCTGACTGCTGTATTTGTGTAGGAGTTTACAAATATTATGTATATAATTATATATTTGTAAAGAACACCTGGAAATGAAGTTAACAAATAAGTTGTAAACCTATACATTAAAAACAGAAAATATTGGTGAAGGAAATTAAAACTGATCCAAAGAAATGAAAAGACCTCTTATGTTAATGATGTGAAACTATGTGGTCGAAACAACCATTCTACTAAAGGGAATCTACATTTAGTGTGATTAATATCAAAATACCTATGAGATTTTTCCTTCAAATAGAACAAATTATTTCAAAATTTATATGTAACCACAAAGATCATGAGTTACCAAAATTATCTTGAAAAAGGGTATTAAATCTAATGGTGTAAAGTTCTCTGATGTTAAATAGTCCTAGAAATCTTTAGTAATTAAAACAACATGATACTGGCTCAGAAACAGACACCATTCAATATAAGAGAATAGAGCAGCCAGATATATTCCCTCACACCTATGATCAATTAACCCATGAAAAAGAAAACAAGAGTATAAAATGAAGAAAAGACATTCTGCTCAATAATTAGTGCTGGGGAGACTGAACATTGAAAAGATACATTAGAATATTTCCTCACATTTTATACAATCCATGAGCACAGAATATCTTTCTATTTAAATTTTTTACTTATATATCTTACATCTGTAATTTATAAATCTATGTTTAGATCTTTTATTTCACTCACCAAATGTATTCCTATTTTATACTTTTTGGTATAAATTTACACACAATTGTTTTCCTAATTTATATTTATGATAATTTGTTGTTACTATACAAAAATGCAATGGATATTTGTATATTGATTTTCTATTCTGCAAATGTATTGTTTGTTCATTATTTCTAACAGTCACTAGAGGAGTCTATGGAGTTTTCTATCTATGTATAATTATGTCATCTGTAAATACTTTACTGCTTTTTTACAAGTTGGATACCTTTATATTTTTTCTTGAATAGTTGTTCTGGCTAAGAATTCTAGGACTTGTGAATATGAGCTATTTTTTCTTATTACTATACCAGAAGAAAACGTTCCTGTATGTTAACATTGAACTTGAAGTTACTCATGGGTTTTTCATATATGGCTTTTATTATGTTTTGTTACATTCTATGTAGAGCGAATTTGTTAAGAATACATTTATATAAAAGTTAAGATCACATCTCTCAATAATTTTCCTACATTTTTTGAGATTTTTTTAAAAATCTTTGTATTTTAAGGGATGTCATCACATATATTAATTTGCATATTTTAAATAATATTTATGAATCAGGTCTAAATCCTACTTAAATATAGTTTATAATACTTATATTATCCCATGAATTCAGGTTGCTAAAATTTATTTAGAATGAAATTTACAGATACTGAAGGAAAAATTTACATTGTAGCTTGATTTTACATTTTTTTATTTAAAAATTTTATCTCTCATTTTGAATTTGGCTTATGTTTACTGGAATTTATGTCTAAATAAAGAATATAATTTTGGTTGAACTGGACTTACTACAGTTTACTGATACAGAACATAGTTATCATTTACAAATAGTGAACAAATAACTTGCCTTAAAATGCCATATTGTTCTAACAATGGCAACTGTTTCAAGACTGAGAAACATATTGCTTCCTAAAATGCATTACCTGGTCTTTTCAACCCCAACACACATATACGGTTGTTTCTTTGTTTTCTGATTACTTGTTTGTTTGCACCTTAATGGAGGCACTGCTTATTGAACACAGGATATTGTGCATATGTGTATTTATCAACCTCATTTTGGAACACTTAGCAGAAGCCACAAGAGTATAGATTATAAAGATGACAAGAAAATTTATTACTTCTAGGGACGGAAAAACCTCCGAGTGAAAGAATGGCAAAAATAAACATTTGTAAATATACAATAAGATTGTCTCTTTTGTAATTTTAATGTAGAATATTTTGTTACATTAGTTTTACTTATAGAACTGAATTACAATTTAAATCAAAAATTCCCAACTTTGGGATTTCTAAAAGTTTATTATTTTAATATCATTTTATTTCATAAATATTTACCATTTATTTATAAACATACCAGATAAACTGATATTTATTCTGCTCATGTTTTGAATATAGAGCTACTTATTTTAAGGTACACAGATAAATACCTACTTCCATTTCCAAATCAAATTAAGTTTCACATTAATTACAAATCATCATGAAATAGTTATACTATTTATTTACAAGTTTTACACAAATTTCACTTTAAATTACAAAACTTTGAATTTATTTTATATATATTGTGCATTATTTATGCTCTGTTCACAAATCTGGTATAAATTTGTATTCAAAAGTATGGAGATTGGTTTTATTTCATAGACCCCAAAATTAAATTATTTAAAAAGATTTTGTGGGGATAATATTTGCAGATCATACTATAAATATCAGCATCCTATATGTTTCAATTTAACTGGATGAATGAGAAGTAAACTCTGGCTGAATGTTAGACTGGAGTTGCTAGGAGAAGAGTTTTTTGTGATGTCATAGCTACTCAGGTTGAGAAACATTGTGATGGCCTAGCAGTTTATCTGTGCAGGCCTGCCAGAGAAGCATTTGAAGTTACAGTGCACAAAATCATGCAGATTAGAAAAGTAGCCATAGAAAAAGTTATTTGAGATGGCACAAGTTTCTTCAGAAATTCAACTTGTGTCTCATAAAGATGGACCAACAGGTTCAGGAAACCCCGGTAGATGTCTATTGTGTGATCAAATAATTTGTGGGGACTTGGACTTGAAGTCTATGACTGAAGAAAATGCTTTTCAGACTATGTCTGAAGAATCCTTGATAAAAAAACCATGTTACACACATTGTGTCTATGAACCAGATGAACATACTGATTTTTGTTCTCTGACATATCCAAGAAAACTCCAGAAAATGGCTGGGAATAACGAATATAATTCAATCTGTTGGGATGATAGTGGAACTTTCATAGTGATTGATGAAGATGTCTTTAAGAAGGAAAATGTGGAAAGAAAGGCCCGTTTCAGAATATTTGAACCTGGAAGTCTGAAAAGTTTAGTTAGACAGCTTAACCTTTATGAGTTTAGTAAAGTGCGGTAGAATTTTCAAAGATCTGCTAGTCTAGCTGACTTTCTGGCAGAAGAAACAGAAGTCTCCACTTTAACCAAGGTATTCAGAAATTTTAGTTTCCACTTGGTAACTTATATATAAAGTTTTATTTTGTACATCAATCTATGGTAATATATATGTAAAGCTAGATTTTGAAATTTGTATAAAATTACTAAGGCTAAATTTCTTCATTTTTCCAAAAATGAGGACAGTAACTTTAGTATTCAAGATAATGAGAAACTTTGCTTGCAATTATCAATCTTATCAGAAATCTAAATAAATGTATTAAAGCTGCTTTTGAAAAGTGACATTCACCATTAATGCAAATAATAAATTTTAAATTTGATGACTATACTATTTAAATGTGTATTTTCCAAATAAGGAATTTCAAAATATAGTCAGCAATATTCATCTTTTGATGATATTATCTTTCCATTGTAAACGTGAAATCTGAGGTTTTATAGGTTAGGCTTATTGTAGTCTTGTATTTCGGTTTAAAATATTACTAAAATATTTCTCCTTTGGTTGTAGCTGCAGTCCTACCATAATTCAAATTTTAAATGACGCTTTCCCCAGCTTTGAATGAGAATAAAAAGAAGAGTTGGGATTAAAAATGTCTCTCTGGTATCTCCATTGGCTGAAGATTTCAATAAGAAGCACATTAAAGCAGGAGTTAATGTGGATAATCATAATTCTGGTTTTGTGGCTTACACTAGTAGAGAAAGAGCATTTTTACCTTTTGCAAATTTAAACATGCTTCTAATAAGAAAGCCCTCTACTAGCCACATAATTGGTGATACAACTACCCCAATCAGTGATGGTTTTTTTCCTCCATCATCAGTGTCAGTTAGACCACCAGAACAAATTGCAGTGGATCAACGTGCTATTTTAAATCAGTTGAATATTGTCCACAGGCACTCTCAAAGCAGCTACACTGAATCAAATGGCCGTGTGTGAACTTCATTACAAATACAACTTCTGCTTCTCAGTACAGCATCTTGCCTCATATACAGAGCAAACACTTTGGACTGATGGTGGAGCCTTCTACTTTTCCAAATAGATATCACAACATATCTGCCAATGAAGGCCGACTTTCTAAACTTCAACCAGGGAGCAACGCACTGTTTCCAGTGCCAGTGACAGCTGATACATCAGCTACCTCTCTTTCAAGGTCAACTCATCAGCAATCTTCAGTTTATGAACGTCAACCTAATTACAACTGATCTACCAGAGGACTACCAGATAATGCAGGATAACAAAGATTAAAATTGATGTTGGCATATGTCCACAAATATCTGCAAATTACTTATTCGAACAATAATCATTGATGTGTACCTGTATTTTCCTTATAATTTTTAAATAGGGTTAAGAGTTAAATGGGAGAATAAGTTACCATTTAAAGAAAAAAAGAGATATTTGATTGATATGATCATTTGATGGAACAATATGGGAGTAAATTTAAATAATTTCTTGTATGGAGGAAGAGTAAATGGAAGAATTTGGAAAAAGGCTAAAATATGTAGGGAGGGAAAAGTACTAAGTGGTTTCTGTTTCATTCTGGAAAGTATGAAACGTGTTAAGTTAGGATAGGTTGGAACAGGAGATAAATGCAGGAACCAGCCCAGGGATCATGGTCTCTCTTATGTCATCCCTGGAATCATAAAGGTCACAAGATGTAGTCTCAGATTGCACATTCAGCATGTGGTAGAATTAATGAAATAATTTTATCTATGGTCTTCTTTGTGCTGTTCTGAATGCATTCCAATTGGTGCTTTCAATTCCTGCCCTCAAGTGTCTACACTATATTTTCTAGTCAATACTTCATGTTGCTTTTATGTTCCAGACAAAAACAAGCTTACATCATCAGGGTGGCACTTAATGCCTTTCCAAATCTAAGCCCACAAACTTAACTTAGTTTATTCATTTTCTTCTAAATCTGGCATCTACTACCTTGGCATATCTTTATGTTTCACTGTATCTGGAGATACATCCAGGCAAATGCTTGTCAACTATGTTAGCTGCAACCTCACCACTTTTACTCCAGCTCATCCTTGGACTTTGGGTGTCCTCCTTTTACCTACTTAGATTTTCCCAGTCTCAGAACAGAAACCACCTCCTCCAGATGTTTTCTGTCTATCCACCTTTCCTTGTCTAACTTGCATACCAGCACAGTAAGCACAGCACATGCCAAAGGATGCATTTTACTATTTATTGAATGAAAAATATATGTTGACTTTAAGCAAAATATACTTTCCTGAAACAACAAAACTCTCATGGTTTTCAAACTATTTCGTTATGGTCTTTACTCTTCACCACAAACTAGCTCTTTTCATAGCCCAATGTCTAGTCACACAAGACAGTAAGGGGAGGTAGGTACAGGAGACAAAATATTATTTTCTTCTTAATTCATGCTTCCAGTGGCCTAAAGCATTCCATTCTCATTTGCTGGATTTTTTCCTGTCTATTCAACACCCACCAACCCCAAAATAGATGATTCTCTTCCCCATACCTATAACTATACTGCCTTCTAATTAATTTACTTCTTAGAATCAGAGCTTTGTCCAGAAGACAGTGCCATTGCAAATATTTAATGTATGTTTATACACCCCACATAATTTGTGACCCTTCTAAACTTCACAAAGTAAGTACCTAATTGAAACTAGACCCTTTGTAGTGGTGGTCATATTCAGGAACCAAATTGCAATCTAAATTGTGTGGACTAGAAAGAGGTGAGGGTGGTGAAATTAAAAATTTGTCCAACTGTAGGAATACCAAATTTCTGCAGATATTAGGAAATATAAAATATTCATGGAAGACTTTGACTATTTCCCTTTAATTTAAAATAAAAGGTGAAGCATTTTCAGAATGTGAAATGCCCTGATATGCTGGAAAAATTGTAGGCAATGTCAGGTAGCCTAAGGCTTCTGCTCACAATAGTGAAGCCATTGTCAGCTGAAAAGAGTGGAATGGCAACACTGAGTCCTGAAAATTTGTCACCAGTTGTGAAGAAAGCCTTTGATTATCTGGAAGATGGGCAAATGGGCCAGGGTAAGCTCTAGCAACATCCCACCAGTATGGCCCTTACCAAGAGAAGAAAAGAACCCGCTTGCAGCAGGAGATCTGTGTCTGGACAGCAGTGGTTGTTCCTACAACAGAAACATCAATCTTTTAATTTTATCAGCTCAACACTGATAGTGGCTATGTTGTTGCCTAAATTAGCAGTCTGGGGTTCATATGGGCTGGTTCAGCAGCTAGTTTCCAGCTCTCTTATCAGACAGTGGGTCTTAACATGATCATCTTAACAAGGTTCTATACTGATAAGTCAAAAGCTACAGTATAATTTCAAAATTAGAAATTCTAAGGAAGAATATTATTTGTCCATGTGTAATTTTCTAACTGGGAAAACTAGACCATTGGCAAAAGTACAAATGTTGGCCTGTGCTTTGAAAACTTTTGTCCGAGCTATGCCCACTGAATTCTTCCTACTAAATATTACAAATCTGTCTACCAGTGTGTGTGTGAGAGAAGGTGGATTGTTAAGCTGTAACTAAGTTTGTCTTAGTTGAGTCATCAGTCAATTATTCCTCTGCATCTGGCAGAATCTCTGTGAATTAAGAGTTTTATTGAGCCACCAGATTTTCTTCCGATCAGGTAGAGGTAGTTTATATTTCTCCCAGTATACTAATTGTTAACTATTCATTGAATCCCGAGCTGATGCTAGGGCCAACCAATGAACCCTTGAATTGGACTGAAGCATATACATTCTCCAGTCCCCAGAACGCAGCACTGGACTGTGTCTCCTTTTTAATTTAAGATTATGTCTATGTTTTCATTTTTTTAAATTCTCATTGTTGACACAAATTATTTTGGCTTTGAACACCCATTGAATAATTTATAGAGACTGAACCACTGACTTATTTCTGTTCACCTAGTAATTGCAATAAACTTTTTTCCTTGGACTACCTGGAATAGAGTGGGCGTGGTCATCATTTTGAATGCGGTCCTCAGTCCTAATAATGGGGAACCTTTACACTTCTTTGCCCAGCACTTGAGCAAGTATGTTTGTTCTGGATATCAGGGTTTGTCCTCACATTTCCTAATGCAACCATGAGTAAAAAACACATTGTTATCCAAAATTAAGTCTTTGTCAGTATTGCATTCCCATTGAAAAAGTTAAAAATTGTAGGAGTTCTGAGATTTTACCAAACTGAGATTTTTAGCAACCTAGCATGTTCCTTTCTAACAGATGCTGTCGGGAGATGAGACCATCGGTCAGAGACATTGAACATTATCAATCACAGCAAGAACAGCCAGTTTTAAATTTGTATTCCATTCTCTAAACTCAGATGAATTCACAGAATGAAATTTTGATGCCTACAGAAGCAGTGGGCTTTTAACATGAAGAAAGTTTAGGGCATGGTAAAACACTAATTTTATTAGTATCTTTATGTATAATTTATTAGAATCATTTATTTATTTGTATCTTTACCTAGGATAAGTATATCATGAATGAAGTTTAATTGTTGCAAAAACAATCATGAAAAATTACATGGAAAAAATAATCATTGAATTTCCATTTTTCCTTCTGCTTTTATTGAGATATAATTGGCATAAAACATTGTGTAAGTTTAGGTGCACAGAATAGTGATTTGTTTTATAAGTATCATGAAATAAATATCATAGCAAGTTTAGGGAGAATTCGTTATCTCATGTAGATATAATTTTAAAGAAATACAATTTGTGTTTTGGTTGTGATGAGAAAACTTATGGTCAACTCTCTTAACAACATTCATATAGAACATAAAGCAGTATTAATTTTAATTTTCATGTTACTACGGGGCATCCCTAGAAGACGTTTATTTTACGGCTGTTGGTTTGTAGCTTTTGAGTGCATTAATCAAATTCTCCTTTCACAAACCCTGCCTCTGTTAACTACAAATCTAATTATTTTTTCTATAAGTGTGTGTGTTTGTTTTTGAAGCATACTTTAGTCTATAACTCTGTGGCATTTTCTCTTACATAACATACTATCTGCCATTTTTGATACATTTCAAACTGATCACAAGAATAGATATATTTATGATATGTTGCTATTTAAACATATTTCACAGTTATTGACTATTCCCCATACAGTACATTTCTTGTCCCTGACTCATTTAATTTGCAACTGGTTAATTTTGTCTCTTAAATTTCCTCAAATATTTCTTTTTCTTCACCACAATTCCTTCCTTCTTATGAGCAACCTGTTTCTTGCTATATCTATAACTCCTTTTCTGTTTTGTTGTAGTCATTTGTTTTAAATTCCAAATATGAGTAAAACCATTCTGCCTATGTCATTCTCTGTCTGACTTATTTCACTTAGCATATTATCCTCTTGGTCTTCCCATTTGTTGCAAATGACACGAACTTATTCTTTTTAGAGCTGAGTAAAAACCCATTGTATTTTTATGTGTGTGTGTGCATATATATAAATATACATATATATATTTTTTTATTTTATTTGTATATATAAATAAATATAGATAAGTCTGTAGTTAATAGATGGGTTGATATATATGCTATAAACACACATCTTCATTATCCATCATCTATTGATGAGCAATTAATTTGCTTCTATTGCCTGGGTATTGTAAATAATGCCACAGTGAATAGAGGATAGAATTTATCTTTTCTGATTATGTTTTTACATTCCTGGAATAAGTATCCAGATATGGAAATGTTGAATCATATTTCATTTTTAATTTTTAGATAAATCTCCATACTGTTTTCCACAGTGGCATCATAAATTTACATTCACTCAAGCAGTGCATCAGGGTGCTTTTTCTTACATCCTCTCCAATATTTATATTTGTTATCTTTTTGATCATCGTGATTCTGACAGGAGTGACATAATATCTCATTGGGTTTTGGACTTGCTTTATTCTGATCGTTAGTTGTGTTGACCAATTTCATGTGCCTGTTGATTACCTTTCCCCCACTGTATATTCATTATTTGGTAATGGGCTAAATGACTATAACTTTCTGATTTCATTTTTAGGCATTCTGTTTTGTTCCATTATTCTGTTTGTTCTGTGCCACTACCATATTCACTACTGTAGCTTTGTATTATAATTTAAAATCAAGGACAGTGTTACATCCTCTTTGTTCTTTGTCAAAGTTGTTTGTGCTTTAAGTTTGTTTTCTTTTCTTTTTTTTAAGTGATTTCAACTCTTTTGTGTTTACATGCAAATTTAATAATTATTTTTTGTAAGTGTCTGAAAATGCCATTTGTATTTTGAAAGGCACTGAATTTAATTTGTGTATTTTCTTGGCTAGTTCTGTCATTTAAAAGATATTTTTTTCCTAATCTATGAACACAGTATATCCTTTCATCTGTTTGCATTATCTTCAATTTCTATTATAAATATTTTATAGGTTTCTGAGTATAGGTCTTTTACCTCCTTGGTTGGATACATTTCTTGATTTTTTTTATAATGCAACTGTAAATGAAACAGTTCCCTCACTTTCTCTATCTGTTAGCTTGTTGTTAGTGTGTAAAAATGCAAGATTTCTGTATGTTAATTTTATATTCTGAAATTTTACCAATGCATTGATAAGCCCTCATAGTATTGTGGCATCTTCTTTATGATTTCTGTTTAAAGTATTTCATCTGCTTACAGATTCTTTTACTCCTTTTCTGAAATAGCTATATTGTATTTACTTTTATTTTGGAAATCTATGGCTAGAATTTCCAATAAAATACTGAATAATAGTGGTAAACGTGAACATTCTTGTCTTCTTCCTGCTCTTACAGGGGATGCTTTCAGCTTTTAATCAGTGAGTGTCATGTTAGCTGAGTACTTGTCTTATACGACCTTAACTGTAATGAGGTACGTTTCCTCATACCCATTTTGAGGAGAAATTTAATCATAAATAGATACTGAATTTGTCAAAAGATTTTAAGACAGTTTTGAGGTGACCATACAATTTTTATTTTTTAATTTGTTAGTTTCGTGTATCATATTGATTAATTTGTGGGTAATGAATCAATTTTACATCACTGGGATAAAAGGGAGTTAATCATACTGTATCATCCTTTTAATGTTTTGTTTGCTTTGCTAATATTTATTGATGATTTTTGCATGTATGCTTATCAGTAGTATTTAAACTGAAATTTTATGAGGTATTTGTTCCTGTTTTAGTGCTAGTGTGATACAGAAATGCGGGGTAGGAAGCCTTCCTTCCTCCGCAAATTTTTGGAATTCTCTGAGAAGTATTTGTGATAGCTCTTCTCTAAATGATTGGCAGAAGTCACCTGTGAAGCTGTCTAGGCCTGGAATTTTGTTTCTTGGGAGATTTTGTTTAATTACTAATTCAATTTCATTAGGGATAATCTGTTAATATTTTCTACTTCTCATTCCATTCTGAGATTTGGTCTTTCTAAGAAATTTTCCGTTTCTTCTAGGGATTCCATTTCAGTTGGCATATAATTTGTTGTATCATCTTATGGTGCTTTGTGTTACTTTGATATAAGCTGTAACTTCTCATTTATTTTGGAGCTTATTAAACTGTACTCTCTTTTTTCTCATGAGTCTCATTAATGTTTATCAGTTATATTTATCTTTCAAAGGCCATTATGTAGTTTGTTTTGATGTTCCTTTTTTTAATCGTTATTTTATTTATTTATAGTCTGACCTTTCAGCTGTCTTTCTTTCTACTAACAAGTTTGTTTATTATTTTGCAACATCTTTTGTTTGTAAGATTATGTATAAGTGAGAGATGTTTCTTACTTGTATAAATGGGATTGTTTTGCTATAAGCTTCACTATTAATACTGATTTTGCTATATCACATGGACTTTGTTTTTGTTGTCATATTTCTTCATGTATTTTTTCTTTGAATTATGCAGGAATACATTGGTTGCTTAATATTGTATGATTTATCCTCCACAATTTACAATTTTTCTCAGGTTTTCTTCTTTTAGTAAATTACTATTCTCACATAATCCATATGTTTCTTTACAAAACAAGGAGAAAAATAATAAAATTTATACAAAATTGTGAAAGACCCAAATTTTCTAAAATTACCTTTGAAAAATGAACAAAGCTGTAGGTATTATCCTCCCTGAATTTAGAACATACTGCAAAGCTACAGTAAACAAAACATCAAACTATATCACTAAAAGAGTCACATAGATCAATGGAACAAAATAAAGAGTCCTAAAATAAACACACACGTATATTGTCAATTAGTCTACAATGAAGGAGGCAAGCGTATACAATGGAAAAAAGGTAGTCTCTTCAACAAATAGTTCTGAGAAAACTGGACAGTACATGTAAAAGGTAGATGTAAGAGCACTTCCATCCATACTATACAAAATAAAACTGAAATGGATTAATTTCCTAAATGTAAAACCTGAAACTATACAATTTCTGACCAAGAAAAGGAGCAGAATTGCCTTTGTGATAAATCATAGGAATATTTATTTTTGATCTATCTCCTAAGTAAAAAAAAAGAAAATTAACAATAACAGTTTTTAATTATACTGAGGAAAAAATAGATGTTCTATGTGATACAGTGATTCCACTTCTTGTATAAGTGTGAAATGAAAACCTTTTGCAGAGCAAAGGAAACCTTCAGCAAGACTTATGACAACACACAGAATAGAAGGAAGAGTTTCAGACTATGAAACCAATGAGATGTTAATATCCATAATGTATATATAGCATATTAGACCCAATATTTAAAAAAACAAATACACCAACTTATAAACAGTTGAAGGATCTTCATGGAAACTTTTCAAAAAAAGACATGTGGATGATTTTCATGCACAAAGAAACATAACGTTGCTATTCATTAGGAAATCATAAATCAAAACCAGAATGAAATATAATCTCACAGCAACCAAAATGACTATTAAAAAAATTCTTCAAATGACAAACATTAATAAGAATGTCGATAAAACGGAACCCAAGTAGACTGTTGTTAGAAATATAAATTGATGCATCCACTATTATAAAAGTGGGGACAGTGCTAAGAAAGCTAGAAATAGAAGTTGCAGCAATTCCAGTTTTTGATATAAATCTGAAAAAAAATGAAAACATTAACTTTAAAGGATATATTACCCACAACGTTCTTAACAACATCATTTATAATAGCCAAGGATAGAAGCACGACTCAACTGCCCATCAACAGATGATTGGCTGAGTTGATGTGAGATATAGATAACATAATAAATACGTAGTCATTCTCATATCAAAAAATAAAATTCTACCATTTGAAACAATGTGACTGGACCCAGAGAGTGTTGCACATAGGAAAATAAGACATACAGTGAAAAACACTCTATGTTACCAGTTACATGAGGAAACTAAATATATAAGAGAAATAATCATAAAAAGAAGAAACAGAATCACATATATATGTGTAGTGTACCAACTAGTGGTTTACACTGGGGACAGGGAAGAAGGATGGGGAAGACAGAATTATGCAAGATTCTAGTTAAAAAATAGAGAAGCAACAGGGCTGTAATTACAGCACAGAGAAATATTTTAATAATTTAAATGATTTTAAAGAGATTATAGGCATATATTATACTAAAATGTGCATGCATGTGGGAAAAACATTGAAGAAATAAACCCAGGAAAAACAAAATATTTTGTAGCACTCTGATATTAAGGGAGGTGATTTGTTCACTTTCTTTACTGTTCTTATAATGTCCTTATTAGAATTTAAGCTTTTAAATGAAAAATTATAGACTTTGAATAAAGTGACATGTTTAAACTATTTCTGTCTTTACCCTTAAATCTACAGTCAGTGAAACAATCACATCTCAACAAAAATAACTACAACACAAAACAATACTAGAGAACACATGTGTACAGCTGAAGTTTGGTGGGCTAAAACACATAAAGTTGGCTTAAATGAGGGAAAAGCAGTGTTGGTGCCTGCAACCAAGTCCCACTTACTAGGGTATCTGAGCCCACAGTTTCAGAGTACCCAGTAGAAACAAGGTCTCAGTGGTTCACAAATCTTCAGCCTCCAACTGCATCAGTACTCACGGTCACAGGTAACTAGGAGGGAGCCACAATGCAGACAGAATTTCCATCCTTTTGACACTCACACATTCATGACACTCTCCCTACTCCACATTCATAGTGGTAGAGACATTGTACCTTGCAACATTGGACATGGCAAAGGCACTTGCCTGATTCCAATGACCCACCTGTCTTTACACTATTCCTCAGTGTGTGCACTGAGTCTTTAGGGATATCAGATAAAAGAAAGGATTCAACGGCCCAGTGACAACAGTGGCATTAACTACCAGAGTTGTGTAAGGAGTGACAATGTAAGCAATCTTTTATCCAGACAGTAGCGACTGGAAAGTGCCATTTTGAAATATTATCAGAGGTAGCTCAGATAGGTAAAACCAAAAATTGTGCAATATTGCAAACTACCAGAAAACAAAAGCAAGGACTCCAAATCCCAATCTGTGTTTTAGTGTCATCAGAGTAATAATTTACCAAGATCATGACCAATCACAGTAATATTATAGGGCACGCACACACAGAGATACAGGCACAGACACCGACACAGACACAGACACAGACACAGACACACACGCACAGGCAAACGCACACACACAGACACACACACACACACACACACACACACAATATCAACCCTGAAGGAAACAAACTTAAAGTCATGGAATATTGCCGTATAACTAATAGAGAATCCAAACAGATGTCATACAGATACTCAATACAAAAAACAAAACTCAGAAAGCAGTTTAGCTAGCTCATGAATAAAATAAATGATGATACGGATTACATTACCTAAGAGACTAAAACTATGAAACAAACAAACATTATTGGAGGACGAGACGAACTTAATAAATGATATGAATAATGCGACAGAAAGCATTGGAAGAAGACTGTCTTTTGGAAGAGAGATTAGCAAACTCACCAATACAAAACAAGAAATGATAGGGGAGGGCAGAGATATAAGATATTAAAAAGTGGTTTTGAATTGCTATTAACTAATAATTAGTAATGTTGAGCATTTTTATCACTTGCATGTTACCCTTCTCTATGTTTCCTTTGGAAAAATATTAACTCAGGTACTCTGCTCTTTTTTTGATTGGGTTTTTGTTTTTCACATTGAGTTGGGTAACCTAAATCCATGTTACATCTTCTAATCTGCATCTATTTACCCCTGGTCACTTGCACTATTTGCAGATAAGTTTTCCAATTACACAGGCAGTGTTTTCATTTCATTCAAGTGTCCTTAGCTGTGAAGAAGTTTTCAAGTTTATTTAGGTCCCATTTGCTTATATTCGCTTTTATTATTTCAGCCATAGGAGACTGATACAAGAAAATATTCTTATGATATATTTCCAATAGTGTATCACCTATATCCCCTTCTAGAAGTTTTATAGTATCAGGTCTTACATTTAGGTCCTTAATACTCTTGGAGTTTATTTTTTTACATGATGTCAGGGAATGCTCTCATTTCACTGTTTTACATGTAGATGTCCAACTTTCCAAACAGCATCCATTGACAAGACTGTCTTTTCTCCATTGTGTAATCTAGCCTCTTTTAACATTGATTCAGTGCTCATAGGTGTGTGGAATTATTTCTAGGCTCTCTATCTGATTTTATTGATTATATCTCTGTGCCAATGCCATGCTGTTTTTATTACTGTAGCTTTGTTGTATAGTAAGGAATCAGGGAGGTTTATATCTCCAGATTTGTTGTTTTTTCTCAAGATCATTTTGACAATTTTTAATGGTTTTATGTAAAACAGATTTATTTATTTTCTGGTTCTGTGGGAAATACTACATCTTCTTAACAGGAATTGCACTAAATCTGTAGGTTTCTTTGTGTAGTTCGGCCATGTTAACAATATTAACTCCTTCAATCCAAGAGCACAAGACATCTTTCCATTTTATTGAATCATTTTTAATTCCTTTGTCAATTTTTTTTTATTTTAAGTATATAGAGCTTTCATATATTTGTTGCATTTATTCCAATGTATTCAGGGGGTGGGATTTTAAATAGCATTGCTTCCAATGTCCATTTTATGGTGTCTCATGTTTAACGTGTAGAAATGCAACAGACAATTTTACATTAATCTTGTACCCTGCTCCCTTGTTGAAATTACTTATTGTTGATATTAGTCTCTGTGGAGGCTTTAGGACTCTATGTAGATTGTTATGTCATCAGTACTGGTGAAAATTTTGCCTCTTTCTTTCTATTTTGCATTTCTTTTACTTCTTTTTCTTTCCTTTTCCTTTCTTCTTTTACTATGGAACAGAAGTGCTGAGAGTAGGAATCCTTGTCTTGTTTCCAAATTTACCCAGAAGGCTTTCAGCTTTTCCCCTAAGTATTATAAGTTGTTATAAATGAATTTTTGTGTGTTGAGAGATGTTCCCATTGTACTCTCTTTCATGAGAGTTCTGATCACGAATGTATGTTGAATTATGTCCAATGCTTTTTCATTCTGTATTGACATGGTCCTCTGAATTTTGCCCTTCCTTTATTAAATATGTGTCATGCTGATGGAATTGTGTATGTCGAACCATCCCTGTGACTCTGGAAGGAATCCAAATGATCCTCATTTATAATCCTTTCTATGTATTTGATGATGTTTTTGGGGGATTTTTGAATATATATTCATCAAGGATATTGTGTTTACATTTTTGGGGGTTTTTTTGGTAGTGTTTTGACTGGCTTTGTTATCATGGTATTAGTGGCCTCATAGAATAACCTTGGGAATTTTCCTTCCTCCTACAATTTTTGAAATAGTTGAGAGGAAAGAGTTTGTATTGAAGGCATCTAGGCATTTTATTCAAGGCATGTTTTTAAAATTATAGATTTTATTTAACTTAACTGATTGCTCTTTTCAAGTTTTCAGTTTTCTTTTTATTCAGTGTTGGCAGGCAGTACGTTTCAAGAAATTTGTCCATTTCTTTAAGGTAGTCCAGTTGGTTGTCACGTAACTGCTCAGAGTGCTTTCATAATCTTTGTTTGCATTTCTGTACTATCAGAAATCATTTCTACTGTATCATTTCTTATTTTGTTTGGGTCCACTCTGTATTTCTTGATAAGCCTTGCTAAATGCTTATCAATATGTAAAAATATTTAAGAAAAAATAGCTGTTGATTTTATGAATTTTAATTTCTTTTTTAATTTTTATTTTATTTATTTTCAAACTAATCATCAAAGATTTCTCATTCTACTGCCTTTGGGTTTTGTTTGTTCTTATTTCCAGTTATTTTTGGTGGTAAGCTTTATCCTTTTTGTGAGTTTTTTCTTTTTCCTTGTAGAAACTGTTCTAAACTTCCCTCTTAGATTTGTTCTAAACTTCCCTCTTAGATTTGCCTTTGCTGCATCCCATACATTTGATGAAGCTGTGTTTTCATTGCAATTTTTCCCCAGTTATGATTTTATGTCCTCTTTGATTTCATCATTGACCTTGTTTTATTTTATTTTTTTAAAGGATGAGGTTTAATCTCATGTTTGTGCTTTTCCTGTTCTTTTTTGAGTTGTTGCATAGTTTCATAATTTTGTGTATGGAAAATATTTGCTGTAATCTGTAATAGGTTAAAGTTCCTGAGGCTCATTTCATGACATAATATGTGGTTTATTCCTTAGATAACATCCTGTGCACACTTGAGAAGTTATTGTGTTCTCCTTTTCTGATGCAGTGTCCAATAGCTCAGTTAGACTCAAATGATCTAATATGCCATTAAGAACTCTGTTTCCTTACAGATATTCTTTCTGGATGATATGGCCATCAGAATAGTGAGGTGTTCAAGCCATCTACTATTACTGATATATAATGAATTAATTCCTTCATGTCTACTAATATTTCTTTTTATATTTAGGATCTACAGTGCTGGGTCCATATATAATTTAATGAGTGTAATACTCTATTTTTATATTGATCTCTTTTTCTTTATATAATTTCATATTTATCTTTCATTGTGGCCCTTATTTTAAAACGTATTTTGTATGAGCTGAACATTGCAAACTGCACTTTCTTGTCATTCCCATGAAACATCTTTTCCATGTATTTCCTGGCTGTGTTTATCTTCCACCATATAGTGAGACTTATTGTGGGGGAGGCCAAGATGATGGATCAGAAGGATGTTCGTAGCTCAACCTTTCCCACAAGTGCACCAAGACTCACATCCACAGACCCACTCAGCTAACCAGAGAACCTACAAAACTTTGATAGAACAATGTCCTCTTCAAAAGATTAAGATGCATAAAATCTGGTAGAAGAAAATGAAGAATGAAAGAAGAAAAGGCAAAACAGATTGGGACAGTTCCCACAGGGAGGGAGCAGCAAAGAAAGACTGGCACTCATTCACTGGGTCTCCCCTCTCCAACTGAGAGGTCGGCAGGATGGAGGGGGCACCTCCAAGGATTGGACCTCTACAGAGTATAAGTTGACTGACAATACTAAGTTAAACAGGCACAGAGGATCCCTGTGACCCCGAATGCAAGATGCACCCTGGCAGCTGGGGGCAGGGCCATGCTGCCTGATCTGGGTGAAAGATGAGGATGGATGCACTGAGGCAGCCTAGGGGAATGGAGGGAGCTGTGTGCCATTGCTGTCGGTGCACAGGGGGGAATAACCTGGGCCCTCCATTTAACAACAGGGCAGACGTGTACTGGGAGGGGAAAGGTGCATTCCCCATCTCTGAAAAGCCACAAAACTATCTATGACAAGAAACCTCGGGCTCAGACACAGCCACCATAGCCTCTGGTGCTTTGCACCCTGGCAGCAGCGAGAGAAAAACCTGCATTCACTCCTAAGGACTTAGCAGCCTCAAGCACCAGATGGGGACTTGTCTACAGCCTGAGGCAGATAAGATCTTTCTGTCCTATTTCCTCAGAGAACATGCTCTGTCAAGGCAAACAAGGCACTGGGTTTTGGTCCAGATGAGTGACAGGGTACATAACAGTGGTGAGACTGGCACCCTGAGGGGGCTGTTGGCCACTGAACACTTGGGCTGGAAGGCAGCCCCTGACCATGTGGCTGGGAGAGGGATTGATGCACACTCCTGCCTGGTCAGTCTGAAACTTCTGAATGAGGCATCGGTCACGGCAGTGACAAGACAGCCAACAATAAAGAGAGCTGCTCCAGAACCACTGTTGGGAGTAGGAGTGATCTGCTTGCCGACAGGCCCTGGGAGCTGCACAGATAAGGGCCCCAATGGAGGGCGACTGGAATAAGCAAGCTGAGCTTCCAAACCAGGATGAATACAGAAAGAGTTCACATTAAAGTTACACAGTCTCCAGGAGGACACTGACCACCCCCTTGTTTTAATCTGATTTTTCCTGTTCCATTTTCTATTACCCTCTTAATGTTTACTTCTTAGGCAATTGTAAATACCCCCTTTCAAATCCCATTGAAATTTCAAAAATATTTTTATTATTATTACTTTTCAAAACTCTGCTTCAACTTGCTCTTCTATTATGTATTTTACAATGTCTTCAAACATTTATTTCCCGTTCTTTAAAATTCTTTGTCTCCCTCTCTCTTTTAACTCTTTTTTAGTTGTATTACTAAATAGACATTAGGTAGATAACCTCCTTTAGGACCACAGTAGATAACTGATACTCCATAAACCACAGTGCCAGAGAGGTAGGTGCAAGATGAAGAAGCAGACAAACCATTCCCAATTAAAAGAGCAAGAGAAATCCCCTGAAAGGACGATCAGTGAAATAGACATCAATATCCTACTAGATCAAGATTTCAAAAAAGAAGTGATCAAATTACTGTAGGAAATAAAACATAGTGTTCAGACATATAAAATATGTTAAAAATGAAATGGAAGCTATAAAGAAGAACTGAGTAGAAAAGGTAAAACCGTTGACTGAGATGAGGAATGATCTAAAGATGTCACAAAACTGACTAAACAATGCAGAGGAATGAATTAGTGACTTAGAAGACAGGACAATAGAAAGCAGACAATGAGAAGAGCTACAAGTGAAACAATGAGAAACAAATGAAAAAAGCATAAGAGACCTATTGGATAATAGAAAGCATGCCAATATTGGCATGATAAATTTCCCAGAAGGGGAGGAAAGATCAAAGTGGATTGCAAAGGTGTTTGAAAAAATCATGACTGAGAACTTCCCAAACTTAAAGAAGAAATCAGATATCCAAGTACAGGAAGCTCAGAGTGTCCCAAACAGGAAGAACTCAAATAAACCCTCAACAAGACATGTAATTAAGATGGCCAGAGACAAGGAGAAAGAAATGATCCTAAAGGCAGAAAGAGAATAGCAAAGAGTGAGTTACAAGGGAATCCCTATAAGGCACACAGTTGATTTCACAAAAAAGATACTGCAGAACAGAATGGAGTGGCAAGATATATTCAAAGTCCTGAATGAAAACAATTATATACATTAGGATACTTTAACCAGCTAGGCTATCATTTATGGTAAAAGGAGACATAAAGAATTTCACAGAAAAGAAAAGCTACTAGAGTTTAGCAACACTAGACCCATGCTAAAAGATATTTTGAAAATTGTACTCTACAAAGAAAAGCAGCAGGATGCTACAGAAATATAAAACTCACGGCTGGAAGCGTGATAACTCAAGAATTACAAATAAAATAAACACAAAACTTGAAAGCAAGAGATACAAATCATTGAGAGTGGGAAAGGGAAGAAGGAAAATAGAGAATTTTTGGGGGGGTTTTCCTTTTAAAATATTTTGTTCTCAGTAGGATGGTTTTTAGATCATGATACTATCAGTTTAATAAGATCAGTTATACCAATGGTCTAATAGACATAAAAAAGGGTAAAAACAAGACAAAAACTTATTCAGGGAGTCACTAATACTGAATAAATTTCATGACAATACAAAGGAAAATGACCAAACCAAAAAAGGCAGATGAAACAAACAAAGATGAAATACCAAATCAACTGAAAAGTTAAGGTCAAAATGGCAATAAACACAAACATATCATCGATTATTGTAAGTGTTAATGGACTAAATGCTCCAGTCAGAGTCATTGAGTGGTAGGCTGGATAATAAAGCAAGAACCTTCAATATGCTGCATACAAGAGACCCACTTCAGAGAGGACACATATAGATTGAGAGTGAAAGGATGGAAAAGCGTATTTCATACAAATGGAAAAGCCAGAAAAGCAGGTGTTGCAGTACTGATTTCAGACAAAATAATCTTTAAATCAAACGCCATAAAGAAAGATAAAGAAGGACATTTTATAATGATTGAAGGTGTGATACAAGATGAAGATAGCACACTCATAAATACATATGCAACAAATAGAGGAGTACCTAAGTACATGAAATAATTACTAACAGATATAAAAGGGGATAGTGTTGGGAATCTAATCATAGTTGGAGATTTCAACACTGCATTAACATAACTGGACTTGTCATAGTTACAGAAAATAAATTAGGCAACATAGAAGTTAAATAATACAATAGAAATATTACACTTGGTGGATATTTTCAGAGCATTACACCCCCACAAAATAGTATATACATTTTTTCAAGTGCACATGGGACATTTTCCAGTATTCATGATATACATGGGCACAAAAGAAAGCTCAGCAATTTTAAGAAGATAGAAATTACCTCAAGCATCTTTACTGACCACAATGCCATGAAGCTAGAAATCAACAACAGAGAAACAAAGGAGAACAAAAGCAAAACATGGGGATTAAACAATATGTTATTAAGAAACCAAAGGGTCAATGAAGAAATCAAAGCTGAAATGAAAATATACCTTGAGAAAAAAGAAAATGAAAGCAAAACCACACTAAATTTATGGGACACAGCAAAAGCAGTGTTGAGAGAGGAGTTTAAAGCGATACAGGCCTTCCTCAAAAAAGAAGAACAATCACAAATTAACAATTTTACCCATCAGGAGAATGAACTAGAAAAAGAAGAACAAAAAACCACAAAGGCTGCAGAAGGAAGGAAATCATAAATAATGGGGAGGAAATAAAATATATAGTGTTTAAAAAGACCCTAGGAAAAGAATCAACCAATCCAAAGGCTGCTTTTTCGAAAAAGCTAGTAAAATCGAGAAACCACTTGCCAAACTCAAAAATAAGAAAAGAGAGAGAGCACAAATATGGAAAATAAGAAAGGAGAATGGAGAATTTACAAACTAATATAATATAAAAACAGAATATCATACAAGAATATTATGAAAAGTTTATGGAAACAAACTGGATAACCTAGAGGAAATGGACACATTTGTGGAAACATACTGTCCACCAAAACTTAATCAAGAAGAAACTGACCACTTGAACAATCAGAGCACTAGAAATGAAATCAAAATAGCAATATAAAACCTCCCTCCAAATAACAATCCAGGACCGGACGGCTTCACTGAGGAATTCTACCAAACGTACAAAGAACTCATACCATTTCTTCTCAAATTCTTCCAGAATTTTGAAAAGGAAGGAATCCTCCCAAAGTCATTCTATGAATCCACAATCACCCTGATACCACAACCAGGCAAAGACACTTCCAAGAAAGAGGATTATAGGCCAATATCACAGATGAACACAGACACAAAGTCCTCACCAAAATAGTAGCAAATAGAATCCAACAGCACAGAAAAATGAATATACTTCATGACCAATTTGGGATCATGCCAGGGACACAGGGGTGGTTCAACATATGCAAGTCAATCAGTGTAATACAGCACATCAACAAGAGAAAGGACCAAAACAACATGATCATCTCAATAGATGCAGGAAATGCGTTTGATGAATTTCAACACCCATGTATGATAAGAAAACTCACCAAAGTGGGCATAGAGGGATTATATCACAGCATCATGAAAGCTATAAATAACAAACCTATTTCCAGCATAGTACTCAACAGTTAGAAAGTCAAATTCTTCCTACTAAAATCTGAGAAAGTAAAAGGATGCACACTATCATGACTCTTACACAAGATAGACTTGGAGGTCCTAGCCACAGCAATCAAACAAGAGAGAGAAGTAAAAGGTATGCAAATTGGAAAGGAAGAGATAAAAGTCTCACTATATGCAGATAATATGTTACTATTTATAGAAATCCCACAAGATAAAGAATGAATTTACTACAGCTGATCAAAGAATTCAGTAAGGAAGCAGGTTACAAGTTTAAGGTTCAAATATCAGTGGCATTTCATTACTCTAATGATTCAGATAATACTATACAGCTACGTTCAACATGACAGCACTGTATTGGTAGATAAACATACATATAGGCCAATGGCACAGAATAGAGAGCCCAGAAATGAACCCACAAACGTTTGGTCAATTAATCTTAGACAAAGGAGGCAAGAAATAGAATAGAGATAGTCCATTCAGCAACTGGTGTTGGGATAACTGGACAGCAGCATGTAATTCAATGAACCTAGAACACTCCCAATGAAGCTAGAACACCATACACAAAAATAAACTCAGAAAGGATCAAAACTTAAACATAAGAAAAGATACAATAAACTTACAAAAGGAAAATATAGGTAAAACATTATCTGACATACGTCTCAAAAATTTTCTTGTAGAAGAAATAAATGCAAGAATAAACAAATGAGACCTAATGAAACTTACATTCTTCTGCACAGTAAAGAAACCAGAACTAAAACAAAAAGACAACCCACGGAATGGGAAAAAATTTGCATATGAAACCGTCAAAGGCTTGATCACAAGAGTATATAAGTAGCACATCCAACTGAATAAAAAAAAATAAACAACCCAATCCAAAATTGGGCAGAAAACCTAAACAAGCAATTCTCCAAGGAAGACATACAAATGATCAAAAGGCACATCAGAAAATGCTCAATATCACTGATTATCAGAGAAATGCAAATCAAAACTGCAATGAGGTTTCACCTCACACCAGTCAGAATGGCCATCATTCAAAAATCCACAAATGACAAATGCTGGAGAGGCTGTGGAGTAAAAGGAACCGTCCTTCACTGCTGGTGGCAATGCAGATTGGTGCAGCCACTGTGGAAAACAGGATGGAGATTCCTCAAAACGCTAGGAATAGACTTATCATATAACCCAGGAATCCCGCTCCAGGGTATAAATCCAGAAGGAACCCCACTTCAGAATGACACTTGCACCCCAATGTTCATAGCCAGCACTACTTACAATAGCCAAGACATTGAAAAAGCCTAAATGTCCATCGACAGTTGACTAGCTAAAGAAGAGGTGGTATATTTATACAATGGACTAGTAGTCAGCCTTATAAACTGACAACATAATGCCATTTTCAGCAACATGGATGGTCCTGGAGAAAATCAGTCTAAGAGAAGTAAGCCAGAAAGAGAAAGGAAAATACCATATGAGATGGCACATGTGTGGAATCTAAAAACAAAACAAAGCCAAATAAATAACGCATAAATACAAAACAGAAATAGACTCGCAGGCAAAGAATACAAAGTTTTGGTTGCCAAGCGGCTGGGGTGTGGGAAGAGATAGGCTGGGAGGTCAAAATTGTAGAATAGATAAACAGGATTTTACTTTATAGCACAGGGAAATATATAAAAGATCTTACGGCAGCTCACAGGGGAAAAAATGGGACAACTGTTTATATGTTCATTGTAACTACAAAGTTGTGCTCTACAATGGAATTTGAGACAAATATGTAAAATGATTAAAAATCAATTAAAAAAAGTTTAAAAAGAAAAAACATGATCCTAAATATGACAGGTGCAAATATATATTAGAGGGAAAAAACAACCATGCAAAGAGTAGTAAAACCAAAAATTTTGTTTTTGTTTTCTTTTTAACATAAACAAAATCAGAAAACCTCTAGCCAGGTGTATCATGAAGAAAATATAGATGCTCCAAAGAAATAAAGTAAGAAATAAAAGAAGAGAAATAACAATTGTTTCCTCAGATATACAAAAAGGATCATTTTGTGAACACTTACATTCCAATAAACTAGACAAATTAGAAGAAATAGACAAATGTCTAGAAAGAGACAGGGATAAGGAGAAAGAAATAATTTGAACAAACTGATTATTAGAAAAAAGGTAGAATCTGCATTTAAAAAATCGTTAAACGTTAGTGCAGATTTAAACAGCTCCCATGCAAAACCGTACAGAAATACAAAGCAGAAATTATACTTTTCAAACTATTCAAAAATAGTGAAGATGTGAGAAACTCACAAATTAATTCTATGAAGCTATCATCACCCTGATAGCAAAGCCAACAAACAAAATACAGGCAAAGAGAATTTCAAGTCAATATCTTTAATTGATATAGATGCAAACATTTAAAAAAATATCATTAGCAAACTAAATCCAGCAAAATCTAAAATGAATTATACATCATGTAAATTTTAATTCATTGCAGGGTCATAAGAGAGGATGAAATTACATGAAATCAATCAGATTAATACACCACATTAACCAAACCAAAAGGGAAAATGATGTGGTCATCCCAATAAATCCATAAAAAGCATTTCACAAACTTCAAATTTTATTCATTAAATAGCAGCAACAACAGCAACAACAACAAGAACAACAGAAACAACAACAGAAAACTCTTACCAAAGTAGGATTCAGGAAATATATCTCAACATAACTAAAGTCATTAATTACAGACCCACATACAACATAATATGCAAAAGTGAATAACTGAAAGGCAAATTAAGGAATAATAAAAGGATGTCCACTCTCACCATTTCTATTAAACACAGTATGGGAAGTCCTAGCAACAGCAATCAGACAAGAAAATAAGTTATTCAAGTTGGACTGAATGAAGTAAAACTGTTATTATTTTAGATGACATGATAATCTATACAGAGAACCCTAAAGATTCTCCACACCAAAATAACTAAATCTAATAAACACATTTAGCAAAGTAGCATGATTCATGATTAATATACAAAAACAGTCAATTTCTTTACACTAACAATGAAATATTCCATAATTTTAAAAAATCCATATTATATCAGATCAAAAATGAAAAGCCTAAGAAAAAAACCAAGATAATAAAATCTATAGGACACTGATAAATAAATTTGAAGATGATGCAAAGAAATGGAAAATAATCTCAAGGTCTTAGTACAGAGAAATTAATATTGTTAAAATATACATACTACAAAAGATCGTCAACAGATATAAAGTGATTCAGATCGAACTACATGATATTTTTCTCAGAAATTTAAACAGTCCTAAGATTTGTATGGAACTGCAAATGAACCAGAAAGGCAAAAGGAACTATGAGGATAAAGAAAAAAGTTTGAGGCATAAACCATAATCCTCCCAGATCTCAGACTATATTATATAAACAGTAATCAAAACAGCACAATACTGGAAAATGAACAAACATCTATATCACTAGAACAGAACACAGAGGCAGAAATAAAACATCACACCTATGGTCAACTAAACTATGACAAAGGAAACAAAAACATACAATGCCTAAAACACAGTCTTCAGCAAGTTATGTTGAGAAAGCAAAAGAGCTACATGTAAATCAATGAAATTAGAACACTACCTCACACTGTATAAAAATAAACTCAAAATGTTTTTAATATCTCAATCTAATACTTGACACAATAAAATTCCTGGAAACTAACAGATGCAAAACAAAACATAAATTGCAGCGAATTTTTCAAATGTCCAGCTCCCAAGCTGAAAAGAGTAAAAGCGAAATAAACAAATAGGTCCTAATAAAAATTAAAACCTTCTAAACAGCAAAATAAGCAATATGAAAAGATGAATTTCCAAATGGGAGAAAACATTAGGAAACAATGCATTCAATAAGAGGCTAATTTCTATAATACACAAATCGTTCATACAACACCATTTCAAAAATCTACAAGCAACTAAGCCTGTAAATGAGCAGAAGACAAGTCTCCAAAGAAGACACACAGATAACAAACAGAAACATAAAAACATGCTAACATTCCTAATCGTTATACAAAGGCAAGACAAAAATAAAATAATGTTTTACCTCACACAAGTGAGAAGGGCTGTCATCCAAATCTCTACAAATAATAAAGACTGGGAAAGTTGTGGAGAAAAAGGGACACTCCAATGCTGTTTGTGGGAATGAAAATTGGTGAAAGCACTTTGGAAACATTTTGGAAGTTCCTTTAAATAATAAAGATAGAAATATCATATGATCCAGCAATCCCACTCCTGCGCATGTAAAGCATAAAACCTGAAAACAAAGAATCCTAAGGTAAAACTTAAGAAGTACACTCTGAAAATGGACTTACCATGATTCTACATATGTCTCCTCTGGCAAGGGAAGCAGAAGCAAATCTAACAAAATACGATTGTATGACTCTAAACAGATTTACACTGCAGAAGAAATGATCAATAAAATTAAAAGTCAACCAACTCACTGGGAGAATATATTTTCAAGTGATATGTTCCAATCAAGTGTTAATATCCAAATATATGGCAAACTCTTACCCGACAACAACAACAAAAAAGGGCAAACAATCCAAATAAAAACAGTGTCCATACGAACTGAATAGATAGATCGGAATCAATTATCTGTAGAAAACATCCAGTTGGCTAAATGACACATGAAAATATATTCAGAGTTATAAAATATTAGGTAAGTCATAAACCAAAAATGAGACAAGACCTCACACTTGTCAGAAGGTTCTCATCAAAAAGAAAAGAAATAGATGTGGGTGAGATTGTGGAGATAAAGTAACACCATGGACACTGTTGATAGGAATGCAAAGTATTGATTACATTGCATATATACATCAAATTTTCTTCATCCATTTTTCTCTCTAGGGATGTTGGGTTTGTAGGCCCCTGTCTGAAGGCTCTAGAGAATAAGCCCATGGGCTGAACTGATAAACAAGCTGTGAGGAATGTCACATATCCAGGCTGGATAAGAAATGGCCTGCTCATTGTATCCAGTATGGTTGGCTGGATAGCCTATGCTGGGTAAGATCCTCAGAGGAGGACAACCTAAGACAGGCACAGCCGGCTTGTTAAGAGATGGCCTACTTAATGAATTTCCGTGATGAACTTTAAAGCAATCCTTGATAATTTAACATCCTGTGCTTACTGCAGGAGCATGGGGACATAAATAGCTTAAGATTATTAACATTGTTATAACTTAGATTATATGTGAGTTATTGTGCATGTCCTGTATAAATGCTTCTTCTAAGAATAAATAAACAGGGAACTTCTTCGCTTCTCTCCACACAGTGTTTGTGTGTATATGATATCTTGCCACTGACAGGGTTAGTTTAATTTGTTGGGAGTATATTAAAAGAATTTTGCATTATATACAATGCTCTTTTTCCACCTATTGAGAAGATTATGTGAGTTTTATTTCACATTCTATTAGGGTGGAATGTCACCTTTATTGATTTGAATATTTTGAAGTATCCTTAAACCCAGGGATAAATCCCTTTACTCATGCATGTGTATGATACATTAAATGTGTTGTTGAATTCATTTTCCTTCTGTTTTGTAGAGAATTTTGTCACATGTGTTCATCAGGGTTAATATTCCATATTTTGCATCTGATGTTCTTTCTACCATTGTTATGCAAATAAAGTTGACATCATAAAACAAGTTTGGAATCTTTCACCCCCTTCAAATTCTTGGAAGATTTGGGGAAGAATTGGTGAAAAATTGTCTTCAAATGTATGACAGAATTCAACAGTAATGTCATCTTGTAAATATTTTCTGGTTTGGGAGGTATGGATTACTAAATTACTCATGCACACTTTTGCTCTATTTAACTTTCTAATTACTTCTTGATTCAGTATGGGAAGACATATGTTTCTGGGAATTTGTCTTTTGTTCTCAGTCATTCAAATTTTTGGCGAGTGGTAATTTCTTATATTGCTATGCATCTCTACAACATGAGAGCTAATATCTTATCTATTATTTCTAATATTATTTGAGTCTTTATTTTCTTAGCCAACCTAAATGTTTGTCCACTTTATGTTTAAAAAAAACAGAGACTGGTATTTATTTTATCTTTTCAATTGTTTCTCTTGTTATTTGCCTTACTCTCATTGAATCAATTTTCTTCTTTATTCTTTCTGTTTTCTCCTAGATTCTTGATGTGTAAAGTTAAGTATTGTGAATCTTTGTTTTTCTTTTATTATTAAATGTCATTTATTTATTTATTTACATATTTATTCGTTTATTTATCATTGAAGTATGCCATTAACAATGTGTCAATCTGTGGTGTACATCATAGTGTCCCCGTACATGTGTATAATTCTGTGCCTATTAAACGTTACTTCATGATATTTAACTTACTGTGCTGTGTCATTCAAAAGAAATTTTGAAAAAATCTTTTATTATATATAGTGGATAACATTTATAAATCTACAGCTCCCAAATATATCCTCTGGCAGCCCCTTTCCGCAGTAATCATAAAATTTCTAGCAGATCTGCTAGTGTGTTTCAGTTTTGTAGATGAAATCATAGTGTTTTCATCCAAATATTTTTTTAAGCTTCTTCATATGTAATGTCATGTATTATATTTCTTTCTCTTTCTGGCTTACTTCAATTAGAATGGCACTTTTGGGGGACATCCATTTTGCTGCAAATATCATTGTTTTATCATTTCTTATTCCAGAATATTATTCCAATTTGTAAATATGGCATAACTTCTTTATACTGTCATCTGTTGTTGGGCAATTAGGTTGCTTGCATGTTGTGACTCTTGTACATAGCACTTCTAAGGACATTGGGGTGCAGGTGTCTTTTTGGAATAGGGTTCCCTTTGATATATACCCAAAAGTGGGATGGCTGGATCGTATATTTTGCTTATTTTTATTCTTTATAGGAATCCCCATCCTTGTTTCCAAAATGACTGCACCAATCTACATTCCTACCAACAGTGTAGGAGGGTTCCCTTTCTCCACAGCTTCCACAGCATTTATTGTTTGTGGACTTTTGAATGATGACCATTGTGACTATTGTGAAGTGATACTTCATTATAGTTTTGTATTGCCCTTCTCTGATAATGATAGTGAGTAATTTTTTTCATATATCTGTGTGGTATTTGAATGTCTCTATTGTAGATTTCTTTATTTAGGGCTTCTGCACATTTAGAGATCGGGTTTCTTGTTTTTTTTTAATTCTTATTAGGTTGTATGAAGACTTTATATTTTGGAAATTAAGACTTTATCAGTTGCATCGATTCTTAATATTTTCTTTAATCTTGTAGGTTGTCATTTTGCTTCTTTTATGATTCCCTTTGTTGTGCAAAAGTTTATAAGTTTAATTAGGTCCCATTTATTAATTTTGCTCTTACAGCCCTTACCTGGGTTGTCTATTCTAGGACATCATTGCTGAGATTTATCTCAGAGTGTTTTGCCTGTTTTCTTCTTGGAGATTTACTGTGTCTTGCTTATACTTAAGTCTTCAAGCCATTCTGAGTTTATTCTTGTTTATGGAGTGAAGGATTGTTCTAACTCCATTGCTCTGCATGCTTCTATCCTGTTTTCCCAACACCACCTGGTGAAGAGATGGTCTTTTCTCTCTCATATTCCTGGCTACTCTGTCAAAGATTAATTGAACATAGACCTGTAGATTTATTCCTATGCTCTCTATTCTGTTCCATTGGTCCATATGCCTGTTTCTTTACCAATATGATGTCATTTTCATTATTGTAGCTCTGCAATAGTGTATGGAGGCCTGATGGTTTATGCCTCCAGCCTCTTTCTTTTACTTCAATATTGCTTTGGAAACTATGGATCTTTTATGAATCTATTTAAAACTTAAGATCATTTGTTTCAGTCCTAAAAAGAAATGTTTTGCATAATTTGATAGGAAATCAAATTTTCTTGCCTCATCATTGTGGCTAGGATTTCCAAGACTATATTGAATTGAAATTGTGAGAATGGGCAACCTTGTCTTGTCTCAGGTTTTTGTGAGAAGGGTTTCAGTTTTTCCACCATTGAGTAGCTTGCTGGTTACATATTTGTCATAAATACCTTTTATTATGTTGAGATATGGTGCCTCTGTTCCCTCTGGGATAAGAAATTTTTTTGCAGATAGGTGTTAAATGTTATCAAATGCTTTTTCTGCATCTACTGAGATGATCATGTGCTTTTTTGTCGTCTCTTTAGTTGATATGGTGTATCACAATTGATTGATTGATTTGCATATGTTACAGCATCCTTGCGTTCCTGGGATGAACCTAACTTGATAATGGTGCATGATCTTTTACATGCTGTTGGATTCTGTTAATAATTTCTTAAGGAATTTTACATATATGTTTATCAAAGATATTGGCCTATAGTTTTCTTTTTAGGTAGTGTCTTTGTCTGGTTTAGTTATCAGGTTAATGTTGGCCTTATGGTGTGAGTTTGGGAGTTCTAGCTCCATATCAATCTTTTGGAAGTATTTGAGGAGGACTGTTATGTATTTTTCTTTGTATGTTTGGTCAAATTCCCCTGTGAAGCTATTTGGGTCTGAAATTTTGTTTGCAGAGATTCTTTATTTTATTGATAACTCTATTCCATTTCTGGTGATCTGTCAGTTCAAATGGTCAATTTCTTCTTGATGCAATAAAGGTGGGCTGAATATTTCCAGAAACTTCTCCATTTCTTCTAGGTTATCCAGTTTGTTTCCATGCAGTTGCTCATGGTAATCCCTTATGATATTATGCAAATTTGTTTTACTCTTAGTAGTTTCTCCATTTTCATTTCTTATGTTATTTGTGTGCTCTCTCTTTTCTTCTTGGTGAGCTGTCCTGAGTTTTTTCAGTTTTGTTGATTATTTCAAAAAACAATAAGATTGATTTTTTCTATTTTTTAATTTTTATTTCTATTCTTTCTCCCTTGATCTTTATTTTCCCACTTTTTGGTGACTTTTGGTTTTGTTGGCTCTTCTTTTCATGATTAGTTTACATAGAACGTTAGATAATTTACTTGAAATTGCTCTTCTACTTTGAGGCAGAACTTGTCATTATGAACTTCCTTCTTAAGCCTGCTTTAACTGTATTCCATAGACTTTGTAAAGTGTTGTGACATATTTCTCAAGATTTTTTTTAATTTCTTCTTTTACTACAACACCTCCCCCCTTGTTTTAGTACCATGTTTTTTAATTTACATGTTGTCATATTTTCTCCATTTTCTGTGATTGATTTCTAGTTTCATGGTATAATACTCAGAAAAGATGCTTGAAATTATTTTTATCTTCTTAAATTGGTTGAGGCTTCTTCTGTGCCTGAGTAAATAAACTATCCTAGGAAATGTTCCATGTGCACTGGAAAAGAATATATATTCTGTTTTGGGGAGAAGTACTGTTTTGAAAACATCAACCAACTCCAATTATTTTATCGTATCTTTTAGAATCTTTGTTCCCTAATTAATTTTCTGTCTGAAAGACCAGTCTAGTGATGGTAATTGGGAGTTATATTCTCCTACTGTGATTGTGTTCCCATTGATTTCTCACTTTTTATCTATTAGTATTTGCTTTCTGTATTAAGGTGCTCCAATATTGAGTGCATATATCTTAATGAGTATAATACCCTCATTTTTATTGCTCCTTTAATTATTATATCATGTCCTTGTTTATCTTTCTCTATGGCCTTTCTTGCAAAGTCTACTTTGTGTGAAGTCAGTACTGCAATTCCTGCTTTCTTGTCATGTCCATTTGCATGGAATATACTTTTCCATCTTTTGACTTTCAATTGATGTGTGTTCCTCTTACTAAAGTGGGTCTCTTGTATACTTCATAATGTAGAGTCTTGTTATATTATCCAATCTGACAATATATATCTTTTGATTGAAGCACTAAGTCCATTAACATTTGTAAAAATTATTTATAAACTGGTGTTTATTTCCATTTTGAACTTAATTTTCCGGTTGATTTGGTATTTCTTTTTTGTTCATTTCTTTTTCTGTTTGTGGCTTGATAAGTTTTCTTTTTTATCTTGGTTTTTTTCTGGCTTTGTGACTTCATTGTAAGATTTTGACTTATGGTTACCCTGTTTTGTATGTATATTGACCCGTTACTATAACTGTTTATATCAACTGAAAGGAATACAAACTCAAACCCATCCTACAGAGAACAGAAACAGGAAGAAAATACTCTGTATTCTCCTATTTCACTCTCTGACACTTAAAAATTTTGATGTCCTGTTTTACAACATCATGTTTATTCTGTTGTAAGTCATTGTAGCTATTGCCTTTCTAATTATGACTTTCTCATTTCTATAGCATCCTGCTTCTTCATTTTTAGAGAAGATGTTTCATTATTTCTTTTTCTGTTGCTAAATTCTTTTAGTATTTGCTTGTGTGGAAGTTATTTATCTCTCTTTCTATTCTAAAGGATAGCCTTGCTTGATACATTATCTTAGATAGCAGCTTTCTCTCATTCTCGACTTTGAATATGCCTTGCCACTGCCTTCTGTCTGTTGTATTTGTGTGGGAAACGTTTTTCTAAATATAATGTATATAATTATATATATATATATATATGTAAAGAATACCTACAAATGAAGTTAACAAATAAGGAGAAAACGTTTATAATAAAAAATAGAAAAAATTGATTGTAGAATTTAAAACTGTTCCAAAGAAATTAAAAGATCTCTTATGTTAATGTTGTGAAACAATGTGTTTGAACCAACCATACTACCCAAAGGAATCTATATTTAATTTGATTCTTGTTAAAATACCCATGAGATTTTTCCATTAAATAGAAGAAATAATTTCAAAAATTTTAATGTAAACACAAAAATCATGAGTTGACAAAATAATCTTGAAAAAGAGTATTAAATTTAATAGTGTAAATTCTCAGATGTTAAACAGTCTTTCAAAGCTTTAGTTATTTAAACAATATGATACTGGTTCTAAAACTGACACCTATCAATAAAAGAGAATAGAGCAACCAGATATAATCCCTCACACCTATGATCAATTAACCCATGAAAAAGGAAGCAAGAGTATGAAATGAAGAAAGGAGATTCTCCTGAAAAAGTTGTGCTGGCGAGATTGAACAAGTGAAATATAGATTAGAATATTTCCTCACATTGTATACAATCAGTAAGCACAGAATATCTTTTATATATTTTGTTTACTTATATTTCTTGCAGCTGTAATTTATAGATCTATGTTAAGATAATTTATTTCACTTATCAAATATATTCCTATGTTATTCTTCTTGGTATAAATTTACACGCAATTGTCTTCCTAATTTCTCTTTCTGATAATGTGTTGTTACTATATAAAAATGCAATGGATATTTTGCATATTAATTTTATATTCTGCAAGTTTTCTTGGTTTGTTCATTATTTCTATCAGTCACTGGAGGAGACTATGAAGTTTGTTATCTATGTATAAATAGGTCATCTTTAAAAATTTTACTGCTTGCGTGCAAGTTGTATGCATTTTATATTTTTTCTTGACTAGTTGTTCTGGCTAGGACTTCTAGTAGCGTAATTTATGACTTGTGAGAATGAGCTACTTTTTCTTATTATAGGACCAGAGGAAAACCTTCCTGTATGTTAACATTGAACTTGATGTGAGTCATGGGTTTCTCATATATGGCTTTTGTTATGTTTAGTCATATTATATCTAGAGCGAATTTGTTAAGAATTTTTTATAAAAATGTTAAGATCAGATCTGTGAAAAATATTCCTACATATATTGAGATTGTTATTTTTCAATTCTTTGTTTTTTAAGGGATGGATCACATTTATAGATTTTCATACGTTAAATAAAATTTATGAATCAGGACTAAATCCAACTTAACTATACTTTATAATACTTATAATATGCCATGAATTCAGCTTGCTAATATTTACTTTGAATGGAATATACACATACTGAAGGAAAAATTTACATTGTAGCTTGAGTGAACACTTATTTATTGAAACATTCTATGACTCATTTTGAATTTGGCTTATGCTTATTGGAATTTATATCTAAATAAATAATACAAATTTTTTAGAACTGGATTTACTACAGATTACTGATACAGAACATAGCTATTATTAACAACTGGTGCACAAAACACTTGCCTTAAAATGCCGCATTATAGTAACATTGCCAGCTGTTTCAGGACTGAGAAACATATTACTTCCTAAATTGCATTACCTGGTATTTTCCATCCCAACCCACATATATTGTTATTTCTTTGTTTTTTCATTGTTTGTTTGTTTGCTCCTTAATGGAGGCACATTTTATTGAACCCAGGATCTTGTGTATAAGTGTATTTATCAACATCATTTTGGAATATTTAACAGAAGCCACAAGAGTATGGATTATAAAGATGACAAGAAAGTTTATTACTTCTAGGGACTGAAAAACCTCTGAATGAAAGAACGGTAAAAATAAACTTTAGTAAGTATACTATAAGATTATCTCTTTTTTAATTTTAAAGTAGAATACTAAATTACTTTTGTTTTACATAGAGCACTGAATTACAATTTAAAACAAAAACTCCCCCCTTTGGGATTTCTTAAATTTGATTCATTTTTTTAATCTAGTTTTATTTCATAAATATTTACCATTTATTTATAAACATACCAAATAAGCTGATAATTATTCTGCTCATGTTTTGAATATAGAGCTACTTATTGTAAAGTACACAGATAAATAACTACTTCCATTTCCAAATCAAATATAGTTTCACATTAATTACAAATTATAATGAAATATGTATACCTTTTCTGTACAAGTTTACACAAGTTTCACTTTAAATTCTGAAACTTTAAAATTATTTTATATATTTTGTTCTTTATTTATACTCTGTTCACCAATCTGGTATAAATTTGTGTACAAAAGGTTGCAGATTGGTTTTATTTCATAGACCCCAAAATTAAATTATTTAAAAAGATTTTGTGGGGACAATATTTACTGAACACTATAAAAGTAACCATCATATATGCTTCATTTTAAGTAAATGAATGAGAAGTAAACAGTGGCTGAATGTTTCACTTGATTTGTTAGGAGACCAGTCGTTTTGTGATGTCACATCTACTCAGGGTGAGAACCACTATGATGGCCTAGCAGTTTATCTTTACAGGCCTGCTGCAGCATCATTTGAATCTGCAGTGCTCAAAATCCCACAGATTAGAAATGTAGCTGTAGAAAAAGTTATTTAAATGGCAAAAGTTTCATCAGAATTTGAAGATGTGTCCCATAAATATGGATCAACTGGTTCAGTAAACTCCAGTAGATCTCTATTGTGTGAACAAATATTCTCTGATGACTTGGACTTGAAGTCTATGACTGAAGAAAATGCTTTTCAGACTTTGTCTGAAGAATTCTTGATATAAAGAACATTTTACAAATATTGTGTCTCTAAACCAGATGAAGATAATGATTTTTGTTTTCTGGCATTTCCAAGAAAACTCTGGAAAATGCCTGGGAGTGACCAATTTAAATCCATCTTGTGGGATGATAATGGAACTTCCATAGTGATTGATGAAGATGTCTTTAAGAAGGAAGTTTTGGAAAGAAACGCCTCTTTCAGAATATTTGAAACTGGAAGTATGAAAAGTTAAGTTACACAGCTTAAACTTTATGGGTTTAGTAAAGAGTGGCAGAATTTTCAAAGATCTGCTTGTATAGATGTCTTTCTAGCAGAAGAAAAAGTAGTTTCTGTTTTAAGCAAGGTACTCCGATATTTTAGTTACCGCTTGGTAACTTATATATAAAATTTTATTTTGTACACCAATCTATGGTAATGTAAATGTAAAGCTAGATTTTGAAAATTTTATAAAACTACTAAGGCTAAAATACTTTATTTTTTCTAAAAAATTAGGTCAGTGTCTTAAGTAGTCAAGACTATGAGAAACTTTTCTTGCAACCATGAATCTTATCAGAAATCTAAATAAAGTTATTAAAGCTGCTTTTTAAAAGTGGCATTCACAGTTACTGCAAATGCTAACCCTTAAATTTGATGACTATACTATTTAAATGTGTATTTTCCAAATAAGGAACTTCAAAATATTGTCAGCAATGTTCACATTTTGATAATATTATCTTTGCATTGTAAACTTGAAATCTGAGATTTTATAGGTTAGGCTTATTGTAGTCTTGTATTTTGGTTTAAATTTTACTAAAATCTTTCTCCTTTGGGTCTAGCTGCAGTTCTATCATTATCCAAATTTTAAACTAGTTTGCCCCTAGCTTTTAGTGAGAATTAAAAGAAGAGTTGGGATTAAAAATGCCCCTCTGATATCTTCATTGGCTGAAGAATTCAAGAAGAAGCACATTTAAGCAGGGGATTATGTGGATAATCATAACTCTGGTTTTGTGACTGACACTAGTGCAGAAAATGCATTTTTGCCTTCTGCAAATTTAAACATGCCTCTAATAATAAAGCCCTCTACTAGCCACATAATTGGTGATACAACTACCCGGATCAGAGGTAATTTTTCTCCTCCATCATCAATGTCAGTTAGACCACCAGAACAAATTGCTGTGGATCAACGTGCTATTTTAAATCAGTTGACCACTGTCCACGGGCACTCCCAAAGCAGCTACACTGAAGCAAATGGCCATGTTGTGAACTTCATTACAGCTACAACTTCTACTTCTCAGTACAGCATCTTGTCTCCCACACAGAGCAATTATTTTGGACAGATGTTGGAGCCTTCTACTTTTCCAAATAGATATCACAACATATCTGCCAATGAAGGTCGATTTTCTCAGCTTCAACCAGGGAGCAACACACGGTTTCCAGTGCCAGTGATAGCTGATATATCAGCTAACTCTCCTTCAAGGCCAACTCATCAGCCATCTTCAGCTTATGGACGTCAATCAAATTACAACTGATCTACCATAGGACTACCAGATTATGCAGGATAACAAAGATTAAAATTGATGTTGGCAAATGTCGACAAATATCTGCAATTTTCTTATTTGAAAAATAAACATAGATGTGTATCTGTATTTTCCTTATTTATTTTAAATAGA
Organism: Vicugna pacos; assembly: GCF_048564905.1. Taxonomy (NCBI): domain Eukaryota; kingdom Metazoa; phylum Chordata; class Mammalia; order Artiodactyla; family Camelidae; genus Vicugna; species Vicugna pacos. The sequence continues at coordinate 1,478,736 of NW_027328739.1, forward strand.
GTTAAGAGTTAAATGGGAGACTAAGTTACCATTTAAACACAAAAATAGATATTTGATATGATCATTTGATGGAAAAATATGGGAGTAAATTTAAATAATTTCTTGTAAGGAAGAAGAAGAAATGGAAGAATTTGGAAAAAGACTAAAACATGGAGAGAGGGAAAATTACTAAGTGGTTTCTGGTTCATCCTGGAAAGAATTAAAAGTGTTAAGTTAGGATAGGTTGGAACTGGAAATAAATGCAGGAACTGGCCCAGGTATCATGATCTCTCTTATGTCATCCCTGGAATCATAAAGCTCACATGATGTAGTCTCAGATGGCACATTCAGCATGTGGTACAATTTAAGAAGTAATTTTATCTATGGTCTTATTTGTGCTGTTCTCAAAGCATTCCAGTTGGTGCTTTAATTTCCTGCCCTCAAGATTCTACACTATATTTTCTAGTCAATACTTTATTTTGCTTTTATGTTCCAGCCAAATACATTCTTACGTCCTCAGGGTGGCACTTAATTCCTTAAAAACTCTTAGCCCACAAACTTAACTCTGTTTAGTCATTTATTTATAAATCTGGCAACTGACTACCTTGGCATATCCTTACATTTCACTGTATCTAGAGATACATCCAGGCAAATGCTTGTCAACAATTTAAGTTGCAAACTCAACACTTTGGCTCCAGCTCATCCTTGGAATTTCGGTGTCCTCCTTTTACCTACTTACACTTTCCCAGTGTCAGCACAGAAACCACCTCCTCCAGATATTTTCTGTCTATTCCCCATTCCTTGTCTAACTTGGATACCAGCACAGTAAGCAAAGCACATGCCACCTGATGCATTTTAGTATTTAGTGAATGAAAAATACATGTTGACTTTAAGCAAAATCTACTTTCCTGAAACAACAAAACTCTCATGGTTTTCAAAATATTTCGTTATGGTCTTTACTCTTCACCACAAAGTAGCTCGTTTCATAGCCCAAATACTAGTCATTCAAGACAGTAATTGGAGGCAGATCCAGGAGACAAAGTATGAGTTTCTTCTTAATTCATGCCTCCAGAGGACTAAAGCATTCCATTCTCATTTGTTGGGTTTTTTCCTGTCTCTTCATCACCCACCCACCCCAAAATAGCTGAGTTTCTTCCCCATACCAATTACTATCCTGACTTCTATTTAATTTACTTCTTAGAATCAGAGCTTTGTACAGAAGAGTCAGTGCCATTGCAAACCTTTAATGAACGTTTGTACAACCCACAAAACCTTCCCCCTTCTAACCTTTACCAAGGGAGTATCTAATAGGTACTAGGCCCTTGTATGTGGTGGTCATATTCAGTAACAAAATTGCAATCTTATATGTGAGGACTAGAAGGAGGTGAGGGTTGTGGAATTAAAAATTTGTTCAACTGCAAGAATACCAAATTTCTGCAGATATTAGGAAATATGAAATATTCATGGAAGATTTGACAATTTCCCATTAATTTAAAATAAAATGTGAAGCATTTTCAGAATGTGAAATGCACTGAAATGCTGGAAAAATTGTAGGCAATGTCAGGGAGCCTTAGGCTTCTGCTCACAATCATGCTGCCAGTGCCAGCTGATAATAATTGAATGGCACTTTGAGTCCTGAAAAATGTGTCATCAGTTGTGAAGAAAGCCTTTGATAATATGGAGAATGGGCAAATGGGCCAGGGTAATCTCTAGCAATATCCCAGCAATATGACCTTTACCAAGAGAAGAAAAGAGCCCACTTGCAGCAGGAGAACTGTGTCTGGACAGCAGTGGTTGTTCCTACAACAGAAACATCAAACTTTTATATTTGTCAGCTCAAATCTGATGGTGGCTATGTTGTTGCTTACATTAGCATTCTGGGGCTCAGATGGATTGATTCAATAGTTAGTTTCCAGCTCTCTTATCAGTCAATGGGTCTTACCATGATCATCTTAACAGGGTTCTATACTTATAAGTCAAAAGTTACAGTTTACTTTCAAAATTAGAAATTCTAAAGAAGAATTTTGTTTGTTTGTCCATCTGTGGTTTTCTACCAGGGAAATCTAGACTATTGGCAAAATTACAAAAGTGGGGTTGTGCTTTGAAAATTATTATGAGATCGGCCGACTGAATTCTTCCCACTAAATACTGCAAATCTGTCTACCACTGTGTGTGTGTGAAGATGGATTGTTAAGCAGTAAATTTTTCTTAGCTGAGTAATCAGTGAATTATTCCTCTGCATCTGGCAGTATCTCTGTGAATTAAGAGTTCCATTGAGCCACCAGAATTTCTTCCGATCAGGGAGAGGTAGATTATATTTCTCCCAGTATAAAATTTGTTACCTGTTCGTTGAATCCCGAACTGATGCTAGGGCCAGACCACTGAACCCTTGAATTGGACTGAAGCATATACATACTCCAGTCCCCAGAGCCCAGCACAGGACTGTGTCTCTTATTAATTTAAGTATATATCCAAGTTTTTTTCTTTTAATTCTCATTGTTGACATAACTTATTTTGTCTTTGAACACCCGTTGACTAATTTATAGAGACTGAACCACTGACTTATTCCTGTTCAACTACAAATTGCAATAACCTTTCTTTCCTTGGACTACCTGGAATAGAGTGAGTGTAGTCATCATTTTGAAAGCAGTCCTCAGTCCTAATAATGCAGAATCTTTACACATCTTTGCCCAGCACTTGAGCAAGAATGTTTGTTTTGGATCTCTGGCATTATTCACACATCCCCTAATTAAACCATGAGAAAACACCACATTTTTATCCAAAATCAAGTCTTTGTCAATATTGCATTCCCATTGCAAAACAGTTAAGAATTGTAGGATTTCTGAGATTTTACCTTGCTGAGATTTTTAGCAACCTAGCATGATCATTTCTTACAGATGCTGTCAGGGAGATGAGACCATCATTCAGAGACAGTGAACTTTATCTCTCACAGCAAGAGCAGCCATTATTAAATTTGTATCTATTCCCTAATCTCAGATGAATACACAGAGTGAAATTTTGATGCCTTCAGAAACAGTGGGCTGTTAACCTGAAGAAAGTTTAAGGCATGGTAAAACACTAATTTTAATATTATCTTTATGAATAATTTATTAGAATCACTTATTTTTTAGTATCTTTACCTAGGATAACTATATCATGACTCAAGTTTACTTGCTGCATAAACAATCATGAGAAATGACATGGGAAATAATTACCATTGACTTTCCATTTTTCCTTCAGCTTTTATTGATATATAACTGGCAAAAAACATTGTGAAAGTTTAGGTGCACAGGATAGTGATTTGATTTACAAATATCATGAAATAAATATCATAGCAATTTTAGGGAATATTCATTATCTCATTTAGATACAATTTTAAAGAAATACAATTTGTCTTTTGGTTGTGATGAGAAAACATATGGTCTAATCTCTTAGCAACGTTCATATAGAACATAGAACAGTATTAATTGTAATTTTCATGTTACTAAGGGGCATCCCCATAACAGGTTTATTTTACTACTGGATGTTTGTAGTTTTTGAGTGCATTAATTAAATTCTCCTTTCCCAACCCCTGCCTCTGTTAACTACAAATGTAATCTTTTTTCTATAAGTATGTTTCTTTGTTTTTGAAGTGTACATTAATGTATAACACTGTGTTAGTTTCTCTTACACAACATACTCTTTTCTATATTTAATATGTTTCAAACTGATCAGAAGAATAAATCTAGTTATGATATGTTGCTATCTAAAGATATTTCATAGTTATTGACTATTCCCCATAGAGTACATTTTTTTCACTGACTCATTTAGTTTGCAAATTGAAAATTTTCTCTCTTAATTTTCCTCAACTATTTCTTTTTCTTCAACACATTTCCTTCCTTTTTTTGAACGAACTCTTTTTTTCTTTATGTGTAACTCCTTTTCTGTTTTGTTGTGTTCATTTGTTTTAAATTCCAATTATGAGTAAAACAATTCAGCATTTGTCATTCTCTACCTGAATTATTTCACTTTGCATATAACCCTCTTAGTCTACCAATTTGTTGCAAATGACAAGAAATTATTCATTTTAGATCTGAGTGATACCCCATTGTATTTTTATGTGTGTTTGTACATAATAATAAATATACATATATATATATTTAGTGTGTGTGTGTATATATATAGATAAATCTTTAGTTAATAGATGGGTCAATATATATACTATAAACACATATCTTCTTTATCCATCATCTATTGATGAGCAATTAATTTGCTTCCATATCCTGGCTATTTTAAATAATGCCACAGTGAAAATAGGACTGACTTTATCTTCTCTGATTAGTGTTTTTATTTTCTTGGAATAAGTATCCAAATATAGAAATGTTGGATCATATTTCATTTTTAATTTTTAGATAAAACTCCATACTTTTTTCCACAGTGGCAGCACAAATTTACATTCATTCAATCAGTGCATCAGGGTTCTTTTTCTTACATTCTCACCAACACATATTTGTTATCTTTTTGATAATAATCATTATGACAGGACTGACATAAAATCTCATTGTGTTTTGGAGTTGCATTTTTCTGATGGTTAGTGATGTTGACCGATTTCATGTGCCTGTTGGTTCCCATTCCCCCACTGTATATTCATTTCAGTAATGGGCTAAATGACCATAACTGTCTGATTTCATTTTTTGGCATTCCATTGTGTTCCATTATTCTATTTGTTCTGTGCCACTACCATATACATTACTGTAGCTTTGTATTATAGTTTAAAATCAGGGACAGTGATACATCCTCTTTGTTTTTGTCAAAGTTGTTTGGGTTTATAGTTTGTTTTCTTTTCTTTTATTTTTTTTAGTGATTTCAACTCTTTTGTGTTTACATGTAAATTTAATAATTATTTTTTGTAAGTGTCTGAAAATGCACTAGGTATTTTAATAGGGACTGAATTTAATTTGTGTATTTTGTTGTCTACTACTGTCATTTAAACAATATTGTTTTCCTACTCTATGAACAGAGTATATCCATTCATCTGTTTTCATTATCTTCAATATCTGTTATAAATATTTTATAGTGTTCTGAGTACAGGTCTTTTACCTCCTCGGTTGGATATATTTTTGATTTTTTTTTTTTTGGAATGCAACAGTAAATGAGACAGTTCCCTCAATTTTTCTATCTGTTAACTTGTTGTTAGTAAGTAGGAATGCAAGATTTCTGTATGTTAATTTTACATTCTGAAATTTTGCCAAATGCATTGATAATCCCTAGTAGTTCTGTGGCATCATTTTTAGGATTTCAATTTAAATTATTTCATTTGCATACAGATACGTCTACTTCTTTTCTTAATTCACTGTATTATATTTATATTTATTTTGGATAGCTATGGCTAGAATTTCCAATACAATACTGAATAAAAGTAGTAAGAGAGAACATTCTTGCCTTCTTCCTGCTCCAAAAGGAGATTCTTTCAGCTTTTAATCAGTGAGAGTCATGTTAGCTGAGTTCTTGTCATATATGACCTTAAGTGTGTTGAGGTATGTTTCCTTATGCCCACTTTGAGGAGAAATATGATCATAAATAGATACTGAATTGGCCTAAATATAATATGATTCTTTTGAGGTGACCATATAATTTTTATTCTTCAATTTGTTAGGTGTATATCATATTAATTAATTTGTTCATAATGAATCACATTTACATCCCTGGAATAAATGGAATTATTCATAATTTATAATCCTTTTTATGTATTGTTTGCTTTGCTAACATTTTAGTGATGATTTTTGTATCTATGCTTATCAATAGTATTTAACCTGCATTTTTATGAGGTATTTGTTCCAGTTTTAGTAGTAGTGTGATACAGAATATTGGGGTAGGAAGCCTTCCTTCCTCTGCAAATTTTTGGAATTCTCTGAGAAGTATAGGTGATAGCTCTTTTCTAAATGTTTGGCAGAAGTCACCTGTGAAGCTGTCTAGGCCTGGAATTTTGTTTCTTGGGAGATTTTATTTAATTACATGTTCAATTTCATTAGTGATAATCTGTTCATATTTTCTGTTTCTCATTCCATCCGGGAGATTATGTCTTTCTAACAAATAGTCCATTTCTTCTAGGGTTTGCATATTAATTGCCATGTATTTTTTATCTCATTATGATGCTTTGTGTTACTTTGATATAAGCTGTAACTTCTTATTCATTTTTTTAGCTTATTAATCTGTACTGTTTATTTTGCTGATGAGTCTGGTAAAAGTTTATCAATTTTATTTTTCTTTCAAAAGCCATTATTTAGTTTGATTAGATGTTTCTAATTTAATGTTTATTTTATTTATTTATGTTCTGACCTTTCAGATGTCTTTCCGTCTACTAATAAGTTTGTTTAATATTTTGCTACATCTTTTGTTTGTAAGATTATGTTAAAAGAGAGAGATGTTTCTTATTTGTATAAGTGGGATTATTTTGCTATAAGCATCCCTATTAATACTGCTTTTGCTATACCCCATGGAATTTTTTTGTAGTTATATTTTCATATATAATTTTTGATTTATACAGCAATCCATTTGTTGTTTAATATTGTATGATTTATCCTCCACACTTTATTATTTTTCCCAGGTTTTATCTTTAAGTAAATTTCGATTCTCACAGAAGCCATGTTACTTCACAAAACAAGGAGAAATATGCTAAAACCTATTCAAAAATATGAAAGAGCCAAATTTTCTAAAATTTTCTTTGAAAAATGAACAAAGCTGTGGTTATTATCCTCCCTGACTTTAGAACATACAACAAAGCTATAGTAATGAAAACATCAAAATATGGCACTAAAAGAGACACACAGATCAATGGAACAAATAAAGAGTCCTAAAATAAACCCACACACATATGGTCAATTAGTCTACAATGAAGGGGGCAAGAGTATACAATGGAAAAAAGGCAGTCTCTTCAACAAGTAGTTCTGGGAAAACTGGACAGTACATGTAAATGGAAGATGTAAGAGCACTTCCTTCCATAATATAAAAATAAGATAAAAATTGATTAATTTCCTAAATGTAAAACCTGGAACTACACAATTTCTGACCAAGAACAGGAGCAGAACTGACTTTGAGATAAATCATAGCAATATTTATTTTTCTTCTAACTCCTAAGTGAAAAAAAAGGAAAACTGACAATAACAGTTTTTAGATTACTGTGGAAAAAATAGATATAGTATGTGATACAGGGATTCCACTTCTTGTAAAAGGGTGAAGTGCAAAATCTTTTGCAGAGCAAAGGAAACCTTCAGCAAGACTTATTACAAAACACAGAATACCAAGAAGAATTTCAGACAATGAAACCAACATTTTGTTAATATCAATAATATATATATAGTATATAAGGCACATTATTTAAAAATCAAAGACCCCAACTTAAAAACAGCTTAAGGATCTTCTTGGAAACTTTCAAAAACAGACATGTGGATGATTTTCATGCACATAAAAAGAAACATAACGTTGCTATTCATTAGGAAGATGTAAATAAAAACCAGAATGAAATATAATCTCACAGCAACCAAAATTGCTAATAAAAAGTCTTCAAATGACAAACATTTATAAGAATGTTGATAAAAGGGAACTCAGGTACACATTTGGTGGAAATATAAATTGATGCATCCACTATTATAAAAGTGTGGACAGTGCCCATAAAAGGTAGAAATAGAAGCATTATATGTTGCAGAAATTCCAGGTTTTGGTATAAATCTGAAAAAAATGAAAACACTAATTTTAAAGTATATATTACCCCAAATGTTCTTAACATCATCATTTATAATAGTCAAGGATAGATGCACAACTCAACTGCCCATCAACAGATGATTGTCTGAAGTAGACATGAGATATAGATAACATAATAAATACTTAGTCATTGTCATATCAAAAAATAAAATTCTGCCATTCTGAGTAATGTGACTGGACCCAGAGTGTGTTGCACATAGGAAAATAAGTCATACAGAGAAAAACACTCTATGTTATCACTTACATGAGGAAACTAAAGATATAAGAGAAATAATCATAAAAAACAGAGACAGAATCACATATATATGTGTAGTGTACCAAGTAGTGGTTTCCTCTGGGAACAGGGAATTTGGATATAGAAGACAGAAATGTGCAAGCTACTAGTTATAAATTAGAGAAGCAACAGGTCTATATTTACAGCACAGAGAAATATTTTAATAATTTAAATGATTTTAAGGAGATTGTAGGCATATATTATAGTAAAATGTGCATGTATGTGGGAAAAACATTGAAGAAAAGAACCCAGGAAAAACAAAATATTTTGTAGTACTCTGAAATTAAGGGAGGTGATATGTTCAATTTCTTTACTGTTCTTATAATGTCCTTAGTAGAATTTAAGCTTTTTAATGAAAATGCATACAGTTTTAAAAAAGTGACATAAGTTTAAGCTATTTCTGCCTCTCCACTTAAATCTACAGTCAGTGAAATGATCACATTTCAACAAAAATAAGTACAACACAAAACAATACTCCAGAACGCATGTGTACAGCTGAAGTTTGATGGGGTAAAATAAATAAAGGAGGCTGAACTGAGGGAAGAGAAGTGTTGGTGCCTGCATCCAAGGCCCACTGACTAGGGTATCTGAGCCCACAGGTTCAGAGTACCCAGTAGAAACAGGGTCTCAGTGGCTCACACAACTTCAGTGTCCAACTGCACCAGTACTCATGGTCACAGGTAACTAAGAGGGAGCCACAATGGAGACAGAAATTCCATCCTTCAGACACTCAGACATTCATGACACTTTTCCTACTCCCCATTCACAGTGGTGGAGACAAGGTACCTTTCAACACTGGACATGGCTAAGACACTTGTCTGATTCCATCTACCCACCTGTCTTTACACCTTTCCTCAATGTGTACACTGAGTCTCAAGGAATAACAGATAAAAGGAATGGTTCACCTTCCCAGTGACTACAGCGGCATTAACTACCAGAGATGTCCAAGAATTGACAATATAAGCAATTATTTATCCAGACAGTAACGACTGGAAAGTGCCATTTTCAATTATTATCAGAGGTAGCTCAGGTAAATAAAACCAAATATTGTGCAGTAATTTAAACTACCAGAACAAAAAAGCAAGGACTCCAACTCCCTATATGTTATTTAGTGTCATCAGAGCAATAATTTACCAAGATCATGACCAATCACAGTAGCATTCTAGGGCACACACTCACACAGATACAAACACACGGACACCGACACAGATGCAGACACACACGCACACACACACTCACACAATGTCAACCTTGCAGTAAACAAAGATAAAGTCATGGAATGTTGCCATATAACTAATAGAGAATCCAAATAGGTGTCATACAGAAACTCAATACAAAAACAAAACTCAGAAAGCAGTTTAGTGAGCTCAGAATTAAAATAAATGATGGTAAGTAAAACATTACCTAATAGACTGAAACTGTAAAATAACCAAACATTGTTTGAGGACCAGATGAACTTAGTAAATGAGATGAAGAATGCAACAGAAAGCATTGGAAGAAGACTGTCTTTGTGGAAGAGAGATTAGCAAAGTCACCAAAACAAAACTAGAAATGATAGGAGAGGGCAGAAATTCAAGATATTAAAAAGTGAGGAAATTCTACAATAGCCATCAGACTTCTTCAGGAAGTGTACAATTGAGTGAAATCCTGGATGGAGAAGAAAATTAGATGGCAGCTGATGGTTTATTTAAAGAAGTAATAGTTGATTACTTCCCGAACCTGGGTAAGGAACTGATATACAAGTCTGTGAGCCAACAAAACACCAATAACTTTAAGACAAAGAGACCTCCTTCAAGATATGTCATATGCTAATTGGCAAGTGAATGACAGAGTAAAATTTTAAAGACAGTGAAAGAAAGTTATGATAATCTAGAAAGGAACCCCCATTAGGCTATCAGCAGATTTCTGAGCAGAAAACATATGTCAAGGGTAAATAAAATGACATTTTCAAACTACTGATATAAAAAATCTCTCAACTAAGAATACTCTACCTTGCTCAGTTATCGCTTAGATATAAAGTGAAAATAAAGACTTTAGCAGACAAACAAAACCTGAAAGGTTTAAAAAAGCAAAACAGACACATCTTACAAGAGGTGAAGAAAAGAGCTATTCTAAGAAAAATAAAATGGCAAAAATACACAAAACATTGAACAAAATGCTAAGCAGAGACCACAAGAAATTTGTAACTGTTTCTTTGGGTATGTTTTTAAATGCTACTATTCTATATGGATTAAAGAGAGAAAAATAGGAAATCAGTTGCAAAAAATATAGATACATCAATCTGGTAAGTTGTTCACAACAGTATAAGAAACAATTTTAATCTGTAGTCATAAAATGTAAAGAGTAAAAATAAAACAATATTAAAGGAAGATGCTATCAGCACAAAAATGACTAAATTATACATGAGATGTTTTAATTTTAATTGAAGTACAGTAGATGTACTATATTGTGTAGTTTCAGACGTACAGCTTAGTGATTCCAACATCTTTGTAGATTATATTGCATTATAAATGATTACAATAATTGTAACATTCAATTATTTTATGTTATTGTGAATAACTCAGTGATCTATACAGATTATCCTTGTTGTTTATCTCCTTTATGTATATTACATTGTATTTGTCAATGTCCTACCATTAAATTGCCTTTCCCTTCATCTTTGGTAAACATAAATGTTTACTGGTTTCTTTCAGTCTGCTTCAGTCTTGTCTAACAAATCTCTCTATCCTTCTACCATGTTTCTATCAATCTATCTATTTATCTATCTACCTATCTATCTATCATGTGCCTATGTATATATCCTTCTATCTAATTATTTATCTATCATCTATCAATAGATAGCTTTAGATAGATGTAAACAGATAAGTGTTATTATTTAGATTTCACATATAAATTAAATTATATACTTTTGTCTTTGTCTAAATTACTTCACTAAACAAAGTATATACTAGGTCCATTCATGATGCTGAAATAGCAATGTGTTATAATTTTTCATGGCTGAGTATTATTCCATTGCATATTTATAGAACCATCATATATTCTTAAGTCCATAGTCTACTGTGGACTCTTAGATTGCTTCCCTGTCTTGCATATTATAAACTGTGCTGTTGTGAACATTAGTCCTTCTCAATTTAGTGTTTCTCCCCAGATTTATCCTTGGAGAGTTATTACTGTGTAATATTGTAGTTCTCTTTTTTCTTTTTAAAGAAATCTGAATAGTGTTTTAAATAGAATTTGTACCAATTTACATTCCTACCAAAGTATACAAGTGATTTGTTTCCTCCATATTGTCTCCAACACTTACTATTAGTAGACTTTTTGATGATAGCCATTTGACCAGTGTGAAGTGATAACACATTGTGGTTTTGATTTGCAATTACCTAGTAATTAGTAATGTTGAGCATTTTTATCACCTGCCTGTTACTCATCTATATGTTTTCTTTGGAAAAATATTAACTCAGGTACTCTGTTCTTGTTTTTGATTGGACTTTTGTTTTTCACCTTGAGTTGGGTAACCTAAATCCATGTTACATCTATTAACCTACATCTATTAACCCCTGGTCACTTGCATTGTTTGCATATATGTTCTCCAATTACACAGGCAATGTTTTCATTTCATTGATAGTGTACTTATCTGTGCAGAAGTTTTTAAGTTTGTTTAGGTCCCACTTGCTTAGTTTTGCTTTTATTTCTTTTACCATAAGAGACTGATATAAGAAAATATTCCTATGATATATATCCAATAGGGTATCATCTATATTCCTTTCTAGCAGAATTAAGGTATCAAGCCTTACATTTAGGTCCTTAAAACACTTGGAGTTTATTTTTGTATATGATGTCAGGGAATGCTCTAATTTCACTGTTTTACATGAAGATGTCCAGCTTTCCCAACACCATCCTTTGACGAGACTGTCTTTTCTCCATTGTGTACTCTTGCCTCATTTATCATTCATCCATTACTCATAGGTGTGTGGAAATATTTCTAGGCTCTCTATATGTTTTTATGGATTATATCTCTGTGCCAATGCCATGCTGTTTTTATTACTGTAGGTTTGTATTATAGTAAGGTAACCGGGAGATTTATACCTCCAGATTTGTTGTTTTACCTGAAGATTATTTTGGCAATTTTTAATAGTTTCATGTAAAACTTAGAGTTATATTTTTCTGGTTCTGTGGGAAATACTAAAGCTTCATAACACGAGTTGCACTAAATCTATAGGTTTCTTTGTTTAGTAAGGCCATGTTAACAATGTTAACTCCTTCAATCCAGAGCACAAGACATCTTTCCAACTCTTTGAATCTTTTTTAATTTCTTTGTCAATGCTTTTTAATTTTCCGTGTGTAGATATTTCATATATGTGGTTACATTTATTCCAAGATATTCGGTGGGATGGGATTTTAAATAGTATTGCATTCAACGTACATGTTAGGGTATCTCATGATTAATGTGTAGCAACGCAAGAGAATTCTTTACATTAATTTTATACCCTGCTCCCTTGCTGAAATTTTTTATTGTTCATAATAGTCTGTGTAAAGCCCTTAGGACTCTATGTAGATTGTTATGTCATCATTAATGGTGTCAATTTTGTCTCTTTCTTTCCATTTTGCCTTTCTTTACTTCTTCTTCTTTCCTTTTCCTTTCTTCTTTTACCACGGAACAGAAGTGTTGGGAGTAGGAATCCTTCTGTTTTTCCCGAAATTACCCAGAAGTCTTTAGTCTTTCCCCTGAGTATTAAAATTTATTATATATGGCCTTTAGTAAGTTGAGAGATTTTCCTAATGTAATCACTTTCATGAGACTTCTGATCATGAATGTATGTTGAATTTTGTCTAATGGTTTTTCTGTGTGTATTGACATGGCCCTGTGAATTTTGTCCTTCCTTTATTAAAAATGAGTCATGCTGATTGACTCGTGTATTTTGAATCATCCTTGTGACTCTGGAAGGAATCCAACTGATCATCGTGTATAATACTTTCTATGAACTGCTGGATTAATTTGTTGATGATTTTTGCGGAATTTTGAGAGTATATTCATCAAGGATATTGGCTTTACATTTTGGTTACTTTTTTTTTGTAGTGTCTGTGACTGGTTTTGTTATCATGGAATTGGTGGGCTCAAAGAATAACTTTGGGAATTTTCCTTCCTCCTTCATTTTTTGAAATAGTTGGGAGGAAAGAGATTTTAGTGAGGGCATCCAGGCATTTTGTTCAAGGGGTGTTTTTAAAGTTATAGATTTTATTTAACTTATACTGATTGCTCTTTTCAAGTTTTCTGTTTTCTCTTTATTCAGTTTTGGCAGGTTGTACGATTCAAGAAATTTTCTATTTCTTTAAGGTCGTCCAGTTGTTTGTCACGTAACTGCTCAGAGTGCTTACATAATCTGTGTTTGTATTTCTGTAATATCAGATGTTATTTCTACTGTTTCATTTATTATTTTGTATAGGTCCACTCTCTGTATTTCTTGATAAGCCTGATTAAGTGCTTATCAATTTGTTAATATATTTAAGAAAAAATAAAACTTTTGATTTTATGATTTTTAATTTATTTTTAAATTTTTATTATATTTATTTTCAACCTAATCATTAAAGATTACTCATTCTACTGCCTTTGGGTTTTGTTGGTTCTTATTTCTAGTTATTTTGGGTGGTATGCTTGGTCCTATGTGTGAGGTTTTTCTTTCTCCTTGTAGAAATCTTGTGTTGTTCTAAACGTCCCTCTTAGATTTGCCTTTACTTCATCTCATACATTTAATGAAGCTGTGTTTTCATTGTACTTTGTTCCGAGGTATGGTTTTATTACCATTTTGAATTCATCTTTGACATTGTTTTATTTTATTTTTTTAAATGATGTGGTTAAATCTCATGTTGGTGCTTTTCTTGTTCTTCTTTCTAGAGTTGATGCATAGTTTCATAATTTTGTGTATGGAAAAATACTTGCTGTAAACTGTATTTGCTTAAAGATCCTGAGGCTCATTTCATGACATAATTTGTTGTTAATTCCTTAGAAAACATCCTGTGCACACTTGAGAAGCTTCTGAGTTCTCCTTTTCTGATACAGTTTCCAATAGCTCATTAAGGTTCAAACGATCTAATATGACATTAAGATCTCTGTTTCCTTACAGATATTCTTTCTGAATGATATGGTCATCAGAATATTGAGGTGTTAAACTCATCTAATAATATTGTTTTATAATGAATTAATTACTTCATGTCTACTAATATTTCTTTATATACTTAGGATCTACAGTGTTGTTTCAATATATAATTTAATGAGTGTAATACTCTATTTTTATATTGATCTCTTTAACGTTATGTAATCTCATATTTCTCTTTCATTCTGACCCTTATTTTAAAATGTATTTTGCATAATTTGAGCATTGAAATCTGCACTTTCTTGTCATTTCCATGAAATATCTTTCCCGTCTATTTCCAGGCTGTGTTTATCTTCCACCATATAGTGAAAGTTTTTGGGGGTGGAGGGCAAGATGGTGTAATAGAAGGATGCTTGTAGCTCACCCTTTCCCACAAATGAAACAAGACTCATCCACAGAACCACTCAGCTAACCAGAGAACCTGCAGAACTCTGATAGAACATTGTCCCCTTCAAAAGATAAAGATGCAAAAAATCTGGTATGAGAAAAGGAAGAAAGAAAGAAGAAAAGGCAAAGCAGATTGGGATAGGTCCCACAGGGAGGAAGCAGCTAAGAAGGACTGGTTCTCATTCACTGGTTCACCCCTCTCCAACTGAGAGTTCGGCATGATGGAAGGGGAGACTCCAAGGATTGGATCTCTACAGAGTATAAGTTGACTGACAGAACTAAGATAAAAAGGTACAGAGGTTCCGTGTGAAATCCAGCCCAAGATGCATCCAGGCAGCTGAGGGCAGTGCCATGCTGCACAAGCTGGGTTGAAAATGGGGATGGCTGCACTGAGACAGCTCGGGGAATGGAGGGGGCTGTGTGCCATTGCTGTGGGTGCACAGGGCAGAACAACCTGGGCCCTCCACAAAACAAGAGGGCAGAAGTGCTCTGGGAGCGTAAAGGTGTATTCCCCATCTCTGAAAATCCACAAAACTTTCTAGGTTTAGAGAGCTGGGGCTCAGACACAGCCACCGTAGTCTCTGGTGCTTTGCATCCAGGTGGCAGTGGGGGCAAAACCTGCATCCACTCCTAAGGAATTAGCAGCCTCAAGCGCAAGATGGGGACTTGTCTACAGCCTGAGGCATATAGGATACTTCCGTCTTATTTCCTCAGAGAACTTGCTCTGCCAAGACAAACAAGAATCTGAGTTTTGTCACAAAACAGGGACAAGGATGTTCCTCAGTCTACCCTGAGCCCAATTCCTGTTTGCCAACCTGAGGCAGACAGTACAGTGGCACAGAGCAGAGGAGAGATTGGCACTCTGAGGGGACTGATGACCCCCACATTTTGGGCTGGAATGGAGCCACTGACCATGTGGATGGGAGAGGGCATAATGCCCACTCCTGCCTGGTCAGTCTGAAACATCTGACTGCAGCATCGGGCAGGGCAGTGACAAGCCAGCCCACAGTAAAGAGAGCTGCTCCAGAACATGTGTTGGAAGTAGGAGCAATCTGCTTGCTGACAGGTCCTGGGGGCAGCACAAATAAGGGCATCAATGGAGGGCCTCTGGAAAAAGCAAGCTCAGCTTCCAAACAGGATGAATACAGCAAGAGTTCACATTATAAGTACACAGTCTCCAGGAGGACACAGACCACCCCCTTGTTTTAATCTGTTTTTACCTCTTCCATTTTCTATTACACTCTTAATTTTTACTTCTTAGGCAATTATACATACCCCCATTTTAATCCTGTTTACATTTTAAAAAATATTTTTATTATTATTATCTTTCAAAACTCTGCTTCAAATTGCTTTTCTATTATTCATTATACATTGTCTTCAAACCTTTATTTCTCCCTTCTGTAAAATTTATTATCTCTCTCTCTCTTTTTTCTTTTTTCTCAGTTGTATTACTATATAGGCATTAGGTAGATAAACTCCTTTAGGACCAAAGTAGATAACTGATGCTCCATAAACCACAGTGTCAGAGAGGTAGGAGCAAGATGAAGCAGAGAAACCATTCCCAATTAAAAGAATAAGAGAAATCCCCTGAAAGAACAATCAGTGAAATAGATATCGATTGCCTGCTAGATCAAGATTTCAAAAAAGGAGTAATCTACTTATTGATGGAAATAAAAGATAGTGTTTAGAGATATAAAATATTTTAAAAATGAAATGGAAGGTATAAAGAAGAGCCGAGTAGAATAGGTAAACACGTTCACTGAGATGAGAAATGATCAAATGGTTTCGCAAAGCTGACTGGACAACACAGAGTTATGAATTAGTGACTTAGAATACAGGAAAAGAGAAAGCTTTCAATCAGAAGAGCTACAAGAGAAACAATGAGAAACAAATGAAAAAAGCATAAGAGACCTATGGGCTAATATAAAGCATGCCAATCTGGCATGTTACAAGTCCCAGAAGAGGAGGAAAGATCAAAGGGGATAGCAAAGGTGTTTGAAGAAATCATGACTGAGAACTTCCCAAACTTAAAGAAGGAATCGGATATCCACGTACAGTAAGCTCAGAGTGTCCCTAATAGGAAGAAAACAAATAGGCCCACACCAAGACATATAATTAATATGGCCAGAGTCAAGGATAAAGAAATGATCCTAAAGGCAGCAAAAGAATAACAAAGTGTGAGTTACAAAGGAATTCCCATAAGGCTCCCAGCTGATTTCACTGAACTAATACTAAAGGCCAGAATGGAGTGGAAAGATATTCAAATTCCTGAATGAAAAAGTGATATACCCTAGAATACTTTAAACAGCAAGCCTATCCTTTATAGTAGAAGGAGACATAAAGTATTTCACAGACAAGAAAACGCTACAAGAGTTTAGCAACAATAGACCCATGCTAGAAGTAATATTGAAAAGTCTACTCTAAATAGAAAAGCAGCAGGATCCTTCAGAAATGTGAAACTCACAGCTGGAAACGTGATAACTCATGAATAACAAATAAAATACACACAATATTTTAAAACAACATATACAAATCATTGAGAGTGGGAGAGGGAGGAAGGAAAATAGAGAATTTATTTTTTTGGTCATTCCTTTTAAAATTTTTATTCTCGGTATGATGGGTTTGAGATCATGTTACTATGAGTTTAATAAAAACAGTTTCAATAATGGTCTAAAAGACATAAAAAAGGGTAACAACAAGACAAATACTTATCAGGTAGTCACTGAAACAAAATAAAATTCATGATAATACAGAGGAAAATGACCAAACCATAAAAGGAAGATGAAAGGAACAAAGAGGAAATATCAAATCAACTGCAAATAAAAGGTCAAAATGGCAATAAACACAAACATATCATCGATTATTGTAAATGTTAATGGACTAAATGCTCCAGTCAAAAGTCATAGAGTAGCATGCTGGATAATAAAGCAAGAACATTCAATATGATGCATACAAGAGACAAATTTTAAGGGGAAGGACACATAAAGATTGAGAGTGAAAGGAAGGAAAAGGGTTTTCAATTCAAATGGAAAAGCCAAAAAAGCAGGTGTTGCGGTAAAGATTTCAGACAAAATGGTCTTAAAAACAAAGGACATAAAGAAAGATAAAGAAGGACATTCTATAATGATTGAAGGAGTGATACAAGATGAGGATAGCACATTCGTTAATACATATGCAACAAATAGAGGGGCAGCTAAATACATAAAATAATTATTAACAGATATAAAGGGGGATAGTGACGGAAATCTAATCATAGTTGGAGATTTCAACACTATATTAACATCACTGGACAGATCACTGAGACAGAAAATAAATTAGGCAACAGTGAATTTAAATAATACAATAGAAATATTACACTTGGTGGATATTTCCAGAGCATTGTACCCCCCACAAAATAGTATATACATTCTTTTCAAGTGCACATGGGACATTTTCCAGGTTTCAGGATATACTTGGGCACAAAAGAATCCTCAGCAATTTTAAGAAGATAGAAATAAACTCAAGCACCTTTACTGACCACAATGCCATGAAGCTAGAAATGAACAACAGAGAAACAAGAAAACAAAGGAAAACATGGAGACTAAGTAATATGTTATTAAAAAACCAATGGGTCAATGACGAAATCAAAGCTGCAATG
The DNA here is from genome assembly GCF_048564905.1 of Vicugna pacos. Taxonomy (NCBI): domain Eukaryota; kingdom Metazoa; phylum Chordata; class Mammalia; order Artiodactyla; family Camelidae; genus Vicugna; species Vicugna pacos. The sequence continues at coordinate 1,496,905 of NW_027328739.1, forward strand.
AAAAAGTACCTTGAAAAGAAAATGAAAGCAAAACAATACAAAATTTATGGGACACAGCAAAAGCAGTGCTGAGAGGGGAGTTTATAGCAATGCAGGCCTTCCTCATAAATGAAGAACAATCACAAATAAACAATTTAGCCCACTAGCAGAATGAACTAGAAAAAGAAGAAAAAAAACCCCAAATGCAGCAGAAGGAAGGAAATCATAAATATTGGGGAGGAAATAAATAAAATAGAGATTAAAAAGACCATGGGAAAAAATTCCACCAATACAAAATCTGGTTTTTGGAAAAACTATCTAAAATCGAAAAACCTCTGTCCAAACTCAAATAGTAGAATAGACAGAGAGCACAAATAAGCAAAATAAGAGAGGAGAATGGAGAAATTACAACAAATAAAAAAGAAATACAGAATAACATATGAAAATATTATGAAAATTATATGGAAACAAACTGGATAACCTAGAGGCGACGGACAATATTCTGGAAACATACTGTCCACCAAGAATGAATCTAGAAGAAACTGACCCCTTGAACAAGCAGAGCACTAGAAATGAAATCAAAATAGCAATATAAAACCTCCCTACAAATAAAAGTCCAGGACCGGACGGCTTCACTGCGGAATTCTACCAAACATACAAAGAAAAGCTCATACCAGTACTTCTCAAAATCCTCCAGAAGAGTAAATAGGAAGGAATACTCCCAAAGTGATTCTATGAAGCCAAAATCACCCTCATACCACAACCAGGCAAAGACACTACCAAACAAGAGAATTATAGGCCACTATCTCTGATGAACACAGACATCAAATCCTCAACAAAATAGTAGCAAATAGAATCCAACAACACAGAAAAAAGATTATACATCATGGCAAATTGGGGATCATGCCAGGGACACAGGGGTGGTTCAACATATGCAAATCAATAAATGTAATACAGCACATCAACAAGAGGAAGGACCAAAACCACATGATTATCTCAATAAATGCAGGAAAAGCATTTGATAAAATTCAACACCCACCGATGATGAAAACTATCACCAAAGTGGGCATAGAAGGAACATATCTAGCATCATGAAAGCTATAGAAGACAAACATACAGCCAGCAAAGTAATCAATTGTGAGAAAGTTAATATCTTCCCACTAAAATCTGGGACAAGACAAGGATACACACAATCACTACTCCAACTCAATATAATCTTGGAAGTCCTAGCCACAGCAATCAAACAAGAGGGAGAAGTAAATGGATGCAAATTGGAAAGGAAGAGGTAAAAGTCACTACATACAGATAATATGTTACTATACATAGAAAACCCTTCAAGATCCAGACAAAAATTACTAGAGTTGATCGAAGAATTCAGCAATGCAGCACGTTACAAGATTAAGGTCAAAAATCAGTGGCATTTCTTTGTGCTAACGAAACAGATAATAGTAAAGAGCTGCAGTCAACATGACAGCACTATATTTGTAGGAAAACAGACATATAGGCCAATGGAACAGAATAGACAGCCGAGAAATGAACCCGCAAACATTTAGTCAATTAAACTTAGACAAAGTAGTCAAGAAAATACAATGGAATTGAGACAGTCCATTCAGCAAATGGTGTTGGTAAAACTGGACAGCAGCACGTAAATGAAACTAGAACACTCCCAATGAAGCTAGAACACCATAAACAAAAATAAACTCAGAATGGATCAAAGGCTTAAACATAAGACAATATAAAATAAAGTTCTTAGAGGAAAATATAGGCAAAATATTATGTGACATATGTCTCTAAAATTTTCTCATAGAAGAAATAAAAGCAAGAGTAAATAAATGAGACAAAATGAAACTTGCAAAGTTCTGCAAAATAAGAAACCGGAAGTGAAACAAAAAGACAACCTACGGAATGGGAAATAAATTTGCATATGAAAAAGACAAAGGCTTGATCTCCAGAGTATATAAGCAGCTCATTCACCTGAATAAGAAAAAATAAACAATGCAATTCAACAATGGGCAGAAAACCTAAACAAGCAATTCTCCAAGGAAGACATACACATGTTCAAAATGCACATAAGAAAATGCTCAGTATCACTGATTATCAGAGAAATGCAAATCAAAACTGCAATGATGTATCATCTCACACCAGTCACAATGGCCATTACTCAAAAATCCACAAATGACAAATGCTGGAGAGGCTGTGGGAAACAGGGAACCGCCCTTCACTGCTCGTGGCAATAGAGTTTGGTGCAGCCACTGTGGAAAACAGGATGGGATTTCTCAAAAGCCTAGGAATAGACTTACAATATGACCCAGAAATAACGCTCCTGGGAATAAATCCAGAAGGAACCCCACTTCAGGATTACACCTGCCCCCCAATTTTCATATCCAGCACTATTTACAATAGCCAAGATATGGAAACAGCCTAAATGTCCATCGACAGTTGACTGGATAAAGAACAGGTGGTATATTTATACAATGGAATACTAGTCAGCCATATAAATTGACAACATATCACCATTTTCAGCAACATGGATGCCCCTGAAGAAAATCAGTCTAAGTGAAGTAAGCCAGAAAGAGAAAGAAAAATACCATATGAGATGGATTATCAGTGGAATCTAAAAACAAAACAAAACAAAACAAAAAAAGCACAAATACAAAAGAGAAAAAGACTCGCAGAAATAGAAAACAAAATTTTGGTTGCCAACGTGGTGAGGGGCTCGAAGAGATAGACTGGGAGGTCAAAATTATAGAATAGATAAACAGGTTTGAACTATATAGCACAGGAAAATATATAAAAGATCTAACAGCAGCTCACAGAAGAAAAAATGGGATAACAAATGTCTATATGTTCATTGGAACTGCAAAATTGTGCTCTATGCTGGAATTTGAGACAACTTTGTAAAATGACTCTAAACAAATAAAAAAAGTTAAAAAAAGGAAAAAACATGATCCTAAATATTACAGGTGTAAATATAAATTAGAGAAAAAATATGCAAAAGTGTAGTAAAACCAAAGATTTTGTTTTATGTTTTCTTTTAAGATAAGCAAAATCAAATAACCTATATCCAGGTGCATCATGAAGAAAAGAGAGATGCTCCAAAGAAATAAAGTAAGAAATAAAAAAAGAGAAATAACAATTATTACCTCAGATATACAAAAAAAGGATCATTTTGTCAGCACTTACATGCCAATAAACTGGACAACTTAGAAGAAATAGACAAATGTCTAGAAAAACTAAGAGATAAGGAGAAAAAATAATTTGAACAAACTGATTACTAGAAGACAGATAGAATCTGCATTTAAAAAAATTTTTAAACATTAGTGCAGATTTAAACAGCTCCATTGGATAACTGTTCAAAAATACAAAGCAGGACTTATACTCTCCACACTATTCAAAAATAGTGAAGATGTGGGAAACCCCCAAATTGATACTATGAAGATTTCAACACCCTAATAGCAAAACCAATATTGTACGGGTAAAGAGAACTTCAAGCCAATACATTTGATTAATTTAGATTCAAATATTCTACAAAATATTATTAGCAAACTAAATCCAGCAATACCTAAAATGTATCATACACCATAAACAAATTGGATTCATTGCAGGATCACAAGAGAAGTTCAACATACACAAATCAATCAGTTTGATACAACACATTATAAAAGAAAAAGAGAAAACGGGTGGTCATCCCAAAAAACCCATAAAAACCATTTCACAATATTCAGCATTTATTCATTACAAAAGCACAACAGCAACAACAACAACAACAGCAACAACAACAACAGAAACCTCTTACCAAAGTAGGATTCAGGAAATATATCTCAACATAACTAAAGTCATTAATTACAGAACCACAGACAACATAATATGCAAAAGTGAATAACTGAAAGCCAAATTAAGGAATAAGACAAGGATGCCCACACTCACCATTTCTATTAAACACACTATGGGATGTCCCAACAACAGCAATCGTACTAGAAAAAAATTTATTCAAGTTGTATTGAATGAAGTAAAACTGTTTTTAATTTAGATGACATAATAATCTATATAGAGAACCCTAATTATTCTCCACACCACAACAACTAAAACTAATAAAGACATTTAGCAAAGTAGCATGATTCATGATTAATATACAATAACTGTCACATTTATTTACACTAACAATGAAATATAACATAATTTTAAAACATACATTTGAAATCAGATCAAAAAATGAAAAACCTATGAAAAATCCAAGATAATAAAATCAATAGGACACTGAAAAAGAAATTTGAAGATGATGCAAAGAAATGGAATGAAATCTCAAGGTCTTACTTTAGAGGAATTAATATGGTTAAAATATACATACTACAAAAGATGTCTACAGATATAAAGTGATTCAGATCGAACTACATGATATTTTCCACAGAAATAAAAAAAGTCCTAAGATTTGTAAGGAACTGCAAAAGAAACAGAACTGTAAAAGAAACAATGAGCAAAAAGAACAAAGTTGGAGGCATAAACCATAACCCTCCCAGAAACCAGACTTTATTACAAAAATACAGTAATCAAAACAGCACAATATTGGAAAATGAACAAACAGCGATATAAATGGAACAGAACACAGAGGCAGAAATATAACATCACACTTATGGTCAACTAAACTATGACAAAGTAAACAAAAATATACAATGCCTAAAACACAGTCTTCAGCAAGTGATGTTGAGAAAACTAGACAGCAACATGTAAATCAATGAAATAAGAACACTCCCTCGCACTGTACAAAAATAAACTCAAAATGTATTAAATATCTGAATCAAATAAATGACACAAGATAACTCCTGGAAACTAACATCGGCAAAACAAGAGATAAATTGTCGTAGAGTTTTCTTATGTCACTCTCCAAATCTGAAAACATTAAAAACAAGATAATCAAATAGATCCTAATTAAACTTAAAAGCTTCAACACATCAAAATAAACACAATGAAAATATGAACTTCCAAATGGGAGAAAACATTAGGAAACAATGCAATCAACAAGAGGCTAATTTCTAAAATACACAAATCGTTCATATAACTCCAATTCAAATATCTACAAACAACTCAGCCAGAAAATGAGCAGAAGACAATTCTCCAAAGAAGACACACAGATGACAAACAGGAACATAAAGATATGCTCACATTGCTAATCAATATACAAAGGCAAGACAAAAATTAAACAATGTTTTACATCACACAATTGAGAAGGGCTGTCATCCAAATGTCTACAAATATTAAAGACTTTGGAGGTTGTAGAGAAAAAGGGATTCTCCAACGCTGTTGTTGGGAATGAAAATTGGTGCAACCACTTTGGAAAGAGTATGGAAGTGCCTTTAAATAATAAATATAGGCCTATCATATCACCCAGCAATTCCACTCCTGGATATATAAAACTTAAAACCTGAGAACAAAGAATCCTAGGGTAAAATATAATAAGTACACTTGACTTAATTTGATTTTTCATATGTCTTCTCTGCCAAGGGAAGCAGAAGCAAAACTAAGAAATGATTATTGTATCAGTCTAAACACATCTACACTGCAGAAGAAATGATCAATAAAATTAAAATTCAACCAGCAAAATGGGAGAATATATTTGAAAGAGATATTTTCCATTCATGTTAATATCCAAAATAAATGGCAAACTCATACACCACAACAACAAAAAAGACCAAACAATCCAATTAAAAAAATGTCCATAGGAACTGAATAGATAGATCTGAATCAATTTTCTGTAGAAAACATAAAGTTGGCTAAATGACACATGAAAATATGTTTACAGATTTAATTACTAGGAAAGTCATAAGCCAAAACTGAGACAAGACCTCACACTTGTCAGAAGGCTCTCTTCAAAAAGAAAAGTTATCGATGTTGGTGAGATTGTGGAGAAAAAGGAACACCGTGGACACTGTTGATAGGAATGCAAAGTATTGATTCCATTGCATATATACATCAAATTTTCTTCATCCATTTTTCTGTCAAGGGATGTTGTGTTTGTAGGCCCATGTCAGAAGGTTCTAGAGAATAAGCCCATGGGCTGAACTGGTAAACAAGCTGTGAGGAATGTCACATATCCAGGCTGGAGAAGAAATGGCCTACTAAATGTATGCAGTATGGATGGCTGGATAGCCTATGCTGGGTACGATCCTCAGAGGAAGACAACCTAAGACAAGCACAGCCTGCTGGATAAGAGATGGCCTACTTAATGAAATTCCGTGATGAACTTTAAAAGAATCCTTTATCATATAACATCCTGTGCTTACTGCAGGAGCATGGGGACATATAGTTTAATTTTATTAACATTGTTATAACTTAGATGATATGTGAGTTATTGTGCATGTCCTGTATAAATGCTTCTTCTAAGAATAAATAAACAGGGAACTTCTTCGCTTCTCTCCACACAGTGTTTGTGTGTATATGATATCTTGCCACTGACAGGGTTAGTTTAATTTGTTGGGAGTATCTTAAAAGGGTGTTGTATTATATACAATGCTCTTTTTGCACCTACTGAGATGATTATGTGAGTTTTACTTCTCATTCTATTAGTGTGGCATGTCACCTTTATTGATTTGAATATTTTGAAGTATCCTTAAACCCAGGGATAAATCTCTTTACTCATGTATGTGTATGATATATTGAATGTGTTGTTGAATTCATTTTGCTTGTGTTTTGTTGAGAATTTTGGCACAAACGTACATCAGGGCTAATATTCTATATTTTGCGTATAGTGTCCTTTCTAAAATTGTTATGCAAATAAAGCTGGCATCATAAAACAAGTTTGGAATCTTTCACCCCCTTCAAATTCTTGGAAGATTTGGGGAAGAATTGGTGAAAAATTGTCTTCAAATGTATGACAGAATTCAACAGTAATGTCATCTTGTAAATATTTTCTGGTTTGGGAGGTATGGATTACTAAATTACTCATGCACACTTTTGCTCTATTTAACTTTCTAATTACTTCTTGATTCAGTATGGGAAGACATATGTTTCTGGGAATTTGTCTTTTGTTCTCAGTCATTCAAATTTTTGGCGAGTGGTAATTTCTTATATTGCTATGCATCTCTACAACATGAGAGCTAATATCTTATCTATTATTTCTAATATTATTTGAGTCTTTATTTTCTTAGCCAACCTAAATGTTTGTCCACTTTATGTTTAAAAAAAACAGAGACTGGTATTTATTTTATCTTTTCAATTGTTTCTCTTGTTATTTGCCTTACTCTCATTGAATCAATTTTCTTCTTTATTCTTTCTGTTTTCTCCTAGATTCTTGATGTGTAAAGTTAAGTATTGTGAATCTTTGTTTTTCTTTTATTATTAAATGTCATTTATTTATTTATTTACATATTTATTCGTTTATTTATCATTGAAGTATGCCATTAACAATGTGTCAATCTGTGGTGTACATCATAGTGTCCCCGTACATGTGTATAATTCTGTGCCTATTAAACGTTACTTCATGATATTTAACTTACTGTGCTGTGTCATTCAAAAGAAATTTTGAAAAAATCTTTTATTATATATAGTGGATAACATTTATAAATCTACAGCTCCCAAATATATCCTCTGGCAGCCCCTTTCCGCAGTAATCATAAAATTTCTAGCAGATCTGCTAGTGTGTTTCAGTTTTGTAGATGAAATCATAGTGTTTTCATCCAAATATTTTTTTAAGCTTCTTCATATGTAATGTCATGTATTATATTTCTTTCTCTTTCTGGCTTACTTCAATTAGAATGGCACTTTTGGGGGACATCCATTTTGCTGCAAATATCATTGTTTTATCATTTCTTATTCCAGAATATTATTCCAATTTGTAAATATGGCATAACTTCTTTATACTGTCATCTGTTGTTGGGCAATTAGGTTGCTTGCATGTTGTGACTCTTGTACATAGCACTTCTAAGGACATTGGGGTGCAGGTGTCTTTTTGGAATAGGGTTCCCTTTGATATATACCCAAAAGTGGGATGGCTGGATCGTATATTTTGCTTATTTTTATTCTTTATAGGAATCCCCATCCTTGTTTCCAAAATGACTGCACCAATCTACATTCCTACCAACAGTGTAGGAGGGTTCCCTTTCTCCACAGCTTCCACAGCATTTATTGTTTGTGGACTTTTGAATGATGACCATTGTGACTATTGTGAAGTGATACTTCATTATAGTTTTGTATTGCCCTTCTCTGATAATGATAGTGAGTAATTTTTTTCATATATCTGTGTGGTATTTGAATGTCTCTATTGTAGATTTCTTTATTTAGGGCTTCTGCACATTTAGAGATCGGGTTTCTTGTTTTTTTTTAATTCTTATTAGGTTGTATGAAGACTTTATATTTTGGAAATTAAGACTTTATCAGTTGCATCGATTCTTAATATTTTCTTTAATCTTGTAGGTTGTCATTTTGCTTCTTTTATGATTCCCTTTGTTGTGCAAAAGTTTATAAGTTTAATTAGGTCCCATTTATTAATTTTGCTCTTACAGCCCTTACCTGGGTTGTCTATTCTAGGACATCATTGCTGAGATTTATCTCAGAGTGTTTTGCCTGTTTTCTTCTTGGAGATTTACTGTGTCTTGCTTATACTTAAGTCTTCAAGCCATTCTGAGTTTATTCTTGTTTATGGAGTGAAGGATTGTTCTAACTCCATTGCTCTGCATGCTTCTATCCTGTTTTCCCAACACCACCTGGTGAAGAGATGGTCTTTTCTCTCTCATATTCCTGGCTACTCTGTCAAAGATTAATTGAACATAGACCTGTAGATTTATTCCTATGCTCTCTATTCTGTTCCATTGGTCCATATGCCTGTTTCTTTACCAATATGATGTCATTTTCATTATTGTAGCTCTGCAATAGTGTATGGAGGCCTGATGGTTTATGCCTCCAGCCTCTTTCTTTTACTTCAATATTGCTTTGGAAACTATGGATCTTTTATGAATCTATTTAAAACTTAAGATCATTTGTTTCAGTCCTAAAAAGAAATGTTTTGCATAATTTGATAGGAAATCAAATTTTCTTGCCTCATCATTGTGGCTAGGATTTCCAAGACTATATTGAATTGAAATTGTGAGAATGGGCAACCTTGTCTTGTCTCAGGTTTTTGTGAGAAGGGTTTCAGTTTTTCCACCATTGAGTAGCTTGCTGGTTACATATTTGTCATAAATACCTTTTATTATGTTGAGATATGGTGCCTCTGTTCCCTCTGGGATAAGAAATTTTTTTGCAGATAGGTGTTAAATGTTATCAAATGCTTTTTCTGCATCTACTGAGATGATCATGTGCTTTTTTGTCGTCTCTTTAGTTGATATGGTGTATCACAATTGATTGATTGATTTGCATATGTTACAGCATCCTTGCGTTCCTGGGATGAACCTAACTTGATAATGGTGCATGATCTTTTACATGCTGTTGGATTCTGTTAATAATTTCTTAAGGAATTTTACATATATGTTTATCAAAGATATTGGCCTATAGTTTTCTTTTTAGGTAGTGTCTTTGTCTGGTTTAGTTATCAGGTTAATGTTGGCCTTATGGTGTGAGTTTGGGAGTTCTAGCTCCATATCAATCTTTTGGAAGTATTTGAGGAGGACTGTTATGTATTTTTCTTTGTATGTTTGGTCAAATTCCCCTGTGAAGCTATTTGGGTCTGAAATTTTGTTTGCAGAGATTCTTTATTTTATTGATAACTCTATTCCATTTCTGGTGATCTGTCAGTTCAAATGGTCAATTTCTTCTTGATGCAATAAAGGTGGGCTGAATATTTCCAGAAACTTCTCCATTTCTTCTAGGTTATCCAGTTTGTTTCCATGCAGTTGCTCATGGTAATCCCTTATGATATTATGCAAATTTGTTTTACTCTTAGTAGTTTCTCCATTTTCATTTCTTATGTTATTTGTGTGCTCTCTCTTTTCTTCTTGGTGAGCTGTCCTGAGTTTTTTCAGTTTTGTTGATTATTTCAAAAAACAATAAGATTGATTTTTTCTATTTTTTAATTTTTATTTCTATTCTTTCTCCCTTGATCTTTATTTTCCCACTTTTTGGTGACTTTTGGTTTTGTTGGCTCTTCTTTTCATGATTAGTTTACATAGAACGTTAGATAATTTACTTGAAATTGCTCTTCTACTTTGAGGCAGAACTTGTCATTATGAACTTCCTTCTTAAGCCTGCTTTAACTGTATTCCATAGACTTTGTAAAGTGTTGTGACATATTTCTCAAGATTTTTTTTAATTTCTTCTTTTACTACAACACCTCCCCCCTTGTTTTAGTACCATGTTTTTTAATTTACATGTTGTCATATTTTCTCCATTTTCTGTGATTGATTTCTAGTTTCATGGTATAATACTCAGAAAAGATGCTTGAAATTATTTTTATCTTCTTAAATTGGTTGAGGCTTCTTCTGTGCCTGAGTAAATAAACTATCCTAGGAAATGTTCCATGTGCACTGGAAAAGAATATATATTCTGTTTTGGGGAGAAGTACTGTTTTGAAAACATCAACCAACTCCAATTATTTTATCGTATCTTTTAGAATCTTTGTTCCCTAATTAATTTTCTGTCTGAAAGACCAGTCTAGTGATGGTAATTGGGAGTTATATTCTCCTACTGTGATTGTGTTCCCATTGATTTCTCACTTTTTATCTATTAGTATTTGCTTTCTGTATTAAGGTGCTCCAATATTGAGTGCATATATCTTAATGAGTATAATACCCTCATTTTTATTGCTCCTTTAATTATTATATCATGTCCTTGTTTATCTTTCTCTATGGCCTTTCTTGCAAAGTCTACTTTGTGTGAAGTCAGTACTGCAATTCCTGCTTTCTTGTCATGTCCATTTGCATGGAATATACTTTTCCATCTTTTGACTTTCAATTGATGTGTGTTCCTCTTACTAAAGTGGGTCTCTTGTATACTTCATAATGTAGAGTCTTGTTATATTATCCAATCTGACAATATATATCTTTTGATTGAAGCACTAAGTCCATTAACATTTGTAAAAATTATTTATAAACTGGTGTTTATTTCCATTTTGAACTTAATTTTCCGGTTGATTTGGTATTTCTTTTTTGTTCATTTCTTTTTCTGTTTGTGGCTTGATAAGTTTTCTTTTTTATCTTGGTTTTTTTCTGGCTTTGTGACTTCATTGTAAGATTTTGACTTATGGTTACCCTGTTTTGTATGTATATTGACCCGTTACTATAACTGTTTATATCAACTGAAAGGAATACAAACTCAAACCCATCCTACAGAGAACAGAAACAGGAAGAAAATACTCTGTATTCTCCTATTTCACTCTCTGACACTTAAAAATTTTGATGTCCTGTTTTACAACATCATGTTTATTCTGTTGTAAGTCATTGTAGCTATTGCCTTTCTAATTATGACTTTCTCATTTCTATAGCATCCTGCTTCTTCATTTTTAGAGAAGATGTTTCATTATTTCTTTTTCTGTTGCTAAATTCTTTTAGTATTTGCTTGTGTGGAAGTTATTTATCTCTCTTTCTATTCTAAAGGATAGCCTTGCTTGATACATTATCTTAGATAGCAGCTTTCTCTCATTCTCGACTTTGAATATGCCTTGCCACTGCCTTCTGTCTGTTGTATTTGTGTGGGAAACGTTTTTCTAAATATAATGTATATAATTATATATATATATATATATGTAAAGAATACCTACAAATGAAGTTAACAAATAAGGAGAAAACGTTTATAATAAAAAATAGAAAAAATTGATTGTAGAATTTAAAACTGTTCCAAAGAAATTAAAAGATCTCTTATGTTAATGTTGTGAAACAATGTGTTTGAACCAACCATACTACCCAAAGGAATCTATATTTAATTTGATTCTTGTTAAAATACCCATGAGATTTTTCCATTAAATAGAAGAAATAATTTCAAAAATTTTAATGTAAACACAAAAATCATGAGTTGACAAAATAATCTTGAAAAAGAGTATTAAATTTAATAGTGTAAATTCTCAGATGTTAAACAGTCTTTCAAAGCTTTAGTTATTTAAACAATATGATACTGGTTCTAAAACTGACACCTATCAATAAAAGAGAATAGAGCAACCAGATATAATCCCTCACACCTATGATCAATTAACCCATGAAAAAGGAAGCAAGAGTATGAAATGAAGAAAGGAGATTCTCCTGAAAAAGTTGTGCTGGCGAGATTGAACAAGTGAAATATAGATTAGAATATTTCCTCACATTGTATACAATCAGTAAGCACAGAATATCTTTTATATATTTTGTTTACTTATATTTCTTGCAGCTGTAATTTATAGATCTATGTTAAGATAATTTATTTCACTTATCAAATATATTCCTATGTTATTCTTCTTGGTATAAATTTACACGCAATTGTCTTCCTAATTTCTCTTTCTGATAATGTGTTGTTACTATATAAAAATGCAATGGATATTTTGCATATTAATTTTATATTCTGCAAGTTTTCTTGGTTTGTTCATTATTTCTATCAGTCACTGGAGGAGACTATGAAGTTTGTTATCTATGTATAAATAGGTCATCTTTAAAAATTTTACTGCTTGCGTGCAAGTTGTATGCATTTTATATTTTTTCTTGACTAGTTGTTCTGGCTAGGACTTCTAGTAGCGTAATTTATGACTTGTGAGAATGAGCTACTTTTTCTTATTATAGGACCAGAGGAAAACCTTCCTGTATGTTAACATTGAACTTGATGTGAGTCATGGGTTTCTCATATATGGCTTTTGTTATGTTTAGTCATATTATATCTAGAGCGAATTTGTTAAGAATTTTTTATAAAAATGTTAAGATCAGATCTGTGAAAAATATTCCTACATATATTGAGATTGTTATTTTTCAATTCTTTGTTTTTTAAGGGATGGATCACATTTATAGATTTTCATACGTTAAATAAAATTTATGAATCAGGACTAAATCCAACTTAACTATACTTTATAATACTTATAATATGCCATGAATTCAGCTTGCTAATATTTACTTTGAATGGAATATACACATACTGAAGGAAAAATTTACATTGTAGCTTGAGTGAACACTTATTTATTGAAACATTCTATGACTCATTTTGAATTTGGCTTATGCTTATTGGAATTTATATCTAAATAAATAATACAAATTTTTTAGAACTGGATTTACTACAGATTACTGATACAGAACATAGCTATTATTAACAACTGGTGCACAAAACACTTGCCTTAAAATGCCGCATTATAGTAACATTGCCAGCTGTTTCAGGACTGAGAAACATATTACTTCCTAAATTGCATTACCTGGTATTTTCCATCCCAACCCACATATATTGTTATTTCTTTGTTTTTTCATTGTTTGTTTGTTTGCTCCTTAATGGAGGCACATTTTATTGAACCCAGGATCTTGTGTATAAGTGTATTTATCAACATCATTTTGGAATATTTAACAGAAGCCACAAGAGTATGGATTATAAAGATGACAAGAAAGTTTATTACTTCTAGGGACTGAAAAACCTCTGAATGAAAGAACGGTAAAAATAAACTTTAGTAAGTATACTATAAGATTATCTCTTTTTTAATTTTAAAGTAGAATACTAAATTACTTTTGTTTTACATAGAGCACTGAATTACAATTTAAAACAAAAACTCCCCCCTTTGGGATTTCTTAAATTTGATTCATTTTTTTAATCTAGTTTTATTTCATAAATATTTACCATTTATTTATAAACATACCAAATAAGCTGATAATTATTCTGCTCATGTTTTGAATATAGAGCTACTTATTGTAAAGTACACAGATAAATAACTACTTCCATTTCCAAATCAAATATAGTTTCACATTAATTACAAATTATAATGAAATATGTATACCTTTTCTGTACAAGTTTACACAAGTTTCACTTTAAATTCTGAAACTTTAAAATTATTTTATATATTTTGTTCTTTATTTATACTCTGTTCACCAATCTGGTATAAATTTGTGTACAAAAGGTTGCAGATTGGTTTTATTTCATAGACCCCAAAATTAAATTATTTAAAAAGATTTTGTGGGGACAATATTTACTGAACACTATAAAAGTAACCATCATATATGCTTCATTTTAAGTAAATGAATGAGAAGTAAACAGTGGCTGAATGTTTCACTTGATTTGTTAGGAGACCAGTCGTTTTGTGATGTCACATCTACTCAGGGTGAGAACCACTATGATGGCCTAGCAGTTTATCTTTACAGGCCTGCTGCAGCATCATTTGAATCTGCAGTGCTCAAAATCCCACAGATTAGAAATGTAGCTGTAGAAAAAGTTATTTAAATGGCAAAAGTTTCATCAGAATTTGAAGATGTGTCCCATAAATATGGATCAACTGGTTCAGTAAACTCCAGTAGATCTCTATTGTGTGAACAAATATTCTCTGATGACTTGGACTTGAAGTCTATGACTGAAGAAAATGCTTTTCAGACTTTGTCTGAAGAATTCTTGATATAAAGAACATTTTACAAATATTGTGTCTCTAAACCAGATGAAGATAATGATTTTTGTTTTCTGGCATTTCCAAGAAAACTCTGGAAAATGCCTGGGAGTGACCAATTTAAATCCATCTTGTGGGATGATAATGGAACTTCCATAGTGATTGATGAAGATGTCTTTAAGAAGGAAGTTTTGGAAAGAAACGCCTCTTTCAGAATATTTGAAACTGGAAGTATGAAAAGTTAAGTTACACAGCTTAAACTTTATGGGTTTAGTAAAGAGTGGCAGAATTTTCAAAGATCTGCTTGTATAGATGTCTTTCTAGCAGAAGAAAAAGTAGTTTCTGTTTTAAGCAAGGTACTCCGATATTTTAGTTACCGCTTGGTAACTTATATATAAAATTTTATTTTGTACACCAATCTATGGTAATGTAAATGTAAAGCTAGATTTTGAAAATTTTATAAAACTACTAAGGCTAAAATACTTTATTTTTTCTAAAAAATTAGGTCAGTGTCTTAAGTAGTCAAGACTATGAGAAACTTTTCTTGCAACCATGAATCTTATCAGAAATCTAAATAAAGTTATTAAAGCTGCTTTTTAAAAGTGGCATTCACAGTTACTGCAAATGCTAACCCTTAAATTTGATGACTATACTATTTAAATGTGTATTTTCCAAATAAGGAACTTCAAAATATTGTCAGCAATGTTCACATTTTGATAATATTATCTTTGCATTGTAAACTTGAAATCTGAGATTTTATAGGTTAGGCTTATTGTAGTCTTGTATTTTGGTTTAAATTTTACTAAAATCTTTCTCCTTTGGGTCTAGCTGCAGTTCTATCATTATCCAAATTTTAAACTAGTTTGCCCCTAGCTTTTAGTGAGAATTAAAAGAAGAGTTGGGATTAAAAATGCCCCTCTGATATCTTCATTGGCTGAAGAATTCAAGAAGAAGCACATTTAAGCAGGGGATTATGTGGATAATCATAACTCTGGTTTTGTGACTGACACTAGTGCAGAAAATGCATTTTTGCCTTCTGCAAATTTAAACATGCCTCTAATAATAAAGCCCTCTACTAGCCACATAATTGGTGATACAACTACCCGGATCAGAGGTAATTTTTCTCCTCCATCATCAATGTCAGTTAGACCACCAGAACAAATTGCTGTGGATCAACGTGCTATTTTAAATCAGTTGACCACTGTCCACGGGCACTCCCAAAGCAGCTACACTGAAGCAAATGGCCATGTTGTGAACTTCATTACAGCTACAACTTCTACTTCTCAGTACAGCATCTTGTCTCCCACACAGAGCAATTATTTTGGACAGATGTTGGAGCCTTCTACTTTTCCAAATAGATATCACAACATATCTGCCAATGAAGGTCGATTTTCTCAGCTTCAACCAGGGAGCAACACACGGTTTCCAGTGCCAGTGATAGCTGATATATCAGCTAACTCTCCTTCAAGGCCAACTCATCAGCCATCTTCAGCTTATGGACGTCAATCAAATTACAACTGATCTACCATAGGACTACCAGATTATGCAGGATAACAAAGATTAAAATTGATGTTGGCAAATGTCGACAAATATCTGCAATTTTCTTATTTGAAAAATAAACATAGATGTGTATCTGTATTTTCCTTATTTATTTTAAATAGAGTTAAGAGTTAAATGGGAGACTAAGTTACCATTTAAACACAAAAATAGATATTTGATATGATCATTTGATGGAAAAATATGGGAGTAAATTTAAATAATTTCTTGTAAGGAAGAAGAAGAAATGGAAGAATTTGGAAAAAGACTAAAACATGGAGAGAGGGAAAATTACTAAGTGGTTTCTGGTTCATCCTGGAAAGAATTAAAAGTGTTAAGTTAGGATAGGTTGGAACTGGAAATAAATGCAGGAACTGGCCCAGGTATCATGATCTCTCTTATGTCATCCCTGGAATCATAAAGCTCACATGATGTAGTCTCAGATGGCACATTCAGCATGTGGTACAATTTAAGAAGTAATTTTATCTATGGTCTTATTTGTGCTGTTCTCAAAGCATTCCAGTTGGTGCTTTAATTTCCTGCCCTCAAGATTCTACACTATATTTTCTAGTCAATACTTTATTTTGCTTTTATGTTCCAGCCAAATACATTCTTACGTCCTCAGGGTGGCACTTAATTCCTTAAAAACTCTTAGCCCACAAACTTAACTCTGTTTAGTCATTTATTTATAAATCTGGCAACTGACTACCTTGGCATATCCTTACATTTCACTGTATCTAGAGATACATCCAGGCAAATGCTTGTCAACAATTTAAGTTGCAAACTCAACACTTTGGCTCCAGCTCATCCTTGGAATTTCGGTGTCCTCCTTTTACCTACTTACACTTTCCCAGTGTCAGCACAGAAACCACCTCCTCCAGATATTTTCTGTCTATTCCCCATTCCTTGTCTAACTTGGATACCAGCACAGTAAGCAAAGCACATGCCACCTGATGCATTTTAGTATTTAGTGAATGAAAAATACATGTTGACTTTAAGCAAAATCTACTTTCCTGAAACAACAAAACTCTCATGGTTTTCAAAATATTTCGTTATGGTCTTTACTCTTCACCACAAAGTAGCTCGTTTCATAGCCCAAATACTAGTCATTCAAGACAGTAATTGGAGGCAGATCCAGGAGACAAAGTATGAGTTTCTTCTTAATTCATGCCTCCAGAGGACTAAAGCATTCCATTCTCATTTGTTGGGTTTTTTCCTGTCTCTTCATCACCCACCCACCCCAAAATAGCTGAGTTTCTTCCCCATACCAATTACTATCCTGACTTCTATTTAATTTACTTCTTAGAATCAGAGCTTTGTACAGAAGAGTCAGTGCCATTGCAAACCTTTAATGAACGTTTGTACAACCCACAAAACCTTCCCCCTTCTAACCTTTACCAAGGGAGTATCTAATAGGTACTAGGCCCTTGTATGTGGTGGTCATATTCAGTAACAAAATTGCAATCTTATATGTGAGGACTAGAAGGAGGTGAAGGTTGTGGAATTAAAAATTTGTTCAACTGCAAGAATACCAAATTTCTGCAGATATTAGGAAATATGAAATATTCATGGAAGATTTGACAATTTCCCATTAATTTAAAATAAAATGTGAAGCATTTTCAGAATGTGAAATGCACTGAAATGCTGGAAAAATTGTAGGCAATGTCAGGGAGCCTTAGGCTTCTGCTCACAATCATGCTGCCAGTGCCAGCTGATAATAATTGAATGGCACTTTGAGTCCTGAAAAATGTGTCATCAGTTGTGAAGAAAGCCTTTGATAATATGGAGAATGGGCAAATGGGCCAGGGTAATCTCTAGCAATATCCCAGCAATATGACCTTTACCAAGAGAAGAAAAGAGCCCACTTGCAGCAGGAGAACTGTGTCTGGACAGCAGTGGTTGTTCCTACAACAGAAACATCAAACTTTTATATTTGTCAGCTCAAATCTGATGGTGGCTATGTTGTTGCTTACATTAGCATTCTGGGGCTCAGATGGATTGATTCAATAGTTAGTTTCCAGCTCTCTTATCAGTCAATGGGTCTTACCATGATCATCTTAACAGGGTTCTATACTTATAAGTCAAAAGTTACAGTTTACTTTCAAAATTAGAAATTCTAAAGAAGAATTTTGTTTGTTTGTCCATCTGTGGTTTTCTACCAGGGAAATCTAGACTATTGGCAAAATTACAAAAGTGGGGTTGTGCTTTGAAAATTATTATGAGATCGGCCGACTGAATTCTTCCCACTAAATACTGCAAATCTGTCTACCACTGTGTGTGTGTGAAGATGGATTGTTAAGCAGTAAATTTTTCTTAGCTGAGTAATCAGTGAATTATTCCTCTGCATCTGGCAGTATCTCTGTGAATTAAGAGTTCCATTGAGCCACCAGAATTTCTTCCGATCAGGGAGAGGTAGATTATATTTCTCCCAGTATAAAATTTGTTACCTGTTCGTTGAATCCCGAACTGATGCTAGGGCCAGACCACTGAACCCTTGAATTGGACTGAAGCATATACATACTCCAGTCCCCAGAGCCCAGCACAGGACTGTGTCTCTTATTAATTTAAGTATATATCCAAGTTTTTTTCTTTTAATTCTCATTGTTGACATAACTTATTTTGTCTTTGAACACCCGTTGACTAATTTATAGAGACTGAACCACTGACTTATTCCTGTTCAACTACAAATTGCAATAACCTTTCTTTCCTTGGACTACCTGGAATAGAGTGAGTGTAGTCATCATTTTGAAAGCAGTCCTCAGTCCTAATAATGCAGAATCTTTACACATCTTTGCCCAGCACTTGAGCAAGAATGTTTGTTTTGGATCTCTGGCATTATTCACACATCCCCTAATTAAACCATGAGAAAACACCACATTTTTATCCAAAATCAAGTCTTTGTCAATATTGCATTCCCATTGCAAAACAGTTAAGAATTGTAGGATTTCTGAGATTTTACCTTGCTGAGATTTTTAGCAACCTAGCATGATCATTTCTTACAGATGCTGTCAGGGAGATGAGACCATCATTCAGAGACAGTGAACTTTATCTCTCACAGCAAGAGCAGCCATTATTAAATTTGTATCTATTCCCTAATCTCAGATGAATACACAGAGTGAAATTTTGATGCCTTCAGAAACAGTGGGCTGTTAACCTGAAGAAAGTTTAAGGCATGGTAAAACACTAATTTTAATATTATCTTTATGAATAATTTATTAGAATCACTTATTTTTTAGTATCTTTACCTAGGATAACTATATCATGACTCAAGTTTACTTGCTGCATAAACAATCATGAGAAATGACATGGGAAATAATTACCATTGACTTTCCATTTTTCCTTCAGCTTTTATTGATATATAACTGGCAAAAAACATTGTGAAAGTTTAGGTGCACAGGATAGTGATTTGATTTACAAATATCATGAAATAAATATCATAGCAATTTTAGGGAATATTCATTATCTCATTTAGATACAATTTTAAAGAAATACAATTTGTCTTTTGGTTGTGATGAGAAAACATATGGTCTAATCTCTTAGCAACGTTCATATAGAACATAGAACAGTATTAATTGTAATTTTCATGTTACTAAGGGGCATCCCCATAACAGGTTTATTTTACTACTGGATGTTTGTAGTTTTTGAGTGCATTAATTAAATTCTCCTTTCCCAACCCCTGCCTCTGTTAACTACAAATGTAATCTTTTTTCTATAAGTATGTTTCTTTGTTTTTGAAGTGTACATTAATGTATAACACTGTGTTAGTTTCTCTTACACAACATACTCTTTTCTATATTTAATATGTTTCAAACTGATCAGAAGAATAAATCTAGTTATGATATGTTGCTATCTAAAGATATTTCATAGTTATTGACTATTCCCCATAGAGTACATTTTTTTCACTGACTCATTTAGTTTGCAAATTGAAAATTTTCTCTCTTAATTTTCCTCAACTATTTCTTTTTCTTCAACACATTTCCTTCCTTTTTTTGAACGAACTCTTTTTTTCTTTATGTGTAACTCCTTTTCTGTTTTGTTGTGTTCATTTGTTTTAAATTCCAATTATGAGTAAAACAATTCAGCATTTGTCATTCTCTACCTGAATTATTTCACTTTGCATATAACCCTCTTAGTCTACCAATTTGTTGCAAATGACAAGAAATTATTCATTTTAGATCTGAGTGATACCCCATTGTATTTTTATGTGTGTTTGTACATAATAATAAATATACATATATATATATTTAGTGTGTGTGTGTATATATATAGATAAATCTTTAGTTAATAGATGGGTCAATATATATACTATAAACACATATCTTCTTTATCCATCATCTATTGATGAGCAATTAATTTGCTTCCATATCCTGGCTATTTTAAATAATGCCACAGTGAAAATAGGACTGACTTTATCTTCTCTGATTAGTGTTTTTATTTTCTTGGAATAAGTATCCAAATATAGAAATGTTGGATCATATTTCATTTTTAATTTTTAGATAAAACTCCATACTTTTTTCCACAGTGGCAGCACAAATTTACATTCATTCAATCAGTGCATCAGGGTTCTTTTTCTTACATTCTCACCAACACATATTTGTTATCTTTTTGATAATAATCATTATGACAGGACTGACATAAAATCTCATTGTGTTTTGGAGTTGCATTTTTCTGATGGTTAGTGATGTTGACCGATTTCATGTGCCTGTTGGTTCCCATTCCCCCACTGTATATTCATTTCAGTAATGGGCTAAATGACCATAACTGTCTGATTTCATTTTTTGGCATTCCATTGTGTTCCATTATTCTATTTGTTCTGTGCCACTACCATATACATTACTGTAGCTTTGTATTATAGTTTAAAATCAGGGACAGTGATACATCCTCTTTGTTTTTGTCAAAGTTGTTTGGGTTTATAGTTTGTTTTCTTTTCTTTTATTTTTTTTAGTGATTTCAACTCTTTTGTGTTTACATGTAAATTTAATAATTATTTTTTGTAAGTGTCTGAAAATGCACTAGGTATTTTAATAGGGACTGAATTTAATTTGTGTATTTTGTTGTCTACTACTGTCATTTAAACAATATTGTTTTCCTACTCTATGAACAGAGTATATCCATTCATCTGTTTTCATTATCTTCAATATCTGTTATAAATATTTTATAGTGTTCTGAGTACAGGTCTTTTACCTCCTCGGTTGGATATATTTTTGATTTTTTTTTTTTTGGAATGCAACAGTAAATGAGACAGTTCCCTCAATTTTTCTATCTGTTAACTTGTTGTTAGTAAGTAGGAATGCAAGATTTCTGTATGTTAATTTTACATTCTGAAATTTTGCCAAATGCATTGATAATCCCTAGTAGTTCTGTGGCATCATTTTTAGGATTTCAATTTAAATTATTTCATTTGCATACAGATACGTCTACTTCTTTTCTTAATTCACTGTATTATATTTATATTTATTTTGGATAGCTATGGCTAGAATTTCCAATACAATACTGAATAAAAGTAGTAAGAGAGAACATTCTTGCCTTCTTCCTGCTCCAAAAGGAGATTCTTTCAGCTTTTAATCAGTGAGAGTCATGTTAGCTGAGTTCTTGTCATATATGACCTTAAGTGTGTTGAGGTATGTTTCCTTATGCCCACTTTGAGGAGAAATATGATCATAAATAGATACTGAATTGGCCTAAATATAATATGATTCTTTTGAGGTGACCATATAATTTTTATTCTTCAATTTGTTAGGTGTATATCATATTAATTAATTTGTTCATAATGAATCACATTTACATCCCTGGAATAAATGGAATTATTCATAATTTATAATCCTTTTTATGTATTGTTTGCTTTGCTAACATTTTAGTGATGATTTTTGTATCTATGCTTATCAATAGTATTTAACCTGCATTTTTATGAGGTATTTGTTCCAGTTTTAGTAGTAGTGTGATACAGAATATTGGGGTAGGAAGCCTTCCTTCCTCTGCAAATTTTTGGAATTCTCTGAGAAGTATAGGTGATAGCTCTTTTCTAAATGTTTGGCAGAAGTCACCTGTGAAGCTGTCTAGGCCTGGAATTTTGTTTCTTGGGAGATTTTATTTAATTACATGTTCAATTTCATTAGTGATAATCTGTTCATATTTTCTGTTTCTCATTCCATCCGGGAGATTATGTCTTTCTAACAAATAGTCCATTTCTTCTAGGGTTTGCATATTAATTGCCATGTATTTTTTATCTCATTATGATGCTTTGTGTTACTTTGATATAAGCTGTAACTTCTTATTCATTTTTTTAGCTTATTAATCTGTACTGTTTATTTTGCTGATGAGTCTGGTAAAAGTTTATCAATTTTATTTTTCTTTCAAAAGCCATTATTTAGTTTGATTAGATGTTTCTAATTTAATGTTTATTTTATTTATTTATGTTCTGACCTTTCAGATGTCTTTCCGTCTACTAATAAGTTTGTTTAATATTTTGCTACATCTTTTGTTTGTAAGATTATGTTAAAAGAGAGAGATGTTTCTTATTTGTATAAGTGGGATTATTTTGCTATAAGCATCCCTATTAATACTGCTTTTGCTATACCCCATGGAATTTTTTTGTAGTTATATTTTCATATATAATTTTTGATTTATACAGCAATCCATTTGTTGTTTAATATTGTATGATTTATCCTCCACACTTTATTATTTTTCCCAGGTTTTATCTTTAAGTAAATTTCGATTCTCACAGAAGCCATGTTACTTCACAAAACAAGGAGAAATATGCTAAAACCTATTCAAAAATATGAAAGAGCCAAATTTTCTAAAATTTTCTTTGAAAAATGAACAAAGCTGTGGTTATTATCCTCCCTGACTTTAGAACATACAACAAAGCTATAGTAATGAAAACATCAAAATATGGCACTAAAAGAGACACACAGATCAATGGAACAAATAAAGAGTCCTAAAATAAACCCACACACATATGGTCAATTAGTCTACAATGAAGGGGGCAAGAGTATACAATGGAAAAAAGGCAGTCTCTTCAACAAGTAGTTCTGGGAAAACTGGACAGTACATGTAAATGGAAGATGTAAGAGCACTTCCTTCCATAATATAAAAATAAGATAAAAATTGATTAATTTCCTAAATGTAAAACCTGGAACTACACAATTTCTGACCAAGAACAGGAGCAGAACTGACTTTGAGATAAATCATAGCAATATTTATTTTTCTTCTAACTCCTAAGTGAAAAAAAAGGAAAACTGACAATAACAGTTTTTAGATTACTGTGGAAAAAATAGATATAGTATGTGATACAGGGATTCCACTTCTTGTAAAAGGGTGAAGTGCAAAATCTTTTGCAGAGCAAAGGAAACCTTCAGCAAGACTTATTACAAAACACAGAATACCAAGAAGAATTTCAGACAATGAAACCAACATTTTGTTAATATCAATAATATATATATAGTATATAAGGCACATTATTTAAAAATCAAAGACCCCAACTTAAAAACAGCTTAAGGATCTTCTTGGAAACTTTCAAAAACAGACATGTGGATGATTTTCATGCACATAAAAAGAAACATAACGTTGCTATTCATTAGGAAGATGTAAATAAAAACCAGAATGAAATATAATCTCACAGCAACCAAAATTGCTAATAAAAAGTCTTCAAATGACAAACATTTATAAGAATGTTGATAAAAGGGAACTCAGGTACACATTTGGTGGAAATATAAATTGATGCATCCACTATTATAAAAGTGTGGACAGTGCCCATAAAAGGTAGAAATAGAAGCATTATATGTTGCAGAAATTCCAGGTTTTGGTATAAATCTGAAAAAAATGAAAACACTAATTTTAAAGTATATATTACCCCAAATGTTCTTAACATCATCATTTATAATAGTCAAGGATAGATGCACAACTCAACTGCCCATCAACAGATGATTGTCTGAAGTAGACATGAGATATAGATAACATAATAAATACTTAGTCATTGTCATATCAAAAAATAAAATTCTGCCATTCTGAGTAATGTGACTGGACCCAGAGTGTGTTGCACATAGGAAAATAAGTCATACAGAGAAAAACACTCTATGTTATCACTTACATGAGGAAACTAAAGATATAAGAGAAATAATCATAAAAAACAGAGACAGAATCACATATATATGTGTAGTGTACCAAGTAGTGGTTTCCTCTGGGAACAGGGAATTTGGATATAGAAGACAGAAATGTGCAAGCTACTAGTTATAAATTAGAGAAGCAACAGGTCTATATTTACAGCACAGAGAAATATTTTAATAATTTAAATGATTTTAAGGAGATTGTAGGCATATATTATAGTAAAATGTGCATGTATGTGGGAAAAACATTGAAGAAAAGAACCCAGGAAAAACAAAATATTTTGTAGTACTCTGAAATTAAGGGAGGTGATATGTTCAATTTCTTTACTGTTCTTATAATGTCCTTAGTAGAATTTAAGCTTTTTAATGAAAATGCATACAGTTTTAAAAAAGTGACATAAGTTTAAGCTATTTCTGCCTCTCCACTTAAATCTACAGTCAGTGAAATGATCACATTTCAACAAAAATAAGTACAACACAAAACAATACTCCAGAACGCATGTGTACAGCTGAAGTTTGATGGGGTAAAATAAATAAAGGAGGCTGAACTGAGGGAAGAGAAGTGTTGGTGCCTGCATCCAAGGCCCACTGACTAGGGTATCTGAGCCCACAGGTTCAGAGTACCCAGTAGAAACAGGGTCTCAGTGGCTCACACAACTTCAGTGTCCAACTGCACCAGTACTCATGGTCACAGGTAACTAAGAGGGAGCCACAATGGAGACAGAAATTCCATCCTTCAGACACTCAGACATTCATGACACTTTTCCTACTCCCCATTCACAGTGGTGGAGACAAGGTACCTTTCAACACTGGACATGGCTAAGACACTTGTCTGATTCCATCTACCCACCTGTCTTTACACCTTTCCTCAATGTGTACACTGAGTCTCAAGGAATAACAGATAAAAGGAATGGTTCACCTTCCCAGTGACTACAGCGGCATTAACTACCAGAGATGTCCAAGAATTGACAATATAAGCAATTATTTATCCAGACAGTAACGACTGGAAAGTGCCATTTTCAATTATTATCAGAGGTAGCTCAGGTAAATAAAACCAAATATTGTGCAGTAATTTAAACTACCAGAACAAAAAAGCAAGGACTCCAACTCCCTATATGTTATTTAGTGTCATCAGAGCAATAATTTACCAAGATCATGACCAATCACAGTAGCATTCTAGGGCACACACTCACACAGATACAAACACACGGACACCGACACAGATGCAGACACACACGCACACACACACTCACACAATGTCAACCTTGCAGTAAACAAAGATAAAGTCATGGAATGTTGCCATATAACTAATAGAGAATCCAAATAGGTGTCATACAGAAACTCAATACAAAAACAAAACTCAGAAAGCAGTTTAGTGAGCTCAGAATTAAAATAAATGATGGTAAGTAAAACATTACCTAATAGACTGAAACTGTAAAATAACCAAACATTGTTTGAGGACCAGATGAACTTAGTAAATGAGATGAAGAATGCAACAGAAAGC
This sequence comes from Vicugna pacos, assembly GCF_048564905.1. NCBI lineage: Eukaryota > Metazoa > Chordata > Mammalia > Artiodactyla > Camelidae > Vicugna > Vicugna pacos. The sequence goes on from NW_027328739.1 coordinate 1,522,481, forward strand.
ATTGGAAGAAGACTGTCTTTGTGGAAGAGAGATTAGCAAAGTCACCAAAACAAAACTAGAAATGATAGGAGAGGGCAGAAATTCAAGATATTAAAAAGTGAGGAAATTCTACAATAGCCATCAGACTTCTTCAGGAAGTGTACAATTGAGTGAAATCCTGGATGGAGAAGAAAATTAGATGGCAGCTGATGGTTTATTTAAAGAAGTAATAGTTGATTACTTCCCGAACCTGGGTAAGGAACTGATATACAAGTCTGTGAGCCAACAAAACACCAATAACTTTAAGACAAAGAGACCTCCTTCAAGATATGTCATATGCTAATTGGCAAGTGAATGACAGAGTAAAATTTTAAAGACAGTGAAAGAAAGTTATGATAATCTAGAAAGGAACCCCCATTAGGCTATCAGCAGATTTCTGAGCAGAAAACATATGTCAAGGGTAAATAAAATGACATTTTCAAACTACTGATATAAAAAATCTCTCAACTAAGAATACTCTACCTTGCTCAGTTATCGCTTAGATATAAAGTGAAAATAAAGACTTTAGCAGACAAACAAAACCTGAAAGGTTTAAAAAAGCAAAACAGACACATCTTACAAGAGGTGAAGAAAAGAGCTATTCTAAGAAAAATAAAATGGCAAAAATACACAAAACATTGAACAAAATGCTAAGCAGAGACCACAAGAAATTTGTAACTGTTTCTTTGGGTATGTTTTTAAATGCTACTATTCTATATGGATTAAAGAGAGAAAAATAGGAAATCAGTTGCAAAAAATATAGATACATCAATCTGGTAAGTTGTTCACAACAGTATAAGAAACAATTTTAATCTGTAGTCATAAAATGTAAAGAGTAAAAATAAAACAATATTAAAGGAAGATGCTATCAGCACAAAAATGACTAAATTATACATGAGATGTTTTAATTTTAATTGAAGTACAGTAGATGTACTATATTGTGTAGTTTCAGACGTACAGCTTAGTGATTCCAACATCTTTGTAGATTATATTGCATTATAAATGATTACAATAATTGTAACATTCAATTATTTTATGTTATTGTGAATAACTCAGTGATCTATACAGATTATCCTTGTTGTTTATCTCCTTTATGTATATTACATTGTATTTGTCAATGTCCTACCATTAAATTGCCTTTCCCTTCATCTTTGGTAAACATAAATGTTTACTGGTTTCTTTCAGTCTGCTTCAGTCTTGTCTAACAAATCTCTCTATCCTTCTACCATGTTTCTATCAATCTATCTATTTATCTATCTACCTATCTATCTATCATGTGCCTATGTATATATCCTTCTATCTAATTATTTATCTATCATCTATCAATAGATAGCTTTAGATAGATGTAAACAGATAAGTGTTATTATTTAGATTTCACATATAAATTAAATTATATACTTTTGTCTTTGTCTAAATTACTTCACTAAACAAAGTATATACTAGGTCCATTCATGATGCTGAAATAGCAATGTGTTATAATTTTTCATGGCTGAGTATTATTCCATTGCATATTTATAGAACCATCATATATTCTTAAGTCCATAGTCTACTGTGGACTCTTAGATTGCTTCCCTGTCTTGCATATTATAAACTGTGCTGTTGTGAACATTAGTCCTTCTCAATTTAGTGTTTCTCCCCAGATTTATCCTTGGAGAGTTATTACTGTGTAATATTGTAGTTCTCTTTTTTCTTTTTAAAGAAATCTGAATAGTGTTTTAAATAGAATTTGTACCAATTTACATTCCTACCAAAGTATACAAGTGATTTGTTTCCTCCATATTGTCTCCAACACTTACTATTAGTAGACTTTTTGATGATAGCCATTTGACCAGTGTGAAGTGATAACACATTGTGGTTTTGATTTGCAATTACCTAGTAATTAGTAATGTTGAGCATTTTTATCACCTGCCTGTTACTCATCTATATGTTTTCTTTGGAAAAATATTAACTCAGGTACTCTGTTCTTGTTTTTGATTGGACTTTTGTTTTTCACCTTGAGTTGGGTAACCTAAATCCATGTTACATCTATTAACCTACATCTATTAACCCCTGGTCACTTGCATTGTTTGCATATATGTTCTCCAATTACACAGGCAATGTTTTCATTTCATTGATAGTGTACTTATCTGTGCAGAAGTTTTTAAGTTTGTTTAGGTCCCACTTGCTTAGTTTTGCTTTTATTTCTTTTACCATAAGAGACTGATATAAGAAAATATTCCTATGATATATATCCAATAGGGTATCATCTATATTCCTTTCTAGCAGAATTAAGGTATCAAGCCTTACATTTAGGTCCTTAAAACACTTGGAGTTTATTTTTGTATATGATGTCAGGGAATGCTCTAATTTCACTGTTTTACATGAAGATGTCCAGCTTTCCCAACACCATCCTTTGACGAGACTGTCTTTTCTCCATTGTGTACTCTTGCCTCATTTATCATTCATCCATTACTCATAGGTGTGTGGAAATATTTCTAGGCTCTCTATATGTTTTTATGGATTATATCTCTGTGCCAATGCCATGCTGTTTTTATTACTGTAGGTTTGTATTATAGTAAGGTAACCGGGAGATTTATACCTCCAGATTTGTTGTTTTACCTGAAGATTATTTTGGCAATTTTTAATAGTTTCATGTAAAACTTAGAGTTATATTTTTCTGGTTCTGTGGGAAATACTAAAGCTTCATAACACGAGTTGCACTAAATCTATAGGTTTCTTTGTTTAGTAAGGCCATGTTAACAATGTTAACTCCTTCAATCCAGAGCACAAGACATCTTTCCAACTCTTTGAATCTTTTTTAATTTCTTTGTCAATGCTTTTTAATTTTCCGTGTGTAGATATTTCATATATGTGGTTACATTTATTCCAAGATATTCGGTGGGATGGGATTTTAAATAGTATTGCATTCAACGTACATGTTAGGGTATCTCATGATTAATGTGTAGCAACGCAAGAGAATTCTTTACATTAATTTTATACCCTGCTCCCTTGCTGAAATTTTTTATTGTTCATAATAGTCTGTGTAAAGCCCTTAGGACTCTATGTAGATTGTTATGTCATCATTAATGGTGTCAATTTTGTCTCTTTCTTTCCATTTTGCCTTTCTTTACTTCTTCTTCTTTCCTTTTCCTTTCTTCTTTTACCACGGAACAGAAGTGTTGGGAGTAGGAATCCTTCTGTTTTTCCCGAAATTACCCAGAAGTCTTTAGTCTTTCCCCTGAGTATTAAAATTTATTATATATGGCCTTTAGTAAGTTGAGAGATTTTCCTAATGTAATCACTTTCATGAGACTTCTGATCATGAATGTATGTTGAATTTTGTCTAATGGTTTTTCTGTGTGTATTGACATGGCCCTGTGAATTTTGTCCTTCCTTTATTAAAAATGAGTCATGCTGATTGACTCGTGTATTTTGAATCATCCTTGTGACTCTGGAAGGAATCCAACTGATCATCGTGTATAATACTTTCTATGAACTGCTGGATTAATTTGTTGATGATTTTTGCGGAATTTTGAGAGTATATTCATCAAGGATATTGGCTTTACATTTTGGTTACTTTTTTTTTGTAGTGTCTGTGACTGGTTTTGTTATCATGGAATTGGTGGGCTCAAAGAATAACTTTGGGAATTTTCCTTCCTCCTTCATTTTTTGAAATAGTTGGGAGGAAAGAGATTTTAGTGAGGGCATCCAGGCATTTTGTTCAAGGGGTGTTTTTAAAGTTATAGATTTTATTTAACTTATACTGATTGCTCTTTTCAAGTTTTCTGTTTTCTCTTTATTCAGTTTTGGCAGGTTGTACGATTCAAGAAATTTTCTATTTCTTTAAGGTCGTCCAGTTGTTTGTCACGTAACTGCTCAGAGTGCTTACATAATCTGTGTTTGTATTTCTGTAATATCAGATGTTATTTCTACTGTTTCATTTATTATTTTGTATAGGTCCACTCTCTGTATTTCTTGATAAGCCTGATTAAGTGCTTATCAATTTGTTAATATATTTAAGAAAAAATAAAACTTTTGATTTTATGATTTTTAATTTATTTTTAAATTTTTATTATATTTATTTTCAACCTAATCATTAAAGATTACTCATTCTACTGCCTTTGGGTTTTGTTGGTTCTTATTTCTAGTTATTTTGGGTGGTATGCTTGGTCCTATGTGTGAGGTTTTTCTTTCTCCTTGTAGAAATCTTGTGTTGTTCTAAACGTCCCTCTTAGATTTGCCTTTACTTCATCTCATACATTTAATGAAGCTGTGTTTTCATTGTACTTTGTTCCGAGGTATGGTTTTATTACCATTTTGAATTCATCTTTGACATTGTTTTATTTTATTTTTTTAAATGATGTGGTTAAATCTCATGTTGGTGCTTTTCTTGTTCTTCTTTCTAGAGTTGATGCATAGTTTCATAATTTTGTGTATGGAAAAATACTTGCTGTAAACTGTATTTGCTTAAAGATCCTGAGGCTCATTTCATGACATAATTTGTTGTTAATTCCTTAGAAAACATCCTGTGCACACTTGAGAAGCTTCTGAGTTCTCCTTTTCTGATACAGTTTCCAATAGCTCATTAAGGTTCAAACGATCTAATATGACATTAAGATCTCTGTTTCCTTACAGATATTCTTTCTGAATGATATGGTCATCAGAATATTGAGGTGTTAAACTCATCTAATAATATTGTTTTATAATGAATTAATTACTTCATGTCTACTAATATTTCTTTATATACTTAGGATCTACAGTGTTGTTTCAATATATAATTTAATGAGTGTAATACTCTATTTTTATATTGATCTCTTTAACGTTATGTAATCTCATATTTCTCTTTCATTCTGACCCTTATTTTAAAATGTATTTTGCATAATTTGAGCATTGAAATCTGCACTTTCTTGTCATTTCCATGAAATATCTTTCCCGTCTATTTCCAGGCTGTGTTTATCTTCCACCATATAGTGAAAGTTTTTGGGGGTGGAGGGCAAGATGGTGTAATAGAAGGATGCTTGTAGCTCACCCTTTCCCACAAATGAAACAAGACTCATCCACAGAACCACTCAGCTAACCAGAGAACCTGCAGAACTCTGATAGAACATTGTCCCCTTCAAAAGATAAAGATGCAAAAAATCTGGTATGAGAAAAGGAAGAAAGAAAGAAGAAAAGGCAAAGCAGATTGGGATAGGTCCCACAGGGAGGAAGCAGCTAAGAAGGACTGGTTCTCATTCACTGGTTCACCCCTCTCCAACTGAGAGTTCGGCATGATGGAAGGGGAGACTCCAAGGATTGGATCTCTACAGAGTATAAGTTGACTGACAGAACTAAGATAAAAAGGTACAGAGGTTCCGTGTGAAATCCAGCCCAAGATGCATCCAGGCAGCTGAGGGCAGTGCCATGCTGCACAAGCTGGGTTGAAAATGGGGATGGCTGCACTGAGACAGCTCGGGGAATGGAGGGGGCTGTGTGCCATTGCTGTGGGTGCACAGGGCAGAACAACCTGGGCCCTCCACAAAACAAGAGGGCAGAAGTGCTCTGGGAGCGTAAAGGTGTATTCCCCATCTCTGAAAATCCACAAAACTTTCTAGGTTTAGAGAGCTGGGGCTCAGACACAGCCACCGTAGTCTCTGGTGCTTTGCATCCAGGTGGCAGTGGGGGCAAAACCTGCATCCACTCCTAAGGAATTAGCAGCCTCAAGCGCAAGATGGGGACTTGTCTACAGCCTGAGGCATATAGGATACTTCCGTCTTATTTCCTCAGAGAACTTGCTCTGCCAAGACAAACAAGAATCTGAGTTTTGTCACAAAACAGGGACAAGGATGTTCCTCAGTCTACCCTGAGCCCAATTCCTGTTTGCCAACCTGAGGCAGACAGTACAGTGGCACAGAGCAGAGGAGAGATTGGCACTCTGAGGGGACTGATGACCCCCACATTTTGGGCTGGAATGGAGCCACTGACCATGTGGATGGGAGAGGGCATAATGCCCACTCCTGCCTGGTCAGTCTGAAACATCTGACTGCAGCATCGGGCAGGGCAGTGACAAGCCAGCCCACAGTAAAGAGAGCTGCTCCAGAACATGTGTTGGAAGTAGGAGCAATCTGCTTGCTGACAGGTCCTGGGGGCAGCACAAATAAGGGCATCAATGGAGGGCCTCTGGAAAAAGCAAGCTCAGCTTCCAAACAGGATGAATACAGCAAGAGTTCACATTATAAGTACACAGTCTCCAGGAGGACACAGACCACCCCCTTGTTTTAATCTGTTTTTACCTCTTCCATTTTCTATTACACTCTTAATTTTTACTTCTTAGGCAATTATACATACCCCCATTTTAATCCTGTTTACATTTTAAAAAATATTTTTATTATTATTATCTTTCAAAACTCTGCTTCAAATTGCTTTTCTATTATTCATTATACATTGTCTTCAAACCTTTATTTCTCCCTTCTGTAAAATTTATTATCTCTCTCTCTCTTTTTTCTTTTTTCTCAGTTGTATTACTATATAGGCATTAGGTAGATAAACTCCTTTAGGACCAAAGTAGATAACTGATGCTCCATAAACCACAGTGTCAGAGAGGTAGGAGCAAGATGAAGCAGAGAAACCATTCCCAATTAAAAGAATAAGAGAAATCCCCTGAAAGAACAATCAGTGAAATAGATATCGATTGCCTGCTAGATCAAGATTTCAAAAAAGGAGTAATCTACTTATTGATGGAAATAAAAGATAGTGTTTAGAGATATAAAATATTTTAAAAATGAAATGGAAGGTATAAAGAAGAGCCGAGTAGAATAGGTAAACACGTTCACTGAGATGAGAAATGATCAAATGGTTTCGCAAAGCTGACTGGACAACACAGAGTTATGAATTAGTGACTTAGAATACAGGAAAAGAGAAAGCTTTCAATCAGAAGAGCTACAAGAGAAACAATGAGAAACAAATGAAAAAAGCATAAGAGACCTATGGGCTAATATAAAGCATGCCAATCTGGCATGTTACAAGTCCCAGAAGAGGAGGAAAGATCAAAGGGGATAGCAAAGGTGTTTGAAGAAATCATGACTGAGAACTTCCCAAACTTAAAGAAGGAATCGGATATCCACGTACAGTAAGCTCAGAGTGTCCCTAATAGGAAGAAAACAAATAGGCCCACACCAAGACATATAATTAATATGGCCAGAGTCAAGGATAAAGAAATGATCCTAAAGGCAGCAAAAGAATAACAAAGTGTGAGTTACAAAGGAATTCCCATAAGGCTCCCAGCTGATTTCACTGAACTAATACTAAAGGCCAGAATGGAGTGGAAAGATATTCAAATTCCTGAATGAAAAAGTGATATACCCTAGAATACTTTAAACAGCAAGCCTATCCTTTATAGTAGAAGGAGACATAAAGTATTTCACAGACAAGAAAACGCTACAAGAGTTTAGCAACAATAGACCCATGCTAGAAGTAATATTGAAAAGTCTACTCTAAATAGAAAAGCAGCAGGATCCTTCAGAAATGTGAAACTCACAGCTGGAAACGTGATAACTCATGAATAACAAATAAAATACACACAATATTTTAAAACAACATATACAAATCATTGAGAGTGGGAGAGGGAGGAAGGAAAATAGAGAATTTATTTTTTTGGTCATTCCTTTTAAAATTTTTATTCTCGGTATGATGGGTTTGAGATCATGTTACTATGAGTTTAATAAAAACAGTTTCAATAATGGTCTAAAAGACATAAAAAAGGGTAACAACAAGACAAATACTTATCAGGTAGTCACTGAAACAAAATAAAATTCATGATAATACAGAGGAAAATGACCAAACCATAAAAGGAAGATGAAAGGAACAAAGAGGAAATATCAAATCAACTGCAAATAAAAGGTCAAAATGGCAATAAACACAAACATATCATCGATTATTGTAAATGTTAATGGACTAAATGCTCCAGTCAAAAGTCATAGAGTAGCATGCTGGATAATAAAGCAAGAACATTCAATATGATGCATACAAGAGACAAATTTTAAGGGGAAGGACACATAAAGATTGAGAGTGAAAGGAAGGAAAAGGGTTTTCAATTCAAATGGAAAAGCCAAAAAAGCAGGTGTTGCGGTAAAGATTTCAGACAAAATGGTCTTAAAAACAAAGGACATAAAGAAAGATAAAGAAGGACATTCTATAATGATTGAAGGAGTGATACAAGATGAGGATAGCACATTCGTTAATACATATGCAACAAATAGAGGGGCAGCTAAATACATAAAATAATTATTAACAGATATAAAGGGGGATAGTGACGGAAATCTAATCATAGTTGGAGATTTCAACACTATATTAACATCACTGGACAGATCACTGAGACAGAAAATAAATTAGGCAACAGTGAATTTAAATAATACAATAGAAATATTACACTTGGTGGATATTTCCAGAGCATTGTACCCCCCACAAAATAGTATATACATTCTTTTCAAGTGCACATGGGACATTTTCCAGGTTTCAGGATATACTTGGGCACAAAAGAATCCTCAGCAATTTTAAGAAGATAGAAATAAACTCAAGCACCTTTACTGACCACAATGCCATGAAGCTAGAAATGAACAACAGAGAAACAAGAAAACAAAGGAAAACATGGAGACTAAGTAATATGTTATTAAAAAACCAATGGGTCAATGACGAAATCAAAGCTGCAATGAAAAAGTACCTTGAAAAGAAAATGAAAGCAAAACAATACAAAATTTATGGGACACAGCAAAAGCAGTGCTGAGAGGGGAGTTTATAGCAATGCAGGCCTTCCTCATAAATGAAGAACAATCACAAATAAACAATTTAGCCCACTAGCAGAATGAACTAGAAAAAGAAGAAAAAAAACCCCAAATGCAGCAGAAGGAAGGAAATCATAAATATTGGGGAGGAAATAAATAAAATAGAGATTAAAAAGACCATGGGAAAAAATTCCACCAATACAAAATCTGGTTTTTGGAAAAACTATCTAAAATCGAAAAACCTCTGTCCAAACTCAAATAGTAGAATAGACAGAGAGCACAAATAAGCAAAATAAGAGAGGAGAATGGAGAAATTACAACAAATAAAAAAGAAATACAGAATAACATATGAAAATATTATGAAAATTATATGGAAACAAACTGGATAACCTAGAGGCGACGGACAATATTCTGGAAACATACTGTCCACCAAGAATGAATCTAGAAGAAACTGACCCCTTGAACAAGCAGAGCACTAGAAATGAAATCAAAATAGCAATATAAAACCTCCCTACAAATAAAAGTCCAGGACCGGACGGCTTCACTGCGGAATTCTACCAAACATACAAAGAAAAGCTCATACCAGTACTTCTCAAAATCCTCCAGAAGAGTAAATAGGAAGGAATACTCCCAAAGTGATTCTATGAAGCCAAAATCACCCTCATACCACAACCAGGCAAAGACACTACCAAACAAGAGAATTATAGGCCACTATCTCTGATGAACACAGACATCAAATCCTCAACAAAATAGTAGCAAATAGAATCCAACAACACAGAAAAAAGATTATACATCATGGCAAATTGGGGATCATGCCAGGGACACAGGGGTGGTTCAACATATGCAAATCAATAAATGTAATACAGCACATCAACAAGAGGAAGGACCAAAACCACATGATTATCTCAATAAATGCAGGAAAAGCATTTGATAAAATTCAACACCCACCGATGATGAAAACTATCACCAAAGTGGGCATAGAAGGAACATATCTAGCATCATGAAAGCTATAGAAGACAAACATACAGCCAGCAAAGTAATCAATTGTGAGAAAGTTAATATCTTCCCACTAAAATCTGGGACAAGACAAGGATACACACAATCACTACTCCAACTCAATATAATCTTGGAAGTCCTAGCCACAGCAATCAAACAAGAGGGAGAAGTAAATGGATGCAAATTGGAAAGGAAGAGGTAAAAGTCACTACATACAGATAATATGTTACTATACATAGAAAACCCTTCAAGATCCAGACAAAAATTACTAGAGTTGATCGAAGAATTCAGCAATGCAGCACGTTACAAGATTAAGGTCAAAAATCAGTGGCATTTCTTTGTGCTAACGAAACAGATAATAGTAAAGAGCTGCAGTCAACATGACAGCACTATATTTGTAGGAAAACAGACATATAGGCCAATGGAACAGAATAGACAGCCGAGAAATGAACCCGCAAACATTTAGTCAATTAAACTTAGACAAAGTAGTCAAGAAAATACAATGGAATTGAGACAGTCCATTCAGCAAATGGTGTTGGTAAAACTGGACAGCAGCACGTAAATGAAACTAGAACACTCCCAATGAAGCTAGAACACCATAAACAAAAATAAACTCAGAATGGATCAAAGGCTTAAACATAAGACAATATAAAATAAAGTTCTTAGAGGAAAATATAGGCAAAATATTATGTGACATATGTCTCTAAAATTTTCTCATAGAAGAAATAAAAGCAAGAGTAAATAAATGAGACAAAATGAAACTTGCAAAGTTCTGCAAAATAAGAAACCGGAAGTGAAACAAAAAGACAACCTACGGAATGGGAAATAAATTTGCATATGAAAAAGACAAAGGCTTGATCTCCAGAGTATATAAGCAGCTCATTCACCTGAATAAGAAAAAATAAACAATGCAATTCAACAATGGGCAGAAAACCTAAACAAGCAATTCTCCAAGGAAGACATACACATGTTCAAAATGCACATAAGAAAATGCTCAGTATCACTGATTATCAGAGAAATGCAAATCAAAACTGCAATGATGTATCATCTCACACCAGTCACAATGGCCATTACTCAAAAATCCACAAATGACAAATGCTGGAGAGGCTGTGGGAAACAGGGAACCGCCCTTCACTGCTCGTGGCAATAGAGTTTGGTGCAGCCACTGTGGAAAACAGGATGGGATTTCTCAAAAGCCTAGGAATAGACTTACAATATGACCCAGAAATAACGCTCCTGGGAATAAATCCAGAAGGAACCCCACTTCAGGATTACACCTGCCCCCCAATTTTCATATCCAGCACTATTTACAATAGCCAAGATATGGAAACAGCCTAAATGTCCATCGACAGTTGACTGGATAAAGAACAGGTGGTATATTTATACAATGGAATACTAGTCAGCCATATAAATTGACAACATATCACCATTTTCAGCAACATGGATGCCCCTGAAGAAAATCAGTCTAAGTGAAGTAAGCCAGAAAGAGAAAGAAAAATACCATATGAGATGGATTATCAGTGGAATCTAAAAACAAAACAAAACAAAACAAAAAAAGCACAAATACAAAAGAGAAAAAGACTCGCAGAAATAGAAAACAAAATTTTGGTTGCCAACGTGGTGAGGGGCTCGAAGAGATAGACTGGGAGGTCAAAATTATAGAATAGATAAACAGGTTTGAACTATATAGCACAGGAAAATATATAAAAGATCTAACAGCAGCTCACAGAAGAAAAAATGGGATAACAAATGTCTATATGTTCATTGGAACTGCAAAATTGTGCTCTATGCTGGAATTTGAGACAACTTTGTAAAATGACTCTAAACAAATAAAAAAAGTTAAAAAAAGGAAAAAACATGATCCTAAATATTACAGGTGTAAATATAAATTAGAGAAAAAATATGCAAAAGTGTAGTAAAACCAAAGATTTTGTTTTATGTTTTCTTTTAAGATAAGCAAAATCAAATAACCTATATCCAGGTGCATCATGAAGAAAAGAGAGATGCTCCAAAGAAATAAAGTAAGAAATAAAAAAAGAGAAATAACAATTATTACCTCAGATATACAAAAAAAGGATCATTTTGTCAGCACTTACATGCCAATAAACTGGACAACTTAGAAGAAATAGACAAATGTCTAGAAAAACTAAGAGATAAGGAGAAAAAATAATTTGAACAAACTGATTACTAGAAGACAGATAGAATCTGCATTTAAAAAAATTTTTAAACATTAGTGCAGATTTAAACAGCTCCATTGGATAACTGTTCAAAAATACAAAGCAGGACTTATACTCTCCACACTATTCAAAAATAGTGAAGATGTGGGAAACCCCCAAATTGATACTATGAAGATTTCAACACCCTAATAGCAAAACCAATATTGTACGGGTAAAGAGAACTTCAAGCCAATACATTTGATTAATTTAGATTCAAATATTCTACAAAATATTATTAGCAAACTAAATCCAGCAATACCTAAAATGTATCATACACCATAAACAAATTGGATTCATTGCAGGATCACAAGAGAAGTTCAACATACACAAATCAATCAGTTTGATACAACACATTATAAAAGAAAAAGAGAAAACGGGTGGTCATCCCAAAAAACCCATAAAAACCATTTCACAATATTCAGCATTTATTCATTACAAAAGCACAACAGCAACAACAACAACAACAGCAACAACAACAACAGAAACCTCTTACCAAAGTAGGATTCAGGAAATATATCTCAACATAACTAAAGTCATTAATTACAGAACCACAGACAACATAATATGCAAAAGTGAATAACTGAAAGCCAAATTAAGGAATAAGACAAGGATGCCCACACTCACCATTTCTATTAAACACACTATGGGATGTCCCAACAACAGCAATCGTACTAGAAAAAAATGTATTCAAGTTGTATTGAATGAAGTAAAACTGTTTTTAATTTAGATGACATAATAATCTATATAGAGAACCCTAATTATTCTCCACACCACAACAACTAAAACTAATAAAGACATTTAGCAAAGTAGCATGATTCATGATTAATATACAATAACTGTCACATTTATTTACACTAACAATGAAATATAACATAATTTTAAAACATACATTTGAAATCAGATCAAAAAATGAAAAACCTATGAAAAATCCAAGATAATAAAATCAATAGGACACTGAAAAAGAAATTTGAAGATGATGCAAAGAAATGGAATGAAATCTCAAGGTCTTACTTTAGAGGAATTAATATGGTTAAAATATACATACTACAAAAGATGTCTACAGATATAAAGTGATTCAGATCGAACTACATGATATTTTCCACAGAAATAAAAAAAGTCCTAAGATTTGTAAGGAACTGCAAAAGAAACAGAACTGTAAAAGAAACAATGAGCAAAAAGAACAAAGTTGGAGGCATAAACCATAACCCTCCCAGAAACCAGACTTTATTACAAAAATACAGTAATCAAAACAGCACAATATTGGAAAATGAACAAACAGCGATATAAATGGAACAGAACACAGAGGCAGAAATATAACATCACACTTATGGTCAACTAAACTATGACAAAGTAAACAAAAATATACAATGCCTAAAACACAGTCTTCAGCAAGTGATGTTGAGAAAACTAGACAGCAACATGTAAATCAATGAAATAAGAACACTCCCTCGCACTGTACAAAAATAAACTCAAAATGTATTAAATATCTGAATCAAATAAATGACACAAGATAACTCCTGGAAACTAACATCGGCAAAACAAGAGATAAATTGTCGTAGAGTTTTCTTATGTCACTCTCCAAATCTGAAAACATTAAAAACAAGATAATCAAATAGATCCTAATTAAACTTAAAAGCTTCAACACATCAAAATAAACACAATGAAAATATGAACTTCCAAATGGGAGAAAACATTAGGAAACAATGCAATCAACAAGAGGCTAATTTCTAAAATACACAAATCGTTCATATAACTCCAATTCAAATATCTACAAACAACTCAGCCAGAAAATGAGCAGAAGACAATTCTCCAAAGAAGACACACAGATGACAAACAGGAACATAAAGATATGCTCACATTGCTAATCAATATACAAAGGCAAGACAAAAATTAAACAATGTTTTACATCACACAATTGAGAAGGGCTGTCATCCAAATGTCTACAAATATTAAAGACTTTGGAGGTTGTAGAGAAAAAGGGATTCTCCAACGCTGTTGTTGGGAATGAAAATTGGTGCAACCACTTTGGAAAGAGTATGGAAGTGCCTTTAAATAATAAATATAGGCCTATCATATCACCCAGCAATTCCACTCCTGGATATATAAAACTTAAAACCTGAGAACAAAGAATCCTAGGGTAAAATATAATAAGTACACTTGACTTAATTTGATTTTTCATATGTCTTCTCTGCCAAGGGAAGCAGAAGCAAAACTAAGAAATGATTATTGTATCAGTCTAAACACATCTACACTGCAGAAGAAATGATCAATAAAATTAAAATTCAACCAGCAAAATGGGAGAATATATTTGAAAGAGATATTTTCCATTCATGTTAATATCCAAAATAAATGGCAAACTCATACACCACAACAACAAAAAAGACCAAACAATCCAATTAAAAAAATGTCCATAGGAACTGAATAGATAGATCTGAATCAATTTTCTGTAGAAAACATAAAGTTGGCTAAATGACACATGAAAATATGTTTACAGATTTAATTACTAGGAAAGTCATAAGCCAAAACTGAGACAAGACCTCACACTTGTCAGAAGGCTCTCTTCAAAAAGAAAAGTTATCGATGTTGGTGAGATTGTGGAGAAAAAGGAACACCGTGGACACTGTTGATAGGAATGCAAAGTATTGATTCCATTGCATATATACATCAAATTTTCTTCATCCATTTTTCTGTCAAGGGATGTTGTGTTTGTAGGCCCATGTCAGAAGGTTCTAGAGAATAAGCCCATGGGCTGAACTGGTAAACAAGCTGTGAGGAATGTCACATATCCAGGCTGGAGAAGAAATGGCCTACTAAATGTATGCAGTATGGATGGCTGGATAGCCTATGCTGGGTACGATCCTCAGAGGAAGACAACCTAAGACAAGCACAGCCTGCTGGATAAGAGATGGCCTACTTAATGAAATTCCGTGATGAACTTTAAAAGAATCCTTTATCATATAACATCCTGTGCTTACTGCAGGAGCATGGGGACATATAGTTTAATTTTATTAACATTGTTATAACTTAGATGATATGTGAGTTATTGTGCATGTCCTGTATAAATGCTTCTTCTAAGAATAAATAAACAGGGAACTTCTTCGCTTCTCTCCACACAGTGTTTGTGTGTATATGATATCTTGCCACTGACAGGGTTAGTTTAATTTGTTGGGAGTATCTTAAAAGGGTGTTGTATTATATACAATGCTCTTTTTGCACCTACTGAGATGATTATGTGAGTTTTACTTCTCATTCTATTAGTGTGGCATGTCACCTTTATTGATTTGAATATTTTGAAGTATCCTTAAACCCAGGGATAAATCTCTTTACTCATGTATGTGTATGATATATTGAATGTGTTGTTGAATTCATTTTGCTTGTGTTTTGTTGAGAATTTTGGCACAAACGTACATCAGGGCTAATATTCTATATTTTGCGTATAGTGTCCTTTCTAAAATTGTTATGCAAATAAAGCTGGCATCATAAAACAAGTTTGGAAACTTTCACCCCCTTCAAATTCTTGGAAGATTTGGGGAAGAATTGGTGAAAATTTGTCTTCAAATGTATGACAAAATACACCGGTAAAGTCTTCTTGTAAATATTTTTTGGTTTGTGAGATTTGGATTACTGATTTACTCATACACACTTTTGCACAATTTTACTTGCTAATTTCTTCTTGATTTAGTATTGGAAGACATATGTTTCTGGGAATTTGTCTTCTGTTCTAGGTCATTCAATTTGTTGGCTAGTGGTAATTTCTTATGATGCTCTGCATCTCTACAACATCAGTGGTAATATCTTCTCTTTTATTTCTAATTTTATTTCAGTCTTTATTTTCTTAGTGAACCTAAACATTTGTCCACTTTATGTTTAAAAGAAACAGACTTAGGTTTTTTTTTATTTTTTCAATTGTTTCTCTTGTTACTTGCCTTACTCTCATTCATTCAATTTTCTTCTTTATTTTTTGTTTACTCTTAGATTCTTGAGGTGAATGTTAAGTAGTGTGAATCTTTGTATTTCTTTTATTATTAAATGTTATCTATCTATTTATTTATTTACTTATTTATTTATTTACTTATTTATTCATTTATTTATCATTGAAATACTGCCATTTACAATGTGTCAATCTGTGGTGTATAGCACAGTGTTCCACTTCATGCATATATTTGTGTTCCTATTAAATTTATCTTCACGATATTTAACATACTGCCTTGTGTCATACAAATGATGTCTTGAAACAATCTAGTTTTATATATAATGGATAACATTTATAAATCTTCAGCTCCCAAATATATTCTGTCCTATCCCCTTTCTGTAGAAACCATAAGATTATTAAGTAGATCTGCAAGGGTGTTTCCGTTTTGTAGATCAAATCATAGTGTTCTCATCCAAATTTATTTTTAAGGTTCTACATATATCATGTCATGTGTTATTTTTCTTTCTCTTTCTGGCATAATTCAATCAGAATGGCACTTTTTAGGGACATCCATTTTGCTGCAAATGTCATTCCTGTATCATTTTTTATGCCAGAATATTATTCCATTGTGTAAATATGGCATGAATTCTGCATACTGCCATCTGTTGATGGACAATTAGGGTGCTTCCATTTCGTGGCTTTTGTATATAGCACTGCTAAGAACATTGGGGTGCAGGTGACTTTTTAATTAGTGTTCTCTTTGATATATACCCAGAAGTGAGATTTCTGGATTTTATGTTAAGTCTATTTTTATTCTTTGGAAGAATCCCCATCCTGTTTTCCACAATGACAGCACCAAACTACACTTGTACCAACAGTGTAGGAGGGTTCACTTTCTCCACAGCTTCCCCAGAATTTATTGTCTGTGGACTTTGAATGATGGCCATTGTGACTATCGTGAGGTGATACTTCATTATAGGTTTAAATTGCACTTCTCTGATAATGACAGTGAGCAATTTTTTTTCATATTTCTATGTGACATTTATATGTCTCTAATGGAGAATTGCTTGTTTAGGGCTTCTGCCCATTTTCAGATAGGGTTTCTTGATTTTTATTATTATTATTAGGTTGTATGAAGTCTTTATATTTTGGAAATTAAGACTTTGTCAGTTTCATCACATCTAAATATTTTTTTTAATCCTGTAGGTTGTCATTTTCGTTTGTTTATGGTTCCCTTTGCTGTGCAAAAGCTTATAAGTTTAATTAGGTCCCATTTATTAATTTTGCTGTTACATCCATTACCTGGATACGCTGTTCTAGGAGATCATTGCTGAGATTTCTGTCAGAGTGTTTTGCCTATGTTTTCTTCTAGGAGATTTACAGTGTCTTGCCTTATATTTAACTCTTCAGGCCATTTTGTGTTTATTCTTGTGTATGGAGTGATGGAGTGTTCTAACTCCATTGCTCTGATGCCTCTATCCAGTTTTCCCAACAACAGTGGGTGAAGAGATGGTCTTTTCTCTGTCATATTCTTGATTACTCTGTAAAATATTAATTGTACATTGGACTGTAGATCTATTCCTAGGCTCTTTATTCTGTTCCATTGGTAAATATGCCTGTTTCTGTACCAATATCATGTCATTTTGATTATTGTAGCTCTGCAATAGTGTATGGAGACCAGGCGGGTTATTGCTGCAGCCTCTTTATTTGTCTTCAGTATTGTTTTGGAAATTATGGATCTTTTTTGTTTCTATATAAATCTTAGGATCATTTGTTTCAGTCCTAAAAAGAAATGTTTTGCATAATTTGATAGGAAATCACATTAAGTCTGTGGAATGCCTTGGGCAGTATTGCCATTTTAACAATATTATTTATTCCATTATGAGACCATTGGGTATCTTTTCAATTCTTCAAATGTTTTTTGATTTCCTCAATCAATGTTTTCTTGTTATCCATGTATAAGTCATTCACCTACTTGGTCAGAGATATTCTTAATATTTTATAGTTTTTGGTGCAGTTATAAAAGGGGTTGTTTCTATAATTTGTTTTCCTGTTGATTCAACGTTAGTGTAAAGAAATACAATTGGTTTTTATACATTACTCTGGGTACCTTGCCCAGTTCCTTTTTTACCCTAAGTAATTTTTTGTGAAGCTTTTACACTTTTCTGTATATAGTGTCATGTCTGCATATCGTGACAATTTTACCTCTTCTTTTCCAGTCTGAAACTTTTATTTCTTTTTCTTGCCTGAACATTGTGGCTAGGACTTCCAAGACTATATTGAATTGAAATTGTGAGAATGGGCATCCTGTCTTGTCTCAGGTTTTTTTGGGAAGGGGTTCAGATTTTCACAATTGAGTATTTTGCTAGCTATATTTTTTCATAAATAGCTTTCATTATGTTGAGATATGGTCCTTCTATGCCCACTGTGATAAGAAATTTTATTGCAAATAGGTGTTAAATTTTATCAAATCCTTTTTCTACATCTAATGAGATGATCATATCATTTTTGTCTTCTCTTTTGTTGATATGGTGTATCACAATTGATTGATTGATTTGCATATGTTAAACCATCCTTGTGTTCCTGGGATGAACCAAACTTGACCATGGTGCATGATTTTTTTTTACGTGATGTTGGATTCTGTTTGTTAATAATTTCTTAAGCACATTTACATCTATGTTTATCAATGATATTGGCCTATAGTTTTCTTTTTGGGGTAGTGTCTTTGTCTGGTTTCATTATCAGGTTGATTTTGGCCTTATGGTGTGAGTCTGGGAGTACTCTCTCCATTTCAATCTTTTGGAAGAGTTTGAGGAGGACTGGTATGGATTTTTCTTTGCATGTTTGGTCAAATGCCCCAGTGAAGCTATTTGGGTCTGAATTTTGTTTACAGAGATTTTTTTATTTTATTGATAATTCTATTCCATTTCTGGTGATCTGTCTTTTCAAATGGTTACTTTTTCCTAGATGCAATATTGGTGGGCTGAATATTTCCAAAAACTTATCCATTACTTCCTGGTTATCCAGTTTGTTTCCATGCAGTTGCTCATGTAATTCCCCTATGATATTTTGTAAATTTGTTGTACACTTTGTAGTTTCTCCATTTTCATTTTTATATTATTTGTGTTCTCTCTCTTTTCTTGTTGGTGAGTCTGTCCAGAGATTTGTCAATTTTGTTTACTATTTCAAAAATAGTTTGATTGATTTTTTTTCTATTTTTTAATCTCTATTTCAATTATTTCTTCTTTCTTTTTTTAATTTTCCCTCTATCTGCTGACTTTTGGTTCTGTTTGCTCTTCTTTCTTGATTAGTTTACATAGAACATTAGATTATTTACTTGCAATTGTTCTTCTACTTTGAGGAGGTCCTTGTCACTATGAACTTCCCTCTAAAGTCTGCTTTAACTGTATTCCTTAGACTTTGTGTAGTGTTTTGTCATATTTCTTAAGATATTTTATATTTTCTTCTTTTACTTGATCACCCCCCCACTTGTTTTAGTACCATGTTTTTTAATCTGGATGCTGACATTTTTCTCCCTGTTTTTCTGTGTTTGATTTCTTTTTTCATGGTATTATACACAGAAAAGTTGTTTGAAATAATTTTTATCTTCTTAAATTTGTTGAGACTTCTTCAGTGCCTGAGTTCATAATCTTTCCTAGAAAATGCACCATATGCACTGGAAAAGAATGCATATTCTGTTTTGGGTAGAAGTAATGCTTTGAATGTATCAACCAACTCCAATTATTTAATCATGTCTATTAGTATCTTTTTTCCCTTATTAATTTTCTGTGTGAAAGACCATTCCATTGATGGTAATGTGGTGTTATAGTCTCCTACTGTGATTGTGTTCCCAGTGATTTCTCTCTTATTATCTATTAGTATTTCCTTTATGTATTTAGGTGCTCCTATATTGAGTGCATATATCTTAATGAGTATAATACCCTCATTTAGTATTGCTCCTTTAATCATTATATCATGTCCTTGTTTATCTTTGTCTATGTCCTTTCTTGTAAAGTCTCTTTTGTGTGAAGTCAGTACTACTAGTCCTGCTTTCTTGTTATGTGCATTTGCATGGAATATATTCTTCCATCTTCTGACTTTCAATTGATATCTGTTCCTCTTTCTAAAGTAGGTCTCTTGTATGCTTCATAATGTAGGGTCTTGTTATATTATCCCACCTGACAATATATATCTTTTGATTGAACCACAATGTCCATTAACCATTGTGATAATTATTGATAGACTGGTGTTTATTTCCATTTTGAACTTCATTTTCCAGTTGATTTGGTATTTCCTTTTTGTTCATTTCTTTTTCTTTTTGTGGCTTGATAAGTTTTCTTTTATCTTGATTTCCTTTTGGCTTTGTGACTTCATTGTAAGATTTTGACTTATGGTTACATTGTTTTGTATTTATATTGACCCGTACAATATCTGTTTAATTTAACTGATAAGAATACAAACTCTTACCCATTTTACAGAAAACAGAAAGAAGGAGAAAATACTCTGTACTGTCCTGTTTCACTCTCTGGCCCTTAAAAATTTTGATGTCCTGTTTTACAGCATCATATTTATTCTGTTGTAAGTAATTTTAGTTATTGCCTTTCTAATTATACTTTTCTCTTTTCTATGGCATCCTGCTTCCTTTTAAATTAGAGTAGATCTTTCATTATTTCTTTTTCTCTTTCTAAATTCTTTTAGTATTTCCTTTTGTGGAAGTTATTTATCTCTCCTTCTATTCTAAAAGATCGCCTTGCTTGATAAAGTATCTTAGATTAAAATTTTCTTTCATTCAGGACTTTGAATATGTCTTGCCACTGCATTCTGCCTGCTGTATTTGTGTAGGAAAGGAGTTTAAAAATATTATGTATATAATTATATATATATGTTAAGAACATCTAGAAATGAAGGTAACAAGTAAGGTGAAAACCTATACGTTAAAAAACAGAAAATATTGGTGAAGGAAATTAAAACTGATCCAAAGGAATGAAAAGATCTCTTATGTTAATGTTGTGAAACAATGTGGTTGAAACAAACATACTAATCAAAGAAATCTATATTTAGTGTGATTCATGTCAAAATACCTATGAGATTTTTCCATTAAGTAGAATAAATAATTTCAAAATTTATATGTAACCACTAAGAACATGAGTTGCCAAAATAATCTTGAAAAAGAGTATTAAAACTAATGGTGTAAAGATCTCTGATGTTAAACAGTCCTACAAAGCTTTAGTAATTAAAACAAAATGATACTGGCTCAGAAACAGACACCAATCTATAGAAGAGTATAGAGCAACCAGATATAATCCTTCACACCTATGATCAATTAACCCATGAAAATTGAAGCAAGAGTATAAAATGAAGTAAAGACATTCTCCTCAATAATTAGTGCTGGGGAGATTGAACATGTAAAAACTTGATTAGAATATTTCCTCACATTGTACACAGTCCATGAGCACAGAATATCTTTCTATTTATTTTGTTTACATATATTTCTTGCCCCTGTAATTTATACATCTATGTTTAGTTCTTTTATTTCACTTAACAAATTTATTCCTATTTTATTCTTGTTGGTATAAATTCACACACAATTGTTTTCCTAATTTATCTTTCTGATAATTTGTTGTTACTATATAAAAATGCAACATATATATGTATATTGATTTTGTATTCTGCAAGTTTACTATGTTTGTTCATTGGTTCTAACAGTCACTGGAGGAGCCTATGGAGTTTTCTATCTATGCAGAATTATGTCATCTGTAAAAACTTTACTGCTTTTTTACAAGTTGGATGCCTTTTATATTTTTCTTGACTAGTTTTTCTGACTAAGACTTCTAGTAGTGTAATTTAGGACTTGTCAAAATGAGCTACTTTTTCTTATCACTAGACCAGAGGAAAAGCTTCCTGTATGTTAACATTGAACTTGATGTTAGTCATGGGTTTTTCCTATAAGGCTTTTATTATGTTTAGTTACATTCTATCTAGAGCAAATTTGTAAAGAATATTTTTATAAAAAATTAAGATCTGATCTGTCAATAATTCTCCTACATTTATTGAGATTGTTATTTTTTAATTCTTTCTTTTTTAATGGTGGTGTAACATATATTCATTTTTGTATGTTAAATAATATTTATGAATGAGCACTAAATCCAACTTAACTATACTTAATAATACTTATAATATGCCATGAAGTCTGGTTGCTATTATTTATTTAGAATGGAATTTACAGATAGTGAAGAAAAATTTTACATTGTAGTTTGAGTGTATATTTATTTATTTAAAAATTTTATCACTCATTTTGAATTTGGCTTATAATTAATGGAATTTATTTCTAAATAAAGAATATAAATTTTGGAAGAACTGGATTTACTACAGTTTACTGATACAGAACATAGCTATTATTTACAATTAGTACACAAAGCACTTCCCTTAAATTGCTGTATTATACTTACAATGCCAACTGTTTAAGGACTGGGAAACATATTGCTTCCTAAAATGCATTACCTGGTCTTTCCACGTCAACCAACATATACTGTTATTTCTTTGTTTTTTGATTCTTTGTCCTTTAATGGATTCAATGCTGATAGAATGCAGGACCTTGTCCATAACTGTATTTATTAACATCATTTTGAAACACTTAACAGAATCCACAAGAAAATGGATTATAAAGATGACAAGAAAAATTTTTCCTTCTAGGGACTGAGAAACCTCTGAGTGAAAGAATGGCAAAAAATAAACATTTGTAAATATACAATAAGGTTGGCTCTTCTGTAATTTAGAGTAGAATATTAAATTACATTTATTACTAATAGCACTGAATTACAATTTAAAACAAAAATTGACCCGTTTGGAATTTCTTACATTTGATTTATTATTTTAATCTAATTTTATTTCATAAATATTTAACATTTATTTATAAACATACCAAATAAACTGATATTTATTCTTCTCATGTTTTGAATATAGTTACTTATTGTAATCAACACAGATAAATACCTACTTCCATTTCCAAATCAAATTATATTTCAGTTTAATTACAAATGATGATGAAATAGTTTTACATTTTCTGTACAGGTTTTGCACAAATTTCACTTTAAATTCCATAACTTTAAAATTATTTTATATATTTTGTGCATTATTTATACTCTGTTCACGGATCTGGTATAAATTTGTGTACAAAACTATGGAGATTGGATTTATTTCATAGACCCCAAAATTAAATTATTTAAAAAGATATTGTGTGGATAATATTTGCATATCACACTATAAAAATAAGCATCCTATATGTTTCATATTAACTGGATGAATGAGAAGTAAACACTAGCTGAATGTTACACTTGAGTTGCTAGGAGACAACTCATTTTGAGATGTCACATCTACTAAGGTTGAGAACCATTGTTATAGACTAGCAGTTTATCTGTGCAGGCCTGCCAAAGCAGCATTTGAAGCTGCAGTGCTCAAAATCATGCAGATTAGGAAAGAAGCTGTAGAAAAAGTTATTTGAGATGGCACATATTTCTTCAGAAATTCAGGATGTGTCTAGTAAATTTAGACCAACAGGTTCAGAAAACTCTGGTAAATCTCTATTGTGTGATCAATCATTCTCTGGGGACTTGGACTTGAGATCTATGTTTGAAGAAAATGCTTTTCAGACTTTGTCTGAAAAATCCTTGATAAAAACACCATGTTAGGCACTTTGTGTCTCTGAACCAGATGAAGATAATGATTTTCGTTCACTGAGATTTACAAAAAAACACTGGAAAATGGCTGGGAATGACCAATTTAAATCCATCTGGTGGGATGATAATGGAACTTCCATAGTGATTGATGAAGATGTCTTTAAGAAGGAAGTTTTGGAAATAAAGCCCCCTTTCAGAATATTTGGAACTGGAAGTATGAAAAGTTTAGTTAGACAGCTTAATCTTTATAGGTTTAGTAAAGTGCAGCAGAATTTTCAAAGGTCTGCTTGTCTAGCTGACTTTCTGGCAGAAGCAAAAGAAGTCTCTGTTTTAAGCAAGGTATTTGGAAATTTTTGTTACCAATTGGTAACTTATATATAAAATTTTATTTTATACATCAATCTTCGGTAATATGAATGTAAAGCTGGATTTTGAAAATTGTATAAAACTACTAGTGTTTAAATCCATTATTTTTTTCTGAAAAATGAGGACAGTGCCTTAAGTAGTCAAGATTATGAGAAACTTTGCTTGCAACTATGAATCTTACCAGAAATCTAAATATAGGTAGAAAAGCTGCTTTTAAAAAGTGGCATTCACCATTACTGCAAATGCTAACTCCTAAAATTTCATGAGTATAATATTTAAATATGCATTTTCCAAACAAGGAACTTCAAAATATCGTCAGCAATGTTCATATTCTGATGATATTATCTTTGCATAGTAAACGTGAAATCTGAGGTTTTATAGGTTAGGCTTATTGTAGCCTTCTATTTTGGATAAAAATTACTAAAATCTTTCTCCTTTGGTTGTAGCTGCACTTCTATCATAATCCAAATTTTAAACGAGCCTGTCCCCAGCTTTTAGTGAGAATAAAAAGAAGAGTTGAGATTAAAAATGCCTCTCTGTTATCTTCATTGGCTGTAGTTTCCAAAAAGAAGCACTTTAAAGCAGGGTGTAATGTGGATAATAATAATTCTATTTTTCTGGCTGACACTAGTGGAGAATGTGCATTTTTACTTTCTACAAATTTAAACATGCCTCTAATAAGAAAGCCCTCAACTAGCCACATAATATGTGATATAAATAACCCAATCAGAGGTGATTTTTCTCCTCCATCATCAATGTCAGTAAGACCACCAGAACAAATTGTAGAGGATCAACGTGCTATTTTAAATCAGTTGACCACTGTCAACGGGCACTCTCAAAGCAGCTACACGGAAGCAAATGGCCGTGTTTTGAACTTCATTACAACTACAGCTTCTACTTCTCAGTACAGGATCTTGTCTCCCATACTGAGCAATTATAATGGACTGATGGTGGAGCCTTCAAATTTTCCAAATAGATATCACAACATATCTGCAGATGAAGGTCATTTTTCGAAAGTTCAACAAGGGAGCAACCCACGGTTTACAGTGCCAGTGATATCTGATACATCAGCTACCTTTCTTTCAACGACAATTCATCAGCCATCTTCAGTTTATGAACGTCATCCCAATTACAAATGATCTACCAGATGACTACCAGTTTATGCAGAATAACAAAGATTAAAACTGATGTTGGCAAATATCAATAAATATCTGCAAATTTCTTATTTGAACAATAAACATAGTTGTGTACCACTATTTTCTTTACTTTATTTTTAAATAGAATTAAGAGTTAAAAGGGAGACTAAGTTACCATTTAAAGAAAAAAGAGATATTTTATTGATATGATCATTTGATGGAAAAATATAGTAAATTTAAATAATTTCTTGTAAGGAAGATGAGAAAATGGAAGAATTTGTAAAAAGACTGAAACATGGAGAGAAGGAAAAGTACTAAGTGGTTCTGGTTCATCCGGGAAAGTGTTAAAAGTGTTAAGTTAGGATAGGTTGGAACAGGAGATAAATGCAGGAACCTGCCCAGGGATCATGGTCTCTATAATGTCATCCCTGGAATCATAAATGTCACATGATATAGTCTCAGATGGCACATTCGTCATGTGGTAGACTATAAGAAGTAATTTTATCTATGGTCTTCTTTGTGCTGTTCTCAAAGCATTCCAATTGGTGCTTTCAATTCCTGCCCTCAACTGCCTACACTATATTTTCTAGTCAATACTTTCTGTTGCTTTTATGTTCCAGCCAAAGACAAGCTTACATCCTCAGGGTGTCTCTTAATGCCTTTCCAAATCTAAGACCACAACTCAACTTAGTTTAGTCATTTCTTTATAAATCTGGCATCTGACTACCTTGGCATGTCTTTATGTTTCACTGTATCTGGAGATCCATGCAGGCAAATGCTTGTCAGCTATTTTAGCTGCAACCTCACCACATTTCAACAACTCATCCTTCGACTTTGGGTGTCCTCCTTTTACCTACTTAGAATTTTTCTGTCTATTCCCCTTTCCCTGTCTAACATGGATACCAGGACACTAAGCACAGTACATGCCACAGGATGCATTTTAGTATTTAGTGAATGAAAAACACATGTTGACTTAAAGCAAAATCTTCTTTCCTGAAACAACAAAACTCTCATGGATTTCAAACTATTTTGTTATGTTCTTTACTCTTTGCCACAAACTAGCTGTTTTCATAGCCCAAGGACTAGTCACTCGAGATAGTAAATAGAAGTAGGTAAGGAGACAAAGTATTATTTCTTCTTAATTCCTGACTCCAGAGGCCTAAAGCATTCCATTCTCATTTGCTGGAATTTTTCCTGTCTCTTCATCACCCATCCACCCCAAATTATCTGATTCTCTTCCACATACCAATAAATCTACTGCCTTCTAATTAATTTACTTCTTAGAATTAGAGATTTGTCCAGAAGAGACATTGCCAGTGCAAACATTTAATTTAGGTTTATACACCCCACATAACTTGTGCCGATTCTAACATTCACACAGTAAGTATCTAAGAGGTATTAGCCCCTTGGATGAGGTGGTCATATTCAGTAACCAGATTGCAGTCTAAAATGTGTGAACTACTAGGAGGCAAGGATGGTAGAATTAAAAATTTGTCCAACTTCAAGAATACCAAATTTCTGCAGATACTAGGAAATATAAAATATCCATGGAAGACTTTGACTATTTCCCATTGATTTAAAATAAACGGTGAAGCATTTTCAGAATGTGAAATGCCAAGATATGCTGGAAAATTGTAGGCAAGGTCAGGGAGCATAAGGCTTCTTCTCACAATGATGCAGCCAGTGTCATCTGATAAGACTGAAATGGCAACATTGAGTCCTGAAACTGTGTCATCAATTGTGAAGAAAGCCTTTGATAATCTGGAGAACTTGAAAATATGCCAGGGTAATCTCTAGCAACATCCCACCAATATGACCTTTACCAAAAGAAGAAAAGAGCCCACTTGCAGCTGGAGAACTCTGTCTGGACAGCAGTGGCTGTTACTACAACAGGAACATCAAGCTTCTTTATTTGTCAACACAACCCTAATGGTGGAAATTTTGTTGCTTACATTAGCAGTCAAGGGTTCAAATGGGCTGGTTCAGTAGCTAGTTTCCATCTCTCTTATCAGAAAGTGTGTCTTAATGTGATCATCTTAACAAGGTTCTATACTGATAAGTCAAAAGCTGCAGTTTAAATTCAAAATTAGAAATTCTAAGGAAGAATATTATTTGTCCATCTGTAATTTTCTACCAGGGTAAAGCTAGACTATTTGCAAAAGTACAAAAGTTGGCTGGTGATTGAAAACTATACTCTGAGCTCTGTCCACTGAATTCTTCCCACTAAATACTACAAATCTGTCTACCACTGTGTGTGTATGAAGATGGATTGTTAAGCAGTAACTAAGTTTGTCTTAGTTTAGTCATCCGCGAATTATTCCTCTGCATCTGGCAGAATCTCTGTGAAATAAGAGATTCATTGAACCACCAGGTTTTCTTCAGATCAGGGAGAGAGAGATTATATTTTTTCCAGTATTCTAATTGTTATCTGTTCATTGAATCCCGAGTTGATACTAGGGCCAAGCCACTGAACCCTTGAATTGGACTGAGGCATATACATTTTCCAGTCCCCAGAACAGAGCACAGGACTGTGTCTCCTTTTTAATTTAAGCTTATGTCTAATTTTTTTCTCTTATTTTCATTGTTGACACAACTTATTTTGGCTTTGAACACCCGTTGACTAATTTATAGAGACTGAACCACTGACTTATTCCTGTTCACTTAGAAATTGCAATAACCTATCTTTCCTATGACTACCTGGAATAGAGTGAGCATAGTCATAATTTTGAAAGCAGTTCTCTGTCCTAATAATGCAGAAACTTTACACTTCTTTGCCCAGCACTTGAGCAAGAATTATTGTTTTGGATCTCAGGGATTATCCTCACATCCCCTAATGCAACCATGAGAAAACACCACATTGTTTTCCAAAATGTAGTCTTTGTCAGTATTGCATTCCCATTGCAAAACCGTTAAGAATTGTAGGAGTTCTGAGATTTTTCCATGCTGAGATTTTTAGCAACCTTGCATATTCATTTCCTACAGATGATATCAGGGAGATGAGACCATCGGTCACAGACAGTGAACTTTGTCACTCAGAGCGAGAGCAGCCAGGGTTAAATTTGAATCCATTCCCTAATCTCAGATGAATACACAGAGTGAAATTTTGATGCCTGCAAAAAGAGTGGGCTGTTAACATGAAGAAAATTTAAGGCATGGTAAAGCACTAATTTTATTATTATCTTTATGCATAATTTATTAGAATCACTTACTTATTATTATCTTTACCTACGATAAGTATATCATGACTCAAGTTTACTTACTGCAAAAACAATCATGAGAAATGACATGGGAAAAAATGACCATTGAATTTCCATTTTTCCTTCCGCTTTTATTGAGATATAATTAGCATAAAACATTGTGTAAGTTTAGGTGCACAGGATAGTGATTTGATTTATAAGTATCATGAAATAAATATCATAGCTTCTTTAGGGAGAATTCATTATCTCATTTAGATACAAATTCAAAGAAATACATTTTGTATTTTTGTTGTGATGAGAAAACATATGGTCTAATCTCTTAACAACTTTCATATAGAACATAAAGCAGTATTAATTGTAATTTTCATGTTACTATGATTCATCCCTAGAACACGTTTATTTTTCGGCTGGTGGTGTGTAGCATTTGAGTGCCTGAATCAATTTCTCCTTTCCCAACCCCGACTCTGTTAACTACAAATCAAATTTTTTTTCTATAAGTATGTTTGTTTGTTTTTCAAGTGTACTTTAAAGTATAAAACTGTTTGTTTCTCTTACATAACATACTGTTTGCTATTTTTAATACATTTAAAACTGATCACAATATTAAATCTATTTATTATATTTTGCTATTTAAAATATTTCATAGTTATTGACTATTCCCCATACTGTATATTTCTCTTCCCTGACTCGTTTAATTTGCAACTGGAAAATTTTCTCTCTTAATTATCCTCAACTATTTCTTTTTCTTCACCACATTTCCCTCCTTCTTGTGAGCAACCTGTTTTTTCTATATCTATATCTCCATTTCTGTTTTGTTATGTTCATTTGTTTTAATTTCCAAATATGTGTAAAACCATTCAGCATTTGTCATTCTCTCTCTGACTTATTTAACTTAGCGTATTACCCTCTTAGTCTACCCATTTGTTGCAAATGACAAGAACTTATTCTTTTTAGAGCTAAGTAATAACCCACTGAATTATATAGATATATTAATATATATATATATTTAGTGTGTTTATATATTATATATATATATAAATCTCTAGTTAATAGATGGGTTGATATATATACTATAAGCACACATCTTCTTTACCCATCATCTATTGATGAGCAATTAATTTTCTTCTATATCCTGGCTATTGTAAATAATGCCACAGTGAATATAGGTTTGAATTTTTCTTTCCTGATTAGTGTTTTTATTTTCTTGCAATAAGTATCCAGATATGGAAATGTTGGATCATATTTCATTTTTAATTTTTAGATAAAATTCCATACTGTTTTCCACAGTGGCAGCACAAATTTACATTCACTCAAGTAGTGAATTAGGGTGCTTTTACTTACATCCTCACCAAAACTTATATTTTTATCTTTTTGATAATAGTCATTCTGACAGGACTGACATAAAATCTCATTGTGTTATGGACTTGCATTTTTCAGATGGTTAGTTATATTTACTGATTTCATGTGCCTGTTTGTTACTTTCCCCCACTGAATATTCATTTTTAAAATGGTCTAAATGACCATAAATCTCTGATTTCATTTTTAGGCATTGCATTGTGTTCCATTATTCTGTTTCTTCCGTGCCACTACCATATTCTTTTTAGTACTGTTGCTTTGTATTATAGATTAAAAATAGGGATAGTGATACATCCTCTTTGTACTATGTCAAAGTTGTTTGTGTTTTTAGTTTGGTTGTTTTCTTTCCTTTTCTTTTTTCTGTGATTTCAACTCTTTTGTGTTTACATGTAAATTTAAGAATTAATTATTTTAAGTGTCTGAAAATGCCCTTGGTATTTTCAAAGGCTCTTAATTTAATTTGTGTAATTTCTTGTCTAGTACTGTCACTTAAACAATATTTTTCCTAATCTATTAACAGAGTATATCCTTTCATCTGTTTGCATTATGTTCAATTTGTGTTATAAATATTTTATAGCTTTTTGAGACTAGTCCTTTACCTCCTTGGATGGATACATTTCTTGATTTTTTTTGTAATGTAACTCTAAATGATACAGTTCCCTTACTTTCTCTGTCTGTTAGCTTGTTGTTAGTGTGTAGAAATGCAAGATTTCTGTATGTTAATTTTACATTCTGAAATTTTACCAAATGCATTGATAAGCCCTCGTAGTATAGTGGCATCTTATTTAGGATTTCTTTTTAAAGTATTTCATCTGCAAACACATTCTTTTACTCCTTTTCTGAAATAGCTAATTTTATTTACTTTTATTTTGGATAGCTATGGCTAGAATTTCCAATACGATACTTAATAAAAGTGGTAAGAGTGAGCATTCTTGACTTCCTCCTGCTCTTAAAGGAGATGACTTCAGCTTTTAATCAGTGAGTGTCATGTTAGATGAGTTCTTATCATATATGACCTTAACTGTGTTGAAGTATGTTTCCTTATGCCCACTTTGAGGAGAAATATAATCTTAAATA
Source organism: Vicugna pacos (assembly GCF_048564905.1). NCBI lineage: Eukaryota > Metazoa > Chordata > Mammalia > Artiodactyla > Camelidae > Vicugna > Vicugna pacos. The sequence goes on from NW_027328739.1 coordinate 1,553,170, forward strand.
GATACTGAATATGTCACAATATTTTATGACTCTTTCTAGGTGACCATGTAATATTTATTCTTCAAATTGTTAGTGTGATGTATCATATTAATTAATTTCTGGGTAATGAATTACTTTTGCATGCCTGGAAGGAAATGGACTTAATCATAATGTATAAACCTTTTAATGTATTGTTTGCTTTGCTAACATTTTAGTGATAATAGTGTGATACAGATAGGTGGTGTAGGAATCCTTCCTTCCTCTTCAAAATTTTGGAATTCTCAGAGACGTATTTTTGATTGCTCTTCTCTAAATTTTTGGCAGGAGTCACCTGTGAAGATGAGTAGGGCTGGAATTTTGTTTCATGGGAGATTTTATTTAATTACTTATTCAATTTCATTAGTGATAATCTGTTCATATTTTCTATTTCTCATTCCATCCTGGAGATTAAGTGTTTCTAAGACATTGTCCATTTCTTCTAGGTTATCCATTTTTATTGGCATATAATTTGTTCTGTCTTCTTTGTGATGCTTTGTGTTACTTTGATATAAGCTGAAACTTCTCATTTATTTTGGAGCTTATTAATCTGTACTCTCTAATTTGCTCATGAGTCTAGTTACAGTTTATCAATTTTATTTTTCTTTCAAAAGGCATTATTTAGTTTGATTAGATGTTTCTATTTTTAATCTTTATTTTATTAATTTATGTTCTGACCTTTCAGCTGTCTTTCCTTCTAATTACTAGTTTGTTTATTATTTTGCTACATCTTTTATTTGTAAGATTATGTTATTTAAGAGAGATGTTTCTTCTTTGTATAAGTGGGATTATTTTGCTATAAGCATCCCTATTAATACTCCTTTGGCTATACCCCATGGACTTTGTTTTTGTAGTCATATTTCTTTATATATTTTTTCTTTGATTTATACAGCAATCCATTTGTTGTTTAATATTGTATGATTTATCCTCCACACTTTACTATTTTTCCCAGGTTTCTATTTTTAGTAAATTTCTATTCTCACAGAATCCATAAGTTTCTTCACAAAACAAGGAGAAAAATACTAAAATTTATACAAAAATATGAAATGCACAAGTTTTCTAAAATTATCTTTCAAAAATGAACAAAGTTGTGGGTATTATCCTCCCTGACTTTAGAACATACTACAAGGCTACAGTAATGAAAACATCAAAATATTGCTCTAAAAGAAACACATACATCAATGGAACAAAATAAAGAGTCCTAAAATAAACACACACACATATGGTCAATTAGTCTACAATGAAGGAGGCAAGAGTATACAATGGAAAAAAGGCAGTCTCTTCAACAAGTAGTTATGGGAAAACTGGACAGTACATGTAAAATGAAGGTGCAAGAGCACTTCCTTCCATAATATATAAAATAAGATAAAAATGGATTAATTTCCTAAATGGAAAGACTGAAACTATACAATTTCTGACCAAAAACAGGAGCAGAACTGACTTTGAGATAAATCAAGGCAATATTTGTTTTTGATCTACCTCCTAAGTAGAAAAAAAGGAAAACTAAAAATAACAATTTTTAGTTTACTGAGGAAGCAATAGATGTACTATGTGTTATTGAGATTCCACTTCTTGTATAAGTGTGAAGTGCAAAACCTTTTGCAGAGCAAATGAAAGCTTCAATATGTAGCATATCAGACTCAATATTTAAAAACAAAGGCCACAAGTTAAAAATAATTTAAGGATCTTCATGGAAAATTTTCAAAAACACACATGTGGATGATTTTCATGCACATAAATAGAAACGTAACGTTGTTACTCATTAGGAAATTGTAAATCAAAACCAGGATGAAATATAATCTCACAGCAACCAAAATGGTTATTAAAAAAATTCTTCAAATGACAAACATTAATAAGAAAGTCGATAAGAGGGAACCCAGGTACAATTTTGGTGGCAATATAAATTGATACATCCACTTTAAAAAATGTATGGAGAGTGCCCAGAAAATTTGTAATAGAAACATTATTTCTTGCAACTATTCAAGTTTTGGTACAAATCTGAAAAAAATGAAAACATTAAATTTAAAGGATATATTAACCTCAATGTTCTTAACAACATCATTTATAATAGCCAAGGATAGATGCACAACTCAAATGCCCATCAACGGATGATTGGCTGAAGTAGATGTGAAATATAGATAACATAATAAATACTTAGTCATTGTCATATCAAAAAATAAAATTCTGCCTTTCAGAGCAATGAGACTGGACCCAGACAGTGTTACACATAGGAAAATAAGTCATAGGGAGAAAAACACTCTACGTTATCATTTACATGAGGAAACTAAAGATATAAGAGAAATAATCATAAAAAATAGAAACAGAATCACATATATATGTGTAGTGTACCAAGTAGTGGTATCATGTGGGGACAGGGAAGAAGGATGGAGAAGACAGAAATGTGCAAGCTTCTAGTTATAAATTAGAGAAGCAACAGGGCTGTATTTACAGCATAGAAATATATTTTAATATATTAAATGACTTTAAAGAGATTATAGTCATATACTATAGTAAAATGTGCATGTATGTGGGAAAAGCATTGAAGAAAAGACCCCAGGAAAAACAAAATATTGTGTAGAACTCTGATATTAAGGGAGGTGATTTGTTCACTTTCTTTACTGTTCTTAAAATTTCCATAGTAGAATTTAAGCTTTTAAATGAAAAAGCATATACTTTTGAAAAAGTGATATAAATTAAATTTATTTCTGTCTCTCCCCTTAAATCAACAATCAGTGAAACGATCACATCTCAACAAAAATAACTACAACACAAAACAATACTCCAGAACGCATGTGTACAGCTGAAGTTTGGTGGGCTAAAACACATAAAGGTGGCTGAACTGAGGGAAGAGCAGGGTTGTTGCCTGCGTCCAAAGCCCACTGACTAGGGTATCTGAGCCCACAGATTCAGAGTACCCAGTAGATACAGGGTCTCAGTGATTCACACAGTTTTAGCCTCCAAGTTCACCAGTACACATGGTCACAGGTAACTAGGAGGGAGCCACAATGGAGACAGAAATTCCATCCTTCAGACACTCAGACATTCATGACACTGTCCCTACTCCCCATTCAAAGTGGTGGAGAAAAGGTACCTTGCAACACTGGATATGGCAAAGGCACTTGCCTGAATCCAACTACCCACCTGTGTTTACACATTTCTTCATTGTGTACACTGAGTCTCAAGGGATATCAAATAAAAGGAAGGGTTTGCTGTCCCAGGGACAACAGTGGCATTAACCTCCATAGAATTCTAAGAAGTTACAATGAAAGCACATGTTTTATCCAAAAAGTAGCGACTGAAAAGTGCCATTTTGAAATATTATCAGAGGTAGATCAGGTAAGTAAAACCAAAAATTGTGCAATATTACAAACTACCAGATAACAACAGGAAAGAATCCAACTCCCAATCTGTTATTTAGTGTCATCAGAGCAAAAATTTACTAAAACCATGACCAATCACAGTAACATTATAACGCACACACACACACAGATACACACGCACAGAAATCGAAACAGACGCACACACACACACACACACAATTTCAACACTGCAACAAACTTAAAGTTATGGAATATTGCCATATAACTAATAGGGGATCCAGAGACATATCATACAGAAACTCAATACAAAAAACAAAACCCAGAAAGCAGTTTACTCAGCTCTGGATTAAAATAAATGATGATAAGGTATATATTACCTAAGAGATTGAAACTATAAAATAACCAAACATTATTGGAGGACCAGATGAACTTAGTAAATGAGATGAAGAATGCAACAGAAAGCATTGGAAGAAGACTGTCTTTGTGAAAGAGAGATTAGCAAACTCCCCAATACAAAACTGGAAATGAAAGGAGATGGCAGAGATACAAGATATTGAAAAGTGAGAAAATTCTATAATAGCCATCAGATTTCTTCAAGAAGTGCACATTAGAGTGAAATTCTGGATGGAGAAGAAACTTAGATGGCAGCTGATGGTTTATTTTAAGAAGTAATAGTTGATAAATTCGCAAACCTGGGTAAGGAACTGATATACAAGTGTGTGAGCCAAGAAAACACCAATAACTTTAAGACAAAGAGACCTCCTTCAATATATGTGATATGCAAATTGGCAAGTCAATGACAGAGTAAAATTTTAAATGCAGCCAAAAAAGGTTATGATAATCTACAAAGGAACCCCCATTAGGCTATCAGCAGTTTTCTGAGCAGAAAACATATGCCAAGTGTAAATAAAATGACATTTTCAAAATACTGAAATAAGAAATCTCTCACTGAGCGGCCCCCCGCCTTTCGGGCAGGAACACAACCCCTGACCGAGGTGCTGGGAGAGGGCACGACCCGCCCTCCTGACTGGCCAGTCTGCAACATCTGACTGCGGCATCCGGAGGGGCAGTGACCCGCCCGCCCGCAGCAGAGGAGAGCTGCATCTGATCCCGTGTTAGGAGTAGGCGAAATCTGCTTGCCCACAGGTGCTGGGAGCAGCACAGAAGAGGGCGCCAACGGAGGGCCTATGAAAACAAACTGAGCTTCCAAAACAGGACGAAGACAGAAGGACTTCACATTAAAAGCACACAGACTCCAGGAGAACACCGACAACCCCCTTTTTTTTTGTTTTGTTTTGTTTTTTAAATCTGCTTTTACCTGTTATATTTTCAATTACTCTCTTAATTTTTACTTCTTAATTCATTTCTATTTCTCTTGGGTTTTGATGTCCTGTTATTGATTAGAAACAGGTTTCAAATACATCTATTCATCTCCCCACCCCCCCTTTTTTTAAAGGTTTAAAAAAGGACGTCTCAACCTGATTAATACTCTGCTTCAACTCGCTCTTCTATTATTCATTATACACTGTTTTCAAACCCTCTTTCTCCCTTCTTTTAAAAATCTTTCTCTCTCTCTCTTTTTTTCTTTGTGTTTTTTTCTACGTTCTATTCCTAAATAGGCATTAGATAGATAAAATCCTTAAGATCCAAAATAGACAACTGATACTCCATAAACCACAGTGCCAAAGAGGTATGAGCAAGATGAAGAAGCAGAGAATCCTTTCCCAATTAAAAGAACAAGAGGAATCCCCTGAAAGAAAGATCAATGAAATAGACATCGATAGTCTACTAGATCAAGATTTCAAAAAAGGAGTGATCAAATTGCTGAAGGAATTAAAAGAGATAGTGTTTAGAGATATAAAATATGTCAAAAATGAAATTGAAGCTATAAAGAAGAGCCAAGTAGAATGGGTAAACTCATTGACAGAGATGAGGAATGATCTAATAGCTGTACAAAGCCGACTAGTTAATGCAGAGGAACGAATTAGTGATCTAGAAGACAGGGCAACAGAAAGCACCCATTCAGAAGAACTACAAGATAAGCAAATAAAAAATAATGATAATAGCATAAGGGACCTATGGGATAATATAAAGCACCCCAATCTTTGCATAATAGGGGTCCCAGAAGGGGAAGAAGGATCAAAGGGGATTGAAAAGGTTTTTGAAGAAATCATGACTGAAAACTTACCAAACTTAAAGAAGGAATCAGATATACAAGTACAGGAAGCTCAGAGGGTCCCAAACAGGAAGAACCCAAATAGACCCATACCAAGACATATCATAATGAAGATGGCCAGAGTCAAGGATAAAGAAATGATTCTAAAGGCAGCAAGAGAAAAGAAAAGAGTGAATTACAAGGGAACCCCCATAAGGCTCTCAGCTGATTTCTCTACACAAACACTACAGGCCAGAAGGGAGTGGCAAGATATATACAAAGCCCTGAATGAAAAAAAGATGCAGCCTACGATACTTTATCCAGCAAGGCTATCCTTTAGGAGAGAAGGAGAAATAAAGAGTTTCAAAGACAAAAAAAAGCTGCAGGAGTTTAGCAACACTAAACCCATGCTAAAAGAAATATTGAAAGGGCTATTCTAAATAGAAAAGCAGCAGGATGCTACAGAAATGAGAAACGTACAACTGGAAAGGTGATAACTCATGAATTCCAAATAAAGAAAACACGAAATTATAAAAGAAGACATACAAATCACTGAAAGTGGGAGAGGGAGGCAGGGAAATATACAATTTTTTTCTTTCTTTTTTAAATTTTTTTAACAGTAGGATGGGTTTGAGATCATGTTATTATCAGTTTAATAAAAACGGGTATAGGTTAATAGATTTACAAAAAAGTGTAACCACAAGTCAAAAATTTACAAGGGAGTCACAAAAATTAAATAAATCCATGATAATACAAAGGAAAATTACCAAACCACAAAAGGAAGAAGAAAGGAACAAAGAGGATATACCAATTCAACTGCAAAGATAAGTTCAAAATGGCAATAAACACATATCTATCATTAATTACTGTAAATGTTAATGGACTAAATGCTCCCATCAAAAGACATAGAGTGGCAGAGTGGATAATAAAGCAAGAACCTTCAATATGCTGTATAAAAGAGACCCACTTTAGGGTGAAGGACACATATAGATTGAGAGTGAAAGGATGGAAAAGGATATTCCATGCAAATGGAAAAGCCAAAAAAGCAGGTGTTGCAGTACTGATTTCAGACAAAATAGACTTTAAAACAAAGGCCATAAAGAAAGATAAAGAAGGACATTTTATAATGATTAAAGGAGTGATACAAGATGAAGATATTACACTCGTTAATATATATGCATTCAATATAGGAGCACCTAAGTACATACAAGAATTACTAACAGAGATAAAGGGGGATATTGATGGGAATACAATCATAGTTGGAGATTTTAACACTGCATTAACATCACTAGACAGATCTTCCAGACAGAAAATAAACAAGGCAACAGAGAAATTAAACACTACAATAGAAAAACTACATTTGGTGGATATTTTCAGAGATTTACACCCCCCAAAAATAGAATATACATTCTTTTCAAGTGCACATGGAACATTTTCCAGGATCGCTCTTGTACTTAGACACAAAAGAAACCTCAACAAATTTAAGAAGATAGAAATTATCTCAAGCATCTTTACTGACCACAATGCCATGAAACTGGAAATCAACAACAGAGAAACAAAGGAGAAAAAAAGAAAATCATGGAGATTAAACAATATGTTATTGAAAAAACAATTGATCAATGAGGAAATCAAAGCTGAAATTAAAAAATATGTTGAGACAAATGATAATGAAAGCAAAACCACTCAAAACCTATGGGACACAGCAAAGGCAGTGCTAAGGGGGAAGTTTATAGCGATACAGGCCTTCCTCAAAAAAGAAGAACAATTCAAATAAACAAGTTAACACACCTCTTGAATCAATTAGAAAAAGAACAAAAAGCCCCAAAAAGCAGCAGAAGGAAGGAAATAATAAAGATCAGAGAGGAATTAAATACAATAGAGATTAACAAGACCATAGAAAAAATCAACCAAACCAAAAGCTGGTTTTTTGAAAAAGTAAATAAAATCAACAAACCTCTGGCCAAACTCACAAAGAAGAAAAAAGAGAGAGCACAAATTAGCAAACTAAGAAAGGAAAATGGAGAAATTGCAACAAACAAAATAGGAATACAGAATATCATACGAGAATATTATGAAAAACTATATGGAACCAAACTGGATAACCTAGAGGAGATGGACAAGTTTCTGGAAATATACTGTCCACCAAAACTGAATCAAGAAGAAACTGAACACTTGAAAAATCCGATCACTAGAAAGGATATAGAAATAGCAATTAAAAACCTCCCTATAAATAAAAGTTCAGGACCGGATGGCTTCACCGGGGAATTCTACAAAACATACAAAGAAGAACTCATATCAGTCCTTCTCAAACTCTTCCAGACGATTGAAAAGGAGGGAATACTCCCAAACTCATTCTATGAAGCCACCATCACCCTGATACCAAAACCAGGCAAAGACACTACAAAAAAAGAGAATTATAGGCCAATATCACTGATGAATATAGAGGCCAAAATCCTCACCAAAATTTTAGCAAATAGAATCCAACAACACATAAAAAAGATTATTCATCATGATCAAGTGGGGTTCATCACTGGGACACAAGGCTGGTTCAACATACGGAAATCAATCAATGTAATACGTCACATCAACAAGAGAAAGGACAAAAACCACATGATCATCTCAATGGATGCACAAAAAGCATTTTATAAAATTCAACACCCATTTATGATAAAAACTCTCGCCAAAGTGGGTATAGAGGGAACATATCTCAACATAATAAAAGCTATATATGACAAATCTATAGCCAGCATAGTTCTCAACAGTGAAAAACTCAAAAGCTTCCCACTAAAATCTAGGACAAGACAAGAATGCCCACTATCACCACTCGTATTCAATATAATCCTGGAAGTCCTAGCCACAGCAATCAGTCAAGAGAAAGAAATAAAAGGGATCCAAATTGGAAGAGAAGAGGTAAAAGTGTCATTATATGCTGACAACATGTTACTATATATAGAAAATCCTAAAAGGTCCACAAAAAAGCTACTAGAGCTGATCGAAGAATTCAGCAAGGTAGCAGGTTACAAAATTAATGTTCAAAAATCAGTTGCCTTTCTTTACACTAACGATAAATCAACAGAAAAAGAAAGTAAAGAAACAATCCCCTTTAAAATAGCACCCAAAGTAATAAAATATCTGGGAATAAATCTAACCAAGGAGGCGAAATTATTATACACAGAAAACTATAAACCATTGATGAAGGAAATTAAAGAAGACTTTAAAAAATGGAAAGATATTCCATGCTCCTGGATTGGAAGAATCAATATTGTTAAAATGGTCACACTGCCCAAGGCAATCTACATATTTAATGCAATCCCTATCCAATTACCCAGGACATATTTCACAGAACTAGAACAAATCATAATAAAATTTATATGGAACCATCAAAGACCTAGAATTGCTAAAGCATTATTGAAGAGAAAGAAAGAGGCTGGAGGAATAACTCTCCCAGTCTTCAGACAATTCTACAGAGCTACAGTCATCAAGACAGCATGGTATTGGTACCAAAACAGACATATAGACCAATGGAACAGAATAGAGAGCCCAGAAATGAACCCACAAACTTTTGGTCAACTCATCTTCGACAAAGTAGGCAAGAATATACAATGGAATAAAGACAGTCTCTTCAGCAAATGGTGTTGGGAAAACTGGACAGCAGCATGTAAAACAATGAAGCTAGAACACACCCTTACACCATATACAAAAATCAACTTAAAATGGATTAAAGACTTAAACATAAGACAAGATACAATAAACCTCCTAGAGGAAAACATAGGCAAAACATTATCTGACATACATTTCAAAAATTTTCTCCTAGAAGAAATAAAAGCAAGAATAAACAAATGGGACCTAATGAAACTTACAAGCTTCCGCAGAGCAAAGGAAACCAGAAATAAAACAAGAAGAAAACTTACAGAATGGGAGAAAATTTTTGCAAGTGAAACTGACAAAGGCTTGATCTCCAAAATATATAAGCAGCACATATGACTCAATAAAAAAAAAATAAACAACCCAATCGAAAAATGGGCAGAAGACCTAAACAAGCAACTCTCCTAGGAAGACATACAAATGATCAAAAAGCACATAAAAAATGTTCAATATCACTAATTATCAGAGAAATGCAAATCAAAACTACAATGAGGTATCACCTCACACCAGTCAGAATGGCCATCATTCAAAAATCCAAAAGTGACAAATGCTGGAGAGGCTGTGGAGAAAGGGGAACACTCCTACACTGCTGGTGGGAATGCAGTTTGGTGCAGCCACTATGGGAAACAGTGTGGAGATTCCTCAAAAGACTAGGAATAGACTTACCATATGACCCAGGAGTCCCACTCCTGGGCTTGTACCCAGAAAGAAATCTACTTCAGGATGACACCTGCACCCCAATGTTCATAGCAGCACTATTTACAATAGCCAAAACATGGAAACACCTAAATGTCCATCAACAGGTGACTGGATAAAGAAGATGTGGTATATTTATACAATGGAATACTACTCAGCCATAAAAACCGACAACATAATGCCATTTGCAGCAACATGGATGCTCCTAGAGAATGTCATTCTAAGTGAAGTAAGCCAGAAAGAGAAAGAAAAATACCATATGAGATCGCTCATATGTGGAATCAAAAAACAAAAACAAACAAACAAACAAAAACAAAGCATAAATACAGGACAGAAATAGACTCATGGACGGAGAATACAGACTTGTGGTTACCGGGGGGGGTAGAGGGTGGGAAGGGATAGACTGGGATTTCAAAATTGTAGAATAGATAAACAAGATTACACTGTATAGCACAGGGAAATATACACAAAATGTTATGATAAATCACAGAGAAAAAAAAGAAATCTCTACTTTGCACAGTTATCACTTAGGTGTAAAGTGAATATAAAAACTTTACCAGACAAACAAAACCTGAATGAGATATAAAACAAAACCGAGACACCTTACAAGAGGTGCAGAAAAGAGCTCTCCTGAAAAGAATAAAATGGCAAAAATACGCAAAACATTGAACAAAATACTAAGTAGAGACCACGAGAAAGTTGCAACTGTTTCTTTGGGTATGTTTTTAAACGCTACTATTCTATATGTATTAAAGAGAGGAAAATAGGAAATCATTTGCAATAAATGTAGATACATCAATCTGGTATGATGTTCACAAAAGTTAAAGAAATAATTTGAGTCAGTATTCATAAAAGGAAAAGAGTGAAAATAAAACAATATTAAAGGAAGATGCTATCAGTGGAAAAAGGACTAAATTATACACGAGATGTTTTATTTTTAATTGACATATGGTAGATGTACTATATTGTCTTGTTTCATATGTACGGCATAGTGATTCCAACCACATTGTAGATTATATTGCATTATAATTTATTACAATAATTGTAACATACAATTATTATATGTTATTGTGTATAATTCCCTGATCTATAGAGATTATCCTTGTTGCTTATCTCCTTAATGTATACTTCTTTGAATCTGTCAATGCCTACCATTAAATACTGTTTCCCTTCCCCTTTGGTAAACATAAATTTTTTCCATATCTTTCAGTCTGCTTCAGTCTTGTCTATCTAATCTCTCTATCTCTATACCATATCTCAATCAATCTATCTATCGATCTGTCATCTATTATCTATCTATCTATCTATCTATCTATCTATCTATCTATCTATCTATCTATCATGTATCTATGTATCTTTCTATGTATCTATTGATCTGTCATCTATCAATAGATATCTATAAATAGATGTACCCAGATATTTGTTATTATTTAGATTCCACATATAAATTATATTATTTACTTTTGTCTTTGTCTAAGTTACTTCACTAAGCACAATATTTACTAAGCCCATTTATGATGCTGAAATAGCAATGTGTTATACTTTTTCATGGCTGAGTAATATTCCATTGCATATTTATAGAAACATCACATATTCTTAAGTCCATATTCAACAGTGGACTCTTGGATTGCTTCCGTGCCTTGCATATTATAAACAGTGCTGTTGTGAACATTGGTTCTTCTCAATTTAATGTTTTTCCCGAGATTTCTCCTAGGAGAGGTATTACTGTTTCATATGGTAGTTCTATTTTAACTTTTTAAAAAATCTGAATACTGTTTTCCATAGAAGTTGTACCAATTTATATTCCTACCAAAGTATACAAGAGATTTGTTTCCTCCACATCGTCTCCAACACTTTCTATTTGAAGACTTTTTGATAATAGCCATTTGACCAGTGTGAAATGATACCTCATTGTGGTTTTGAACTGCAATTACCAATAATTATTATTGTTGTGCATTTTTATCACTTGCCTATTACTCATCTGTATGTTTTCTTTGGAAAAATATTAACTAAGGTACTCTGCTCTTTTTTTGATTGGGTTTTTTTTTCACATTGATTTGGGTAACTTAAATCCATATTACATCTATTAACCTACATCTATTAACCCCTGGTCACTTGCATTGTTTGCAAATATGTTCTCCAATTACACAGGCAATGAATTCATTTCATTGATAGTGCCCTTAGCTGTGCAGAAGTTTTCAAGTTTGTTTATGTCTCACTTGCTTATTTTTGCTTTTATTTCTTTTGCCTTAGGAGACTGATATAAGAAAGTGTTCCTATGATATATATCGAATTGAGTATCACCTATATAACATTCTGGCAGTTTTATAGTATCAGGTCTTACATTTAGGTCCTTAATAAACTTGGAGTTTATTTTTGTATATGATGTCTGGGAATGCTCTAATATCACTGTTTTACATGTAGATGTCCAGCTTTCCCAACACCATTCATTGACAAGACTGTCTTTTCTCCATTGTGTACTCTTGCCTCTTTTATCATTGGTTCATTACTCATAGGTGTGTGGAATTATTTCTAGGCTCTCTATCTGTTTTTATTGATTATATCTCTGTGCCAATGCCATGCTGTTTTTATTACTGTAGGCTTATAATATACTAAGTAATCCGGCAGGTTTATACCTCCAGAGTTGTTGTTTTTTCTAAAGACAACTTTGGCAATTTTTAATGGTTTCATGTAAATCGTAGAGTTATTTATTTTCTTGTTCTGTGTGAAATACTACAGCTTTGTAACAGGAGTTGCCATAAATCTATAGGTTTCTTTGTGTAGTACGGCCATGTTAGCAATATTAACTCCTTCAATCCAAGAGCACAAGGCATCTTTTCATTTCTTTGAGTCATTTTTAATTTCTTTGTCAATTTTTTTTTAATTTTCAGTGTGTAGGTCTTTCATATATGTGGTTACATTTATTCCAAGATGTTTGGTGGGATGGGATTTTAAAAAGTATTGCTTTCAATGGCCATTTTATGGTATCTCATGATTAATGTGTAGAAATGCAAGAGACTACTTTACATTAATCTTGTACCCTGCTCTGTTGCTGAAATTATTGTTCATAATAGTCTCTGTGGAGCACTTAGGACTCTGTGTAGATTGTTATGTCTTCAGTACTGGTGACAATTTTGCCTCTTTCTTTCCATTTGGTATTTCTTTTACTTCTTTTTCTTTCCTTTCCTTTCTTCTTTTACTCTGGAACAGAAGTCCTGAGAGTAGAAATACTTGTGTTGTTCCTGAATTTACCCAGAAGACATTCAGCCTTTCCCCTGGGTATTATAAATTGTTAAAAAATGGCCTTTAGTATGTTGAGAGATATTCCCAATGTAATCACATTCAGGAGAGTTCTGATCATGAATGTATGTCAAATTTTGTCTAATGATTTTTCTGTGTGTATTGACATGTTCCTGTGAATTTTGTCCTTCCATATTAAATTTTTGTCATGCTGATTGACTTATGTATGTTGAACCATCTTTGTGACCCTGGAAGGAATCGAACTGATCCTTGTGTATAATCCTTTCTATGTATTCCTGGATTAATTTGTTGATGTTCTGTTGAGGATTTTTTAATATATATTCATCAAGGATATTTGCTTTACATTTTCATTTTTTTTGTAGTGTCTGTGACTGGTTTTGTTTTCATGGTATTGGTGGCTTCATAGAATAACTGAAGGAATTTTCCTTCCTCCATCATTTTTTGAAATAGTTGGGAGGAAAGAGGTTTTAGTGAATGCATCCAGGCATTTTTTTCAAGGGGTGTTTTTAAAATTATAGATATTATTTAACTTATACTGATTGCTCTTTCAAGTTTATTGTTTTCTCTTTATTCAGTGTTGGCAAGCTGTACGTTTCAAGAAATTTGTCCATTTCTTTAAGGTCCAGTTGTTTGTCACATAACTGCTCAGAGTGCTTTCATAATCTTTGTTTGCATTTCTGTAATATCAGATGTTATTTCAACTGTTTCATTTCTTATTTTGTTTGTGTCCACTCTGTATTTCTTGATAAGCCTGGCTAAATGCTTATCAGTTTGTTAATATTTTTAAGAAAAATTAAAGCTGTTGATTTTATGACATTTAATTTATTTTTTAATTTTTTATTTATTTTGAACCTAATCATTAAAGATTTCTCATTCTACTGCCTTTGGGTTTTGTTTGTTCTTATTTGTAGTTATTTTTGGAGGTAAGCTTGGTCCTTTGTGTCAGGTTTTTCTTTTTCCTTGTAGAAGGCCTGAATTGTTCTAAACTTCCCACTTAGATTTGCTTTTGCTGCATCCTATGCCTTTTATGAAGCTGTGTTTTCACTGTAATTTGTTCCGAGGTATGACTTTATTACCTCTTTGATTTCATCATTGACCTTGTTTTATTTTATTTTTTTAAAGGATGTGGTTTAATCTCATGTTGGTGCTTTTCATGTTCTTCTTTCTAGAGTTGATGCATAGTTTCATACTTTTTTTGTATGGAAAAATACTTGCTGTAAACTATATTTGCTTAAAGTTCCTGAGGCTCTTTTCATGACATAGTATGTGGTTAATTCCTTAGAAAACATCCTGTGCACACTTGAGAAGCTTATGTGTTCTTCTTTTCTGATGCAGTGTCCAATAACTCATTTAGGCTCAAATGATCTAATATGTTATTAAGACCTCTGTTTCCTTAAAGATATTCTTTCAGGGTGATCTGGCCATCAGAATAGTGAGGTGTTAAATTCATCTACTATTATTGTTTTATACTGAATTAATTACTTCATGTTTACTAATATATCTTTTTATACATATGATCTACACTTTTGGATCCATATATAATTTAGTGAGTGTAATACTCTTTTTTAATGTTGATCTCTTATTTCTTTATGTATTCTTATATTTACCTTTCATTGTGACCCTTATTTTAAAATGTATTTTGTATGATTTGAGCATTGCAATCTGCACTTTCTTGTCATTTCCATGAAATATCTTTTGTATCTATTTCCTGGCTGTGTTTATCTTCCACCATAAAGTGAGAAATTTTGGGGTGGGATGCCAAGATCGTGGAGGAGAAGGATGCTTGTAGCTCACCCTTTCTCACAAATGCACCAAGACTCATCCACAGACCCACTCAATTAACCAGAGAACTTGCAGAACTCTGATAGAACATTTTCCTCTTCAAAAGATAAAGATGCAAAATATCTGGTAGGAGAAAAGGAAGAAAGAAAGAAGAAAAGGCAAAACAGATTGGGACAGTTCCCACAGGGAGGGAGCAGCTAAGAAGGACTGATGCTTATTCACTGGGTCTCCCTTCTCCAACTGGGGGTTCGGCAGGACGGAGAGGAAGCCTCCAAGGATTGGATCTCTACAGAGTATAAGTTGATTGACAGAACCAAGTTAAACAGGCACAGAGGATCCTTGTGACACCCAGACCAATATGCATCCTATCAGCTGAGGGCAGGGCCATGCTTCACGAGCAAGGTGGAAGATGGGGATGGCTGCACTGAGGCAGCCCAGGGGAATGGAGGGGTCTGTGTGCCATTGCTATGGGCCCACAGGGCAGAAAAACCTAGGCCTTCCATAAAACAACAGGGCAGACATGCCCTGGGAGGGGAAAGGTGCATTCCCCATCTCTGAAAACCCACAGAATTTTCTAGGTGAAGAGAGCTGGGGCTCAGACACAGCCACCATACCCTCTGGAGCTTTGCACACAGGTGGCAGTGGGGGTAAAACCTGCATCCACTCCTAAGGACTTAGTAGCCTCAAGAGCATGATGGGGACTTGTCTACAGCATAAGGCAGATAGGATACTTCCGTCCTATTTCCACAGAGAATGTGCTCTACCAAGATAAACAAGAAGCTGGGTTCTGGTGCAAACAGTGACAGGGATGTTCCTTAGTCTACCCTGAGCCCAATCCGGTGTGCAAACCTGAGGCGGAGCATAGAGTGGTAAAGAGCAGTGGAGAGACTGGCAACCTGAGGGGCTGTTGGACCCCCACCTTTTGGGATGGAATGCAGCCCCTGACCACGTGGCTGTGAGAGGTCTTGATGCCTAATCCTGCCTGGTCAGTCTGAAACATCTGACTGTAACATCGGGTAGGGCAGTGACAAGCCAGTCCACAGTAAAGAGAGCTGCTTGGGAACAAGTGTTGGGAGTAGGAGAGATCTGCTTGCTGACAGGCCCTGGGAGCAGCACAGAGGCGGGCTCCAATGGAGGGCCAATGGAAAAAGCAAGTTGAGCTTCCAAAACAGGATGAATAGAGAAAGAGTTCACATTAAAAGTACACAATATCCAGGAGGACACTGAACACCCCCTTGTTTTAATCTGTTTTCACCTGTTCCATTTTCTATTACCCTCTTAATTTTTAATTTTTCTGCAGATATAAATACCCCCATTTTAATCCCTTTGAAATTTATAAAAATATTTTTATTATTATTATTTTTCAAAATTGTGCTTCAACTTGCTTTCATATTATTTATTATACAATGTCTTCAAATCTTTATTTCTCCCTTCTTTAAAATTCTTTATCTCTCTCTCTCAATTTTGTCTTTTCTTAGTTGTATTACTACATAGGAATTAGGTTGATAAACACTTTTAGGACCACAGTAGATAACTGATACTCCATAAACCACAGTGCCAGAGAGGTAGGAGCAAGATGAATAAGCAGAGAAACAAGTTGCAATTAAAAGAACAAGAGAAATCCCCTGAAAGAATGAACAGTGAAATAGGATTGATAGCCTACAACATCATGATTTCAAAAAAGGAGAGATCAAATTATTGAAGTAAATAAAAGATAGGGTTTAGAGATATAAAATATGTTAAAAGTGAAATGGAAGCTATAAAGAAGAGTCGAGTAAAATAGGTAAACCCTTTGACTGAGATGAGGAATTAACTAAAGGTGTCACAAAGCTGACAAGACAATGCAGAGGAACTACTTAGTGACTTAGAAGACAGGACAGTACAAAACATCCAATCAGAAGAGCTAGAAGAGAAACAATGGGAAACAAATGAAAAAATCATAAGAGACCTATGGGATAATATAAAGCATGTCAATCTTGGCATGATAGAAGTCCCAGAAGGGGAGGATAGATCAAAGGGAATTGCAAAGGTGTTTGAAGAAATGATGACTGAGAACTTCCCAAACATAAAAAAGGAATCAGATATCCAACTACAGGAAGCTCAGAGTGTTTCAAACAGGAAGAATCCAAATACAGCCACACCAAGACATATAATTAAGATGGTCATAGTCAAGTATAAAGAAATAATCCAAAAGGAAGCAAGAGAAAGTATACATTGAGTTACAAAGGAATTCCCTTAAGGTTCACACCTGATTTCACTACAACAATACTACAGGCCTGAAGGGACTGGAAAGATATATACAAAGTCCTGAATGAAAAAAACTGATATACACTAGGATACTTTAACCAGCAGGGCTGCCCTTTTTGGTAGAAGGAGACATAAAGATTTTCACAGACAAGAAAAACTACAAGAGTTTAGCAACACTAGACCCATGCTAGAAGAAATATTGAAAGGTCTACTCTAAATAAAAAAGCAGCAGAATGCTTCAGAAATGTGAAACTCATAGCTGGAAACGTGATAACTCATGAATTACAAATAAAACACACACAAAATTTTAAAATAAGACATCCAAATCATTGAGAATGTTAGGGGGAGGCAGGAAAAGGGAGAATTTTTTTTTGGTCTTTCGTTTTAAAATTTTTTGTTCTCGGCAGGATGGGTTTGAGACCATGTTACTATCAGTTTAATAAAAGCAGTTATAGTAGTTCTCTAAAAGACTTATAAAAAGGGTAACAAGAAGAAAAAAACTTATCAGGGTGTCACTAAAACTAAATAAAATTCATGATAATACAGAGGAAAATGACCAAACCATAAAAGGAAAAATGAAAGGAACAAAGAGGAAATACCAAATCAACTGCAAAAATAAGGTCAAATTGGCAATAAACACAAGCATATCATCAATTATTTTAAATGTTAGAGGGCTAAATGCTCCAGTCAAAGTCATAGAGTGGCAGGTTGGATAATAAAGCAAGAACCTTAAATATGCTGCATACAAGAGACCCACTTCAGAGATAAGGACACATATAAATTGAGAGTGAAAGGATGGAAAAGTGTATTCCATTCAAACGGAAAAGCCAAAAAAGCAGGGGTTGCAGTACTGATTTCAGAGAAAATATTCTTTAAAACAAATACCCATAAAGAAATATAAAGAAGGACATTTTGTAATGATTGAAAGAGTGATACAAGATGAGGATAGCACACTCATTAATACATATGCACCAAATAGATGAGCACCTAAGCACATAAAATAATTACTAACAGATATAAAGGGGGATAGCAATGGGATTCTAATCACAGCTGGAGATTTCAACACTGCATTAACATCACTGTACAGATCACCGAAACAGAAAATATATTAGGCAAAAGAGAACTGAAATAATACAATAGAAATATTAAACTTGGTGGATATTTTCAAAGCATTGCAGCCCCCACAAAATAGTACATACATTCTTCTCAAGTGCACATGGGATATTTTCCAGGATTCATGATATAGTTGGGCACAAAGGAAACCTCAGCAATTTTAAGAATATAGAAACTACCTCAAGCATCTTTACTGACCACAATCACATGAAGCTAGAAATCAACAACAGAGAAACAAAGAAGAACAAAGGAAGACATGGAGATTAAACAATATGTTATTAAAAAACAAATGGGTCAATGAAGAAATCAAAGCTGCAATGAAAAAGTACCTTGAGACAAAAGAAAATGAAAGCAAAACCACAGAAAATTTATGGGACAGAGCAAAAGCAGTGCTGAGATGGGTGTTTAGAGTGATATAGGCCTTATTCAAAAAAGAAGAAGAATCACAAATAAACAATTTAACCCACCAGCAGAATGAACTAGAAAAAGAAGGAAAAAAAAACCTGAAGGGCAGCAGAAGGAAGGAAATCACAAATATTGGTGAGGAAATAAATAAAATAGAGATTTAAAAGACTATAGGAAAAAATTCAACCAATCCAAAAGCTGGTTTTCTGAAAAAGTAAGTAAAATCGACAAACCTCTGGCAAAACTCAAAAAGAAGAAAAGAGAGAGAGCACAAATTAGCAAAATAAAAAGGAGAATGGAGAAATTACAACAAATAAAGAAGAAACACAGAATATCATACGAAAATATTATGAAAAGTATGTGGAAACAAACTGGATAACCTACAGGAGATGAGCAAGTTTCTGGAAAAATACTGTCCACCAAGAATGAATGAAGAAGAAACTGACCCCTTGAACAAGCAGAGCACTAGAAATGAAATCAAAATAGCAATATAAAACCTCCCTACAAATAATAGTCGAGGACCGGACGGCTTCATTGTGGAATTCTACCAAACATACAAAGAAGAGCTCATACCATTCCTTTTCAAACTCCTCCAGAAGATTGAAAAGGAAGGAATACTCCCAAAGCCATTCTATGAATTCAAAATCACCCTGAGACCACAATCAGAAGGCACTACTAAAAAAGAGGATTATAGGCCAATATCACTGATGAACACAGACGCCAAAATCCTCATCAAAACAGTAGCAAAGAGAATCCAACAACACAGAAGAAAGATTATGCATCATGACCAAGTGGGGATTATGACAGGGACACAGGGATGGTTCAACATATGCAAATCAATCCATGTAATACAGCACATCAACAAGAGGAAGGACCAAAACCACATAATCTTCTCAGGAAAAGCATTTTATAATATTCAACACCAACGTATGATAAAAACTCACCAAAGTGGGCATAGAGGGAACATATCTCAGCATCATGAAAGCTATAGATAACAAACCTACAGCTAGCATAGTACTCAATGGTGAGAAAGTTAAAATCTTCCCACTAAAATCTGGGACAAGACAAGGATGCACACTATCACCATTCCAACTCTATATAAACTTGGAAGTCCTAGCCACAGCAACCAAACAAGAGAGAGAAATAAAAGGGATGAAAATTGGAAAGGAAGAGGAAAAAGTCTCACTATATGCAGATAGTATGTCACTATATATAGGAAACCCTGCGAGATCCAGACAAAAACTTCTACAGCTGATAGAAGAATTCAGCAAGGTAGCAGGTTACAAGACTAAGGTTCAAAAATCAGTGGCATTATTTATGCTAATGATTCAGATAATACTATAGAGCTACAGTCAAAATGACAGCAATGTATTGGAAGGAAAACAGACATATAGGCCAATGGAACAGAATAGAGAACCCAGAAAATAACCCACAAACTTTTGGTAAATTAATCTTCGAACAAAGAGGCAAGAAAATACAATGGAATAGAGACAGTCCCTTCAGCAACTGGTGTTGGGAAAACTGGAGAGCAGCATGAAAATCAATGAAACTAGAACAATCCCAATGAAGCTAGAACACCATACCCAAAAATAAACTCAGAATGGTACAAAGGCTTAACCATAAGTCAAGATAAAATAAACCTCCTAGAGGAAAATATAGGCAAAATATTATCTGACATAAGTCTCAAAAATTTTCTCATAGAAGAAATAAAATCAAGAAAAAACAAATGAGACCTAATGAAACTTACAAGCTTCTGTACAGTAAAGAAACCAGAAGTGAAACAAAAAAACAACCTACGGAATGGGAAAAAATTTGAATATGAAACCAAAAAATGCTTGATCTCCAGAGTATATAAGCAGCTCATCCAACTGAACAAGAAAAAATAAACCACCCAATGGAAAAATGGGCAGGAGACCTAAATAAGCAATTCTCCAAGGAAGACATAAAAATGATCAAAAGGCACATCAGAAAATGCTCAATATCACTGATTTTCAGAGAAATGCAAATCAAAACTACAGTGGGTATCACCTCATAACAGTCAGAATGGTCATCATTCAAAAATACACAAATGACAAATTCTGGAAAGTCTTTGGAGAAAAGGGTACAGTCCTTCACTGCTGGTGGCAATGCAGTTTGGTGTAGCCACTGTGGAAAACAGGATGGAGATTCCTCAAAAGCCTAGGAATATACTGACCGTATGACTCAGGAATCCCGCCCCAGGGCATAAATACAGAAGGAACCCTAATTCAGGATGACACCTGCACCCCAATGTTCATAGCCATCACTATTTACAATAGCCAGGACATGGAAAAAACCTAAATGTCCATCGACTGTTGACTGGATAAAGAAGAGGCGGTATATTTATACAATGGAACACTAGATAACCATATAAACCTATTACATAATGCCATTTTCAGCAACCTGGATGCTCCTGGAGAAAATCAGTCTAAGTGAAGTAAGCCAGATAGAGAAAGAAAAATACCATATGAGATGGCTCTTCAGTGGAATCTAAAAACAAAACAAAACAAAACAAAACAAAACAAAACAAAACAGAAATACAAAACTAAATAAACTCGCAGACATAGAATACAAAGTTTGGTTGCCATGGGGCTGGGGGTGGAAAGAGATAGACTGGGAGGTCAAAATTGTAGAATAGTTAACAGGATTGTACTTTATAGCACAGGGAAATATATAAAAGATCTTACGGCAGCCCACAGAGGAAAAATGGGACTACAAGTGTATATATGTTCATTGTAACTGCAAAATTGTGCTCAACGCTGGAATTTGAGACAACTTTGTAAAATGACTCTAAATCAATAAAAAAGTTAAAAAACATAATCTTAAATATTACAGGTGTAAATATAAATTAGAGAGAAAAAAAATACAAAAGAGTAATAAAACCAAAGATTTTGTTTTAAGATTTCTTTTTAAAATAAACAAAATCAAAAAACCTCTAGCCATGTGCATCATGAAGAAAAGAGAGATGCTCCAAAGAAATAAAGTAAGAAATAAAAGAAGAGAAATAACAATTGTTACCTCAGATATACAAAAAAGGGAACATTTTGTCAACAATTACAAGCCGAAAAACTGGACAACTTAGAAGAAATAGACAAATGTCTAGAAAGAGACAGAGATAAGGAGAAACAAACAATTTGAACAAACTGATTACTAGATGAAAGATAGAATCTGCAATTAAAAAAAATCGTTAAAAACTAGTGCAGATTTAAACAGCTCCCGTGGAGAACTGTTCAAAAATACAAAGCAGAACTTATACTCTTCAAAGTATTGAAAAATATTAAAGATGTGGGAAACTCCCAAATTAATTTTATGATAGAAAAGCCAACAAAGTACATGCAAAGAGAACTTCAAGCTAATATATTTGATTGATTTAGATGCAAAAATTCTACAAAATATTATTAGCAAACTAAATCCAGCAATACATAAAATGAATCATACACCATGATCAACTTGGATTCATTGCAGAATCAAAAGAGAGGTTCAACATACACAAATCAATCAGTTTGATACACCATATTAAGAGAAGAAAAAGAAAATGACTTGATCATCCCAATAAATCCATAAAAATTATTTCACAAAATTCAATATTTATTAATTAATACAGCACAATAGCAACAACAACAACAACAACAACAGAAACCTCTTACCAAAGTAGTATACAGGAAATAACTCTCAACATAACTGAAGTCATTAATTGCAGACCCACAGACAACATAATATGCAAAAGTGAAAAACTGAAAGCCAAATTAAGGAATAAAACAAGGATGCCCATTCTCACCATTTCTATTAAACACAGTATGGGATGTCCGAGAAACAGCAATCGTAGTAGAAGAAAATTTATTCAAGTTGGATTGAATGAAGTAAAACTGTTATTATTTTAGATGACACAATAGTCTATATAGAGAACGCTAAAAATTCTCCACACCAGAACAACTAAAACTATAAAGACATTTAGCAAACTTCCATCATTCATGATTAATGTACAAAAACTATCACATTTCTTTAAACTAAAAATGAAATATTTCATAATTTTAAAAAATCCATATGAAATCAAATCAAAAAATGAAAAACATATGGAAAAACCAAGATAATAAATTCAATAGGAAACTGAAAAACAAATTTGAAGATGATGCAAAGAAATGGAAAGAAATCTCAAGGTCTTAGTTTAGAGGAATTATATTGTTAAAATATATTTACTACAAAAGATGTCTACAAATATAAAGTGATTCATATCAAAATACATGATATTTTCCACAGAAACAAAAAAAGTCCAAAGATTTATAATGAACTGCAAAAGAACCAGAACTGCAAAAGGAACAATGAGGAAAAAGATCAAAGATGGATGCATAACCCACACCCCTCCCAGATCCCAGATTTTATTACAAAAATACAGTAATTAAAACAGCACAATACTGGAAAAAAAAAAACAATGTATATCACTGGAATATAACACAGATGCAGAAATAAAACATCACACCTATGGTCAACTAAACTATGACAAAGGAAACAAAAACATACAATGCCTAAAACACAGTCTTCAGCAAGTTATGTTGAGAAAACTAGACAGCTACATGTAAATCAATGGAATTAGAACACTCCCTCACAGTGTACAAAAATAAAATCAAAATATTTTAAATATCTGAATCTAATACATGAGACAATGTAACTCCTGGAAATTAACATAGGCAAAAAAAGAGATAAAATGTCATGAAAGTTTCTTATGTCACTCTCCAAAGCTGAAAACAGTAAAAGCAAAATAATCAAATAGGTCCTAATTAAATTTAAAAGCTTGTACACAGCAAAATATACTGAATGAAAAGATGAACTTCCAAATGGGAGAAAACATTAGGAAACAATTCAATCAATAAGAGGCTAATTTCTAAAATACACATATCATTCATTCAACTCCATTTCAAAAATCTACAAACAACTCAGCCAGAAAACGAGCAGAAAACAATTCCCAAAAGAAGACACACCGATGACAAACAGGAATATAAAAACATGCACACATTGCTAATCATTATACAAAGACTAGACAAAAATTAAATAATGTTTTTCTTCACACTAGTGAGAAGGGCTGTCACCCAAATGTCTACAAATAATAAAGACTGTCGAGGTTGCATAGAAAAAGGGACTCTCCAACGCTGTTGGTGGGAATGAAAATTTGTGCAAACACTTTGGAAACAGTACGGAAGTTCTTTAAATAATAAAAATAGACCTATCATATCACCCGGCAATCCCACTCCTGGGCATATAAAACATAAAACCTGAAAACAAAGAATCCAAGGGTAAAACATAAGAAGTACACTTGACTTAATTTGATTTTTCATATCTCTCATCTGTCAAGGGAAGCAGAAGAAATTAACAAAAGATGATTACATCAGTTTAAACAGATTTACACTGCAGAAGAAATGATCAATAAAATGAAAAGTCAGCCAACACAATGGGAGAATATATTTGCAAGTGATATTTTCCAATCAAGTGTTAATATCCAATATATATGGTAAACTCATATGCCACAACAATAAAAAACCCCAAGCAATCCAATTGAAAAAATTGTCCATAGGAACTGAATAGATAGATATGAATCAATTTTCTGTGGAATACATGCAGTTGGCTTAATGACACATGAAAATATATTCAGAGTTATAAATTATTAGGAAAGTCATAACCCAAAAATGAGGCAAAACCTCACATTTGTCAGAAGGCTCTCATTAAAAAGAAAAGAAATAGATGTTGGTGAGATTGTGGAGAAAAAGGAACACCGTGGACACTGCTGATAGGAATGCAAAGTATTGATTCCATTGCATATATACATCAAATTTTCTTCATCCATTTGTCTGTCAAGGGATGTTAGGTTTGCAGGCCCCTGTCTAAAGGCTCTAGAGTGTAAGCCCATGGGCTGAACTGATAAACAAGCTGTGAGGAATGTCACATATCCAGGCTGGAGAAGAAATGGCCTACTCAATGTTTCCACTATGGATGGATGGATAGCCTATTCTCGGTAAGATCCTTAGAGGAGGACAACATAAGACAGGCACAGCCGGCTGGAGAAGAGATGGCCTACTTAATGAAGTTCCGTGATGATCTTTAAAGCCTTCCTTTATCATTTAACATCCTGTGCTTACTGCAGAAGCATGGGGACGTAAAGAGCTTAAGATTATTAACATTGTTATAACTTAGATGATATGTGAGGCATTGTGCATGTCCTATATAAACCCTTTTTCTATGAATCAATAGACAGATAACTACTTCGCTTCTCTCCACACAGTGTTTGTGTGTATATGATATCGTGCCACTGACAGGGTTAATTTAATTTGTTGGGAGTATCTTAAAAGGATGTTGCATTATATACAATGTCCTTTCTGCACCTATTGAGATGATTATGTGAGTTTTATTTCTCATTCTATTAGTGTGGCATGTCACCTTTATTGATTTGAATACTTTGAAGTATCCTTAAACCCAGGGATAAATCCCTTTACTCATGTAAGTGTATGATACATCAAATGTGTTTTTTAATTCATTTTGCTTGTGTTTTGTTGAGTATTTTGGCACATATATTCATCAGGGATAATATGCTATATTTTGTATATAATGTCTTTTCTAGCATTGTTATGCAAATAATGCTGGCATCATAAAACAAGTTTGGAGTCTTTCACCCCCTTCAAGTTCTTGGAAGATTTGGGGAAGAATTGGTGAAAAATTGTCTACAAATATATGACAGAATTCACCAGTAAAGTCATCTTGTAAATTTTTTCTGATTTGGGATGTTTGGATTACTGATTTACTCATACACACTTTTGTTCTATTTCACTTTATAATTTCTTCTTCATTCTGTATTGGAAGACACATGTTTCTGGGAACTTGTCATTAGTTCTTGGTCATTAAAATCATTGGCTAGTGGTAATTTCTTATGATGCTATGCATCTCTACAACATCAGTGGTAATATTTTCTCTTTTATTTCTAATTTTATTTGAGTCTTAATTTTCTTAGAAAACCTAAACCTTTGTCCACTTTTTGTTAAAAAGAAACAGACTTAGGTATAAAATTTTCATCTTTTCAATTGTTTCTCTTATTATTTGCCTTAATCTCATTCATTCAGTTTTCTTGTTTATTCTTTCTGTTTTATCCTAAATTCTTCATGTGTAAAGTTAAGTAGTGTGAATCTTTTTATTTCTTTTATTATTAAATTTTATTTATTCATTTAGTATTAATTTATTTATTTGTTTATTTATTTGTTTACATAATAATTTATTTATCTTTGAAGGACTGCCATTTACAATGTGTCAATCTGTAGTGTAGAGCACAGTGTCCCCGTAAACGCAGATATTTTTGTGCCTATTAAAGATTACTTCACGATACTTAACTTACTGCCCTGTGTCATAGAAGAGAAATTTTGAAAAAATCTATTTTTATATATAATGGATAACATTTATAAATCTACAGCTCCCAAATATATCCTCTCACAGCCCCTTTCCGCAGTAATCATAAAATTGTTTAGCTTATCTGCGAGTGTGTTTCAGTTTTGAAGATGAAATCATCCAAATTTTTTTTAAGGCTCCACATATGTCTTGTCATGTATTATTTTTCTTTCTCTTTCTGGCTAACTTCAATTAGAATGACACTTTATGGGGACATCAATTTGCTGCAAATGTCATTGTTTATCATTTTTTATTGCAAAATATTATTCCACTGTGTAAATACGACATAACTTCTGAATACTCTCATCTGTTTTTGGAAAATGACCTTGCTTCCATGTCATGGCTGTTGTATACAGCAGTGCTAAGAACATCAGGGTGCAGGTGTCTTTTTGAATTACTGTTCCCTTTGATATATACCCAGAAGTGGGATTGCTGGAATGTATATTGTCAATTTTTATTCTTTTGAGGAATACCCATCCTGTATTCCACAATGACTGCACCAAACTACATTCCTTCCCACAGTGTAGGAGGGTTCCCTTTCTCCACAGCTTCCCCAGCATTTATTGTCTGTAGACTTTGAATGATGGCCATTGAGACTATTGTGAGGTGATACTTCATTATAATTTTGAATTGCCCTTCTCTGATAATGATAGTGAGAAATTATTTTTTTTCATATTGCTATGTGGCATTTCTATGTCTCTAATTGAGAATTGCTTGTTTAGGGCTTCTGCCCATTTTCAGATTGGGTTTCTTTTTTTTTAGGTTTTATGAAGTATTTATATTTTAGAAATTAAGACTTTGTTAGTTGCATCACTTCTAAATATTTTCTTTAATCATGTAGTTTGTCATTTTGCTTTGTTTATGGTTCCCTTTCTCTGCAAAAGCTTTTAAGTTTAATTAGGTCCCATTTATTAATTTTGCTCTTACATCCATTACCTGGGTAGTCAGTTCTAGGGGATCATTGATGAGATTTACCTCAAAGAGTTTTGTGTATGTTTTCTTCTAGGAGATTTATTTTGTCTTGCCTTACATTTAAATCTTCAAGCCATTTTCAGTTTATTCTTGTGTATGGAGTGAAGGAGAGTTCTACTCCATTGCTCTGCATGCTGCTATCCAGTTTTCCCAACACCAGTTGGTGAAGAGATCCTCTTTTCTCTGTCATATTCCTGGCTACTCTGTCAAAGATTAATAGAACATAGGCCTGTAGATTTATTCCTAGGCCCTCTATTCTGTTCCATTGGTCAACATGCCTGTATCTGTACCAATATCATGTCATTTTGATTATTCTAACCATGCAATAGTTTATGGAGTCATGGTGGTTTATTCCTCCAGACTCTTTCTTTTTCTTTAATATTGCTTTGGGAATTATGTATCTTTTATGAATCTATGTATATCTTAGGATCATTTGTTTCAGTCCTAAAAAGAAATATTTTGCATAATTTGATAGGAAATCACATTTAGTCTGTGGATTGCCTTGGGCAGTATGGCCATTTTATCAATATTGTTTCTTCCATTACAAGATCATTGGATATCTTTCCAATTCTTCAAATCTTTTTTGATTTCCTCAATGTTTTCTTGTTCTCCATGTATAAGCCATTCACCTCTTTGATCAGATTTATTCTTAAGCATTTTATAGTTTTGGGTGCAGTTATAGAAGCGGTTGCTTCTATACTTTGTTTTCCTGTTGATTCAATGTTAGTGTAAAGAAATGCAATTGGTTTTTGTACATTACTATGGGTACCTTGCCCAGTTCCCTTTTCAGCCTAAGCAAATTTTTGTGAAGATTTTACACTTTTCTATATATAGTGTCATGTCTGCATATCGTGACAATTTTACCTCTTCTTTTACAGTCTGAAATTTTACTTCTTTTTCTTGCCTGATCATTGTGGCTAGGACTTCCAAGACTATATTGAATTGAAATTGTGAGAATGGGCAACCTTGACTTGTCTCAGGTTTTTGTGGGAAGGGTTTCAGTTTTTCACCACTAAGTATTTTGCTGGCTATATGTTTGTCATTAATAGCTTTCATAATGTTGAGATATGGTCCCTCTATTCCCACTGTGATAAGAACTTTTATTGCAAAAAGGGGTTAAATTTTATCAAATACTTTCTCTGCATCTACTGAGATGATCATGTAGTTTTTTGTCCTCTCTGTTGTTGATATGGTGTATAACAGTTGATTGATTGATTTGTATATGTTAAACCATCCTTGTATTCCTGGGGTGAACGTAACTTGACCATGGTGCATGATCTTTTTTTACATGCTGTTGGATTCTGTTTGTTAATAGTTTCTTAAGGACATTTACATCTAGGTTTATCAATGATATTGGCCTAAAATTTTCTCTTGGGGAAGTGTCTTTGTCTGGTTTTGATACCATGTTGATGGCCTTATGGTGTGAGTTTGGGAGTACTCTCCGTATCAATCTTTTGGGAGAGATTGAGGAAGACTGGTATGGATTTTTCTTTGTATGTTTGGTCAAATTCCACAGTGAAGTTACTTGGGTCTGAATTTTGTTTTCAGAGATTTTTTTTTTTATTTATAATGCCATTCCATTTCTGGTGATCTGTCTGTTCAAATGGTCAATTTCTTCTCGATGCAATAATGGTTGGCTAATGTTCCCAGAAACTTCTCCATGTCTCCTTGGATATTCAGTTTGTTTCCATGCAGTTTTTCATGGTATTCCCTTATGATATTATGCAAATTTATTGTACTCTTTGTAGTTTCTCCATTTTCATTTCTTATGTTATTTGTGTTCTTTCTCTTTTCTTATTGGTGAGCCAGTCCAGAGTTTTGTCAATTTTGTTTACTATTTCAAAAAAGAGTTTTAATGATTTTTTCTATTTTTTAATTTGCATTTCAATTCTTCCTTGATCTTTCTCATTTCCCTCTTTCTGCTGACTTTTGGTTTTGTTTGCTCTTCTTTTCATGATTAGTTTACATAGAATGTTAGATTATTTATTTGAAATTGCTCTTCTACTTTGAGGAGGAACTTGTCACTCTGAACTTCCCTCTTAAGCCTGCTTTAACTGTATTCCATAGACTTTGATTAGTGTTTTGTCATATTTCTCGAGATTTTTTTTCATTTCTTCTTTTACTTCTTCACCTCCCCCCTTATTTTAGTACCATGTTGTTTAATCTACACACTGTCATTTTTCTCCCTGTTTTTCTGTGATTGATTTCTAGGTTCATGGTATTATACTCAGAAAAGATGCTTGAAATTATTTTTATCTTCTTAATATTGTTGAGGCTTCTTCTGTGCCTGAGTACATAAACTATCCTAGGAAATGTTCCATGTGCACTGGAAAAGAAAGTATATTCTGTTTTGGGAAGAAGTACTGTTTTGAAAATATCAACCATCATCAATTTTTTTTTGTAACATTTAGTATCTTTGTTCCCTTGTTAACTTTCTTTCTGTAAGCCCAGTCTAGTAATGGTAATGGGGAGTCATAGTCTACTTCTGTGAGTGTGTTCCCATCGATTTCTCCATTTTTATCTATTAGTATTTGCTTTATGTATTAAGGTGCTCCTATATTGAGTGCATATATCTTAATGAGTATAATACCTTCATTTTGTATTGCTTCTTTAATCATTATATCATGTCCCTGTTTATCTTTCTCTATGGTCTTTGGTGTAAAGTCTATTTTGTGTGAAGTCAGTACTGCTAGTCCTGCTTTCTTGTCATGTCCATTTGCATGGAATATATTTTTCCATCTTCTGAATTTCAATTGATGTGTGTTCCTCTTTCTAAAGTGGGTCTCTAGAATGCTTCATAATGTAGGGTCTTGTTATATTATCCCACATGACAATATATATCTTTTGATTGAACCACTTAGTGTATTAACTTTTGCAACAATTATTCGGAGACTGGTGTTTATTTCCATTTTGAACTTCTTTTTCCAGTTGACTTGGTATTTCCTTTTTTTCATTTCTTTTTCTTTTTGTGGCTTTATAAGTTTTCTTTAATTATCTTGGTTTCTTTTTGGCTTTGTGACTTCATTTTAAGCTGTTGACTTATGGTTACCATGTTTTGCATGTATATTGACCTGTTACTACATTTGTTTATTTTAACTGATAGGAATACAAACTCTATCCCATTCTACAGAGAACAGAAACAAGAAGAAAATACTCTGTATTGTCTTGTTTCACTTTCTGACCCTTAAACATTTTCATGTCCTGTTTTACAACATCATGTTTAATCTGTTGTAAATCATTGCAGCTATTGCCTTTCTAATTATGCCTTTCTCCCTTCTGTAGTATCCTGCTTCTTTTTTTTTTTTTTAGGGTAAACCTTTCATTATTTCTTTTTCTGTTGCAAAATTCTTTTAGTATTTGCTTTTGTGGAAGTTATTTATCTCTCCTTCTATTCTAAAGGATAGCCTTGCTAGATAAATTATCTTAGATTACAGCTTTCTTTCATTCAGGACTTTGAATATGTCTTGTCACTGCCTTCTGCCACTTGTATTTGCGTAGGAAACGTGTTTACAAATAAATATATATAATTATATATATATGTAAAGAATACCTAGAAATGAAGTTAACAAATAAGGAGAAAACTTTTACATTAAAAAATAAAAAACATCTATGAAGGAAATTAAAATTGATCCAAAGAAATGAAAAGATCTCTTATGTTAATGATGTGAAACAATGTGGTTGAAACAACCATACTACACAAAGCAATCTACATTTCGTGTGATTCATGTCAAAACACCCATGAGATTTTCCATTTAATAGAACAGATAATTTCAAAATTTATATGTATTCACAAAGACCATGTGTTGCGAAAATAATCTTGAAAATAGTGTATTAAATCTAATGGTGTAAATTTCTATGATGTCAAACAGCCCTACAAACTTTAGTAATTTAAACAACATGATACTGGCTCAAAAACAGACGCCAATCAATAGAAGAGAGTAGAGCAACCAGATATAATCCCTCACACGTCTGATCAATTAACCCATGAAAAATGAAGCAAGTGTATAAAGAAAGTGTATAAAAGAAAAGACATTCTCCTCAATAAGTAGTGCTGGGGTGATTGAACATGTAAAAGATAGATTAGAATAGCTCCACAAATTGTATACAATCCATAAGCACAGAATATCTTTCTAATTATTTTGTTTACTTATATTTCTTGCCCCTGCAATTTATTGATCTATGTTTATTTATTTTATATCAATTATCAAATGTATTCCTATTTTATTCTTTTTTGTATAAATATATACACAATTGTTTTCCTAATTTCCCTTTCTGACAATATGTTGTTACTATATAAAAATGTAACGGATATTTGTATATTGATTTTGTATTCTGCAAGTTTACTAAGTTTGTTCATTATTTCTAACAGTCACTGGAGGAGTATATGGACTTTTCCATCTATGTATAATTATGTCAACTGTAAAAATTTTACTGCTTTTTTGCAAGTTGGATACCTTTTATATTTTGTATTGACTAGTTGTTCTGGCTAGGACTTCTTGTAGTGTAATTTAGGACAAGTGAGAATGAGCTACTTTTTCTTATTCCTGGACCAGAGGAAAACCTACCTGAATGTTTACATTGAACTTAATGATAGACATGGGTTTTTCATAAATTGTTTTTATTATGTTTAGTTACATTCTGTCTAAAGTGAATTTGTTAAGAATATTTTTATAAAAAATTAAGATCAGATCTGTCAATAATTTTCCTACATATTTTGAGATTTTTATTTTTGAATTCTCTGTGTTTTAAGGGATGGTATGACATATATTGATTTGCATACATTAAATAATATTTATGAATCAGGACTAAATGCAACTTAACTATAGTTTCTAATACTTATATTATGCATGATTTCATGTTGCTAATGCTGATTTAGAATGGAATATACACATACTGAAGGAAAAATTTACATTGTGGCTTGAGTTTATATTTATTTATTTAAAATTTTATCTCTCATTTTGAATTTGGCTTATGTTTAATTGAATTTATTTATAAATACAGAATATAACTTTTGGTAGAACTTGATTTACTACAGTTAACTGATACAAAATATAGCTATTGTTTAAAATAAGTGAACAAATCACTTGCCTCAAAATGTCATATTTTGCTAACAATGCCAACTGTTTCAGGTCTGAGAAACATAATGCTTCCTAGAATGCATAACGTGGTCTTTTCCACCCCAACCTACATATACTGTTATTTCTCTGTTTTTTGATTGTTTGTTTGCCCCTTAATGGCATCAATGCTTATAGAACCCAGGATCTTGTGCATAAGTGTATTTATCAACATCATTTTGGAAAACATAACAGAAGCCACAAGAGTATGGATTATAAAGATGACAAGAAAATTTATTCTTCTAAGGACTTAAAACCTCTGAGTGAAAGAATGGCAAAAATAAACATTTGTAAATATACAATAAGGTTGGCTCTTTTGTAATTTTAAAGTAGAATATTAAATTACAATTGTTTTAAATATAGCACTGAATTAGAATTTAAAACAAAAATTCCCCCCTTTGGGATTTCTTAAATTTGATTGATTATATTAATCTCATTTTATTTCAGAAATATTTACCATTTATTTATAAACATACCAGATAAACTGATATTTATTCTGCCCATGTTTTGAATATAGAGCTACTTATTGTAAAGTACACAGATAAATAACTACTTCCATTTCCAAATCAAATTATGTTTCACTTTAATTACAAATTATAATAAAATAGTTATACATTCTCTGAACAGGTTTTACACAAATTTCACTTTAAATTCCAAAACTTAAAATTTATTTTATATATTTTTGGCATTATTTATACTCTGTTCACAAATCAGGTATAAATTTCTGTATAAAAGAATGGAGATTTGTTTTATTTCACAGACACTAAAATTAAATTATTTAAAAAGATTTTGTGGGGATAATATTTGCAGATAACACTATAAAAATAAGCATCCTATATATTTCAATTTAACTGGATGAATGAGAAGTAAACACTGGCTGAATGTTACACTTGAGTTTCTAGGAGACCAGGCATTTTGTGATGTCACAGCTTCTCAGGGTGAGAAACATTGTGACGGCCTAGCAGTTTATCTGTGCAGGCCTGCCAAAGCAGCATTTGAAGCTGCAGTGCTCAAAATTATGCAGATTAGAAAAGTGGCTGTAGAAAAAGTTATTTGAAATGGCACATATTTCTTCAGAAATTCAAGATGTGTCTCGTAAAGATGGACCAACTGGTTCAGGAAACTCCGGTAGATCTCTATTGTGTGATCAAACATTCTCTGGGGACTTGGATTTGAGGTCTATGATTGAAGAAATTGCTTTTCAGACTTTGTCTGAAGAATCCTTGATAAAAAGACCATGTTACACACTTTGTGCCTCTGAACCAGATGAAGATAATGATTTTTGTTCTCTGACATTTCTAATAAAACACTCGAAAATGGCTGGGAGTGACCAATTTAAATCCATCTGGTGGGATGATAATGGAACTTCCATAGTGATTGATGAAGATGTCTTTAAGAAGGAAGTTTTGGTAAAAAATACCCTTTTTATAATATTTGAAACTGGAAGTATGAAAAGTTTACTTAGACTGCTTAACCTTTATGGGTTTAGTAAAGTGCAGCAGAATTTTCAAAGATCTGCCTTTCTAGCTGACTTTCTGGCAAAAGAAAAGATGTCTCTGTTTTAAGCAACATATTCAGTAATTTTAGTTACCACGTGTTAACTTATATATAAAATTTTATTTTATATATCAATCTATGGTAATATAAATGTAAAGCTAGATTTTGAAAATTGTATAAAACTCCAAAGTTAAATCCTTTATTTTTTCTAAAAAAAGAGGACAGTGCCATAAGTATTCAAGATTATAAGAAACTTTGCTTGGAACTACGAATCTTAACAGAAATCTAAATAAATGTATTAAAGCTGCTTTTGAAAATTGGCATTCACCATTACTGCAAATGCTAACTTCTTAAATTTGATGTCTATACTTTTAAAGTGTGTATTTTCCAAATAAGGAATATCAAAATATCGTCAGCTGTGCATAGTAAACATGAAATAAGAGGTTTTATACATTACACTTATTGTATTTTGGTTTAAAATATTACTAAAATATTTCTCCTTTGGTTTTAGCTGCAGTTCTATCAAAATCCAAATTTTAAATGAGGCTTTCTCCCACTTTTTGTGAGAATAAAAAGAAGGGTTGCGATTACAAATGCCTCTCTGGTATCTTCATTGGTTGAAGATTTCAAAAAGAATCACTTTAAAGGAGGGGGTAATGTGGATAATTATAATTCTGTTTTTGTGGCTGACACTAGTGGTGAAAGTGCATTTTTACATTCTGCAAATTTAAACATGCCTCTAATAAGAAAGCCCTCAACTAGCCACATAATTGGAGATACCACTACCCTGATCAGAGGTGATATTTCTCCTCCATCATCAATGTCATTTAGACCACCAGAACAAATTGCAGTGTATCAAAGTGCTCTTTTAAATTGGTTGACCACTGTCCACGGGCACTCTCAAAGCAGCTACACTGAAGCAAATGGTCGTGTTGTGAACTTCATTACAACTACAACTTCTATTTCCAGGACAGCAACTTGTCTCCCATACAGAGCAATTATTTTGGACTGATGGTGGAACCTTGTAACTTTCCAAATAGATATCACAACATATCTGCCAATGAAGGTCGTTTTTCTAAACTTCAACTAGGGAGCAACGCACGGTTTCCCATGCCAGTGAGAGCTGATACATCAGCCACCTCTCTTTCAAGGCCAACTCATCAGCCATCTTCAGTTTATAAACGTCATTCTAATTACAACTTATCTGCCAGAGGACTACCATATTATGTAGAATAAAAAAGATTAAAATTGATGTTGGCAAATGTCGACAAATATCTGCAATTTTGTTATTTGAAAAATTAACATAGTTGTGTACCTTCATTTTATTTATTTTCTTTTTAAATAGAGTTAAGAGTTAAACGGGAGACAAAGATACCATTTAAAAAAAGATATTTGATTGATATGATCATTTGATGGAAAATAATGGGAGTAAATTTTAGTGCTTTCTTGTAAGAAAGAAGAGAAAATGGAAGAATTTGGAAAAACACTAAAACATGGAGAGAGGGAAAAGTACTAAATGGTTTCTAGTTCATCGTGGAAAGTATTAAAAGAGTTAAGTTAAGATAGGTTGCAACAGGAGATTAATGCAGGAACCAGCCCAGGGATCATTTCTCTATTATGTCATCCCTGGAGTCATAAAGGTCACATGATGTAGTCTCAGATGGCACATTCAGCATGTGGTAGAATTTAAGAAGTAATTTTATCTATGGTCTTCTTTGTGCTGTTATCAAAGCATTCTAATTGGTGCTTTCATTTCCTGCCCTCAGGAGTCTACACTATATTTTCTAGTCAATAGTTTATGTTGCATTTATCTTCCAGTGAAAGAAAAGCTTAAGTCTTCAGGGTGGCATTTAATATCTTTCTAAATCTAAGCACACAAGCTCAAATTAGTTTAGTCATTTCTTTATAAATCTGGCATCTGATTACCTTGGCATATCTTTAAGTTTCACTGTATCTGGAGATATATCCAGGCAAATGATTGTCAACTATTTCAGCTGCAAACTCACCACTTTTGCTCCAGCTCATCCTTGGACTTTGGGTGTCCTCCTTTTACCTACTTAGACTTTCCGAGTCTCAGCACAGAAACCACCTCTTCCAGATGTTTCCTGTCTATCCCCCTTTCCTTGTCTAACTTGGATACCAGCACAGTAAGCACAGCACATGCCACAGGATGCATTTTAATATTTAGTCAATGAGAAATACATGTTGACTTTAAGCAAAATCTACTTTCCAGAAACAACAAAACTTTCATGGTTTTCAAACTATTTCATTACGGTCTTTACTCTTCACCACAAACTAGCTCTTTTCATAGACCAAGGACTAGTCACTCAAGACAGTAAGTGGAGGTAGGTACAAGATACAGGTATTATTTTCTCCTTAATTCATGCCTCCAGAGGCCTAAAGCATTCCATTCTCATTTGCTGGATTTTTTCCTGTCTCTTCATCACCCACCCACCCCAAAATAGCTGATTCTCTTCCCCATACCAATAACTATACTGCCTTTAATTAATTTACTTCTTAGAATTAGAGCTTTCTCCAGAAGAGAAATTGTCATTGCAAACATTTAATATAGGTTTATACACACCACATAATTTGTGCCCCTTCTAACCTTCACAATGGAAGTATCTAAGTGGTACTAGCCCCTTGGTTATGGTGGTGGTATCCAGTAACCAAATTGCAATCTATAATGTGTGGACTAGAAGGAGGTGTGGGTGGTAGAATAAAAAATATGTCCGAATGCAAGAATACCAAATTTCTGCAGATATTATGAAATATAAAATATTCATGGAAGGCTTTGACAATTTCCCATTAATCTAAAATAATAGGTATAGCATTTTCAGAGTGTGAAATGCTCTGAAATGCTGGAAAATTTGTAGTCAATGTCAGGGAACCTAAGACTTCTGCTCACAATCTTGCAGCCAGTGTCATCTGATAAGACTGGAATGGCAAATATGAGTCCTTAATATGTGTCACCAATTGTGAAGAAAGCCTTTTATAATCTGGAGAATGGGCAAATTGGCCAGGGTAAACTCTAGCAACATCCCACCAATATGACCTTTACCAAGAGAAGAAATGAGCCCACTTGCAGCAGGAGAACTCTTTCTGGAGAGCAGTGGTTGTTCCTACAACAGAAACGTCAAGATTTTAAGTTTGTCAGCTCATCTCTGATGGTGGCTATGTTGTTGCTTACATTAGCAGTCTGGGGTTCAGATGGGCTGGTTCAGCAGCAAGTTTCCAGCTCTCTTACCAGAGAATGGGTCTTACCGTGAACATCTTAACAAGGTTCTATACTGATAAGTCACAAGCTACAGTTTACTTTCAAAATTAAAAATCCTAAAGGAGAATATTGTTTGTTTGTCCATTTGTAGTTTTCTACCTGGGAGAAGCTAGACTATTGACTAAAGTACAAAAGTTGGCTGTTGCATTGAAAACTATTCTCTGAGCTCTGCCCACTGAATTCTTCCCACTAAATACTACAAATCTGTCTACCACTGTGTGTTTGTGTGAAGATGGATTGTTAGGCAGTAACTAAGTTTGTCTTATTTGAATCATCAGTGAATTATTCCCCTGCATCTGGCAGATTCTCTGTGAATTAAGAGATTTATTGAGCCACCAGATTTTCTTCAGATCAGGGAGAGGTAGATTATATTTCTCCCACAATACTAATTGTTAACTTTACATTGAATCTCAAGCTGATGCTAGGGACAAGCCACTGAACCCTGGAATTGGACTGAGGCATATACATTCCCCATTCCCCAGAGCCCAGTGCAGGACTGTGTCACCTTTTTAATTTAAGCTTATGTCTAAGTATTTTTGCTTTAAATTTTGATTGTTGGCACAACTTATTTTGGCTTTGAACACCCGTTGACTAATTTATAGAGACTGAAACTCTGACTTATTCCCGTTCATCTAGAAATTGCAATAACCTTCCTTTCCTTGGACTACCTGTAATAGAGTGAGCATAGTCATCATTTTGAAAGCAGTCCTCAGTCCTAATAATGCAGAACCTTTACACTTCTTTGCCCAGGACTTGAGCAAGAATGTTTGTTGTGGATCTCAGGGATTATCCTCACATCCCCTAATGCAAACATGAGAAAACTTCACATCTTTATCCAAAATCAAGCTTTTGTCAGTATTGCATTCCCATTGCAAAACAGTTAACAATTGTAGGAGTTCTGAGATTTTACCATGCTGAGATTTTTAGCAACCTACCATGTTCATTTCCTACAGATGCTGTCGGGGAGATGAGACCACGGTTCAGAGACAGTGAACTTTATCACTCACAGCAAGAGCAGCCAGTTTTAAATTTGTATCCATTCCCTAATCTCAGATGAATACACACAGGGAAATTTTGATGCCTATAGAAGCAGTGGGCTGTTTACATGAAGAAAGTTTAAGGCATGGTAAAACACTAATTTTATTTTTATCTTTATGTATAATTTATTAGAATCACTTATTTATTAGTATCTTTACCTAGGATAAGTATACCATGACTCAAGTTTACTTGCTACAAAAACAATCATGAGAAATGACATGGGAAAAAATGACCATTGAATTTTCATTTTTCCTTTTGCATTTATTGATGTTTAATTGGCATAAAACATTGTGTAAGTTTTGGTGCACAGGATAGTGATTTGATTTACACGTATCATGAAATAACTATCATGGCAACTTTAGGGAGAATTCATTATTTCTTTTAGATACAATTTTAAAGAAATACAATTTGTCATTTTGTTGCGATGTGAAAACTTATGGTCTGCACTCTTATCAACATTCATATAGAACATAAAGCAGTATTAATTATAATTTTCATGTTACTATGGGGCATCCCTAGAACACGTTTATTTTACGGCTGGAGATTTGGAGCTTTCAAGTGTATTAATCAAATTCTCATTTACCAACCCCTGCCTCTGTTAACTACAAATCTATTTTTTCTATAAGTATGTTTCTTTGTTTTTGAAGTGTACTTTAATCTATAACACTGTCTTAGTTTCTCTTACACAACATACTGTTTGCTATTTTTATTACATTTCCAACTGATCACCAGAATATATCTAGTATGGATATGTTGCTATTTAAAGATATTTCATTCTTATTGACTACTCCCCATACAGTAAATTTCTTGTCCCTGACTCATTTTATTTGCAACTGGAAATTTTTCTCTCTTCATTATCCTCAACTTTTTCTTTTCCTCACCCCATTTCCCTCTTTCTTGTGAAAAACCTGTTTCTTTCTATATCTATATTTGCTTCTCAGTGTTGTTATGTCCATTTGTTTTAAATTCTAATTATAAGTAAAATCATTCAAGAATTGTCATTCAATTTCTGAGATATTTCACTTAGCCTATTACCTTCTTGGTCTACCCATTTGCTGCAAATGACAAGAACTTATTCTTTTTAGAGCTGAGTAATAACCCATTGTATTTTATGTGTGTGTGTGCATATATATATATTTATAAAATGCCTATATATAGTGTGTGTATATATATACATAAATATAGATAAATCTGTAATTAAGCTGTGTAGATATATATAGTATAAACACACATCTTCTTTATTCATCATCTATTGATGTGCAATTAATTTGCTTCTATACCCTGTCTATTGTGAATAATGCTGCAATGAATATATGGTTGAATATATCTTTTCTAATTAGTGTTTTTATTTTCTTGGAATAAGTATCCAGTTATGGAAATGTTGGATAATATTTCATTTTTAATTTTTAGATAAAGCTCCATGTTGTCTTCCACAGTGGCAGCACATATATACATTCACTCCAGCAGTGCATCAGGGTCGTTTTTCTTACATCCTCACCAATAGTTAAGTTTGTTTTCTTTTTGATAATAGTCGTTCTGACAGGAGTGACATAAAATCTCACTGTGTTATGGACTTGCATTTTTCTGATGTTTAGTGATGTTGATGGGGTTCATATGCTTGTTGGTTACATTTACCCCACTGTAAATTCATGTTTTGTAATGGGCTAAGTGACCATAACTGTCTGATTTCATTTTCAGGCTTTCTTTGTTTTTCATTATTCTGTTTGTTCTGTGCCACAACCATATTCTTTTCATTACTGTTTCTTGTATTATAGTTTAAAATCAGGGACAGTGATACATCCTCTTCGTTCTTTGTCAAAGTTGTTAGTGTTTTTAGTTTGTTTTCCTTTCTTTCTTATTTTTTTAGTGATTTCAACTCTTTTGTGTTTACATGTAAATCTTAGAATTATTTTTTGTAAGTGTCTGAAAATGCCCTTGCTAGTTTGATAGGCACTGATTTTAATTGATGTATTTTCTTGGCTTGTTCTGTCATTTAAACAATATTTTTTCCTAATCTATGAACACAGTATATCCTTTCATGTGTTTGCATTATCTTCAATTTCTTTTGTAAATACATTATAGTTTCCTGAGTACAGGTATTTTACCTCCTTGGTTGGATACATTTCTTGATTTTTTTTGTAATGCAA
The DNA here is from genome assembly GCF_048564905.1 of Vicugna pacos. Classification (NCBI taxonomy): domain Eukaryota; kingdom Metazoa; phylum Chordata; class Mammalia; order Artiodactyla; family Camelidae; genus Vicugna; species Vicugna pacos. The sequence goes on from NW_027328739.1 coordinate 1,593,294, forward strand.
CTGTAAATTAGACAGTTCCCCCAATTTCTCTATCTGTTAGCTTCTTGTTAGTGTGTAGAAATGCAAGATTTCTGTATGTTAATTTTACATTCTGAAATTTTACCAAATGCATTGATAAACCCCAGTAGTTTTGTGGTGTCTTCTTTAGGATTTCTGTTTAAAGTATTTCATCTACAGATTCTTTTACTGCTTTTCTGAAATAGCTATATTGTATTTACTTTTATTTTGGAAAGCTATGTGTAGAATTTCCAATACTATACTGAATAACAGTGGTAAGAGTGAGCATTCTTGTCTTCTTCCTGCTCTTATTGGAGATGCTTTCAGTTTTTAATCAGTGAGTGTCATATTAACTGAGTTCTTGTCATGTATGACCTTGACTGTGTTGAGGTATGTTTCCTCATGCCCACTTTGAGGAGAAATATAAGCATAAATAGATGCTGAATTTGTCAATATATTTTATGACTCTTTTGAGGTGACCATACAGTATTTATTTTTCAATTTGTTAGTTGGGTGTATCATATTGATTAATTTGTGGGTAATGTATCACTTTTGCATCCCTGGAATAAAAGAGACTTAAACATACTGTATAATCCTCTTAATCTATTGTTTGCTTTGCTAACATTTTAGTGATGATTTTTGCATCTATGCTTATCAGTAGTATCTAACCTGTACATTTATTAGGTATTTGTTCCAGTTTTAGTAGTAGTGTGATACAGTAATTTGGAGTAGGAAGCCTTCCTTCCTCTGCAAATTTTTGGAATTCTCTGAGAAGCATAGGTGATAGCTCTTCTCTAAATGTTTGGAAGAAGTCACCTGAGAAGCTGTCTAGTCTTGGAATTTTGTTTCTTTGGAGATTCTGTATAATTACTTATTCAATTTCATTAGTGAAAATCTGTTAATATTTTCTATTTCTCATTCCATCCTGGAATTTTGGTCTTTCTAATATATTGTCCATTTCTTCAAGGGATTCCAATTTTATGTCATATAATTTGTTGTATCATCTTATGATGCTTTGTGTTACTTTGATATAAGCTGTAACTTCTCATTTATTTTGGATCTTTTTTATCTGTACTCTCTTTTTTGCTCATGAGTCTTGTTAAATTTTATCAGTTATATTTATCTTTCAAAAGCCATTATGTAGTTTGTTTAGATGTTTCTGTTTTTAACCTTTATTTTATTTATTTATGTTTCTACCTTTCTGCTGTCTTTCCTTCTACTAACAAGTTCATTTATTATTTTGCTACATCGTTGTTTGTAAGATTATGTTATAAGAGAGAGATGTTTCTTATTTGTATAAGTGGGATTATTTTGCTATAAGCATCCCTATTAATACTGCTTTTGCTATACTCCATGGACTTTGTTTTTGTTGTCATATTTCTTTATGTATTTTATCTTTGATTTATGCAGCAATCCATTTGTTGTTTTATATTGTATGATTTATCCTCCACATTTTACAATTTTTCTCAGGTTTTTCCTTTTAGTAAACTTCAGTTCTCATAGAAGCCGTATGTTTCTTCACAAAGCAAGGAGAAAAATAATAAAATTTATACAAAATTCTGAATGACCAAAATTTTCTAGTTATCTTTGAAAAATGAACAAAACTGTGTGTATTATCCTCCCTGACTTTAGAACTTACTACAAAGCTACAGTAATCAAAACATCAAAATATATCACTAAAGAGTCACATAGATCAATGGAACAAAATAAATAGTCCTAAAATAAACCCACACACATATGGTCAATTAGTCTACAATGAAGCATGCAAGAGTATACAATGGAAAAAGGCAGTCTCTTCAACAATTAGTTCTGGGAAAAATGGACAGTACATGTAAAATGAAGATGTAAGAGCACTTTCTTCCATAGTATACAAAATAAGAGAGAAATTGATTAATTTCCTAAAGGTAAAACCTGAAAGTTTAAAATTTCTGACCAAGAACAGGAGCAGAACTGCCTTTGAGATAAATCATAGCAATATTTATTTTTGATCTATTTCCTAAGTAAAAAAAAAAGAGGAAAACTAACCATAACAGTTTTTAATTTTACTGAGGAAATAATAGGTGTATTATGTGATACAGGGATTCCACTTCTTGTATAAGTGTGAAGTGCAAAATCTTTTGCAGAGCAAAGGAAACATTCAGCAAGACTTATGACAATACACAGAATTGAAGGAAGAATTTCAGACAATGAAAACAACAAGGTGTTAATATCCATCTTGTATATATAGCACATTAGAGAAAATATTTAAAAACAAAGACCCCACTTAAAAACAGTTGAAGGATCTTCATGGAAACTTTTCAAAAACAGACATGTGTATGATTTTCATGCACATAAAAAGAAACATAACGTTGCTATTCATTAGGAAAACATAAATAAAAACCAGAATGAAATATAATCTCACAGCAACCAAAATTGCTATTAAAAAAAGTCTTCAAATGACAAACATTAATAAGAATGTTGATAAAAGGGAACTCAGGTACACTGTTGGTGGAAATATAAATTGATGCATCCACTATTATAAAAGAGTGGACTGTGTGAAGAAAACTAGAAATAGAAGCATTATATTTTACAGCAATTCCATTTTTTGATATAATTCCGAATAAAATGAAAACATAAACATTAAAGGATATATTACCCAAATGTTCTTAACATTATCATTTATAATAGCCAAGGAGAGAAGCACAACTCAACTGCCCATCAACAGATGATTGGCTGAAGTAGATGTGAGATATAGATAACATAATAAATACTTAGCAATTGTCATATCAAAAAATAAAATTCTGCTATTTGAAACAATGTGACTGGACCCAGAATGTGTTGCACATAGGAAAATAAGTCATACAGAGAAAAACTCTCTACATTACCACTTACATGAGGAAACTAAAGATATAAGAGAAATAATCATAAAAAAACCAGAAACAGAATCACATATATATGTGTAGTGTACCAATTAGTGGTTTCCATTGGGGACAGGGAAGAAGGATCAGGAAGACAGAAATATGCAAGCTACTAGTTATATATTAGTGAAGCAACAGGGCTATATTTACCGCACAGAGAAATATTTTAATAATTTAAAAGATTTTAAAGAGACTATAGGCATATATTATACTAAAATGTGCATGCATGTGGGAAAAACATTGAAGAAAAGAACCCAGGAAAAACAAAATATTTTGTAGTACTCTGATATAAAGGGAAGTGATTTATTCACTTTCTTTACTGTTTTATAATGTCCTTATTAGAATTTAAGCTTTTAAATGAAAAATTACAGACTGAATAAAGTGACATAAGTTTAAACTATTTGTCTCTCTCTTTAAATCTACAGTCAGTGAAATGATCACATCTCAACAAAAATTACTACAACACAAAACAATACTCCAGAACATATATGTACATCTGAAGTTTGGTGGGCTAAAACACATAAATTAGGCTGAAATGAGGGAAGAGCAGAGTTGGTGACTGCCACCAAGGTCCACTTACTATGGTATCTGAGCCCACAGTTTCAGAGTAACATGTAGAAACAGGGTCTCATTGGTTCACACAGATTCAGCCTCCAACTGCACCAGTATTCATGGTCAAAATTAACTTGGAGGGAGCCGTAATGCAGACAGAATTTCCATCCTTTAGACACTCAGACATTCATGATACTCTCCTTAATCCCCATTCACAGTGGTAGAGACAATGTACCTTGCAACATTGGACATGGCAAAGGCAATTGCCTGATTCCAACTACCCACCTGTTTTACACCATTCCTCAATGTGTGCACTGAATCTTAAGGGATATAAGATAAAAGGAAGGGTTCACAGGCCCAGTGACAACAGTGGCATTAACTACCAGAGTTTTCTAAGAAGTGATAATGTAAGCAATCTTTTATCCAGACAATTGCGACTTGAATGTGCCATTTTGAAATATTATCAGAGGTAGCTCAGGTAAGTAAAACCAAAAATTGTGTAATATTACAAACTACCAAAAACAAAAGCAATGACTCCAAATTCCAATCTGATTTTGCTGTCAGCAGAGCAATAATTCACCAGGATCATGACCAATCACAGTAACATTATAGGGCATGCACACACACAGATACAAACACACAGACACCGACACAGACACAGACACACTCGCACAGGCACATACACACACACATGCTCACGCACACACCGAATGTCAACCCTGCAGGGAACAAACTTAAAGTCATGGAATATTGACATATAATTAATACAGAATCCAAAGAGCTGTCATAAAGAAACTCAATATAAAAAACAAAACTCAGAAAGCAGTTTAGTGAGATCAGGAATAAAATAAATCTTGATAAGGTATACATTACCTAAGAGACTGAATCTATAAAACAAATAAACATTATTGGAAGACCAGATGAACTTAATAAATGAGATGAACAATGCAACAGAAAGCACTGTAAGAAGACTGTCTTTGTGGAAGAGAGATTAGCAAACTCACCAATACAATACCAGGAATGATAGGAGAGGGCAAAGATACAAGATAATAAAAAGTGAGGAAATTCTACAATAGCCATCAGACTTCTTCAGGAAGTGCACATTAGAGTGAAATTCTGGAGGGAGAAGAAAGTTAGAAGGCAGCTGATGGTTTATTTAAAGAAGTAATAGTTGATTACTTCCCGAACCTGGGTAAGGAACTGATATACAAGTCCGTGAGCCAACAAAACACCAACAACTTTAAGACAAAGACACCTCCTTCAAGATACGTCATATGACAATTGGCAAGTCAATGACAGAGTAAAATTTAAAACGCAGCCAAAGAAAGTTATGATAATCTACAAAGAAGCCCCCATTAGGCTATCAGCATATTGCTGAGAAGAAAACAGATGCCAAGGGTAATTAAAATGACATTTTCAAACTACTGAAATAAGAAATATCTCACCCAAGAATACTCTACTTTACACAGTTATCACTTAGATATAAAGTGAAAATAAAGACTTTACCAGAAAAACTAACCTGAGTGAGATGTAAAAAACAAAACCGAGGCACCTTAAAAGAGGTGCAGAAAAGAGGTATTCTAAGAAAAATAAAATGGCAAATATACGCAAAACATTGAGCAAAATACTAAGCAGAGACCACCAGGAATTTGAAACTGTTTATTTGGGTATGTTTTTAAATGCTACTCTTCTATATGAATTAAAGAGAGAAATATAGGAAATCAGTTGCAATAAATATAGATACATCTATCTGGTAACATGTTCACAAAAGAAACAGAAATAATTTGAGTCAGTAATAATAAAAGGAAAAGAGTAAAAAAAAACAAAATTAAAGGAAGTTGCTATCAGCAGAGAAAGGTCTAAATTATACAAGCGATGTTTTATTTTTAATTAAAGTAGATTTGATGAACTATAATATGTAGATTCAGATGTACAACATAGTGATTCCAACCACTTTGTTGATTGTATTTCATTATAATTTATTACAATAATTGTAACATACAATGATTATAAGTTATTGTGTGTAATTCCCTGATCTATACAGATCATCTTTGTTGCTTATCTCCTTTACGTATACTAATTTTTGTCTGTCAGTGTCCTACCATTTAATTGTCTATCCCTTCCACTTTGGTAAACACAAATGTTTTCCCGTATTTTTCAGTCTGCTTCAGTCTTGCCTATCTAAACTCTATATCTCTCTACCATGTCTCTATCAATCAATCAATCTATCTATCTATCAATCAATCTATCTATTTATCTATCTATCATCTATCTATGTATCTATATATCTATCTGTCTGTCTGTCTACCTATCTATCTATCATGTATCTATGTATCTTTCCTTCTATGTATCTATTTATCACTCATCTATCAATAGATAGCTATAGATAGATGTACACAGATATTTGTTATTCTTTAGATTCCACTTATAGATTATATTATATATTTTTGTATTTGTCTAAGTTACTTCACTAAGAACAATATTTACTAGGTCCATTCATGATGCTGAAATAGCAATGTGTTATACTTTTTCATGGCTGAGAAATATTCCATTGCATATTTATAGAAACATCATATCTTCTTAAGTCCATAGTCTACTGTGGACTCTTGGAATGCTTCCCTGTCTTGCATATTATAAACAGTGCTGTTGTGAACATTGGTTCTTCTCAATTTAGGGTTTTTTCCCCAGATTTTTCCTAGGAGAGTTATTACTGCTTCATTTGGTAATTCTGTTTTAGGATTTGAACAAATCTGAATACTCTTTTCCATAGAAGTTGTACCAATTTACATTCCTACCAAGAGTATACAAGAGATTTGTTTCCTCAACATCATCTCCAATACTTTCTATTTGTAGAACTTTTGATAATAGCCATGTGGCCAGTGTGAAGTGATACCTCATTGTGGTTTTGAACTGAAATTAACTAAAAATTATTAATGATCATTTTTATCACTTGCATGTTACTCATCTGCATATTTCCATTGGAAAAATATTAACTCAGATACTCTGCTCATTTTTTGATTGGGTTTTTGTTTTTCATGTTGAGTTGTGTAACCTAAATCCATGTTACATCTATTAACCTACATCTATTAACCCCTGGTCACTTGCATTGTTTGCAAATATGTTTTTCAATTACACAGGCAGTGTTTTCATTTCATTCAAAGTGTCGTTAGCTGTGCAGAAGTTTTCAAGTTTATTTAGGTCCCACTTGCTTATTTTTGCTTTTATTTCTTTTACCTTAGGAGACTGATATAATAAAATATTCCTATGATATATATCCAATAGGGTATCACTATATCCCTTTCTAGCAGTGTTATAGTATCAGGTCTTACATTTAGGTCCTTAATACACTTGGAGTTTATTTTTGTATATGATGTCAGGGAATGCTCTCATTTCACTGTTTTACATGTAGATATCCAGCTTTCTCAACAACATCCATTGACGAGACTGTCTTTTCTCCATTGTGTACTCTTGCCTTTTTTATCATTGATTCATTGCTCATAGGTGTGTGGAATTATTTCTAGGCTGTCTATCTGATTTTATTGATTATATCTCTGTGCAAATGCCATGCTGTATTTATCACTGTAGCTTTGTTGTATAGTAAGGAATCTGGGAATTTTATACCTCCAGATTTGTTGTTTATTCTCAAGATCATTTGGAGAATTTTTAATGGTTTCATGTAAAACTTAGAGTTATTTATTTTCTGGTACTGTGGGAAATACTACATTTTTGTAACAGGAATTTCACTAAATATGTAGTTTTCTATGTGTAGTACGGCAATGTTAACAATGTTAACACCTTCAATCCAAGAGCACAAGACATCTTTCTAATTTTTTGAATCATTTTTAATTTCTTTGTCAATGTTTTTTAATTTTCAGTGTGTAGATCTTTCATATATATGGTTACATTTATTCCAAGGTATTTGGGGGGAAGGGATTTTAAATAATATTGTTTTCAACGTCCATTTTAGGGTATCTCATGATTAATGTGTAGAAATGCAAGAGACTACTTTACATTAATCTTGCACCCTGCTCCCTTGTTGAAATTATTTATTGTTCATATTAATCTGTGTGGAGCCCTTAGGACTCTATGTAGATTGTTATGTCATCAGTACTGGTGACAATTTTGCCTTTTTCTCTCCATTTTGCATTTCTTTTACTTCTTTTTCTTTCCTTTTCCTTTCTTCTTTTACTATGGAACAGAAGTTCTGAGAGTAGGAATCCTTGTCATGTTCCCAAATTTACCCAGAAGTCTTTCTGCTTTTCCCCAAAGTATTATAAATTTTTATAAATGTCCTTTAGTATGTTGAGAGATGTTCCCATTGTAATCTCTTTCATGAGAGTTCTGATCATTAATGTATGTTGAATTTTGTGTAATGCTTTTTCTGTGTGTATTGATATGGTCCTGTTAATTTAGTCCTTCCATTATTAAAAATGTGTCTTGCTGATTGACTTGTGTATGTTGAGCCATCCCTGTGACTCTGGAAGGAATCAAATTGATCATTGTGTATAATCCTTTCTATGAATTGCTGGATTAATTTGTTGATGTATTTTGGATTTTTAATGTATATTCGTCAAGGATATTGGCTTTACATTTTCTTTTGTTTTTTTTGGTAGTGTCTTTGACAGGTTATGTTATCATGGTATTGGTGGCCTCATAGAATAACTTTGGGAATGTTCCTTCTTCCTACATTTTTTGAAATAGATGAGAGGAAAGAGTTTTTAGTGAAGACATCCAGGCATTTTGTTCAAGTGGTGTTTTTAACATTATAGATTATATTTAACTTATACTGATTGCTCTTTTCAAGTTTTCAGTTTGCTCTTTATTCAGTGTTGACAGGCTGTACATTTCAAGAAATTTGCCCATTTATTTAAGGTCGTCCAGTTTTTGTCACATAACTGCTCAAAGTGCTTTCAAAATCTTTGTTTGCATTTCTGTGCTATCAGATATTATTTCTTCTGTTTCATTTCTTATTTTGCATGGTTCCACTCTGTATTTCTTGATAAGCCTGGCTAAATGATTATCAATTTGTTAATATTTTTAAGAAACAAAAGCTGTTGATTTTATGAATTTTAATTTATATGTTAATTTTTATTTTATTTATTCTCAACCTAATCATTAAAGATTTCTCATTCTACTCACTTTGGGTTTTGTTTGTTCATATGTCTAGTTATTTTTGGTGGCATGTTTGTCCTTTGTGTGAGGGTTTCCTTTTTCCTAGTAGAAAGCCAGAATTGTTCTAAACTTCCCTCTTAGATTTGCATTTGCTGCATCCCATACATTTTTTGAAGCTGTGTTTTCATTGTAATTTGTCTCCAGGCATGATTTTATTACTTCTTTGATTTAATCATTGACCTTATTTTATGTTATATTTTAAAGGATGTGGTTTAATCTCATGTTTGTGCTTTTCCTGTTCTTCTTTCTACAGTTGATGCATAGTTTCATAATATTGTGTATTGAAAAATACATGCTGTAATATATATTTGCTTAAAATTCCTAAGGCTCATTTCATGACATAATATGTGGTTAATTCCTAAGATAACATACTGTGCACACTTGAGAAATTATGTGTTCCCCTTTTCTGATGCAGTGTACAATATCTCAGGTTCAAATGATATAATTTGCCAATAAGACCTCTGTTTCCTTACAGATACTCTTTCTGGATGATAGGTCTATCAGAATAGTGAGGTGTTAAACTCATCTACTATTATTATTTTATAATGAATTAATTCCTTCATGTCTACTATTATATCTTTTTATACTTAGGATCTACATTGTTGGGTTCATATATAATTCAATGAGTGTAAAGCTCTATTTTTATATTGATCTCTTCTTCTGTATATAATCTCATATTTATATTTCATTGTGGCCCTTATTTTAAAATGTATTTTCTATGAGTTGAGCATTGCAATCTGCACTTTCTTGTCATTTCCATGGAATATCTTTTCCATCTTTTTACTGGTTGCTTTTATTTTCCACCATAAAGTGAGACTTTTTGTGGGGGAATGCAAGATGGTGGAGCCAAAGGATCCTCATAGCTAACCCTTTCCCACAAATGCACCAAGACTCATCCAGAGACCCACTCGGCTAACCAGAGAACCTGCAAGACTCTGATACAGCATTGTCCTCTTCAAAAGATAAAGATGCAAAAAATATGGTAGGAGAAAATGAAGAAAGAAAGAAGAAAAGGCAAAACAGATTGGGACAAGTCCCACAGTGAGGGAGCAGCAAAGAAGGACTGGCGCTCATTCACTGGGTCTCCCCTCTCCAACTGATAGGTCGGTATGATGGAGGGGGAGCCTCCAAGGATTAGACCTCTACAGACTATAAGTTGACTGACAGTACTAAGTTAAACAGGCACAGAGAATCCTTGTGACACCCACCCCAATATGAATCTAGGCAGCTGGTGGCAGGGCCATGCTGCCCAAGCTGGGTGGAAAATGGGGATGGCTGTTCTGGGGCACCCTGGGTGAATGGACGGGACTGTGTGCCATTCCTGTGGGTGCACAGGGCAGGACATCTTGGGCCCTCCATTTAGCAACAGGGCTGACGTTCCCTGGGAGGGGAAGGGTACATTCCCCATCTCTGAAAATCCATAAAAGTTTCTAGGACAAGAGAGCTTGGGCTCAGACACAGCCACCATGCTCTCTGGTGTTTTGTACCCAGGCAACAGCGAGAGCAAAACCTGCATTCACTCCTAAGGACTTAGACTCAAGTGCCAGATGGGTACTTGTCTACAGCCTGAGGCAGATAAGATCATTCCGTCCTATTTCCTCAGAGAACTTGCTCCACCAGGACAAACAAGGAGATGGGTTTTGGCCCAGATCAGTGACAGGGCATAGTGCAGTATAGAGACCGGCACCCTCAGGGTGCTATTGGCCCCCCACCTTTTGGGATGGAACGCAGCCCCTGACCATGTGGCTGGGAGATGGTGTGATGCCCAATCCTGCCTTGTCATTCTGAAACATCTGACTGAGGCATTAGTCAGGTCAGTGACAAGCCAGTACTTAATAAAGAGAGCTTCACTGGAACAAGTGTTGGGAGAAGGAGTGATCTGCTTGCCGACAGGCCCTGGGAGCAGCACAGATAAGGGCTCCAATGGAGGGCCTCTGGAAAAAGCAAGCTGAGCTTCCAAAACAGGATGAATTCAGAAAGACTTCACTTTAAAATTACACAGTCTCCAGGAGGACACTGACCACCCCCTAGGTTTAATCTGATTTTTCCTTTTCCATTTTCTATTACTCTCTTAATTTTTACTTCTTAAGCAAATATTTATACCCCCATTTAAATCCCATTTCAATTTTTAAAAATATTTTTATTATTATTATTTTTCTAAATTCTGCTTCAACTTGCTCTTCTATTATGTATTATAGAATGTCTTCAAACATTTATTTCCCCTTCTTTAAAATTCTTTGTCTCCCTCACTCTTTTTTCTCTTTTTTAGTTGTATTAATAATTAGGCATTAGGTAGATAAACTCATTTAGTACCACAGTAGGTAACTGATACTCCATAAATCACAGTCCCAGAGAGGTAGGAACAAGATGAAAAAGCAGAGAAACCATTCCCAATAAAAAGAACAGGAGAAATCCCCTGAAAGAACGATCAGAAAAATAGATATCGATAGCCTTCTAGATCAAGATTTCAAAAGAGGATTGATCAAATTACTGAAGGAAATAAAAGATAGTGTTTAGAGATATAAAATGTGATAAAAATGAAATGGAAGCTATAAAGAAGATCCGAGTAGAATAGGTAAAACCGTTGAATGAGATGAGAAATGATCTAAAGGTGTCACAAACCTGGCTACGTAACGCAGAGGAATGAATTAGTGACCTAGAAGACAGGACAATAGAAAGCACCCAATCTGAAGAGTTACAAGAGAAACAATGAGAGACAAAAGAAAAAAGCATAAGAGACATATGAGATAACAGAAAGCATTCCAAATTTTGCAGGATAGAATTCCCAGAAGGGGAGGAATGATCAAAGGCGATTGCAAAGGTTTTTGTAGAAATCATGACTGACAACTTCCCAAACTTAAAGAAGGAATCAGATATCCAAGTACAGGAAGCTCAGAGTGTCCCAAACAGGAAGAATCCAAATAAACCCACACCTAGACATAATTAAGACGACCAGAGTCAAGGATAAAGAAATGATCCTAAAGGCAGCAAGAGATTAGCAAAGAGTGAGTTACAAGGGAATTACAATAGGCTCACAGCTGATTTCACAACACAAATACTAAAGGCCAGAAGGGAGTGGAAAGATATATTCAAAGTCCTGAATGAAAAAATGATATAAACTAGGATACTTTAACCAGCTAGGCTATCCTGTATGGTAGAAGGGTACATAAAGAATTTCACAGACAAAAAAATCTACAAGAGTTTAGCAACACTAGACCCATGCTAAAAGTAATATTGAAAGATCTACTCTAAAAAGTAAAGCAGCAGGATGCTACAAATATGTGAAATTCATAGCTGGAAAGGTGAAAACTCATGAACTACAATTAAAATAAACACAAAATTTTAAACAACACATACAAATCATTGAGAGTGAGAAAGGTAGGCAGGAAAATAGAGAAAAAAATTTTGGTCTTTCCTTTTAAAATATTTTGTTCTCAGTAGGATGGTATTGAGATCATATTATTATCAGTTTAATAAAATCAGTTATAGTAATGGTCTAATACACTTATATAAAAGGGTAAAAACAAGGCAAAAATTTATTCCTGGAGTCACTGAAACTAAATAAATTTCATGATAATAAAAAGGAAAATGACCAAACCAAAATAGGAAGATGAAACGAACGAAGTGGAAATACAAAATCAGCAGCAAAGATAAGGTCAAAATGGCAATAAACACAAACATATCATCGATTATTTTAAAAGTTAATGGACTAAATGCTCCTGTCAAATCATTGAGTGATAGGCTGGATAATAAAACAAGAATCTTCAATATGCTGAATACAAGAGACCCACTTCAGAGAGAAGGAAACACATAGATTGAGAGTGACAGGCTGGAAATGGTTATTCCATACAAATGGAAAAGCCAGAAAAGCAGGTGTTGCAGTACTGACTTCAGAGAAAACAGTCTTTAAAGCAAAGGCCATAAAGAATGATAAAGAAGGACATTTTATAATGATTGAAGGAGTGATACAAGATGAGGATAGCACACTCATTAATACATATGCACCAAATAGAGGACTACCAAAGTACATAAAATAATTACTAACAGATATAAGGGGGATAGTGATGGGGAACTAATAATTGTTGGAGATTTCAACACTGCATTTAAATCACTGGACTTATCATCGATACAGAAAATAAATTAGGCAATAGAGAATTTAAGTAATACAATAGAAATATTACACTTGGTGGATATATTCACAGCATTGCACCCCCCACAAAATAGTATATATATTCCTTTCAAGTGCACATGGGACATTTTCCAGGATTCATGATATACTTGGTACAAAAGAAACCTCAGCAATTTTAAGAAGACAGAAATTACCTCAAGCATATTTACTGACCACAATGCCATGAAGCTAGAAATCAACAACAGAGAAACAAAGGAGAACAAAAGGAAAACATGGAGATTAAACAAAATGTTATAAAAAAACAAATGGGTCAAAGAAGAAATCAAACCTGAAATGAAAAAGTACTTTGAGACAAAAGAATATTAAAGAAAAACCACACTAACCTTATGGGACACAGCAAAAGCAGTATTGAGAAGGGAGTTAATAGTGATACAGGCCTTCCTTAAATAAGAAGAAAAATCACAAATGAACAATTTAACCCATCAGGAGAATGAACTAGAAAAAGAAGGACAAAAAACCCCAAAAGGCGTCAGAAGGAAGGAAATCATAAATATTGGGGAGGAAATGGGTAAAATAGAGTTTAAAAAGACCATAGGAAAAATTCAACCAATCCAAAGGCTGGTTTTTCAAAAAAGCAAGTAAAATCGACAAACCTTTGGCCAAACTCAAAAAGAAGAATACAGAGACAGCACAAATTAGCAAAATAACGTAGGAGAATTGAGAAATTACAACTAATAAAATAGAAATACAGAATATCATATGAGAATGTTATGAAATTTATGTGGAAACAAACTGGATAACCTAGAGTAGATGGACAAGTTTCTGGAAACATACTGTCCACCAAGACTGAATTAAGAAGAAACTGACCCCTTGAACAAACAGAGCATGAGAAATGAAATCAAAATAGCAATATAAAACCTCCCTACAAATAACAGTCTAGGACCGGACAGCTTCACTGTGGATTTCTACCAAACATGCAGAGAAGAACTCATACCAGTCCTTCTCAAACTCTTCCAGAAGATTGAAAAGGGAGGAATACTCCCAAAGTCATTCTTTGGATCCACAATCACCCTGATACCACAACCAGGAAAAGACACTACCAAATAAGAGAATTAGAAGCCAATATCACTGATGAACACAGATGCCAAAATTCTCACCTAAATATTAGCAAATATAATCCAACAACACAGAAAAAAGATTATACAACATGACCAAGTGGGGATCATGCCAGGGACAAAGGGGTAGTTCAACATATGCAAATCAATCAATGTAATGCAGCACATCAACAAGAGAAAGGAACAAAACCCCATGATCATCTCAAAAGATGCAGGAAAAGCATTTGATAAAATTCAACACACACTTACAATAGATAGTCTCACCAAAGTGGGAATAGAGGCAACATATCTCAGCATCATGAATGCTATAGATTACAAACCTACAGCCAGCATAGTACTCAATGGTGAGAAAGTTAAAATCTTCCCAATAAAATCTGGGACAAGACAAGGATGCACACTATCACCACTCCTACTCAACATAGACTTGGAAGTCCTAGCCACAGCAATCAAACAAGAGAAAGAAGTAAAAGGAATGCAAATTGGAAAGGAAGAGGTAAAAATCTCATGATATGCAGATAATGTTACTATATATAGAAAACCCTACAAGATCCAGACAAACACTCCCACAGCTGATCAAAGAATTCATCAATGCAGCTGGTTACAAGATTAAGGTTCAAAAATCAGTGGCATTTTTTACACTAAAGATTCAGATAATACTATAGAGCTTAAGTCAACATGACAGCACTGTATTGGTAGGAAAAGATACATATATTCCAATGGAACAGAATAGAGAGCCCAGAAATGAACCCACAAACTTTTGGTCAATTAATCTTCAACAAAGGAGGCAAGGAAATACAATGGAATAGAGACAGGCCCTTCAGGATCTGGTGTTGGGAAAACTGGACAGCATCATGTAAATCAAAGAAGCTAGAGCACTCCCAATGAAGCTAGAACACCATACACAAAAATAAACTCAGAATGGATCAAAGACTTATACATAAGAGAAGATACAATAAACCTCCTAGAGGAAAACATAGGCAAAACAATATCTGACATATGTCTCATAAATTTTCTCGTAGAAAAACTAAAAGCAAGAATAAACAAATGAGACCTAATGAAACTTAAAGCTTCTGCACAGTAAAGAAACCAGAACTAAAACAAAAAGACAACCTACGGAATGGGAAAAAATTTGAATATCAAACCGACGAAGGCTTGATCTCCAGAGTATATAAGCAGCTCATCCAACTGAATAAGAAAAAATAAGCTACACAATGCAAAAATGGGCAGAAGACCTAAACAAGCAATTCTCCAAGGAAGACATACAAATGATCAAAAGGCACATCAGAAAGTACTCAATATCACTGATTATCAGAGAAATGCAAATCAAAACTGCAATGAGGTATCAACTCACACCAGACAGAAAGGCCATCATCCAAAAATCCACAAATGACAAATGCTGGAGAGGCTGTGGAGAAAAGGGAACCGTCCTTCACTGCTGGGGGCAATGCAGTTTGGTGCAGCCACTGTGGAAAACAGGATGGAGATTCCTCAAAAGTCTTGGAATAGATGTACCATATGACCGAGGAATCCCGCTCCTGACCATAAATCATGAAGGAACCCTACTTTAGGATGACACCTGCACCCCAATTTTCATAGCCAGCACTATTTACAATAGCCAAGACATGGAAACAGCCTAAATGGCCATCGAAAGTTAACTGGATAAAGAAGAGTTCATATATTTTTACAATGGAGTACTGGTCAGCCATATAAACCAACAACATAATGCCATTTTCAGCAACATGGATGCTCCTGGAGAAAATCAGTCTAAGTGAAGTAAGCCAGAAAGAGAAAGAAAAATACCATATGAGATTGCTCATATATTGAATCCAAAACAAAACAAAACAAAACAAGAAAACTCAAATACAAAACAGAAATAGACACACAGACATATAATAAAAAGTTTTGGTGGCCAAGGTGGCGGGGGGTGGGAATAGATAGACTGGGAGTTCTATGTTGTAGAATAGATAAACAGGATTGAATTATATAGCACAGGGAAATATATAAAAGATCTTACGGCCACCCACAGAGGAAAAAAATGGGACAATAAATTTATATATGTTCATTGCAACTGGAAAATTGTGCTGTACGCTGGAATTGGAGACAACTTTGTAAAATGACTGTAAATCAATAAAAAAACTTAGAAACAGAAAAAACATGATCCTAAATATTACAGGTGTAAATATAAAATAGAGAGAAAAATAAAACTATGCAAAAGAGCAGTAAAATCAAAGATTTTTTATTTTTTTTAAGATAAGCAAAATCAAAAAACCTCTAGCCAGGTGCATCATGAAGAAAAGAGAGATGCTCCAAAGAAATAAAGGAATAAATAAAAGAAAAGAAATAACAACTATTCCCACAGGTATACAAAAAAGGGATAATTTGTCAACACTTACATGCCAATAAACTGGACAACTTAGAAGAAATAGACAAGTGTCTAGAAAGAGACAGAGATAAGGAGAAACAAGTAATTTGAACAAACTGTTTACTAGAAGAAAGATAGAATCTGCATTTTAAAAAATCGTTAAATAGAAGTGCAGATTTAAGAAACTCCCATGGAGAACTGTACAAAAATACAAAGCAGAACTTATACTCTTCAAACTATTAAAAAATACTGAAGATGTGGGAAACTACAAAATTCTATGTAACTTTCATCACCCTGATAGTAAAGTCAGCAAACAAAGTAGAGGCAAAGGGAACTTCAAGCCAGTAAATTTGATAGATTTAGAAGCAAAAATTCTACAAAATATTATTAGCAAACTATATTCAGCAATACCTAAAATGAATCATACACCATGGTCAACTTGGATTCATTGAAGGGTCACAAGAGATTTTCAAATACACAAATCAATCTGTTTGATACATCACATTAACAAAAGGAAAAGAGAAAATGACGTGGTCATCCCAATAAATCCATAAAAAGTATTTCACAAAATTCAACATTTGTTCATTAAAACAGTAATAACAGCAACAACAACAAAAACAGCAACAACAGAAACCTCTTACATGAGTAGAATTCAGGAAATATATCTCAACATAACTAAAGTCATTAATTACAATCCCACAGACAACATAATATGCCAGAATGAAAAACTGAAAGCCAAATTGAGGAATAAGACAAGGTTGCCCAATCTCACCAATTCTATTAAACACAGTATGGGAAGTCCTAGCAACAGCAGTCGGGCAAGAAAAAAATTTATTCAAGTTGGAATGAATGAAGTAAAACTGTTATTATTTTAGATGACATGATAATATATATAGAGATCCCTAAAGATTCTCCAAACCAAAACAACTAAATCTAATAAAGAGATTTAGCAGTTGCATGATTCATGATTAATATACAAAAACTGTCACATTTTTTACACTAACAATGAAATATTCCAATTTTAAAAAATCCATATGAAATCAGATCATAAAATGAAAACTCTATGGAAAATCCAAGATAATAAAATCTATAGGGCACTGATAAAAAATTTGAAGATGATGCAAAGAAATGGAAAGAAATCTCAAAGTCTTAGATTAGAGGAATTAATAATGTTAACATATACACACAACAGTATGTCTACCGATATAATGTGGTTCAGATCGAACTACATGATATTTTCCACAGAAGTAAAAACAGTCCTATGATTTGTATGGAACTGCAAAAGAAACAGAACTGCCAAGGAAAGAATGAGGAAAAAGAACAAATTTGGAGGCATAACCCATAACCCTCCCAGATCTCAGACTATATTACAAAAATACAGTAATCAAAACAGCACAATACTGGATAACAAACAAACATCTATATCAATGGAACAGAACACAGAGGCAGAAATATAACATCACACCTATGGTCAACTAAACTATGAGAAAGGAAACAAAAATAAACAATGCCTTAAAGACAGTCTTCAGCAAGTGATGTAGAGAAAGCTAGACAGCTACATGTAAATCAAAGAAATAAGAACACTCCATCACACTGTATAAAGATAAACTCAAAATGTTTTAAATATATGAATCTAATACATAACAGAATAAAACTCCTGGAAACTAACATAGGCAAAACAAGACAAAAATCGTAGCAAAATTTTCTCATGTCACAATCCCAAGCTGAAAACAATAAAGGCAAACTAAACAAATAGGTCCTAATTAAACTTAAAAGCTTCTACACAGCAAAATAAATAGAATGAAAGTTGAAGTTCCAAATGGCAGAAAACATTATGAAAGAATGCAATCAAAAATTGGCTAATTTCTAAAATACTCAAATCGTTCATTCAACTCCATTTCAAAAATCTACAAACATCTCAGCCAGAAAATGAGCAGAAGACAATTCCCTAAAAAAGACACACAGATGACAAACAGGAACATAAAAATGTGCACACATTGCTAATCATTATACAAAGGCAAGACAAAAATAAAATAATGTTATACCTCACTCTAGTGAGAAGGGCTGTCATTCAAATATCTACAAATAATAAAGACTAGGGAGGTTGTGGAGAAAAGGGACTCTCCAATGCTGCTGGTGGGAATGAAAATTTGTGCAACCACTTTGGAAACAGTATGGAAGTTCCTTTAAATAATAAAAATAGACCTATCCTATGACCCAGCAATCCCACTCCTGGACATATAAAATATAAACCTGAAAACAAAGAATCCTAGGGTAAAACATAAGAAGTACACTTGACTTAATTTGATTCTTTATATGTCTCCTCTGGCAAGGGAAGCAGAAGCAAAACTAACAAAATATGATTAGATCACTCTAAACAGATTTACACTGAAGAAGAAATGATCAATGAAATGAAAAGTCAACCAACACAATGGGAGAATATATTTGCAAGTGATATTTTCCAATCAAGTGTTAATATCCAAAATATATGGCAAACTCTTACCCCAAACAAAAACGAACAGACCAAAGAATCCAAATAAAAGAAAATGTCCATAAGGAACTGAATAGATAGATCTGAATCAATTATCTGTAGAAAACATACAGTTGGCTAAATGACACATGAAAATATGTTCAGAGTTATAAATTATTAGGAAAGTCATAAACCAAAAATGAGACAAGACCTCACAATTGTCAGAAAGCTCTCAACAAAAAGAAAATATATATATGTTGGTGAGATTGTGGAGAAAAAGGAACACCGTGCACACTGTTGATAGGAATGCAAAATATTGATTCCATTGCATATATACATCAAATTTTCATCATCCATTTTTCTGTCAAGGGATGTCGAGTTTGTAGGCCCCTGTCTGAATGCTCTAGGGAATAAGCCCATGGGCTGAACTGATAAATAAGCTGCGAGGAATTCACATATCCAGGCTGGATGAGAAATGGCCTACTCAATGTATCCAGTATGGATGACTGGATAGCCAATGCTGGGTAAGATCCTCAGAGGAGGACAACCTAAGTCAGGCAAAGCCGGCTGGATAAGAGGTGGCCTACTTAATGAAGTTCCATGATGAACTTTAAAACAATCCTTGATCATTTAACATCCTGCACTTACTGCAGGAGCATGGGGACATAAATAGCTTAAGATTATTATCATTGTTATAACTTAGATGATATGTGAGTCATTGTGCAAGTCCTATATAAACCCTTCTTCTAAGAATCAATAAACAGAGAACTGCTTCGCTTCTCTCCACACAGTGTTTGTGTGTAAATGATATCGTGCCAGTGACAGGATTAATTTAATTTGTTGGGAGTATCATAAAAGGATGTTGCATTGTATACAATACACTTTCTGCACCTTTTGAGACGATTGTGAGTTTTATTTCTCATTCTATTAGTGTGGCATGTCACCTTTATTGATTTGAATATTTTGAAGTATTGTTAAACCAAGGGATAATTCCCTTTACTTATGTATGTGTATGATACATTAAATGTGTTGTTGAATTCATTTTGCTTGTTTTTTGTTGAGAATTTTGGCACATATGTTCATCAGGGATAATATTGTATATATTACATCTAATGTCCTTTCTAGCATTTTAGTGCAAATAAAGCTCACATTATAAAACATGTTTGGAATCTTTCACACCCTTCAAATTCTGGGATGATTTGGGGAAGAATTGGTGATATTTGATTTCAAATATATGACAGAATTCACCAGTAAATTAGTCTTGTAAATTTTTTCTGCTTTGGGAAGTTGGGATTATTGATTTACTCAAACACTCTTTTGCTCTATTTTACTTTCTAATTTCTTCTTGATTCAGGATTGGAAGACATGTTTCTGGGAATTTGTCTTTTGTTCTAAGTCATTCAAATCGTTGACTAGTGGTAATTTCTTTTGATGCTTTGCATCTCTACAACATCAGTGGTAATATCTTCTCTTTAATTTCTAATTTTATTTGAGTCTTTATTTTCTTAGCCAACCTAAAATTTGTCCAGTTTATGTTGAAAAGAAACAGACTTAGGTATTTTCTTTTTTATCTTTTCAATTGTTTCTGTTGTTATTTGTCTTACTCCCATTCATTCAATTTTCTTCTTTATTCTTTCTGTTGTTTCCTAGATTCTTGAGATGTAAAGTTAAGTATTGTGTATCTTTGTATATCATTTATTATTATATATTTTTATTTATTTATTATTTATTTATTTATTTATTTACATATTTTTTCATTTATTTATCATTGAATTACTGCCATTTACAATGTGTCAATCTGTGGTGTATAACACAGTGTCCCGTACATGCATATAATTGAGTGCCTATTAAACATTACCTCACGATATTTAAATTATTGCCCTGTGTCTTACAGGAGAAATTTTGAAAAAAATCTATTTTTATATATAGTGGATAACATTTTTAAATCTACAGCTCCCAAATATATCCTCTCACAGCCCCTTTTCACAGTAATCATAAAATTGTTTAGTAGATCTGCAAGTGTGTTTCAGTTTTGTAGATGAAATCATAGTGTTCTCACCCAAATATTTTCTAAGGTTCCACATATGTCATGTCTTGTATTATTTTTCTTTCTCTTTCTGTCTAACTTCAATTAGGATGACACTTTTTGGGAACATCCATTTTGCTGGAAAAGTCATTGTTTTATCATTTTTCATTGCAGAATATTATTCCATTGTATAAATATGACATAATTTCTGAATACTGTCATCTGTTTTTGGGAATTATGTTGCTTCCATGTCGTGGCTGTTGTTTATAGCACTGTGAAGAACATTGCGGCGCAGGTATCTTTTTGAATTAGGGTTCCCTTTGATATATACCCAGAAGTGGAATTGCTGGATCGTATCTTAAGTCTATTTTCAGTCTTTTGAGGAATCCCCATCCTGGTTTCCACAATGACTGCACCAAACTACATTCCTTCCAAAAGTGTAGGAGGGTTCACTTTCTCCACAGCTACCCCAGCATTTAAAGTTTGTGGACTTTTGAATGATGGCCATTGTGACTATTGTGAGGTGATACTTCATTATAGTTTTGAATAACCCTTCTCTGATTATGATAGTGAGCAATTTTCTTTTTCATATTTGTATGTGGCATTTGTGTGTCTCTATTGGAGAATGGCTTGTTTAGGGCTTCTGCCCATTTTCAGATTGGGTTTCTTGTTTTTATTTTTTTATTACTATTAGGATGTATGAAGTCTTTATATTTTAGAAATTAAGACTTTGTCAGTTGCATCACTTCTAAATATTTTCTTTAATCCTGTTGTTTGTCATTTTGCATTTTTTATGGTTCCCTTTGCTGTGCAAAAGCTTATAAGTTTAATTAGGTCCCATTTATTAATTTTGCTCTTACATCAATTACATAGGTAGGTTCTTCTAGGAGATCATTGCTGAGATTTATCTCAGAGTGTATTGCCTATGTTTTCTTCTAGGAGTTTAACTGTGTCTTGCCTTTCATTTAAGTCTTCAAGCCATTTTGAGTTTATTCTTGTGTATGGAGTGGTGGAGTGTTCTAACTCCATTGCTCTGCATGCTGCTATCCAGTTTTCCCAATGCCAGTTGGTGAAGGGATCATCATTCTTTGTCATTTTCCTTTCTACTCTGTCAAAGATTAATTGAACATAGGCCTGTAGATTTCTTCCTAGGCCCTCTATTCTGTTCCATTGGTCCATATGCCTATTTCTATATCAATGTCATGTCATTTTGATTATTATAACTCTGCAATACTCTATGGAGACCTGGTGGTTAATTCTTCCAGCCTCTTTCTTTTTCTTTAATATTGCTTTGGAAATTATGGATCTTTTATGACTCTATGTAAATCTTAGCATCATTTGTTTCAGTCCTTAAAAGAAATGTTTTGCATAATTTGATAGGAAATCACATTAAGTCTGTGGACTGCCTTGGGCATTGTGACCATTTTAACCATAATGTTTATTCCATTACAAGACCATTGGGTATCTTTTCAATACTTCAAATGTTTTTTGATTTCTTCAATCAATCTTTTCTAGTTCT
The DNA here is from genome assembly GCF_048564905.1 of Vicugna pacos. NCBI lineage: Eukaryota > Metazoa > Chordata > Mammalia > Artiodactyla > Camelidae > Vicugna > Vicugna pacos. The sequence goes on from NW_027328739.1 coordinate 1,615,533, forward strand.
CCATGTATAATTCATTCACCTCTCTGGTCATATTTATTCTTAAGCATTTTATTATTTTCAGTGCAGTTATTAAAGCGGTTGTTTCTACACTTTGTTTTCCTGTTGATTCAATGGTAGTGTAAAGAAATCAAATTGGTATTTGACCTTACTCTGGGTACATTGCCCTGTTCCTTTTTTAGCCTTAGTAAATTTTTGTGAAGCTTTTATATTTTTCTATATATAGTGTCATGTGTGCATATTGTGAAAATTTACCTCTTCTTTTCCAGTCTGAACATTTAATTTCTTTTTCTTGCCTGATCGTTGTGGCTAGGAATTCCAAGACTATATTGAATTGAAATTGTGAGAATGGGAAACTTTGTCTTGTCTCAGGATTTTGTGGGAAGGTTTCAGTTTTTCACAATTGAGTATTTTGCTGGCTATATATTTGTCATAATTAGCTTTTATTATGTTGAGATATGGTCCCTCTATTCCCACTGTGATAAGAACTTTTATTGCAAATAGATGTTAAATTTTATCAAATGCTTTCTCTGCATCTACTGAGATGCTCATGTGGTTTTTTGTCCTCTCTGTTGTTGATATGGTGTATCACAATTGATTGATTGATTTACGTATGATAAACCATCATTTTTTTCCTGGGATGAACCTAAGTTGACTACGGTGTATAATCTTTTTTTACATGCTGTTGGATTCAGTATGTAATAATTTCTTAAGGACATTTACATTTATGTTTATCAATGATATTTGCCTATAGATTTCTCTTGGGGCAGTGTCTTTGTCTGGTTTTGGTATCAGATTGAAGTTGGCCTTACAGTGTGAGTTTGGGAATACTCTCTCTATATCAATCTTTTGGAAGAGTTTGAGGAGGACTGATATGTATTATTCTTTGTATGTTTGTTCCAATTCCGAAGTGAAGCTATTTGGGTCTGAATTTGTTTGCAGAGATTTTTTATTTTATTGATAATTTTTTTCGATTTCTGGTGATCGGACTGTTCAAATGGTTAATTTCTTCTTGATGCAATATAGGTGGGCTGAATATTTCCAAAAACTTCTCCATTATTTCCTGGTTATCCAGTTTGTTTCCATACATTTGCTCATGGTATTCACTTATGATATTATGCAAATTTGTTGTACACGTTTTAGTTTCTCCATTTTCATTTATTATGTTAATTGTGTTCTCTCTCTTTTTTTGTTGGTGGGTCTGTCCAGAGTTTTGTCAATTTTGTTTGCTATTTCAAAAAATAGTTTGATTGATTTTTTCTATTTTCTAATCTGTAATTCAATTTTTCTTCCTTGATCTTTCTTATTTCCCACTTTGTGCTGACCTTTGGCTTTTTTTAATCTTCTTTTCATGATTAGTTTACATAGAACGTAAGATTATTTATTTGTAATTGCTGTTCTACATTGAAGAGGGCCGTGTCACTTTCAACTTCCCTCTTAAGCCAGCTTTAACTGTTTTCCATAGACTTTGTGTAGTGTTTTGTCATAATTGTCAAGATATTTTTTAATTACTTCTTTTCCTTCATCACCTCCCAGCCTTGGAATAGAATCACATTTTTTAATGTACATGTTTTCATATTTTCTCACAATTTTTCAGTGATAGAATTCTAGTTTCATGGTATTATACTCAGAAAAGTTGCCTAAAATAATTTTTATCTTCTTAAATTTGTTGACGCTTTTTCTTTGCCTGAGTCAATCCTAGAAAATGTACCATCTGCACTGGAAAAGAATGTATATACTGTTTTGGGAAGTAGTACTTCTACATTCATAACCTGGGTTGGGATGGTTTGGTTTGAGGCACAGGATGCACAACAGCTCTGTGGTTGTCTTCATGCATCCGGGCCACAAGGATGAGAGGACAAGGAAGAGTGGTCAAAGTCCACAGCATGAGAAAATGAAGCATTCCTCTCAGCATTATATCCCAAAAGCAGATGCTACATTTTGGATGGCACAGAAATGGTACGGCACAAAGGACACCAAGGTCGGTCTGCGGGATCATTCCAGCAGGCACTGATATATGACATCCATAGGTATGTTTCCACTGGTGTTTCTGTAGACAGACAAGCTCTGGGAAGAACTAGTTTCATTGGGACATTCCCATGGAACTAGAGAGCAAAAGCACACTCTCAGTTTGCTGTTTTGGTAACACTCCAAAATGAAATAGAGCCGAATGCAGAGCTGAGAAGCTTTAGAAGCTTTAATTCCACAAGAGGAAGTGTCCTGTGCACTTTCAGAATTGAGAGATCAGCATAATAAATGTGTGGTTATGCTAATCGAAATAGTATGGGGTGTTAATCACAAACAAAGGAAACAACAGCAATTGGAAATATGCCAGACAACACACACAGGAACAGGACATGGCATCAATGTCTAGGAGAAATTGTCCTCACAGAAATCCCATGGAATTGCGTAGTGCCAAGAGTCTAAAATTTTCACTTAACAAAACATAGAATTCTGCATTAGATACCTGATATTACCTGACCAGTACAGATGAAGAAGTACAGTAAAAGAAACAGGAAGTACCATTTTCAGTTCCAAAGAGAATGAAGGCACAAAAGATAAGCTTTCAAACAACTAGACTGCAAAACGCTACCAGAGCAAGTATTGAAAACAGAGGTGAGGGAAACACTGAAGAACAACAGGGTCTCAGAATCACAAAAGGCAGAATACCAGAAAAGGGGAAGAGAAAGTCTCAAGACGAGCCAAAAACTATCAGAAAACTCAGTGGATGAGATAATATCAGGGCTAAAATTCAGTCCTAAGCAGACTAGATAATGCAAAGGGATGCGTGAATGTCTGTGAAGACAGGGGAACAGAAATCCCTCGGTCACAAGCACACATAGAAAAGCAAGTGCAAACCAATGAACACATTGCTGTTGAATCCTGGGTAAGAAAAGGCATGAAAGACAAGGAGTCATAAGAGTCCCAGATGGAAAAGCAAGAGATAAAGAGAAAAAAATATCTGAAAAGATATCTGAAAAAAAAATTTGACTGAAACTTGCTTAAAGCCAAGAAAGAATCATCTATTCAGATTCAGGAAGTACACAGTGTCCAAAGGAGGTGGAATCCCAATAGAACTACCAGCAGCGGTATGATTCATATCAACAGAGTTCACGAGCACCCCAGTGATTAAAATTGCACCTGGAGGAAAACAACATAGTCACCAGAGTACATCCAGAGGGGTTTCAGCTGATATATTGGCAGCAATATTGTAGGACATGGAGGAGTGCCAGGACATAGACCATATCCTGAATGGCAAAATGCTGCCATCTCTGGTAGCCTATGACACATGACCCCCATTTCTAATAATGGCAGAGATAGAGAATTCCACAGACCGGCAAATCTTAAAAGAATTCAGCAGTTCGAAACTTTTCCTAAAAGAAAGGTTGAGAATATTCCCCTGAATAGAAAAGCAGCAAGATGAAATGGAAAAGAAGCAAACCATTATTGGAAATGCAAGAAGAGCTTGAGTGGCAAAGAAGAAACAATAAGGCAAGGAGGACATCAAAACCCTAATGATGGGAGAGGGAAGCAGGAAATCCTAGGTGATTGGAAGCACTTTCTTAAGTGAATCAGCTTATATGACTCTCTCTTTGAAGCGAACGGAGAGATGAATGGCATGACATTTTGCTAAACAAACGAGAAGCAGGCCAACAAAGAATCAAACAGACAAACAAGTAACAAAAGGGTACGGTTGACTGACATATACCAAGGGAACCATGATTATTCAAAAGAAAATACTCAAGGTGATGTGAAGGATCATTTAGCACGCATCGACCTAGTATCGCGGCTTGCATATATTCAACACACTTGTTTTTGTAAATCGAAGGCGTGCATTTCTATTCATAAATATTGATTCATAAGAGCATATTGTGACCTAAACCAAATGCCGATTTGGTATCAGATGGATTCCTAGTCAGTGATATATACTTGCAAGTCTTCCAACAGGATGAATGAATGCCATATTATACCCTACATAGAGAAGAAATGGCATAAGCCTATAACAAAGACAAGTAGCTCTGCAAAAGTGTACCAAGAGCAAAAGGGATAGACATTAAAGTGCACATTGTTGTTGGTTTCATCTCTTGGAGTTTCAGCCCCAATGAAAGCAATGGATCCATGTCCTGAGATTGTGGGGGTTTCAGCAGAAATCAACCAACGTATATGTATCCCGGATGTACGGGTATTACAGGAACATAAGATTCTTTATTGGGTCTCTGTGTACTGTGAAGTGTAAGAAAGTTAAAAGACGTGTGGAACCATCAACTGAAAATGGACACACTTCCCTCCTTTGGTATTGTGCACACAAATCAGAACAAAAGGATACAGGGGAGAACAAAGGCCCATGGGACGCTAGTGGGTAGAATCACATTTGCCTTAGGAACCTCTCGTCGGATGCAGCCACTCCCCTAACACTGACAAGAGGCAGCAGGCTTTGGGGGTGGCAGTTAGCGGTTGGATTCCAGGTGGAATGTTGGTGTGTACCGCGAGGCTTGTTGTGGCTGGTGGATCCTAGGTAACCGGGCAGAGTTCTGTGGGTGGATCAGTGTGATGGAGGGGCTGCCGCCCTCTGTGGAGCATGGCTTAGTTCTTTCGTCTGGGAAGCTGTGTAAGTTCGAGATTCTGCTGCTCTTCCCCTAAGACCTGAGTTCACGGGTAAGTTTCCAGAACCTGAAAGGCAGACAGTGGAAGATCAGCCTATCATCAGCTTACTGGTAAGGCTCCAAAGTACTTTCAGACTTGCCCAGTCATGTTGAAGTTGACTTTATGGGAGAAACGAAGAGAAGCTGGCCAAAAAGCTGGCTGCACGGACTGAGGAGAGATGCGAACACACTGAATAGAAATATTCTGCTACAATGGAGAATACTGGCCTGGAGACAGCTGTAGACAATACCAGGATCGAAAGACATTAATGAGACATATTGAACCTTGCTGATACTGGCAGAAACATACAGAGTGCCAACGTGGACTTGAGGAAGTTCATCAATTCTCTGCTCCAAGAACGGGTCCAAGATGCCTGACGTCTAAAAGAGAAGAGATGGCAGAGATGATCAAAACGCTCATGTTCTTGGAAGAGGTCGTGAGAATCCACACTTCCCAAGGGGCATTTCCAAGCCATTCAGACCAAAATGAACCAAGCCCAGGTAAGCCTTATTCCAGGTTTGGGCCTAGCTAGCAAGCACTTTCTCTTCCCTCCCCTCCACTCAGGCATCCATTTTGAAGGATCAGTACCTGACCTGCAATGAGCCAGTAAGAGAAATGCAAGCCCCTCCTAGAATCAGAGTTCCTCCTGCTTCACACTCTGTGAACAACAGTGAACTCCTTAAAGGTCAAATAGTCTCGACTGAAATAGATAGGAATTGAATACTTAGCTCACACCTAGAAACGATGTCCTTCCTCTAGATTCAGCAAATGCTGGGTTTATGTCTACTCTGGGGTGAAGGGAATGTGGTAAGTGAGGGGAATCTTTGATTGAACTTGAATATGTATTAGGCCTCATATTTTCAAGACAGTATAGGTAAATATTATAAGTCTGATAGTGAGCTGAAATGTAAAATTCGCCAAAGACATTAAAGATTCAGCTTATGTGGACCGTCCTTCACTTGATTCAAGCCCCCGGGGCACTATATCATGGAGGAGCAGACTTGGTTGCGTTAAATGACTTTAACCAACATGATCGGAAGATTAAGCGTTCTCATCACGGATAGAAAAACACCTGGTTCTCAATAGCCTAACATAGCTGCAACAGGGTTCTCAAAACTATAATGCTTCTAGGTGGTTTTGGATTCAAACCTAAATGTATATATTTGGGTTGATTTCTTTTGTATTTTCCTAGAGTGGGATGTTACACCTAGAAATGCCAACACTGGCCAGTAGGAGTCATTGGGAGTAAAGGGCACAACATGCACAAGTGAATCCAATGTTGGGGGTTATTGCTATTTTCCAATAGATATTTCATGTTTCCTGTTAGTTTCGGTGGCTTCAACAGGAAAGAGTTGACATGACTGCCTCAACAGTTTGGACTGCTAGTTTAGATTCTATCTGTCTATGTTTTCCTTGGAGCTGACAAAATGTTACCAAAAATGACAAGTCTCACTTCTAGGTCAATTTAGAAAGTTTCAAAAACTAACTTAATTTCCGTATAACTTCCAAAACATGTAAATCAATTCTATTAAGATTTTTAAAGCCTGCAAATGAGATATCAACACAATGTCAAAACTGGAGTCTTTGGACAATCCCTCCCAACACGGCTATATGGAAACAAATAACAAAACAAAACACATTTCTGTGAACTGTATCTGGAAAGTGTCGATTCATCGATGCCCAGTTGGCAGAGAAGCTGTTCAACCTGCGCTCACTCGTTCCCATGTACACAGAAATGGAAACATCCACTCACACAGCCCTTGGCACAGGACACTTGCAGAAGAGAGGTCTGTTAGTTCCAAAGACAGGATGAGACCACAGAACACCTGGAAGTTGTAGAAGGCAAAGCAGGGAATGGAAGCAAGTGCAGGGTCTGATCCCTGGTGATGGAGCAGCAAAGGTGAAACTCTGTTTATCTTGGACCCACAAATTCAAGCGGACAGGAGACTTGGGATTGAATGTGATGTGCTGAGTGTTAGAAGAGTGCAGAGCAGATGCTTGGATGACAGAATTCAAAGAAACCAGTGCAAAATATACCCACATTTGAATCTGAGACCAAGATCCGAGCTGCCAAATTTGAGGTAGCAGAGGAAACGGTCAGTGAGGGATAGGGCTACAGATGACGGCACACGCTGAATCTCAGGGATCTGGAGTGCGTTGTGGGATGTGGTGGGTTGAATCAAGAGAGCAAACCAAACTGTGTACCAATGATAAAACAACCACACTGGCCGCGCGGTTGAGATTACCGATATGTCCCATGGCCACACCCAGTGCATCTGCAGGACCAGGGACCAATTGGGCATTTTGCCAATAGAGCACGTGTGGGGCTGAATCAGAGCTATCGTGCATCTGGTCTGAGGGATCCAGGGGGCCTTGGGTTTGAAATCAGAATAAAAAGCCTTAGGATCTGCTACATTCATAACCTGGGCTGGGATTATGGTTTGGTTTGAGGCACAGGGTTTGCAACAGCTCTGTGTATTCCTTCGTGCACAGGTGCCACAAGGATGAGAGAACAAAGAAGAGTGGTCCAAGTGCACAGCGTGAGAAGAGGAAGCATTTCCTTCATCATTATCTCCCAAAAGCCGATTCTACATTTTCGATGGCACCGGAACGGTACGGCACCGAGGACACCAAGGTAAGTCTGTGGGATCATTCCAGCAGGCCCTGATGTGTGACAACCATAGATCTGCTTCCAATGGTGTTTCTGTAAACAGAGAATCTGTGGGAAGAACTGGTTTAATTGGGATATTCCCGTGGCACTACAAAGCACAAACGGACTCTCAGTTGGCTGTTTTGGAAACACTCCAAAATGACACAGAACAGAATGCAGAGCTGAGAACCTTTAGAAGTTTCATTTCCACAAGAGGAAGTGTCCTGTGCACTTTCAGAAATTTAAGATAAGCATAAACAAAATGAGGGTATGCTAATCGAAACAGTATGGGGTGTTCATCACAACAAAGGAAACATCAGCAATTGGAGGTGTACCAGACAACACACACAGGAACAGGACATGGCATCAATGTCTAGGAGAAATAGTCCTCACAGTAATCCCATGGAATTGCGTAGAGGAAAGAGTCTAAAGTTTTCCCATAACAAAGCCATAGAAGTCTACATTAGATACCTGATATTACCAGAGCAGTAGAGACGAAGAAGTACAGTAAAAGAAGAAGGAAGTACCATTTTCAGTTCCACAGAGATTGAAGGCCAAAAAGATAAACTTTCAAACAACTAGACTGCAAAATGCAATCCAGAGCAATTATTGAAAAGGGAGGTGAGGGAAACCCTGAAGAACAACAGTGTCTCAGAATCACGAAAGGCAGAATACCAGAAAAGGGGAAGAGAAAGTCGAAAGACGAGCCAAATAATATCAGCAAACTCAATGGATGAGATAATATCAGGGGTAAAATTCAGTCCTAAGCACAATAGATAATGCAGAGGGACGCGTGAATGACTGTGAAGACAGGGTAACAGAAATCTCTCGTTCACAAGCACACATAGGAAAGCAAGTGCAAACCAATGAACACAATGCTGTTGAATCCTGGGGTAAGATAAGGCATGAAAAACTAGAATTCGTAAGAGTCTCAGATGGAAAAGCAAGAGAGAAAGAAACACAAAATGTCTGAAAAGTGATCTGTAGAATAATCAGACTGAAACTTGTTGAAAGCCAAGAGAGAATCATTTATGCGATTTCAGGAAGTACACAGCGTTCAAAGGAGGTGGAATCCCAATAGACCTACCAGCAGCTGTAGGAGTCAAATCAACAAAGTTCATGAGCATTCCAGTGATTTAAAATGCGCCTGGAGGAAAACAACATAGTCACAAGAGAACCTCCAGAGGGGTTTCAGCTGATATCTCGGCAGAAATATTGCAGGACAGGGAGGAGTGCCAGGACACAGACCATATCCTGAATGGCCAAATGCTGACATCTAGGGTAGCCTAGGCCACATGACCGCCATTTCTAATAACGGCAGAGCTAGAGAATTCCACAGACCGGCCAATCTTAAAAGAATTCAGCAGTTCGAACCTTATCCTAAAAGAAAGGTTGAGAATTCTCCCCTGAATAGAAAAGCAGCAAGATGAAATGGAAAGAAGAAAACCATTACTGGAAATGCAAGAAGAGCATGAGTGGCAAAAAGAAACAAGAAGAAGGCAAGGAGGATATCAAAACCCTAAAGACGGGAGAGGGAAGCAGGAAATCCTAGGTGATTGGAAGCACTGTCTTAAGTGAATCAGCTTATATGACTCTCTGTTGGAAGCGAACGGAGAGATGCATGGCCTGACGTGATTGCAAAACAAACGAGAAGCAGACCAACAAAGAATAAAACCAACAAACAAGCACCCAAAGGGTACGGTTGGCTGACAGATACCAAGGGAACCATGATTATTCAAAAGAAAATACTCAAGGTGATGTCAAGGATCATTCAGCCCGCATCGAACCAGTATCGCGGCTTGAATGTACTCAGCACACTTGTATTCGGAAATCAGAGGCGTGCATTCATATTCGTAAATATTGATTCATAAGAGCATATAGTGACCTACCCAAATGCCGATTTGGAGTCAAATGGATTCCTAGTCCGTGATATAGACTTGCAAGTCTTCCAACAGGATGAATGAACGCCATATTCTACCCTACGTCGAGAAGAAATGGCATAAGCCTATCACAAAGACAAGTAGCTCTGCAAAAGTGTACTAAGTGCAAAAGAGACAGACAGCAAAGTGCACATTGGGGTTGGTTTCATTTCTAGGAAATTCAGCCCCCATGAAACCAATGGATCCATGTCCTGAGAATGCGGGGGTTTCAGCAGAAATCAACCGACGGATATGTATTCCGGGTGTCCGGATATTACAGAAAAAATAGTTTCCTGTAGTGGGTCTCTGTGTACTGTGAACTGTTAGACAGTTTAAAGACGTGTGAAAACATCAACTGAAAATGGACACACTTCCCTCCGTTGGTACTGTGCATAGAGATCTTAACAAAAGAGAAGAGGGAAGAACAAAGGCCCATGGGACGCTAGTGGGTAGAATCACATTTACCTTAGGAACCTCTCGTCGGGTGCAGCCCCTCCCCCAACACTGACAAGATGCAGCAGCCATTGGGGATGGCAGTTAGCGGTTGGATTCCAGGTGGAATGTTGGTGTGTACCGCGAGGCTTGTTGTGGCTGGTGGATCCTAGGTAACCGGGCAGAGTTCTGTGGGTGGATCAGTGTGATGGAGGGGCTGCCGCCCTCTGTGGAGCTTGGCTTAGGTCTTAGGTCCGGGAAGCTGTGTCAGTTCAAGATATTGCTGCTGCCCAAAGACCTGAGTTCACGGGTTAGTTTCCAGAACCTGAAAGGGCAGACAGTGGAAGATCTGCCTGTCATCAGCTTACTGGTGAGGCTCCGAGGTACTGTCAGAATTGCCCAGTCCTGTTGAAGTCGACTTTAGGGGAGACACGAAGAGAAGCTGGCCGAAAAGCTGGCTGAACGGATTGAGGAGAGATGCGAACACATTGATGAGAGATGTTGTGCTACAGTGGAGAATACTGGCCTGGAGACAGCTGTAGAGGATACCAGGCTCGAAAGATTTTCATGAGACATATTGAACCTCGCTGATCCTGGCAGAAACCTACGGAGTGCCAACGTGGACTTGAGGAAGTTCCTCGATTCTCTGCTCCAAGAACGGGTCCAAGATCCCTGACGTCTGCAAAAGAAGAGATGGCAGAGATGATCAAAATGCTCATGTTCTTGGAAGAGGTCGTGAGAATCCACACGTCCCAAGGGTCATTTCCAAGCCCTAGAGACCAAAATGCACCAAGCCCAGGTAAGCCTTTTCCCAGGTTGGGGCCTAGCTATCAAGCACTTGCCCTTCCCTCACCTCTACTCAGGCATCCATCAGAAGGATCAGAACCTGAGCTGCAATGAAGCCAGTACGAGAATGGCAAGCCCCTCCTAGAACCAGAGTTCCTCTAGCTTCACACTCTATGAACAACAGTGATCTCCTTAAAGGTCAAATACCCTCGACTGAAATATATAGGGATTGAATACTTAACTCCCACAAAGAAACGATGGCCTTCCACTAGATTCCGCAATTGCTGGGTTTATGTCTTCTCTGGGGTGAAGGGAGTGTGGTAAGTGAGGGGAATCTTTGACTGAACTTGAATATGTATTAGGCCTCAGTTTTTCAAGACAGTCTAGGTAAATATTAGAATCAGATAGTGAACTGAACTGTAAAAGTCGCCAATGACATTAAAGACACAGCTATGTGGACATTCTTTCACTTGAGTCAAGCCCCCAGGGGCACTATATCATGTGGTGCAGACTTGGTTGCGTTCAATTGCTTTACCCAACATGATCGGATGATTAAAGTATCTCATCACTGATAGGAGAACACCTGGTACTCAATAGCCTGGCATAGCTGCAGCAGGGTTCCCTGAGCTACAATGCCTCTAGTTGCTTTTGGATTCAAACCTAAATGTATTTATTTGGTTTGTTTTCACTTGTATTTTCCTAGAGAGGGATGTTACCCCTAGAAATGCCAACATTGGCCAGTAGGTGTCATTGGGAGTAAAGTGCACCACATGCACAAGTATATCCAAGGTTGGGGTTATTTCATATTTCCAATAGTTATTTCATGGTTCCTGTTGGGTTCAGAGGCTTCAACCGTAAAGAGCTGACATGACCCCTTTAACAGTTTGGAATGCTAGTTTGCATTCTATCTGTCTAGGTTTTCCGTAGAGCTGACAAAATGTTAGAAAATTGACAAGTCTGGCTTCTAGGTCGATTGAGTGTGTTTCAAAAAGTAACTTCATTTTCGTATAACTCCTAAAACATGTAAATGAATTCTGCTAAACTTCTTAAAGACAGCAAATGAGATATGAACACAATGTCAAAAAAGGGGTCTTCGGAAAATCCCTCCCACCACGGCTGTATAGAAACAAAGAGCTAAGCAAATATCACATTTCTGTGAAATGTATCTGGATAGTGTAGATTCATCGATGCCCAGGTGGCAGAGAAGAAGTGCAACCTGCACTCACTCGCTCCCATGAACAGAGGAATGGAAACACCAACTCACCCAGCATTTGGCACAGGATACTGGCCGAAGAGAGGTCTGTTATTTCCAAAGACAGGATGAGGCCTCAGGACACCTGGAAGCAGGAGAAGGCAAAGCAGGGAATGGAAACCAGTGCAGGGTCTGACCCCTGGTAATGGAGCAGCAAGGGTGAACTGTGTTTAATTTGGACGCACACTCTCAAGCGGACAGGAGACATGGGATTGAAGGTGATGTGCTGAGATTTACAAGAGTGCACAGCAGATGCTTGGCTGACAGGACTCCAAAACCAGCGCAAAATATCCCCACAGTTGATTCGGAGTCCAAGATCCCAGCTGCCACATTTGAGGTAGCAGAGGCAATGGTCAGTGAGGGATAGGGCTACGGATGATGGCACACGCTGAGTCTCAGGGATCTGGAGTGCACTGTGGGATGTGGTGGGTCGAATCAAGAGAGCAAACCGAACTGTGTACAAATGATAAAGCAACCACACTGGTCGCGCGGTTGAGATTACTGATATGGCCCATGGCCACACACAGTACATTTGCAGGACCAGGGACCAATTGGGCATTTTGCCAATAGAGCACGTGTGGGGCTGAATCAGAGCTATCGTGCATCTGGTCTGAGTGGTCCAGGGGGCCTTGGTTTTGAAATCAGAATGAAAAGCCTTAGGATCTGCTACATTCATAACCTGGGCTGTGATTATGGTTTGGTTTGAGGCACAGGATGCGCAACACCTCTGTGATTGCTTTCGTGAACACGTGCCACAATGATGAGAGGACAAGGAAGGGTGGTTCAAGACCACAGCATGAGAAGAGGAAGCATTTCCTTCAGCACTACCTCCCAAAAACAGATGCTACATTTTGGATGGCACCGGCACGGTACGGCACCGAGGACACCAAGGTAGGTCTGCGGGATCATTCCAGCAGGCCCTGATATGTGACATCCATAGATATACTTCCACTGGTGTTTCTGTAGACAGAGAAGCTCTGAGAAGAACTGCTTTCATTGGGACATTCCCGAGGCACTACAAATCACAAGCGCACTCTCAGTTTGCTGTTTTGGAAACACTCCAAAATGACATAGAGCAGAATGCAGAGCTGAGAACCTTTAGAAGCTTCATTTCCACAAGAGGAAGTGTCCTGCGCACTTTCAGAATTGTGAGATAAACATAATCAAAATGAAGTTATGCTAATCGAAATAGGATGGGATGTTCATCAAAACTAATGCAACACCAGCAATTGGAGATATACCAGACAACACACACAGGAACACGATATGGCATCAATGTCTAGGAGAAATTGTCCTCAAAGAAATCCCATGGAATTGCGTAGAGCCAAGAGTCTAAAATTTTCACTTAACCAAGCTCTAGAAGTCTACATTAGATACCTGATATTACCTGACCTGTAGAGATGAAGAAGAACAGTAAAAGAAACAGGAAGTACCATTTTCAGTTCCAAAGATTTTGAAGGACCAAAAGATAAGATTTTAAACAACTAGACTGCAAAACGCTATCCAGGCCAGGTGTTGAAATTGGAGGTCAGGGAAACACTGAAAAACAACAGTGTCTCAGAATCACATAAGGCAGAATACCGGGAAAGGGGAAGAGAATGTCTAAAGACGAGCCAAAAAATATCAGGAAACTCAATGGATGTGATAATATCAGGGCTAAAATTTAGTCGTAAGCAGACTAGATAATGCAGAGGGACGCGTGAATGACTGTGAAGACATGGGATCAGAAAAACCTCGGTCAGAAGCAGACATAGGAAAGCAAGTGCAAAGCAATGTAAACATTGCTGTTGAACCCTGGGTTAAGACAGGGCATGAAAGACTAGAATTCATAAGGGTCCCAGATGGAAAAGCAAGAGATAAGGAAACAAAAAATGTCTGAAAGTTTATCTGTAGAAAAATCAGACTGAAACTTCCTGAAAGCCAAGAAAGAATCATGTATGCGAATTCAGGAATTACACAGCATCCAAAGGAGGTGGAATCCCAATAGACCTACCAGCAGCTGTATGATTCAAATCAACAAAGCTCACGAATATCACAGTGATTTAAAATGCACCTGGAGGAAACAACATAGTCACAAGGGAACCTCAAGAGGGGATTCAGCTGATATCTCGGCAGCAATATTGCAGGAGAGGGAGGAGTGCCAGGACACAGACCATATCCTGAATGGCCAAATGCTGCCACCTAGGGGAGCCTATGCCACATGACCGCCATTCCTAATAACGGCAGAGCTAGAAAATTCCACAAACCGGCAAATCTTAAAAGAATTCAGCAGTTCAAAACTTATCCTACAAGAATGGTTGAGAAATCTACCCTGAATAGAAAAGCAGCAAGATGAAATGGAAAGAAGAAACCATTATTGGAAATGCAAGAAGAGCATGAGTGGCAAAGAAGAAACAAGAAGAAGGCAAGGAGGACATCAAAACCCTAAAGATGGGAGAGGGAAGCAGGAAATCATAGGTGATTGGAAGCACTCTCTTAAGTGAATCAGCTTATTTGACTCTCTGTTTCAAGCTTAAGGAGAGATGCATGGCCTGTCGTGTTTGCAATACAAGCGAGAAGCAGACCAACAAAGAATCAAACCAACAAACAAACACCAAAATGGTACGGTTGGCTGATATTTACCAAGGGAACCATGATTATTCAAAAGAAAATACTTAAGGTGATGTCAAGGATCATTCAGCATGCATCGACCCATTATCGCGGCTTGCATGTACTCAGCACACTTGTATTCGGAGGCGTGCATTCATATTCGTAAATTTTGATTCATAAGAACATATCGTGACCTAACCCTAATGCCGATTTGGAATCAAATGGATTCCTAGTCCGTGATGTAGACTTGTATGTCTTCCAACAGGATGAAGGAATGCCATATTCTAGGCTACGTAGAGAAGAATTGTAAGAAGCCTATAACAAAGGCAAGTAGCTCTGCCAAAGTGTACTAAGAGCAAAAGAGACTGACAGCAAAGTGCACATTGGGGTTGGTTTCATTTCTTGGAATTTCAGCCCCCATGAAACCAATGGATCCATGTCCTGAGAGTGCGGGTGTTTCAGCAGAAATCAGGCGACGCATATGTATTCCGGGTGTACGGATATTATAGGAACATAAGTCTCCTTTAGTGGGTCTCTGTGTACTGTGAACTGTTAGAAAGTTTAAAGACGTGTGAAACCATCAACTGAAAAGGGACACACTTCCCTCCATTGGTACTGTGCATAGAGATCTGAACAAAAGGAAAGAGGGAAGAAGAAAGGCCCATGGGACGCTAGTGGGTAGAATCACATTTACCTTAGGAACTTCTCGTCGGATGCAGCCCCTCCCCCAACACTGACAAGATGCAGCAGCCATTGGGGATGGCAGTTAGCGGTTGGATTCCAGGTGGAATGTTGGTGTGTACCGCTTGGCTTGTTGTGGCTGTTGGATCCTAGGTAACCGGGCAGAGTTCTGTGGGTGGATCAGTGTGATGGAGGGGCTGCCGCCCTCTGTGGAGCTTGGCTTAGGTGTTTGGTCCGGGAAGCTGTGTAAGTTCGAGATACTGCTGCTGCCCAAAGACCTGAGGTCACAGGTCAGTTTCCAGAACCTGAAAGGGCAGACAGTGGAAGATCTGCCTGTCATCAGCTTACTGGTGAGGCTCCGAGGTACTTTCAGACTTGCCCAGTCCTGGTGAAGTCAACTTTAGGGGAGACACGAAGAGAAGCTGGCCGAAAAGCTGGCTGAACGGATTGAGGAGAGATGCGAACACATGGATGAGAGATGTTCTGCTACAATGGAGAATACTGGCGTGGAGACAGCTGTAGAGGATACCAGGCTCAAAAGACATTCATGAGACATATTGAACCTCGCTGATACTGGCAGAAACATACGGAGTGCCAACGTGGACTTGAGGAAGTTCCTCAATTCTCTTCTCCAAGAACGGGTCCAAGGTCCCTGACGTCTGCAAGAGAAGAGATGGCAGAGATGATCAAAACGCTCCTGTTCTTGGAAGAGGTCATGGGAATCCACACTTCCCAAGGGGCCTTCCCAAGCCATTCAGACCAGAATTCACCAAGCCCAGGTAAGCCTTTTCCCAGGTTTGGGCCTAGCTAGCAAGCACTTGCCTTCCCTCCCCTCCACACAGGCATCCATTTTGAAGGATCAGTAGCTGAGCTGCAATGAAGCCATTACGAGTAAAACAAGCCCCTCCTAGAATCAGAGTTCCTCCAGCTTCACACTCTGTGAACAACAGTGAACTCCTTAAAGGTCCAATAAGCTTGGCTGAAATAGATAGGAATTGAATACTTAGCTCACACCTAGAAACGATGGCCTTCCGCTAGATTCAGCAAATGTTGTGTTTATGTCTTCCCTGGGGTGAAGGGAGTGTGGTAAGAGAGGGGAATCTGACTGAACTTGAATCTGTATTAGGCCTCAATTTTTCAAGACAGTATAGGTAAAGAGTACAAGTCAGAAAGAGAACTGTACTGTAAAAGTCGCCAATGATATAAAAGACACAGCTTATGTGGATCGTCTTTCACTTGAGTCAAGCCCCCGTGGGCACTATATCATGCGGGTGCAGACTTGGTTGCGTTAAATGGCTTTACCCAACATGATCGGATGATTAAGCGTTCTCATCACTGATAGAAGAACACCTGGTTCTCCATAGACTAGCATAATTGCAGCAGGGTTCTCCTAGCTAGAATGCCTCTAGGTGCTTTTGGATTCAAACCTACACGTATATATTTGGTTTCTTTCCTCTTGTATTTTCCTAGAGAGGGATGTTACCCCTTGAAATGCCAATATTGGCCAGTAGGTGTCATTGGGAGTAAAGGGCACCAATGCACAAGTGTATCCAAGTTTGGGGGTTATTTCAAGTTTCCAATAGTTATTTCATGGTTCCTGTTGGTTTCGGAGGCTTCAACCGTAAAGAGCCGACATGAACCCTTTAACAGTTTGGACTGCCAATTTGCATTCTCTCTGTCTAGGTTTTCCGTCGAGCTGACAAAATGTTACCAAAATTGACAAGTCTGGCTTCTAGGTCGATTGAGTGTGTTTCAAAAAATAACTTCATTTTCGTATAACTCCCAAAACATGTAAATGAATTCTTTTAAACTTCTTAAAGACTGCAAATGAGATATCAACACAATGTCAAAACAGGTGTATTCGGACCATCCCTCCCACCACGGCTGTATAGAAACAAAGAGCTGAGCAAATATCACATTTCTGTGAAATGTATCTGGATAGTGTTGATTCATCGATGCCCAGTTGGCAGAGAAGAAGTGCAACCTGCACTCACTCGCTCCCATGAACAGAGCAATGGAAACATCCACTCACCCAGCCCTTGGCACAGGACACTTGCCGAAGAGAGGTCTGTTACTTCCAAAGACAGGATGAGGCCTCAGGACACCTGGAAGCAGGAGAAGGCAAAGCAGGAAATGGAATCCAGTGAGGGTCTGACCCCTGGTGATGGAGCAACAAGGGTGAAACTCTGTTTAACTTGGACGCACACTCTCAAGCGGACAGGAGACATGGGATAGAAGGTGATGTGCTGAGATTTACAAGAGTGCACAGCAGATGCTTGGCTGACAGAACTCAAAGAAACCAGCGCAAAATATCCCCACAGTTGATTCGGAGTCCAAGATCCCAGCTGCCACATTTGAGGTAGCAGAGGCAACGTTCTGTGAGGGATAGGGCTACGAATGATGGCACACGCTGAGTCTCAGGGATCTGGAGTGCATTGTGGGATGTGGTGGGTCGAATCAAGAGAGCAAACCAAAATGTGTACCAATGATAAAGCATCAAAACTGGTCACGTGGTTGAGATTACCAATATGTCCCATGGCCACACCCAGTGCATCTGCAGGACCAGGGACCAATTGGGCATTTTGCCAATAGAGCACGTGTGGGGCTGAATCAGAGATATCGTTCATCTGGTCTGAGGGATCCAGGGGGCCTTGGTTTTGAAATCAGAATGAAAAGACTTAGGATCTGCTACATTCATAACCTGGGCTGGGATTATGGTTTGGTTTGAGGCACAGGATGCGCAACAGCTGTGTGGTTGCCTTCGTGCACCCGTGCCACAAGGATGAGAGGACAAGGAAGAGTGGTCCAAGTCCACAGCGTTAGAAGAGGAAGCATTACCTACAGCATTATCTCCCTAAAGCGGATGCTACATTTTGGATGGCACCAGCACGGTACGGCACCGAGGACACCAAGGTAGGTCTGCGGGATCATTCCAGCAGGCCCTGATATGTGACATCCATAGATATGCTTCCACTGGTGTTTCTGTAGACAGAGAAGCTCTGAGAAGAACTGCTTTCATTGGGACATTCCCGTGGAACTACAAAGCACAAGCGCACTCTCAGTTTGCTGTTTTGGAAACACTCCAAAATGACATAGAGCAGAATGCAGAGCTGAGAACCTTTAAAAGCTTCATTTCCACAAGAGGAAGTGTCCTGCGCACTTTCAGAATTGTGAGATAAGCATTATCAAAATGAAGTTATGCAAATCGAAATAGTATTGGTTTTTCATCAAAACTAATGCAACAACAGCAATTGGAGATATACCAGACAACACACACAGGAACACGATATGGCATCAATGTCTAGGAGAAATTGTCCGCACAGAAATCCCATGGAATTGCGTAGAGCCAAAAGTCTAAAATTTTCACTTAACAAAGCCCTAGAAGTCCACATTACATACCTGATATTACCTGAGCAGTAGAGGTGAAGAAGTACAGTAAAAGAAACAGGAAGTACCATTTTCAGTTCCAAAGATATTGAAGGCCCAAAAGATAAGCTTTCAAACAACTAGACTGCAAAACGCTATCCAGACCATGTGTTGAAAATGGAGGTCAGGAAATCACTGAAAAACAACAGTGTCTCAGAATCACATAAGGCAGAATACCGGAAAAGGGGAAGAGAAAGTCTAAAGACGAGCCAAAAAATATCAGGAAACTCAATGGATGTGATAATATCAGGGCTAAAATTTAGTCGTAAGCAGACTAGATAATGCAGAGGGACGCGTGAATGACTGTGAAGACATGGGATCAGAAAAACCTCGGTCAGAAGCAGACATAGGAAAGCAAGTGCAAAGCAATGTAAACATTGCTGTTGAACCCTGGGTTAAGACAGGGCATGAAAGACTAGAATTCATAAGGGTCCCAGATGGAAAAGCAAGAGATAAGGAAACAAAAAATGTCTGAAAGTTTATCTGTAGAAAAATCAGACTGAAACTTCCTGAAAGCCAAGAAAGAATCATGTATGCGAATTCAGGAATTACACAGCATCCAAAGGAGGTGGAATCCCAATAGACCTACCAGCAGCTGTATGATTCAAATCAACAAAGCTCACGAATATCACAGTGATTTAAAATGCACCTGGAGGAAACAACATAGTCACAAGGGAACCTCAAGAGGGGATTCAGCTGATATCTCGGCAGCAATATTGCAGGAGAGGGAGGAGTGCCAGGACACAGACCATATCCTGAATGGCCAAATGCTGCCACCTAGGGGAGCCTATGCCACATGACCGCCATTCCTAATAACGGCAGAGCTAGAAAATTCCACAAACTGGCAAATCTTAAAAGAATTCAGCAGTTCAAAACTTATCCTACAAGAATGGTTGAGAAATCTACCCTGAATAGAAAAGCAGCAAGATGAAATGGAAAGAAGAAACCATTATTGGAAATGCAAGAAGAGCATGAGTGGCAAAGAAGAAACAAGAAGAAGGCAAGGAGGACATCAAAACCCTAAAGATGGGAGAGGGAAGCAGGAAATCATAGGTGATTGGAAGCACTCTCTTAAGTGAATCAGCTTATTTGACTCTCTGTTTCAAGCTTAAGGAGAGATGCATGGCCTGTCGTGTTTGCAATACAAGCGAGAAGCAGACCAACAAAGAATCAAACCAACAAACAAACACCAAAATGGTACGGTTGGCTGATATTTACCAAGGGAACCATGATTATTCAAAAGAAAATACTTAAGGTGATGTCAAGGATCATTCAGCATGCATCGACCCATTATCGCGGCTTGCATGTACTCAGCACACTTGTATTCGGAGGCGTGCATTCATATTCGTAAATTTTGATTCATAAGAACATATCGTGACCTAACCCTAATGCCGATTTGGAATCAAATGGATTCCTAGTCCGTGATGTAGACTTGTATGTCTTCCAACAGGATGAAGGAATGCCATATTCTAGGCTACGTAGAGAAGAATTGTAAGAAGCCTATAACAAAGGCAAGTAGCTCTGCCAAAGTGTACTAAGAGCAAAAGAGACTGACAGCAAAGTGCACATTGGGGTTGGTTTCATTTCTTGGAATTTCAGCCCCCATGAAACCAATGGATCCATGTCCTGAGAGTGCGGGTGTTTCAGCAGAAATCAGGCGACGCATATGTATTCCGGGTGTACGGATATTATAGGAACATAAGTCTCCTTTAGTGGGTCTCTGTGTACTGTGAACTGTTAGAAAGTTTAAAGACGTGTGAAACCATCAACTGAAAAGGGACACACTTCCCTCCATTGGTACTGTGCATAGAGATCTGAACAAAAGGAAAGAGGGAAGAAGAAAGGCCCATGGGACGCTAGTGGGTAGAATCACATTTACCTTAGGAACTTCTCGTCGGATGCAGCCCCTCCCCCAACACTGACAAGATGCAGCAGCCATTGGGGATGGCAGTTAGCGGTTGGATTCCAGGTGGAATGTTGGTGTGCACCGCGAGGCTTGTTGTGGCTGTTGGATCCTAGGTAACCGGGCAGAGTTCTGTGGGTGGATCAGTGTGATGGAGGGGCTGCCGCCCTCTGTGGAGCTTGGCTTAGGTGTTTGGTCCGGGAAGCTGTGTAAGTTCGAGATACTGCTGCTGCCCAAAGACCTGAGGTCACAGGTCAGTTTCCAGAACCTGAAAGGGCAGACAGTGGAAGATCTGCCTGTCATCAGCTTACTGGTGAGGCTCCGAGGTACTTTCAGACTTGCCCAGTCCTGGTGAAGTCAACTTTAGGGGAGACACGAAGAGAAGCTGGCCGAAAAGCTGGCTGAACGGATTGAGGAGAGATGCGAACACATGGATGAGAGATGTTCTGCTACAATGGAGAATACTGGCGTGGAGACAGCTGTAGAGGATACCAGGCTCAAAAGACATTCATGAGACATATTGAACCTCGCTGATACTGGCAGAAACATACGGAGTGCCAACGTGGACTTGAGGAAGTTCCTCAATTCTCTTCTCCAAGAACGGGTCCAAGGTCCCTGACGTCTGCAAGAGAAGAGATGGCAGAGATGATCAAAACGCTCCTGTTCTTGGAAGAGGTCATGGGAATCCACACTTCCCAAGGGGCCTTCCCAAGCCATTCAGACCAGAATTCACCAAGCCCAGGTAAGCCTTTTCCCAGGTTTGGGCCTAGCTAGCAAGCACTTGCCTTCCCTCCCCTCCACACAGGCATCCATTTTGAAGGATCAGTAGCTGAGCTGCAATGAAGCCATTACGAGTAAAACAAGCCCCTCCTAGAATCAGAGTTCCTCCAGCTTCACACTCTGTGAACAACAGTGAACTCCTTAAAGGTCCAATAAACTTGGCTGAAATAGATAGGAATTGAATACTTAGCTCACACCTAGAAACGATGGCCTTCCGCTAGATTCAGCAAATGTTGTGTTTATGTCTTCCCTGGGGTGAAGGGAGTGTGGTAAGAGAGGGGAATCTGACTGAACTTGAATCTGTATTAGGCCTCAATTTTTCAAGACAGTATAGGTAAAGAGTACAAGTCAGAAAGAGAACTGTACTGTAAAAGTCGCCAATGATATAAAAGACACAGCTTATGTGGATCGTCTTTCACTTGAGTCAAGCCCCCGTGGGCACTATATCATGCGGGTGCAGACTTGGTTGCGTTAAATGGCTTTACCCAACATGATCGGATGATTAAGCGTTCTCATCACTGATAGAAGAACACCTGGTTCTCCATAGACTAGCATAATTGCAGCAGGGTTCTCCTAGCTAGAATGCCTCTAGGTGCTTTTGGATTCAAACCTACACGTATATATTTGGTTTCTTTCCTCTTGTATTTTCCTAGAGAGGGATGTTACCCCTTGAAATGCCAATATTGGCCAGTAGGTGTCATTGGGAGTAAAGGGCACCAATGCACAAGTGTATCCAAGTTTGGGGGTTATTTCAAGTTTCCAATAGTTATTTCATGGTTCCTGTTGGTTTCGGAGGCTTCAACCGTAAAGAGCCGACATGAACCCTTTAACAGTTTGGACTGCCAATTTGCATTCTCTCTGTCTAGGTTTTCCGTCGAGCTGACAAAATGTTACCAAAATTGACAAGTCTGGCTTCTAGGTCGATTGAGTGTGTTTCAAAAAATAACTTCATTTTCGTATAACTCCCAAAACATGTAAATGAATTCTTTTAAACTTCTTAAAGACTGCAAATGAGATATCAACACAATGTCAAAACAGGTGTATTCGGACCATCCCTCCCACCACGGCTGTATAGAAACAAAGAGCTAAGCAAATATCACATTTCTGTGAAATGTATCTGGATAGTGTTGATTCATCGATGCCCAGTTGGCAGAGAAGAAGTGCAACCTGCACTCACTCGCTCCCATGAACAGAGCAATGGAAACATCCACTCACCCAGCCCTTGGCACAGGACACTTGCCGAAGAGAGGTCTGTTACTTCCAAAGACAGGATGAGGCCTCAGGACACCTGGAAGCAGGAGAAGGCAAAGCAGGAAATGGAATCCAGTGAGGGTCTGACCCCTGGTGATGGAGCAACAAGGGTGAAACTCTGTTTAACTTGGACGCACACTCTCAAGCGGACAGGAGACATGGGATAGAAGGTGATGTGCTGAGATTTACAAGAGTGCACAGCAGATGCTTGGCTGACAGAACTCAAAGAAACCAGCGCAAAATATCCCCACAGTTGATTCGGAGTCCAAGATCCCAGCTGCCACATTTGAGGTAGCAGAGGCAACGTTCTGTGAGGGATAGGGCTACGAATGATGGCACACGCTGAGTCTCAGGGATCTGGAGTGCATTGTGGGATGTGGTGGGTCGAATCAAGAGAGCAAACCAAAATGTGTACCAATGATAAAGCATCAAAACTGGTCACGTGGTTGAGATTACCAATATGTCCCATGGCCACACCCAGTGCATCTGCAGGACCAGGGACCAATTGGGCATTTTGCCAATAGAGCACGTGTGGGGCTGAATCAGAGATATCGTTCATCTGGTCTGAGGGATCCAGGGGGCCTTGGTTTTGAAATCAGAATGAAAAGACTTAGGATCTGCTACATTCATAACCTGGGCTGGGATTATGGTTTGGTTTGAGGCACAGGATGCGCAACAGCTGTGTGGTTGCCTTCGTGCACCCGTGCCACAAGGATGAGAGGACAAGGAAGAGTGGTCCAAGTCCACAGCGTTAGAAGAGGAAGCATTACCTACAGCATTATCTCCCTAAAGCGGATGCTACATTTTGGATGGCACCAGCACGGTACGGCACCGAGGACACCAAGGTAGGTCTGCGGGATCATTCCAGCAGGCCCTGATATGTGACATCCATAGATATGCTTCCACTGGTGTTTCTGTAGACAGAGAAGCTCTGAGAAGAACTGCTTTCATTGGGACATTCCCGTGGAACTACAAAGCACAAGCGCACTCTCAGTTTGCTGTTTTGGAAACACTCCAAAATGACATAGAGCAGAATGCAGAGCTGAGAACCTTTAAAAGCTTCATTTCCACAAGAGGAAGTGTCCTGCGCACTTTCAGAATTGTGAGATAAGCATTATCAAAATGAAGTTATGCAAATCGAAATAGTATTGGTTTTTCATCAAAACTAATGCAACAACAGCAATTGGAGATATACCAGACAACACACACAGGAACACGATATGGCATCAATGTCTAGGAGAAATTGTCCGCACAGAAATCCCATGGAATTGCGTAGAGCCAAAAGTCTAAAATTTTCACTTAACAAAGCCCTAGAAGTCCACATTACATACCTGATATTACCTGAGCAGTAGAGGTGAAGAAGTACAGTAAAAGAAACAGGAAGTACCATTTTCAGTTCCAAAGATATTGAAGGCCCAAAAGATAAGCTTTCAAACAACTAGACTGCAAAACGCTATCCAGACCATGTGTTGAAAATGGAGGTCAGGAAATCACTGAAAAACAACAGTGTCTCAGAATCACATAAGGCAGAATACCGGAAAAGGGGAAGAGAAAGTCTAAAGACGAGCCAAAAAATATCAGGAAACTCAATGGATGTGATAATATCAGGGCTAAAATTTAGTCGTAAGCAGACTAGATAATGCAGAGGGACGCGTGAATGACTGTGAAGACATGGGATCAGAAAAACCTCGGTCAGAAGCAGACATAGGAAAGCAAGTGCAAAGCAATGTAAACATTGCTGTTGAACCCTGGGTTAAGACAGGGCATGAAAAACTAGAATTCATAAGGGTCCCAGATGGAAAAGCAAGAGATAAGGAAACAAAAAATGTCTGAAAGTTTATCTGTAGAAAAATCAGACTGAAACTTCCTGAAAGCCAAGAAAGAATCATGTATGCGAATTCAGGAATTACACAGCATCCAAAGGAGGTGGAATCCCAATAGACCTACCAGCAGCTGTATGATTCAAATCAACAAAGCTCACGAATATCACAGTGATTTAAAATGCACCTGGAGGAAACAACATAGTCACAAGGGAACCTCAAGAGGGGATTCAGCTGATATCTCGGCAGCAATATTGCAGGAGAGGGAGGAGTGCCAGGACACAGACCATATCCTGAATGGCCAAATGCTGCCACCTAGGGGAGCCTATGCCACATGACCGCCATTCCTAATAACGGCAGAGCTAGAAAATTCCACAAACCGGCAAATCTTAAAAGAATTCAGCAGTTCAAAACTTATCCTACAAGAATGGTTGAGAAATCTACCCTGAATAGAAAAGCAGCAAGATGAAATGGAAAGAAGAAACCATTATTGGAAATGCAAGAAGAGCATGAGTGGCAAAGAAGAAACAAGAAGAAGGCAAGGAGGACATCAAAACCCTAAAGATGGGAGAGGGAAGCAGGAAATCATAGGTGATTGGAAGCACTCTCTTAAGTGAATCAGCTTATTTGACTCTCTGTTTCAAGCTTAAGGAGAGATGCATGGCCTGTCGTGTTTGCAATACAAGCGAGAAGCAGACCAACAAAGAATCAAACCAACAAACAAACACCAAAATGGTACGGTTGGCTGATATTTACCAAGGGAACCATGATTATTCAAAAGAAAATACTTAAGGTGATGTCAAGGATCATTCAGCATGCATCGACCCATTATCGCGGCTTGCATGTACTCAGCACACTTGTATTCGGAGGCGTGCATTCATATTCGTAAATTTTGATTCATAAGAACATATCGTGACCTAACCCTAATGCCGATTTGGAATCAAATGGATTCCTAGTCCGTGATGTAGACTTGTATGTCTTCCAACAGGATGAAGGAATGCCATATTCTAGGCTACGTAGAGAAGAATTGTAAGAAGCCTATAACAAAGGCAAGTAGCTCTGCCAAAGTGTACTAAGAGCAAAAGAGACTGACAGCAAAGTGCACATTGGGGTTGGTTTCATTTCTTGGAATTTCAGCCCCCATGAAACCAATGGATCCATGCCGTGAGAGTGCGGGTGTTTCAGCAGAAATCAGGCGACGCATATGTATTCCGGGTGTACGGATATTATAGGAACATAAGTCTCCTTTAGTGGGTCTCTGTGTACTGTGAACTGTTAGAAAGTTTAAAGACGTGTGAAACCATCAACTGAAAAGGGACACACTTCCCTCCATTGGTACTGTGCATAGAGATCTGAACAAAAGGAAAGAGGGAAGAAGAAAGGCCCATGGGACGCTAGTGGGTAGAATCACATTTACCTTAGGAACTTCTCGTCGGATGCAGCCCCTCCCCCAACACTGACAAGATGCAGCAGCCATTGGGGATGGCAGTTAGCGGTTGGATTCCAGGTGGAATGTTGGTGTGTACCGCGAGGCTTGTTGTGGCTGTTGGATCCTAGGTAACCGGGCAGAGTTCTGTGGGTGGATCAGTGTGATGGAGGGGCTGCCGCCCTCTGTGGAGCTTGGCTTAGGTGTTTGGTCCGGGAAGCTGTGTAAGTTCGAGATACTGCTGCTGCCCAAAGACCTGAGGTCACAGGTCAGTTTCCAGAACCTGAAAGGGCAGACAGTGTAAGATCTGCCTGTCATCAGCATACTGGTGAGGCTCCGAGGTACTTTCAGACTTGCCCAGTCCTGGTGAAGTCAACTTTAGGGGAGACACGAAGAGAAGCTGGCCGAAAAGCTGGCTGAACGGATTGAGGAGAGATGCGAACACATGGATGAGAGATGTTCTGCTACAATGGAGAATACTGGCGTGGAGACAGCTGTAGAGGATACCAGGCTCAAAAGACATTCATGAGACATATTGAACCTCGCTGATACTGGCAGAAACATACGGAGTGCCAACGTGGACTTGAGGAAGTTCCTCAATTCTCTTCTCCAAGAACGGGTCCAAGGTCCCTGACGTCTGCAAGAGAAGAGATGGCAGAGATGATCAAAACGCTCCTGTTCTTGGAAGAGGTCATGGGAATCCACACTTCCCTAGGGGCCTTCCCAAGCCATTCAGACCAGAATTCACCAAGCCCAGGTAAGCCTTTTCCCAGGTTTGGGCCTAGCTAGCAAGCACTTGCCTTCCCTCCCCTCCACACAGGCATCCATTTTGAAGAATCAGTAGCTGAGCTGCAATGAAGCCATTACGAGTTAAACAAGCCCCTCCTAGAATCAGAGTTCCTCCAGCTTCACACTCTGTGAGCAACAGTGAACTCCTTAAAGGTCCAATAAACTTGGCTGAAATAGATAGGAATTGAATACTTAGCTCACACCTAGAAACGATGGCCTTCCGCTAGATTCAGCAAATGTTGTGTTTATGTCTTCCCTGGGGTGAAGGGAGTGTGGTAAGAGAGGGGAATCTGACTGAACTTGAATCTGTATTAGGCCTCAATTTTTCAAGACAGTATAGGTAAAGAGTACAAGTCAGAAAGAGAACTGTACTGTAAAAGTCGCCAATGATATAAAAGACACAGCTTATGTGGATCGTCTTTCACTTGAGTCAAGCCCCCGTGGGCACTATATCATGCGGGTGCAGACTTGGTTGCGTTAAATGGCTTTACCCAACATGATCGGATGATTAAGCGTTCTCATCACTGATAGAAGAACACCTGGTTCTCCATAGACTAGCATAATTGCAGCAGGGTTCTCCTAGCTAGAATGCCTCTAGGTGCTTTTGGATTCAAACCTACATGTATATATTTGGTTTCTTTCCTCTTGTATTTTCCTAGAGAGGGATGTTACCCCTTGAAATGCCAATATTGGCCAGTAGGTGTCATTGGGAGTAAAGGGCACCAATGCACAAGTGTATCCAAGTTTGGGGGTTATTTCAAGTTTCCAATAGTTATTTCATGGTTCCTGTTGGTTTCGGAGGCTTCAACCGTAAAGAGCCGACATGAACCCTTTAACAGTTTGGACTGCCAATTTGCATTCTATCTGTCTAGGTTTTCCGTCGAGCTGACAAAATGTTACCAAAATTGACAAGTCTGGCTTCTAGGTCGATTGAGTGTGTTTCAAAAAATAACTTCATTTTCGTATAACTCCCAAAACATGTAAATGAATTCTTTTAAACTTCTTAAAGACTGCAAATGAGATATCAACACAATGTCAAAACAGGTGTATTCGGACCATCCCTCCCACCACGGCTGTATAGAAACAAAGAGCTAAGCAAATATCACATTTCTGTGAAATGTATCTGGATTGTGTTGATTCATCGATGCCCAGTTGGCAGAGAAGAAGTGCAACCTGCACTCAATCGCTCCCATGAACAGAGCAATGGAAACATCCACTCACCCAGCCCTTGGCACAGGACACTTGCCGAAGAGAGGTCTGTTACTTCCAAAGACAGGATGAGGCCTCAGGACACCTGGAAGCAGGAGAAGGCAAAGCAGGAAATGGAATCCAGTGAGGGTCTGACCCCTGGTGATGGAGCAACAAGGGTGAAACTCTGTTTAACTTGGACGCACACTCTCAAGCGGACAGGAGACATGGGATAGAAGGTGATGTGCTGAGATTTACAAGAGTGCACAGCAGATGCTTGGCTGACAGAACTCAAAGAAACCAGCGCAAAATATCCCCACAGTTGATTCGGAGTCCAAGATCCCAGCTGCCACATTTGAGGTAGCAGAGGCAACGTTCTGTGAGGGATAGGGCTACGAATGATGGCACACGCTGAGTCTCAGGGATCTGGAGTGCATTGTGGGATGTGGTGGGTCGAATCAAGAGAGCAAACCAAAATGTGTACCAATGATAAAGCATCAAAACTGGTCACGTGGTTGAGATTACCAATATGTCCCATGGCCACACCCAGTGCATCTGCAGGACCAGGGACCAATTGGGCATTTTGCCAATAGAGCACGTGTGGGGCTGAATCAGAGATATCGTTCATCTGGTCTGAGGGATCCAGGGGGCCTTGGTTTTGAAATCAGAATGAAAAGACTTAGGATCTGCTACATTCATAACCTGGGCTGGGATTATGGTTTGGTTTGAGGCACAGGATGCGCAACAGCTGTGTGGTTGCCTTCGTGCACCCGTGCCACAAGGATGAGAGGACAAGGAAGAGTGGTCCAAGTCCACAGCGTTAGAAGAGGAAGCATTACCTACAGCATTATCTCCCTAAAGCGGATGCTACATTTTGGATGGCACCAGCACGGTACGGCACCGAGGACACCAAGGTAGGTCTGCGGGATCATTCCAGCAGGCCCTGATATGTGACATCCATAGATATGCTTCCACTGGTGTTTCTGTAGACAGAGAAGCTCTGAGAAGAACTGCTTTCATTGGGACATTCCCGTGGAACTACAAAGCACAAGCGCACTCTCAGTTTGCTGTTTTGGAAACACTCCAAAATGACATAGAGCAGAATGCAGAGCTGAGAACCTTTAAAAGCTTCATTTCCACAAGAGGAAGTGTCCTGCGCACTTTCAGAATTGTGAGATAAGCATTATCAAAATGAAGTTATGCAAATCGAAATAGTATTGGTTTTTCATCAAAACTAATGCAACAACAGCAATTGGAGATATACCAGACAACACACACAGGAACACGATATGGCATCAATGTCTAGGAGAAATTGTCCGCACAGAAATCCCATGGAATTGCGTAGAGCCAAAAGTCTAAAATTTTCACTTAACAAAGCCCTAGAAGTCCACATTACATACCTGATATTACCTGAGCAGTAGAGGTGAAGAAGTACAGTAAAAGAAACAGGAAGTACCATTTTCAGTTCCAAAGATATTGAAGGCCCAAAAGATAAGCTTTCAAACAACTAGACTGCAAAACGCTATCCAGACCATGTGTTGAAAATGGAGGTCAGGAAATCACTGAAAAACAACAGTGTCTCAGAATCACATAAGGCAGAATACCGGAAAAGGGGAAGAGAAAGTCTAAAGACGAGCCAAAAAATATCAGGAAACTCAATGGATGTGATAATATCAGGGCTAAAATTTAGTCGTAAGCAGACTAGATAATGCAGAGGGACGCGTGAATGACTGTGAAGACATGGGATCAGAAAAACCTCGGTCAGAAGCAGACATAGGAAAGCAAGTGCAAAGCAATGTAAACATTGCTGTTGAACCCTGGGTTAAGACAGGGCATGAAAGACTAGAATTCATAAGGGTCCCAGATGGAAAAGCAAGAGATAAGGAAACAAAAAATGTCTGAAAGTTTATCTGTAGAAAAATCAGACTGAAACTTCCTGAAAGCCAAGAAAGAATCATGTATGCGAATTCAGGAATTACACAGCATCCAAAGGAGGTGGAATCCCAATAGACCTACCAGCAGCTGTATGATTCAAATCAACAAAGCTCACGAATATCACAGTGATTTAAAATGCACCTGGAGGAAACAACATAGTCACAAGGGAACCTCAAGAGGGGATTCAGCTGATATCTCGGCAGCAATATTGCAGGAGAGGGAGGAGTGCCAGGACACAGACCATATCCTGAATGGCCAAATGCTGCCACCTAGGGGAGCCTATGCCACATGACCGCCATTCCTAATAACGGCAGAGCTAGAAAATTCCACAAACCGGCAAATCTTAAAAGAATTCAGCAGTTCAAAACTTATCCTACAAGAATGGTTGAGAAATCTACCCTGAATAGAAAAGCAGCAAGATGAAATGGAAAGAAGAAACCATTATTGGAAATGCAAGAAGAGCATGAGTGGCAAAGAAGAAACAAGAAGAAGGCAAGGAGGACATCAAAACCCTAAAGATGGGAGAGGGAAGCAGGAAATCATAGGTGATTGGAAGCACTCTCTTAAGTGAATCAGCTTATTTGACTCTCTGTTTCAAGCTTAAGGAGAGATGCATGGCCTGTCGTGTTTGCAATACAAGCGAGAAGCAGACCAACAAAGAATCAAACCAACAAACAAACACCAAAATGGTACGGTTGGCTGATATTTACCAAGGGAACCATGATTATTCAAAAGAAAATACTTAAGGTGATGTCAAGGATCATTCAGCATGCATCGACCCATTATCGCGGCTTGCATGTACTCAGCACACTTGTATTCGGAGGCGTGCATTCATATTCGTAAATTTTGATTCATAAGAACATATCGTGACCTAACCCTAATGCCGATTTGGAATCAAATGGATTCCTAGTCCGTGATGTAGACTTGTATGTCTTCCAACAGGATGAAGGAATGCCATATTCTAGGCTACGTAGAGAAGAATTGTAAGAAGCCTATAACAAAGGCAAGTAGCTCTGCCAAAGTGTACTAAGAGCAAAAGAGACTGACAGCAAAGTGCACATTGGGGTTGGTTTCATTTCTTGGAATTTCAGCCCCCATGAAACCAATGGATCCATGTCCTGAGAGTGCGGGTGTTTCAGCAGAAATCAGGCGACGCATATGTATTCCGGGTGTACGGATATTATAGGAACATAAGTCTCCTTTAGTGGGTCTCTGTGTACTGTGAACTGTTAGAAAGTTTAAAGACGTGTGAAACCATCAACTGAAAAGGGACACACTTCCCTCCATTGGTACTGTGCATAGAGATCTGAACAAAAGGAAAGAGGGAAGAAGAAAGGCCCATGGGACGCTAGTGGGTAGAATCACATTTACCTTAGGAACTTCTCGTCGGATGCAGCCCCTCCCCCAACACTGACAAGATGCAGCAGCCATTGGGGATGGCAGTTAGCGGTTGGATTCCAGGTGGAATGTTGGTGTGTACCGCGAGGCTTGTTGTGGCTGTTGGATCCTAGGTAACCGGGCAGAGTTCTGTGGGTGGATCAGTGTGATGGAGGGGCTGCCGCCCTCTGTGGAGCTTGGCTTAGGTGTTTGGTCCGGGAAGCTGTGTAAGTTCGAGATACTGCTGCTGCCCAAAGACCTGAGGTCACAGGTCAGTTTCCAGAACCTGAAAGGGCAGACAGTGGAAGATCTGCCTGTCATCAGCTTACTGGTGAGGCTCCGAGGTACTTTCAGACTTGCCCAGTCCTGGTGAAGTCAACTTTAGGGGAGACACGAAGAGAAGCTGGCCGAAAAGCTGGCTGAACGGATTGAGGAGAGATGCGAACACATGGATGAGAGATGTTCTGCTACAATGGAGAATACTGGCGTGGAGACAGCTGTAGAGGATACCAGGCTCAAAAGACATTCATGAGACATATTGAACCTCGCTGATACTGGCAGAAACATACGGAGTGCCAACGTGGACTTGAGGAAGTTCCTCAATTCTCTTCTCCAAGAACGGGTCCAAGGTCCCTGACGTCTGCAAGAGAAGAGATGGCAGAGATGATCAAAACGCTCCTGTTCTTGGAAGAGGTCATGGGAATCCACACTTCCCAAGGGGCCTTCCCAAGCCATTCAGACCAGAATTCACCAAGCCCAGGTAAGCCTTTTCCCAGGTTTGGGCCTAGCTAGCAAGCACTTGCCTTCCCTCCCCTCCACACAGGCATCCATTTTGAAGGATCAGTAGCTGAGCTGCAATGAAGCCATTACGAGTAAAACAAGCCCCTCCTAGAATCAGAGTTCCTCCAGCTTCACACTCTGTGAACAACAGTGAACTCCTTAAAGGTCCAATAAACTTGGCTGAAATAGATAGGAATTGAATACTTAGCTCACACCTAGAAACGATGGCCTTCCGCTAGATTCAGCATATGTTGTGTTTATGTCTTCCCTGGGGTGAAGGGAGTGTGGTAAGAGAGGGGAATCTGACTGAACTTGAATCTGTATTAGGCCTCAATTTTTCAAGACAGTATAGGTAAAGAGTACAAGTCAGAAAGAGAACTGTACTGTAAAAGTCGCCAATGATATAAAAGACACAGCTTATGTGGATCGTCTTTCACTTGAGTCAAGCCCCCGTGGGCACTATATCATGCGGGTGCAGACTTGGTTGCGTTAAATGGCTTTACCCAACATGATCGGATGATTAAGCGTTCTCATCACTGATAGAAGAACACCTGGTTCTCCATAGACTAGCATAATTGCAGCAGGGTTCTCCTAGCTAGAATGCCTCTAGGTGCTTTTGGATTCAAACCTAAATGTATATATTTGGTTTCTTTCCTCTTGTATTTTCCTAGAGAGGGATGTTACCCCTTGAAATGCCAATATTGGCCAGTAGGTGTCATTGGGAGTAAAGGGCACCAATGCACAAGTGTATCCAAGTTTGGGGGTTATTTCAAGTTTCCAATAGTTATTTCATGGTTCCTGTTGGTTTCGGAGGCTTCAACCGTAAAGAGCCGACATGAACCCTTTAACAGTTTGGACTGCCAATTTGCATTCTCTCTGTCTAGGTTTTCCGTCGAGCTGACAAAATGTTACCAAAATTGACAAGTCTGGCTTCTAGGTCGATTGAGTGTGTTTCAAAAAATAACTTCATTTTCGTATAACTCCCAAAACATGTAAATGAATTCTTTTAAACTTCTTAAAGACTGCAAATGGGATATCAACACAATGTCAAAACAGGTGTATTCGGACCATCCCTCCCATCACGGCTGTATAGAAACAAAGAGCTAAGCAAATATCACATTTCTGTGAAATGTATCTGGATAGTGTTGATTCATCGATGCCCAGTTGGCAGAGAAGAAGTGCAACCTGCACTCACTCGCTCCCATGAACAGAGCAATGGAAACATCCACTCACCCAGCCCTTGGCACAGGACACTTGCCGAAGAGAGGTCTGTTACTTCCAAAGACAGGATGAGGCCTCAGGACACCTGGAAGCAGGAGAAGGCAAAGCAGGAAATGGAATCCAGTGAGGGTCTGACCCCTGGTGATGGAGCAACAAGGGTGAAACTCTGTTTAACTTGGACGCACACTCTCAAGCGGACAGGAGACATGGGATAGAAGGTGATGTGCTGAGATTTACAAGAGTGCACAGCAGATGCTTGGCTGACAGAACTCAAAGAAACCAGCGCAAAATATCCCCACAGTTGATTCGGAGTCCAAGATCCCAGCTGCCACATTTGAGGTAGCAGAGGCAACGTTCTGTGAGGGATAGGGCTACGAATGATGGCACACGCTGAGTCTCAGGGATCTGGAGTGCATTGTGGGATGTGGTGGGTCGAATCAAGAGAGCAAACCAAAATGTGTACCAATGATAAAGCATCAAAACTGGTCACGTGGTTGAGATTACCAATATGTCCCATGGCCACACCCAGTGCATCTGCAGGACCAGGGACCAATTGGGCATTTTGCCAATAGAGCACGTGTGGGGCTGAATCAGAGATATCGTTCATCTGGTCTGAGGGATCCAGGGGGCCTTGGTTTTGAAATCAGAATGAAAAGACTTAGGATCTGCTACATTCATAACCTGGGCTGGGATTATGGTTTGGTTTGAGGCACAGGATGCGCAACAGCTGTGTGGTTGCCTTCGTGCACCCGTGCCACAAGGATGAGAGGACAAGGAAGAGTGGTCCAAGTCCACAGCGTTAGAAGAGGAAGCATTACCTACAGCATTATCTCCCTAAAGCGGATGCTACATTTTGGATGGCACCAGCACGGTACGGCACCGAGGACACCAAGGTAGGTCTGCGGGATCATTCCAGCAGGCCCTGATATGTGACATCCATAGATATGCTTCCACTGGTGTTTCTGTAGACAGAGAAGCTCTGAGAAGAACTGCTTTCATTGGGGCATTCCCGTGGAACTACAAAGCACAAGCGCACTCTCAGTTTGCTGTTTTGGAAACACTCCAAAATGACATAGAGCAGAATGCAGAGCTGAGAACCTTTAAAAGCTTCATTTCCACAAGAGGAAGTGTCCTGCGCACTTTCAGAATTGTGAGATAAGCATTATCAAAATGAAGTTATGCAAATCGAAATAGTATTGGTTTTTCATCAAAACTAATGCAACAACAGCAATTGGAGATATACCAGACAACACACACAGGAACACGATATGGCATCAATGTCTAGGAGAAATTGTCCGCACAGAAATCCCATGGAATTGCGTAGAGCCAAAAGTCTAAAATTTTCACTTAACAAAGCCCTAGAAGTCCACATTACATACCTGATATTACCTGAGCAGTAGAGGTGAAGAAGTACAGTAAAAGAAACAGGAAGTACCATTTTCAGTTCCAAAGATATTGAAGGCCCAAAAGATAAGCTTTCAAACAACTAGACTGCAAAACGCTATCCAGACCATGTGTTGAAAATGGAGGTCAGGAAATCACTGAAAAACAACAGTGTCTCAGAATCACATAAGGCAGAATACCGGAAAAGGGGAAGAGAAAGTCTAAAGACGAGCCAAAAAATATCAGGAAACTCAATGGATGTGATAATATCAGGGCTAAAATTTAGTCGTAAGCAGACTAGATAATGCAGAGGGACGCGTGAATGACTGTGAAGACATGGGATCAGAAAAACCTCGGTCAGAAGCAGACATAGGAAAGCAAGTGCAAAGCAATGTAAACATTGCTGTTGAACCCTGGGTTAAGACAGGGCATGAAAGACTAGAATTCATAAGGGTCCCAGATGGAAAAGCAAGAGATAAGGAAACAAAAAATGTCTGAAAGTTTATCTGTAGAAAAATCAGACTGAAACTTCCTGAAAGCCAAGAAAGAATCATGTATGCGAATTCAGGAATTACACAGCATCCAAAGGAGGTGGAATCCCAATAGACCTACCAGCAGCTGTATGATTCAAATCAACAAAGCTCACGAATATCACAGTGATTTAAAATGCACCTGGAGGAAACAACATAGTCACAAGGGAACCTCAAGAGGGGATTCAGCTGATATCTCGGCAGCAATATTGCAGGAGAGGGAGGAGTGCCAGGACACAGACCATATCCTGAATGGCCAAATGCTGCCACCTAGGGGAGCCTATGCCACATGACCGCCATTCCTAATAACGGCAGAGCTAGAAAATTCCACAAACCGGCAAATCTTAAAAGAATTCAGCAGTTCAAAACTTATCCTACAAGAATGGTTGAGAAATCTACCCTGAATAGAAAAGCAGCAAGATGAAATGGAAAGAAGAAACCATTATTGGAAATGCAAGAAGAGCATGAGTGGCAAAGAAGAAACAAGAAGAAGGCAAGGAGGACATCAAAACCCTAAAGATGGGAGAGGGAAGCAGGAAATCATAGGTGATTGGAAGCACTCTCTTAAGTGAATCAGCTTATTTGACTCTCTGTTTCAAGCTTAAGGAGAGATGCATGGCCTGTCGTGTTTGCAATACAAGCGAGAAGCAGACCAACAAAGAATCAAACCAACAAACAAACACCAAAATGGTACGGTTGGCTGATATTTACCAAGGGAACCATGATTATTCAAAAGAAAATACTTAAGGTGATGTCAAGGATCATTCAGCATGCATCGACCCATTATCGCGGCTTGCATGTACTCAGCACACTTGTATTCGGAGGCGTGCATTCATATTCGTAAATTTTGATTCATAAGAACATATCGTGACCTAACCCTAATGCCGATTTGGAATCAAATGGATTCCTAGTCCGTGATGTAGACTTGTATGTCTTCCAACAGGATGAAGGAATGCCATATTCTAGGCTACGTAGAGAAGAATTGTAAGAAGCCTATAACAAAGGCAAGTAGCTCTGCCAAAGTGTACTAAGAGCAAAAGAGACCGACAGCAAAGTGCACATTGGGGTTGGTTTCATTTCTTGGAATTTCAGCCCCCATGAAACCAATGGATCCATGTCCTGAGAGTGCGGGTGTTTCAGCAGAAATCAGGCGACGCATATGTATTCCGGGTGTACGGATATTATAGGAACATAAGTCTCCTTTAGTGGGTCTCTGTGTACTGTGAACTGTTAGAAAGTTTAAAGACGTGTGAAACCATCAACTGAAAAGGGACACACTTCCCTCCATTGGTACTGTGCATAGAGATCTGAACAAAAGGAAAGAGGGAAGAAGAAAGGCCCATGGGACGCTAGTGGGTAGAATCACATTTACCTTAGGAACTTCTCGTCGGATGCAGCCCCTCCCCCAACACTGACAAGATGCAGCAGCCATTGGGGATGGCAGTTAGCGGTTGGATTCCAGGTGGAATGTTGGTGTGTACCGCGAGGCTTGTTGTGGCTGTTGGATCCTAGGTAACCGGGCAGAGTTCTGTGGGTGGATCAGTGTGATGGAGGGGCTGCCGCCCTCTGTGGAGCTTGGCTTAGGTGTTTGGTCCGGGAAGCTGTGTAAGTTCGAGATACTGCTGCTGCCCAAAGACCTGAGGTCACAGGTCAGTTTCCAGAACCTGAAAGGGCAGACAGTGGAAGATCTGCCTGTCATCAGCTTACTGGTGAGGCTCCGAGGTACTTTCAGACTTGCCCAGTCCTGGTGAAGTCAACTTTAGGGGAGACACGAAGAGAAGCTGGCCGAAAAGCTGGCTGAACGGATTGAGGAGAGATGCGAACACATGGATGAGAGATGTTCTGCTACAATGGAGAATACTGGCGTGGAGACAGCTGTAGAGGATACCAGGCTCAAAAGACATTCATGAGACATATTGAACCTCGCTGATACTGGCAGAAACATACGGAGTGCCAACGTGGACTTGAGGAAGTTCCTCAATTCTCTTCTCCAAGAACGGGTCCAAGGTCCCTGACGTCTGCAAGAGAAGAGATGGCAGAGATGATCAAAACGCTCCTGTTCTTGGAAGAGGTCATGGGAATCCACACTTCCCAAGGGGCCTTCCCAAGCCATTCAGACCAGAATTCACCAAGCCCAGGTAAGCCTTTTCCCAGGTTTGGGCCTAGCTAGCAAGCACTTGCCTTCCCTCCCCTCCACACAGGCATCCATTTTGAAGGATCAGTAGCTGAGCTGCAATGAAGCCATTACGAGTAAAACAAGCCCCTCCTAGAATCAGAGTTCCTCCAGCTTCACACTCTGTGAACAACAGTGAACTCCTTAAAGGTCCAATAAACTTGGCTGAAATAGATAGGAATTGAATACTTAGCTCACACCTAGAAACGATGGCCTTCCGCTAGATTCAGCAAATGTTGTGTTTATGTCTTCCCTGGGGTGAAGGGAGTGTGGTAAGAGAGGGGAATCTGACTGAACTTGAATCTGTATTAGGCCTCAATTTTTCAAGACAGTATAGGTAAAGAGTACAAGTCAGAAAGAGAACTGTACTGTAAAAGTCGCCAATGATATAAAAGACACAGCTTATGTGGATCGTCTTTCACTTGAGTCAAGCCCCCGTGGGCACTATATCATGCGGGTGCAGACTTGGTTGCGTTAAATGGCTTTACCCAACATGATCGGATGATTAAGCGTTCTCATCACTGATAGAAGAACACCTGGTTCTCCATAGACTAGCATAATTGCAGCAGGGTTCTCCTAGCTAGAATGCCTCTAGGTGCTTTTGGATTCAAACCTAAATGTATATATTTGGTTTCTTTCCTCTTGTATTTTCCTAGAGAGGGATGTTACCCCTTGAAATGCCAATATTGGCCAGTAGGTGTCATTGGGAGTAAAGGGCACCAATGCACAAGTGTATCCAAGTTTGGGGGTTATTTCAAGTTTCCAATAGTTATTTCATGGTTCCTGTTGGTTTCGGAGGCTTCAACCGTAAAGAGCCGACATGAACCCTTTAACAGTTTGGACTGCCAATTTGCATTCTCTCTGTCTAGGTTTTCCGTCGAGCTGACAAAATGTTACCAAAATTGACAAGTCTGGCTTCTAGGTCGATTGAGTGTGTTTCAAAAAATAACTTCATTTTCGTATAACTCCCAAAACATGTAAATGAATTCTTTTAAACTTCTTAAAGACTGCAAATGAGATATCAACACAATGTCAAAACAGGTGTATTCGGACCATCCCTCCCACCACGGCTGTATAGAAACAAAGAGCTAAGCAAATATCACATTTCTGTGAAATGTATCTGGATAGTGTTGATTCATCGATGCCCAGTTGGCAGAGAAGAAGTGCAACCTGCACTCACTCGCTCCCATGAACAGAGCAATGGAAACATCCACTCACCCAGCCCTTGGCACAGGACACTTGCCGAAGAGAGGTCTGTTACTTCCAAAGACAGGATGAGGCCTCAGGACACCTGGAAGCAGGAGAAGGCAAAGCAGGAAATGGAATCCAGTGAGGGTCTGACCCCTGGTGATGGAGCAACAAGGGTGAAACTCTGTTTAACTTGGACGCACACTCTCAAGCGGACAGGAGACATGGGATAGAAGGTGATGTGCTGAGATTTACAAGAGTGCACAGCAGATGCTTGGCTGACAGAACTCAAAGAAACCAGCGCAAAATATCCCCACAGTTGATTCGGAGTCCAAGATCCCAGCTGCCACATTTGAGGTAGCAGAGGCAACGTTCTGTGAGGGATAGGGCTACGAATGATGGCACACGCTGAGTCTCAGGGATCTGGAGTGCATTGTGGGATGTGGTGGGTCGAATCAAGAGAGCAAACCAAAATGTGTACCAATGATAAAGCATCAAAACTGGTCACGTGGTTGAGATTACCAATATGTCCCATGGCCACACCCAGTGCATCTGCAGGACCAGGGACCAATTGGGCATTTTGCCAATAGAGCACGTGTGGGGCTGAATCAGAGATATCGTTCATCTGGTCTGAGGGATCCAGGGGGCCTTGGTTTTGAAATCAGAATGAAAAGACTTAGGATCTGCTACATTCATAACCTGGGCTGGGATTATGGTTTGGTTTGAGGCACAGGATGCGCAACAGCTGTGTGGTTGCCTTCGTGCACCCGTGCCACAAGGATGAGAGGACAAGGAAGAGTGGTCCAAGTCCACAGCGTTAGAAGAGGAAGCATTACCTACAGCATTATCTCCCTAAAGCGGATGCTACATTTTGGATGGCACCAGCACGGTACGGCACCGAGGACACCAAGGTAGGTCTGCGGGATCATTCCAGCAGGCCCTGATATGTGACATCCATAGATATGCTTCCACTGGTGTTTCTGTAGACAGAGAAGCTCTGAGAAGAACTGCTTTCATTGGGGCATTCCCGTGGAACTACAAAGCACAAGCGCACTCTCAGTTTGCTGTTTTGGAAACACTCCAAAATGACATAGAGCAGAATGCAGAGCTGAGAACCTTTAAAAGCTTCATTTCCACAAGAGGAAGTGTCCTGCGCACTTTCAGAATTGTGAGATAAGCATTATCAAAATGAAGTTATGCAAATCGAAATAGTATTGGTTTTTCATCAAAACTAATGCAACAACAGCAATTGGAGATATACCAGACAACACACACAGGAACACGATATGGCATCAATGTCTAGGAGAAATTGTCCGCACAGAAATCCCATGGAATTGCGTAGAGCCAAAAGTCTAAAATTTTCACTTAACAAAGCCCTAGAAGTCCACATTACATACCTGATATTACCTGAGCAGTAGAGGTGAAGAAGTACAGTAAAAGAAACAGGAAGTACCATTTTCAGTTCCAAAGATATTGAAGGCCCAAAAGATAAGCTTTCAAACAACTAGACTGCAAAACGCTATCCAGACCATGTGTTGAAAATGGAGGTCAGGAAATCACTGAAAAACAACAGTGTCTCAGAATCACATAAGGCAGAATACCGGAAAAGGGGAAGAGAAAGTCTAAAGACGAGCCAAAAAATATCAGGAAACTCAATGGATGTGATAATATCAGGGCTAAAATTTAGTCGTAAGCAGACTAGATAATGCAGAGGGACGCGTGAATGACTGTGAAGACATGGGATCAGAAAAACCTCGGTCAGAAGCAGACATAGGAAAGCAAGTGCAAAGCAATGTAAACATTGCTGTTGAACCCTGGGTTAAGACAGGGCATGAAAGACTAGAATTCATAAGGGTCCCAGATGGAAAAGCAAGAGATAAGGAAACAAAAAATGTCTGAAAGTTTATCTGTAGAAAAATCAGACTGAAACTTCCTGAAAGCCAAGAAAGAATCATGTATGCGAATTCAGGAATTACACAGCATCCAAAGGAGGTGGAATCCCAATAGACCTACCAGCAGCTGTATGATTCAAATCAACAAAGCTCACGAATATCACAGTGATTTAAAATGCACCTGGAGGAAACAACATAGTCACAAGGGAACCTCAAGAGGGGATTCAGCTGATATCTCGGCAGCAATATTGCAGGAGAGGGAGGAGTGCCAGGACACAGACCATATCCTGAATGGCCAAATGCTGCCACCTAGGGGAGCCTATGCCACATGACCGCCATTCCTAATAACGGCAGAGCTAGAAAATTCCACAAACCGGCAAATCTTAAAAGAATTCAGCAGTTCAAAACTTATCCTACAAGAATGGTTGAGAAATCTACCCTGAATAGAAAAGCAGCAAGATGAAATGGAAAGAAGAAACCATTATTGGAAATGCAAGAAGAGCATGAGTGGCAAAGAAGAAACAAGAAGAAGGCAAGGAGGACATCAAAACCCTAAAGATGGGAGAGGGAAGCAGGAAATCATAGGTGATTGGAAGCACTCTCTTAAGTGAATCAGCTTATTTGACTCTCTGTTTCAAGCTTAAGGAGAGATGCATGGCCTGTCGTGTTTGCAATACAAGCGAGAAGCAGACCAACAAAGAATCAAACCAACAAACAAACACCAAAATGGTACGGTTGGCTGATATTTACCAAGGGAACCATGATTATTCAAAAGAAAATACTTAAGGTGATGTCAAGGATCATTCAGCATGCATCGACCCATTATCGCGGCTTGCATGTACTCAGCACACTTGTATTCGGAGGCGTGCATTCATATTCGTAAATTTTGATTCATAAGAACATATCGTGACCTAACCCTAATGCCGATTTGGAATCAAATGGATTCCTAGTCCGTGATGTAGACTTGTATGTCTTCCAACAGGATGAAGGAATGCCATATTCTAGGCTACGTAGAGAAGAATTGTAA
Source organism: Vicugna pacos (assembly GCF_048564905.1). Lineage (NCBI taxonomy): Eukaryota > Metazoa > Chordata > Mammalia > Artiodactyla > Camelidae > Vicugna > Vicugna pacos. The sequence continues at coordinate 1,656,572 of NW_027328739.1, forward strand.
GAAGCCTATAACAAAGGCAAGTAGCTCTGCCAAAGTGTACTAAGAGCAAAAGAGACTGACAGCAAAGTGCACATTGGGGTTGGTTTCATTTCTTGGAATTTCAGCCCCCATGAAACCAATGGATCCATGTCCTGAGAGTGCGGGTGTTTCAGCAGAAATCAGGCGACGCATATGTATTCCGGGTGTACGGATATTATAGGAACATAAGTCTCCTTTAGTGGGTCTCTGTGTACTGTGAACTGTTAGAAAGTTTAAAGACGTGTGAAACCATCAACTGAAAAGGGACACACTTCCCTCCATTGGTACTGTGCATAGAGATCTGAACAAAAGGAAAGAGGGAAGAAGAAAGGCCCATGGGACGCTAGTGGGTAGAATCACATTTACCTTAGGAACTTCTCGTCGGATGCAGCCCCTCCCCCAACACTGACAAGATGCAGCAGCCATTGGGGATGGCAGTTAGCGGTTGGATTCCAGGTGGAATGTTGGTGTGTACCGCGAGGCTTGTTGTGGCTGTTGGATCCTAGGTAACCGGGCAGAGTTCTGTGGGTGGATCAGTGTGATGGAGGGGCTGCCGCCCTCTGTGGAGCTTGGCTTAGGTGTTTGGTCCGGGAAGCTGTGTAAGTTCGAGATACTGCTGCTGCCCAAAGACCTGAGGTCACAGGTCAGTTTCCAGAACCTGAAAGGGCAGACAGTGGAAGATCTGCCTGTCATCAGCTTACTGGTGAGGCTCCGAGGTACTTTCAGACTTGCCCAGTCCTGGTGAAGTCAACTTTAGGGGAGACACGAAGAGAAGCTGGCCGAAAAGCTGGCTGAACGGATTGAGGAGAGATGCGAACACATGGATGAGAGATGTTCTGCTACAATGGAGAATACTGGCGTGGAGACAGCTGTAGAGGATACCAGGCTCAAAAGACATTCATGAGACATATTGAACCTCGCTGATACTGGCAGAAACATACGGAGTGCCAACGTGGACTTGAGGAAGTTCCTCAATTCTCTTCTCCAAGAACGGGTCCAAGGTCCCTGACGTCTGCAAGAGAAGAGATGGCAGAGATGATCAAAACGCTCCTGTTCTTGGAAGAGGTCATGGGAATCCACACTTCCCAAGGGGCCTTCCCAAGCCATTCAGACCAGAATTCACCAAGCCCAGGTAAGCCTTTTCCCAGGTTTGGGCCTAGCTAGCAAGCACTTGCCTTCCCTCCCCTCCACACAGGCATCCATTTTGAAGGATCAGTAGCTGAGCTGCAATGAAGCCATTACGAGTAAAACAAGCCCCTCCTAGAATCAGAGTTCCTCCAGCTTCACACTCTGTGAACAACAGTGAACTCCTTAAAGGTCCAATAAACTTGGCTGAAATAGATAGGAATTGAATACTTAGCTCACACCTAGAAACGATGGCCTTCCGCTAGATTCAGCAAATGTTGTGTTTATGTCTTCCCTGGGGTGAAGGGAGTGTGGTAAGAGAGGGGAATCTGACTGAACTTGAATCTGTATTAGGCCTCAATTTTTCAAGACAGTATAGGTAAAGAGTACAAGTCAGAAAGAGAACTGTACTGTAAAAGTCGCCAATGATATAAAAGACACAGCTTATGTGGATCGTCTTTCACTTGAGTCAAGCCCCCGTGGGCACTATATCATGCGGGTGCAGACTTGGTTGCGTTAAATGGCTTTACCCAACATGATCGGATGATTAAGCGTTCTCATCACTGATAGAAGAACACCTGGTTCTCCATAGACTAGCATAATTGCAGCAGGGTTCTCCTAGCTAGAATGCCTCTAGGTGCTTTTGGATTCAAACCTAAATGTATATATTTGGTTTCTTTCCTCTTGTATTTTCCTAGAGAGGGATGTTACCCCTTGAAATGCCAATATTGGCCAGTAGGTGTCATTGGGAGTAAAGGGCACCAATGCACAAGTGTATCCAAGTTTGGGGGTTATTTCAAGTTTCCAATAGTTATTTCATGGTTCCTGTTGGTTTCGGAGGCTTCAACCGTAAAGAGCCGACATGAACCCTTTAACAGTTTGGACTGCCAATTTGCATTCTCTCTGTCTAGGTTTTCCGTCGAGCTGACAAAATGTTACCAAAATTGACAAGTCTGGCTTCTAGGTCGATTGAGTGTGTTTCAAAAAATAACTTCATTTTCGTATAACTCCCAAAACATGTAAATGAATTCTTTTAAACTTCTTAAAGACTGCAAATGGGATATCAACACAATGTCAAAACAGGTGTATTCGGACCATCCCTCCCACCACGGCTGTATAGAAACAAAGAGCTAAGCAAATATCACATTTCTGTGAAATGTATCTGGATAGTGTTGATTCATCGATGCCCAGTTGGCAGAGAAGAAGTGCAACCTGCACTCACTCGCTCCCATGAACAGAGCAATGGAAACATCCACTCACCCAGCCCTTGGCACAGGACACTTGCCGAAGAGAGGTCTGTTACTTCCAAAGACAGGATGAGGCCTCAGGACACCTGGAAGCAGGAGAAGGCAAAGCAGGAAATGGAATCCAGTGAGGGTCTGACCCCTGGTGATGGAGCAACAAGGGTGAAACTCTGTTTAACTTGGACGCACACTCTCAAGCGGACAGGAGACATGGGATAGAAGGTGATGTGCTGAGATTTACAAGAGTGCACAGCAGATGCTTGGCTGACAGAACTCAAAGAAACCAGCGCAAAATATCCCCACAGTTGATTCGGAGTCCAAGATCCCAGCTGCCACATTTGAGGTAGCAGAGGCAACGTTCTGTGAGGGATAGGGCTACGAATGATGGCACACGCTGAGTCTCAGGGATCTGGAGTGCATTGTGGGATGTGGTGGGTCGAATCAAGAGAGCAAACCAAAATGTGTACCAATGATAAAGCATCAAAACTGGTCACGTGGTTGAGATTACCAATATGTCCCATGGCCACACCCAGTGCATCTGCAGGACCAGGGACCAATTGGGCATTTTGCCAATAGAGCACGTGTGGGGCTGAATCAGAGATATCGTTCATCTGGTCTGAGGGATCCAGGGGGCCTTGGTTTTGAAATCAGAATGAAAAGACTTAGGATCTGCTACATTCATAACCTGGGCTGGGATTATGGTTTGGTTTGAGGCACAGGATGCGCAACAGCTGTGTGGTTGCCTTCGTGCACCCGTGCCACAAGGATGAGAGGACAAGGAAGAGTGGTCCAAGTCCACAGCGTTAGAAGAGGAAGCATTACCTACAGCATTATCTCCCTAAAGCGGATGCTACATTTTGGATGGCACCAGCACGGTACGGCACCGAGGACACCAAGGTAGGTCTGCGGGATCATTCCAGCAGGCCCTGATATGTGACATCCATAGATATGCTTCCACTGGTGTTTCTGTAGACAGAGAAGCTCTGAGAAGAACTGCTTTCATTGGGACATTCCCGTGGAACTACAAAGCACAAGCGCACTCTCAGTTTGCTGTTTTGGAAACACTCCAAAATGACATAGAGCAGAATGCAGAGCTGAGAACCTTTAAAAGCTTCATTTCCACAAGAGGAAGTGTCCTGCGCACTTTCAGAATTGTGAGATAAGCATTATCAAAATGAAGTTATGCAAATCGAAATAGTATTGGTTTTTCATCAAAACTAATGCAACAACAGCAATTGGAGATATACCAGACAACACACACAGGAACACGATATGGCATCAATGTCTAGGAGAAATTGTCCGCACAGAAATCCCATGGAATTGCGTAGAGCCAAAAGTCTAAAATTTTCACTTAACAAAGCCCTAGAAGTCCACATTACATACCTGATATTACCTGAGCAGTAGAGGTGAAGAAGTACAGTAAAAGAAACAGGAAGTACCATTTTCAGTTCCAAAGATATTGAAGGCCCAAAAGATAAGCTTTCAAACAACTAGACTGCAAAACGCTATCCAGACCATGTGTTGAAAATGGAGGTCAGGAAATCACTGAAAAACAACAGTGTCTCAGAATCACATAAGGCAGAATACCGGAAAAGGGGAAGAGAAAGTCTAAAGACGAGCCAAAAAATATCAGGAAACTCAATGGATGTGATAATATCAGGGCTAAAATTTAGTCGTAAGCAGACTAGATAATGCAGAGGGACGCGTGAATGACTGTGAAGACATGGGATCAGAAAAACCTCGGTCAGAAGCAGACATAGGAAAGCAAGTGCAAAGCAATGTAAACATTGCTGTTGAACCCTGGGTTAAGACAGGGCATGAAAGACTAGAATTCATAAGGGTCCCAGATGGAAAAGCAAGAGATAAGGAAACAAAAAATGTCTGAAAGTTTATCTGTAGAAAAATCAGACTGAAACTTCCTGAAAGCCAAGAAAGAATCATGTATGCGAATTCAGGAATTACACAGCATCCAAAGGAGGTGGAATCCCAATAGACCTACCAGCAGCTGTATGATTCAAATCAACAAAGCTCACGAATATCACAGTGATTTAAAATGCACCTGGAGGAAACAACATAGTCACAAGGGAACCTCAAGAGGGGATTCAGCTGATATCTCGGCAGCAATATTGCAGGAGAGGGAGGAGTGCCAGGACACAGACCATATCCTGAATGGCCAAATGCTGCCACCTAGGGGAGCCTATGCCACATGACCGCCATTCCTAATAACGGCAGAGCTAGAAAATTCCACAAACCGGCAAATCTTAAAAGAATTCAGCAGTTCAAAACTTATCCTACAAGAATGGTTGAGAAATCTACCCTGAATAGAAAAGCAGCAAGATGAAATGGAAAGAAGAAACCATTATTGGAAATGCAAGAAGAGCATGAGTGGCAAAGAAGAAACAAGAAGAAGGCAAGGAGGACATCAAAACCCTAAAGATGGGAGAGGGAAGCAGGAAATCATAGGTGATTGGAAGCACTCTCTTAAGTGAATCAGCTTATTTGACTCTCTGTTTCAAGCTTAAGGAGAGATGCATGGCCTGTCGTGTTTGCAATACAAGCGAGAAGCAGACCAACAAAGAATCAAACCAACAAACAAACACCAAAATGGTACGGTTGGCTGATATTTACCAAGGGAACCATGATTATTCAAAAGAAAATACTTAAGGTGATGTCAAGGATCATTCAGCATGCATCGACCCATTATCGCGGCTTGCATGTACTCAGCACACTTGTATTCGGAGGCGTGCATTCATATTCGTAAATTTTGATTCATAAGAACATATCGTGACCTAACCCTAATGCCGATTTGGAATCAAATGGATTCCTAGTCCGTGATGTAGACTTGTATGTCTTCCAACAGGATGAAGGAATGCCATATTCTAGGCTACGTAGAGAAGAATTGTAAGAAGCCTATAACAAAGGCAAGTAGCTCTGCCAAAGTGTACTAAGAGCAAAAGAGACTGACAGCAAAGTGCACATTGGGGTTGGTTTCATTTCTTGGAATTTCAGCCCCCATGAAACCAATGGATCCATGTCCTGAGAGTGCGGGTGTTTCAGCAGAAATCAGGCGACGCATATGTATTCCGGGTGTACGGATATTATAGGAACATAAGTCTCCTTTAGTGGGTCTCTGTGTACTGTGAACTGTTAGAAAGTTTAAAGACGTGTGAAACCATCAACTGAAAAGGGACACACTTCCCTCCATTGGTACTGTGCATAGAGATCTGAACAAAAGGAAAGAGGGAAGAAGAAAGGCCCATGGGACGCTAGTGGGTAGAATCACATTTACCTTAGGAACTTCTCGTCGGATGCAGCCCCTCCCCCAACACTGACAAGATGCAGCAGCCATTGGGGATGGCAGTTAGTGGTTGGATTCCAGGTGGAATGTTGGTGTGTACCGCTTGGCTTGTTGTGGCTGTTGGATCCTAGGTAACCGGGCAGAGTTCTGTGGGTGGATCAGTGTGATGGAGGGGCTGCCACCCTCTGTGGAGCTTGGCTTAGGTGTTTGGTCCGGGAAGCTGTGTAAGTTCGAGATACTGCTGCTGCCCAAAGACCTGAGGTCACAGGTCAGTTTCCAGAACCTGAAAGGGCAGACAGTGGAAGATCTGCCTGTCATCAGCTTACTGGTGAGGCTCCGAGGTACTTTCAGACTTGCCCAGTCCTGGTGAAGTCAACTTTAGGGGAGACACGAAGAGAAGCTGGCCGAAAAGCTGGCTGAACGGATTGAGGAGAGATGCGAACACATGGATGAGAGATGTTCTGCTACAATGGAGAATACTGGCGTGGAGACAGCTGTAGAGGATACCAGGCTCAAAAGACATTCATGAGACATATTGAACCTCGCTGATACTGGCAGAAACATACGGAGTGCCAACGTGGACTTGAGGAAGTTCCTCAATTCTCTTCTCCAAGAACGGGTCCAAGGTCCCTGACGTCTGCAAGAGAAGAGATGGCAGAGATGATCAAAACGCTCCTGTTCTTGGAAGAGGTCATGGGAATCCACACTTCCCAAGGGGCCTTCCCAAGCCATTCAGACCAGAATTCACCAAGCCCAGGTAAGCCTTTTCCCAGGTTTGGGCCTAGCTAGCAAGCACTTGCCTTCCCTCCCCTCCACACAGGCATCCATTTTGAAGGATCAGTAGCTGAGCTGCAATGAAGCCATTACGAGTAAAACAAGCCCCTCCTAGAATCAGAGTTCCTCCAGCTTCACACTCTGTGAACAACAGTGAACTCCTTAAAGGTCCAATAAGCTTGGCTGAAATAGATAGGAATTGAATACTTAGCTCACACCTAGAAACGATGGCCTTCCGCTAGATTCAGCAAATGTTGTGTTTATGTCTTCCCTGGGGTGAAGGGAGTGTGGTAAGAGAGGGGAATCTGACTGAACTTGAATCTGTATTAGGCCTCAATTTTTCAAGACAGTATAGGTAAAGAGTACAAGTCAGAAAGAGAACTGTACTGTAAAAGTCGCCAATGATATAAAAGACACAGCTTATGTGGATCGTCTTTCACTTGAGTCAAGCCCCCGTGGGCACTATATCATGCGGGTGCAGACTTGGTTGCGTTAAATGGCTTTACCCAACATGATCGGATGATTAAGCGTTCTCATCACTGATAGAAGAACACCTGGTTCTCCATAGACTAGCATAATTGCAGCAGGGTTCTCCTAGCTAGAATGCCTCTAGGTGCTTTTGGATTCAAACCTAAATGTATATATTTGGTTTCTTTCCTCTTGTATTTTCCTAGAGAGGGATGTTACCCCTTGAAATGCCAATATTGGCCAGTAGGTGTCATTGGGAGTAAAGGGCACCAATGCACAAGTGTATCCAAGTTTGGGGGTTATTTCAAGTTTCCAATAGTTATTTCATGGTTCCTGTTGGTTTCGGAGGCTTCAACCGTAAAGAGCCGACATGAACCCTTTAACAGTTTGGACTGCCAATTTGCATTCTCTCTGTCTAGGTTTTCCGTCGAGCTGACAAAATGTTACCAAAATTGACAAGTCTGGCTTCTAGGTCGATTGAGTGTGTTTCAAAAAATAACTTCATTTTCGTATAACTCCCAAAACATGTAAATGAATTCTTTTAAACTTCTTAAAGACTGCAAATGGGATATCAACACAATGTCAAAACAGGTGTATTCGGACCATCCCTCCCACCACGGCTGTATAGAAACAAAGAGCTAAGCAAATATCACATTTCTGTGAAATGTATCTGGATAGTGTTGATTCATCGATGCCCAGTTGGCAGAGAAGAAGTGCAACCTGCACTCACTCGCTCCCATGAACAGAGCAATGGAAACATCCACTCACCCAGCCCTTGGCACAGGACACTTGCCGAAGAGAGGTCTGTTACTTCCAAAGACAGGATGAGGCCTCAGGACACCTGGAAGCAGGAGAAGGCAAAGCAGGAAATGGAATCCAGTGAGGGTCTGACCCCTGGTGATGGAGCAACAAGGGTGAAACTCTGTTTAACTTGGACGCACACTCTCAAGCGGACAGGAGACATGGGATAGAAGGTGATGTGCTGAGATTTACAAGAGTGCACAGCAGATGCTTGGCTGACAGAACTCAAAGAAACCAGCGCAAAATATCCCCACAGTTGATTCGGAGTCCAAGATCCCAGCTGCCACATTTGAGGTAGCAGAGGCAACGTTCTGTGAGGGATAGGGCTACGAATGATGGCACACGCTGAGTCTCAGGGATCTGGAGTGCATTGTGGGATGTGGTGGGTCGAATCAAGAGAGCAAACCAAAATGTGTACCAATGATAAAGCATCAAAACTGGTCACGTGGTTGAGATTACCAATATGTCCCATGGCCACACCCAGTGCATCTGCAGGACCAGGGACCAATTGGGCATTTTGCCAATAGAGCACGTGTGGGGCTGAATCAGAGATATCGTTCATCTGGTCTGAGGGATCCAGGGGGCCTTGGTTTTGAAATCAGAATGAAAAGACTTAGGATCTGCTACATTCATAACCTGGGCTGGGATTATGGTTTGGTTTGAGGCACAGGATGCGCAACAGCTGTGTGGTTGCCTTCGTGCACCCGTGCCACAAGGATGAGAGGACAAGGAAGAGTGGTCCAAGTCCACAGCGTTAGAAGAGGAAGCATTACCTACAGCATTATCTCCCTAAAGCGGATGCTACATTTTGGATGGCACCAGCACGGTACGGCACCGAGGACACCAAGGTAGGTCTGCGGGATCATTCCAGCAGGCCCTGATATGTGACATCCATAGATATGCTTCCACTGGTGTTTCTGTAGACAGAGAAGCTCTGAGAAGAACTGCTTTCATTGGGACATTCCCGTGGAACTACAAAGCACAAGCGCACTCTCAGTTTGCTGTTTTGGAAACACTCCAAAATGACATAGAGCAGAATGCAGAGTTGAGAACCTTTAAAAGCTTCATTTCCACAAGAGGAAGTGTCCTGCGCACTTTCAGAATTGTGAGATAAGCATTATCAAAATGAAGTTATGCAAATCGAAATAGTATTGGTTTTTCATCAAAACTAATGCAACAACAGCAATTGGAGATATACCAGACAACACACACAGGAACACGATATGGCATCAATGTCTAGGAGAAATTGTCCGCACAGAAATCCCATGGAATTGCGTAGAGCCAAAAGTCTAAAATTTTCACTTAACAAAGCCCTAGAAGTCCACATTACATACCTGATATTACCTGAGCAGTAGAGGTGAAGAAGTACAGTAAAAGAAACAGGAAGTACCATTTTCAGTTCCAAAGATATTGAAGGCCCAAAAGATAAGCTTTCAAACAACTAGACTGCAAAACGCTATCCAGACCATGTGTTGAAAATGGAGGTCAGGAAATCACTGAAAAACAACAGTGTCTCAGAATCACATAAGGCAGAATACCGGAAAAGGGGAAGAGAAAGTCTAAAGACGAGCCAAAAAATATCAGGAAACTCAATGGATGTGATAATATCAGGGCTAAAATTTAGTCGTAAGCAGACTAGATAATGCAGAGGGACGCGTGAATGACTGTGAAGACATGGGATCAGAAAAACCTCGGTCAGAAGCAGACATAGGATAGCAAGTGCAAAGCAATGTAAACATTGCTGTTGAACCCTGGGTTAAGACAGGGCATGAAAGACTAGAATTCATAAGGGTCCCAGATGGAAAAGCAAGAGATAAGGAAACAAAAAATGTCTGAAAGTTTATCTGTAGAAAAATCAGACTGAAACTTCCTGAAAGCCAAGAAAGAATCATGTATGCGAATTCAGGAATTACACAGCATCCAAAGGAGGTGGAATCCCAATAGACCTACCAGCAGCTGTATGATTCAAATCAACAAAGCTCACGAATATCACAGTGATTTAAAATGCACCTGGAGGAAACAACATAGTCACAAGGGAACCTCAAGAGGGGATTCAGCTGATATCTCGGCAGCAATATTGCAGGAGAGGGAGGAGTGCCAGGACACAGACCATATCCTGAATGGCCAAATGCTGCCACCTAGGGGAGCCTATGCCACATGACCGCCATTCCTAATAACGGCAGAGCTAGAAAATTCCACAAACCGGCAAATCTTAAAAGAATTCAGCAGTTCAAAACTTATCCTACAAGAATGGTTGAGAAATCTACCCTGAATAGAAAAGCAGCAAGATGAAATGGAAAGAAGAAACCATTATTGGAAATGCAAGAAGAGCATGAGTGGCAAAGAAGAAACAAGAAGAAGGCAAGGAGGACATCAAAACCCTAAAGATGGGAGAGGGAAGCAGGAAATCATAGGTGATTGGAAGCACTCTCTTAAGTGAATCAGCTTATTTGACTCTCTGTTTCAAGCTTAAGGAGAGATGCATGGCCTGTCGTGTTTGCAATACAAGCGAGAAGCAGACCAACAAAGAATCAAACCAACAAACAAACACCAAAATGGTACGGTTGGCTGATATTTACCAAGGGAACCATGATTATTCAAAAGAAAATACTTAAGGTGATGTCAAGGATCATTCAGCATGCATCGACCCATTATCGCGGCTTGCATGTACTCAGCACACTTGTATTCGGAGGCGTGCATTCATATTCGTAAATTTTGATTCATAAGAACATATCGTGACCTAACCCTAATGCCGATTTGGAATCAAATGGATTCCTAGTCCGTGATGTAGACTTGTATGTCTTCCAACAGGATGAAGGAATGCCATATTCTAGGCTACGTAGAGAAGAATTGTAAGAAGCCTATAACAAAGGCAAGTAGCTCTGCCAAAGTGTACTAAGAGCAAAAGAGACTGACAGCAAAGTGCACATTGGGGTTGGTTTCATTTCTTGGAATTTCAGCCCCCATGAAACCAATGGATCCATGTCCTGAGAGTGCGGGTGTTTCAGCAGAAATCAGGCGACGCATATGTATTCCGGGTGTACGGATATTATAGGAACATAAGTCTCCTTTAGTGGGTCTCTGTGTACTGTGAACTGTTAGAAAGTTTAAAGACGTGTGAAACCATCAACTGAAAAGGGACACACTTCCCTCCATTGGTACTGTGCATAGAGATCTGAACAAAAGGAAAGAGGGAAGAAGAAAGGCCCATGGGACGCTAGTGGGTAGAATCACATTTACCTTAGGAACTTCTCGTCGGATGCAGCCCCTCCCCCAACACTGACAAGATGCAGCAGCCATTGGGGATGGCAGTTAGCGGTTGGATTCCAGGTGGAATGTTGGTGTGTACCGCGAGGCTTGTTGTGGCTGTTGGATCCTAGGTAACCGGGCAGAGTTCTGTGGGTGGATCAGTGTGATGGAGGGGCTGCCGCCCTCTGTGGAGCTTGGCTTAGGTGTTTGGTCCGGGAAGCTGTGTAAGTTCGAGATACTGCTGCTGCCCAAAGACCTGAGGTCACAGGTCAGTTTCCAGAACCTGAAAGGGCAGACAGTGGAAGATCTGCCTGTCATCAGCTTACTGGTGAGGCTCCGAGGTACTTTCAGACTTGCCCAGTCCTGGTGAAGTCAACTTTAGGGGAGACACGAAGAGAAGCTGGCCGAAAAGCTGGCTGAACGGATTGAGGAGAGATGCGAACACATGGATGAGAGATGTTCTGCTACAATGGAGAATACTGGCGTGGAGACAGCTGTAGAGGATACCAGGCTCAAAAGACATTCATGAGACATATTGAACCTCGCTGATACTGGCAGAAACATACGGAGTGCCAACGTGGACTTGAGGAAGTTCCTCAATTCTCTTCTCCAAGAACGGGTCCGAGGTCCCTGACGTCTGCAAGAGAAGAGATGGCAGAGATGATCAAAACGCTCCTGTTCTTGGAAGAGGTCATGGGAATCCACACTTCCCAAGGGGCCTTCCCAAGCCATTCAGACCAGAATTCACCAAGCCCAGGTAAGCCTTTTCCCAGGTTTGGGCCTAGCTAGCAAGCACTTGCCTTCCCTCCCCTCCACACAGGCATCCATTTTGAAGGATCAGTAGCTGAGCTGCAATGAAGCCATTACGAGTAAAACAAGCCCCTCCTAGAATCAGAGTTCCTCCAGCTTCACACTCTGTGAACAACAGTGAACTCCTTAAAGGTCCAATAAACTTGGCTGAAATAGATAGGAATTGAATACTTAGCTCACACCTAGAAACGATGGCCTTCCGCTAGATTCAGCAAATGTTGTGTTTATGTCTTCCCTGGGGTGAAGGGAGTGTGGTAAGAGAGGGGAATCTGACTGAACTTGAATCTGTATTAGGCCTCAATTTTTCAAGACAGTATAGGTAAAGAGTACAAGTCAGAAAGAGAACTGTACTGTAAAAGTCGCCAATGATATAAAAGACACAGCTTATGTGGATCGTCTTTCACTTGAGTCAAGCCCCCGTGGGCACTATATCATGCGGGTGCAGACTTGGTTGCGTTAAATGGCTTTACCCAACATGATCGGATGATTAAGCGTTCTCATCACTGATAGAAGAACACCTGGTTCTCCATAGACTAGCATAATTGCAGCAGGGTTCTCCTAGCTAGAATGCCTCTAGGTGCTTTTGGATTCAAACCTAAATGTATATATTTGGTTTCTTTCCTCTTGTATTTTCCTAGAGAGGGATGTTACCCCTTGAAATGCCAATATTGGCCAGTAGGTGTCATTGGGAGTAAAGGGCACCAATGCACAAGTGTATCCAAGTTTGGGGGTTATTTCAAGTTTCCAATAGTTATTTCATGGTTCCTGTTGGTTTCGGAGGCTTCAACCGTAAAGAGCCGACATGAACCCTTTAACAGTTTGGACTGCCAATTTGCATTCTCTCTGTCTAGGTTTTCCGTCGAGCTGACAAAATGTTACCAAAATTGACAAGTCTGGCTTCTAGGTCGATTGAGTGTGTTTCAAAAAATAACTTCATTTTCGTATAACTCCCAAAACATGTAAATGAATTCTTTTAAACTTCTTAAAGACTGCAAATGAGATATCAACACAATGTCAAAACAGGTGTATTCGGACCATCCCTCCCACCACGGCTGTATAGAAACAAAGAGCTGAGCAAATATCACATTTCTGTGAAATGTGTCTGGATAGTGTTGATTCATCGATGCCCAGTTGGCAGAGAAGAAGTGCAACCTGCACTCACTCGCTCCCATGAACAGAGCAATGGAAACATCCACTCACCCAGCCCTTGGCACAGGACACTTGCCGAAGAGAGGTCTGTTACTTCCAAAGACAGGATGAGGCCTCAGGACACCTGGAAGCAGGAGAAGGCAAAGCAGGAAATGGAATCCAGTGAGGGTCTGACCCCTGGTGATGGAGCAACAAGGGTGAAACTCTGTTTAACTTGGACGCACACTCTCAAGCGGACAGGAGACATGGGATAGAAGGTGATGTGCTGAGATTTACAAGAGTGCACAGCAGATGCTTGGCTGACAGAACTCAAAGAAACCAGCGCAAAATATCCCCACAGTTGATTCGGAGTCCAAGATCCCAGCTGCCACATTTGAGGTAGCAGAGGCAACGTTCTGTGAGGGATAGGGCTACGAATGATGGCACACGCTGAGTCTCAGGGATCTGGAGTGCATTGTGGGATGTGGTGGGTCGAATCAAGAGAGCAAACCAAAATGTGTACCAATGATAAAGCATCAAAACTGGTCACGTGGTTGAGATTACCAATATGTCCCATGGCCACACCCAGTGCATCTGCAGGACCAGGGACCAATTGGGCATTTTGCCAATAGAGCACGTGTGGGGCTGAATCAGAGATATCGTTCATCTGGTCTGAGGGATCCAGGGGGCCTTGGTTTTGAAATCAGAATGAAAAGACTTAGGATCTGCTACATTCATAACCTGGGCTGGGATTATGGTTTGGTTTGAGGCACAGGATGCGCAACAGCTGTGTGGTTGCCTTCGTGCACCCGTGCCACAAGGATGAGAGGACAAGGAAGAGTGGTCCAAGTCCACAGCGTTAGAAGAGGAAGCATTACCTACAGCATTATCTCCCTAAAGCGGATGCTACATTTTGGATGGCACCAGCACGGTACGGCACCGAGGACACCAAGGTAGGTCTGCGGGATCATTCCAGCAGGCCCTGATATGTGACATCCATAGATATGCTTCCACTGGTGTTTCTGTAGACAGAGAAGCTCTGAGAAGAACTGCTTTCATTGGGACATTCCCGTGGAACTACAAAGCACAAGCGCACTCTCAGTTTGCTGTTTTGGAAACACTCCAAAATGACATAGAGCAGAATGCAGAGCTGAGAACCTTTAAAAGCTTCATTTCCACAAGAGGAAGTGTCCTGCGCACTTTCAGAATTGTGAGATAAGCATTATCAAAATGAAGTTATGCAAATCGAAATAGTATTGGTTTTTCATCAAAACTAATGCAACAACAGCAATTGGAGATATACCAGACAACACACACAGGAACACGATATGGCATCAATGTCTAGGAGAAATTGTCCGCACAGAAATCCCATGGAATTGCGTAGAGCCAAAGGTCTAAAATTTTCACTTAACAAAGCCCTAGAAGTCCACATTACATACCTGATATTACCTGAGCAGTAGAGGTGAAGAAGTACAGTAAAAGAAACAGGAAGTACCATTTTCAGTTCCAAAGATATTGAAGGCCCAAAAGATAAGCTTTCAAACAACTAGACTGCAAAACGCTATCCAGACCATGTGTTGAAAATGGAGGTCAGGAAATCACTGAAAAACAACAGTGTCTCAGAATCACATAAGGCAGAATACCGGAAAAGGGGAAGAGAAAGTCTAAAGACGAGCCAAAAAATATCAGGAAACTCAATGGATGTGATAATATCAGGGCTAAAATTTAGTCGTAAGCAGACTAGATAATGCAGAGGGACGCGTGAATGACTGTGAAGACATGGGATCAGAAAAACCTCGGTCAGAAGCAGACATAGGAAAGCAAGTGCAAAGCAATGTAAACATTGCTGTTGAACCCTGGGTTAAGACAGGGCATGAAAGACTAGAATTCATAAGGGTCCCAGATGGAAAAGCAAGAGATAAGGAAACAAAAAATGTCTGAAAATTTATCTGTAGAAAAATCAGACTGAAACTTCCTGAAAGCCAAGAAAGAATCATGTATGCGAATTCAGGAATTACACAGCATCCAAAGGAGGTGGAATCCCAATAGACCTACCAGCAGCTGTATGATTCAAATCAACAAAGCTCACGAATATCACAGTGATTTAAAATGCACCTGGAGGAAACAACATAGTCACAAGGGAACCTCAAGAGGGGATTCAGCTGATATCTCGGCAGCAATATTGCAGGAGAGGGAGGAGTGCCAGGACACAGACCATATCCTGAATGGCCAAATGCTGCCACCTAGGGGAGCCTATGCCACATGACCGCCATTCCTAATAACGGCAGAGCTAGAAAATTCCACAAACCGGCAAATCTTAAAAGAATTCAGCAGTTCAAAACTTATCCTACAAGAATGGTTGAGAAATCTACCCTGAATAGAAAAGCAGCAAGATGAAATGGAAAGAAGAAACCATTATTGGAAATGCAAGAAGAGCATGAGTGGCAAAGAAGAAACAAGAAGAAGGCAAGGAGGACATCAAAACCCTAAAGATGGGAGAGGGAAGCAGGAAATCATAGGTGATTGGAAGCACTCTCTTAAGTGAATCAGCTTATTTGACTCTCTGTTTCAAGCTTAAGGAGAGATGCATGGCCTGTCGTGTTTGCAATACAAGCGAGAAGCAGACCAACAAAGAATCAAACCAACAAACAAACACCAAAATGGTACGGTTGGCTGATATTTACCAAGGGAACCATGATTATTCAAAAGAAAATACTTAAGGTGATGTCAAGGATCATTCAGCATGCATCGACCCATTATCGCGGCTTGCATGTACTCAGCACACTTGTATTCGGAGGCGTGCATTCATATTCGTAAATTTTGATTCATAAGAACATATCGTGACCTAACCCTAATGCCGATTTGGAATCAAATGGATTCCTAGTCCGTGATGTAGACTTGTATGTCTTCCAACAGGATGAAGGAATGCCATATTCTAGGCTACGTAGAGAAGAATTGTAAGAAGCCTATAACAAAGGCAAGTAGCTCTGCCAAAGTGTACTAAGAGCAAAAGAGACTGACAGCAAAGTGCACATTGGGGTTGGTTTCATTTCTTGGAATTTCAGCCCCCATGAAACCAATGGATCCATGTCCTGAGAGTGCGGGTGTTTCAGCAGAAATCAGGCGACGCATATGTATTCCGGGTGTACGGATATTATAGGAACATAAGTCTCCTTTAGTGGGTCTCTGTGTACTGTGAACTGTTAGAAAGTTTAAAGACGTGTGAAACCATCAACTGAAAAGGGACACACTTCCCTCCATTGGTACTGTGCATAGAGATCTGAACAAAAGGAAAGAGGGAAGAAGAAAGGCCCATGGGACGCTAGTGGGTAGAATCACATTTACCTTAGGAACTTCTCGTCGGATGCAGCCCCTCCCCCAACACTGACAAGATGCAGCAGCCATTGGGGATGGCAGTTAGCGGTTGGATTCCAGGTGGAATGTTGGTGTGTACCGCGAGGCTTGTTGTGGCTGTTGGATCCTAGGTAACCGGGCAGAGTTCTGTGGGTGGATCAGTGTGATGGAGGGGCTGCCGCCCTCTGTGGAGCTTGGCTTAGGTGTTTGGTCCGGGAAGCTGTGTAAGTTCGAGATACTGCTGCTGCCCAAAGACCTGAGGTCACAGGTCAGTTTCCAGAACCTGAAAGGGCAGACAGTGGAAGATCTGCCTGTCATCAGCTTACTGGTGAGGCTCCGAGGTACTTTCAGACTTGCCCAGTCCTGGTGAAGTCAACTTTAGGGGAGACACGAAGAGAAGCTGGCCGAAAAGCTGGCTGAACGGATTGAGGAGAGATGCGAACACATGGATGAGAGATGTTCTGCTACAATGGAGAATACTGGCGTGGAGACAGCTGTAGAGGATACCAGGCTCAAAAGACATTCATGAGACATATTGAACCTCGCTGATACTGGCAGAAACATACGGAGTGCCAACGTGGACTTGAGGAAGTTCCTCAATTCTCTTCTCCAAGAACGGGTCCGAGGTCCCTGACGTCTGCAAGAGAAGAGATGGCAGAGATGATCAAAACGCTCCTGTTCTTGGAAGAGGTCATGGGAATCCACACTTCCCAAGGGGCCTTCCCAAGCCATTCAGACCAGAATTCACCAAGCCCAGGTAAGCCTTTTCCCAGGTTTGGGCCTAGCTAGCAAGCACTTGCCTTCCCTCCCCTCCACACAGGCATCCATTTTGAAGGATCAGTAGCTGAGCTGCAATGAAGCCATTACGAGTAAAACAAGCCCCTCCTAGAATCAGAGTTCCTCCAGCTTCACACTCTGTGAACAACAGTGAACTCCTTAAAGGTCCAATAAACTTGGCTGAAATAGATAGGAATTGAATACTTAGCTCACACCTAGAAACGATGGCCTTCCGCTAGATTCAGCAAATGTTGTGTTTATGTCTTCCCTGGGGTGAAGGGAGTGTGGTAAGAGAGGGGAATCTGACTGAACTTGAATCTGTATTAGGCCTCAATTTTTCAAGACAGTATAGGTAAAGAGTACAAGTCAGAAAGAGAACTGTACTGTAAAAGTCGCCAATGATATAAAAGACACAGCTTATGTGGATCGTCTTTCACTTGAGTCAAGCCCCCGTGGGCACTATATCATGCGGGTGCAGACTTGGTTGCGTTAAATGGCTTTACCCAACATGATCGGATGATTAAGCGTTCTCATCACTGATAGAAGAACACCTGGTTCTCCATAGACTAGCATAATTGCAGCAGGGTTCTCCTAGCTAGAATGCCTCTAGGTGCTTTTGGATTCAAACCTAAATGTATATATTTGGTTTCTTTCCTCTTGTATTTTCCTAGAGAGGGATGTTACCCCTTGAAATGCCAATATTGGCCAGTAGGTGTCATTGGGAGTAAAGGGCACCAATGCACAAGTGTATCCAAGTTTGGGGGTTATTTCAAGTTTCCAATAGTTATTTCATGGTTCCTGTTGGTTTCGGAGGCTTCAACCGTAAAGAGCCGACATGAACCCTTTAACAGTTTGGACTGCCAATTTGCATTCTCTCTGTCTAGGTTTTCCGTCGAGCTGACAAAATGTTACCAAAATTGACAAGTCTGGCTTCTAGGTCGATTGAGTGTGTTTCAAAAAATAACTTCATTTTCGTATAACTCCCAAAACATGTAAATGAATTCTTTTAAACTTCTTAAAGACTGCAAATGAGATATCAACACAATGTCAAAACAGGTGTATTCGGACCATCCCTCCCACCACGGCTGTATAGAAACAAAGAGCTGAGCAAATATCACATTTCTGTGAAATGTGTCTGGATAGTGTTGATTCATCGATGCCCAGTTGGCAGAGAAGAAGTGCAACCTGCACTCACTCGCTCCCATGAACAGAGCAATGGAAACATCCACTCACCCAGCCCTTGGCACAGGACACTTGCCGAAGAGAGGTCTGTTACTTCCAAAGACAGGATGAGGCCTCAGGACACCTGGAAGCAGGAGAAGGCAAAGCAGGAAATGGAATCCAGTGAGGGTCTGACCCCTGGTGATGGAGCAACAAGGGTGAAACTCTGTTTAACTTGGACGCACACTCTCAAGCGGACAGGAGACATGGGATAGAAGGTGATGTGCTGAGATTTACAAGAGTGCACAGCAGATGCTTGGCTGACAGAACTCAAAGAAACCAGCGCAAAATATCCCCACAGTTGATTCGGAGTCCAAGATCCCAGCTGCCACATTTGAGGTAGCAGAGGCAACGTTCTGTGAGGGATAGGGCTACGAATGATGGCACACGCTGAGTCTCAGGGATCTGGAGTGCATTGTGGGATGTGGTGGGTCGAATCAAGAGAGCAAACCAAAATGTGTACCAATGATAAAGCATCAAAACTGGTCATGTGGTTGAGATTACCAATATGTCCCATGGCCACACCCAGTGCATCTGCAGGACCAGGGACCAATTGGGCATTTTGCCAATAGAGCACGTGTGGGGCTGAATCAGAGATATCGTTCATCTGGTCTGAGGGATCCAGGGGGCCTTGGTTTTGAAATCAGAATGAAAAGACTTAGGATCTGCTACATTCATAACCTGGGCTGGGATTATGGTTTGGTTTGAGGCACAGGATGCGCAACAGCTGTGTGGTTGCCTTCGTGCACCCGTGCCACAAGGATGAGAGGACAAGGAAGAGTGGTCCAAGTCCACAGCGTTAGAAGAGGAAGCATTACCTACAGCATTATCTCCCTAAAGCGGATGCTACATTTTGGATGGCACCAGCACGGTACGGCACCGAGGACACCAAGGTAGGTCTGCGGGATCATTCCAGCAGGCCCTGATATGTGACATCCATAGATATGCTTCCACTGGTGTTTCTGTAGACAGAGAAGCTCTGAGAAGAACTGCTTTCATTGGGACATTCCCGTGGAACTACAAAGCACAAGCGCACTCTCAGTTTGCTGTTTTGGAAACACTCCAAAATGACATAGAGCAGAATGCAGAGCTGAGAACCTTTAAAAGCTTCATTTCCACAAGAGGAAGTGTCCTGCGCACTTTCAGAATTGTGAGATAAGCATTATCAAAATGAAGTTATGCAAATCGAAATACTATTGGTTTTTCATCAAAACTAATGCAACAACAGCAATTGGAGATATACCAGACAACACACACAGGAACACGATATGGCATCAATGTCTAGGAGAAATTGTCCGCACAGAAATCCCATGGAATTGCGTAGAGCCAAAAGTCTAAAATTTTCACTTAACAAAGCCCTAGAAGTCCACATTACATACCTGATATTACCTGAGCAGTAGAGGTGAAGAAGTACAGTAAAAGAAACAGGAAGTACCATTTTCAGTTCCAAAGATATTGAAGGCCCAAAAGATAAGCTTTCAAACAACTAGACTGCAAAACGCTATCCAGACCATGTGTTGAAAATGGAGGTCAGGAAATCACTGAAAAACAACAGTGTCTCAGAATCACATAAGGCAGAATACCGGAAAAGGGGAAGAGAAAGTCTAAAGACGAGCCAAAAAATATCAGGAAACTCAATGGATGTGATAATATCAGGGCTAAAATTTAGTCGTAAGCAGACTAGATAATGCAGAGGGACGCGTGAATGACTGTGAAGACATGGGATCAGAAAAACCTCGGTCAGAAGCAGACATAGGAAAGCAAGTGCAAAGCAATGTAAACATTGCTGTTGAACCCTGGGTTAAGACAGGGCATGAAAGACTAGAATTCATAAGGGTCCCAGATGGAAAAGCAAGAGATAAGGAAACAAAAAATGTCTGAAAGTTTATCTGTAGAAAAATCAGACTGAAACTTCCTGAAAGCCAAGAAAGAATCATGTATGCGAATTCAGGAATTACACAGCATCCAAAGGAGGTGGAATCCCAATAGACCTACCAGCAGCTGTATGATTCAAATCAACAAAGCTCACGAATATCACAGTGATTTAAAATGCACCTGGAGGAAACAACATAGTCACAAGGGAACCTCAAGAGGGGATTCAGCTGATATCTCGGCAGCAATATTGCAGGAGAGGGAGGAGTGCCAGGACACAGACCATATCCTGAATGGCCAAATGCTGCCACCTAGGGGAGCCTATGCCACATGACCGCCATTCCTAATAACGGCAGAGCTAGAAAATTCCACAAACCGGCAAATCTTAAAAGAATTCAGCAGTTCAAAACTTATCCTACAAGAATGGTTGAGAAATCTACCCTGAATAGAAAAGCAGCAAGATGAAATGGAAAGAAGAAACCATTATTGGAAATGCAAGAAGAGCATGAGTGGCAAAGAAGAAACAAGAAGAAGGCAAGGAGGACATCAAAACCCTAAAGATGGGAGAGGGAAGCAGGAAATCATAGGTGATTGGAAGCACTCTCTTAAGTGAATCAGCTTATTTGACTCTCTGTTTCAAGCTTAAGGAGAGATGCATGGCCTGTCGTGTTTGCAATACAAGCGAGAAGCAGACCAACAAAGAATCAAACCAACAAACAAACACCAAAATGGTACGGTTGGCTGATATTTACCAAGGGAACCATGATTATTCAAAAGAAAATACTTAAGGTGATGTCAAGGATCATTCAGCATGCATCGACCCATTATCGCGGCTTGCATGTACTCAGCACACTTGTATTCGGAGGCGTGCATTCATATTCGTAAATTTTGATTCATAAGAACATATCGTGACCTAACCCTAATGCCGATTTGGAATCAAATGGATTCCTAGTCCGTGATGTAGACTTGTATGTCTTCCAACAGGATGAAGGAATGCCATATTCTAGGCTACGTAGAGAAGAATTGTAAGAAGCCTATAACAAAGGCAAGTAGCTCTGCCAAAGTGTATTAAGAGCAAAAGAGACCGACAGCAAAGTGCACATTGGGGTTGGTTTCATTTCTTGGAATTTCAGCCCCCATGAAACCAATGGATCCATGTCCTGAGAGTGCGGGTGTTTCAGCAGAAATCAGGCGACGCATATGTATTCCGGGTGTACGGATATTATAGGAACATAAGTCTCCTTTAGTGGGTCTCTGTGTACTGTGAACTGTTAGAAAGTTTAAAGACGTGTGAAACCATCAACTGAAAAGGGACACACTTCCCTCCATTGGTACTGTGCATAGAGATCTGAACAAAAGGAAAGAGGGAAGAAGAAAGGCCCATGGGACGCTAGTGGGTAGAATCACATTTACCTTAGGAACTTCTCGTCGGATGCAGCCCCTCCCCCAACACTGACAAGATGCAGCAGCCATTGGGGATGGCAGTTAGCGGTTGGATTCCAGGTGGAATGTTGGTGTGTACCGCGAGGCTTGTTGTGGCTGTTGGATCCTAGGTAACCGGGCAGAGTTCTGTGGGTGGATCAGTGTGATGGAGGGGCTGCCGCCCTCTGTGGAGCTTGGCTTAGGTGTTTGGTCCGGGAAGCTGTGTAAGTTCGAGATACTGCTGCTGCCCAAAGACCTGAGGTCACAGGTCAGTTTCCAGAACCTGAAAGGGCAGACAGTGGAAGATCTGCCTGTCATCAGCTTACTGGTGAGGCTCCGAGGTACTTTCAGACTTGCCCAGTCCTGGTGAAGTCAACTTTAGGGGAGACACGAAGAGAAGCTGGCCGAAAAGCTGGCTGAACGGATTGAGGAGAGATGCGAACACATGGATGAGAGATGTTCTGCTACAATGGAGAATACTGGCGTGGAGACAGCTGTAGAGGATACCAGGCTCAAAAGACATTCATGAGACATATTGAACCTCGCTGATACTGGCAGAAACATACGGAGTGCCAACGTGGACTTGAGGAAGTTCCTCAATTCTCTTCTCCAAGAACGGGTCCAAGGTCCCTGACGTCTGCAAGAGAAGAGATGGCAGAGATGATCAAAACGCTCCTGTTCTTGGAAGAGGTCATGGGAATCCACACTTCCCAAGGGGCCTTCCCAAGCCATTCAGACCAGAATTCACCAAGCCCAGGTAAGCCTTTTCCCAGGTTTGGGCCTAGCTAGCAAGCACTTGCCTTCCCTCCCCTCCACACAGGCATCCATTTTGAAGGATCAGTAGCTGAGCTGCAATGAAGCCATTACGAGTAAAACAAGCCCCTCCTAGAATCAGAGTTCCTCCAGCTTCACACTCTGTGAACAACAGTGAACTCCTTAAAGGTCCAATAAACTTGGCTGAAATAGATAGGAATTGAATACTTAGCTCACACCTAGAAACGATGGCCTTCCGCTAGATTCAGCAAATGTTGTGTTTATGTCTTCCCTGGGGTGAAGGGAGTGTGGTAAGAGAGGGGAATCTGACTGAACTTGAATCTGTATTAGGCCTCAATTTTTCAAGACAGTATAGGTAAAGAGTACAAGTCAGAAAGAGAACTGTACTGTAAAAGTCGCCAATGATATAAAAGACACAGCTTATGTGGATCGTCTTTCACTTGAGTCAAGCCCCCGTGGGCACTATATCATGCGGGTGCAGACTTGGTTGCGTTAAATGGCTTTACCCAACATGATCGGATGATTAAGCGTTCTCATCACTGATAGAAGAACACCTGGTTCTCCATAGACTAGCATAATTGCAGCAGGGTTCTCCTAGCTAGAATGCCTCTAGGTGCTTTTGGATTCAAACCTAAATGTATATATTTGGTTTCTTTCCTCTTGTATTTTCCTAGAGAGGGATGTTACCCCTTGAAATGCCAATATTGGCCAGTAGGTGTCATTGGGAGTAAAGGGCACCAATGCACAAGTGTATCCAAGTTTGGGGGTTATTTCAAGTTTCCAATAGTTATTTCATGGTTCCTGTTGGTTTCGGAGGCTTCAACCGTAAAGAGCCGACATGAACCCTTTAACAGTTTGGACTGCCAATTTGCATTCTCTCTGTCTAGGTTTTCCGTCGAGCTGACAAAATGTTACCAAAATTGACAAGTCTGGCTTCTAGGTCGATTGAGTGTGTTTCAAAAAATAACTTCATTTTCGTATAACTCCCAAAACATGTAAATGAATTCTTTTAAACTTCTTAAAGACTGCAAATGAGATATCAACACAATGTCAAAACAGGTGTATTCGGACCATCCCTCCCACCACGGCTGTATAGAAACAAAGAGCTGAGCAAATATCACATTTCTGTGAAATGTGTCTGGATAGTGTTGATTCATCGATGCCCAGTTGGCAGAGAAGAAGTGCAACCTGCACTCACTCGCTCCCATGAACAGAGCAATGGAAACATCCACTCACCCAGCCCTTGGCACAGGACACTTGCCGAAGAGAGGTCTGTTACTTCCAAAGACAGGATGAGGCCTCAGGACACCTGGAAGCAGGAGAAGGCAAAGCAGGAAATGGAATCCAGTGAGGGTCTGACCCCTGGTGATGGAGCAACAAGGGTGAAACTCTGTTTAACTTGGACGCACACTCTCAAGCGGACAGGAGACATGGGATAGAAGGTGATGTGCTGAGATTTACAAGAGTGCACAGCAGATGCTTGGCTGACAGAACTCAAAGAAACCAGCGCAAAATATCCCCACAGTTGATTCGGAGTCCAAGATCCCAGCTGCCACATTTGAGGTAGCAGAGGCAACGTTCTGTGAGGGATAGGGCTACGAATGATGGCACACGCTGAGTCTCAGGGATCTGGAGTGCATTGTGGGATGTGGTGGGTCGAATCAAGAGAGCAAACCAAAATGTGTACCAATGATAAAGCATCAAAACTGGTCACGTGGTTGAGATTACCAATATGTCCCATGGCCACACCCAGTGCATCTGCAGGACCAGGGACCAATTGGGCATTTTGCCAATAGAGCACGTGTGGGGCTGAATCAGAGATATCGTTCATCTGGTCTGAGGGATCCAGGGGGCCTTGGTTTTGAAATCAGAATGAAAAGACTTAGGATCTGCTACATTCATAACCTGGGCTGGGATTATGGTTTGGTTTGAGGCACAGGATGCGCAACAGCTGTGTGGTTGCCTTCGTGCACCCGTGCCACAAGGATGAGAGGACAAGGAAGAGTGGTCCAAGTCCACAGCGTTAGAAGAGGAAGCATTACCTACAGCATTATCTCCCTAAAGCGGATGCTACATTTTGGATGGCACCAGCACGGTACGGCACCGAGGACACCAAGGTAGGTCTGCGGGATCATTCCAGCAGGCCCTGATATGTGACATCCATAGATATGCTTCCACTGGTGTTTCTGTAGACAGAGAAGCTCTGAGAAGAACTGCTTTCATTGGGACATTCCCGTGGAACTACAAAGCACAAGCGCACTCTCAGTTTGCTGTTTTGGAAACACTCCAAAATGACATAGAGCAGAATGCAGAGCTGAGAACCTTTAAAAGCTTCATTTCCACAAGAGGAAGTGTCCCGCGCACTTTCAGAATTGTGAGATAAGCATTATCAAAATGAAGTTATGCAAATCGAAATAGTATTGGTTTTTCATCAAAACTAATGCAACAACAGCAATTGGAGATATACCAGACAACACACACAGGAACACGATATGGCATCAATGTCTAGGAGAAATTGTCCGCACAGAAATCCCATGGAATTGCGTAGAGCCAAAAGTCTAAAATTTTCACTTAACAAAGCCCTAGAAGTCCACATTACATACCTGATATTACCTGAGCAGTAGAGGTGAAGAAGTACAGTAAAAGAAACAGGAAGTACCATTTTCAGTTCCAAAGATATTGAAGGCCCAAAAGATAAGCTTTCAAACAACTAGACTGCAAAACGCTATCCAGACCATGTGTTGAAAATGGAGGTCAGGAAATCACTGAAAAACAACAGTGTCTCAGAATCACATAAGGCAGAATACCGGAAAAGGGGAAGAGAAAGTCTAAAGACGAGCCAAAAAATATCAGGAAACTCAATGGATGTGATAATATCAGGGCTAAAATTTAGTCGTAAGCAGACTAGATAATGCAGAGGGACGCGTGAATGACTGTGAAGACATGGGATCAGAAAAACCTCGGTCAGAAGCAGACATAGGAAAGCAAGTGCAAAGCAATGTAAACATTGCTGTTGAACCCTGGGTTAAGACAGGGCATGAAAGACTAGAATTCATAAGGGTCCCAGATGGAAAAGCAAGAGATAAGGAAACAAAAAATGTCTGAAAGTTTATCTGTAGAAAAATCAGACTGAAACTTCCTGAAAGCCAAGAAAGAATCATGTATGCGAATTCAGGAATTACACAGCATCCAAAGGAGGTGGAATCCCAATAGACCTACCAGCAGCTGTATGATTCAAATCAACAAAGCTCACGAATATCACAGTGATTTAAAATGCACCTGGAGGAAACAACATAGTCACAAGGGAACCTCAAGAGGGGATTCAGCTGATATCTCGGCAGCAATATTGCAGGAGAGGGAGGAGTGCCAGGACACAGACCATATCCTGAATGGCCAAATGCTGCCACCTAGGGGAGCCTATGCCACATGACCGCCATTCCTAATAACGGCAGAGCTAGAAAATTCCACAAACCGGCAAATCTTAAAAGAATTCAGCAGTTCAAAACTTATCCTACAAGAATGGTTGAGAAATCTACCCTGAATAGAAAAGCAGCAAGATGAAATGGAAAGAAGAAACCATTATTGGAAATGCAAGAAGAGCATGAGTGGCAAAGAAGAAACAAGAAGAAGGCAAGGAGGACATCAAAACCCTAAAGATGGGAGAGGGAAGCAGGAAATCATAGGTGATTGGAAGCACTCTCTTAAGTGAATCAGCTTATTTGACTCTCTGTTTCAAGCTTAAGGAGAGATGCATGGCCTGTCGTGTTTGCAATACAAGCGAGAAGCAGACCAACAAAGAATCAAACCAACAAACAAACACCAAAATGGTACGGTTGGCTGATATTTACCAAGGGAACCATGATTATTCAAAAGAAAATACTTAAGGTGATGTCAAGGATCATTCAGCATGCATCGACCCATTATCGCGGCTTGCATGTACTCAGCACACTTGTATTCGGAGGCGTGCATTCATATTCGTAAATTTTGATTCATAAGAACATATCGTGACCTAACCCTAATGCCGATTTGGAATCAAATGGATTCCTAGTCCGTGATGTAGACTTGTATGTCTTCCAACAGGATGAAGGAATGCCATATTCTAGGCTACGTAGAGAAGAATTGTAAGAAGCCTATAACAAAGGCAAGTAGCTCTGCCAAAGTGTATTAAGAGCAAAAGAGACCGACAGCAAAGTGCACATTGGGGTTGGTTTCATTTCTTGGAATTTCAGCCCCCATGAAACCAATGGATCCATGTCCTGAGAGTGCGGGTGTTTCAGCAGAAATCAGGCGACGCATATGTATTCCGGGTGTACGGATATTATAGGAACATAAGTCTCCTTTAGTGGGTCTCTGTGTACTGTGAACTGTTAGAAAGTTTAAAGACGTGTGAAACCATCAACTGAAAAGGGACACACTTCCCTCCATTGGTACTGTGCATAGAGATCTGAACAAAAGGAAAGAGGGAAGAAGAAAGGCCCATGGGACGCTAGTGGGTAGAATCACATTTACCTTAGGAACTTCTCGTCGGATGCAGCCCCTCCCCCAACACTGACAAGATGCAGCAGCCATTGGGGATGGCAGTTAGCGGTTGGATTCCAGGTGGAATGTTGGTGTGTACCGCGAGGCTTGTTGTGGCTGTTGGATCCTAGGTAACCGGGCAGAGTTCTGTGGGTGGATCAGTGTGATGGAGGGGCTGCCGCCCTCTGTGGAGCTTGGCTTAGGTGTTTGGTCCGGGAAGCTGTGTAAGTTCGAGATACTGCTGCTGCCCAAAGACCTGAGGTCACAGGTCAGTTTCCAGAACCTGAAAGGGCAGACAGTGGAAGATCTGCCTGTCATCAGCTTACTGGTGAGGCTCCGAGGTACTTTCAGACTTGCCCAGTCCTGGTGAAGTCAACTTTAGGGGAGACACGAAGAGAAGCTGGCCGAAAAGCTGGCTGAACGGATTGAGGAGAGATGCGAACACATGGATGAGAGATGTTCTGCTACAATGGAGAATACTGGCGTGGAGACAGCTGTAGAGGATACCAGGCTCAAAAGACATTCATGAGACATATTGAACCTCGCTGATACTGGCAGAAACATACGGAGTGCCAACGTGGACTTGAGGAAGTTCCTCAATTCTCTTCTCCAAGAACGGGTCCAAGGTCCCTGACGTCTGCAAGAGAAGAGATGGCAGAGATGATCAAAACGCTCCTGTTCTTGGAAGAGGTCATGGGAATCCACACTTCCCAAGGGGCCTTCCCAAGCCATTCAGACCAGAATTCACCAAGCCCAGGTAAGCCTTTTCCCAGGTTTGGGCCTAGCTAGCAAGCACTTGCCTTCCCTCCCCTCCACACAGGCATCCATTTTGAAGGATCAGTAGCTGAGCTGCAATGAAGCCATTACGAGTAAAACAAGCCCCTCCTAGAATCAGAGTTCCTCCAGCTTCACACTCTGTGAACAACAGTGAACTCCTTAAAGGTCCAATAAACTTGGCTGAAATAGATAGGAATTGAATACTTAGCTCACACCTAGAAACGATGGCCTTCCGCTAGATTCAGCAAATGTTGTGTTTATGTCTTCCCTGGGGTGAAGGGAGTGTGGTAAGAGAGGGGAATCTGACTGAACTTGAATCTGTATTAGGCCTCAATTTTTCAAGACAGTATAGGTAAAGAGTACAAGTCAGAAAGAGAACTGTACTGTAAAAGTCGCCAATGATATAAAAGACACAGCTTATGTGGATCGTCTTTCACTTGAGTCAAGCCCCCGTGGGCACTATATCATGCGGGTGCAGACTTGGTTGCGTTAAATGGCTTTACCCAACATGATCGGATGATTAAGCGTTCTCATCACTGATAGAATAACACCTGGTTCTCCATAGACTAGCATAATTGCAGCAGGGTTCTCCTAGCTAGAATGCCTCTAGGTGCTTTTGGATTCAAACCTAAATGTATATATTTGGTTTCTTTCCTCTTGTATTTTCCTAGAGAGGGATGTTACCCCTTGAAATGCCAATATTGGCCAGTAGGTGTCATTGGGAGTAAAGGGCACCAATGCACAAGTGTATCCAAGTTTGGGGGTTATTTCAAGTTTCCAATAGTTATTTCATGGTTCCTGTTGGTTTCGGAGGCTTCAACCGTAAAGAGCCGACATGAACCCTTTAACAGTTTGGACTGCCAATTTGCATTCTCTCTGTCTAGGTTTTCCGTCGAGCTGACAAAATGTTACCAAAATTGACAAGTCTGGCTTCTAGGTCGATTGAGTGTGTTTCAAAAAATAACTTCATTTTCGTATAACTCCCAAAACATGTAAATGAATTCTTTTAAACTTCTTAAAGACTGCAAATGAGATATCAACACAATGTCAAAACAGGTGTATTCGGACCATCCCTCCCACCACGGCTGTATAGAAACAAAGAGCTAAGCAAATATCACATTTCTGTGAAATGTATCTGGATAGTGTTGATTCATCGATGCCCAGTTGGCAGAGAAGAAGTGCAACCTGCACTCACTCGCTCCCATGAACAGAGCAATGGAAACATCCACTCACCCAGCCCTTGGCACAGGACACTTGCCGAAGAGAGGTCTGTTACTTCCAAAGACAGGATGAGGCCTCAGGACACCTGGAAGCAGGAGAAGGCAAAGCAGGAAATGGAATCCAGTGAGGGTCTGACCCCTGGTGATGGAGCAACAAGGGTGAAACTCTGTTTAACTTGGACGCACACTCTCAAGCGGACAGGAGACATGGGATAGAAGGTGATGTGCTGAGATTTACAAGAGTGCACAGCAGATGCTTGGCTGACAGAACTCAAAGAAACCAGCGCAAAATATCCCCACAGTTGATTCGGAGTCCAAGATCCCAGCTGCCACATTTGAGGTAGCAGAGGCAACGTTCTGTGAGGGATAGGGCTACGAATGATGGCACACGCTGAGTCTCAGGGATCTGGAGTGCATTGTGGGATGTGGTGGGTCGAATCAAGAGAGCAAACCAAAATGTGTACCAATGATAAAGCATCAAAACTGGTCACGTGGTTGAGATTACCAATATGTCCCATGGCCACACCCAGTGCATCTGCAGGACCAGGGACCAATTGGGCATTTTGCCAATAGAGCACGTGTGGGGCTGAATCAGAGATATCGTTCATCTGGTCTGAGGGATCCAGGGGGCCTTGGTTTTGAAATCAGAATGAAAAGCCTTAGGATCTGCTACATTCATAACCTGGGCTGGGATTATGGTTTGGTTTGAGGCACAGGATGCGCAACAGCTGTGTGGTTGCCTTCGTGCACCCGTGCCACAAGGATGAGAGGACAAGGAAGAGTGGTCCAAGTCCACAGCGTTAGAAGAGGAAGCATTACCTACAGCATTATCTCCCTAAAGCGGATGCTACATTTTGGATGGCACCAGCACGGTACGGCACCGAGGACACCAAGGTAGGTCTGCGGGATCATTCCAGCAGGCCCTGATATGTGACATCCATAGATATGCTTCCACTGGTGTTTCTGTAGACAGAGAAGCTCTGAGAAGAACTGCTTTCATTGGGACATTCCCGTGGAACTACAAAGCACAAGCGCACTCTCAGTTTGCTGTTTTGGAAACACTCCAAAATGACATAGAGCAGAATGCAGAGCTGAGAACCTTTAAAAGCTTCATTTCCACAAGAGGAAGTGTCCTGCGCACTTTCAGAATTGTGAGATAAGCATTATCAAAATGAAGTTATGCAAATCGAAATAGTATTGGTTTTTCATCAAAACTAATGCAACAACAGCAATTGGAGATATACCAGACAACACACACAGGAACACGATATGGCATCAATGTCTAGGAGAAATTGTCCGCACAGAAATCCCATGGAATTGCGTAGAGCCAAAAGTCTAAAATTTTCACTTAACAAAGCCCTAGAAGTCCACATTACATACCTGATATTACCTGAGCAGTAGAGGTGAAGAAGTACAGTAAAAGAAACAGGAAGTACCATTTTCAGTTCCAAAGATATTGAAGGCCCAAAAGATAAGCTTTCAAACAACTAGACTGCAAAACGCTATCCAGACCATGTGTTGAAAATGGAGGTCAGGAAATCACTGAAAAACAACAGTGTCTCAGAATCACATAAGGCAGAATACCGGAAAAGGGGAAGAGAAAGTCTAAAGACGAGCCAAAAAATATCAGGAAACTCAATGGATGTGATAATATCAGGGCTAAAATTTAGTCGTAAGCAGACTAGATAATGCAGAGGGACGCGTGAATGACTGTGAAGACATGGGATCAGAAAAACCTCGGTCAGAAGCAGACATAGGAAAGCAAGTGCAAAGCAATGTAAACATTGCTGTTGAACCCTGGGTTAAGACAGGGCATGAAAGACTAGAATTCATAAGGGTCCCAGATGGAAAAGCAAGAGATAAGGAAACAAAAAATGTCTGAAAGTTTATCTGTAGAAAAATCAGACTGAAACTTCCTGAAAGCCAAGAAAGAATCATGTATGCGAATTCAGGAATTACACAGCATCCAAAGGAGGTGGAATCCCAATAGACCTACCAGCAGCTGTATGATTCAAATCAACAAAGCTCACGAATATCACAGTGATTTAAAATGCACCTGGAGGAAACAACATAGTCACAAGGGAACCTCAAGAGGGGATTCAGCTGATATCTCGGCAGCAATATTGCAGGAGAGGGAGGAGTGCCAGGACACAGACCATATCCTGAATGGCCAAATGCTGCCACCTAGGGGAGCCTATGCCACATGACCGCCATTCCTAATAACGGCAGAGCTAGAAAATTCCACAAACCGGCAAATCTTAAAAGAATTCAGCAGTTCAAAACTTATCCTACAAGAATGGTTGAGAAATCTACCCTGAATAGAAAAGCAGCAAGATGAAATGGAAAGAAGAAACCATTATTGGAAATGCAAGAAGAGCATGAGTGGCAAAGAAGAAACAAGAAGAAGGCAAGGAGGACATCAAAACCCTAAAGATGGGAGAGGGAAGCAGGAAATCATAGGTGATTGGAAGCACTCTCTTAAGTGAATCAGCTTATTTGACTCTCTGTTTCAAGCTTAAGGAGAGATGCATGGCCTGTCGTGTTTGCAATACAAGCGAGAAGCAGACCAACAAAGAATCAAACCAACAAACAAACACCAAAATGGTACGGTTGGCTGATATTTACCAAGGGAACCATGATTATTCAAAAGAAAATACTTAAGGTGATGTCAAGGATCATTCAGCATGCATCGACCCATTATCGCGGCTTGCATGTACTCAGCACACTTGTATTCGGAGGCGTGCATTCATATTCGTAAATTTTGATTCATAAGAACATATCGTGACCTAACCCTAATGCCGATTTGGAATCAAATGGATTCCTAGTCCGTGATGTAGACTTGTATGTCTTCCAACAGGATGAAGGAATGCCATATTCTAGGCTACGTAGAGAAGAATTGTAAGAAGCCTATAACAAAGGCAAGTAGCTCTGCCAAAGTGTATTAAGAGCAAAAGAGACCGACAGCAAAGTGCACATTGGGGTTGGTTTCATTTCTTGGAATTTCAGCCCCCATGAAACCAATGGATCCATGTCCTGAGAGTGCGGGTGTTTCAGCAGAAATCAGGCGACGCATATGTATTCCGGGTGTACGGATATTATAGGAACATAAGTCTCCTTTAGTGGGTCTCTGTGTACTGTGAACTGTTAGAAAGTTTAAAGACGTGTGAAACCATCAACTGAAAAGGGACACACTTCCCTCCATTGGTACTGTGCATAGAGATCTGAACAAAAGGAAAGAGGGAAGAAGAAAGGCCCATGGGACGCTAGTGGGTAGAATCACATTTACCTTAGGAACTTCTCGTCGGATGCAGCCCCTCCCCCAACACTGACAAGATGCAGCAGCCATTGGGGATGGCAGTTAGCGGTTGGATTCCAGGTGGAATGTTGGTGTGTACCGCGAGGCTTGTTGTGGCTGTTGGATCCTAGGTAACCGGGCAGAGTTCTGTGGGTGGATCAGTGTGATGGAGGGGCTGCCGCCCTCTGTGGAGCTTGGCTTAGGTGTTTGGTCCGGGAAGCTGTGTAAGTTCGAGATACTGCTGCTGCCCAAAGACCTGAGGTCACAGGTCAGTTTCCAGAACCTGAAAGGGCAGACAGTGGAAGATCTGCCTGTCATCAGCTTACTGGTGAGGCTCCGAGGTACTTTCAGACTTGCCCAGTCCTGGTGAAGTCAACTTTAGGGGAGACACGAAGAGAAGCTGGCCGAAAAGCTGGCTGAACGGATTGAGGAGAGATGCGAACACATGGATGAGAGATGTTCTGCTACAATGGAGAATACTGGCGTGGAGACAGCTGTAGAGGATACCAGGCTCAAAAGACATTCATGAGACATATTGAACCTCGCTGATACTGGCAGAAACATACGGAGTGCCAACGTGGACTTGAGGAAGTTCCTCAATTCTCTTCTCCAAGAACGGGTCCAAGGTCCCTGACGTCTGCAAGAGAAGAGATGGCAGAGATGATCAAAACGCTCCTGTTCTTGGAAGAGGTCATGGGAATCCACACTTCCCAAGGGGCCTTCCCAAGCCATTCAGACCAGAATTCACCAAGCCCAGGTAAGCCTTTTCCCAGGTTTGGGCCTAGCTAGCAAGCACTTGCCTTCCCTCCCCTCCACACAGGCATCCATTTTGAAGGATCAGTAGCTGAGCTGCAATGAAGCCATTACGAGTAAAACAAGCCCCTCCTAGAATCAGAGTTCCTCCAGCTTCACACTCTGTGAACAACAGTGAACTCCTTAAAGGTCCAATAAACTTGGCTGAAATAGATAGGAATTGAATACTTAGCTCACACCTAGAAACGATGGCCTTCCGCTAGATTCAGCAAATGTTGTGTTTATGTCTTCCCTGGGGTGAAGGGAGTGTGGTAAGAGAGGGGAATCTGACTGAACTTGAATCTGTATTAGGCCTCAATTTTTCAAGACAGTATAGGTAAAGAGTACAAGTCAGAAAGAGAACTGTACTGTAAAAGTCGCCAATGATATAAAAGACACAGCTTATGTGGATCGTCTTTCACTTGAGTCAAGCCCCCGTGGGCACTATATCATGCGGGTGCAGACTTGGTTGCGTTAAATGGCTTTACCCAACATGATCGGATGATTAAGCGTTCTCATCACTGATAGAAGAACACCTGGTTCTCCATAGACTAGCATAATTGCAGCAGGGTTCTCCTAGCTAGAATGCCTCTAGGTGCTTTTGGATTCAAACCTAAATGTATATATTTGGTTTCTTTCCTCTTGTATTTTCCTAGAGAGGGATGTTACCCCTTGAAATGCCAATATTGGCCAGTAGGTGTCATTGGGAGTAAAGGGCACCAATGCACAAGTGTATCCAAGTTTGGGGGTTATTTCAAGTTTCCAATAGTTATTTCATGGTTCCTGTTGGTTTCGGAGGCTTCAACCGTAAAGAGCCGACATGAACCCTTTAACAGTTTGGACTGCCAATTTGCATTCTCTCTGTCTAGGTTTTCCGTCGAGCTGACAAAATGTTACCAAAATTGACAAGTCTGGCTTCTAGGTCGATTGAGTGTGTTTCAAAAAATAACTTCATTTTCGTATAACTCCCAAAACATGTAAATGAATTCTTTTAAACTTCTTAAAGACTGCAAATGAGATATCAACACAATGTCAAAACAGGTGTATTCGGACCATCCCTCCCACCACGGCTGTATAGAAACAAAGAGCTAAGCAAATATCACATTTCTGTGAAATGTATCTGGATAGTGTTGATTCATCGATGCCCAGTTGGCAGAGAAGAAGTGCAACCTGCACTCACTCGCTCCCATGAACAGAGCAATGGAAACATCCACTCACCCAGCCCTTGGCACAGGACACTTGCCGAAGAGAGGTCTGTTACTTCCAAAGACAGGATGAGGCCTCAGGACACCTGGAAGCAGGAGAAGGCAAAGCAGGAAATGGAATCCAGTGAGGGTCTGACCCCTGGTGATGGAGCAACAAGGGTGAAACTCTGTTTAACTTGGACGCACACTCTCAAGCGGACAGGAGACATGGGATAGAAGGTGATGTGCTGAGATTTACAAGAGTGCACAGCAGATGCTTGGCTGACAGAACTCAAAGAAACCAGCGCAAAATATCCCCACAGTTGATTCGGAGTCCAAGATCCCAGCTGCCACATTTGAGGTAGCAGAGGCAACGTTCTGTGAGGGATAGGGCTACGAATGATGGCACACGCTGAGTCTCAGGGATCTGGAGTGCATTGTGGGATGTGGTGGGTCGAATCAAGAGAGCAAACCAAAATGTGTACCAATGATAAAGCATCAAAACTGGTCACGTGGTTGAGATTACCAATATGTCCCATGGCCACACCCAGTGCATCTGCAGGACCAGGGACCAATTGGGCATTTTGCCAATAGAGCACGTGTGGGGCTGAATCAGAGATATCGTTCATCTGGTCTGAGGGATCCAGGGGGCCTTGGTTTTGAAATCAGAATGAAAAGCCTTAGGATCTGCTACATTCATAACCTGGGCTGGGATTATGGTTTGGTTTGAGGCACAGGATGCGCAACAGCTGTGTGGTTGCCTTCGTGCACCCGTGCCACAAGGATGAGAGGACAAGGAAGAGTGGTCCAAGTCCACAGCGTTAGAAGAGGAAGCATTACCTACAGCATTATCTCCCTAAAGCGGATGCTACATTTTGGATGGCACCAGCACGGTACGGCACCGAGGACACCAAGGTAGGTCTGCGGGATCATTCCAGCAGGCCCTGATATGTGACATCCATAGATATGCTTCCACTGGTGTTTCTGTAGACAGAGAAGCTCTGAGAAGAACTGCTTTCATTGGGACATTCCCGTGGAACTACAAAGCACAAGCGCACTCTCAGTTTGCTGTTTTGGAAACACTCCAAAATGACATAGAGCAGAATGCAGAGCTGAGAACCTTTAAAAGCTTCATTTCCACAAGAGGAAGTGTCCTGCGCACTTTCAGAATTGTGAGATAAGCATTATCAAAATGAAGTTATGCAAATCGAAATAGTATTGGTTTTTCATCAAAACTAATGCAACAACAGCAATTGGAGATATACCAGACAACACACACAGGAACACGATATGGCATCAATGTCTAGGAGAAATTGTCCGCACAGAAATCCCATGGAATTGCGTAGAGCCAAAAGTCTAAAATTTTCACTTAACAAAGCCCTAGAAGTCCACATTACATACCTGATATTACCTGAGCAGTAGAGGTGAAGAAGTACAGTAAAAGAAACAGGAAGTACCATTTTCAGTTCCAAAGATATTGAAGGCCCAAAAGATAAGCTTTCAAACAACTAGACTGCAAAACGCTATCCAGACCATGTGTTGAAAATGGAGGTCAGGAAATCACTGAAAAACAACAGTGTCTCAGAATCACATAAGGCAGAATACCGGAAAAGGGGAAGAGAAAGTCTAAAGACGAGCCAAAAAATATCAGGAAACTCAATGGATGTGATAATATCAGGGCTAAAATTTAGTCGTAAGCAGACTAGATAATGCAGAGGGACGCGTGAATGACTGTGAAGACATGGGATCAGAAAAACCTCGGTCAGAAGCAGACATAGGAAAGCAAGTGCAAAGCAATGTAAACATTGCTGTTGAACCCTGGGTTAAGACAGGGCATGAAAGACTAGAATTCATAAGGGTCCCAGATGGAAAAGCAAGAGATAAGGAAACAAAAAATGTCTGAAAGTTTATCTGTAGAAAAATCAGACTGAAACTTCCTGAAAGCCAAGAAAGAATCATGTATGCGAATTCAGGAATTACACAGCATCCAAAGGAGGTGGAATCCCAATAGACCTACCAGCAGCTGTATGATTCAAATCAACAAAGCTCACGAATATCACAGTGATTTAAAATGCACCTGGAGGAAACAACATAGTCACAAGGGAACCTCAAGAGGGGATTCAGCTGATATCTCGGCAGCAATATTGCAGGAGAGGGAGGAGTGCCAGGACACAGACCATATCCTGAATGGCCAAATGCTGCCACCTAGGGGAGCCTATGCCACATGACCGCCATTCCTAATAACGGCAGAGCTAGAAAATTCCACAAACCGGCAAATCTTAAAAGAATTCAGCAGTTCAAAACTTATCCTACAAGAATGGTTGAGAAATCTACCCTGAATAGAAAAGCAGCAAGATGAAATGGAAAGAAGAAACCATTATTGGAAATGCAAGAAGAGCATGAGTGGCAAAGAAGAAACAAGAAGAAGGCAAGGAGGACATCAAAACCCTAAAGATGGGAGAGGGAAGCAGGAAATCATAGGTGATTGGAAGCACTCTCTTAAGTGAATCAGCTTATTTGACTCTCTGTTTCAAGCTTAAGGAGAGATGCATGGCCTGTCGTGTTTGCAATACAAGCGAGAAGCAGACCAACAAAGAATCAAACCAACAAACAAACACCAAAATGGTACGGTTGGCTGATATTTACCAAGGGAACCATGATTATTCAAAAGAAAATACTTAAGGTGATGTCAAGGATCATTCAGCATGCATCGACCCATTATCGCGGCTTGCATGTACTCAGCACACTTGTATTCGGAGGCGTGCATTCATATTCGTAAATTTTGATTCATAAGAACATATCGTGACCTAACCCTAATGCCGATTTGGAATCAAATGGATTCCTAGTCCGTGATGTAGACTTGTATGTCTTCCAACAGGATGAAGGAATGCCATATTCTAGGCTACGTAGAGAAGAATTGTAAGAAGCCTATAACAAAGGCAAGTAGCTCTGCCAAAGTGTATTAAGAGCAAAAGAGACCGACAGCAAAGTGCACATTGGGGTTGGTTTCATTTCTTGGAATTTCAGCCCCCATGAAACCAATGGATCCATGTCCTGAGAGTGCGGGTGTTTCAGCAGAAATCAGGCGACGCATATGTATTCCGGGTGTACGGATATTATAGGAACATAAGTCTCCTTTAGTGGGTCTCTGTGTACTGTGAACTGTTAGAAAGTTTAAAGACGTGTGAAACCATCAACTGAAAAGGGACACACTTCCCTCCATTGGTACTGTGCATAGAGATCTGAACAAAAGGAAAGAGGGAAGAAGAAAGGCCCATGGGACGCTAGTGGGTAGAATCACATTTACCTTAGGAACTTCTCGTCGGATGCAGCCCCTCCCCCAACACTGACAAGATGCAGCAGCCATTGGGGATGGCAGTTAGCGGTTGGATTCCAGGTGGAATGTTGGTGTGTACCGCGAGGCTTGTTGTGGCTGTTGGATCCTAGGTAACCGGGCAGAGTTCTGTGGGTGGATCAGTGTGATGGAGGGGCTGCCGCCCTCTGTGGAGCTTGGCTTAGGTGTTTGGTCCGGGAAGCTGTGTAAGTTCGAGATACTGCTGCTGCCCAAAGACCTGAGGTCACAGGTCAGTTTCCAGAACCTGAAAGGGCAGACAGTGGAAGATCTGCCTGTCATCAGCTTACTGGTGAGGCTCCGAGGTACTTTCAGACTTGCCCAGTCCTGGTGAAGTCAACTTTAGGGGAGACACGAAGAGAAGCTGGCCGAAAAGCTGGCTGAACGGATTGAGGAGAGATGCGAACACATGGATGAGAGATGTTCTGCTACAATGGAGAATACTGGCGTGGAGACAGCTGTAGAGGATACCAGGCTCAAAAGACATTCATGAGACATATTGAACCTCGCTGATACTGGCAGAAACATACGGAGTGCCAACGTGGACTTGAGGAAGTTCCTCAATTCTCTTCTCCAAGAACGGGTCCAAGGTCCCTGACGTCTGCAAGAGAAGAGATGGCAGAGATGATCAAAACGCTCCTGTTCTTGGAAGAGGTCATGGGAATCCACACTTCCCAAGGGGCCTTCCCAAGCCATTCAGACCAGAATTCACCAAGCCCAGGTAAGCCTTTTCCCAGGTTTGGGCCTAGCTAGCAAGCACTTGCCTTCCCTCCCCTCCACACAGGCATCCATTTTGAAGGATCAGTAGCTGAGCTGCAATGAAGCCATTACGAGTAAAACAAGCCCCTCCTAGAATCAGAGTTCCTCCAGCTTCACACTCTGTGAACAACAGTGAACTCCTTAAAGGTCCAATAAACTTGGCTGAAATAGATAGGAATTGAATACTTAGCTCACACCTAGAAACGATGGCCTTCCGCTAGATTCAGCAAATGTTGTGTTTATGTCTTCCCTGGGGTGAAGGGAGTGTGGTAAGAGAGGGGAATCTGACTGAACTTGAATCTGTATTAGGCCTCAATTTTTCAAGACAGTATAGGTAAAGAGTACAAGTCAGAAAGAGAACTGTACTGTAAAAGTCGCCAATGATATAAAAGACACAGCTTATGTGGATCGTCTTTCACTTGAGTCAAGCCCCCGTGGGCACTATATCATGCGGGTGCAGACTTGGTTGCGTTAAATGGCTTTACCCAACATGATCGGATGATTAAGCGTTCTCATCACTGATAGAAGAACACCTGGTTCTCCATAGACTAGCATAATTGCAGCAGGGTTCTCCTAGCTAGAATGCCTCTAGGTGCTTTTGGATTCAAACCTAAATGTATATATTTGGTTTCTTTCCTCTTGTATTTTCCTAGAGAGGGATGTTACCCCTTGAAATGCCAATATTGGCCAGTAGGTGTCATTGGGAGTAAAGGGCACCAATGCACAAGTGTATCCAAGTTTGGGGGTTATTTCAAGTTTCCAATAGTTATTTCATGGTTCCTGTTGGTTTCGGAGGCTTCAACCGTAAAGAGCCGACATGAACCCTTTAACAGTTTGGACTGCCAATTTGCATTCTCTCTGTCTAGGTTTTCCGTCGAGCTGACAAAATGTTACCAAAATTGACAAGTCTGGCTTCTAGGTCGATTGAGTGTGTTTCAAAAAATAACTTCATTTTCGTATAACTCCCAAAACATGTAAATGAATTCTTTTAAACTTCTTAAAGACTGCAAATGAGATATCAACACAATGTCAAAACAGGTGTATTCGGACCATCCCTCCCACCACGGCTGTATAGAAACAAAGAGCTAAGCAAATATCACATTTCTGTGAAATGTATCTGGATAGTGTTGATTCATCGATGCCCAGTTGGCAGAGAAGAAGTGCAACCTGCACTCACTCGCTCCCATGAACAGAGCAATGGAAACATCCACTCACCCAGCCCTTGGCACAGGACACTTGCCGAAGAGAGGTCTGTTACTTCCAAAGACAGGATGAGGCCTCAGGACACCTGGAAGCAGGAGAAGGCAAAGCAGGAAATGGAATCCAGTGAGGGTCTGACCCCTGGTGATGGAGCAACAAGGGTGAAACTCTGTTTAACTTGGACGCACACTCTCAAGCGGACAGGAGACATGGGATAGAAGGTGATGTGCTGAGATTTACAAGAGTGCACAGCAGATGCTTGGCTGACAGAACTCAAAGAAACCAGCGCAAAATATCCCCACAGTTGATTCGGAGTCCAAGATCCCAGCTGCCACATTTGAGGTAGCAGAGGCAACGTTCTGTGAGGGATAGGGCTACGAATGATGGCACACGCTGAGTCTCAGGGATCTGGAGTGCATTGTGGGATGTGGTGGGTCGAATCAAGAGAGCAAACCAAAATGTGTACCAATGATAAAGCATCAAAACTGGTCACGTGGTTGAGATTACCAATATGTCCCATGGCCACACCCAGTGCATCTGCAGGACCAGGGACCAATTGGGCATTTTGCCAATAGAGCACGTGTGGGGCTGAATCAGAGATATCGTTCATCTGGTCTGAGGGATCCAGGGGGCCTTGGTTTTGAAATCAGAATGAAAAGACTTAGGATCTGCTACATTCATAACCTGGGCTGGGATTATGGTTTGGTTTGAGGCACAGGATGCGCAACAGCTGTGTGGTTGCCTTCGTGCACCCGTGCCACAAGGATGAGAGGACAAGGAAGAGTGGTCCAAGTCCACAGCGTTAGAAGAGGAAGCATTACCTACAGCATTATCTCCCTAAAGCGGATGCTACATTTTGGATGGCACCAGCACGGTACGGCACCGAGGACACCAAGGTAGGTCTGCGGGATCATTCCAGCAGGCCCTGATATGTGACATCCATAGATATGCTTCCACTGGTGTTTCTGTAGACAGAGAAGCTCTGAGAAGAACTGCTTTCATTGGGACATTCCCGTGGAACTACAAAGCACAAGCACACTCTCAGTTTGCTGTTTTGGAAACACTCCAAAATGACATAGAGCAGAATGCAGAGCTGAGAACCTTTAAAAGCTTCATTTCCACAAGAGGAAGTGTCCTGCGCACTTTCAGAATTGTGAGATAAGCATTATCAAAATGAAGTTATGCAAATCGAAATAGTATTGGTTTTTCATCAAAACTAATGCAACAACAGCAATTGGAGATATACCAGACAACACACACAGGAACACGATATGGCATCAATGTCTAGGAGAAATTGTCCGCACAGAAATCCCATGGAATTGCGTAGAGCCAAAAGTCTAAAATTTTCACTTAACAAAGCCCTAGAAGTCCACATTACATACCTGATATTACCTGAGCAGTAGAGGTGAAGAAGTACAGTAAAAGAAACAGGAAGTACCATTTTCAGTTCCAAAGATATTGAAGGCCCAAAAGATAAGCTTTCAAACAACTAGACTGCAAAACGCTATCCAGACCATGGGTTGAAAATGGAGGTCAGGAAATCACTGAAAAACAACAGTGTCTCAGAATCACATAAGGCAGAATACCGGAAAAGGGGAAGAGAAAGTCTAAAGACGAGCCAAAAAATATCAGGAAACTCAATGGATGTGATAATATCAGGGCTAAAATTTAGTCGTAAGCAGACTAGATAATGCAGAGGGACGCGTGAATGACTGTGAAGACATGGGATCAGAAAAACCTCGGTCAGAAGCAGACATAGGAAAGCAAGTGCAAAGCAATGTAAACATTGCTGTTGAACCCTGGGTTAAGACAGGGCATGAAAGACTAGAATTCATAAGGGTCCCAGATGGAAAAGCAAGAGATAAGGAAACAAAAAATGTCTGAAAGTTTATCTGTAGAAAAATCAGACTGAAACTTCCTGAAAGCCAAGAAAGAATCATGTATGCGAATTCAGGAATTACACAGCATCCAAAGGAGGTGGAATCCCAATAGACCTAC
This sequence comes from Vicugna pacos, assembly GCF_048564905.1. Classification (NCBI taxonomy): domain Eukaryota; kingdom Metazoa; phylum Chordata; class Mammalia; order Artiodactyla; family Camelidae; genus Vicugna; species Vicugna pacos. The sequence goes on from NW_027328739.1 coordinate 1,698,002, forward strand.
CAGCAGCTGTATGATTCAAATCAACAAAGCTCACGAATATCACAGTGATTTAAAATGCACCTGGAGGAAACAACATAGTCACAAGGGAACCTCAAGAGGGGATTCAGCTGATATCTCGGCAGCAATATTGCAGGAGAGGGAGGAGTGCCAGGACACAGACCATATCCTGAATGGCCAAATGCTGCCACCTAGGGGAGCCTATGCCACATGACCGCCATTCCTAATAACGGCAGAGCTAGAAAATTCCACAAACCGGCAAATCTTAAAAGAATTCAGCAGTTCAAAACTTATCCTACAAGAATGGTTGAGAAATCTACCCTGAATAGAAAAGCAGCAAGATGAAATGGAAAGAAGAAACCATTATTGGAAATGCAAGAAGAGCATGAGTGGCAAAGAAGAAACAAGAAGAAGGCAAGGAGGACATCAAAACCCTAAAGATGGGAGAGGGAAGCAGGAAATCATAGGTGATTGGAAGCACTCTCTTAAGTGAATCAGCTTATTTGACTCTCTGTTTCAAGCTTAAGGAGAGATGCATGGCCTGTCGTGTTTGCAATACAAGCGAGAAGCAGACCAACAAAGAATCAAACCAACAAACAAACACCAAAATGGTACGGTTGGCTGATATTTACCAAGGGAACCATGATTATTCAAAAGAAAATACTTAAGGTGATGTCAAGGATCATTCAGCATGCATCGACCCATTATCGCGGCTTGCATGTACTCAGCACACTTGTATTCGGAGGCGTGCATTCATATTCGTAAATTTTGATTCATAAGAACATATCGTGACCTAACCCTAATGCCGATTTGGAATCAAATGGATTCCTAGTCCGTGATGTAGACTTGTATGTCTTCCAACAGGATGAAGGAATGCCATATTCTAGGCTACGTAGAGAAGAATTGTAAGAAGCCTATAACAAAGGCAAGTAGCTCTGCCAAAGTGTATTAAGAGCAAAAGAGACCGACAGCAAAGTGCACATTGGGGTTGGTTTCATTTCTTGGAATTTCAGCCCCCATGAAACCAATGGATCCATGTCCTGAGAGTGCGGGTGTTTCAGCAGAAATCAGGCGACGCATATGTATTCCGGGTGTACGGATATTATAGGAACATAAGTCTCCTTTAGTGGGTCTCTGTGTACTGTGAACTGTTAGAAAGTTTAAAGACGTGTGAAACCATCAACTGAAAAGGGACACACTTCCCTCCATTGGTACTGTGCATAGAGATCTGAACAAAAGGAAAGAGGGAAGAAGAAAGGCCCATGGGACGCTAGTGGGTAGAATCACATTTACCTTAGGAACTTCTCGTCGGATGCAGCCCCTCCCCCAACACTGACAAGATGCAGCAGCCATTGGGGATGGCAGTTAGCGGTTGGATTCCAGGTGGAATGTTGGTGTGTACCGCGAGGCTTGTTGTGGCTGTTGGATCCTAGGTAACCGGGCAGAGTTCTGTGGGTGGATCAGTGTGATGGAGGGGCTGCCGCCCTCTGTGGAGCTTGGCTTAGGTGTTTGGTCCGGGAAGCTGTGTAAGTTCGAGATACTGCTGCTGCCCAAAGACCTGAGGTCACAGGTCAGTTTCCAGAACCTGAAAGGGCAGACAGTGGAAGATCTGCCTGTCATCAGCTTACTGGTGAGGCTCCGAGGTACTTTCAGACTTGCCCAGTCCTGGTGAAGTCAACTTTAGGGGAGACACGAAGAGAAGCTGGCCGAAAAGCTGGCTGAACGGATTGAGGAGAGATGCGAACACATGGATGAGAGATGTTCTGCTACAATGGAGAATACTGGCGTGGAGACAGCTGTAGAGGATACCAGGCTCAAAAGACATTCATGAGACATATTGAACCTCGCTGATACTGGCAGAAACATACGGAGTGCCAACGTGGACTTGAGGAAGTTCCTCAATTCTCTTCTCCAAGAACGGGTCCAAGGTCCCTGACGTCTGCAAGAGAAGAGATGGCCGAGATGATCAAAACGCTCCTGTTCTTGGAAGAGGTCATGGGAATCCACACTTCCCAAGGGGCCTTCCCAAGCCATTCAGACCAGAATTCACCAAGCCCAGGTAAGCCTTTTCCCAGGTTTGGGCCTAGCTAGCAAGCACTTGCCTTCCCTCCCCTCCACACAGGCATCCATTTTGAAGGATCAGTAGCTGAGCTGCAATGAAGCCATTACGAGTAAAACAAGCCCCTCCTAGAATCAGAGTTCCTCCAGCTTCACACTCTGTGAACAACAGTGAACTCCTTAAAGGTCCAATAAACTTGGCTGAAATAGATAGGAATTGAATACTTAGCTCACACCTAGAAACGATGGCCTTCCGCTAGATTCAGCAAATGTTGTGTTTATGTCTTCCCTGGGGTGAAGGGAGTGTGGTAAGAGAGGGGAATCTGACTGAACTTGAATCTGTATTAGGCCTCAATTTTTCAAGACAGTATAGGTAAAGAGTACAAGTCAGAAAGAGAACTGTACTGTAAAAGTCGCCAATGATATAAAAGACACAGCTTATGTGGATCGTCTTTCACTTGAGTCAAGCCCCCGTGGGCACTATATCATGCGGGTGCAGACTTGGTTGCGTTAAATGGCTTTACCCAACATGATCGGATGATTAAGCGTTCTCATCACTGATAGAAGAACACCTGGTTCTCCATAGACTAGCATAATTGCAGCAGGGTTCTCCTAGCTAGAATGCCTCTAGGTGCTTTTGGATTCAAACCTAAATGTATATATTTGGTTTCTTTCCTCTTGTATTTTCCTAGAGAGGGATGTTACCCCTTGAAATGCCAATATTGGCCAGTAGGTGTCATTGGGAGTAAAGGGCACCAATGCACAAGTGTATCCAAGTTTGGGGGTTATTTCAAGTTTCCAATAGTTATTTCATGGTTCCTGTTGGTTTCGGAGGCTTCAACCGTAAAGAGCCGACATGAACCCTTTAACAGTTTGGACTGCCAATTTGCATTCTCTCTGTCTAGGTTTTCCGTCGAGCTGACAAAATGTTACCAAAATTGACAAGTCTGGCTTCTAGGTCGATTGAGTGTGTTTCAAAAAATAACTTCATTTTCGTATAACTCCCAAAACATGTAAATGAATTCTTTTAAACTTCTTAAAGACTGCAAATGAGATATCAACACAATGTCAAAACAGGTGTATTCGGACCATCCCTCCCACCACGGCTGTATAGAAACAAAGAGCTAAGCAAATATCACATTTCTGTGAAATGTATCTGGATAGTGTTGATTCATCGATGCCCAGTTGGCAGAGAAGAAGTGCAACCTGCACTCACTCGCTCCCATGAACAGAGCAATGGAAACATCCACTCACCCAGCCCTTGGCACAGGACACTTGCCGAAGAGAGGTCTGTTACTTCCAAAGACAGGATGAGGCCTCAGGACACCTGGAAGCAGGAGAAGGCAAAGCAGGAAATGGAATCCAGTGAGGGTCTGACCCCTGGTGATGGAGCAACAAGGGTGAAACTCTGTTTAACTTGGACGCACACTCTCAAGCGGACAGGAGACATGGGATAGAAGGTGATGTGCTGAGATTTACAAGAGTGCACAGCAGATGCTTGGCTGACAGAACTCAAAGAAACCAGCGCAAAATATCCCCACAGTTGATTCGGAGTCCAAGATCCCAGCTGCCACATTTGAGGTAGCAGAGGCAACGTTCTGTGAGGGATAGGGCTACGAATGATGGCACACGCTGAGTCTCAGGGATCTGGAGTGCATTGTGGGATGTGGTGGGTCGAATCAAGAGAGCAAACCAAAATGTGTACCAATGATAAAGCATCAAAACTGGTCACGTGGTTGAGATTACCAATATGTCCCATGGCCACACCCAGTGCATCTGCAGGACCAGGGACCAATTGGGCATTTTGCCAATAGAGCACGTGTGGGGCTGAATCAGAGATATCGTTCATCTGGTCTGAGGGATCCAGGGGGCCTTGGTTTTGAAATCAGAATGAAAAGACTTAGGATCTGCTACATTCATAACCTGGGCTGGGATTATGGTTTGGTTTGAGGCACAGGATGCGCAACAGCTGTGTGGTTGCCTTCATGCACCCGTGCCACAAGGATGAGAGGACAAGGAAGAGTGGTCCAAGTCCACAGCATTAGAAGAGGAAGCATTACCTACAGCATTATCTCCCTAAAGCGGATGCTACATTTTGGATGGCACCAGCACGGTACGGCACCGAGGACACCAAGGTAGGTCTGCGGGATCATTCCAGCAGGCCCTGATATGTGACATCCATAGATATGCTTCCACTGGTGTTTCTGTAGACAGAGAAGCTCTGAGAAGAACTGCTTTCATTGGGACATTCCCGTGGAACTACAAAGCACAAGCACACTCTCAGTTTGCTGTTTTGGAAACACTCCAAAATGACATAGAGCAGAATGCAGAGCTGAGAACCTTTAAAAGCTTCATTTCCACAAGAGGAAGTGTCCTGCGCACTTTCAGAATTGTGAGATAAGCATTATCAAAATGAAGTTATGCAAATCGAAATAGTATTGGTTTTTCATCAAAACTAATGCAACAACAGCAATTGGAGATATACCAGACAACACACACAGGAACACGATATGGCATCAATGTCTAGGAGAAATTGTCCGCACAGAAATCCCATGGAATTGCGTAGAGCCAAAAGTCTAAAATTTTCACTTAACAAAGCCCTAGAAGTCCACATTACATACCTGATATTACCTGAGCAGTAGAGGTGAAGAAGTACAGTAAAAGAAACAGGAAGTACCATTTTCAGTTCCAAAGATATTGAAGGCCCAAAAGATAAGCTTTCAAACAACTAGACTGCAAAACGCTATCCAGACCATGGGTTGAAAATGGAGGTCAGGAAATCACTGAAAAACAACAGTGTCTCAGAATCACATAAGGCAGAATACCGGAAAAGGGGAAGAGAAAGTCTAAAGACGAGCCAAAAAATATCAGGAAACTCAATGGATGTGATAATATCAGGGCTAAAATTTAGTCGTAAGCAGACTAGATAATGCAGAGGGACGCGTGAATGACTGTGAAGACATGGGATCAGAAAAACCTCGGTCAGAAGCAGACATAGGAAAGCAAGTGCAAAGCAATGTAAACATTGCTGTTGAACCCTGGGTTAAGACAGGGCATGAAAGACTAGAATTCATAAGGGTCCCAGATGGAAAAGCAAGAGATAAGGAAACAAAAAGTGTCTGAAAATTTATCTGTAGAAAAATCAGACTGAAACTTCCTGAAAGCCAAGAAAGAATCATGTATGCGAATTCAGGAATTACACAGCATCCAAAGGAGGTGGAATCCCAATAGACCTACCAGCAGCTGTATGATTCAAATCAACAAAGCTCACGAATATCACAGTGATTTAAAATGCACCTGGAGGAAACAACATAGTCACAAGGAAACCTCCAGAGGGGTTTCAGCTGATATCTCGGCAGCAATATTGCAGGAGAGGGAGGAGTGCCAGGACACAGACCATATCCTGAATGGCCAAATGCTGCCACCTAGGGGAGCCTATGCCACATGACCGCCATTCCTAATAACGGCAGAGCTAGAAAATTCCACAAACCGGTAAATCTTAAAAGAATTCAGCAGTTCAAAACTTATCCTACAAGAATGGTTGAGAAATCTACCCTGAATAGAAAAGCAGCAAGATGAAATGGAAAGAAGAAACCATTATTGGAAATGCAAGAAGAGCATGAGTGGCAAAGAAGAAACAAGAAGAAGGCAAGGAGGACATCAAAACCCTAAAGATGGGAGAGGGAAGCAGGAAATCATAGGTGATTGGAAGCACTTTCTTAAGTGAATCAGCTTATTCGACACTCTGTTTCAAGCTTAAGGAGAGATGCATGGCCTGTCGTGTTTGCAATACAAGCGAGAAGCAGACCAACAAAGAATCAAACCAACAAACAAACACCAAAATGGTACGGTTGGCTGATATTTACCAAGGGAACCATGATTATTCAAAAGAAAATACTTAAGGTGATGTCAAGGATCATTCAGCATGCATCGACCCATTATCGCGGCTTGCATGTACTCAGCACACTTGTATTCGGAGGCGTGCATTCATATTCGTAAATTTTGATTCATAAGAACATATCGTGACCTAACCCTAATGCCGATTTGGAATCAAATGGATTCCTAGTCCGTGATGTAGACTTGTATGTCTTCCAACAGGATGAAGGAATGCCATATTCTAGGCTACGTAGAGAAGAATTGTAAGAAGCCTATAACAAAGGCAAGTAGCTCTGCCAAAGTGTACTAAAAGCAAAAGAGACTGACAGCAAAGTGCACATTGGGGTTGGTTTCATTTCTTGGAATTTCAGCCCCCATGAAACCAATGGATCCATGTCCTGAGAGTGCGGGTGTTTCAGCAGAAATCAGGCGACGCATATGTATTCCGGGTGTACGGATATTATAGGAACATAAGTCTCCTTTAGTGGGTCTCTGTGTACTGTGAACTGTTAGAAAGTTTAAAGATGTGTGAAACCGTCAACTGAAAAGGGACACACTTCCCTCCATTGTTACTGTGCATAGAGATCTGAACAAAAGGAAAGAGGGAAGAAGAAAGGCCCATGGGACGCTAGTGGGTAGAATCACATTTACCTTAGGAACCTCTCGTCGGATGCAGCCCCTCCCCCAACACTGACAGGATGCAGAAGCCATTGGGGATGGCAGTTAGCGGTTGGATTCCAGGTGGAATGTTGGTGTGTACCGTGAGGCTTGTTGTGGCTGTTGGATCCTAGGTAACCGGGCAGAGTTCTGTGGGTGGATCAGTGTGATGGAGGGGCTGCCGCCCTCTGTGGAGCTTGGCTTAGGTGTTTGGTCCGGGAAGCTGTGTAAGTTCGAGATACTGCTGCTGCCCAAAGACCTGAGGTCACAGGTCAGTTTCCAGAACCTGAAAGGGCAGACAGTGGAAGATCTGCCTGTCATCAGCTTACTGGTCAGGCTCCGAGGTACTTTCAGACTTGCCCAGTCCTGGTGAAGTCGACTTTAGGGGAGACACGAAGAGAAGCTGGCCGATAAGCTGGCTGCACGGATTGAGGAGAGATGCGAACACATGGATGAGAGATGTTCTGCTACAATGGAGAATACTGGCGTGGAGACAGCTGTAGAGGATACCAGGCTCAAAAGACATTCATGAGACATATTGAAACTCACTGATACAGGCAGAAACATACGGAGTTCCAACGTGGACTTGAGGAAGTTCCTCAATTCTCTTCTCCAATAACGGGTCCAAGGTCCCTGACGTCTGAAGGAGAAGAAATGGCAGAGATGATCAAAACGCTCCTGTTCTTGGAAGAGGTCGTGAGAATCCACACGTCCCAAGGGGCATTCCCAAGCCATTCAGACCAAAATTCAACAAGCCCAGGTAAGCCTTTTCCCAGGTTTGGGCCTAGCTAGTGAGCACTTGCCCTTGCCTCCCCTCCACTCAGGCATCCATTTTGAAGGATCAGTACCTGAGCTGCAATGAAGCCATTACGAGAAGAGCAAGCCCCTCGTAGAATCAGAGTTCCTCCAGCTTCACTCTCTGTGAACAACAGTGAACACCTTAAAGGTCAAATAGTCTCGGCTGAAATAGATAAAATTGAATACTTAGCTCACACCTAGAAACGATGTCCTTCCGCTAGATTCAGCAAATGTTGTGTTTCTGTCTTCCCTGGGGTGAAGGGAGTGTGGTAAGTGAGGGGAATCTTTGACTGAACATGAATCTGTATTAGGCTTCAGTTTTTCAAGACAGTGAAGGTAAATAGTACAAGTCAGAAAGTGAACTGAACTGTAAAAGTCGCCAATGACATTAAAGACACAGCTTATGTGGATCGTCTTTCACTTGAGTCAAGCCCCCGGGGGCACTATATCATGGGGGTGCAGACTTGGTTGCGTTAAATGGCTTTAAACTACAGGATCGGATGATTAAGCGTTCTCAACACTGATAGAAAAACACCTGGTTCTCAATAGACTAGCATAACTGCAGCAGAATTCTCCTAGCTAGAATGCCTCTAGGTGCTTTTGGATTCAAACCTAAATGTATATATTTGGTTTGTTTCCTCTTGTATTTTCCTAGAGAGGGATGTTACCCCTTGAAATGCCAACATTGGCCAGTAGGTGTCATTGGGATACAGGGCACCACATGCACAAGTGTATCCAAGGTTGGGGGTTATTCCATGTTTCCAAAAGTTATTTCATGGTTCCTGTTGGTTTCGGAGGCTTCAACCTTAAAGAGCTGACATGACCCCTTGAACAGTTTGGACTGCTAGTTTGCATTCTATCTGTCTAGCTTTTCCGTCGAGCTGACACAATGTTACCAAAATTGACAAGTCTGGCTTCTAGGTCGATTGAGTGTGTTTCAAAAAATAACTCCATTTTCGTATAACTCCCAAAACATGTAAATGAGTTCTGTTAAACTTCTTAAAGACTGCAAATGGGATATCAACACAATGTCAAAAGAGTTGTCTTCGGACAATCCCTCCCACCACGGCTGTATAGAAACAAAGAGCTAAGCAAATATCACATTTCTGTGAAATGTATCTGGATAGTGTTGATTCATCGATGCCCAGTTGGCAGAGAAGAAGTGCAACCTGCACTCACTCGCTCCCATGTACAGAGCAATGGAAACATCCACTCACCCAGTCCTTGGCATAGGACACTGGCCGAAGAGAGGTCTGTTACTCCCAAAGACAGGATGAGGCCTCAGGACACCTGGAAGCAGGAGAAGGCAAAGCAGGGAATGGAAACCAGTGCAGGTTCGGACCCCTGGTGATGGAGCAACGAGGGTGAAACTCTGTTTAACTTGGACGCACACTCTCAAGCGGACAGGAGACATGGGTTTGAAGGTGATGTGCTGAGATTTACAAGAGTGCACAGCAGATGCTTGGCTGAGAGAACTCAAAGATACCAGCGCAAAATATCCCCACAGTTAATTCTGAGACCAAGATCCCAGCTGCCAAATTTGAGGTAGCAGAGGCAATGGTCAGTGAGGCATAGAGCTACGGATGATGGCACACGCTGAGTCTCAGGGATCTGGAGTGCGTTGTGGGATGTGGTGGGTCGAATCAAGAGAGCAAACCGAACTGTGTACCGATAATAAATCAACCACACTGGTCACGCGGTTGCGATTACCGATATGTCCCATGGCCACACCCAGTACATCTGCAGGACCAGGGACCAATTGGGATTTTTGCCAATAGAGCACGTGTGGGGCTGAATCAGAGATATCGTGCATCTGGTCTGAGGGATCCAGGGGGCCTTGAATTTGAAATCAGAATGAAAAGCCTTAGGATATGCTACATTTATAACCTGGGCTGGGATTATGGTTTGGTTTGAGTCACAGGATGCGCAACAACTCTGTGGTTGCCTTCGTGCACCCGTGCCACAAGGATGAGAGGACAAGGAAGAGTGGTCCAAGTCCACAGCGCGAGAAGAGGAAGCATTCCCTTCAGCACTATCTCCCAAAAGCGGATGCTACATTTTGGATGGCACCGGCACGGTATGGCACCTAGGACAACAAGGAAGGTCTGCGGGATCATTCCAGCAGGCCCTGATATGTGACATCCATAGATATGCTTCCACTGGTGTTTCTGTAGACAGAGAAGCTCTGGAAAGAACTGATTTCATTGGGACATTCCCGTGGCAATAAAAAGCAGAAGAGCACTCTCAGTTTGCTCTTTTGGAAACACTCCAAAATGACATAGAGACGAATGCAGAGCTGAGAACTTTTAGAAGCTTCATTTCCACAAGAGGAAGTGTCCTGTGCACTTTCAGAAGTGTGAGATAAGTATAATCAAAATGAAGTTATGCTAATCGAAGTAGAATGGGTTGTTCATCACAACTAATGCAACACCAGCAATTGGAGATATACCAAACAACACACACAGGTACAGGTTATGGCATCAATGCCTAGGAGAAATTGTCCTCACAGAAATCCCATGGAATTGCGTAGAGACAAGAGTCTAAAATTTTCAATTAACAAAGCCCTAGAAGTCTACATTAGATACCTGATATTACCTGACCAGTAGAGATGAAGAAGAACAGTAAAAGAAACAGGAAGTACCATTTTCAGTTCCAAAGATATTGAAGGCGCAACAGATAAGCTTTCAAACAACTAGTCTGCAAAACGCTATCCAGAACAAGTGTTGAAAATGAAGGTCAGGAAAACACTGAAGAACACCAGTGTCTCAGAATCACAAAAGGCAGAATACCAGAAAAGGGGAAGAGAAAGTCTCAACACGAGCCAAAAATATCAGGAAACTCAATGGTTGTGATAATATCAGGGCTAGAATTCAGTCCTTAGCAGACTAGATAATGCAGAGGGACGCGTGAATGACTGTGAAGACAGGGGAAGAGAAAAACCTCGGTCAGAAGCAGACATAGGAAAGCAAGTGCAAACAAATGAAAACATTGCAGTTGAACCCTGGGTTAAGACAGGGCATGAAAGAATAGAAATCATGAGTCCCAGATGGAAAAGCAAGAGATAAAGAAACAAAAAGTGTCTGAAAATTTATCTGTAGAAAAATCAGACTGAAACTTGCTGAAAGCCAAGAAAGAATCATCTATGTGAATTCAGGAATTACACAGCATCCGAAGGAGGTGGAATCCCAATAGACCTACCAGCAGCTGTATGATTCAAATCAACAAAGTTCACGAATATCCGAGTGATTTAAAATGCACCTGGAGGAAACAACATAGTCACAAGGAAACCTCCAGAGGGGTTTCAGCTGATATCTCGGCAGCAATATTGCAGGACAGGGAGGAGTGCCAGGACACAGACCATATCCTGAATGGCCAAATGCTGCCACCTAGGGTAGCCTATGCCACATGAACACCATTTCAAATAACGGCAGAGCTAGAGAATTCTACAGACCGTCAAATCTTAAAAGAATTCAGCAGTTCAAAAGTTTTTCTAAAAGAAAGGTTGAGAAAACTCCCCTGAATAGAAAAGCAGCAAGATGGAATGGAAAGAAGAAACCATTATTGGAAATGCAAGAAGAGCATGTGTGGCAGAGAAGAAAGAAGAAGAACTTAAGGAAGACATCAAAACCCTAAAGATGGGAGAGGGAAGCAGGAAATCATAGGTGATTGGAGGCACTCTCTTTAGTGAATCAGCTTATTTGACTCTGTTTGAAGCGAAAGGAGAGATGCATGGCCTGACGTGTTTGCAAAACAAGCGAGAAGAAGACCAACAAAGAATCAAACCAACAAACAAGCACCAAAATGGTATGGTTGGCTGACATATACAAAGGGAACCATGATTATTCAAAAGAAAATACTCAAGGTGAGGTCAAGGGTCATTCAGAACGCATCGACCCAGTATCGTGGCTTGCATGTACTCAGCACACTTGTATTCGGAAATCAGAAGCGTGCATTCATATTCGTAAATTTTGATTCATAAGAGCATATCGTGACTTAACACTAATGCCGATTTGGAATCAAATGGATTCCTAGTCCGTGATGTAGACTTGTATGTCTTCCAACAGGATGAAGGAATGCCATATTCTAGGCTACGTAGAGAAGAAATGTAAGAAGCCTATAACAAAGGCAAGTAGCTCTGCCAAAGTGTACTAAGTGCAAAAGAGACCGACAGCAAAGTGCACATTGGGGTTGGTTTCATTTCTTGGAATTTCAGCTCCCATGAATCCAATGGATCCATGTCCTGAGAGTGTGGGTGTTTCAGCAGAAATCAGGCGACGCATATGTATTCCGGGTGTACGGATATTATAGGAACATAAGTCTCCTTTAGTGGGTCCCTGTGTACTGTGAACTGTTAGAAAGTTTAAAGACGTGTGAAACAATCAACTGAAAAGGGACACACTTCCCTCCATTGGTACGGTGCATAGAGCTCTGAACAAAAGGAAAGAGGGAAGAAGAAAGGCCCATGGGACACTAGTGGGTAGAATCACATTTACCTTAGGAACCTCTCGTCGGATGCAGCCCCTCCCCCAACACTGACAAGATGCAGCAGCCATTGGGGATGGCAGTTAGCGGTTGGATTCCAGGTGGAATGTTGGTGTGTACCGCGAGGCTTGTTGTGGCTGTTGGATCCTAGGTAACCGGGCAGAGTTCTGTGGGTGGATCAGTGTGATGGAGGGGCTGCCGCCCTCTGTGGAGCTTGGCTTAGGTGTTTGGTCCGGGAAGCTGTGTAAGTTCGAGATACTGCTGCTGCCCAAAGACCTGAGGTCACAGGTCAGTTTCCAGAACCTGAAAGGGCAGACAGTGGAAGATCTGCCTGTCATCAGCTTACTGGTCAGGCTCCGAGGTACTTTCAGACTTGCCCAGTCCTGGTGAAGTCGACTTTAGGGGAGACACGAAGAGAAGCTGGCCGATAAGCTGGCTGCACGGATTGAGGAGAGATGCGAACACATGGATGAGAGATGTTCTGCTACAATTGAGAATACTGGCATGGAGACAGCTGTAGAGGATACCAGGCTCAAAAGACATTCATGAGACATATTGAAACTCACTGATACAGGCAGAAACATAAGGAGTGCCAACGTGGACTTGAGGAAGTTCCTCAATTCTCTTCTCCAAGAACGGGTCCAAGGTCCCTGACGTCTGAAGGAGAAGAAATGGCAGAGATGATCAAAACGCTCCTGTTCTTGGAAGAGGTCGTGAGAATACACACGTCCCAAGGAGCATTCCCAAGCCATTCAGACCAAAATTCAACAAGCCCAGGTAAGCCTTTTCCCAGGTTTGGGCCTAGCTAGTGAGCACTTGCCCTTGCCTCCCCTCCACTCAGGCATCCATTTTGAAGGATCAGTACCTGAGCTGCAATGAAGCCATTACGAGAAGAGCAAGCCCCTCGTAGAATCAGAGTTCCTCCAGCTTCACTCTCTGTGAACAACAGTGAACACCTTAAAGGTCAAATAGTCTCGGCTGAAATAGATAAAATTGAATACTTAGCTCACACCTAGAAACGATGTCCTTCCGCTAGATTCAGCAAATGTTGTGTTTCTGTCTTCCCTGGGGTGAAGGGAGTGTGGTAAGTGAGGGGAATCTTTGACTGAACATGAATCTGTATTAGGCTTCAGTTTTTCAAGACAGTGAAGGTAAATAGTACAAGTCAGAAAGTGAACTGAACTGTAAAAGTCGCCAATGACATTAAAGACACAGCTTATGTGGATCGTCTTTCACTTGAGTCAAGCCCCCGGGGGCACTATATCATGGGGGTGCAGACTTGGTTGCGTTAAATGGCTTTAAACTACAGGATCGGATGATTAAGCGTTCTCAACACTGATAGAAAAACACCTGGTTCTCAATAGACTAGCATAACTGCAGCAGGATTCTCCTAGCTAGAATGCCTCTAGGTGCTTTTGGATTCAAACCTAAATGTATATATTTGGTTTGTTTCCTCTTGTATTTTCCGAGAGAGGGATGTTACCCCTTGAAATGCCAACATTGGCCAGTAGGTGTCATTGGGATACAGGGCACCACATGCACAAGTGTATCCAAGGTTGGGGGTTATTCCATGTTTCCAAAAGTTATTTCATGGTTCCTGTTGGTTTCGGAGGCTTCAACCTTAAAGAGCTGACATGACCCCTTGAACAGTTTGGACTGCTAGTTTGCATTCTATCTGTCTAGCTTTTCCGTCGAGCTGACACAATGTTACCAAAATTGACAAGTCTGGCTTCTAGGTCGATTGAGTGTGTTTCAAAAAATAACTCCATTTTCGTATAACTCCCAAAACATGTAAATGAGTTCTGTTAAACTTCTTAAAGACTGCAAATGGGATATCAACACAATGTCAAAAGAGTTGTCTTCGGACAATCCCTCCCACCACGGCTGTATAGAAACAAAGAGCTAAGCAAATATCACATTTCTGTGAAATGTATCTGGATAGTGTTGATTCATCGATGCCCAGTTGGCAGAGAAGAAGTGCAACCTGCACTCACTCGCTCCCATGTACAGAGCAATGGAAACATCCACTCACCCAGCCCTTAGCATAGGACACTGGCCGAAGAGAGGTCTGTTACTCCCAAAGACAGGATGAGGCCTCAGGACACCTGGAAGCAGGAGAAGGCAAAGCAGGGAATGGAAACCAGTGCAGGTTCGGACCCCTGGTGATGGAGCAACGAGGGTGAAACTCTGTTTAACTTGGACGCACACTCTCAAGCGGACAGGAGACATGGGTTTGAAGGTGATGTGCTGAGATTTACAAGAGTGCACAGCAGATGCTTGGCTGAGAGAACTCAAAGATACCAGCGCAAAATATCCCCACAGTTAATTCTGAGACCAAGATCCCAGCTGCCAAATTTGAGGTAGCAGAGGCAATGGTCAGTGAGGCATAGAGCTACGGATGATGGCACACGCTGAGTCTCAGGGATCTGGAGTGCGTTGTGGGATGTGGTGGGTCGAATCAAGAGAGCAAACCGAACTGTGTACCGATAATAAATCAACCACACTGGTCACGCGGTTGCGATTACCGATATGTCCCATGGCCACACCCAGTACATCTGCAGGACCAGGGACCAATTGGGATTTTTGCCAATAGAGCACGTGTGGGGCTGAATCAGAGATATCGTGCATCTGGTCTGAGGGATCCAGGGGGCCTTGAATTTGAAATCAGAATGAAAAGCCTTAGGATATGCTACATTTATAACCTGGGCTGGGATTATGGTTTGGTTTGAGTCACAGGATGCGCAACAACTCTGTGGTTGCCTTCGTGCACCCGTGCCACAAGGATGAGAGGACAAGGAAGAGTGGTCCATGTCCACAGCGCGAGAAGAGGAAGCATTCCCTTCAGCACTATCTCCCAAAAGCGGATGCTACATTTTGGACGGCACCGGCACGGTATGGCACCTAGGACAACAAGGAAGGTCTGCGGGATCATTCCAGCAGGCCCTGATATGTGACATCCATAGATATGCTTCCACTGGTGTTTCTGTAGACAGAGAAGCTCTGGAAAGAACTGATTTCATTGGGACATTCCCGTGGCAATAAAAAGCAGAAGAGCACTCTCAGTTTGCTCTTTTGGAAACACTCCAAAATGACATAGAGACGAATGCAGAGCTGAGAACTTTTAGAAGCTTCATTTCCACAAGAGGAAGTGTCCTGTGCACTTTCAGAAGTGTGAGATAAGTATAATCAAAATGAAGTTATGCTAATCGAAGTAGAATGGGTTGTTCATCACAACTAATGCAACACCAGCAATTGGAGATATACCAAACAACACACACAGGTACAGGTTATGGCATCAATGCCTAGGAGAAATTGTCCTCACAGAAATCCCATGGAATTGCGTAGAGACAAGAGTCTAAAATTTTCAATTAACAAAGCCCTAGAAGTCTACATTAGATACCTGATATTACCTGACCAGTAGAGATGAAGAAGAACAGTAAAAGAAACAGGAAGTACCATTTTCAGTTCCAAAGATATTGAAGGCGCAACAGATAAGCTTTCAAACAACTAGTCTGCAAAACGCTATCCAGAACAAGTGTTGAAAATGAAGGTCAGGAAAACACTGAAGAACACCAGTGTCTCAGAATCACAAAAGGCAGAATACCAGAAAAGGGGAAGAGAAAGTCTCAACACGAGCCAAAAATATCAGGAAACTCAATGGTTGTGATAATATCAGGGCTAGAATTCAGTCCTTAGCAGACTAGATAATGCAGAGGGACGCGTGAATGACTGTGAAGACAGGGGAAGAGAAAAACCTCGGTCAGAAGCAGACATAGGAAAGCAAGTGCAAACAAATGAAAACATTGCAGTTGAACCCTGGGTTAAGACAGGGCATGAAAGAATAGAAATCATGAGTCCCAGATGGAAAAGCAAGAGATAAAGAAACAAAAAGTGTCTGAAAATTTATCTGTAGAAAAATCAGACTGAAACTTGCTGAAAGCCAAGAAAGAATCATCTATGTGAATTCAGGAATTACACAGCATCCGAAGGAGGTGGAATCCCAATAGACCTACCAGCAGCTGTATGATTCAAATCAACAAAGTTCACGAATATCCGAGTGATTTAAAATGCACCTGGAGGAAACAACATAGTCACAAGGAAACCTCCAGAGGGGTTTCAGCTGATATCTCGGCAGCAATATTGCAGGACAGGGAGGAGTGCCAGGACACAGACCATATCCTGAATGGCCAAATGCTGCCACCTAGGGTAGCCTATGCCACATGAACACCATTTCAAATAACGGCAGAGCTAGAGAATTCTACAGACCGTCAAATCTTAAAAGAATTCAGCAGTTCAAAAGTTTTTCTAAAAGAAAGGTTGAGAAAACTCCCCTGAATAGAAAAGCAGCAAGATGGAATGGAAAGAAGAAACCATTATTGGAAATGCAAGAAGAGCATGTGTGGCAGAGAAGAAAGAAGAAGAACTTAAGGAAGACATCAAAACCCTAAAGATGGGAGAGGGAAGCAGGAAATCATAGGTGATTGGAAGCACTCTCTTTAGTGAATCAGCTTATTTGACTCTGTTTGAAGCGAAAGGAGAGATGCATGGCCTGACGTGTTTGCAAAACAAGCGAGAAGAAGACCAACAAAGAATCAAACCAACAAACAAGCACCAAAATGGTATGGTTGGCTGACATATACAAAGGGAACCATGATTATTCAAAAGAAAATACTCAAGGTGAGGTCAAGGGTCATTCAGAACGCATCGACCCAGTATCGTGGCTTGCATGTACTCAGCACACTTGTATTCGGAAATCAGAAGCGTGCATTCATATTCGTAAATTTTGATTCATAAGAGCATATCGTGACTTAACACTAATGCCGATTTGGAATCAAATGGATTCCTAGTCCGTGATGTAGACTTGTATGTCTTCCAACAGGATGAAGGAATGCCATATTCTAGGCTACGTAGAGAAGAAATGTAAGAAGCCTATAACAAAGGCAAGTAGCTCTGCCAAAGTGTACTAAGTGCAAAAGAGACCGACAGCAAAGTGCACATTGGGGTTGGTTTCATTTCTTGGAATTTCAGCTCCCATGAATCCAATGGATCCATGTCCTGAGAGTGTGGGTGTTTCAGCAGAAATCAGGCGACGCATATGTATTCCGGGTGTACGGATATTATAGGAACATAAGTCTCCTTTAGTGGGTCCCTGTGTACTGTGAACTGTTAGAAAGTTTAAAGACGTGTGAAACAATCAACTGAAAAGGGACACACTTCCCTCCATTGGTACGGTGCATAGAGCTCTGAACAAAAGGAAAGAGGGAAGAAGAAAGGCCCATGGGACGCTAGTGGGTAGAATCACATTTACCTTAGGAACCTCTCGTCGGATGCAGCCCCTCCCCCAACACTGACAAGATGCAGCAGCCATTGGGGATGGCAGTTAGCGGTTGGATTCCAGGTGGAATGTTGGTGTGTACCGCGAGGCTTGTTGTGGCTGTTGGATCCTAGGTAACCGGGCAGAGTTCTGTGGGTGGATCAGTGTGATGGAGGGGCTGCCGCCCTCTGTGGAGCTTGGCTTAGGTGTTTGGTCCGGGAAGCTGTGTAAGTTCGAGATACTGCTGCTGCCCAAAGACCTGAGGTCACAGGTCAGTTTCCAGAACCTGAAAGGGCAGACAGTGGAAGATCTGCCTGTCATCAGCTTACTGGTCAGGCTCCGAGGTACTTTCAGACTTGCCCAGTCCTGGTGAAGTCGACTTTAGGGGAGACACGAAGAGAAGCTGGCCGATAAGCTGGCTGCACGGATTGAGGAGAGATGCGAACACATGGATGAGAGATGTTCTGCTACAATTGAGAATACTGGCATGGAGACAGCTGTAGAGGATACCAGGCTCAAAAGACATTCATGAGACATATTGAAACTCACTGATACAGGCAGAAACATAAGGAGTGCCAACGTGGACTTGAGGAAGTTCCTCAATTCTCTTCTCCAAGAACGGGTCCAAGGTCCCTGACGTCTGAAGGAGAAGAAATGGCAGAGATGATCAAAACGCTCCTGTTCTTGGAAGAGGTCGTGAGAATACACACGTCCCAAGGAGCATTCCCAAGCCATTCAGACCAAAATTCAACAAGCCCAGGTAAGCCTTTTCCCAGGTTTGGGCCTAGCTAGTGAGCACTTGCCCTTGCCTCCCCTCCACTCAGGCATCCATTTTGAAGGATCAGTACCTGAGCTGCAATGAAGCCATTACGAGAAGAGCAAGCCCCTCGTAGAATCAGAGTTCCTCCAGCTTCACTCTCTGTGAACAACAGTGAACACCTTAAAGGTCAAATAGTCTCGGCTGAAATAGATAAAATTGAATACTTAGCTCACACCTAGAAACGATGTCCTTCCGCTAGATTCAGCAAATGTTGTGTTTCTGTCTTCCCTGGGGTGAAGGGAGTGTGGTAAGTGAGGGGAATCTTTGACTGAACATGAATCTGTATTAGGCTTCAGTTTTTCAAGACAGTGAAGGTAAATAGTACAAGTCAGAAAGTGAACTGAACTGTAAAAGTCGCCAATGACATTAAAGACACAGCTTATGTGGATCGTCTTTCACTTGAGTCAAGCCCCCGGGGGCACTATATCATGGGGGTGCAGACTTGGTTGCGTTAAATGGCTTTAAACTACAGGATCGGATGATTAAGCGTTCTCAACACTGATAGAAAAACACCTGGTTCTCAATAGACTAGCATAACTGCAGCAGGATTCTCCTAGCTAGAATGCCTCTAGGTGCTTTTGGATTCAAACCTAAATGTATATATTTGGTTTGTTTCCTCTTGTATTTTCCTAGAGAGGGATGTTACCCCTTGAAATGCCAACATTGGCCAGTAGGTGTCATTGGGATACAGGGCACCACATGCACAAGTGTATCCAAGGTTGGGGGGTATTCCATGTTTCCAAAAGTTATTTCATGGTTCCTGTTGGTTTCGGAGGCTTCAACCTTAAAGAGCTGACATGACCCCTTGAACAGTTTGGACTGCTAGTTTGCATTCTATCTGTCTAGCTTTTCCGTCGAGCTGACACAATGTTACCAAAATTGACAAGTCTGGCTTCTAGGTCGATTGAGTGTGTTTCAAAAAATAACTCCATTTTCGTATAACTCCCAAAACATGTAAATGAGTTCTGTTAAACTTCTTAAAGACTGCAAATGGGATATCAACACAATGTCAAAAGAGTTGTCTTCGGACAATCCCTCCCACCAGGGCTGTATAGAAACAAAGAGCTAAGCAAATATCACATTTCTGTGAAATGTATCTGGATAGTGTTGATTCATCGATGCCCAGTTGGCAGAGAAGAAGTGCAACCTGCACTCACTCGCTCCCATGTACAGAGCAATGGAAACATCCACTCACCCAGCCCTTAGCATAGGACACTGGCCGAAGAGAGGTCTGTTACTCCCAAAGACAGGATGAGGCCTCAGGACACCTGGAAGCAGGAGAATGCAAAGCAGGGAATGGAAACCAGTGCAGGTTCGGAGCCCTG
Organism: Vicugna pacos; assembly: GCF_048564905.1. Classification (NCBI taxonomy): domain Eukaryota; kingdom Metazoa; phylum Chordata; class Mammalia; order Artiodactyla; family Camelidae; genus Vicugna; species Vicugna pacos. The sequence goes on from NW_027328739.1 coordinate 1,717,329, forward strand.
GTGATGGAGCAACGAGGGTGAAACTCTGTTTAACTTGGACGCACACTCTCAAGCGGACAGGAGACATGGGTTTGAAGGTGATGTGCTGAGATTTACAAGAGTGCACAGCAGATGCTTGGCTGAGAGAACTCAAAGAAACCAGCGCAAAATATCCCCACAGTTAATTCTGAGACCAAGATCCCAGCTGCCAAATTTGAGGTAGCAGAGGCAACGGTCAGTGAGGCATAGAGCTACGGATGATGGCACACGCTGAGTCTCAGGGATCTGGAGTGCGTTGTGGGATGTGGTGGGTCGAATCAAGAGAGCAAACCGAACTGTGTACCGATAATAAATCAACCACACTGGTCGCGCGGTTGCGATTACCGATATGTCCCATGGCCACACCCAGTACATCTGCAGGACCAGGGACCAATTGGGATTTTTGCCAATAGAGCACGTGTGGGGCTGAATCAGAGATATCGTGCATCTGGTCTGAGGGATCCAGGGGGCCTTGAATTTGAAATCAGAATGAAAAGCCTTAGGATATGCTACATTCATAACCTGGGCTGGGATTATGGTTTGGTTTGAGTCACAGGATGCGCAACAACTCTGTGGTTGCCTTCGTGCACCCGTGCCACAAGTATGAGAGGACAAGGAATAGTGGTCCAAGTCCACAGCGCGAGAAGAGGAAGCATTCCCTTCAGCACTATCTCCCAAAAGCGGATGCTACATTTTGGATGGCACCGGCACGGTATGGCACCTAGGACAACAAGGAAGGTCTGCGGGATCATTCCAGCAGGCCCTGATATGTGACATCCATAGATATGCTTCCACTGGTGTTTCTGTAGACAGAGAAGCTCTGGAAAGAACTGATTTCATTGGGACATTCCCGTGGCAATAAAAAGCAGAAGAGCACTCTCAGTTTGCTCTTTTGGAAACACTCCAAAATGACATAGAGACGAATGCAGAGCTGAGAACTTTTAGAAGCTTCATTTCCACAAGAGGAAGTGTCCTGTGCACTTTCAGAAGTGTGAGATAAGTATAATCAAAATGAAGTTATGCTAATCGAAGTAGAATGGGTTGTTCATCACAACTAATGCAACACCAGCAATTGGAGATATACCAAACAACACACACAGGTACAGGTTATGGCATCAATGCCTAGGAGAAATTGTCCTCACAGAAATCCCATGGAATTGCGTAGAGACAAGAGTCTAAAATTTTCAATTAACAAAGCCCTAGAAGTCTACATTAGATACCTGATATTACCTGACCAGTAGAGATGAAGAAGAACAGTAAAAGAAACAGGAAGTACCATTTTCAGTTCCAAAGATATTGAAGGCGCAACAGATAAGCTTTCAAACAACTAGTCTGCAAAACGCTATCCAGAACAAGTGTTGAAAATGAAGGTCAGGAAAACACTGAAGAACACCAGTGTCTCAGAATCACAAAAGGCAGAATACCAAAAAGGGGAAGAGAAAGTCTCAACACGAGCCAAAAATATCAGGAAACTCAATGGTTGTGATAATATCAGGGCTAGAATTCAGTCCTTAGCAGACTAGATAATGCAGAGGGACGCGTGAATGACTGTGAAGACAGGGGAAGAGAAAAACCTCGGTCAGAAGCAGACATAGGAAAGCAAGTGCAAACAAATGAAAACATTGCAGTTGAACCCTGGGTTAAGACAGGGCATGAAAGAATAGAAATCATGAGTCCCAGATGGAAAAGCAAGAGATAAAGAAACAAAAAGTGTCTGAAAATTTATCTGTAGAAAAATCAGACTGAAACTTGCTGAAAGCCAAGATAGAATCATCTATGCGAATTCAGGAATTACACAGCATCCGAAGGAGGTGGAATCCCAATAGACCTACCAGCAGCTGTATGATTCAAATCAACAAAGTTCACGAATATCCGAGTGATTTAAAATGCACCTGGAGGAAACAACATAGTCACAAGGAAACCCCCAGAGGGGTTTCAGCAGATATCTCGGCAGCAATATTGCAGGACAGGGAGGAGTGCCAGGACACAGACCATATCCTGAATGGCCAAATGCTGCCACCTAGGGTAGCCTATGCCACATGAACACCATTTCAAATAACGGCAGAGCTAGAGAATTCTACAGACCGGCAAATCTTAAAAGAATTCAGCAGTTCAAAAGTTTTTCTAAAAGAAAGGTTGAGAAAACTCCCCTGAATAGAAAAGCAGCAAGATGGAATGGAAAGAAGAAACCATTATTGGAAATGCAAGAAGAGCATGTGTGGCAGAGAAGAAAGAAGAATAACTTAAGGAGGACATCAAAACCCTAAAGATGGGAGAGGGAAGCAGGAAATCATAGGTGATTGGAAGCACTCTCTTAAGTGAATCAGCTTATTTGACTCTGTTTGAAGCGAAAGGAGAGATGCATGGCCTGACGTGTTTGCAAAACAAGCGAGAAGAAGACCAACAAAGAATCAAACCAACAAACAAGCACCAAAATGGTATGGTTGGCTGACATATACAAAGGGAACCATGATTATTCAAAAGAAAATACTCAAGGTGAGGTCAAGGGTCATTCAGAACGCATCGACCCAGTATAGTGGCTTGCATGTACTCAGCACACTTGTATTCGGAAATCAGAAGCGTGCATTCATATTCGTAAATTTTGATTCATAAGAGCATATCGTGACTTAACACTAATGCCGATTTGGAATCAAATGGATTCCTAGTCCGTGATGTAGACTTGTATGTCTTCCAACAGGATGAAGGAATGCCATATTCTAGGCTACGTAGAGAAGAAATGTAAGAAGCCTATAACAAAGGCAAGTAGCTCTGCCAAAGTGTACTAAGTGCAAAAGAGACCGACAGCAAAGTGCACATTGGGGTTGGTTTCATTTCTTGGAATTTCAGCTCCCATGAATCCAATGGATCCATGTCCTGAGAGTGTGGGTGTTTCAGCAGAAATCAGGCGACGCATATGTATTCCGGGTGTACGGATATTATAGGAACATAAGTCTCCTTTAGTGGGTCCCTGTGTACTGTGAACTGTTAGAAAGTTTAAAGACGTGTGAAACCATCAACTGAAAAGGGATACAATTCCCTCCATTGGTACGGTGCATAGAGCTCTGAACAAAAGGAAAGAGGGAAGAAGAAAGGCCCATGGGACGCTAGTGGGTAGAATCACATTTACCTTAGGAACCTCTCGTCGGATGCAGCCCCTCCCCCAACACTGACAAGATGCAGCAGCCATTGGGGATGGCAGTTAGCGGTTGGATTCCAGGTGGAATGTTGGTGTTTACCGCGAGGCTTGTTGTGGCTGTTGGATCCTAGGTAACCGGGCAGAGTTCTGTGGGTGGATCAGTGTGATGGAGGGGCTGCCGCCCTCTGTGGAGCTTGGCTTAGGTGTTTGGTCCGGGAAGCTGTGTAAGTTTGAGATACTGCTGCTGCCCAAAGACCTGAGGTCACAGGTCAGTTTCCAGAACCTGAAAGGGCAGACAGTGGAAGATCTGCCTGTCATCAGCTTACTGGTCAGGCTCCGAGGTACTTTCAGACTTGCCCAGTCCTGGTGAAGTCGACTTTAGGGGAGACACGAAGAGAAGCTGGCCGATAAGCTGGCTGCACGGATTGAGGAGAGATGCGAACACATGGATGAGAGATGTTCTGCTACAATGGAGAATACTGGCGTGGAGACAGCTGTAGAGGATACCAGGCTCAAAAGACATTCATGAGACATATTGAAACTCACTGATACAGGCAGAAACATACGGAGTTCCAACGTGGACTTGAGGAAGTTCCTCAATTCTCTTCTCCAAGAACGGGTCCAAGGTCCCTGACGTCTGAAGGAGAAGAAATGGCAGAGATGATCAAAACGCTCCTGTTCTTGGAAGAGGTCGTGAGAATCCACACGTCCCAAGGGGCATTCCCAAGCCATTCAGACCAAAATTCAACAAGCCCAGGTAAGCCTTTTCCCAGGTTTGGGCCTAGCTAGTGAGCACTTGCCCTTGCCTCCCCTCCACTCAGGCATCCATTTTGAAGGATCAGTACCTGAGCTGCAATGAAGCCATTACGAGAAGAGCAAGCCCCTCGTAGAATCAGAGTTCCTCCAGCTTCACTCTCTGTGAACAACAGTGAACACCTTAAAGGTCAAATAGTCTCGGCTGAAATAGATAAAATTGAATACTTAGCTCACACCTAGAAACGATGTCCTTCCGCTAGATTCAGCAAATGTTGTGTTTCTGTCTTCCCTGGGGTGAAGGGAGTGTGGTAAGTGAGGGGAATCTTTGACTGAACATGAATCTGTAATAGGCTTCAGTTTTTCAAGACAGTGAAGGTAAATAGTACAAGTCAGAAAGTGAACTGAACTGTAAAAGTCGCCAATGACATTAAAGACACAGCTTATGTGGATCGTCTTTCACTTGAGTCAAGCCCCCGGGGGCACTATATCATGGGGGTGCAGACTTGGTTGCGTTAAATGGCTTTAAACTACAGGATCGGATGATTAAGCGTTCTCAACACTGATAGAAAAACACCTGGTTCTCAATAGACTAGCATAACTGCAGCAGGATTCTCCTAGCTAGAATGCCTCTAGGTGCTTTTGGATTCAAACCTAAATGTATATATTTGGTTTGTTTCCTCTTGTATTTTCCTAGAGAGGGATGTTACCCCTTGAAATGCCAACATTGGCCAGTAGGTGTCATTGGGATACAGGGCACCACATGCACAAGTGTATCCAAGGTTGGGGGTTATTCCATGTTTCCAAAAGTTATTTCATGGTTCCTGTTGGTTTCGGAGGCTTCAACCTTAAAGAGCTGACATGACCCCTTGAACAGTTTGGACTGCTAGTTTGCATTCTATCTGTCTAGCTTTTCCGTCGAGCTGACACAATGTTACCAAAATTGACAAGTCTGGCTTCTAGGTCGATTGAGTGTGTTTCAAAAAATAACTCCATTTTCGTATAACTCCCAAAACATGTAAATGAGTTCTGTTAAACTTCTTAAAGACTGCAAATGGGATATCAACACAATGTCAAAAGAGTTGTCTTCGGACAATCCCTCCCACCACGGCTGTATAGAAACAAAGAGCTAAGCAAATATCACATTTCTGTGAAATGTATCTGGATAGTGTTGATTCATCGATGCCCAGTTGGCAGAGAAGAAGTGCAACCTGCACTCACTCACTCCCATGTACAGAGCAATGGAAACATCCACTCACCCAGCCCTTAGCATAGGACACTGGCCGAAGAGAGGTCTGTTACTCCCAAAGACAGGATGAGGCCTCAGAACACGTGGAATCAGGAGAAGGCAATGCAGGGAATGGAAACCAGTGCAGGTTCGGACCCCTGGTGATGGAGCAACGAGGGTGAAACTCTGTTTAACTTGGACGCACACTCTCAAGCGGACAGGAGACATGGGTTTGAAGGTGATGTGCTGAGATTTACAAGAGTGCACAGCAGATGCTTGGCTGAGAGAACTCAAAGAAACCAGCGCAAAATATCCCCACAGTTAATTCTGAGACCAAGATCCCAGCTGCCAAATTTGAGGTAGCAGAGGCAACGGTCAGTGAGGCATAGAGCTACGGATGATGGCACACGCTGAGTCTCAGGGATCTGGAGTGCGTTGTGGGATGTGGTGGGTCGAATCAAGAGAGCAAACCGAACTGTGTACCGATAATAAATCAACCACACTGGTCGCGCGGTTGCGATTACCGATATGTCCCATGGCCACACCCAGTACATCTGCAGGACCAGGGACCAATTGGGATTTTTGCCAATAGAGCACGTGTGGGGCTGAATCAGAGATATCGTGCATCTGGTCTGAGGGATCCAGGGGGCCTTGAATTTGAAATCAGAATGAAAAGCCTTAGGATATGCTACATTCATAACCTGGGCTGGGATTATGGTTTGGTTTGAGTCACAGGATGCGCAACAACTCTGTGGTTGCCTTCGTGCACCCGTGCCACAAGTATGAGAGGACAAGGAATAGTGGTCCAAGTCCACAGCGCGAGAAGAGGAAGCATTCCCTTCAGCACTATCTCCCAAAAGCGGATGCTACATTTTGGATGGCACCGGCACGGTATGGCACCTAGGACAACAAGGAAGGTCTGCGGGATCATTCCAGCAGGCCCTGATATGTGACATCCATAGATATGCTTCCACTGGTGTTTCTGTAGACAGAGAAGCTCTGGAAAGAACTGATTTCATTGGGACATTCCCGTGGCAATAAAAAGCAGAAGAGCACTCTCAGTTTGCTGTTTTGGAAACACTCCAAAATGACATAGAGACGAATGCAGAGCTGAGAACTTTTAGAAGCTTCATTTCCACAAGAGGAAGTGTCCTGTGCACTTTCAGAAGTGTGAGATAAGTATAATCAAAATGAAGCTATGCTAATCGAAGTAGAATGGGTTGTTCATCACAACTAATGCAACACCAGCAATTGGAGATATACCAAACAACACACACAGGTACAGGTTATGGCATCAATGCCTAGGAGAAATTGTCCTCACAGAAATCCCATGGAATTGCCTAGAGACAAGAGTCTAAAATTTTCAATTAACAAAGCCCTAGAAGTCTACATTAGATACCTGATATTACCTGACCAGTAGAGATGAAGAAGAACAGTAAAAGAAACAGGAAGTACCATTTTCAGTTCCAAAGATATTGAAGGCGCAAAAGATAAGCTTTCAAACAACTAGTCTGCAAAACGCTATCCAGAACAAGTGTTGAAAATGAAGGTCAGGAAAACACTGAAGAACACCAGTGTCTCAGAATCACAAAAGGCAGAATACCAGAAAAGGGGAAGAGAAAGTCTCAACACGAGCCAAAAATATCAGGAAACTCAATGGTTGTGATAATATCAGGGCTAACATTCAGTCCTTAGCAGACTAGATAATGCAGAGGGACGCGTGAATGACTGTGAAGACAGGGGAAGAGAAAAACCTCGGTCAGAAGCAGACATAGGAAAGCAAGTGCAAACAAATGAAAACATTGCAGTTGAACCCTGGGTTAAGACAGGGCATGAAAGAATAGAAATCATGAGTCCCAGATGGAAAAGCAAGAGATAAAGAAACAAAAAGTGTCTGAAAATTTATCTGTAGAAAAATCAGACTGAAACTTGCTGAAAGCCAAGAAAGAATCATCTATGTGAATTCAGGAATTACACAGCATCCGAAGGAGGTGGAATCCCAATAGACCTACCAGCAGCTGTATGATTCAAATCAACAAAGTTCACGAATATCCGAGTGATTTAAAATGCACCTGGAGGAAACAACATAGTCACAAGGAAACCTCCAGAGGGGTTTCAGCTGATATCTCGGCAGCAATATTGCAGGACAGGGAGGAGTGCCAGGACACAGACCATATCCTGAATGGCCAAATGCTGCCACCTAGGGTAGCCTATGCCACATGAACACCATTTCAAATAACGGCAGAGCTAGAGAATTCTACAGACCGGCAAATCTTAAAAGAATTCAGCAGTTCAAAAGTTTTTCTAAAAGAAAGGTTGAGAAAACTCCCCTGAATAGAAAAGCAGCAAGATGGAATGGAAAGAAGAAACCATTATTGGAAATGTAAGAAGAGCATGTGTGGCAGAGAAGAAAGAAGAAGAACTTAAGGAGGACATCAAAACCCTAAAGATGGGAGAGGGGAGCAGGAAATCATAGGTGATTGGAAGCACTCTCTTAAGTGAATCAGCTTATTTGACTCTGTTTGAAGCGAAAGGAGAGATGCATGGCCTGACGTGTTTGCAAAACAAGCGAGAAGAAGACCAACAAAGAATCAAACCAACAAACAAGCACCAAAGTGGTATGGTTGGCTGACATATACAAAGGGAACCATGATTATTCAAAAGAAAATACTCAAGGTGAGGTCAAGGGTCATTCAGAACGCATCGACCCAGTATCGTGGCTTGCATGTACTCAGCACACTTGTATTCGGAAATCAGAAGTGTGCATTCATATTCGTAAATTTTGATTCATAAGAGCATATCGTGACCTAACACTAATGCCGATTTGGGATCAAATGGATTCCTAGTCCGTGATGTAGACTTGTATGTCTTCCAACAGGATGAAGGAATGCCATATTCTAGGCTACGTAGAGAAGAAATGTAAGAAGCCTATAACAAAGGCAAGTAGCTCTGCCAAAGTGTACTAAGTGCAAAAGAGACCGACAGCAAAGTGCACATTGGGGTTGGTTTCATTTCTTGGAATTTCAGCTCCCATGAATCCAATGGATCCATGTCCTGAGAGTGTGGGTGTTTCAGCAGAAATCAGGCGACGCATATGTATTCCGGGTGTACGGATATTATAGGAACATAAGTCTCCTTTAGTGGGTCCCTGTGTACTGTGAACTGTTAGAAAGTTTAAAGACGTGTGAAACCATCAACTGAAAAGGGATACACTTCCCTCCATTGGTACGGTGCATAGAGCTCTGAACAAAAGGAAAGAGGTAAGAAGAAAGGCCCATGGGACGCTAGTGGGTAGAATCACATTTACCTTAGGAACCTCTCGTCGGATGCAGCCCCTCCCCCAACACTGACAAGATGCAGCAGCCATTGGGGATGGCAGTTAGCGGTTGGATTCCAGGTGGAATGTTGGTGTTTACCGCGAGGCTTGTTGTGGCTGTTGGATCCTAGGTAACCGGGCAGAGTTCTGTGGGTGGATCAGTGTGATGGAGGGGCTGCCGCCCTCTGTGGAGCTTGGCTTAGGTGTTTGGTCCGGGAAGCTGTGTAAGTTCGAGATACTGCTGCTGCCCAAAGACCTGAGGTCACAGGTCAGTTTCCAGAACCTGAAAGGGCAGACAGTGGAAGATCTGCCTGTCATCAGCTTACTGGTCAGGCTCCGAGGTACTTTCAGACTTGCCCAGTCCTGGTGAAGTCGACTTTAGGGGAGACACGAAGAGAAGCTGGCCGATAAGCTGGCTGCACGGATTGAGGAGAGATGCGAACACATGGATGAGAGATGTTCTGCTACAATGGAGAATACTGGTGTGGAGACAGCTGTAGAGGATACCAGGCTCAAAAGACATTCATGAGACATATTGAAACTCACTGATACAGGCAGAAACATACGGAGTGCCAACGTGGACTTGAGGAAGTTCCTCAATTCTCTTCTCCAAGAACGGGTCCAAGGTCCCTGACGTCTGAAGGAGAAGAAATGGCAGAGATGATCAAAACGCTCCTGTTCTTGGAAGAGGTCGTGAGAATCCACACGTCCCAAGGGGCATTCCCAAGCCATTCAGACCAAAATTCAACAAGCCCAGGTAAGCCTTTTCCCAGGTTTGGGCCTAGCTAGTGAGCACTTGCCCTTGCCTCCCCTCCACTCAGGCATCCATTTTGAAGGATCAGTACCTGAGCTGCAATGAAGCCATTACGAGAAGAGCAAGCCCCTCGTAGAATCAGAGTTCCTCCAGCTTCACTCTCTGTGAACAACAGTGAACACCTTAAAGGTCAAATAGTCTCGGCTGAAATAGATAAAATTGAATACTTAGCTCACACCTAGAAACGATGTCCTTCCGCTAGATTCAGCAAATGTTGTGTTTCTGTCTTCCCTGGGGTGAAGGGAGTGTGGTAAGTGAGGGGAATCTTTGACTGAACATGAATCTGTATTAGGCTTCAGTTTTTCAAGACAGTGAAGGTAAATAGTACAAGTCAGAAAGTGAACTGAACTGTAAAAGTCGCCAATGACATTAAAGACACAGCTTATGTGGATCGTCTTTCACTTGAGTCAAGCCCCCGGGGGCACTATATCATGGGGGTGCAGACTTGGTTGCGTTAAATGGCTTTAAACTACAGGATCGGATGATTAAGCGTTCTCAACACTGATAGAAAAACACCTGGTTCTCAATAGACTAGCATAACTGCAGCAGGATTCTCCTAGCTAGAATGCCTCTAGGTGCTTTTGGATTCAAACCTAAATGTATATATTTGGTTTGTTTCCTCTTGTATTTTCCTAGAGAGGGATGTTACCCCTTGAAATGCCAACATTGGCCAGTAGGTGTCATTGGGATACAGGGCACCACATGCACAAGTGTATCCAAGGTTGGGGGTTATTCCATGTTTCCAAAAGTTATTTCATGGTTCCTGTTGGTTTCGGAGGCTTCAACCTTAAAGAGCTGACATGACCCCTTGAACAGTTTGGACTGCTAGTTTGCATTCTATCTGTCTAGCTTTTCCGTCGAGCTGACACAATGTTACCAAAATTGACAAGTCTGGCTTCTAGGTCGATTGAGTGTGTTTCAAAAAATAACTCCATTTTCGTATAACTCCCAAAACATGTAAATGAGTTCTGTTAAACTTCTTAAAGACTGCAAATGGGATATCAACACAATGTCAAAAGAGTTGTCTTCGGACAATCCCTCCCACCACGGCTGTATAGAAACAAAGAGCTAAGCAAATATCACATTTCTGTGAAATGTATCTGGATAGTGTTGATTCATCGATGCCCAGTTGGCAGAGAAGAAGTGCAACCTGCACTCACTCGCTCCCATGTACAGAGCAATGGAAACATCCACTCACCCAGCCCTTAGCATAGGACACTGGCAGAAGAGAGGTCTGTTACTCCCAAAGACAGGATGAGGCCTCAGGACACCTGGAAGCAGGAGAATGCAAAGCAGGGAATGGAAACCAGTGCAGGTTCGGACCCCTGGTGATGGAGCAACGAGGGTGAAACTCTGTTTAACTTGGACGCACACTCTCAAGCGGACAGGAGACATGGGTTTGAAGGTGATGTGCTGAGATTTACAAGAGTGCACAGCAGATGCTTGGCTGAGAGAACTCAAAGAAACCAGCGCAAAATATCCCCACAGTTAATTCTGAGACCAAGATCCCAGCTGCCAAATTTGAGGTAGCAGAGGCAACGGTCAGTGAGGCATAGGGCTACGGATGATGGCACACGCTGAGTCTCAGGGATCTGGAGTGCGTTGTGGGATGTGGTGGGTCGAATCAAGAGAGCAAACCGAACTGTGTACCGATAATAAATCAACCACACTGGTCGCGCGGTTGCGATTACCGATATGTCCCATGGCCACACCCAGTACATCTGCAGGACCAGGGACCAATTGGGAATTTTGCCAATAGAGCACGTGTGGGGCTGAATCAGAGATATCGTGCATCTGGTCTGAGGGATCCAGGGGGCCTTGAATTTGAAATCAGAATGAAAAGCCTTAGGATATGCTACATTCATAACCTGGGCTGGGATTATGGTTTGGTTTGAGTCACAGGATGCGCAACAACTCTGTGGTTGCCTTCGTGTACCCGTGCCACAAGGATGAGAGGACAAGGAAGAGTGGTCCAAGTCCACAGCGCGAGAAGAGGAAGAATTCCCTTCAGCACTATCTCCCAAAAGCGGATGCTACATTTTGGATGGCACCGGCACGGTACGGCACCTAGGACAACAAGGAAGGTCTGCGGGATCATTCCAGCAGGCCCTGATATGTGACATCCATAGATATGCTTCCACTGGTGTTTCTGTAGACAGAGAAGCTCTGGGAAGAACTGATTTCATTGGGACATTCCCGTGGCAATAAAAAGCAGAAGAGCACTCTCAGTTTGCTGTTTTGGAAACACTCCAAAATGACATAGAGAAGAATGCAGAGCTGAGAACTTTTAGAAGCTTCATTTCCACAAGAGGAAGTGTCCTGTGCACTTTCAGAAGTGTGAGATAAGTATAATCAAAATGAAGTTATGCTAATCGAAGTAGAATGGGTTGTTCATCACAACTAATGCAACACCAGCAATTGGAGATATACCAAACAACACACACAGGTACAGGTTATGGCATCAATGCCTAGGAGAAATTGTCCTCACAGAAATCCCATGGAATTGCGTAGAGACAAGAGTCTAAAATTTTCAATTAACAAAGCCCTAGAAGTCTACATTAGATACCTGATATTACCTGAGCAGTAGAGATGAAGAAGAACAGTAAAAGAAACAGGAAGTACCATTTTCAGTTCCAAAGATATTGAAGGCGCAACAGATAAGCTTTCAAACAACTAGTCTGCAAAACGCTATCCAGAACAAGTGTTGAAAATGAAGGTCAGGAAAACACTGAAGAACACCAGTGTCTCAGAATCACAAAAGGCAGAATACCAGAAAAGGGGAAGAGAAAGTCTCAACACGAGCCAAAAATATCAGGAAACTCAATGGTTGTGATAATATCAGGGCTAGAATTCAGTCCTTAGCAGACTAGATAATGCAGAGGGACGCGTGAATGACTGTGAAGACAGGGGAAGAGAAAAACCTCGGTCAGAAGCAGACATAGGAAAGCAAGTGCAAACAAATGAAAATATTGCAGTTGAACCCTGGGTTACGACAGGGCATGAAAGAATAGAAATCATGAGTCCCAGATGGAAAAGCAAGAGATAAAGAAACAAAAAGTGTCTGAAAATTTATCTGTAGAAAAATCAGACTGAAACTTGCTGAAAGCCAAGAAAGAATCATCTATGCGAATTCAGGAATTACACAGCATCCGAAGGAGGTGGAATCCCAATAGACCTACCAGCAGCTGTATGATTCAAATCAACAAAGTTCACGAATATCCGAGTGATTTAAAATGCACCTGGAGGAAAACATAGTCACAAGGAAACCTCCAGAGGGGTTTCAGCTGATATCTCGGCAGCAATATTGCAGGACAGGGAGGAGTGCCAGGACACAGACCATATCCTGAATGGCCAAATGCTGCCACCTAGGGTAGCCTATGCCACATGAACACCATTTCAAATAACGGCAGAGCTAGAGAATTCTACAGACCGGCAAATCTTAAAAGAATTCAGCAGTTCAAAAGTTTTTCTAAAAGAAAGGTTGAGAAAACTCCCCTGAATAGAAAAGCAGCAAGATGGAATGGAAAGAAGAAACCATTATTGGAAATGCAAGAAGAGCATGTGTGGCAGAGAAGAAAGAAGAAGAACTTAAGGAGGACATCAAAACCCTAAAGATGGGAGAGGGAAGCAGGAAACCATAGGTGATTGGAAGCACTCTCTTAAGTGAATCAGCTTATTTGACTCTGTTTGAAGCGAAAGGAGAGATGCATGGCCTGACGTGTTTGCAAAACAAGCGAGAAGAAGACCAACAAAGAATCAAACCAACAAACAAGCACAAAAATGGTATGGTTGGCTGACATATACAAAGGGAACCATGATTATTCAAAAGAAAATACTCAAGGTGAGGTCAAGGGTCATTCAGAACGCATCGACCCAGTATCGTGGCTTGCATGTACTCAGCACACTTGTATTCGGAAATCAGAAGCGTGCATTCATATTCGTAAATTTTGATTCATAAGAGCATATCGTGACCTAACACTAATGCCGATTTGGAATCAATTGGATTCCTAGTCCGTGATGTAGACTTGTATGTCTTCCAACAGGATGAAGGAATGCCATATTCTAGGCTTCGTAGAGAAGAAATGTAAGAAGCCTATAACAAAGGCAAGTAGCTCTGCCAAAGTGTACTAAGTGCAAAAGAGACCGACAGCAAAGTGCACATTGGGGTTGGTTTCATTTCTTGGAATTTCAGCCCCCATGAATCCAATGGATCCATGTCCTGAGAGTGCGGGTGTTTCAGCAGAAATCAGGCGACACATATGTATTCCGGGTGTACGGATCTTATAGGAACATAAGTCTCCTTTAGTGGGTCCCTGTGTACTGTGAACTGTTAGAAAGTTTAAAGACGTGTGAAACAATCAACTGAAAAGGGACACACTTCCCTCCATTGGTACGGTGCATAGAGCTCTGAACAAAAGGAAAGAGGGAAGAAGAAAGGCCCATGGGACGCTAGTGGGTAGAATCACATTTACCTTAGGAACCTCTCGTCGGATGCAGCCCCTCCCCCAACACTGACAAGATGCAGCAGCCATTGGGGATGGCAGTTAGCGGTTGGATTCCAGGTGGAATGTTGGTGTGTACCGCGAGGCTTGTTGTGGCTGTTGGATCCTAGGTAACCGGGCAGAGTTCTGTGGGTGGATCAGTGTGATGGAGGGGCTGCCGCCCTCTGTGGAGCTTGGCTTAGGTGTTTGGTCCGGGAAGCTGTGTAAGTTCGAGATACTGCTGCTGCCCAAAGACCTGAGGTCACAGGTCAGTTTCCAGAACCTGAAAGGGCAGACAGTGGAAGATCTGCCTGTCATCAGCTTACTGGTGAGGCTCCGAGGTACTTTCAGACTTGCCCAGTCCTGGTGAAGTCGACTTTAGGGGAGACACGAAGAGAAGCTGGCCGATAAGCTGGCTGCACGGATTGAGGAGAGATGCGAACACATGGATGAGAGATGTTCTGCTACAATGGAGAATACTGGCGTGGAGACACCTCTAGAGGATACCAGGCTCAAAAGACATTCATGAGACATATTGAAACTCACTGATACAGGCAGAAACATACGGAGTGCCAACGTGGACTTGAGGAAGTTCCTCAATTCTCTTCTCCAATAACGGGTCCAAGGTCCCTGACGTCTGAAGGAGAAGAAATGGCAGAGATGATCAAAACGCTCCTGTTCTTGGAAGAGGTCGTGAGAATCCACACGTCCCAAGGGGCATTCCCAAGCCATTCAGACCAAAATTCAACAAGCCCAGGTAAGCCTTTCCCAGGTTTGGGCCTAGCTAGTGAGCACTTGCCCTTGCCTCCCCTCCACTCAGGCATCCATTTTGAAGGATCAGTACCTGAGCTGCAATGAAGCCATTACGAGAAGAGCAAGCCCCTCGTAGAATCAGAGTTCCTCCAGCTTCACTCTCTGTGAACAACAGTGAACACCTTAAAGGTCAAATAGTCTCGGCTGAAATAGATAAAATTGAATACTTAGCTCACACCTAGAAACGATGTCCTTCCGCTAGATTCAGCAAATGTTGTGTTTCTGTCTTCCCTGGGGTGAAGGGAGTGTGGTAAGTGAGGGGAATCTTTGACTGAACATGAATCTGTATTAGGCTTCAGTTTTTCAAGACAGTGAAGGTAAATAGTACAAGTCAGAAAGTGAACTGAACTGTAAAAGTCGCCAATGACATTAAAGACACAGCTTATGTGGATCGTCTTTCACTTGAGTCAAGCCCCCGGGGGCACTATATCATGGGGGTGCAGACTTGGTTGCGTTAAATGGCTTTAAACTACAGGATCGGATGATTAAGCGTTCTCAACACTGATAGAAAAACACCTGGTTCTCAATAGACTAGCATAACTGCAGCAGGATTCTCCTAGCTAGAATGCCTCTAGGTGCTTTTGGATTCAAACCTAAATGTATATATTTGGTTTGTTTCCTCTTGTATTTTCCTAGAGAGGGATGTTACCCCTTGAAATGCCAACATTGGCCAGTAGGTGTCATTGGGATACAGGGCACCACATGCACAAGTGTATCCAAGGTTGGGGGTTATTCCATGTTTCCAAAAGTTATTTCATGGTTCCTGTTGGTTTCGGAGGCTTCAACCTTAAAGAGCTGACATGACCCCTTGAACAGTTTGGACTGCTAGTTTGCATTCTATCTGTCTAGCTTTTCCGTCGAGCTGACACAATGTTACCAAAATTGACAAGTCTGGCTTCTAGGTCGATTGAGTGTGTTTCAAAAAATAACTCCATTTTCGTATAACTCCCAAAACATGTAAATGAGTTCTGTTAAACTTCTTAAAGACTGCAAATGGGATATCAACACAATGTCAAAAGAGTTGTCTTCGGACAATCCCTCCCACCACGGCTGTATAGAAACCAAGAGCTAAGCAAATATCACATTTCTGTGAAATGTATCTGGATAGTGTTGATTCATCGATGCCCAGTTGGCAGAGAAGAAGTGCAACCTGCACTCACTCGCTCCCATGTACAGAGCAATGGAAACATCCACTCACCCAGCCCTTAGCATAGGACACTGGCCGAAGAGAGGTCTGTTACTCCCAAAGACAGGATGAGGCCTCAGGACACCTGGAAGCAGGAGAATGCAAAGCAGGGAATGGAAACCAGTGCAGGTTCGGACCCCTGGTGATGGAGCAACAAGGGTGAAACTCTGTTTAACTTGGTCGCACACTCTCAAGCGGACAGGAGACATGGGTTTGAAGGTGATGTGCTGAGATTTACAAGAGTGCACAGCAGATGCATGGCTGAGAGAACTCAAAGAAACCAGCGCAAAATATCCCCACAGTTAATTCTGAGACCAAGATCCCAGCTGCCAAATTTGAGGTAGAAGAGGCAACGGTCAGTGAGGCATAGAGCTACGGATGATGGCACACGCTGAGTCTCAGGGATCTGGAGTGCGTTGTGGGATGTGGTGGGTCGAATCAAGAGAGCAAACCGAACTGTGTACCAATAATAAATCAACCACACTGGTCGCGCGGTTGCGATTACCGATATGTCCCATGGCCACACCCAGTGCATCTGCAGGACCAGGGACCAATTGGGAATTTTGCCAATAGAGCACGTGTGGGGCTGAATCAGAGATATCGTGCATCTGGTCTGAGGGATCCAGGGGGCCTTGGTTTTGAAATCAGAATGAAAAGCCTTAGGATATGCTACATTCATAACCTGGGCTGGGATTATGGTTTGGTTTGAGGCACAGGATGCGCAACAACTCTGTGGTTGCCTTCGTGCACCCGTGCCACAAGGATGAGAGGACAAGGAAGAGTGGTCCAAGTCCACAGCGTGAGAAGAGGAAGAATTCCCTTCAGCACTATCTCCCTAAAGCGGATGCTACATTTTGGATGGCACCGGCAAGGTACGGCACCTAGGGTAGCCTATGCCACATGAACACCATTTCAAATAACGGCAGAGCTAGAGAATTCTACAGACCGGCAAATCTTAAAAGAATTCAGCATTTCAAAAGTTTTTCTAAAAGAAAGGTTGAGAAAACTCCCCTGAATAGAAAAGCAGCAAGATGGAATGGAAAGAAGAAACCATTATTGGAAATGTAAGAAGAGCATGTGTGGCAGAGAAGAAAGAAGAAGAACTTAAGGAGGACATCAAAACCCTAAAGATGGGAGAGGGAAGCAGGAAATCATAGGTGATTGGAAGCACTCTCTTAAGTGAATCAGCTTATTTGACTCTGTTTGAAGCGAAAGGAGAGATGCATGGCCTGACGTGTTTGCAAAACAAGCGAGAAGAAGACCAACAAAGAATCAAACCAACAAACAAGCACCAAAATGGTATGGTTGGCTGACATATACAAAGGGAACCATGATTATTCAAAAGAAAATACTCAAGGTGGGGTCAAGGGTCATTCAGAACGCATCGACCCAGTATCGTGGCTTGCATGTACTCAGCACACTTGTATTCGGAAATCAGAAGCGTGCATTCATATTCGTAAATTTTGATTCATAAGAGCATATCGTGACCTAACACTAATGCCGATTTGGAATCAAATGGTTTCCTAGTCCGTGAGGTAGACTTGTATGTCTTCCAACAGAATGAAGGAATGCCATATTCTAGGCTACGTAGAGAAGAAATTTAAGAAGCCTATAACAAAGGCAAGTAGCTCTGCCAAAGTGTACTAAGTGCAAAAGAGACCGACAGCAAAGTGCACATTGGGGTTGGTTTCATTTCTTGGAATTTCAGCCCCCATGAATCCAATGGATCCATGTCCTGAGATTGTGGGTGTTTCAGCAGAAATCAGGTGACGCATATGTATTCTGGGTGTACGGATATTATAGGAACATAAGCCTCCTTTAGTTGGTCCCTGTGTACTGTGAACTGTTAGAAAGTTTAAAGACGTGTGAAACCATCAACTGAAAAGGGACACACTTCCCTCCATTGGTACGGTGCATAGAGCTCTGAACAAAAGGAAAGAGGGAAGAAGAAAGGCCCATGGGACGCTAGTGGGTAGAATCACATTTACCTTAGGAACCTCTCGTCGGATGCAGCCCCTCCCCCAACACTGACAAGATGCAGCAGCCATTGGGGATGGCAGTTAGCGGTTGGATTCCAGGTGGAATGTTGGTGTTTACCGCGAGGCTTGTTGTGGCTGTTGGATCCTAGGTAACCGGGCAGAGTTCTGTGGGTGGATCAGTGTGATGGAGGGGCTGCCGCCCTCTGTGGAGCTTGGCTTAGGTGTTTGGTCCGGGAAGCTGTGTAAGTTCGAGATACTGCTGCTGCCCAAAGACCTGAGGTCACAGGTCAGTTTCCAGAACCTGAAAGGGCAGACAGTGGAAGATCTGCCTGTCATCAGCTTACTGGTCAGGCTCCGAGGTACTTTCAGACTTGCCCAGTCCTGGTGAAGTCGACTTTAGGGGAGACACGAAGAGAAGCTGGCCGATAAGCTGGCTGCACGGATTGAGGAGAGATGCGAACACATGGATGAGAGATGTTCTGCTACAATGGAGAATACTGGCGTGGAGACAGCTGTAGAGGATACCAGGCTCAAAAGACATTCATGAGATATATTGAAACTCACTGATACAGGCAGAAACATACGGAGTGCCAACGTGGACTTGAGGAAGTTCCTCAATTCTCTTCTCCAAGAACGGGTCCAAGGTCCCTGACGTCTGAAGGAGAAGAAATGGCAGAGATGATCAAAACGCTCCTGTTCTTGGAAGAGGTCGTGAGAATCCACACGTCCCAAGGGGCATTCCCAAGCCATTCAGACCAAAATTCAACAAGCCCAGGTAAGCCTTTTCCCAGGTTTGGGCCTAGCTAGTGAGCACTTGCCCTTGCCTCCCCTCCACTCAGGCATCCATTTTGAAGGATCAGTACCTGAGCTGCAATGAAGCCATTACGAGAAGAGCAAGCCCCTCGTAGAATCAGAGTTCCTCCAGCTTCACTCTCTGTGAACAACAGTGAACACCTTAAAGGTCAAATAGTCTCGGCTGAAATAGATAAAATTGAATACTTAGCTCACACCTAGAAACGATGTCCTTCCGCTAGATTCAGCAAATGTTGTGTTTCTGTCTTCCCTGGGGTGAAGGGAGTGTGGTAAGTGAGGGGAATCTTTGACTGAACATGAATCTGTATTAGGCTTCAGTTTTTCAAGACAGTGAAGGTAAATAGTACAAGTCAGAAAGTGAACTGAACTGTAAAAGTCGCCAATGACATTAAAGACACAGCTTATGTGGATCGTCTTTCACTTGAGTCAAGCCCCCGGGGGCACTATATCATGGGGGTGCAGACTTGGTTGCGTTAAATGGCTTTAAACTACAGGATCGGATGATTAAGCGTTCTCAACACTGATAGAAAAACACCTGGTTCTCAATAGACTAGCATAACTGCAGCAGGATTCTCCTAGCTAGAATGCCTCTAGGTGCTTTTGGATTCAAACCTAAATGTATATATTTGGTTTGTTTCCTCTTGTATTTTCCTAGAGAGGGATGTTACCCCTTGAAATGCCAACATTGGCCAGTAGGTGTCATTGGGATACAGGGCACCACATGCACAAGTGTATCCAAGGTTGGGGGTTATTCCATGTTTCCAAAAGTTATTTCATGGTTCCTGTTGGTTTCGGAGGCTTCAACCTTAAAGAGCTGACATGACCCCTTGAACAGTTTGGACTGCTAGTTTGCATTCTATCTGTCTAGCTTTTCCGTCGAGCTGACACAATGTTACCAAAATTGACAAGTCTGGCTTCTAGGTCGATTGAGTGTGTTTCAAAAAATAACTCCATTTTCGTATAACTCCCAAAACATGTAAATGAGTTCTGTTAAACTTCTTAAAGACTGCAAATGGGATATCAACACAATGTCAAAAGAGTTGTCTTCGGACAATCCCTCCCACCACGGCTGTATAGAAACAAAGAGCTAAGCAAATATCACATTTCTGTGAAATGTATCTGGATAGTGTTGATTCATCGATGCCCAGTTGGCAGAGAAGAAGTGCAACCTGCACTCACTCGCTCCCATGTACAGAGCAATGGAAACATCCACTCACCCAGCCCTTAGCATAGGACACTGGCCGAAGAGAGGTCTGTTACTCCCAAAGACAGGATGAGGCCTCAGGACACCTGGAAGCAGGAGAATGCAAAGCAGGGAATGGAAACCAGTGCAGGTTCGGACCCCTGGTGATGGAGCAACGAGGGTGAAACTCTGTTTAACTTGGACGCACACTCTCAAGCGGACAGGAGACATGGGTTTGAAGGTGATGTGCTGAGATTTACAAGAGTGCACAGCAGATGCTTGGCTGAGAGAACTCAAAGAAACCAGCGCAAAATATCCCCACAGTTAATTCTGAGACCAAGATCCCAGCTGCCAAATTTGAGGTAGCAGAGGCAACGGTCAGTGAGGCATAGAGCTACGGATGATGGCACACGCTGAGTCTCAGGGATCTGGAGTGCATTGTGGGATGTGGTGGGTCGAATCAAGAGAGCAAACCGAACTGTGTACCGATAATAAATCAACCACACTGGTCGCGCGGTTGCGATTACCAATATGTCCCATGGCCACACCCAGTACATCTGCAGGACCAGGGACCAATTGGGAATTTTGCCAATAGAGCACGTGTGGGGCTGAATCAGAGATATCGTGCATCTGGTCTGAGGGATCCAGGGGGCCTTGAATTTGAAATCAGAATGAAAAGCCTTAGGATATGCTACATTCATAACCTGGGCTGGGATTATGGTTTGGTTTGAGTCACAGGATGCGCAACAACTCTGTGGTTGCCTTCGTGCACCCGTGCCACAAGGATGAGAGGACAAGGAAGAGTGGTCCAAGTCCACAGCGCGAGAAGAGGAAGCATTCCCTTCAGCACTATCTCCCAAAAGCGGATGCTACATTTTGGATGGCACCGGCACGGTACGGCACCTAGGACAACAAGGAAGGTCTGCGGGATCATTCCAGCAGGCCCTGATATGTGACATCCATAGATATGCTTCCACTGGTGTTTCTGTAGACAGAGAAGCTCTGGAAAGAACTGATTTCATTGGGACATTCCCGTGGCAATAAAAAGCAGAAGAGCACTCTCAGTTTGCTGTTTTGGAAACACTCCAAAATGACATAGAGAAGAATGCAGAGCTGAGAACTTTTAGAAGCTTCATTTCCACAAGAGGAAGTGTCCTGTGCACTTTCAGAAGTGTGAGATAAGTATAATCAAAATGAAGTTATGCTAATCGAAGTAGAATGGGTTGTTCATCACAACTAATGCAACACCAGCAATTGGAGATATACCAAACAACACACACAGGTACAGGTTATGGCATCAATGCCTAGGAGAAATTGTCCTCACAGAAATCCCATGGAATTGCGTAGAGACAAGAGTCTAAAATTTTCAATTAACAAAGCCCTAGAAGTCTACATTAGATACCTGATATTACCTGACCAGTAGAGATGAAGAAGAACAGTAAAAGAAACATGAAGTACCATTTTCAGTTCCAAAGATATTGAAGGCGCAACAGATAAGCTTTCAAACAACTAGTCTGCAAAACGCTATCCAGAACAAGTGTTGAAAATGATGGTCAGGAAAACACTGAAGAACACCAGTGTCTCAGAATCACAAAAGGCAGAATACCAGAAAAGGGGAAGAGAAAGTCTCAACACGAGCCAAAAATATCAGGAAACTCAATGGTTGTCATAATATCAGGGCTAGAATTCAGTCCTTAGCAGACTAGATAATGCAGAGGGACGCGTGAATGACTGTGAAGACAGGGGAAGAGAAAAACCTCGGTCAGAAGCAGACATAGGAAAGCAAGTGCAAACAAATGAAAATATTGCAGTTGAACCCTGGGTTAAGACAGGGCATGAAAGAATAGAAATCATGAGTCCCAGATGGAAAAGCAAGAGATAAAGAAACAAAAAGTGTCTGAAAATTTATCTGTAGAAAAATCAGACTGAAACTTGCTGAAAGCCAAGAAAGAATCATCTATGCGAATTCAGGAATTACACAGCATCCGAAGGAGGTGGAATCCCAATAGACCTACCAGCAGCTGTATGATTCAAATCAACAAAGTTCACGAATATCCGAGTGATTTAAAATGCACCTGGAGGAAAACATAGTCACAAGGAAACCTCCAGAGGGGTTTCAGCTGATATCTCGGCAGCAATATTGCAGGACAGGGAGGAGTGCCAGGACACAGACCATATCCTGAATGGCCAAATGCTGCCACCTAGGGTAGCCTATGCCACATGAACACCATTCCAAATAACGGCAGAGCTAGAGAATTCTACAGACCGGCAAATCTTAAAAGAATTCAGCAGTTCAAAAGTTTTTCTAAAAGAAAGGTTGAGAAAACTCCCCTGAATAGAAAAGCAGCAAGATGGAATGGAAAGAAGAAACCATTATTGGAAATGCAAGAAGAGCATGTGTGGCAGAGAAGAAAGAAGAAGAACTTAAGGAGGACATCAAAACCCTAAAGATGGGAGAGGGAAGCAGGAAATCATAGGTGATTGGAAGCACTCTCTTAAGTGAATCAGCTTATTTGACTCTGTTTGAAGCGAAAGGAGAGATGCATGGCCTGACGTGTTTGCAAAACAAGCGAGAAGAAGACCAACAAAGAATCAAACCAACAAACAAGCACCAAAATGGTATGGTTGGCTGACATATACAAAGGGAACCATGATTATTCAAAAGAAAATACTCAAGGTGAGGTCAAGGGTCATTCAGAACGCATCGACCCAGTATCGTGGCTTGCATGTACTCAGCACACTTGTATTCGGAAATCAGAAGCGTGCATTCATATTCGTATATTTTGATTCATAAGAGCATATCGTGACCTAACACTAATGCCGATTTGGAATCAATTGGATTCCTAGTCCGTGATGTAGACTTGTATGTCTTCCAGCAGGATGAAGGAATGCCATATTCTAGGCTATGTAGAGAAGAAATGTAAGAAGCCTATAACAAAGGCAAGTAGCTCTGCCAAAGTGTACTAAGTGCAAAAGAGACCGACAGCAAAGTGCACATTGGGGTTGGTTTCATTTCTTGGAATTTCAGCCCCCATGAATCCAATGGATCCATGTCCTGAGAGTGTGGGTGTTTCAGCAGAAATCAGGCGACGCATATGTATTCCGGGTGTACGGATATTATAGGAACATAAGTCTCCTTTAGTGGGTCCCTGTGTACTGTGAACTGTTAGAAAGTTTAAAGACGTGTGAAACCATCAACTGAAAAGGGACACACTTCCCTCCATTGGTACGGTGCATAGAGCTCTGTACAAAAGTAAAGAGGGAAGAAGAAAGGCCCATGGGACGCTAGTGGGTAGAATCACATTTACCTTAGGAACCTCTCGTTGGATGCAGCCCCTCCCCCAACACTGACAAGATGCAGCAGCCATTGGGGATGGCAGTTAGCGGTTGGATTCCAGGTGGAATGTTGGTGTGTACCGCGAGGCTTGTTGTGGCTGTTGGATCCTAGGTAACCGGGCAGAGTTCTGTGGGTGGATCAGTGTGATGGAGGGGCTGCCGCCCTCTGTGGAGCTTGGCTTAGGTGTTTGGTCCGGGAAGCTGTGTAAGTTCGAGATACTGCTGCTGCCCAAAGACCTGAGGTCACAGGTCAGTTTCCAGAACCTGAAAGGGCAGACAGTGGAAGATCTGCCTGTCATCAGCTTACTGGTCAGGCTCCGAGGTACTTTCAGACTTGCCCAGTCCTGGTGAAGTCGACTTTAGGGGAGACACGAAGAGAAGCTGGCCGATAAGCTGGCTGCACGGATTGAGGAGAGATGCGAACACATGGATGAGAGATGTTCTGCTACAATGGAGAATACTGGCGTGGAGACAGCTGTAGAGGATACCAGGCTCAAAAGACATTCATGAGACTTATTGAAACTCACTGATACAGGCAGAAACATACGGAGTGCCAACGTGGACTTGAGGAAGTTCCTCAATTCTCTTCTCCAATAACGGGTCCAAGGTCCCTGACGTCTGAAGGAGAAGAAATGGCAGAGATGATCAAAACGCTCCTGTTCTTGGAAGAGGTCGTGAGAATCCACACGTCCCAAGGGGCATTCCCAAGCCATTCAGACCAAAATTCAACAAGCCCAGGTAAGCCTTTCCCAGGTTTGGGCCTAGCTAGTGAGCACTTGCCCTTGCCTCCCCTCCACTCAGGCATCCATTTTGAAGGATCAGTACCTGAGCTGCAATGAAGCCATTACGAGAAGAGCAAGCCCCTCGTAGAATCAGAGTTCCTCCAGCTTCACTCTCTGTGAACAACAGTGAACACCTTAAAGGTCAAATAGTCTCGGCTGAAATAGATAAAATTGAATACTTAGCTCACACCTAGAAACGATGTCCTTCCGCTAGATTCAGCAAATGTTGTGTTTCTGTCTTCCCTGGGGTGAAGGGAGTGTGGTAAGTGAGGGGAATCTTTGACTGAACATGAATCTGTATTAGGCTTCAGTTTTTCAAGACAGTGAAGGTAAATAGTACAAGTCAGAAAGTGAACTGAACTGTAAAAGTCGCCAATGACATTAAAGACACAGCTTATGTGGATCGTCTTTCACTTGAGTCAAGCCCCCGGGGGCACTATATCATGGGGGTGCAGACTTGGTTGCGTTAAATGGCTTTAAACTACAGGATCGGATGATTAAGCGTTCTCAACACTGATAGAAAAACACCTGGTTCTCAATAGACTAGCATAACTGCAGCAGGATTCTCCTAGCTAGAATGCCTCTAGGTGCTTTTGGATTCAAACCTAAATGTATATATTTGGTTTGTTTCCTCTTGTATTTTCCTAGAGAGGGATGTTACCCCTTGAAATGCCAACATTGGCCAGTAGGTGTCATTGGGATACAGGGCACCACATGCACAAGTGTATCCAAGGTTGGGGGTTATTCCATGTTTCCAAAAGTTATTTCATGGTTCCTGTTGGTTTCGGAGGCTTCAACCTTAAAGAGCTGACATGACCCCTTGAACAGTTTGGACTGCTAGTTTGCATTCTATCTGTCTAGCTTTTCCGTCGAGCTGACACAATGTTACCAAAATTGACAAGTCTGGCTTCTAGGTCGATTGAGTGTGTTTCAAAAAATAACTCCATTTTCATATAACTCCCAAAACATGTAAATGAGTTCTGTTAAACTTCTTAAAGACTGCAAATGGGATATCAACACAATGTCAAAAGAGTTGTCTTCGGACAATCCCTCCCACCACGGCTGTATAGAAACAAAGAGCTAAGCAAATATCACATTTCTGTGAAATGTATCTGGATAGTGTTGATTCATCGATGCCCAGTTGGCAGAGAAGAAGTGCAACCTGCACTCACTCGCTCCCATGAACAGAGCAATGGAAACATCCACTCACCCAGCCCTTAGCATAGGACACTGGCCGAAGAGAGGTCTGTTACCCCCAAAGACAGGATGAGGCCTCAGGACACCTGGAAGCAGGAGAAGGCAAAGCAGAGTATGGAAACCAGTGCAGGTTCGGACCCCTGGTGATGGAGCAACAAGGGTGAAACTCTGTTTAACTTGGACGCACTCTCTCAAGCGGACAGGAGACATGGGTTTGAAGGTGATGTGCTGAGATTTACAAGAGTGCACAGCAGATGCTTGGCTGAGAGAACTCAAAGAAACCAGCGCAAAATATCCCCACAGTTAATTCTGAGACCAAGATCCCAGCTGCCAAATTTGAGGTAGCAGAGGCAATGGTCAGTGAGGCATAGAGCTACAGATGATGGCACACGCTGAGTCTCAGGGATCTGGAGTTTGTTGTGGGATGTGGTGGGTCGAATCAAGAGAGCAAACCGAACTGTGTACCAATAATAAATCAACCACACTGGTCGCGCGGTTGCGATTACCGATATGTCCCATGGCCACACCCAGTACATCTGCAGGACCAGGGACCAATTGGGAATTTTGCCAATAGAGCACGTGTGGGGCTGAATCAGAGATATCGTGCATCTGGTCTGAGGGATCCAGGGGGCCTTGAATTTGAAATCAGAATGAAAAGCCTTAGGATATGCTACATTCATAACCTGGGCTGGGATTATGGTTTGGTTTGAGTCACAGGATGCGCAACAACTCTGTGGTTGCCTTCGTGCACCCGTGCCACAAGGATGAGAGGACAAGGAAGAGTGGTCCAAGTCCACAGCGTGAGAAGAGGAAGAATTCCCTTCAGCACTATCTCCCAAAACGGATGCTACATTTTGGATGGCACCGGCAAGGTACGGCACCTAGGGTAGCCTATGCCACATGAACACCATTTCAAATAACGGCAGAGCTAGAGAATTCTACAGACCGGCAAATCTTAAAAGAATTCAGCATTTCAAAAGTTTTTCTAAAAGAAAGGTTGAGAAAACTCCCCTGAATAGAAAAGCAGCAAGATGGAATTGAAAGAAGAAACCATTATTGGAAATGTAAGAAGAGCATGTGTGGCAGAGAAGAAAGAAGAAGAACTTAAGGAGGACATCAAAACCCTAAAGATGGGAGAGGGAAGCAGGAAATCATAGGTGATTGGAAGCACTCTCTTAAGTGAATCAGCTTATTTGACTCTGTTTGAAGCGAAAGGAGAGATGCATGGCCTGACGTGTTTGCAAAACAAGCGAGAAGAAGACCAACAATGAATCAAACCAACAAACAAGCACCAAAATGGTATGGTTGGCTGACATATACAAAGGGAACCATGATTATTCAAAAGAAAATACTCAAGGTGAGGTCAAGGGTCATTCAGAACGCATCGACCCAGTATCGTGGCTTGCATGTACTCAGCACACTTGTATTCGGAAATCAGAAGCGTGCATTCATATTCGTAAATTTTGATTCATAAGAGCATATCGTGACCTAACACTAATGCCGATTTGGAATCAAATGGTTTCCTAGTCCGTGAGGTAGACTTGTATGTCTTCCAACAGGATGAAGGAATGCCATATTCTAGGCTACGTAGAGAAGAAATTTAAGAAGCCTATAACAAAGGCAAGTAGCTCTGCCAAAGTGTACTAAGTGCAAAAGAGGCCGACAGCAAAGTGCACATTGGGGTTGGTTTCATTTCTTGGAATTTCAGCCCCCATGAATCCAATGGATCCATGTCCTGAGATTGTGGGTGTTTCAGCAGAAATCAGGTGACGCATATGTATTCTGGGTGTACGGATATTATAGGAACATAAGCCTCCTTTAGTGGGTCCCTGTGTACTGTGAACTGTTAGAAAGTTTAAAGACGTGTGAAACCACCAACTGAAAAGGGACACACTTCCCTCCATTGGTACGGTGCATAGAGCTCTGAACAAAAGGAAAGAGGGAAGAAGAAAGGCCCATGGGACGCTAGTGGGTAGAATCACATTTACCTTAGGAACCTCTCGTCGGATGCAGCCCCTCCCCCAACACTGACAAGATGCAGCAGCCATTGGGGATGGCAGTTAGCGGTTGGATTCCAGGTGGAATGTTGGTGTGTACCGCGAGGCTTGTTGTGGCTGTTGGATCCTAGGTAACCGGGCAGAGTTCTGTGGGTGGATCAGTGTGATGGAGGGGCTGCCGCCCTCTGTGGAGCTTGGCTTAGGTGTTTGGTCCGGGAAGCTGTGTAAGTTCGAGATACTGCTGCTGCCCAAAGACCTGAGGTCACAGGTCAGTTTCCAGAACCTGAAAGGGCAGACAGTGGAAGATCTGCCTGTCATCAGCTTACTGGTGAGGCTCCGAGGTACTTTCAGACTTGCCCAGTCCTGGTGAAGTCGACTTTAGGGGAGACACGAAGAGAAGCTGGCCGATAAGCTGGCTGCACGGATTGAGGAGAGATGCGAACACATGGATGAGAGATGTTCTGCTACAATGGAGAATACTGGTGTGGAGACAGCTGTAGAGGATACCAGGCTCAAAAGACATTCATGAGACATATTGAAACTCACTGATACAGGCAGAAACATACGGAGTGCCAACGTGGACTTGAGGAAGTTCCTCAATTCTCTTCTCCAAGAACGGGTCCAAGGTCCCTGACGTCTGAAGGAGAAGAAATGGCAGAGATGATCAAAACGCTCCTGTTCTTGGAAGAGGTCGTGAGAATCCACACGTCCCAAGCTGCATTCCCAAGCCATTCAGACCAAAATTCAACAAGCCCAGGTAAGCCTTTTCCCAGGTTTGGGCCTAGCTAGTGAGCACTTGCCCTTGCCTCCCCTCCACTCAGGCATCCATTTTGAAGGATCAGTACCTGAGCTGCAATGAAGCCATTACGAGAAGAGCAAGCCCCTCGTAGAATCAGAGTTCCTCCAGCTTCACTCTCTGTGAACAACAGTGAACACCTTAAAGGTCAAATAGTCTCGGCTGAAATAGATAAAATTGAATACTTAGCTCACACCTAGAAACGATGTCCTTCCGCTAGATTCAGCAAATGTTGTGTTTCTGTCTTCCCTGGGGTGAAGGGAGTGTGGTAAGTGAGGGGAATCTTTGACTGAACATGAATCTGTATTAGGCTTCAGTTTTTCAAGACAGTGAAGGTAAATAGTACAAGTCAGAAAGTGAACTGAACTGTAAAAGTCGCCAATGACATTAAAGACACAGCTTATGTGGATCGTCTTTCACTTGAGTCAAGCCCCCGGGGGCACTATATCATGGGGGTGCAGACTTGGTTGCGTTAAATGGCTTTAAACTACAGGATCGGATGATTAAGCGTTCTCAACACTGATAGAAAAACACCTGGTTCTCAATAGACTAGCATAACTGCAGCAGGATTCTCCTAGCTAGAATGCCTCTAGGTGCTTTTGGATTCAAACCTAAATGTATATATTTGGTTTGTTTCCTCTTGTATTTTCCTAGAGAGGGATGTTACCCCTTGAAATGCCAACATTGGCCAGTAGGTGTCATTGGGATACAGGGCACCACATGCACAAGTGTATCCAAGGTTGGGGGTTATTCCATGTTTCCAAAAGTTATTTCATGGTTCCTGTTGGTTTCGGAGGCTTCAACCTTAAAGAGCTGACATGACCCCTTGAACAGTTTGGACTGCTAGTTTGCATTCTATCTGTCTAGCTTTTCCGTCGAGCTGACACAATGTTACCAAAATTGACAAGTCTGGCTTCTAGGTCGATTGAGTGTGTTTCAAAAAATAACTCCATTTTCGTATAACTCCCAAAACATGTAAATGAGTTCTGTTAAACTTCTTAAAGACTGCAAATGGGATATCAACACAATGTCAAAAGAGTTGTCTTCGGACAATCCCTCCCACCACGGCTGTATAGAAACAAAGAGCTAAGCAAATATCACATTTCTGTGAAATGTATCTGGATAGTGTTGATTCATCGATGCCCAGTTGGCAGAGAAGAAGTGCAACCTGCACTCACTCGCTCCCATGTACAGAGCAATGGAAACATCCACTCACCCAGCCCTTAGCATAGGACACTGGCCGAAGAGAGGTCTGTTACTCCCAAAGACAGGATGAGGCCTCAGGACACCTGGAAGCAGGAGAATGCAAAGCAGGGAATGGAAACCAGTGCAGGTTCGGACCCCTGGTGATGGAGCAACGAGGGTGAAACTCTGTTTAACTTGGACGCACACTCTCAAGCGGACAGGAGACATGGGTTTGAAGGTGATGTGCTGAGATTTACAAGAGTGCACAGCAGATGCTTGGCTGAGAGAACTCAAAGAAACCAGCGCAAAATATCCCCACAGTTAATTCTGAGACCAAGATCCCAGCTGCCAAATTTGAGGTAGCAGAGGCAACGGTCAGTGAGGCATAGAGCTACGGATGATGGCACACGCTGAGTCTCAGGGATCTGGAGTGCGTTGTGGGATGTGGTGGGTCGAATCAAGAGAGCAAACCGAACTGTGTACCGATAATAAATCAACCACACTGGTCGCGCGGTTGCGATTACCGATATGTCCCATGGCCACACCCAGTACATCTGCAGGACCAGGGACCAATTGGGAATTTTGCCAATAGAGCACGTGTGGGGCTGAATCAGAGATATCGTTCATCTGGTCTGAGGGATCCAGGGGGCCTTGAATTTGAAATCAGAATGAAAAGCCTTAGGATATGCTACATTCATAACCTGGGCTGGGATTATGGTTTGGTTTGAGTCACAGGATGCGCAACAACTCTGTGGTTGCCTTCGTGCACCCGTGCCACAAGGATGAGAGGACAAGGAAGAGTGGTCCAAGTCCACAGCGCGAGAAGAGGAAGCATTCCCTTCAGCACTATCTCCCAAAAGCGGATGCTACATTTTGGATGGCACCGGCACGGTACGGCACCTAGGACAACAAGGAAGGTCTGCGGGATCATTCCAGCAGGCCCTGATATGTGACATCCATAGATATGCTTCCACTGGTGTTTCTGTAGACAGAGAAGCTCTGGGAAGAACTGATTTCATTGGGACATTCCCGTGGCAATAAAAAGCAGAAGAGCACTCTCAGTTTGCTGTTTTGGAAACACTCCAAAATGACATAGAGACGAATGCAGAGCTGAGAACTTTTAGAAGCTTCATTTCCACAAGAGGAAGTGTCCTGTGCACTTTCAGAAGTGTGAGATAAGTATAATCAAAATGAAGTTATGCTAATCGAAGTAGAATTGGTTGTTCATCACAACTAATGCAACACCAGCAATTGGAGATATACCAAACAACACACACAGGTACAGGTTATGGCATCAATGCCTAGGAGAAATTGTCCTCACAGAAATCCCATGGAATTGCGTAGAGACAAGAGTCTAAAATTTTCAATTAACAAAGCCCTAGAAGTCTACATTAGATACCTGATATTACCTGACCAGAAGAGATGAAGAAGAACAGTAAAAGAAACAGGAAGTACCATTTTCAGTTCCAAAGATATTGAAGGCGCAACAGATAAGCTTTCAAACAACTAGTCTGCAAAACGCTATCCAGAACAAGTGTTGAAAATGAAGGTCAGGAAAACACTGAAGAACACCAGTGTCTCAGAATCACAAAAGGCAGAATACCAGAAAAGGGGAAGAGAAAGTCTCAACACGAGCCAAAAATATCAGGAAACTCAATGGTTGTCATAATATCAGGGCTAGAATTCAGTCCTTAGCAGACTAGATAATGCAGAGGGACGCGTGAATGACTGTGAAGACAGGGGAAGAGAAAAACCTCGGTCAGAAGCAGACATAGGAAAGCAAGTGCAAACAAATGAAAATATTGCAGTTGAACCCTGGGTTAAGACAGGGCATGAAAGAATAGAAATCATGAGTCCCAGATGGAAAAGCAAGAGATAAAGAAACAAAAAGTGTCTGAAAATTTATCTGTAGAAAAATCAGACTGAAACTTGCTGAAAGCCAAGAAAGAATCATCTATGCGAATTCAGGAATTACACAGCATCCGAAGGAGGTGGAATCCCAATAGACCTACCAGCAGCTGTATGATTCAAATCAACAAAGTTCACGAATATCCGAGTGATTTAAAATGCACCTGGAGGAAAACATAGTCACAAGGAAACCTCCAGAGGGGTTTCAGCTGATATCTCGGCAGCAATATTGCAGGACAGGGAGGAGTACCAGGACACAGACCATATCCTGAATGGCCAAATGCTGCCACCTAGGGTAGCCTATGCCACATGAACACCATTTCAAATAACGGCAGAGCTAGAGAATTCCACAAACCGGCAAATCTTAAAAGAATTCAGCAGTTCAAAACTTATCCTACAAGAATGGTTGAGAAATCTACCCTGAATAGAAAAGCAGCAAGATGAAATGGAAAGAAGAAACCATTATTGGAAATGCAAGAAGAGCATGAGTGGCAAAGAAGAAACAAGAAGAAGGCAAGGAGGACATCAAAACCCTAAAGATGGGAGAGGGAAGCAGGAAATCATAGGTGATTGGAAGCACTCTCTTAAGTGAATCAGCTTATTTGACTCTCTGTTTCAAGCTTAAGGAGAGATGCATGGCCTGTCGTGTTTGCAATACAAGCGAGAAGCAGACCAACAAAGAATCAAACCAACAAACAAACACCAAAATGGTACGGTTGGCTGATATTTACCAAGGGAACCATGATTATTCAAAAGAAAATACTTAAGGTGATGTCAAGGATCATTCAGCATGCATCGACCCATTATCGCGGCTTGCATGTACTCAGCACACTTGTATTCGGAGGCGTGCATTCATATTCGTAAATTTTGATTCATAAGAACATATCGTGACCTAACCCTAATGCCGATTTGGAATCAAATGGATTCCTAGTCCGTGATGTAGACTTGTATGTCTTCCAACAGGATGAAGGAATGCCATATTCTAGGCTACGTAGAGAAGAATTGTAAGAAGCCTATAACAAAGGCAAGTAGCTCTGCCAAAGTGTACTAAGAGCAAAAGAGACTGACAGCAAAGTGCACATTGGGGTTGGTTTCATTTCTTGGAATTTCAGCCCCCATGAAACCAATGGATCCATGTCCTGGGAGTGCGGGTGTTTCAGCAGAAATCAGGCGACGCATATGTATTCCGGGTGTACGGATATTATAGGAACATAAGTCTCCTTTAGTGGGTCTCTGTGTACTGTGAACTGTTAGAAAGTTTAAAGACGTGTGAAACCATCAACTGAAAAGGGACACACTTCCCTCCATTGGTACTGTGCATAGAGATCTGAACAAAAGGAAAGAGGGAAGAAGAAAGGCCCATGGGACGCTAGTGGGTAGAATCACATTTACCTTAGGAACTTCTCGTCGGATGCAGCCCCTCCCCCAACACTGACAAGATGCAGCAGCCATTGGGGATGGCAGTTAGCGGTTGGATTCCAGGTGGAATGTTGGTGTGTACCGCTTGGCTTGTTGTGGCTGTTGGATCCTAGGTAACCGGGCAGAGTTCTGTGGGTGGATCAGTGTGATGGAGGGGCTGCTGCCCTCTGTGGAGCTTGGCTTAGGTGTTTGGTCCGGGAAGCTGTGTAAGTTCGAGATACTGCTGCTGCCCAAAGACCTGAGGTCACAGGTCAGTTTCCAGAACCTGAAAGGGCAGACAGTGGAAGATCTGCCTGTCATCAGCTTACTGGTGAGGCTCCGAGGTACTTTCAGACTTGCCCAGTCCTGGTGAAGTCGACTTTAGGGGAGACACGAAGAGAAGCTGGCCGAAAAGCTGGCTGAACGGATTGAGGAGAGATGCGAACACATGGATGAGAGATGTTCTGCTACAATGGAGAATACTGGCGTGGAGACAGCTGTAGAGGATACCAGGCTCAAAAGACATTCATGAGACATATTGAACCTCGCTGATACTGGCAGAAACATACGGAGTGCCAACGTGGACTTGAGGAAGTTCCTCAATTCTCTTCTCCAAGAACGGGTCCAAGGTCCCTGACGTCTGCAAGAGAAGAGATGGCAGAGATGATCAAAACGCTCCTGTTCTTGGAAGAGTTCATGGGAATCCACACTTCCCAAGGGGCCTTCCCAAGCCATTCAGACCAGAATTCACCAAGCCCAGGTAAGCCTTTTCCCAGGTTTGGGCCTAGCTAGCAAGCACTTGCCTTCCCTCCCCTCCACACAGGCATCCATTTTGAAGGATCAGTAGCTGAGCTGCAATGAAGCCATTACGAGTAAAACAAGCCCCTCCTAGAATCAGAGTTCCTCCAGCTTCACACTCTGTGAACAACAGTGAACTCCTTAAAGGTCCAATAAGCTTGGCTGAAATAGATAGGAATTGAATACTTAGCTCACACCTAGAAACGATGGCCTTCCGCTAGATTCAGCAAATGTTGTGTTTATGTCTTCCCTGGGGTGAAGGGAGTGTGGTAAGAGAGGGGAATCTGACTGAACTTGAATCTGTATTAGGCCTCAATTTTTCAAGACAGTATAGGTAAAGAGTACAAGTCAGAAAGAGAACTGTACTGTAAAAGTCGCCAATGATATAAAAGACACAGCTTATGTGGATCGTCTTTCACTTGA
This sequence comes from Vicugna pacos, assembly GCF_048564905.1. NCBI lineage: Eukaryota > Metazoa > Chordata > Mammalia > Artiodactyla > Camelidae > Vicugna > Vicugna pacos. The sequence goes on from NW_027328739.1 coordinate 1,750,869, forward strand.
GTCAAGCCCCCGTGGGCACTATATCATGCGGGTGCAGACTTGGTTGCGTTAAATGGCTTTACCCAACATGATCGGATGATTAAGCGTTCTCATCACTGATAGAAGAACACCTGGTTCTCCATAGACTAGCATAATTGCAGCAGGGTTCTCCTAGCTAGAATGCCTCTAGGTGCTTTTGGATTCAAACCTAAATGTATATATTTGGTTTCTTTCCTCTTGTATTTTCCTAGAGAGGGATGTTACCCCTTGAAATGCCAATATTGGCCAGTAGGTGTCATTGGGAGTAAAGGGCACCAATGCACAAGTGTATCCAAGTTTGGGGGTTATTTCAAGTTTCCAATAGTTATTTCATGGTTCCTGTTGGTTTCGGAGGCTTCAACCGTAAAGAGCCGACATGAACCCTTTAACAGTTTGGACTGCCAATTTGCATTCTCTCTGTCTAGGTTTTCCGTCGAGCTGACAAAATGTTACCAAAATTGACAAGTCTGGCTTCTAGGTCGATTGAGTGTGTTTCAAAAAATAACTTCATTTTCGTATAACTCCCAAAACATGTAAATGAATTCTTTTAAACTTCTTAAAGACTGCAAATGAGATATCAACACAATGTCAAAACAGGTGTATTCGGACCATCCCTCCCACCACGGCTGTATAGAAACAAAGAGCTGAGCAAATATCACATTTCTGTGAAATGTATCTGGATAGTGTTGATTCATCGATGCCCAGTTGGCAGAGAAGAAGTGCAACCTGCACTCACTCGCTCCCATGAACAGAGCAATGGAAACATCCACTCACCCAGCCCTTGGCACAGGACACTTGCCGAAGAGAGGTCTGTTACTTCCAAAGACAGGATGAGGCCTCAGGACACCTGGAAGCAGGAGAAGGCAAAGCAGGAAATGGAATCCAGTGAGGGTCTGACCCCTGGTGATGGAGCAACAAGGGTGAAACTCTGTTTAACTTGGACGCACACTCTCAAGCGGACAGGAGACATGGGATAGAAGGTGATGTGCTGAGATTTACAAGAGTGCACAGCAGATGCTTGGCTGACAGAACTCAAAGAAACCAGCGCAAAATATCCCCACAGTTGATTCGGAGTCCAAGATCCCAGCTGCCACATTTGAGGTAGCAGAGGCAACGTTCTGTGAGGGATAGGGCTACGAATGATGGCACACGCTGAGTCTCAGGGATCTGGAGTGCATTGTGGGATGTGGTGGGTCGAATCAAGAGAGCAAACCAAAATGTGTACCAATGATAAAGCATCAAAACTGGTCACGTGGTTGAGATTACCAATATGTCCCATGGCCACACCCAGTGCATCTGCAGGACCAGGGACCAATTGGGCATTTTGCCAATAGAGCACGTGTGGGGCTGAATCAGAGATATCGTTCATCTGGTCTGAGGGATCCAGGGGGCCTTGGTTTTGAAATCAGAATGAAAAGCCTTAGGATCTGCTACATTCATAACCTGGGCTGGGATTATGGTTTGGTTTGAGGCACAGGATGCGCAACAGCTGTGTGGTTGCCTTCGTGCACCCGTGCCACAAGGATGAGAGGACAAGGAAGAGTGGTCCAAGTCCACAGCGTTAGAAGAGGAAGCATTACCTACAGCATTATCTCCCTAAAGCGGATGCTACATTTTGGATGGCACCAGCACGGTACGGCACCGAGGACACCAAGGTAGGTCTGCGGGATCATTCCAGCAGGCCCTGATATGTGACATCCATAGATATGCTTCCACTGGTGTTTCTGTAGACAGAGAAGCTCTGAGAAGAACTGCTTTCATTGGGACATTCCCGTGGAACTACAAAGCACAAGCGCACTCTCAGTTTGCTGTTTTGGAAACACTCCAAAATGACATAGAGCAGAATGCAGAGCTGAGAACCTTTAAAAGCTTCATTTCCACAAGAGGAAGTGTCCTGCGCACTTTCAGAATTGTGAGATAAGCATTATCAAAATGAAGTTATGCAAATCGAAATAGTATTGGTTTTTCATCAAAACTAATGCAACAACAGCAATTGGAGATATACCAGACAACACACACAGGAACACGATATGGCATCAATGTCTAGGAGAAATTGTCCGCACAGAAATCCCATGGAATTGCGTAGAGCCAAAAGTCTAAAATTTTCACTTAACAAAGCCCTAGAAGTCCACATTACATACCTGATATTACCTGAGCAGTAGAGGTGAAGAAGTACAGTAAAAGAAACAGGAAGTACCATTTTCAGTTCCAAAGATATTGAAGGCCCAAAAGATAAGCTTTCAAACAACTAGACTGCAAAACGCTATCCAGACCATGTGTTGAAAATGGAGGTCAGGAAATCACTGAAAAACAACAGTGTCTCAGAATCACATAAGGCAGAATACCGGAAAAGGGGAAGAGAAAGTCTAAAGACGAGCCAAAAAATATCAGGAAACTCAATGGATGTGATAATATCAGGGCTAAAATTTAGTCGTAAGCAGACTAGATAATGCAGAGGGACGCGTGAATGACTGTGAAGACATGGGATCAGAAAAACCTCGGTCAGAAGCAGACATAGGAAAGCAAGTGCAAAGCAATGTAAACATTGCTGTTGAACCCTGGGTTAAGACAGGGCATGAAAGACTAGAATTCATAAGGGTCCCAGATGGAAAAGCAAGAGATAAGGAAACAAAAAATGTCTGAAAGTTTATCTGTAGAAAAATCAGACTGAAACTTCCTGAAAGCCAAGAAAGAATCATGTATGCGAATTCAGGAATTACACAGCATCCAAAGGAGGTGGAATCCCAATAGACCTACCAGCAGCTGTATGATTCAAATCAACAAAGCTCACGAATATCACAGTGATTTAAAATGCACCTGGAGGAAACAACATAGTCACAAGGGAACCTCAAGAGGGGATTCAGCTGATATCTCGGCAGCAATATTGCAGGAGAGGGAGGAGTGCCAGGACACAGACCATATCCTGAATGGCCAAATGCTGCCACCTAGGGGAGCCTATGCCACATGACCGCCATTCCTAATAACGGCAGAGCTAGAAAATTCCACAAACCGGCAAATCTTAAAAGAATTCAGCAGTTCAAAACTTATCCTACAAGAATGGTTGAGAAATCTACCCTGAATAGAAAAGCAGCAAGATGAAATGGAAAGAAGAAACCATTATTGGAAATGCAAGAAGAGCATGAGTGGCAAAGAAGAAACAAGAAGAAGGCAAGGAGGACATCAAAACCCTAAAGATGGGAGAGGGAAGCAGGAAATCATAGGTGATTGGAAGCACTCTCTTAAGTGAATCAGCTTATTTGACTCTCTGTTTCAAGCTTAAGGAGAGATGCATGGCCTGTCGTGTTTGCAATACAAGCGAGAAGCAGACCAACAAAGAATCAAACCAACAAACAAACACCAAAATGGTACGGTTGGCTGATATTTACCAAGGGAACCATGATTATTCAAAAGAAAATACTTAAGGTGATGTCAAGGATCATTCAGCATGCATCGACCCATTATCGCGGCTTGCATGTACTCAGCACACTTGTATTCGGAGGCGTGCATTCATATTCGTAAATTTTGATTCATAAGAACATATCGTGACCTAACCCTAATGCCGATTTGGAATCAAATGGATTCCTAGTCCGTGATGTAGACTTGTATGTCTTCCAACAGGATGAAGGAATGCCATATTCTAGGCTACGTAGAGAAGAATTGTAAGAAGCCTATAACAAAGGCAAGTAGCTCTGCCAAAGTGTACTAAGAGCAAAAGAGACTGACAGCAAAGTGCACATTGGGGTTGGTTTCATTTCTTGGAATTTCAGCCCCCATGAAACCAATGGATCCATGTCCTGAGAGTGCGGGTGTTTCAGCAGAAATCAGGCGACGCATATGTATTCCGGGTGTACGGATATTATAGGAACATAAGTCTCCTTTAGTGGGTCTCTGTGTACTGTGAACTGTTAGAAAGTTTAAAGACGTGTGAAACCATCAACTGAAAAGGGACACACTTCCCTCCATTGGTACTGTGCATAGAGATCTGAACAAAAGGAAAGAGGGAAGAAGAAAGGCCCATGGGACGCTAGTGGGTAGAATCACATTTACCTTAGGAACTTCTCGTCGGATGCAGCCCCTCCCCCAACACTGACAAGATGCAGCAGCCATTGGGGATGGCAGTTAGCGGTTGGATTCCAGGTGGAATGTTGGTGTGTACCGCTTGGCTTGTTGTGGCTGTTGGATCCTAGGTAACCGGGCAGAGTTCTGTGGGTGGATCAGTGTGATGGAGGGGCTGCCGCCCTCTGTGGAGCTTGGCTTAGGTGTTTGGTCCGGGAAGCTGTGTAAGTTCGAGATACTGCTGCTGCCCAAAGACCTGAGGTCACAGGTCAGTTTCCAGAACCTGAAAGGGCAGACAGTGGAAGATCTGCCTGTCATCAGCTTACTGGTGAGGCTCCGAGGTACTTTCAGACTTGCCCAGTCCTGGTGAAGTCGACTTTAGGGGAGACACGAAGAGAAGCTGGCCGAAAAGCTGGCTGAACGGATTGAGGAGAGATGCGAACACATGGATGAGAGATGTTCTGCTACAATGGAGAATACTGGCGTGGAGACAGCTGTAGAGGATACCAGGCTCAAAAGACATTCATGAGACATATTGAACCTCGCTGATACTGGCAGAAACATACGGAGTGCCAACGTGGACTTGAGGAAGTTCCTCAATTCTCTTCTCCAAGAACGGGTCCAAGGTCCCTGACGTCTGCAAGAGAAGAGATGGCAGAGATGATCAAAACGCTCCTGTTCTTGGAAGAGGTCATGGGAATCCACACTTCCCAAGGGGCCTTCCCAAGCCATTCAGACCAGAATTCACCAAGCCCAGGTAAGCCTTTTCCCAGGTTTGGGCCTAGCTAGCAAGCACTTGCCTTCCCTCCCCTCCACACAGGCATCCATTTTGAAGGATCAGTAGCTGAGCTGCAATGAAGCCATTACGAGTAAAACAAGCCCCTCCTAGAATCAGAGTTCCTCCAGCTTCACACTCTGTGAACAACAGTGAACTCCTTAAAGGTCCAATAAGCTTGGCTGAAATAGATAGGAATTGAATACTTAGCTCACACCTAGAAACGATGGCCTTCCGCTAGATTCAGCAAATGTTGTGTTTATGTCTTCCCTGGGGTGAAGGGAGTGTGGTAAGAGAGGGGAATCTGACTGAACTTGAATCTGTATTAGGCCTCAATTTTTCAAGACAGTATAGGTAAAGAGTACAAGTCAGAAAGAGAACTGTACTGTAAAAGTCGCCAATGATATAAAAGACACAGCTTATGTGGATCGTCTTTCACTTGAGTCAAGCCCCCGTGGGCACTATATCATGCGGGTGCAGACTTGGTTGCGTTAAATGGCTTTACCCAACATGATCGGATGATTAAGCGTTCTCATCACTGATAGAAGAACACCTGGTTCTCCATAGACTAGCATAATTGCAGCAGGGTTCTCCTAGCTAGAATGCCTCTAGGTGCTTTTGGATTCAAACCTAAATGTATATATTTGGTTTCTTTCCTCTTGTATTTTCCTAGAGAGGGATGTTACCCCTTGAAATGCCAATATTGGCCAGTAGGTGTCATTGGGAGTAAAGGGCACCAATGCACAAGTGTATCCAAGTTTGGGGGTTATTTCAAGTTTCCAATAGTTATTTCATGGTTCCTGTTGGTTTCGGAGGCTTCAACCGTAAAGAGCCGACATGAACCCTTTAACAGTTTGGACTGCCAATTTGCATTCTCTCTGTCTAGGTTTTCCGTCGAGCTGACAAAATGTTACCAAAATTGACAAGTCTGGCTTCTAGGTCGATTGAGTGTGTTTCAAAAAATAACTTCATTTTCGTATAACTCCCAAAACATGTAAATGAATTCTTTTAAACTTCTTAAAGACTGCAAATGAGATATCAACACAATGTCAAAACAGGTGTATTCGGACCATCCCTCCCACCACGGCTGTATAGAAACAAAGAGCTAAGCAAATATCACATTTCTGTGAAATGTATCTGGATAGTGTTGATTCATCGATGCCCAGTTGGCAGAGAAGAAGTGCAACCTGCACTCACTCGCTCCCATGAACAGAGCAATGGAAACATCCACTCACCCAGCCCTTGGCACAGGACACTTGCCGAAGAGAGGTCTGTTACTTCCAAAGACAGGATGAGGCCTCAGGACACCTGGAAGCAGGAGAAGGCAAAGCAGGAAATGGAATCCAGTGAGGGTCTGACCCCTGGTGATGGAGCAACAAGGGTGAAACTCTGTTTAACTTGGACGCACACTCTCAAGCGGACAGGAGACATGGGATAGAAGGTGATGTGCTGAGATTTACAAGAGTGCACAGCAGATGCTTGGCTGACAGAACTCAAAGAAACCAGCGCAAAATATCCCCACAGTTGATTCGGAGTCCAAGATCCCAGCTGCCACATTTGAGGTAGCAGAGGCAACGTTCTGTGAGGGATAGGGCTACGAATGATGGCACACGCTGAGTCTCAGGGATCTGGAGTGCATTGTGGGATGTGGTGGGTCGAATCAAGAGAGCAAACCAAAATGTGTACCAATGATAAAGCATCAAAACTGGTCACGTGGTTGAGATTACCAATATGTCCCATGGCCACACCCAGTGCATCTGCAGGACCAGGGACCAATTGGGCATTTTGCCAATAGAGCACGTGTGGGGCTGAATCAGAGATATCGTTCATCTGGTCTGAGGGATCCAGGGGGCCTTGGTTTTGAAATCAGAATGAAAAGCCTTAGGATCTGCTACATTCATAACCTGGGCTGGGATTATGGTTTGGTTTGAGGCACAGGATGCGCAACAGCTGTGTGGTTGCCTTCGTGCACCCGTGCCACAAGGATGAGAGGACAAGGAAGAGTGGTCCAAGTCCACAGCGTTAGAAGAGGAAGCATTACCTACAGCATTATCTCCCTAAAGCGGATGCTACATTTTGGATGGCACCAGCACGGTACGGCACCGAGGACACCAAGGTAGGTCTGCGGGATCATTCCAGCAGGCCCTGATATGTGACATCCATAGATATGCTTCCACTGGTGTTTCTGTAGACAGAGAAGCTCTGAGAAGAACTGCTTTCATTGGGACATTCCCGTGGAACTACAAAGCACAAGCGCACTCTCAGTTTGCTGTTTTGGAAACACTCCAAAATGACATAGAGCAGAATGCAGAGCTGAGAACCTTTAAAAGCTTCATTTCCACAAGAGGAAGTGTCCTGCGCACTTTCAGAATTGTGAGATAAGCATTATCAAAATGAAGTTATGCAAATCGAAATAGTATTGGTTTTTCATCAAAACTAATGCAACAACAGCAATTGGAGATATACCAGACAACACACACAGGAACACGATATGGCATCAATGTCTAGGAGAAATTGTCCGCACAGAAATCCCATGGAATTGCGTAGAGCCAAAAGTCTAAAATTTTCACTTAACAAAGCCCTAGAAGTCCACATTACATACCTGATATTACCTGAGCAGTAGAGGTGAAGAAGTACAGTAAAAGAAACAGGAAGTACCATTTTCAGTTCCAAAGATATTGAAGGCCCAAAAGATAAGCTTTCAAACAACTAGACTGCAAAACGCTATCCAGACCATGTGTTGAAAATGGAGGTCAGGAAATCACTGAAAAACAACAGTGTCTCAGAATCACATAAGGCAGAATACCGGAAAAGGGGAAGAGAAAGTCTAAAGACGAGCCAAAAAATATCAGGAAACTCAATGGATGTGATAATATCAGGGCTAAAATTTAGTCGTAAGCAGACTAGATAATGCAGAGGGACGCGTGAATGACTGTGAAGACATGGGATCAGAAAAACCTCGGTCAGAAGCAGACATAGGAAAGCAAGTGCAAAGCAATGTAAACATTGCTGTTGAACCCTGGGTTAAGACAGGGCATGAAAGACTAGAATTCATAAGGGTCCCAGATGGAAAAGCAAGAGATAAGGAAACAAAAAATGTCTGAAAGTTTATCTGTAGAAAAATCAGACTGAAACTTCCTGAAAGCCAAGAAAGAATCATGTATGCGAATTCAGGAATTACACAGCATCCAAAGGAGGTGGAATCCCAATAGACCTACCAGCAGCTGTATGATTCAAATCAACAAAGCTCACGAATATCACAGTGATTTAAAATGCACCTGGAGGAAACAACATAGTCACAAGGGAACCTCAAGAGGGGATTCAGCTGATATCTCGGCAGCAATATTGCAGGAGAGGGAGGAGTGCCAGGACACAGACCATATCCTGAATGGCCAAATGCTGCCACCTAGGGGAGCCTATGCCACATGACCGCCATTCCTAATAACGGCAGAGCTAGAAAATTCCACAAACCGGCAAATCTTAAAAGAATTCAGCAGTTCAAAACTTATCCTACAAGAATGGTTGAGAAATCTACCCTGAATAGAAAAGCAGCAAGATGAAATGGAAAGAAGAAACCATTATTGGAAATGCAAGAAGAGCATGAGTGGCAAAGAAGAAACAAGAAGAAGGCAAGGAGGACATCAAAACCCTAAAGATGGGAGAGGGAAGCAGGAAATCATAGGTGATTGGAAGCACTCTCTTAAGTGAATCAGCTTATTTGACTCTCTGTTTCAAGCTTAAGGAGAGATGCATGGCCTGTCGTGTTTGCAATACAAGCGAGAAGCAGACCAACAAAGAATCAAACCAACAAACAAACACCAAAATGGTACGGTTGGCTGATATTTACCAAGGGAACCATGATTATTCAAAAGAAAATACTTAAGGTGATGTCAAGGATCATTCAGCATGCATCGACCCATTATCGCGGCTTGCATGTACTCAGCACACTTGTATTCGGAGGCGTGCATTCATATTCGTAAATTTTGATTCATAAGAACATATCGTGACCTAACCCTAATGCCGATTTGGAATCAAATGGATTCCTAGTCCGTGATGTAGACTTGTATGTCTTCCAACAGGATGAAGGAATGCCATATTCTAGGCTACGTAGAGAAGAATTGTAAGAAGCCTATAACAAAGGCAAGTAGCTCTGCCAAAGTGTACTAAGAGCAAAAGAGACTGACAGCAAAGTGCACATTGGGGTTGGTTTCATTTCTTGGAATTTCAGCCCCCATGAAACCAATGGATCCATGTCCTGAGAGTGCGGGTGTTTCAGCAGAAATCAGGCGACGCATATGTATTCCGGGTGTACGGATATTATAGGAACATAAGTCTCCTTTAGTGGGTCTCTGTGTACTGTGAACTGTTAGAAAGTTTAAAGACGTGTGAAACCATCAACTGAAAAGGGACACACTTCCCTCCATTGGTACTGTGCATAGAGATCTGAACAAAAGGAAAGAGGGAAGAAGAAAGGCCCATGGGACGCTAGTGGGTAGAATCACATTTACCTTAGGAACTTCTCGTCGGATGCAGCCCCTCCCCCAACACTGACAAGATGCAGCAGCCATTGGGGATGGCAGTTAGCGGTTGGATTCCAGGTGGAATGTTGGTGTGTACCGCTTGGCTTGTTGTGGCTGTTGGATCCTAGGTAACCGGGCAGAGTTCTGTGGGTGGATCAGTGTGATGGAGGGGCTGCCGCCCTCTGTGGAGCTTGGCTTAGGTGTTTGGTCCGGGAAGCTGTGTAAGTTCGAGATACTGCTGCTGCCCAAAGACCTGAGGTCACAGGTCAGTTTCCAGAACCTGAAAGGGCAGACAGTGGAAGATCTGCCTGTCATCAGCTTACTGGTGAGGCTCCGAGGTACTTTCAGACTTGCCCAGTCCTGGTGAAGTCGACTTTAGGGGAGACACGAAGAGAAGCTGGCCGAAAAGCTGGCTGAACGGATTGAGGAGAGATGCGAACACATGGATGAGAGATGTTCTGCTACAATGGAGAATACTGGCGTGGAGACAGCTGTAGAGGATACCAGGCTCAAAAGACATTCATGAGACATATTGAACCTCGCTGATACTGGCAGAAACATACGGAGTGCCAACGTGGACTTGAGGAAGTTCCTCAATTCTCTTCTCCAAGAACGGGTCCAAGGTCCCTGACGTCTGCAAGAGAAGAGATGGCAGAGATGATCAAAACGCTCCTGTTCTTGGAAGAGGTCATGGGAATCCACACTTCCCAAGGGGCCTTCCCAAGCCATTCAGACCAGAATTCACCAAGCCCAGGTAAGCCTTTTCCCAGGTTTGGGCCTAGCTAGCAAGCACTTGCCTTCCCTCCCCTCCACACAGGCATCCATTTTGAAGGATCAGTAGCTGAGCTGCAATGAAGCCATTACGAGTAAAACAAGCCCCTCCTAGAATCAGAGTTCCTCCAGCTTCACACTCTGTGAACAACAGTGAACTCCTTAAAGGTCCAATAAGCTTGGCTGAAATAGATAGGAATTGAATACTTAGCTCACACCTAGAAACGATGGCCTTCCGCTAGATTCAGCAAATGTTGTGTTTATGTCTTCCCTGGGGTGAAGGGAGTGTGGTAAGAGAGGGGAATCTGACTGAACTTGAATCTGTATTAGGCCTCAATTTTTCAAGACAGTATAGGTAAAGAGTACAAGTCAGAAAGAGAACTGTACTGTAAAAGTCGCCAATGATATAAAAGACACAGCTTATGTGGATCGTCTTTCACTTGAGTCAAGCCCCCGTGGGCACTATATCATGCGGGTGCAGACTTGGTTGCGTTAAATGGCTTTACCCAACATGATCGGATGATTAAGCGTTCTCATCACTGATAGAAGAACACCTGGTTCTCCATAGACTAGCATAATTGCAGCAGGGTTCTCCTAGCTAGAATGCCTCTAGGTGCTTTTGGATTCAAACCTAAATGTATATATTTGGTTTCTTTCCTCTTGTATTTTCCTAGAGAGGGATGTTACCCCTTGAAATGCCAATATTGGCCAGTAGGTGTCATTGGGAGTAAAGGGCACCAATGCACAAGTGTATCCAAGTTTGGGGGTTATTTCAAGTTTCCAATAGTTATTTCATGGTTCCTGTTGGTTTCGGAGGCTTCAACCGTAAAGAGCCGACATGAACCCTTTAACAGTTTGGACTGCCAATTTGCATTCTCTCTGTCTAGGTTTTCCGTCGAGCTGACAAAATGTTACCAAAATTGACAAGTCTGGCTTCTAGGTCGATTGAGTGTGTTTCAAAAAATAACTTCATTTTCGTATAACTCCCAAAACATGTAAATGAATTCTTTTAAACTTCTTAAAGACTGCAAATGAGATATCAACACAATGTCAAAACAGGTGTATTCGGACCATCCCTCCCACCACGGCTGTATAGAAACAAAGAGCTGAGCAAATATCACATTTCTGTGAAATGTATCTGGATAGTGTTGATTCATCGATGCCCAGTTGGCAGAGAAGAAGTGCAACCTGCACTCACTCGCTCCCATGAACAGAGCAATGGAAACATCCACTCACCCAGCCCTTGGCACAGGACACTTGCCGAAGAGAGGTCTGTTACTTCCAAAGACAGGATGAGGCCTCAGGACACCTGGAAGCAGGAGAAGGCAAAGCAGGAAATGGAATCCAGTGAGGGTCTGACCCCTGGTGATGGAGCAACAAGGGTGAAACTCTGTTTAACTTGGACGCACACTCTCAAGCGGACAGGAGACATGGGATAGAAGGTGATGTGCTGAGATTTACAAGAGTGCACAGCAGATGCTTGGCTGACAGAACTCAAAGAAACCAGCGCAAAATATCCCCACAGTTGATTCGGAGTCCAAGATCCCAGCTGCCACATTTGAGGTAGCAGAGGCAACGTTCTGTGAGGGATAGGGCTACGAATGATGGCACACGCTGAGTCTCAGGGATCTGGAGTGCATTGTGGGATGTGGTGGGTCGAATCAAGAGAGCAAACCAAAATGTGTACCAATGATAAAGCATCAAAACTGGTCACGTGGTTGAGATTACCAATATGTCCCATGGCCACACCCAGTGCATCTGCAGGACCAGGGACCAATTGGGCATTTTGCCAATAGAGCATGTGTGGGGCTGAATCAGAGATATCGTTCATCTGGTCTGAGGGATCCAGGGGGCCTTGGTTTTGAAATCAGAATGAAAAGACTTAGGATCTGCTACATTCATAACCTGGGCTGGGATTATGGTTTGGTTTGAGGCACAGGATGCGCAACAGCTGTGTGGTTGCCTTCGTGCACCCGTGCCACAAGGATGAGAGGACAAGGAAGAGTGGTCCAAGTCCACAGCGTTAGAAGAGGAAGCATTACCTACAGCATTATCTCCCTAAAGCGGATGCTACATTTTGGATGGCACCAGCACGGTACGGCACCGAGGACACCAAGGTAGGTCTGCGGGATCATTCCAGCAGGCCCTGATATGTGACATCCATAGATATGCTTCCACTGGTGTTTCTGTAGACAGAGAAGCTCTGAGAAGAACTGCTTTCATTGGGACATTCCCGTGGAACTACAAAGCACAAGCGCACTCTCAGTTTGCTGTTTTGGAAACACTCCAAAATGACATAGAGCAGAATGCAGAGCTGAGAACCTTTAAAAGCTTCATTTCCACAAGAGGAAGTGTCCTGCGCACTTTCAGAATTGTGAGATAAGCATTATCAAAATGAAGTTATGCAAATCGAAATAGTATTGGTTTTTCATCAAAACTAATGCAACAACAGCAATTGGAGATATACCAGACAACACACACAGGAACACGATATGGCATCAATGTCTAGGAGAAATTGTCCGCACAGAAATCCCATGGAATTGCGTAGAGCCAAAAGTCTAAAATTTTCACTTAACAAAGCCCTAGAAGTCCACATTACATACCTGATATTACCTGAGCAGTAGAGGTGAAGAAGTACAGTAAAAGAAACAGGAAGTACCATTTTCAGTTCCAAAGATATTGAAGGCCCAAAAGATAAGCTTTCAAACAACTAGACTGCAAAACGCTATCCAGACCATGTGTTGAAAATGGAGGTCAGGAAATCACTGAAAAACAACAGTGTCTCAGAATCACATAAGGCAGAATACCGGAAAAGGGGAAGAGAAAGTCTAAAGACGAGCCAAAAAATATCAGGAAACTCAATGGATGTGATAATATCAGGGCTAAAATTTAGTCGTAAGCAGACTAGATAATGCAGAGGGACGCGTGAATGACTGTGAAGACATGGGATCAGAAAAACCTCGGTCAGAAGCAGACATAGGAAAGCAAGTGCAAAGCAATGTAAACATTGCTGTTGAACCCTGGGTTAAGACAGGGCATGAAAGACTAGAATTCATAAGGGTCCCAGATGGAAAAGCAAGAGATAAGGAAACAAAAAATGTCTGAAAGTTTATCTGTAGAAAAATCAGACTGAAACTTCCTGAAAGCCAAGAAAGAATCATGTATGCGAATTCAGGAATTACACAGCATCCAAAGGAGGTGGAATCCCAATAGACCTACCAGCAGCTGTATGATTCAAATCAACAAAGCTCACGAATATCACAGTGATTTAAAATGCACCTGGAGGAAACAACATAGTCACAAGGGAACCTCAAGAGGGGATTCAGCTGATATCTCGGCAGCAATATTGCAGGAGAGGGAGGAGTGCCAGGACACAGACCATATCCTGAATGGCCAAATGCTGCCACCTAGGGGAGCCTATGCCACATGACCGCCATTCCTAATAACGGCAGAGCTAGAAAATTCCACAAACCGGCAAATCTTAAAAGAATTCAGCAGTTCAAAACTTATCCTACAAGAATGGTTGAGAAATCTACCCTGAATAGAAAAGCAGCAAGATGAAATGGAAAGAAGAAACCATTATTGGAAATGCAAGAAGAGCATGAGTGGCAAAGAAGAAACAAGAAGAAGGCAAGGAGGACATCAAAACCCTAAAGATGGGAGAGGGAAGCAGGAAATCATAGGTGATTGGAAGCACTCTCTTAAGTGAATCAGCTTATTTGACTCTCTGTTTCAAGCTTAAGGAGAGATGCATGGCCTGTCGTGTTTGCAATACAAGCGAGAAGCAGACCAACAAAGAATCAAACCAACAAACAAACACCAAAATGGTACGGTTGGCTGATATTTACCAAGGGAACCATGATTATTCAAAAGAAAATACTTAAGGTGATGTCAAGGATCATTCAGCATGCATCGACCCATTATCGCGGCTTGCATGTACTCAGCACACTTGTATTCGGAGGCGTGCATTCATATTCGTAAATTTTGATTCATAAGAACATATCGTGACCTAACCCTAATGCCGATTTGGAATCAAATGGATTCCTAGTCCGTGATGTAGACTTGTATGTCTTCCAACAGGATGAAGGAATGCCATATTCTAGGCTACGTAGAGAAGAATTGTAAGAAGCCTATAACAAAGGCAAGTAGCTCTGCCAAAGTGTACTAAGAGCAAAAGAGACTGACAGCAAAGTGCACATTGGGGTTGGTTTCATTTCTTGGAATTTCAGCCCCCATGAAACCAATGGATCCATGTCCTGAGAGTGCGGGTGTTTCAGCAGAAATCAGGCGACGCATATGTATTCCGGGTGTACGGATATTATAGGAACATAAGTCTCCTTTAGTGGGTCTCTGTGTACTGTGAACAGTTAGAAAGTTTAAAGACGTGTGAAACCATCAACTGAAAAGGGACACACTTCCCTCCATTGGTACTGTGCATAGAGATCTGAACAAAAGGAAAGAGGGAAGAAGAAAGGCCCATGGGACGCTAGTGGGTAGAATCACATTTACCTTAGGAACTTCTCGTCGGATGCAGCCCCTCCCCCAACACTGACAAGATGCAGCAGCCATTGGGGATGGCAGTTAGCGGTTGGATTCCAGGTGGAATGTTGGTGTGTACCGCGAGGCTTGTTGTGGCTGTTGGATCCTAGGTAACCGGGCAGAGTTCTGTGGGTGGATCAGTGTGATGGAGGGGCTGCCGCCCTCTGTGGAGCTTGGCTTAGGTGTTTGGTCCGGGAAGCTGTGTAAGTTCGAGATACTGCTGCTGCCCAAAGACCTGAGGTCACAGGTCAGTTTCCAGAACCTGAAAGGGCAGACAGTGGAAGATCTGCCTGTCATCAGCTTACTGGTGAGGCTCCGAGGTACTTTCAGACTTGCCCAGTCCTGGTGAAGTCAACTTTAGGGGAGACACGAAGAGAAGCTGGCTGAAAAGCTGGCTGAACGGATTGAGGAGAGATGCGAACACATGGATGAGAGATGTTCTGCTACAATGGAGAATACTGGCGTGGAGACAGCTGTAGAGGATACCAGGCTCAAAAGACATTCATGAGACATATTGAACCTCGCTGATACTGGCAGAAACATACGGAGTGCCAACGTGGACTTGAGGAAGTTCCTCAATTCTCTTCTCCAAGAACGGGTCCAAGGTCCCTGACGTCTGCAAGAGAAGAGATGGCAGAGATGATCAAAACGCTCCTGTTCTTGGAAGAGGTCATGGGAATCCACACTTCCCAAGGGGCCTTCCCAAGCCATTCAGACCAGAATTCACCAAGCCCAGGTAAGCCTTTTCCCAGGTTTGGGCCTAGCTAGCAAGCACTTGCCTTCCCTCCCCTCCACACAGGCATCCATTTTGAAGGATCAGTAGCTGAGCTGCAATGAAGCCATTACGAGTAAAACAAGCCCCTCCTAGAATCAGAGTTCCTCCAGCTTCACACTCTGTGAACAACAGTGAACTCCTTAAAGGTCCAATAAGCTTGGCTGAAATAGATAGGAATTGAATACTTAGCTCACACCTAGAAACGATGGCCTTCCGCTAGATTCAGCAAATGTTGTGTTTATGTCTTCCCTGGGGTGAAGGGAGTGTGGTAAGAGAGGGGAATCTGACTGAACTTGAATCTGTATTAGGCCTCAATTTTTCAAGACAGTATAGGTAAAGAGTACAAGTCAGAAAGAGAACTGTACTGTAAAAGTCGCCAATGATATAAAAGACACAGCTTATGTGGATCGTCTTTCACTTGAGTCAAGCCCCCGTGGGCACTATATCATGCGGGTGCAGACTTGGTTGCGTTAAATGGCTTTACCCAACATGATCGGATGATTAAGCGTTCTCATCACTGATAGAAGAACACCTGGTTCTCCATAGACTAGCATAATTGCAGCAGGGTTCTCCTAGCTAGAATGCCTCTAGGTGCTTTTGGATTCAAACCTAAATGTATATATTTGGTTTCTTTCCTCTTGTATTTTCCTAGAGAGGGATGTTACCCCTTGAAATGCCAATATTGGCCAGTAGGTGTCATTGGGAGTAAAGGGCACCAATGCACAAGTGTATCCAAGTTTGGGGGTTATTTCAAGTTTCCAATAGTTATTTCATGGTTCCTGTTGGTTTCGGAGGCTTCAACCGTAAAGAGCCGACATGAACCCTTTAACAGTTTGGACTGCCAATTTGCATTCTCTCTGTCTAGGTTTTCCGTCGAGCTGACAAAATGTTACCAAAATTGACAAGTCTGGCTTCTAGGTCGATTGAGTGTGTTTCAAAAAATAACTTCATTTTCGTATAACTCCCAAAACATGTAAATGAATTCTTTTAAACTTCTTAAAGACTGCAAATGGGATATCAACACAATGTCAAAACAGGTGTATTCGGACCATCCCTCCCACCACGGCTGTATAGAAACAAAGAGCTAAGCAAATATCACATTTCTGTGAAATGTATCTGGATAGTGTTGATTCATCGATGCCCAGTTGGCAGAGAAGAAGTGCAACCTGCACTCACTCGCTCCCATGAACAGAGCAATGGAAACATCCACTCACCCAGCCCTTGGCACAGGACACTTGCCGAAGAGAGGTCTGTTACTTCCAAAGACAGGATGAGGCCTCAGGACACCTGGAAGCAGGAGAAGGCAAAGCAGGAAATGGAATCCAGTGAGGGTCTGACCCCTGGTGATGGAGCAACAAGGGTGAAACTCTGTTTAACTTGGACGCACACTCTCAAGCGGACAGGAGACATGGGATAGAAGGTGATGTGCTGAGATTTACAAGAGTGCACAGCAGATGCTTGGCTGACAGAACTCAAAGAAACCAGCGCAAAATATCCCCACAGTTGATTCGGAGTCCAAGATCCCAGCTGCCACATTTGAGGTAGCAGAGGCAACGTTCTGTGAGGGATAGGGCTACGAATGATGGCACACGCTGAGTCTCAGGGATCTGGAGTGCATTGTGGGATGTGGTGGGTCGAATCAAGAGAGCAAACCAAAATGTGTACCAATGATAAAGCATCAAAACTGGTCACGTGGTTGAGATTACCAATATGTCCCATGGCCACACCCAGTGCATCTGCAGGACCAGGGACCAATTGGGCATTTTGCCAATAGAGCACGTGTGGGGCTGAATCAGAGATATCGTTCATCTGGTCTGAGGGATCCAGGGGGCCTTGGTTTTGAAATCAGAATGAAAAGCCTTAGGATCTGCTACATTCATAACCTGGGCTGGGATTATGGTTTGGTTTGAGGCACAGGATGCGCAACAGCTGTGTGGTTGCCTTCGTGCACCCGTGCCACAAGGATGAGAGGACAAGGAAGAGTGGTCCAAGTCCACAGCGTTAGAAGAGGAAGCATTACCTACAGCATTATCTCCCTAAAGCGGATGCTACATTTTGGATGGCACCAGCACGGTACGGCACCGAGGACACCAAGGTAGGTCTGCGGGATCATTCCAGCAGGCCCTGATATGTGACATCCATAGATATGCTTCCACTGGTGTTTCTGTAGACAGAGAAGCTCTGAGAAGAACTGCTTTCATTGGGACATTCCCGTGGAACTACAAAGCACAAGCGCACTCTCAGTTTGCTGTTTTGGAAACACTCCAAAATGACATAGAGCAGAATGCAGAGCTGAGAACCTTTAAAAGCTTCATTTCCACAAGAGGAAGTGTCCTGCGCACTTTCAGAATTGTGAGATAAGCATTATCAAAATGAAGTTATGCAAATCGAAATAGTATTGGTTTTTCATCAAAACTAATGCAACAACAGCAATTGGAGATATACCAGACAACACACACAGGAACACGATATGGCATCAATGTCTAGGAGAAATTGTCCGCACAGAAATCCCATGGAATTGCGTAGAGCCAAAAGTCTAAAATTTTCACTTAACAAAGCCCTAGAAGTCCACATTACATACCTGATATTACCTGAGCAGTAGAGGTGAAGAAGTACAGTAAAAGAAACAGGAAGTACCATTTTCAGTTCCAAAGATATTGAAGGCCCAAAAGATAAGCTTTCAAACAACTAGACTGCAAAACGCTATCCAGACCATGTGTTGAAAATGGAGGTCAGGAAATCACTGAAAAACAACAGTGTCTCAGAATCACATAAGGCAGAATACCGGAAAAGGGGAAGAGAAAGTCTAAAGACGAGCCAAAAAATATCAGGAAACTCAATGGATGTGATAATATCAGGGCTAAAATTTAGTCGTAAGCAGACTAGATAATGCAGAGGGACGCGTGAATGACTGTGAAGACATGGGATCAGAAAAACCTCGGTCAGAAGCAGACATAGGAAAGCAAGTGCAAAGCAATGTAAACATTGCTGTTGAATCCTGGGTTAAGACAGGGCATGAAAGACTAGAATTCATAAGGGTCCCAGATGGAAAAGCAAGAGATAAGGAAACAAAAAATGTCTGAAAGTTTATCTGTAGAAAAATCAGACTGAAACTTCCTGAAAGCCAAGAAAGAATCATGTATGCGAATTCAGGAATTACACAGCATCCAAAGGAGGTGGAATCCCAATAGACCTACCAGCAGCTGTATGATTCAAATCAACAAAGCTCACGAATATCACAGTGATTTAAAATGCACCTGGAGGAAACAACATAGTCACAAGGGAACCTCAAGAGGGGATTCAGCTGATATCTCGGCAGCAATATTGCAGGAGAGGGAGGAGTGCCAGGACACAGACCAACTCCTGAATGGCCAAATGCTGCCACCTAGGGGAGCCTATGCCACATGACCGCCATTCCTAATAACGGCAGAGCTAGAAAATTCCACAAACCGGCAAATCTTAAAAGAATTCAGCAGTTCAAAACTTATCCTACAAGAATGGTTGAGAAATCTACCCTGAATAGAAAAGCAGCAAGATGAAATGGAAAGAAGAAACCATTATTGGAAATGCAAGAAGAGCATGAGTGGCAAAGAAGAAACAAGAAGAAGGCAAGGAGGACATCAAAACCCTAAAGATGGGAGAGGGAAGCAGGAAATCATAGGTGATTGGAAGCACTCTCTTAAGTGAATCAGCTTATTTGACTCTCTGTTTCAAGCTTAAGGAGAGATGCATGGCCTGTCGTGTTTGCAATACAAGCGAGAAGCAGACCAACAAAGAATCAAACCAACAAACAAACACCAAAATGGTACGGTTGGCTGATATTTACCAAGGGAACCATGATTATTCAAAAGAAAATACTTAAGGTGATGTCAAGGATCATTCAGCATGCATCGACCCATTATCGCGGCTTGCATGTACTCAGCACACTTGTATTCGGAGGCGTGCATTCATATTCGTAAATTTTGATTCATAAGAACATATCGTGACCTAACCCTAATGCCGATTTGGAATCAAATGGATTCCTAGTCCGTGATGTAGACTTGTATGTCTTCCAACAGGATGAAGGAATGCCATATTCTAGGCTATGTAGAGAAGAATTGTAAGAAGCCTATAACAAAGGCAAGTAGCTCTGCCAAAGTGTACTAAGAGCAAAAGAGACTGACAGCAAAGTGCACATTGGGGTTGGTTTCATTTCTTGGAATTTCAGCCCCCATGAAACCAATGGATCCATGTCCTGAGAGTGCGGGTGTTTCAGCAGAAATCAGGCGACGCATATGTATTCCGGGTGTACGGATATTATAGGAACATAAGTCTCCTTTAGTGGGTCTCTGTGTACTGTGAACTGTTAGAAAGTTTAAAGACGTGTGAAACCATCAACTGAAAAGGGACACACTTCCCTCCATTGGTACTGTGCATAGAGATCTGAACAAAAGGAAAGAGGGAAGAAGAAAGGCCCATGGGACGCTAGTGGGTAGAATCACATTTACCTTAGGAACTTCTCGTCGGATGCAGCCCCTCCCCCAACACTGACAAGATGCAGCAGCCATTGGGGATGGCAGTTAGCGGTTGGATTCCAGGTGGAATGTTGGTGTGTACCGCGAGGCTTGTTGTGGCTGTTGGATCCTAGGTAACCGGGCAGAGTTCTGTGGGTGGATCAGTGTGATGGAGGGGCTGCCGCCCTCTGTGGAGCTTGGCTTAGGTGTTTGGTCCGGGAAGCTGTGTAAGTTCGAGATACTGCTGCTGCCCAAAGACCTGAGGTCACAGGTCAGTTTCCAGAACCTGAAAGGGCAGACAGTGGAAGATCTGCCTGTCATCAGCTTACTGGTGAGGCTCCGAGGTACTTTCAGACTTGCCCAGTCCTGGTGAAGTCAACTTTAGGGGAGACACGAAGAGAAGCTGGCCGAAAAGCTGGCTGAACGGATTGAGGAGAGATGCGAACACATGGATGAGTGATGTTCTGCTACAATGGAGAATACTGGCGTGGAGACAGCTGTAGAGGATACCAGGCTCAAAAGACATTCATGAGACATATTGAACCTCGCTGATACTGGCAGAAACATACGGAGTGCCAACGTGGACTTGAGGAAGTTCCTCAATTCTCTTCTCCAAGAAAGGGTCCGAGGTCCCTGACGTCTGCAATAGAAGAGATGGCAGAGATGATCAAAACGCTCCTGTTCTTGGAAGAGGTCATGGGAATCCACACTTCCCAAGGGGCCTTCCTAAGCCATTCAGACCAGAATTCACCAAGCCCAGGTAAGCCTTTTCCCAGGTTTGGGCCTAGCTAGCAAGCACTTGCCTTCCCTCCCCTCCACACAGGCATCCATTTTGAAGGATCAGTAGCTGAGCTGCAATGAAGCCATTACGAGTAAAACAAGCCCCTCCTAGAATCAGAGTTCCTCCAGCTTCACACTCTGTGAACAACAGTGAACTCCTTAAAGGTCCAATAAACTTGGCTGAAATAGATAGGAATTGAATACTTAGCTCACACCTAGAAACGATGGCCTTCCGCTAGATTCAGCAAATGTTGTGTTTATGTCTTCCCTGGGGTGAAGGGAGTGTGGTAAGAGAGGGGAATCTGACTGAACTTGAATCTGTATTAGGCCTCAATTTTTCAAGACAGTATAGGTAAAGAGTACAAGTCAGAAAGAGAACTGTACTGTAAAAGTCGCCAATGATATAAAAGACACAGCTTATGTGGATCGTCTTTCACTTGAGTCAAGCCCCCGTGGGCACTATATCATGCGGGTGCAGACTTGGTTGCGTTAAATGGCTTTACCCAACATGATCGGATGATTAAGCGTTCTCATCACTGATAGGAGAACACCTGGTTCTCCATAGACTAGCATAATTGCAGCAGGGTTCTCCTAGCTAGAATGCCTCTAGGTGCTTTTGGATTCAAACCTAAATGTATATATTTGGTTTCTTTCCTCTTGTATTTTCCTAGAGAGGGATGTTAACCCTTGAAATGCCAATATTGGCCAGTAGGTGTCATTGGGAGTAAAGGGCACCAATGCACAAGTGTATCCAAGTTTGGGGGTTATTTCAAGTTTCCAATAGTTATTTCATGGTTCCTGTTGGTTTCGGAGGCTTCAACCGTAAAGAGCCGACATGAACCCTTTAACAGTTTGGACTGCCAATTTGCATTCTATCTGTCTAGGTTTTCCGTCGAGCTGACAAAATGTTACCAAAATTGACAAGTCTGGCTTCTAGGTCGATTGAGTGTGTTTCAAAAAATAACTTCATTTTCGTATAACTCCCAAAACATGTAAATGAATTCTTTTAAACTTCTTAAAGACTGCAAATGAGATATCAACACAATGTCAAAACAGGTGTATTCGGACCATCCCTCCCACCACGGCTTTATAGAAACAAAGAGCTGAGCAAATATCACATTTCTGTGAAATGTATCTGGATAGTGTTGATTCATCGATGCCCAGTTGGCAGAGAAGAAGTGTAACCTGCACTCACTCGCTCCCATGAACAGAGCAATGGAAACATCCACTCACCCAGCCCTTGGCACAGGACACTTGCCGAAGAGAGGTCTGTTACTTCCAAAGACAGGATGAGGCCTCAGGACACCTGGAAGCAGGAGAAGGCAAAGCAGGAAATGGAATCCAGTGAGGGTCTGACCCCTGGTGATGGAGCAACAAGGGTGAAACTCTGTTTAACTTGGACGCACACTCTCAAGCGGACAGGAGACATGGGATAGAAGCTGATGTGCTGAGATTTACAAGAGTGCACAGCAGATGCTTGGCTGACAGAACTCAAAGAAACCAGCGCAAAATATCCCCACAGTTGATTCGGAGTCCAAGATCCCAGCTGCCACATTTGAGGTAGCAGAGGCAACGTTCTGTGAGGGATAGGGCTACGAATGATGGCACACGCTGAGTCTCACGGATCTGGAGTGCATTGTGGGATGTGGTGGGTCGAATCAAGAGAGCAAACCAAAATGTGTACCAATGATAAAGCATCAAAACTGGTCACGTGGTTGAGATTACCAATATGTCCCATGGCCACACCCAGTGCATCTGCAGGACCAGGGACCAATTGGGCATTTTGCCAATAGAGCACGTGTGGGGCTGAATCAGAGATATCGTTCATCTGGTCTGAGGGATCCAGGGGGCCTTGGTTTTGAAATCAGAATGAAAAGACTTAGGATCTGCTACATTCATAACCTGGGCTGGGATTATGGTTTGGTTTGAGGCACAGGATGCGCAACAGCTGTGTGGTTGCCTTCGTGCACCCGTGCCACAAGGATGAGAGGACAAGGAAGAGTGGTCCATGTCCACAGCGTTAGAAGAGGAAGCATTACCTACAGCATTATCTCCCTAAAGCGGATGCTACATTTTGGATGGCACCAGCACGGTACGGCACCGAGGACACCAAGGTAGGTCTGCGGGATCATTCCAGCAGGCCCTGATATGTGACATCCATAGATATGCTTCCACTGGTGTTTCTGTAGACAGAGAAGCTCTGAGAAGAACTGCTTTCATTGGGACATTCCCGTGGAACTACAAAGCACAAGCGCACTCTCAGTTTGCTGTTTTGGAAACACTCCAAAATGACATAGAGCAGAATGCAGAGCTGAGAACCTTTAAAAGCTTCATTTCCACAAGAGGAAGTGTCCTGCGCACTTTCAGAATTGTGAGATAAGCATTATCAAAATGAAGTTATGCAAATCGAAATAGTATTGGTTTTTCATCAAAACTAATGCAACAACAGCAATTGGAGATATACCAGACAACACACACAGGAACACGATATGGCATCAATGTCTAGGAGAAATTGTCCGCACAGAAATCCCATGGAATTGCGTAGAGCCAAAAGTCTAAAATTTTCACTTAACAAAGCCCTAGAAGTCCACATTACATACCTGATATTACCTGAGCAGTAGAGGTGAAGAAGTACAGTAAAAGAAACAGGAAGTACCATTTTCAGTTCCAAAGATATTGAAGGCCCAAAAGATAAGCTTTCAAACAACTAGACTGCAAAACGCTATCCAGACCATGTGTTGAAAATGGAGGTCAGGAAATCACTGAAAAACAACAGTGTCTCAGAATCACATAAGGCAGAATACCGGAAAAGGGGAAGAGAAAGTCTATAGACGAGCCAAAAAATATCAGGAAACTCAATGGATGTGATAATATCAGGGCTAAAATTTAGTCGTAAGCAGACTAGATAATGCAGAGGGACGCGTGAATGACTGTGAAGACATGGGATCAGAAAAACCTCGGTCAGAAGCAGACATAGGAAAGCAAGTGCAAAGCAATGTAAACATTGCTGTTGAACCCTGGGTTAAGACAGGGCATGAAAGACTAGAATTCATAAGGGTCCCAGATGGAAAAGCAAGAGATAAGGAAACAAAAAATGTCTGAAAATTTATCTGTAGAAAAATCAGACTGAAACTTCCTGAAAGCCAAGAAAGAATCATGTATGCGAATTCAGGAATTACACAGCATCCAAAGGAGGTGGAATCCCAATAGACCTACCAGCAGCTGTATGATTCAAATCAACAAAGCTCACGAATATCACAGTGATTTAAAATGCACCTGGAGGAAACAACATAGTCACAAGGGAACCTCAAGAGGGGATTCAGCTGATATCTCGGCAGCAATATTGCAGGAGAGGGAGGAGTGCCAGGACACAGACCATATCCTGAATGGCCAAATGCTGCCACCTAGGGGAGCCTATGCCACATGACCGCCATTCCTAATAACGGCAGAGCTAGAAAATTCCACAAACCGGCAAATCTTAAAAGAATTCAGCAGTTCAAAACTTATCCTACAAGAATGGTTGAGAAATCTACCCTGAATAGAAAAGCAGCAAGATGAAATGGAAAGAAGAAACCATTATTGGAAATGCAAGAAGAGCATGAGTGGCAAAGAAGAAACAAGAAGAAGGCAAGGAGGACATCAAAACCCTAAAGATGGGAGAGGGAAGCAGGAAATCATAGGTGATTGGAAGCACTCTCTTAAGTGAATCAGCTTATTTGACTCTCTGTTTCAAGCTTAAGGAGAGATGCATGGCCTGTCGTGTTTGCAATACAAGCGAGAAGCAGACCAACAAAGAATCAAACCAACAAACAAACACCAAAATGGTACGGTTGGCTGATATTTACCAAGGGAACCATGATTATTCAAAAGAAAATACTTAAGGTGATGTCAAGGATCATTCAGCATGCATCGACCCATTATCGCGGCTTGCATGTACTCAGCACACTTGTATTCGGAGGCGTGCATTCATATTCGTAAATTTTGATTCATAAGAACATATCGTGACCTAACCCTAATGCCGATTTGGAATCAAATGGATTCCTAGTCCGTGATGTAGACTTGTATGTCTTCCAACAGGATGAAGGAATGCCATATTCTAGGCTACGTAGAGAAGAATTGTAAGAAGCCTATAACAAAGGCAAGTAGCTCTGCCAAAGTGTATTAAGAGCAAAAGAGACTGACAGCAAAGTGCACATTGGGGTTGGTTTCATTTCTTGGAATTTCAGCCCCCATGAAACCAATGGATCCATGTCCTGAGAGTGCGGGTGTTTCAGCAGAAATCAGGCGACGCATATGTATTCCGGGTGTACGGATATTATAGGAACATAAGTCTCCTTTAGTGGGTCTCTGTGTACTGTGAACTGTTAGAAAGTTTAAAGACGTGTGAAACCATCAACTGAAAAGGGACACACTTCCCTCCATTGGTACTGTGCATAGAGATCTGAACAAAAGGAAAGAGGGAAGAAGAAAGGCCCATGGGACGCTAGTGGGTAGAATCACATTTACCTTAGGAACTTCTCGTCGGATGCAGCCCCTCCCCCAACACTGACAAGATGCAGCAGCCATTGGGGATGGCAGTTAGCGGTTGGATTCCAGGTGGAATGTTGGTGTGTACCGCGAGGCTTGTTGTGGCTGTTGGATCCTAGGTAACCGGGCAGAGTTCTGTGGGTGGATCAGTGTGATGGAGGGGCTGCCGCCCTCTGTGGAGCTTGGCTTAGGTGTTTGGTCCGGGAAGCTGTGTAAGTTCGAGATACTGCTGCTGCCCAAAGACCTGAGGTCACAGGTCAGTTTCCAGAACCTGAAAGGGCAGACAGTGGAAGATCTGCCTGTCATCAGCTTACTGGTCAGGCTCCGAGGTACTTTCAGACTTGCCCAGTCCTGGTGAAGTCAACTTTAGGGGAGACACGAAGAGAAGCTGGCCGAAAAGCTGGCTGAACGGATTGAGGAGAGATGCGAACACATGGATGAGAGATGTTCTGCTACAATGGAGAATACTGGCGTGGAGACAGCTGTAGAGGATACCAGGCTCAAAAGACATTCATGAGACATATTGAACCTCGCTGATACTGGCAGAAACATACGGAGTGCCAACGTGGACTGGAGGAAGTTCCTCAATTCTCTTCTCCAAGAACGGGTCCGAGGTCCCTGACGTCTGCAAGAGAAGAGATGGCAGAGATGATCAAAACGCTCCTGTTCTTGGAAGAGGTCATGGGAATCCACACTTCCCAAGGGGCCTTCCCAAGCCATTCAGACCAGAATTCACCAAGCCCAGGTAAGCCTTTTCCCAGGTTTGGGCCTAGCTAGCAAGCACTTGCCTTCCCTCCCCTCCACACAGGCATCCATTTTGAAGGATCAGTAGCTGAGCTGCAATGAAGCCATTACGAGTAAAACAAGCCCCTCCTAGAATCAGAGTTCCTCCAACTTCACACTCTGTGAACAACAGTGAACTCCTTAAAGGTCCAATAAACTTGGCTGAAATAGATAGGAATTGAATACTTAGCTCACACCTAGAAACGATGGCCTTCCGCTAGATTCAGCAAATGTTGTGTTTATGTCTTCCCTGGGGTGAAGGGAGTGTGGTAAGAGAGGGGAATCTGACTGAACTTGAATCTGTATTAGGCCTCAATTTTTCAAGACAGTATAGATAAAGAGTACAAGTCAGAAAGAGAACAGTACTGTAAAAGTCGCCAATGATATAAAAGACACAGCTTATGTGGATCGTCTTTCACTTGAGTCAAGCCCCCGTGGGCACTATATCATGCGGGTGCAGACTTGGTTGCGTTAAATGGCTTTACCCAACATGATCGGATGATTAAGCGTTCTCATCACTGATAGAAGAACACCTGGTTCTCCATAGACTAGCATAATTGCAGCAGGGTTCTCCTAGCTAGAATGCCTCTAGGTGCTTTTGGATTCAAACCTAAATGTATATATTTGGTTTCTTTCCTCTTGTATTTTCCTAGAGAGGGATGTTACCCCTTGAAATGCCAATATTGGCCAGTAGGTGTCATTGGGAGTAAAGGGCACCAATGCACAAGTGTATCCAAGTTTGGGGGTTATTTCAAGTTTCCAATAGTTATTTCATGGTTCCTGTTGGTTTCGGAGGCTTCAACCGTAAAGAGCCGACATGAACCCTTTAACAGTTTGGACTGCCAATTTGCATTCTATCTGTCTAGGTTTTCCGTCGAGCTGACAAAATGTTACCAAAATTGACAAGTCTGGCTTCTAGGTCGATTGAGTGTGTTTCAAAAAATAACTTCATTTTCGTATAACTCCCAAAACATGTAAATGAATTCTTTTAAACTTCTTAAAGACTGCAAATGAGATATCAACACAATGTCAAAACAGGTGTATTCGGACCATCCCTCCCACCACGGCTTTATAGAAACAAAGAGCTGAGCAAATATCACATTTCTGTGAAATGTATCTGGATAGTGTTGATTCATCGATGCCCAGTTGGCAGAGAAGAAGTGTAACATGCACTCACTCGCTCCCATGAACAGAGCAATGGAAACATCCACTCACCCAGCCCTTGGCACAGGACACTTGCCGAAGAGAGGTCTGTTACTTCCAAAGACAGGATGAGGCCTCAGGACACCTGGAAGCAGGAGAAGGCAAAGCAGGAAATGGAATCCAGTGAGGGTCTGACCCCTGGTGATGGAGCAACAAGGGTGAAACTCTGTTTAACTTGGACGCACACTCTCAAGCGGACAGGAGACATGGGATAGAAGCTGATGTGCTGAGATTTACAAGAGTGCACAGCAGATGCTTGGCTGACAGAACTCAAAGAAACCAGCGCAAAATATCCCCACAGTTGATTCGGAGTCCAAGATCCCAGCTGCCACATTTGAGGTAGCAGAGGCAACGTTCTGTGAGGGATAGGGCTACGAATGATGGCACACGCTGAGTCTCAGGGATCTGGAGTGCATTGTGGGATGTGGTGGGTCGAATCAAGAGAGCAAACCAAAATGTGTACCAATGATAAAGCATCAAAACTGGTCACGTGGTTGAGATTACCAATATGTCCCATGGCCACACCCAGTGCATCTGCAGGACCAGGGACCAATTGGGCATTTTGCCAATAGAGCACGTGTGGGGCTGAATCAGAGATATCGTTCATCTGGTCTGAGGGATCCAGGGGGCCTTGGTTTTGAAATCAGAATGAAAAGACTTAGGATCTGCTACATTCATAACCTGGGCTGGGATTATGGTTTGGTTTGAGGCACAGGATGCGCAACAGCTGTGTGGTTGCCTTCGTGCACCCGTGCCACAAGGATGAGAGGACAAGGAAGAGTGGTCCAAGTCCACAGCGTTAGAAGAGGAAGCATTACCTACAGCATTATCTCCCTAAAGCGGATGCTACATTTTGGATGGCACCAGCACGGTACGGCACCGAGGACACCAAGGTAGGTCTGCGGGATCATTCCAGCAGGCCCTGATATGTGACATCCATAGATATGCTTCCACTGGTGTTTCTGTAGACAGAGAAGCTCTGAGAAGAACTGCTTTCATTGGGACATTCCCGTGGAACTACAAAGCACAAGCGCACTCTCAGTTTGCTGTTTTGGAAACACTCCAAAATGACATAGAGCAGAATGCAGAGCTGAGAACCTTTAAAAGCTTCATTTCCACAAGAGGAAGTGTCCTGCGCACTTTCAGAATTGTGAGATAAGCATTATCAAAATGAAGTTATGCAAATCGAAATAGTATTGGTTTTTCATCAAAACTAATGCAACAACAGCAATTGGAGATATACCAGACAACACACACAGGAACACGATATGGCATCAATGTCTAGGAGAAATTGTCCGCACAGAAATCCCATGGAATTGCGTAGAGCCAAAAGTCTAAAATTTTCACTTAACAAAGCCCTAGAAGTCCACATTACATACCTGATATTACCTGAGCAGTAGAGGTGAAGAAGTACAGTAAAAGAAACAGGAAGTACCATTTTCAGTTCCAAAGATATTGAAGGCCCAAAAGATAAGCTTTCAAACAACTAGACTGCAAAACGCTATCCAGACCATGTGTTGAAAATGGAGGTCAGGAAATCACTGAAAAACAACAGTGTCTCAGAATCACATAAGGCAGAATACCGGAAAAGGGGAAGAGAAAGTCTAAAGACGAGCCAAAAAATATCAGGAAACTCAATGGATGTGATAATATCAGGGCTAAAATTTAGTCGTAAGCAGACTAGATAATGCAGAGGGACGCGTGAATGACTGTGAAGACATGGGATCAGAAAAACCTCGGTCAGAAGCAGACATAGGAAAGCAAGTGCAAAGCAATGTAAACATTGCTGTTGAACCCTGGGTTAAGACAGGGCATGAAAGACTAGAATTCATAAGGGTCCCAGATGGAAAAGCAAGAGATAAGGAAACAAAAAATGTCTGAAAGTTTATCTGTAGAAAAATCAGACTGAAACTTCCTGAAAGCCAAGAAAGAATCATGTATGCGAATTCAGGAATTACACAGCATCCAAAGGAGGTGGAATCCCAATAGACCTACCAGCAGCTGTATGATTCAAATCAACAAAGCTCACGAATATCACAGTGATTTAAAATGCACCTGGAGGAAACAACATAGTCACAAGGGAACCTCAAGAGGGGATTCAGCTGATATCTCGGCAGCAATATTGCAGGAGAGGGAGGAGTGCCAGGACACAGACCAACTCCTGAATGGCCAAATGCTGCCACCTAGGGGAGCCTATGCCACATGACCGCCATTCCTAATAACGGCAGAGCTAGAAAATTCCACAAACCGGCAAATCTTAAAAGAATTCAGCAGTTCAAAACTTATCCTACAAGAATGGTTGAGAAATCTACCCTGAATAGAAAAGCAGCAAGATGAAATGGAAAGAAGAAACCATTATTGGAAATGCAAGAAGAGCATGAGTGGCAAAGAAGAAACAAGAAGAAGGCAAGGAGGACATCAAAACCCTAAAGATGGGAGAGGGAAGCAGGAAATCATAGGTGATTGGAAGCACTCTCTTAAGTGAATCAGCTTATTTGACTCTCTGTTTCAAGCTTAAGGAGAGATGCATGGCCTGTCGTGTTTGCAATACAAGCGAGAAGCAGACCAACAAAGAATCAAACCAACAAACAAACACCAAAATGGTACGGTTGGCTGATATTTACCAAGGGAACCATGATTATTCAAAAGAAAATACTTAAGGTGATGTCAAGGATCATTCAGCATGCATCGACCCATTATCGCGGCTTGCATGTACTCAGCACACTTGTATTCGGAGGCGTGCATTCATATTCGTAAATTTTGATTCATAAGAACATATCGTGACCTAACCCTAATGCCGATTTGGAATCAAATGGATTCCTAGTCCGTGATGTAGACTTGTATGTCTTCCAACAGGATGAAGGAATGCCATATTCTAGGCTACGTAGAGAAGAATTGTAAGAAGCCTATAACAAAGGCAAGTAGCTCTGCCAAAGTGTACTAAGAGCAAAAGAGACTGACAGCAAAGTGCACATTGGGGTTGGTTTCATTTCTTGGAATTTCAGCCCCCATGAAACCAATGGATCCATGTCCTGAGAGTGCGGGTGTTTCAGCAGAAATCAGGCGACGCATATGTATTCCGGGTGTACGGATATTATAGGAACATAAGTCTCCTTTAGTGGGTCTCTGTGTACTGTGAACTGTTAGAAAGTTTAAAGACGTGTGAAACCATCAACTGAAAAGGGACACACTTCCCTCCATTGGTACTGTGCATAGAGATCTGAACAAAAGGAAAGAGGGAAGAAGAAAGGCCCATGGGACGCTAGTGGGTAGAATCACATTTACCTTAGGAACTTCTCGTCGGATGCAGCCCCTCCCCCAACACTGACAAGATGCAGCAGCCATTGGGGATGGCAGTTAGCGGTTGGATTCCAGGTGGAATGTTGGTGTGTACCGCGAGGCTTGTTGTGGCTGTTGGATCCTAGGTAACCGGGCAGAGTTCTGTGGGTGGATCAGTGTGATGGAGGGGCTGCCGCCCTCTGTGGAGCTTGGCTTAGGTGTTTGGTCCGGGAAGCTGTGTAAGTTCGAGATACTGCTGCTGCCCAAAGACCTGAGGTCACAGGTCAGTTTCCAGAACCTGAAAGGGCAGACAGTGGAAGATCTGCCTGTCATCAGCTTACTGGTGAGGCTCCGAGGTACTTTCAGACTTGCCCAGTCCTGGTGAAGTCAACTTTAGGGGAGACACGAAGAGAAGCTGGCCGAAAAGCTGGCTGAACGGATTGAGGAGAGATGCGAACACATGGATGAGAGATGTTCTGCTACAATGGAGAATACTGGCGTGGAGACAGCTGTAGAGGATACCAGGCTCAAAAGACATTCATGAGACATATTGAACCTCGCTGATACTGGCAGAAACATACGGAGTGCCAACGTGGACTGGAGGAAGTTCCTCAATTCTCTTCTCCAAGAACGGGTCCGAGGTCCCTGACGTCTGCAAGAGAAGAGATGGCAGAGATGATCAAAACGCTCCTGTTCTTGGAAGAGGTCATGGGAATCCACACTTCCCAAGGGGCCTTCCCAAGCCATTCAGACCAGAATTCACCAAGCCCAGGTAAGCCTTTTCCCAGGTTTGGGCCTAGCTAGCAAGCACTTGCCTTCCCTCCCCTCCACACAGGCATCCATTTTGAAGGATCAGTAGCTGAGCTGCAATGAAGCCATTACGAGTAAAACAAGCCCCTCCTAGAATCAGAGTTCCTCCAGCTTCACACTCTGTGAACAACAGTGAACTCCTTAAAGGTCCAATAAACTTGGCTGAAATAGATAGGAATTGAATACTTAGCTCACACCTAGAAACGATGGCCTTCCGCTAGATTCAGCAAATGTTGTGTTTATGTCTTCCCTGGGGTGAAGGGAGTGTGGTAAGAGAGGGGAATCTGACTGAACTTGAATCTGTATTAGGCCTCAATTTTTCAAGACAGTATAGGTAAAGAGTACAAGTCAGAAAGAGAACTGTACTGTAAAAGTCACCAATGATATAAAAGACACAGCTTATGTGGATCGTCTTTCACTTGAGTCAAGCCCCCGTGGGCACTATATCATGCGGGTGCAGACTTGGTTGCGTTAAATGGCTTTACCCAACATGATCGGATGATTAAGCGTTCTCATCACTGATAGAATAACACCTGGTTCTCCATAGACTAGCATAATTGCAGCAGGGTTCTCCTAGCTAGAATGCCTCTAGGTGCTTTTGGATTCAAACCTAAATGTATATATTTGGTTTCTTTCCTCTTGTATTTTCCTAGAGAGGGATGTTACCCCTTGAAATGCCAATATTGGCCAGTAGGTGTCATTGGGAGTAAAGGGCACCAATGCACAAGTGTATCCAAGTTTGGGGGTTATTTCAAGTTTCCAATAGTTATTTCATGGTTCCTGTTGGTTTCGGAGGCTTCAACCGTAAAGAGCCGACATGAACCCTTTAACAGTTTGGACTGCCAATTTGCATTCTCTCTGTCTAGGTTTTCCGTCGAGCTGACAAAATGTTACCAAAATTGACAAGTCTGGCTTCTAGGTCGATTGAGTGTGTTTCAAAAATTAATTCCATTTTCGTATGACTCCCAAAACATGTAAATGAATTCTTTTAAACTTCTTAAAGACTGCAAATGAGATATCAACACAATGTCAAAACAGGTGTATTCGGACCATCCCTCCCACCACGGCTGTATAGAAACAAAGAGCTGAGCAAATATCACATTTCTGTGAAATGTATCTGGATAGTGTTGATTCATCGATGCCCAGTTGGCAGAGAAGAAGTGCAACCTGCACTCACTCGCTCCCATGAACAGAGCAATGGAAACATCCACTCACCCAGCCCTTGGCACAGGACACTTGCCGAAGAGAGGTCTGTTACTTCCAAAGACAGGATGAGGCCTCAGGACACCTGGAAGCAGGAGAAGGCAAAGCAGGAAATGGAATCCAGTGAGGGTCTGACCCCTGGTGATGGAGCAACAAGGGTGAAACTCTGTTTAACTTGGACGCACACTCTCAAGCGGACAGGAGACATGGGATAGAAGCTGATGTGCTGAGATTTACAAGAGTGCACAGCAGATGCTTGGCTGACAGAACTCAAAGAAACCAGCGCAAAATATCCCCACAGTTGATTCGGAGTCCAAGATCCCAGCTGCCACATTTGAGGTAGCAGAGGCAACGTTCTGTGAGGGATAGGGCTACGAATGATGGCACACGCTGAGTCTCAGGGATCTGGAGTGCATTGTGGGATGTGGTGGGTCGAACCAAGAGAGCAAACCAAAATGTGTACCAATGATAAAGCATCAAAACTGGTCACGTGGTTGAGATTACCAATATGTCCCATGGCCACACCCAGTGCATCTGCAGGACCAGGGACCAATTGGGCATTTTGCCAATAGAGCATGTGTGGGGCTGAATCAGAGATATTGTTCATCTGGTCTGAGGGATCCAGGGGGCCTTGGTTTTGAAATCAGAATGAAAAGACTTAGGATCTGCTACATTCATAACCTGGGCTGGGATTATGGTTTGGTTTGAGGCACAGGATGCGCAACAGCTGTGTGGTTGCCTTCGTGCACCCGTGCCACAAGGATGAGAGGACAAGGAAGAGTGGTCCAAGTCCACAGCGTTAGAAGAGGAAGCATTACCTACAGCATTATCTCCCTAAAGCGGATGCTACATTTTGGATGGCACCAGCACGGTACGGCACCGAGGACACCAAGGTAGGTCTGCGGGATCATTCCAGCAGGCCCTGATATGTGACATCCATAGATATGCTTCCACTGGTGTTTCTGTAGACAGAGAAGCTCTGAGAAGAACTGCTTTCATTGGGACATTCCCGTGGAACTACAAAGCACAAGCGCACTCTCAGTTTGCTGTTTTGGAAACACTCCAAAATGACATAGAGACGAATGCAGAGCTGAGAACCTTTAAAAGCTTCATTTCCACAAGAGGAAATGTCCTGTGCACTTTCAGAAGTGTGAGATAAGTATAATCAAAATGAAGTTATGCTAATCGAAGGAGAATGGATTGTTCATCACAACTAATGCAACACCAGCAATTGGAGATATACCAAACAACACACACAGGTACAGTTTATGGCATCAATGTCTAGGAGAAATTGTCCTCACAGAAATCCCATGGAATTGTGTAGAGACAAGAGTCTAAAATTTTCAATTAACAAAGCCCTAGAAGTCTACATTAGATACCTGATATTACCTGACCAGTAGAGATGAAGAAGAACAGTAAAAGAAACAGGAAGTACCATTTTCAGTTCCAAAGATATTGAAGGCGCAAAAGATAAGCTTTCAAACAACTAGTCTGCAAAACGCTATCCAGAACAAGTGTTGAAAATGAAGGTCAGGAAAACACTGAAGAACACCAGTGTCTCAGAATCACAAAAGGCAGAATACCAGAAAAGGGGAAGAGAAAGTCTCAACACGAGCCAAAAATATCAGGAAACTCAATGGTTGTGATAATATCAGGGCTAGAATTCAGTCCTTAGCAGACTAGATAATGCAGAGGGACGCGTGAATGACTGTGAAGACAGGGGAAGAGAAAAACCTCGGTCAGAAGCAGACATAGGAAAGCAAGTGCAAACAAATGAAAACATTGCAGTTGAACCGTGGGTTAAGACAGGGCATGAAAGAATAGAAATCATGAGTCCCAGATGGAAAAGCAAGAGATAAAGAAACAAAAAGTGTCTGAAATTTTATCTGTAGAAAAATCAGACTGAAACTTGCTGAAAGCCAAGAAAGAATCATCTATGCGAATTCAGGAATTACACAGCATCCGAAGGAGGTGGAATCCCAATAGACCTACCAGCAGCTGTATGATTCAAATCAACAAAGTTCACGAATATCCGAGTGATTTAAAATGCACCTGGAGGAAACAACATAGTCACAAGGAAACCTCCAGAGGGGTTTCAGCTGATATCTCGGCAGCAATATTGCAGGACAGGGAGGAGTGCCAGGACACAGACCATATCTGAATGGCCAAATGCTGCCACCTAGGGTAACCTATGCCACATGAACACCATTTCAAATAACGGCAGAGCTAGAGAATTCTACAGACCGGCAAATCTTAAAAGAATTCAGCAGTTCAAAAGTTTTTCTAAAAGAAAGGTTGAGAAAACTCCCCTGAATAGAAAAGCAGCAAGATGGAATGGAAAGAAGAAACCATTATTGGAAATGCAAGAAGAGCATGTGTGGCAGAGAAGAAAGAAGAAGAACTTAAGGAGGACATCAAAACCCTAAAGATGGGAGAGGGAAGCAGGAAATCATAGGTGATTGGAAGCACTCTCTTAAGTGAATCAGCTTATTTGACTCTGTTTGAAGCGAAAGGAGAGATGCATGGCCTGACGTGTTTGCAAAACAAGCGAGAAGAAGACCAACAAAGAATCAAACCAACAAACAAGCACCAAAATGGTATGGTTGGCTGACATATACAAAGGGAACCATGATTATTCAAAAGAAAATACTCAAGGTGAGGTCAAGGGTCATTCAGAACGCATCGACCCAGTATCGTGGCTTGCATGTACTCAGCACACTTGTATTCGGAAATCAGAAGCGTGCATTCATATTCGTAAATTTTGATTCATAAGAGCATATCGTGACCTAACACTAATGCCGATTTGGAATCAAATGGATTCCTAGTCCGTGATGTAGACTTGTATGTCTTCCAACAGGATGAAGGAATGCCATATTCTAGGCTACGTAGAGAAGAAATGTAAGAAGCCTATAACAAAGGCAAGTAGCTCTGCCAAAGTGTACTAAGTGCAAAAGAGACCGACAGCAAAGTGCACATTGGGGTTGGTTTCATTTCTTGGAATTTCAGCCCCCATGAATCCAATGGATCCATGTCCTGAGAGTGTGGGTGTTTCAGCAGAAATCAGGCGACGCATATGTATTCCGGGTGTACGGATCTTATAGGAACATAAGTCTCCTTTAGTGGGTCCCTGTGTACTGTGAACTGTTAGAAAGTTTAAAGACGTGTGAAACAATCAACTGAAAAGGGACACACTTCCCTCCATTGGTACGGTGCATAGAGCTCTGAACAAAAGGAAAGAGGGAAGAAGAAAGGCCCATGGGACGCTAGTGGGTAGAATCACATTTACCTTAGGAACCTCTCGTCGGATGCAGCCCCTCCCCCAACACTGACAAGATGCAGCAGCCATTGGGGATGGCAGTTAGCGGTTGGATTCCAGGTGGAATGTTGGTGTGTACCGCGAGGCTTGTTGTGGCTGTTGGATCCTAGGTAACCGGGCAGAGTTCTGTGGGTGGATCAGTGTGATGGAGGGGCTGCCGCCCTCTGTGGAGCTTGGCTTAGGTGTTTGGTCCGGGAAGCTGTGTAAGTTCGAGATACTGCTGCTGCCCAAAGACCTGAGGTCACAGGTCAGTTTCCAGAACCTGAAAGGGCAGACAGTGGAAGATCTGCCTGTCATCAGCTTACTGGTCAGGCTCCGAGGTACTTTCAGACTTGCCCAGTCCTGGTGAAGTCGACTTTAGGGGAGACACGAAGAGAAGCTGGCCGATAAGCTGGCTGCACGGATTGAGGAGAGATGCGAACACATGGATGAGAGATGTTCTGCTACAATGGAGAATACTGGCGTGGAGACAGCTGTAGAGGATACCAGGCTCAAAAGACATTCATGAGACATATTGAAACTCACTGATACAGGCAGAAACATACGGAGTGCCAACGTGGACTTGAGGAAGTTCCTCAATTCTCTTCTCCAATAACGGGTCCAAGGTCCCTGACGTCTGAAGGAGAAGAAATGGCAGAGATGATCAAAACGCTCCTGTTCTTGGAAGAGGTCGTGAGAATCCACACGTCCCAAGGGGCATTCCCAAGCCATTCAGACCAAAATTCAACAAGCCCAGGTAAGCCTTTTCCCAGGTTTGGGCCTAGCTAGTGAGCACTTGCCCTTGCCTCCCCTCCACTCAGGCATCCATTTTGAAGGATCAGTACCTGAGCTGCAATGAAGCCATTACGAGAAGAGCAAGCCCCTCGTAGAATCAGAGTTCCTCCAGCTTCACTCTCTGTGAACAACAGTGAACACCTTAAAGGTCAAATAGTCTCGGCTGAAATAGATAAAATTGAATACTTAGCTCACACCTAGAAACGATGTCCTTCCGCTAGATTCAGCAAATGTTGTGTTTCTGTCTTCCCTGGGGTGAAGGGAGTGTGGTAAGTGAGGGGAATCTTTGACTGAACATGAATCTGTATTAGGCTTCAGTTTTTCAAGACAGTGAAGGTAAATAGTACAAGTCAGAAAGTGAACTGAACTGTAAAAGTCGCCAATGACATTAAAGACACAGCTTATGTGGATCGTCTTTCACTTGAGTCAAGCCCCCGGGGGCACTATATCATGGGGGTGCAGACTTGGTTGCCTTAAATGGCTTTAAACTACAGGATCGGATGATTAAGCGTTCTCAACACTGATAGAAAAACACCTGGTTCTCAATAGACTAGCATAACTGCAGCAGGATTCTCCTAGCTAGAATGCCTCTAGGTGCTTTTGGATTCAAACCTAAATGTATATATTTGGTTTGTTTCCTCTTGTATTTTCCTAGAGAGGGATGTTACCCCTTGAAATGCCAACATTGGCCAGTAGGTGTCATTGGGATACAGGGCACCACATGCACAAGTTTATCCAAGGTTGGGGGGTATTCCATGTTTCCAAAAGTTATTTCATGGTTCCTGTTGGTTTCGGAGGCTTCAACCTTAAAGAGCTGACATGAACCCTTTAACAGTTTGGACTGCTAGTTTGCCTTCTATTTGTCTAGCTTTTCCGTCGAGCTGACACAATGTTACCAAAATTGACAAGTCTGGCTTCTAGGTCGATTGAGTGTGTTTCAAAAAATAACTCCATTTTCGTATAACTCCCAAAACATGTAAATGAGTTCTGTTAAACTTCTTAAAGACTGCAAATGGGATATCAACACAATGTCAAAAGAGTTGTCTTCGGACAATCCCTCCCACCACGGCTGTATAGAAACAAAGAGCTAAGCAAATATCACATTTCTGTGAAATGTATCTGGATAGTGTTGATTCATCGATGCCCAGTTGGCAGAGAAGAAGTGCAACCTGCACTCACTCGCTCCCATGTACAGAGCAATGGAAACATCCACTCACCCATCCCTTAGCATAGGACACTGGCCGAAGAGAGGTCTGTTAATCCCAAAGACAGGATGAGGCCTCAGGACACCTGGAAGCAGGAGAATGCAAAGCAGGGAATGGAAACCAGTGCAGGTTCAGACCCCTGGTGATGGAGCAACGAGGGTGAAACTCTGTTTAACTTGGACGCACACTCTCAAGCGGACAGGAGACATGGGTTTGAAGGTGATGTGCTGAGATTTACAAGAGTGCACAGCAGATGCTTGGCTGAGAGAACTCAAAGAAACCAGCGCAAAATATCCCCACAGTTAATTCTGAGACCAAGATCCCAGCTGCCAAATTTGAGGTAGCAGAGGCAACGGTCAGTGAGGCATAGAGCTACGGATGATGGCACACGCTGAGTCTCAGGGATCTGGAGTGCGTTGTGGGATGTGGTGGGTCGAATCAAGAGAGCAAACCGAACTGTGTACCGATAATAAATCAACCACACTGGTCGCGCGGTTGCGATTACCGATATGTCCCATGGCCACACCCAGTACATCTGCAGGACCAGGGACCAATTGGGATTTTTGCCAATAGAGCACGTGTGGGGCTGAATCAGAGATATCGTGCATCTGGTCTGAGGGATCCAGGGGGCCTTGAATTTGAAATCAGAATGAAAAGCCTTAGGATATGCTACATTCATAACCTGGGCTGGGATTATGGTTTGGTTTGAGTCACAGGATGCGCAACAACTCTGTGGTTGCCTTCGTGCACCCGTGCCACAAGGATGAGAGGACAAGGAAGAGTGGTCCAAGTCCACAGCGCGAGAAGAGGAAGCATTACCTTCAGCACTATCTCCCAAAAGCGGATGCTACATTTTGGATGGCACCGGCACGGTATGGCACCTAGGACAACAAGGAAGGTCTGCGGGATCATTCCAGCAGGCCCTGATATGTGACATCCATAGATATGCTTCCACTGGTGTTTCTGTAGACAGAGAAGCTCTGGAAAGAACTGATTTCATTGGGACATTCCCGTGGCAATAAAAAGCAGAAGAGCACTCTCAGTTTGCTGTTTTGGAAACACTCCAAAATGACATAGAGACGAATGCAGAGCTGAGAACTTTTAGAAGCTTCATTTCCACAAGAGGAAGTGTCCTGTGCACTTTCAGAAGTGTGAGATAAGTATAATCAAAATGAAGTTATGCTAATCGAAGT
This sequence comes from Vicugna pacos, assembly GCF_048564905.1. Lineage (NCBI taxonomy): Eukaryota > Metazoa > Chordata > Mammalia > Artiodactyla > Camelidae > Vicugna > Vicugna pacos. The sequence goes on from NW_027328739.1 coordinate 1,789,889, forward strand.
AGAATGGGTGGTTCATCACAACTAATGCAACACCAGCAATTGGAGATATACCAAACAACACACACAGGTACAGGTTATGGCATCAATGCCTAGGAGAAATTGTCCTCACAGAAATCCCATGGAATTGCGTAGAGACAAGAGTCTAAAATTTTCAATTAACAAAGCCCTAGAAGTCTACATTAGATACCTGATCTTACCTGACCAGTAGAGATGAAGAAGAACAGTAAAAGAAACAGGAAGTACCATTTTCAGTTCCAAAGATATTGAAGGCGCAAAAGATAAGCTTTCAAACAACTAGTCTGCAAAACGCTATCCAGAACAAGTGTTGAAAATGAAGGTCAGGAAAACACTGAAGAACACCAGTGTCTCAGAATCACAAAAGGCAGAATACCAGAAAAGGGGAAGAGAAAGTCTCAACACGAGCCAAAAATATCAGGAAACTCAATGGTTGTGATAATATCAGGGCTAGAATTCAGTCCTTAGCAGACTAGATAATGCAGAGGGACGCGTGAATGACTGTGAAGACAGGGGAAGAGAAAAACCTCGGTCAGAAGCAGACATAGGAAAGCAAGTGCAAACAAATGAAAACATTGCAGTTGAACCCTGGGTTAAGACAGGGCATGAAAGAATAGAAATCATGAGTCCCAGATGGAAAAGCAAGAGATAAAGAAACAAAAAGTGTCTGAAAATTTATCTGTAGAAAAATCAGACTGAAACTTGCTGAAAGCCAAGAAAGAATCATCTATGCGAATTCAGGAATTACACAGCATCCGAAGGAGGTGGAATCCCAATAGACCTACCAGCAGCTGTATGATTCAAATCAACAAAGTTCACGAATATCCGAGTGATTTAAAATGCACCTGGAGGAAACAACATAGTCACAAGGAAACCTCCAGAGGGGTTTCAGCTGATATCTCGGCAGCAATATTGCAGGACAGGGAGGAGTGCCAGGACACAGACCATATCCTGAATGGCCAAATGCTGCCACCTAGGGTAGCCTATGCCACATGAACACCATTCCAAATAACGGCAGACCTAGAGAATTCTACAGACCGGCAAATCTTAAAAGAATTCAGCAGTTCAAAAGTTTTTCTAAAAGAAAGGTTGAGAAAACTCCCCTGAATAGAAAAGCAGCAAGATGGAATGGAAAGAAGAAACCATTATTGGAAATGCAAGAAGAGCATGTGTGGCAGAGAAGAAAGAAGAAGAACTTAAGGAGGACATCAAAACCCTAAAGATGGGAGAGGGAAGCAGGAAATCATAGGTGATTGGAAGCACTCTCTTAAGTGAATCAGCTTATTTGACTCTGTTTGAAGCGAAAGGAGAGATGCATGGCCTGACGTGTTTGCAAAACAAGCGAGAAGAAGACCAAAAAAGAATCAAACCAACAAACAAGCACCAAAATGGTATGGTTGGCTGACATATACAAAGGGAACCATGATTATTCAAAAGAAAATACTCAAGGTGAGGTCAAGGGTCATTCAGAACGCATCGACCCAGTATCGTGGCTTGCATGTACTCAGCACACTTGTATTCGGAAATCAGAAGCGTGCATTCATATTCGTAAATTTTGATTCATAAGAGCATATCGTGACCTAACACTAATGCCGATTTGGAATCAAATGGATTCCTAGTCCGTGATGTAGACTTGTATGTCTTCCAACAGGATGAAGGAATGCCATATTCTAGGCTACGTAGAGAAGAAATGTAAGAAGCCTATAACAAAGGCAAGTAGCTCTGCCAAAGTGTACTAAGTGCAAAAGAGACCGACAGCAAAGTGCACATTGGGGTTGGTTTCATTTCTTGGAATTTCAGCCCCCATGAATCCAATGGATCCATGTCCTGAGAGTGTGGGTGTTTCAGCAGAAATCAGGCGACGCATATGTATTCCGGGTGTACGGATCTTATAGGAACATAAGTCTCCTTTAGTGGGTCCCTGTGTACTGTGAACTGTTAGAAAGTTTAAAGACGTGTGAAACCATCAACTGAAAAGGGACACACTTCCCTCCATTGGTACGGTGCATAGAGCTCTGAACAAAAGGAAAGAGGGAAGAAGAAAGGCCCATGGGACGCTAGTGGGTAGAATCACATTTACCTTAGGAACCTCTCGTCGGATGCAGCCCCTCCCCCAACACTGACAAGATGCAGCAGCCATTGGGGATGGCAGTTAGCGGTTGGATTCCAGGTGGAATGTTTGTGTTTACCGCGAGGCTTGTTGTGGCTGTTGGATCCTAGGTAACCGGGCAGAGTTCTGTGGGTGGATCAGTGTGATGGAGGGGCTGCCGCCCTCTGTGGAGCTTGGCTTAGGTGTTTGGTCGGGGAAGCTGTGTAAGTTCGAGATACTGCTGCTGCCCAAAGACCTGAGGTCACAGGTCAGTTTCCAGAACCTGAAAGGGCAGACAGTGGAAGATCTGCCTGTCATCAGCTTACTGGTCAGGCTCCGAGGTACTTTCAGACTTGCCCAGTCCTGGTGAAGTCGACTTTAGGGGAGACACGAAGAGAAGCTGGCCGATAAGCTGGCTGCACGGATTGAGGAGAGATGCGAACACATGGATGAGAGATGTTCTGCTACAATGGAGAATACTGGCGTGGAGACAGCTGTAGAGGATACCAGGCTCAAAAGACATTCATGAGACATATTGAAACTCACTGATACAGGCAGAAACATACGGAGTGCCAACGTGGACTTGAGGAAGTTCCTCAATTCTCTTCTCCAAGAACGGGTCCAAGGTCCCTGACTTCTGAAGGAGAAGAAATGGCAGAGATGATCAAAACGCTCCTGTTCTTGGAAGAGGTCGTGAGAATCCACACGTCCCAAGGGGCATTCCCAAGCCATTCAGACCAAAATTCAACAAGCCCAGGTAAGCCTTTTCCCAGGTTTGGGCCTAGCTAGTGAGCACTTGCCCTTGCCTCCCCTCCACTCAGGCATCCATTTTGAAGGATCAGTACCTGAGCTGCAATGAAGCCATTACGAGAAGAGCAAGCCCCTCGTAGAATCAGAGTTCCTCCAGCTTCACTCTCTGTGAACAACAGTGAATACCTTAAAGGTCAAATAGTCTCGGCTGAAATAGATAAAATTGAATACTTAGCTCACACCTAGAAACGATGTCCTTCCGCTAGATTCAGCAAATGTTGTGTTTCTGTCTTCCCTGGGGTGAAGGGAGTGTGGTAAGTGAGGGGAATCTTTGACTGAACATGAATCTGTATTAGGCTTCAGTTTTTCAAGACAGTGAAGGTAAATAGTACAAGTCAGAAAGTGAACTGAACTGTAAAAGTCGCCAATGACATTAAAGACACAGCTTATGTGGATCGTCTTTCACTTGAGTCAAGCCCCCGGGGGCACTATATCATGGGGGTGCAGACTTGGTTGCCTTAAATGGCTTTAAACTACAGGATCGGATGATTAAGCGTTCTCAACACTGATAGAAAAACACCTGGTTCTCAATAGACTAGCATAACTGCAGCAGGATTCTCCTAGCTAGAATGCCTCTAGGTGCTTTTGGATTCAAACCTAAATGTATATATTTGGTTTGTTTCCTCTTGTATTTTCCTAGAGAGGGATGTTACCCCTTGAAATGCCAACATTGGCCAGTAGGTGTCATTGGGATACAGGGCACCACATGCACAAGTGTATCCAAGGTTGGGGGTTATTCCATGTTTCCAAAAGTTATTTCATGGTTCCTGTTGGTTTCGGAGGCTTCAACCTTAAAGAGCTGACATGACCCCTTGAACAGTTTGGACTGCTAGTTTGCATTCTATCTGTCTAGCTTTTCCGTCGAGCTGACACAATGTTACCAAAATTGACAAGTCTGGCTTCTAGGTCGATTGAGTGTGTTTCAAAAAATAACTCCATTTTCGTATAACTCCCAAAACATGTAAATGAGTTCTGTTAAACTTCTTAAAGACTGCAAATGGGATATCAACACAATGTCAAAAGAGTTGTCTTCGGACAATCCCTCCCACCACGGCTGTATAGAAACAAAGAGCTAAGCAAATATCACATTTCTGTGAAATGTATCTGGATAGTGTTGATTCATCGATGCCCAGTTGGCAGAGAAGAAGTGCAACCTGCACTCACTCGCTCCCATGTACAGAGCAATGGAAACATCCACTCACCCAGCCCTTAGCATAGGACACTGGCCGAAGAGAGGTCTGTTACTCCCAAAGACAGGATGAGGCCTCAGGACACCTGGAAGCAGGAGAATGCAAAGCAGGGAATGGAAACCAGTGCAGGTTCGGACCCCTGGTGATGGAGCAACGAGGGTGAAACTCTGTTTAACTTGGTCGCACACTCTCAAGCGGACAGGAGACATGGGTTTGAAGGTGATGTGCTGAGATTTACAAGAGTGCACAGCAGATGCTTGGCTGAGAGAACTCAAAGAAACCAGCGCAAAATATCCCCACAGTTAATTCTGAGACCAAGATCCCAGCTGCCAAATTTGAGGTAGAAGAGGCAACGGTCAGTGAGGCATAGAGCTACGGATGATGGCACACGCTGAGTCTCAGGGATCTGGAGTGCGTTGTGGGATGTGGTGGGTCGAATCAAGAGAGCAAACCGAACTGTGTACCGATAATAAATCAACCACACTGGTCGCGCGGTTGCGATTACCGATATGTCCCATGGCCACACCCAGTACATCTGCAGGACCAGGGACCAATTGGGATTTTTGCCAATAGAGCACGTGTGGGGCTGAATCAGAGATATCGTGCATCTGGTCTGAGGGATCCAGGGGGCCTTGAATTTGAAATCAGAATGAAAAGCCTTAGGATATGCTACATTCATAACCTGGGCTGGGATTATGGTTTGGTTTGAGTCACAGGATGCGCAACAACTCTGTGGTTGCCTTCGTGCACCCGTGCCACAAGGATGAGAGGACAAGGAAGAGTGGTCCAAGTCCACAGCGCGAGAAGAGGAAGCATTCCCTTCAGCACTATCTCCCAAAAGCGGATGCTACATTTTGGATGGCACCGGCACGGTATGGCACCTAGGACAACAAGGAAGGTCTGCGGGATCATTCCAGCAGGCCCTGAAATGTGACATCCATAGATATGCTTCCACTGGTGTTTCTGTAGACAGAGAAGCTCTGGAAAGAACTGATTTCATTGGGACATTCCCGTGGCAATAAAAAGCAGAAGAGCACTCTCAGTTTGCTGTTTTGGAAACACTCCAAAATGACATAGAGACGAATGCAGAGCTGAGAACTTTTAGAAGCTTCATTTCCACAAGAGGAAGTGTCCTGTGCACTTTCAGAAGTGTGAGATAAGTATAATCAAAATGAAGTTATGCTAATCGAAGTAGAATGGGTTGTTCATCACAACTAATGCAACACCATCAATTGGAAATATACCAAACAACACACACAGGTACAGGTTATGGCATCAATGCCTAGGAGAAATTGTCCTCACAGAAATCCCATGGAATTGCGTAGAGACAAGAGTCTAAAATTTTCAATTAACAAAGCCCTAGAAGTCTACATTAGATACCTGAACTTACCTGACCAGTAGAGATGAAGAAGAACAGTAAAAGAAACAGGAAGTACCATTTTCAGTTCCAAAGATATTGAAGGCGCAAAAGATAAGCTTTCAAACAACTAGTCTGCAAAACGCTATCCAGAACAAGTGTTGAAAATGAAGGTCAGGAAAACACTGAAGAACACCAGTGTCTCAGGATCACAAAAGGCAGAATACCAGAAAAGGGGAAGAGAAAGTCTCAACACGAGCCAAAAATATCAGGAAACTCAATGGTTGTGATAATATCAGGGCTAGAATTCAGTCCTTAGCAGAATAGATAATGCAGAGGGACGCGTGAATGACTGTGAAGACAGGGGAAGAGAAAAACCTCGGTCAGAAGCAGACATAGGAAAGCAAGTGCAAACAAATGAAAACATTGCAGTTGAACCCTGGGTTAAGACAGGGCATGAAAGAATAGAAATCATGAGTCCCAGATGGAAAAGCAAGAGATAAAGCAACAAAAAGTGTCTGAAAATTTATCTGTAGAAAAATCAGACTGAAACTTGCTGAAAGCCTAGAAAGAATCATCTATGCGAATTCAGGAATTACACAGCATCCGAAGGAGGTGGAATCCCAATAGACCTACCAGCAGCTGTATGATTCAAATCAACAAAGTTCACGAATATCCGAGTGATTTAAAATGCACCTGGAGGAAACAACATAGTCACAAGGAAACCTCCAGAGGGGTTTCAGCTGATATCTCGGCAGCAATATTGCAGGACAGGGAGGAGTGCCAGGACACAGACCATATCCTGAATGGCCAAATGCTGCCACCTAGGGTAGCCTATGCCACATGAACACCATTCCAAATAACGGCAGACCTAGAGAATTCTACAGACCGGCAAATCTTAAAAGAATTCAGCAGTTCAAAAGTTTTTCTAAAAGAAAGGTTGAGAAAACTCCCCTGAATAGAAAAGCAGCAAGATGGAATGGAAAGAAGAAACCATTATTGGAAATGCAAGAAGAGCATGTGTGGCAGAGAAGAAAGAAGAAGAACTTAAGGAGGACATCAAAACCCTAAAGATGGGAGAGGGAAGCAGGAAATCATAGGTGATTGGAAGCACTCTCTTAAGTGAATCAGCTTATTTGACTCTGTTTGAAGCGAAAGGAGAGATGCATGGCCTGACGTGTTTGCAAAACAGGCGAGAAGAAGACCAACAAAGAATCAAACCAACAAACAAGCACCAAAATGATATGGTTGGCTGACATATACAAAGGGAACCATGATTATTCAAAAGAAAATACTCAAGGTGAGGTCAAGGGTCATTCAGAACGCATCGACCCAGTATCGTGGCTTGCATGTACTCAGCACACTTGTATTCGGAAATCAGAAGCGTGCATTCATATTCGTAAATTTTGATTCATAAGAGCATATCGTGACCTAACACTAATGCCGATTTGGAATCAAATGGATTCCTAGTCCGTGATGTAGACTTGTATGTCTTCCAACAGGATGAAGGAATGCCATATTCTAGGCTACGTAGAGAAGAAATGTAAGAAGCCTATAACAAAGGCAAGTAGCTCTGCCAAAGTGTACTAAGTGCAAAAGAGACCGACAGCAAAGTGCACATTGGGGTTGGTTTCATTTCTTGGAATTTCAGCTCCCATGAATCCAATGGATCCATGTCCTGAGAGTGTGGGTGTTTCAGCAGAAATCAGGCGACGCATATGTATTCCGGGTGTACGGATATTATAGGAACATAAGTCTCCTTTAGTGGGTCCCTGTGTACTGTGAACTGTTAGAAAGTTTAAAGACGTGTGAAACCATCAACTGAAAAGGGATACACTTCCCTCCATTGGTACGGTGCATAGAGCTCTGAACAAAAGGAAAGAGGGAAGAAGAAAGGCCCATGGGACGCTAGTGGGTAGAATCACATTTACCTTAGGAACTTCTCGTCGGATGCAGCCCCTCCCCCAACACTGACAAGATGCAGCAGCCATTGGGGATGGCAGTTAGCGGTTGGATTCCAGGTGGAATGTTTGTGTTTACCGCGAGGCTTGTTGTGGCTGTTGGATCCTAGGTAACCGGGCAGAGTTCTGTGGGTGGATCAGTGTGATGGAGGGGCTGCCGCCCTCTGTGGAGCTTGGCTTAGGTGTTTGGTCCGGGAAGCTGTGTAAGTTCGAGATACTGCTGCTGCCCAAAGACCTGAGGTCACAGGTCAGTTTCCAGAACCTGAAAGGGCAGACAGTGGAAGATCTGCCTGTCATCAGCTTACTGGTCAGGCTCCGAGGTACTTTCAGACTTGCCCAGTCCTGGTGAAGTCGACTTTAGGGGAGACACGAAGAGAAGCTGGCCAATAAGCTGGCTGCGCGGATTGAGGAGAGATGCGAACACATGGATGAGAGATGTTCTGCTACAATGGAGAATACTGGCGTGGAGACAGCTGTAGAGGATACCAGGCTCAAATGACATTCATGAGACATATTGAAACTCACTGATACAGGCAGAAACATATGGAGTGCCAACGTGGACTTGAGGAAGTTCCTCAATTCTCTTCTCCAATAACGGGTCCAAGGTCCCTGACGTCTGAAGGAGAAGAAATGGCAGAGATGATCAAAACGCTCCTGTTCTTGGAAGAGGTCGTGAGAATCCACACGTCCCAAGGGGCATTCCCAAGCCATTCAGACCAAAATTCAACAAGCCCAGGTAAGCCTTTTCCCAGGTTTGGGCCTAGCTAGTGAGCACTTGCCCTTGCCTCCCCTCCACTCAGGCATCCATTTTGAAGGATCAGTACCTGAGCTGCAATGAAGCCATTACGAGAAGAGCAAGCCCCTCGTAGAATCAGAGTTCCTCCAGCTTCACTCTCTGTGAACAACAGTGAATACCTTAAAGGTCAAATAGTCTCGGCTGAAATAGATAAAATTGAATACTTAGCTCACACCTAGAAACGATGTCCTTCCGCTAGATTCAGCAAATGTTGTGTTTCTGTCTTCCCTGGGGTGAAGGGAGTGTGGTAAGTGAGGGGAATCTTTGACTGAACATGAATCTGTATTAGGCTTCAGTTTTTCAAGACAGTGAAGGTAAATAGTACAAGTCAGAAAGTGAACTGAACTGTAAAAGTCGCCAATGACATTAAAGACACAGCTTATGTGGATCGTCTTTCACTTGAGTCAAGCCCCCGGGGGCACTATATCATGGGGGTGCAGACTTGGTTGCCTTAAATGGCTTTAAACTACAGGATCGGATGATTAAGCGTTCTCAACACTGATAGAAAAACACCTGGTTCTCAATAGACTAGCATAACTGCAGCAGGATTCTCCTAGCTAGAATGCCTCTAGGTGCTTTTGGATTCAAACCTAAATGTATATATTTGGTTTGTTTCCTCTTGTATTTTCCTAGAGAGGGATGTTACCCCTTGAAATGCCAACATTGGCCAGTAGGTGTCATTGGGATACAGGGCACCACATGCACAAGTGTATCCAAGGTTGGGGGTTATTCCATGTTTCCAAAAGTTATTTCATGGTTCCTGTTGGTTTCGGAGGCTTCAACCTTAAAGAGCTGACATGACCCCTTGAACAGTTTGGACTGCTAGTTTGCATTCTATCTGTCTAGCTTTTCCGTCGAGCTGACACAATGTTACCAAAATTGACAAGTCTGGCTTCTAGGTCGATTGAGTGTGTTTCAAAAAATAACTCCATTTTTGTATAACTCCCAAAACATGTAAATGAGTTCTGTTAAACTTCTTAAAGACTGCAAATGGGATATCAACACAATGTCAAAATAGTTGTCTTCGGACAATCCCTCCCACCAAGGCTGTATAGAAAAAAAGAGCTAAGCAAATATCACATTTCTGTGAAATGTATCTGGATAGTGTTGATTCATCGATGCCCAGTTGGCAGAGAAGAAGTGCAACCTGCACTCACTCGCTCCCATGTACAGAGCAATGGAAACATCCATTCACCCAGCCCTTAGCATAGGACACTGTCCGAAGGGAGGTCAGTTACTCCCAAAGACAGGATGAGGCCTCAGAACACGTGGAAGCAGGAGAAGGCAATGCAGGAAATGGAAACCAGTGCAGGTTCGGACCCCTGGTGATGGAGCAACGAGGGTGAAACTCTGTTTAACTTGGACGCACACTCTCAAGCGGACAGGAGACATGGGTTTGAAGGTGATGTGCTGAGATTTACAAGAGTGCACAGCAGATGCTTGGCTGAGAGAACTCAAAGAAACCAGCACAAAATATCTCCACAGTTAATTCTGAGACCAAGATCCAAGCTGCCAAATTTGAGGTAGCAGAGGCAACGGTCACTGAGGCATAGGGCTACGGATGATGGCACACGCTGAGTCTCAGGGATCTGGAGTGCGTTGTGGGATGTGGTGGGTCGAATCAAGAGAGCAAACCAAACTGTGTACCAATAATAAATCAACCACACTGGTTGCGTGGTTGCGATTACCGATATGTCCCATGGCCACACCCAGTACATCTGCAGGACCAGGGACCAATTGGGAATTTTGCCAAAAGAGCACGTGTGGGGCTGAATCACAGATATTGTGCATCTGGTCTGAGGGATCCAGGGGGCCTTGAATTTGAAATCAGAATGAAAAGCCTTAGGATATGCTACATTCATAACCTGGGCTGCGATTATGATTTGGTTTGAGTCACAGGATGCGCAACAACTCTGTGGTTGCTTTCGTGCACCCGTGCCACAAGGATGAGAGGACAAGGAAGAGTGGTCCAAGTCCACAGCGTGAGAAGAGGAAGCATTCCCTTCAGCACTATCTCCCAAAAGCGGATGCTACATTTTGGATGGCACCGGCACCGTACGGCACCTAGGACAACAAGGAAGGTCTGCGGGATCATTCCAGCAGTCCCTGATATGTGACATCCATAGATATGATTCCACTGGTGTTTCTGTAGACAGAGAAGCTCTGGAAAGAACTGATTTCATTGGGACATTCCCGTGGCAATAAAACGCAGAAGAGCACTCTCAGTTTGCTGTTTTGGAAACACTCCAAAATGACATAGAGACGAATGCAGAGCTGAGAACTTTTAGAAGCTTCATTTCCACAAGAGGAAGTGTCCTGTGCACTTTCAGAAGTGTGAGATAAGTATAATCAAAATGAAGTTATGCTAATCGAAGTAGTATGGGTTGTTCATCACAACTAATGCAACACCAGCAATTGGAGATATACCAAACAACACACACAGGTACAGGTTATGGCATCAATGCCTAGGAGAAATTGTCCTCACAGAAATCCCATGGAATTGCGTAGAGACAAGAGTCTAAAATTTTCAATTAACAAAGCCCTAGAAGTCTACATTAGATACCTGATATTACCTGACCAGTAGAGATGAAGAAGAACAGTAAAAGAAACAGGAAGTACCATTTTCAGTTCCAAAGATATTGAAGGCGCAAAAGATAAGCTTTCAAACAACTAGTCTGCAAAACGCTATCCAGAACAAGTGTTGAAAGTGAAGGTCAGGAAAACACTGAAGAACACCAGTGTCTCAGAATCACAAAAGGCAGAATACCAGAAAAGGGGAAGAGAAAGTCTCAACACGAGCCAAAAATATCAGGAAACTCAATGGTTGTGATAATATCAGGGCTAGAATTCAGTCCTTAGCAGACTAGATAATGCAGAGGGACGCGTGAATGACTGTGAAGACAGGGGAAGAGAAAAACCTCGGTCAGAAGCAGACATAGGAAAGCAAGTGCAAACAAATGAAAACATTGCAGTTGAACCCTGGGTTAAGACAGGGCATGAAAGAATAGAAATCATGAGTCCCAGATGGAAAAGCAAGAGATAAAGAAACAAAAAGTGTCTGAAAATTTATCTGTAGAAAAATCAGACTGAAACTTGCTGAAAGCCAAGAAAGAATCATCTATGCGAATTCAGGAATTACACAGCATCCGAAGGAGGTGGAATCCCAATAGACCTACCAGCAGCTGTATGATTCAAATCAACAAAGTTCACGAATATCCGAGTGATTTAAAATGCACCTGGAGGAAACAACATAGTCACAAGGAAACCTCCAGAGGGGTTTCAGCTGATATCTCGGCAGCAATATTGCAGGACAGGGAGGAGTGCCAGGACACAGACCATATCCTGAATGGCCAAATGCTGCCACCTAGGGTAGCCTATGCCACATGAACACCATTCCAAATAACGGCAGACCTAGAGAATTCTACAGACCGGCAAATCTTAAAAGAATTCAGCAGTTCAAAAGTTTTTCTAAAAGAAAGGTTGAGAAAACTCCCCTGAATAGAAAAGCAGCAAGATGGAATGGAAAGAAGAAACCATTATTGGAAATGCAAGAAGAGCATGTGTGGCAGAGAAGAAAGAAGAAGAACTTAAGGAGGACATCAAAACCCTAAAGATGGGAGAGGGAAGCAGGAAATCATAGGTGATTGGAAGCACTCTCTTAAGTGAATCAGCTTATTTGACTCTGTTTGAAGCGAAAGGAGAGATGCATGGCCTGACGTGTTTGCAAAACAAGCGAGAAGAAGACCAACAAAGAATCAAACCAACAAACAAGCACCAAAATGGTATGGTTGGCTGACATATACAAAGGGAACCATGATTATTCAAAAGAAAATACTCAAGGTGAGGTCAAGGGTCATTCAGAACGCATCGACCCAGTATCGTGGCTTGCATGTACTCAGCACACTTGTATTCGGAAATCAGAAGCGTGCATTCATATTCGTAAATTTTGATTCATAAGAGCATATCGTGACCTAACACTAATGCCGATTTGGAATCAAATGGATTCCTAGTCCGTGATGTAGACTTGTATGTCTTCCAACAGGATGAAGAAATGCAATATTCTAGGCTACGTAGAGAAGAAATGTAAGAAGCCTATAACAAAGGCAAGTAGCTCTGCCAAAGTGTACTAAGTGCAAAAGAGACCGACAGCAAAGTGCACATTGGGGTTGGTTTCATTTCTTGGAATTTCAGCCCCCATGAATCCAATGGATCCATGTCCTGAGAGTGTGGGTGTTTCAGCAGAAATCAGGCGACGCATATGTATACCGGGTGTACGGATATTATACGAACATAAGTCTCCTTTAGTGGGTCTCTGTGTACTGTGAACTGTTAGAAAGTTTAAAGACGTGTGAAACCATCAACTGAAAAGGGACACACTTCCCTCCATTGGTACGGTGCATAGAGCTCTGAACAAAAGGAAAGAGGGAAGAAGAAAGGCCCATGGGACGCTAGTGGGTAGAATCACATTTACCTTAGGAACCTCTCGTCGGATGCAGCCCCTCCCCCAACACTGACAAGATGCAGCAGCCATTGGGGATGGCAATTAGCGGTTGGATTCCAGGTGGAATGTTGGTGTTTACCGCGAGGCTTGTTGTGGCTGTTGGATCCTAGGTAACCGGGCAGAGTTCTGTGGGTGGATCAGTGTGATGGAGGGGCTGCCGCCCTCTGTGGAGCTTCGCTTAGGTGTTTGGTCCGGGAAGCTGTGTAAGTTCGAGATACTGCTGCTGCCCAAAGACCTGAGGTCACAGGTCAGTTTCCAGAACCTGAAAGGGCAGACAGTGGAAGATCTGCCTGTCATCAGCTTACTGGTCAGGCTCCGAGGTACTTTCAGACTTGCCCAGTCCTGGTGAAGTCGACTTTAGGGGAGACACGAAGAGAAGCTGGCCGATAAGCTGGCTGCACGGATTGAGGAGAGATGCGAACACATGGATGAGAGATGTTCTGCTACAATGGAGAATACTGGCGTGGAGACAGCTGTAGAGGATACCAGGCTCAAAAGACATTCATGAGACATATTGAAACTCACTGATACAGGCAGAAACATACGGAGTGCCAACGTGGACTTGAGGAAGTTCCTCAATTCTCTTCTCCAATAACGGGTCCATGGTCCCTGACGTCTGAAGGAGAAGAAATGGCAGAGATGATCAAAACGCTCCTGTTCTTGGAAGAGGTCGTGAGAATCCACACGTCCCAAGGGGCATTCCCAAGCCATTCAGACCAAAATTCAACAAGCCCAGGTAAGCCTTTTCCCAGGTTTGGGCCTAGCTAGTGAGCACTTGCCCTTGCCTCCCCTCCACTCAGGCATCCATTTTGAAGGATCAGTACCTGAGCTGCAATGAAGCCATTACGAGAAGAGCAAGCCCCTCGTAGAATCAGAGTTCCTCCAGCTTCACTCTCTGTGAACAACAGTGAACACCTTAAAGGTCAAATAGTCTCGGCTGAAATAGATAAAATTGAATACTTAGCTCACACCTAGAAACGATGTCCTTCCGCTAGATTCAGCAAATGTTGTGTTTCTGTCTTCCCTGGGGTGAAGGGAGTGTGGTAAGTGAGGGGAATCTTTGACTGAACATGAATCTGTATTAGGCTTCAGTTTTTCAAGACAGTGAAGGTAAATAGTACAAGTCAGAAAGTGAACTGAACTGTAAAAGTCGCCAATGACATTAAAGACACAGCTTATGTGGATCGTCTTTCACTTGAGTCAAGCCCCCGGGGGCACTATATCATGGGGGTGCAGACTTGGTTGCGTTAAATGGCTTTAAACTACAGGATCGGATGATTAAGCGTTCTCAACACTGATAGAAAAACACCTGGTTCTCAATAGACTAGCATAACTGCAGCAGGATTCTCCTAGCTAGAATGCCTCTAGGTGCTTTTGGATTCAAACCTAAATGTATATATTTGGTTTGTTTCCTCTTGTATTTTCCTAGAGAGGGATGTTACCCCTTGAAATGCCAACATTGGCCAGTAGGTGTCATTGGGATACAGGGCACCACATGCACAAGTGTATCCAAGGTTGGGGGGTATTCCATGTTTCCAAAAGTTATTTCATGGTTCCTGTTGGTTTCGGAGGCTTCAACCTTAAAGAGCTGACATGACCCCTTGAACAGTTTGGACTGCTAGTTTGCATTCTATCTGTCTAGCTTTTCCATAGAGCTGACACAATGTTACCAAAATTGACAAGTCTGGCTTCTAGGTCGATTGAGAGTGTTTCAAAAAATAACTCCATTTTCGTATAACTCCCAAAACATGTAAATGAGTTCTGTTAAACTTCTTAAAGACTGCAAATGGGATATCAACACAATGTCAAAATAGTTGTCTTCAGACAACCCCCCCACCACGGCTGTATAGAAACAAAGAGCTAAGCAAATATCACATTTCTGTGAAATGTATCTGGATAGTGTTGATTCATCGATGCCCAGTTGGCAGAGAAGAAGTGCAACCTGCACTCACTCGCTCCCATGTACAGAGCAATGGAAACATCCACTCACCCAGCCCTTAGCATAGGACACTGGCCGAAGAGAGGTCTGTTACTCCCAAAGACAGGATGAGGCCTCAGGACACCTGGAAGCAGGAGAATGCAAAGCAGGGAATGGAAACCAGTGCAGGTTCGGACCCCTGGTGATGGAGCAACAAGGGTGAAACTCTGTTTAACTTGGACGCACACTCTCAAGTGGACAGGAGACATGGGTTTGAAGGTGATGTGCTGAGATTTACAAGGGTGCACAGCAGATGCTTGGCTGAGAGAACTCAAAGAAACCAGCGCAAAATATCCCCACAGTTAATTCTGAGACCAAGATCCCAGCTGCCAAATTTGAGGTAGCAGAGGCAATGTTCAGTGAGGCATATAGCTACGGAGGATGGCACACTCTGAGTCTCAGGGATCTGGAGTGCGTTGTGGGATGTGGTGGGTCGAATCAAGAGAGCAAACCGAACTGTGTACCAATAATAAATCAACCACACTGGTCGCGCGGTTGCGATTACCGATATGTCCCATGGCCACACCCAGTACATCTGCAGGACCAGGGACCAATTGGGAATTTTGCCAATAGAGCACGTGTGGGGCTGAATCAGAGATATCGTGCATCTGGTCTGAGGGATCCAGGGGGCCTTGAATTTGAAATCAGAATGAAAAGCCTTAGGATATGCTACATTCATAACCTGGGCTGGGATTATGGTTTGGTTTGAGTCACAGGATGCGCAACAACTCTGTGGTTGCCTTCGTGCACCCGTGCCACAAGGATGAGAGGACAAGGAAGAGTGGTCCAAGTCCACAGCGTGAGAAGAGGAAGCATTCCCTTCAGCACTATCTCCCAAAAGCCGATGCTACATTTAGGATGGCACCGGCACGGTACGGCACCTAGGACAACAAGGAAGGTCTGCGGGATCATTCCAGCAGGCGCTGATATGTGACATCCATATATATGCTTCCACTGGTGTTTCTGTAGACAGAGAAGCTCTGGAAAGAACTGATTTCATTGGGACATTCCCGTGGCAATAAAAAGCAGAAGAGCACTCTCAGTTTGCTGTTTTGGAAACACTCCAAAATGACATAGAGAAGAATGCAGAGCTGAGAACTTTTAGAAGCTTCATTTCCACAAGAGGAAGTGTCCTGTGCACTTTCAGAAGTGTGAGATAAGTATAATCAAAATGAAGTTATGCTAATCGAAGTAGTATGGGTTGTTCATCACAACTAATGCAACACCAGCAATTGGAAATATACCAAACAACACACACAGGTACAGGTTATGGCATCAATGTCTAGGAGAAATTGTCCTCACAGAAATCCCATGGAATTGCGTAGAAACAAGAGTCTAAAATTTTCAATTAACAAAGCCCTAGAAGTCTACATTAGATACCTGATATTACCTGACCAGTAGAGATGAAGAAGAACAGTAAAAGAAACAGGAAGTACCATTTTCAGTTCCAAAGATATTGAAAGCGCAAAAGATAAGCTTTCAAACAACTAGTCTGCAAAACGCTATCCAGAACAAGTGTTGAAAATGAAGGTCAGGAAAACACTGAAGAACACCAGTGTCTCAGAATCACAAAAGGCAGAATACCAGAAAAGGGGAAGAGAAAGTCTCAACACGAGCCAAAAATATCAGGAAACTCAATGGTTGTCATAATATCACGGCTAAAATTCAGTCCTTAGCAGACTAGATAATGCAGAGGGACCCGTGAATGACTGTGAAAACAGGGGAAGAGAAAAACCTCGGTCAGAAGCAGACATAGGAAAGCAAGTGCAAACAAATGAAAACATTGCAGTTGAACCCTGGGTTAAGACAGGGCATGAAAGAATAGAAATCATGAGTCCCAGATGGAAAAGCAAGAGATAAAGAAACAAAAAATGTATGAAAATTTATCTGTAGAAAAATCAGACTGAAACTTGCTGAAAGCCAAGAAAGAATCATCTATGCGAATTCAGGAATTACACAGCATCCGAAGGAGGTGGAATCCCAATAGACCTACCAGCAGCTGTATGATTCAAATCAACAAAGTTCACGAATATCCGAGTGATTTAAAATGCACCTGGAGGAAACAACAT
Source organism: Vicugna pacos (assembly GCF_048564905.1). Taxonomy (NCBI): domain Eukaryota; kingdom Metazoa; phylum Chordata; class Mammalia; order Artiodactyla; family Camelidae; genus Vicugna; species Vicugna pacos. Next base: position 1,806,655 of record NW_027328739.1, read on the forward strand.
AGTCACAAGGAAACCTCCAGAGGGGTTTCAGCTGATATCTCGGCAGCAATATTGCAGGACAGGGAGGAGTGCCAGGACACAGACCATATCCTGAATGGCCAAATGCTGCCACCTAGGGTAGCCTATGCCACATGAACACCATTCCAAATAACGGCAGAGCTAGAGAATTCTACAGACCGGCAAATCTTAAAAGAATTCAGCAGTTCAAAAGTTTTTCTAAAAGAAAGGTTGAGAAAACTCCCCTGAATAGAAAAGCAGCAAGATGGAATGGAAAGAAGAAACCATTATTGGAAATGCAAGAAGAGCATGTGTGGCAGAGAAGAAAGAAGAAGAACTTAAGGAGGACATCAAAACCCTAAAGATGGGAGAGGGAAGCAGGAAATCATAGGTGATTGGAAGCACTCTCTTAAGTGAATCAGCTTATTTGACTCTGTTTGAAGCGAAAGGAGAGATGCATGGCCTGACGTGTTTGCAAAACAAGCGAGAAGAAGAACAACAAAGAATCAAACCAACAAACAAGCACCAAAATGGTATGGTTGGCTGACATATACAAAGGGAACCATGATTATTCAAAAGAAAATACTCAAGGTGAGGTCAAGGGTCATTCAGAACGCATCGACCCAGTATCGTGGCTTGCATGTACTCAGCACACTTGTATTCGGAAATCAGAAGCGTGCATTCATATTCGTAAATTTTGATTCATAAGAGCATATCGTGACCTAAAACTAATGCCGATTTGGAATCAATTGGATTCCTAGTCCGTGATGTAGACTTGTATGTCTTCCAACAGGATGAAGGAATGCCATATTCTAGGCTATGTAGAGAAGAAATGTAAGAAGCCTATAACAAAGGCAAGTAGCTCTGCCAAAGTGTACTAAGTGCAAAAGAGTCCGACAGCAAAGTGCACATTGGGGTTGGTTTCATTTCTTGGAATTTCAGCCCCCATGAATCCAATGGATCCATGTCCTGAGAGTGTGGGTGTTTCAGCAGAAATCAGGCGACGCATATGTATTCCGGGTGTACGGATCTTATAGGAACATAAGTCTCCTTTAGTGGGTCCCTGTGTACTGTGAACTGTTAGAAAGTTTAAAGACGTGTGAAACCATCAACTGAAAAGGGACACACTTCCCTCCATTGGTACGGTGCATAGAGCTCTGAACAAAAGGAAAGAGGGAAGAAGAAAGGCCCATGGGACGCTAGTGGGTAGAATCACATTTACCTTAGGAACCTCTCGTCGGATGCAGCCCCTCCCCCAACACTGACAAGATGCAGCAGCCATTGGGGATGGCAATTAGCGGTTGGATTCCAGGTGGAATGTTGGTGTTTACCGCGAGGCTTGTTGTGGCTGTTGGATCCTAGGTAACCGGGCAGAGTTCTGTGGGTGGATCAGTGTGATGGAGGGGCTGCCGCCCTCTGTGGAGCTTGGCTTAGGTGTTTGGTCCGGGAAGCTGTGTAAGTTCGAGATACTGCTGCTGCCCAAAGACCTGAGGTCACAGGTCAGTTTCCAGAACCTGAAAGGGCAGACAGTGGAAGATCTGCCTGTCATCAGCTTACTGGTCAGGCTCCGAGGTACTTTCAGACTTGCCCAGTCCTGGTGAAGTCGACTTTAGGGGAGACACGAAGAGAAGCTGGCCGATAAGCTGGCTGCACGGATTGAGGAGAGATGCGAACACATGGATGAGAGATGTTCTGCTACAATGGAGAATACTGGCGTGGAGACAGCTGTAGAGGATACCAGGCTCAAAAGACATTCATGAGACATATTGAAACTCACTGATACAGGCAGAAACATACGGAGTGCCAACGTGGACTTGAGGAAGTTCCTCAATTCTCTTCTCCAAGAACGGGTCCAAGGTCCCTGACGTCTGAAGGAGAAGAAATGGCAGAGATGATCAAAACGCTCCTGTTCTTGGAAGAGGTCGTGAGAATCCACACGTCCCAAGGGGCATTCCCAAGCCATTCAGACCAAAATTCAACAAGCCCAGGTAAGCCTTTTCCCAGGTTTGGGCCTAGCTAGTGAGCACTTGCCCTTGCCTCCCCTCCACTCAGGCATCCATTTTGAAGGATCAGTACCTGAGCTGCAATGAAGCCATTACGAGAAGAGCAAGCCCCTCGTAGAATCAGAGTTCCTCCAGCTTCACTCTCTGTGAACAACAGTGAACACCTTAAAGGTCAAATAGTCTCGGCTGAAATAGATAAAATTGAATACTTAGCTCACACCTAGAAACGATGTCCTTCCGCTAGATTCAGCAAATGTTGTGTTTCTGTCTTCCCTGGGGTGAAGGGAGTGTGGTAAGTGAGGGGAATCTTTGACTGAACATGAATCTGTATTAGGCTTCAGTTTTTCAAGACAGTGAAGGTAAATAGTACAAGTCAGAAAGTGAACTGAACTGTAAAAGTCGCCAATGACATTAAAGACACAGCTTATGTGGATCGTCTTTCACTTGAGTCAAGCCCCCGGGGGCACTATATCATGGGGGTGCAGACTTGGTTGCGTTAAATGGCTTTAAACTACAGGATCGGATGATTAAGCATTCTCAACACTGATAGAAAAACACCTGGTTCTCAATAGACTAGCATAACTGCAGCAGGATTCTCCTAGCTAGAATGCCTCTAGGTGCTTTTGGATTCAAACCTAAATGTATATATTTGGTTTGTTTCCTCTTGTATTTTCCTAGAGAGGGATGTTACCCCTTGAAATGCCAACATTGGCCAGTAGGTGTCATTGGGATACAGGGCACCACATGCACAAGTGTATCCAAGGTTGGGGGTTATTCCATGTTTCCAAAAGTTATTTCATGGTTCCTGTTGGTTTCGGAGGCTTCAACCTTAAAGAGCTGACATGACCCCTTGAACAGTTTGGACTGCTAGTTTGCATTCTATCTGTCTAGCTTTTCCGTCGAGCTGACACAATGTTACCAAAATTGACAAGTCTGGTTTCTAGGTCGATTGAGTGTGTTTCAAAAAATAACTCCATTTTCGTATAACTCCCAAAACATGTAAATGAGTTCTGTTAAACTTCTTAAAGACTGCAAATGGGATATCAACACAATGTCAAAAGAGTTGTCTTCGGACAATCCCTCCCACCACGGCTGTATAGAAACAAAGAGCTAAGCAAATATCACATTTCTGTGAAATGTATCTGGATAGTGTTGATTCATCGATGCCCAGTTGGCAGAGAAGAAGTGCAACCTGCACTCACTCGCTCCCATGTACAGAGCAATGGAAACATCCACTCACCCAGCCCTTAGCATAGGACACTGGCCGAAGAGAGGTCTGTTACTCCCAAAGACAGGATGAGGCCTCAGGACACCTGGAAGCAGGAGAATGCAAAGCAGGGAATGGAAACCTGTGCAGGTTCGGACCCCTGGTGATGGAGCAACGAGGGTGAAACTCTGTTTAACTTGGACGCACACTCTCAAGCGGACAGGAGACATGGGTTTGAAGGTGATGTGCTGACATTTACAAGAGTGCACAGCAGATGCTTGGCTGAGAGAACTCAAAGAAACCAGCGCAAAATATCCCCACAGTTAATTCTGAGACCAAGATCCCTGCTGCCAAATTTGAGGTAGCAGAGGCAATGATCAGTGAGGCATAGAGCTACGGATGATGGCACACGCTGAGTCTCAGGGATCTGGAGTGCGTTGTGGGATGTGGTGGGTCGAATCAAGAGAGCAAACCGAACTGTGTACCGATAATAAATCAACCACACTGGTCACGCGGTTGCGATTACCGATATGTCCCATGGCCACACCCAGTACATCTGCAGGACCAGGGACCAATTGGGAATTTTGCCAATAGAGCACGTGTGGGGCTGAATCAGAGATATCGTGCATCTGGTCTGAGGGATCCAGGGGGCCTTGAATTTGAAATCAGAATGAAAAGCCTTAGGATATGCTACATTCATAACCTGGGCTGGGATTATGGTTTGGTTTGAGTCACAGGATGCGCAACAACTCTGTGGTTGCCTTCGTGCACCCGTGCCACAAGGATGAGAGGACAAGGAAGAGTGGTCCAAGTCCACAGCACGAGAAGAGGAAGCATTCCCTTCAGCACTATCTCCCAAAAGCGGATGCTACATTTTGGATGGCACCGGCACGGTACGGCACCTAGGACAACAAGGAAGGTCTGCGGGATCATTCCAGCAGGCCCTGATATGTGACATCCATAGATATGCTTCCACTGGTGTTTCTGTAGACAGAGAAGCTCTGGAAAGAACTGATTTCATTGGGACATTCCCGTGGCAATAAAAAGCAGAAGAGCACTCTCAGTTTGCTGTTTTGGAAACACTCCAAAATGACATAGAGAAGAATGCAGAGCTGAGAACTTTTAGAAGCTTCATTTCCACAAGAGGAAGTGTCCTGTGCACTTTCAGAAGTGTGAGATAAGTATAATCAAAATGAAGTTATGCTAATCGAAGTAGAATGGGTTGTTCATCACAACTAATGCAACACCAGCAATTGGAGATATACCAAACAACACACACAGTTACAGGTTATGGCATCAATGCCTAGGAGAAATGGTCCTCACAGAAATCCCATGGAATTGCATAGAGACAAGAGTCTAAAATTTTCAATTAACAAAGCCCTAGAAGTCTACATTAGATACCTGATATTACCTGACCAGTAGAGATGAAGAAGAACAGTAAAAGAAACAGGAAGTACCATTTTCAGTTCCAAAGACATTGAAGGCGCAAAAGATAAGCTTTCAAACAACTAGTCTGCAAAACGCTATCCAGAACAAGTGTTGAAAATGAAGGTCAGGAAAACACTGAAGAACACCAGTGTCTCAGAATCACAAAAGGCAGAATACTAGAAAAGGGGAAGAGAAAGTCTCAACACGAGCCAAAAATATCAGGAAACTCAATGGTTGTCATAATATCACGGCTAAAATTCAGTCCTTAGCAGGCTAGATAATGCAGAGGGACCCGTGAATGACTGTGAAGACAGGGGAAGAGAAAAACCTCGGTCAGAAGCAGACATAGGAAAGCAAGTGCAAACAAATGAAAACATTGCAGTTGAACCCTGGGTTAAGACAGGGCATGAAAGAATAGAAATCATGAGTCCCAGATGGAAAAGCAAGAGATAAAGAAACAAAAAATGTCTGAAAATTTATCTGTAGAAAAATCAGACTGAAACTTGCTGAAAGCCAAGAAAGAATCATCTATGCGAATTCAGGAATTACACAGCATCCGAAGGAGGTGGAATCCCAATAGACATACCAGCAGCTGTATGATTCAAATCAACAAAGTTCACGAATATCCGAGTGATTTAAAATGCACCTGGAGGAAACAACATAGTCACAAGGAAACCTCCAGAGGGGTTTCAGCTGATATCTCGGCAGCAATATTGCAGGACAGGGAGGAGTGCCAGGACACAGACCATATCCTGAATGGCCAAATGCTGCCACCTAGGGTAGCCTATGCCACATGAACACCATTTCAAATAACGGCAGACCTAGAGAATTCTACAGACCGGCAAATCTTAAAAGAATTCAGCAGTTCAAAAGTTTTTCTAAAAGAAAGGTTGAGAAAACTCCCCTGAATAGAAAAGCAGCAAGATGGAATGGAAAGAAGAAACCATTATTGGAAATGCAAGAAGAGCATGTGTGGCAGAGAAGAAAGAAGAAGAACTTAAGGAGGACATCAAAACCCTAAAGATGGGAGAGGGAAGCAGGAAATCATAGGTGATTGGAAGCACTCTCTTAAGTGAATCAGCTTATTTGACTCTGTTTGAAGCGAAAGGAGAGATGCATGGCCTGACGTGTTTGCAAAACAAGCGAGAAGAAGACCAACAAAGAATCAAACCAACAAACAAGCACCAAAATGGTATGGTTGGCTGACATATACAAAGGGAACCATGATTATTCAAAAGAAAATACTCAAGGTGAGGTCAAGGGTCATTCAGAACGCATCGACCCAGTATCGTGGCTTGCATGTACTCAGCACACTTGTATTCGGAAATCAGAAGCGTGCATTCATATTCGTAAATTTTGATTCATAAGAGCATATCGTGACCTAACACTAATGCCGATTTGGAATCAAATGGATTCCTAGTCCGTGATGTAGACTTGTATGTCTTCCAACAGGATGAAGGAATGCCATATTCTAGGCTACGTAGAGAAGAAATGTAAGAAGCCTATAACAAAGGCAAGTAGCTCTGCCAAAGTGTACTAAGTGCAAAAGAGACCGACAGCAAAGTGCACATTGGGGTTGGTTTCATTTCTTGGAATTTCAGCCCCCATGAATCCAATGGATCCATGTCCTGAGAGTGTGGGTGTTTCAGCAGAAATCAGGCGATGCATATGTATTCTGGGTGTACGGATATTATAGGAACATAAGTCTCCTTTAGTGGGTCCCTGTGTACTGTGAACTGTTAGAAAGTTTAAAGACGTGTGAAACCATCAACTGAAAAGGGACACACTTCCCTCCATTGGTACGGTGCATAGAGCTCTGAACAAAAGGAAAGAGGGAAGAAGAAAGGCCCATGGGACGCTAGTGGGTAGAATCACATTTACCTTAGGAACCTCTCGTCGGATGCAGCCCCTCCCCCAACACTGACAAGATGCAGCAGCCATTGGGGATGGCAGTTAGCGGTTGGATTCCAGGTGGAATGTTGGTGTGTACCGCGAGGCTTGTTGTGGCTGTTGGATCCTAGGTAACCGGGCAGAGTTCTGTGGGTGGATCAGTGTGATGGAGGGGCTGCCGCCCTCTGTGGAGCTTGGCTTAGGTGTTTGGTCCGGGAAGCTGTGTAAGTTCGAGATACTGCTGCTGCCCAAAGACCTGAGGTCACAGGTCAGTTTCCAGAACCTGAAAGGGCAGACAGTGGAAGATCTGCCTGTCATCAGCTTACTGGTCAGGCTCCGAGGTACTTTCAGACTTGCCCAGTCCTGGTGAAGTCGACTTTAGGGGAGACACGAAGAGAAGCTGGCCGATAAGCTGGCTGCACGGATTGAGGAGAGATGCGAACACATGGATGAGAGATGTTCTGCTACAATGGAGAATACTGGCGTGGAGACAGCTCTAGAGGATTCCAGGCTCAAAAGACATTCATGAGACATATTGAAACTCACTGATACAGGCAGAAACATACGGAGTGCCAACGTGGACTTGAGGAAGTTCCTCAATTCTCTTCTCCAATAACGGGTCCAAGGTCCCTGACGTCTGAAGGAGAAGATATGGCAGAGATGATCAAAACGCTCCTGTTCTTGGAAGAGGTCGTGAGAATCCACACGTCCCAAGGGGCATTCCCAAGCCATTCAGACCAAAATTCAACAAGCCCAGGTAAGCCTTTTCCCAGGTTTGGGCCTAGCTAGTGAGCACTTGCCCTTGCCTCCCCTCCACTCAGGCATCCATTTTGAAGGATCAGTACCTGAGCTGCAATGAAGCCATTACGAGAAGAGCAAGCCCCTCCTAGAATCAGAGTTCCTCCAGCTTCACTCTCTGTGAACAACAGTGAACACCTTAAAGGTCAAATAGTCTCGGCTGAAATAGATAAAATTGAATACTTAGCTCACACCTAGAAACGATGTCCTTCCGCTAGATTCAGCAAATGTTGTGTTTCTGTCTTCCCTGGGGTGAAGGGAGTGTGGTAAGTGAGGGGAATCTTTGACTGAACATGAATCTGTATTAGGCTTCAGTTTTTCAAGACAGTGAAGGTAAATAGTACAAGTCAGAAAGTGAACTGAACTGTAAAAGTCGCCAATGACATTAAAGACACAGCTTATGTGGATCGTCTTTCACTTGAGTCAAGCCCCCGGGGGCACTATATCATGGGGGTGCAGACTTGGTTGCCTTAAATGGCTTTAAACTACAGGATCGGATGATTAAGCGTTCTCAACACTGATAGAAAAACACCTGGTTCTCAATAGACTAGCATAACTGCAGCAGGATTCTCCTAGCTAGAATGCCTCTAGGTGCTTTTGGATTCAAACCTAAATGTATATATTTGGTTTGTTTCCTCTTGTATTTTCCTAGAGAGGGATGTTACCCCTTGAAATGCCAACATTGGCCAGTAGGTGTCATTGGGATACAGGGCACCACATGCACAAGTGTATCCAAGGTTGGGGGTTATTCCATGTTTCCAAAAGTTATTTCATGGTTCCTGTTAGTTTCGGAGGCTTCAACCTTAAAGAGCTGACATGACCCCTTGAACAGTTTGGACTGCTAGTTTGCATTCTATCTGTCTAGCTTTTCCGTAGAGCTGACACAATGTTACCAAAATTGACAAGTCTGGCTTCTAGGTCGATTGAGTGTGTTTCAAAAAATAACTCCATTTTCGTATAACTCCCAAAACATGTAAATGAGTTCTGTTAAACTTCTTAAAGACTGCAAATGGGATATCAACACAATGTCAAAAGAGTTGTCTTCGGACAATCCCTCCCACCACGGCTGTATAGAAACAAAGAGCTAAGCAAATATCACATTTCTGTGAAATGTATCTGGATAGTGTTGATTCATCGATGCCCAGTTGGCAGAGAAGAAGTGCAACCTGCACTCACTCGCTCCCATGTACAGAGCAATGGAAACATCCACTCACCCAGCCCTTAGCATAGGACACTGGCCGAAGAGAGGTCTGTTACTCCCAAAGACAGGATGAGGCCTCAGGACACCTGGAAGCAGGAGAATGCAAAGCAGGGAATGGAAACCAGTGCAGGTTCGGACCCCTGGTGATGGAGCAACGAGGGTGAAACTCTGTTTAACTTGGACGCACACTCTCAAGCGTACAGGAGACATGGGTTTGAAGGTGATGTGCTGAGATTTACAAGAGTGCACAGCAGATGCTTGGCTGAGAGAACTCCAAGAAACCAGTGCAAAATATCCCCACAGTTAATTCAGAGACCAAGATCCCAGCTGCCAAATTTGAGGTAGCAGAGGCAATGGTCAGTGAGGCATAGAGCTACGGATGATGGCACACGCTGAGTCTCAGGGATCTGGAGTGCGTTGTGGGATGTGGTGGGTCGAATCAAGAGAGCAAACCGAACTGTGTACCGATAATAAATCAACCACACTGGTCGCGCGGTTGCGATTACCGATATGTCCCATGGCCACACCCAGTGCATCTGCAGGACCAGGGACCAATTGGGCATTTTGCCAATAGAGCATGTGTGGGGCTGAATCAGAGATATTGTTCATCTGGTCTGAGGGATCCAGGGGGCCTTGGTTTTGAAATCAGAATGAAAAGACTTAGGATCTGCTACATTCATAACCTGGGCTGGGATTATGGTTTGGTTTGAGGCACAGGATGCGCAACAGCTGTGTGGTTGCCTTCGTGCACCCGTGCCACAAGGATGAGAGGACAAGGAAGAGTGGTCCAAGTCCACAGCGTTAGAAGAGGAAGCATTACCTACAGCATTATCTCCCTAAAGCGGATGCTACATTTTGGATGGCACCAGCACGGTACGGCACCGAGGACACCAAGGTAGGTCTGCGGGATCATTCCAGCAGGCCCTGATATGTGACATCCATAGATATGCTTCCACTGGTGTTTCTGTAGACAGAGAAGCTCTGAGAAGAACTGCTTTCATTGGGACATTCCCGTGGAACTACAAAGCACAAGCGCACTCTCAGTTTGCTGTTTTGGAAACACTCCAAAATGACATAGAGCAGAATGCAGAGCTGAGAACCTTTAAAAGCTTCATTTCCACAAGAGGAAATGTCCTGTGCACTTTCAGAAGTGTGAGATAAGTATAATCAAAATGAAGTTATGCTAATCGAAGGAGAATGGATTGTTCATCACAACTAATGCAACACCAGCAATTGGAGATATACCAAACAACACACACAGGTACAGTTTATGGCATCAATGTCTAGGAGAAATTGTCCTCACAGAAATCCCATGGAATTGTGTAGAGACAAGAGTCTAAAATTTTCAATTAACAAAGCCCTAGAAGTCTACATTAGATACCTGATATTACCTGACCAGTAGAGATGAAGAAGAACAGTAAAAGAAACAGGAAGTACCATTTTCAGTTCCAAAGATATTGAAGGCGCAAAAGATAAGCTTTCAAACAACTAGTCTGCAAAACGCTATCCAGAACAAGTGTTGAAAATGAAGGTCAGGAAAACACTGAAGAACACCAGTGTCTCAGAATCACAAAAGGCAGAATACCAGAAAAGGGGAAGAGAAAGTCTCAACACGAGCCAAAAATATCAGGAAACTCAATGGTTGTGATAATATCAGGGCTAGAATTCAGTCCTTAGCAGACTAGATAATGCAGAGGGACGCGTGAATGACTGTGAAGACAGGGGAAGAGAAAAACCTCGGTCAGAAGCAGACATAGGAAAGCAAGTGCAAACAAATGAAAACATTGCAGTTGAACCGTGGGTTAAGACAGGGCATGAAAGAATAGAAATCATGAGTCCCAGATGGAAAAGCAAGAGATAAAGAAACAAAAAGTGTCTGAAATTTTATCTGTAGAAAAATCAGACTGAAACTTGCTGAAAGCCAAGAAAGAATCATCTATGCGAATTCAGGAATTACACAGCATCCGAAGGAGGTGGAATCCCAATAGACCTACCAGCAGCTGTATGATTCAAATCAACAAAGTTCACGAATATCCGAGTGATTTAAAATGCACCTGGAGGAAACAACATAGTCACAAGGAAACCTCCAGAGGGGTTTCAGCTGATATCTCGGCAGCAATATTGCAGGACAGGGAGGAGTGCCAGGACACAGACCATATCCTGAATGGCCAAATGATGCCACCTAGGGTAACCTATGCCACATGAACACCATTTCAAATAACGGCAGAGCTAGAGAATTCTACAGACCGGCAAATCTTAAAAGAATTCAGCAGTTCAAAAGTTTTTCTAAAAGAAAGGTTGAGAAAACTCCCCTGAATAGAAAAGCAGCAAGATGGAATGGAAAGAAGAAACCATTATTGGAAATGCAAGAAGAGCATGTGTGGCAGAGAAGAAAGAAGAAGAACTTAAGGAGGACATCAAAACCCTAAAGATGGGAGAGGGAAGCAGGAAATCATAGGTGATTGGAAGCACTCTCTTAAGTGAATCAGCTTATTTGACTCTGTTTGAAGCGAAAGGAGAGATGCATGGCCTGACGTGTTTGCAAAACAAGCGAGAAGAAGACCAACAAAGAATCAAACCAACAAACAAGCACCAAAATGGTATGGTTGGCTGACATATACAAAGGGAACCATGATTATTCAAAAGAAAATACTCAAGGTGAGGTCAAGGGTCATTCAGAACGCATCGACCCAGTATCGTGGCTTGCATGTACTCAGCACACTTGTATTCGGAAATCAGAAGCGTGCATTCATATTCGTAAATTTTGATTCATAAGAGCATATCGTGACCTAACACTAATGCCGATTTGGAATCAAATGGATTCCTAGTCCGTGATGTAGACTTGTATGTCTTCCAACAGGATGAAGGAATGCCATATTCTAGGCTACGTAGAGAAGAAATGTAAGAAGCCTATAACAAAGGCAAGTAGCTCTGCCAAAGTGTACTAAGTGCAAAAGAGACCGACAGCAAAGTGCACATTGGGGTTGGTTTCATTTCTTGGAATTTCAGCCCCCATGAATCCAATGGATCCATGTCCTGAGAGTGTGGGTGTTTCAGCAGAAATCAGGCGACGCATATGTATTCCGGGTGTACGGATCTTATAGGAACATAAGTCTCCTTTAGTGGGTCCCTGTGTACTGTGAACTGTTAGAAAGTTTAAAGACGTGTGAAACAATCAACTGAAAAGGGACACACTTCCCTCCATTGGTACGGTGCATAGAGCTCTGAACAAAAGGAAAGAGGGAAGAAGAAAGGCCCATGGGACGCTAGTGGGTAGAATCACATTTACCTTAGGAACCTCTCGTCGGATGCAGCCCCTCCCCCAACACTGACAAGATGCAGCAGCCATTGGGGATGGCAGTTAGCGGTTGGATTCCAGGTGGAATGTTGGTGTGTACCGCGAGGCTTGTTGTGGCTGTTGGATCCTAGGTAACCGGGCAGAGTTCTGTGGGTGGATCAGTGTGATGGAGGGGCTGCCGCCCTCTGTGGAGCTTGGCTTAGGTGTTTGGTCCGGGAAGCTGTGTAAGTTCGAGATACTGCTGCTGCCCAAAGACCTGAGGTCACAGGTCAGTTTCCAGAACCTGAAAGGGCAGACAGTGGAAGATCTGCCTGTCATCAGCTTACTGGTCAGGCTCCGAGGTACTTTCAGACTTGCCCAGTCCTGGTGAAGTCGACTTTAGGGGAGACACGAAGAGAAGCTGGCCGATAAGCTGGCTGCACGGATTGAGGAGAGATGCGAACACATGGATGAGAGATGTTCTGCTACAATGGAGAATACTGGCGTGGAGACAGCTGTAGAGGATACCAGGCTCAAAAGACATTCATGAGACATATTGAAACTCACTGATACAGGCAGAAACATACGGAGTGCCAACGTGGACTTGAGGAAGTTCCTCAATTCTCTTCTCCAATAACGGGTCCAAGGTCCCTGACGTCTGAAGGAGAAGAAATGGCAGAGATGATCAAAACGCTCCTGTTCTTGGAAGAGGTCGTGAGAATCCACACGTCCCAAGGGGCATTCCCAAGCCATTCAGACCAAAATTCAACAAGCCCAGGTAAGCCTTTTCCCAGGTTTGGGCCTAGCTAGTGAGCACTTGCCCTTGCCTCCCCTCCACTCAGGCATCCATTTTGAAGGATCAGTACCTGAGCTGCAATGAAGCCATTACGAGAAGAGCAAGCCCCTCGTAGAATCAGAGTTCCTCCAGCTTCACTCTCTGTGAACAACAGTGAACACCTTAAAGGTCAAATAGTCTCGGCTGAAATAGATAAAATTGAATACTTAGCTCACACCTAGAAACGATGTCCTTCCGCTAGATTCAGCAAATGTTGTGTTTCTGTCTTCCCTGGGGTGAAGGGAGTGTGGTAAGTGAGGGGAATCTTTGACTGAACATGAATCTGTATTAGGCTTCAGTTTTTCAAGACAGTGAAGGTAAATAGTACAAGTCAGAAAGTGAACTGAACTGTAAAAGTCGCCAATGACATTAAAGACACAGCTTATGTGGATCGTCTTTCACTTGAGTCAAGCCCCCGGGGGCACTATATCATGGGGGTGCAGACTTGGTTGCCTTAAATGGCTTTAAACTACAGGATCGGATGATTAAGCGTTCTCAACACTGATAGAAAAACACCTGGTTCTCAATAGACTAGCATAACTGCAGCAGGATTCTCCTAGCTAGAATGCCTCTAGGTGCTTTTGGATTCAAACCTAAATGTATATATTTGGTTTGTTTCCTCTTGTATTTTCCTAGAGAGGGATGTTACCCCTTGAAATGCCAACATTGGCCAGTAGGTGTCATTGGGATACAGGGCACCACATGCACAAGTGTATCCAAGGTTGGGGGGTATTCCATGTTTCCAAAAGTTATTTCATGGTTCCTGTTGGTTTCGGAGGCTTCAACCTTAAAGAGCTGACATGAACCCTTTAACAGTTTGGACTGCTAGTTTGCCTTCTATTTGTCTAGCTTTTCCGTCGAGCTGACACAATGTTACCAAAATTGACAAGTCTGGCTTCTAGGTCGATTGAGTGTGTTTCAAAAAATAACTCCATTTTCGTATAACTCCCAAAACATGTAAATGAGTTCTGTTAAACTTCTTAAAGACTGCAAATGGGATATCAACACAATGTCAAAAGAGTTGTCTTCGGACAATCCCTCCCACCACGGCTGTATAGAAACAAAGAGCTAAGCAAATATCACATTTCTGTGAAATGTATCTGGATAGTGTTGATTCATCGATGCCCAGTTGGCAGAGAAGAAGTGCAACCTGCACTCACTCGCTCCCATGTACAGAGCAATGGAAACATCCACTCACCCATCCCTTAGCATAGGACACTGGCCGAAGAGAGGTCTGTTAATCCCAAAGACAGGATGAGGCCTCAGGACACCTGGAAGCAGGAGAATGCAAAGCAGGGAATGGAAACCAGTGCAGGTTCGGACCCCTGGTGATGGAGCAACGAGGGTGAAACTCTGTTTAACTTGGACGCACACTCTCAAGCGGACAGGAGACATGGGTTTGAAGGTGATGTGCTGAGATTTACAAGAGTGCACAGCAGATGCTTGGCTGAGAGAACTCAAAGAAACCAGCGCAAAATATCCCCACAGTTAATTCTGAGACCAAGATCCCAGCTGCCAAATTTGAGGTAGCAGAGGCAACGGTCAGTGAGGCATAGAGCTACGGATGATGGCACACGCTGAGTCTCAGGGATCTGGAGTGCGTTGTGGGATGTGGTGGGTCGAATCAAGAGAGCAAACCGAACTGTGTACCGATAATAAATCAACCACACTGGTCGCGCGGTTGCGATTACCGATATGTCCCATGGCCACACCCAGTACATCTGCAGGACCAGGGACCAATTGGGATTTTTGCCAATAGAGCACGTGTGGGGCTGAATCAGAGATATCGTGCATCTGGTCTGAGGGATCCAGGGGGCCTTGAATTTGAAATCAGAATGAAAAGCCTTAGGATATGCTACATTCATAACCTGGGCTGGGATTATGGTTTGGTTTGAGTCACAGGATGCGCAACAACTCTGTGGTTGCCTTCGTGCACCCGTACCTCAAGGATGAGAGGACAAGGAAGAGTGGTCCAAGTCCACAGCGCGAGAAGAGGAAGCATTACCTTCAGCACTATCTCCCAAAAGCGGATGCTACATTTTGGATGGCACCGGCACGGTATGGCACCTAGGACAACAAGGAAGGTCTGCGGGATCATTCCAGCAGGCCCTGATATGTGACATCCATAGATATGCTTCCACTGGTGTTTCTGTAGACAGAGAAGCCCTGGAAAGAACTGATTTCATTGGGACATTCCCGTGGCAATAAAAAGCAGAAGAGCACTCTCAGTTTGCTGTTTTGGAAACACTCCAAAATGACATAGAGACGAATGCAGAGCTGAGAACTTTTAGAAGCTTCATTTCCACAAGAGGAAGTGTCCTGTGCACTTTCAGAAGTGTGAGATAAGTATAATCAAAATGAAGTTATGCTAATCGAATTAGAATGGGTGGTTCATCACAACTAATGCAACACCAGCAATTGGAGATATACCAAACAACACACACAGGTACAGGTTATGGCATCAATGCCTAGGAGAAATTGTCCTCACAGAAATCCCATGGAATTGCGTAGAGACAAGAGTCTAAAATTTTCAATTAACAAAGCCCTAGAAGTCTACATTAGATACCTGATCTTACCTGACCAGTAGAGATGAAGAAGAACAGTAAAAGAAACAGGAAGTACCATTTTCAGTTCCAAAGATATTGAAGGCGCAAAAGATAAGCTTTCAAACAACTAGTCTGCAAAACGCTATCCAGAACAAGTGTTGAAAATGAAGGTCAGGAAAACACTGAAGAACACCAGTGTCTCAGAATCACAAAAGGCAGAATACCAGAAAAGGGGAAGAGAAAGTCTCAACACGAGCCAAAAATATCAGGAAACTCAATGGTTGTGATAATATCAGGGCTAGAATTCAGTCCTTAGCAGACTAGATAATGCAGAGGGACGCGTGAATGACTGTGAAGACAGGGGAAGAGAAAAACCTCGGTCAGAAGCAGACATAGGAAAGCAAGTGCAAACAAATGAAAACATTGCAGTTGAACCCTGGGTTAAGACAGGGCATGAAAGAATAGAAATCATGAGTCCCAGATGGAAAAGCAAGAGATAAAGAAACAAAAAGTGTCTGAAAATTTATCTGTAGAAAAATCAGACTGAAACTTGCTGAAAGCCAAGAAAGAATCATCTATGCGAATTCAGGAATTACACAGCATCCGAAGGAGGTGGAATCCCAATAGACCTACCAGCAGCTGTATGATTCAAATCAACAAAGTTCACGAATATCCGAGTGATTTAAAATGCACCTGGAGGAAACAACATAGTCACAAGGAAACCTCCAGAGGGGTTTCAGCTGATATCTCGGCAGCAATATTGCAGGACAGGGAGGAGTGCCAGGACACAGACCATATCCTGAATGGCCAAATGCTGCCACCTAGGGTAGCCTATGCCACATGAACACCATTCCAAATAACGGCAGACCTAGAGAAATCTACAGACCGGCAAATCTTAAAAGAATTCAGCAGTTCAAAAGTTTTTCTAAAAGAAAGGTTGAGAAAACTCCCCTGAATAGAAAAGCAGCAAGATGGAATGGAAAGAAGAAACCATTATTGGAAATGCAAGAAGAGCATGTGTGGCAGAGAAGAAAGAAGAAGAACTTAAGGAGGACATCAAAACCCTAAAGATGGGAGAGGGAAGCAGGAAATCATAGGTGATTGGAAGCACTCTCTTAAGTGAATCAGCTTATTTGACTCTGTTTGAAGCGAAAGGAGAGATGCATGGCCTGACGTGTTTGCAAAACAAGCGAGAAGAAGACCAAAAAAGAATCAAACCAACAAACAAGCACCAAAATGGTATGGTTGGCTGACATATACAAAGGGAACCATGATTATTCAAAAGAAAATACTCAAGGTGAGGTCAAGGGTCATTCAGAACGCATCGACCCAGTATCGTGGCTTGCATGTACTCAGCACACTTGTATTCGGAAATCAGAAGCGTGCATTCATATTCGTAAATTTTGATTCATAAGAGCATATCGTGACCTAACACTAATGCCGATTTGGAATCAAATGGATTCCTAGTCCGTGATGTAGACTTGTATGTCTTCCAACAGGATGAAGGAATGCCATATTCTAGGCTACGTAGAGAAGAAATGTAAGAAGCCTATAACAAAGGCAAGTAGCTCTGCCAAAGTGTACTAAGTGCAAAAGAGACCGACAGCAAAGTGCACATTGGGGTTGGTTTCATTTCTTGGAATTTCAGCCCCCATGAATCCAATGGATCCATGTCCTGAGAGTGTGGGTGTTTCAGCAGAAATCAGGCGACGCATATGTATTCCGGGTGTACGGATCTTATAGGAACATAAGTCTCCTTTAGTGGGTCCCTGTGTACTGTGAACTGTTAGAAAGTTTAAAGACGTGTGAAACCATCAACTGAAAAGGGACACACTTCCCTCCATTGGTACGGTGCATAGAGCTCTGAACAAAAGGAAAGAGGGAAGAAGAAAGGCCCATGGGACGCTAGTGGGTAGAATCACATTTACCTTAGGAACCTCTCGTCGGATGCAGCCCCTCCCCCAACACTGACAAGATGCAGCAGCCATTGGGGATGGCAGTTAGCGGTTGGATTCCAGGTGGAATGTTTGTGTTTACCGCGAGGCTTGTTGTGGCTGTTGGATCCTAGGTAACCGGGCAGAGTTCTGTGGGTGGATCAGTGTGATGGAGGGGCTGCCGCCCTCTGTGGAGCTTGGCTTAGGTGTTTGTTCGGGGAAGCTGTGTAAGTTCGAGATACTGCTGCTGCCAAAAGACCTGAGGTCACAGGTCAGTTTCCAGAACCTGAAAGGGCAGACAGTGGAAGATCTGCCTGTCATCAGCTTACTGGTCAGGCTCCGAGGTACTTTCAGACTTGCCCAGTCCTGGTGAAGTCGACTTTAGGGGAGACACGAAGAGAAGCTGGCTGATAAGCTGGCTGCACGGATTGAGGAGAGATGCGAACACATGGATGAGAGATGTTCTGCTACAATGGAGAATACTGGCGTGGAGACAGCTGTAGAGGATACCAGGCTCAAAAGACATTCATGAGACATATTGAAACTCACTGATACAGGCAGAAACATACGGAGTGCCAACGTGGACTTGAGGAAGTTCCTCAATTCTCTTCTCCAAGAACGGGTCCAAGGTCCCTGACTTCTGAAGGAGAAGAAATGGCAGAGATGATCAAAACGCTCCTGTTCTTGGAAGAGGTCGTGAGAATCCACACGTCCCAAGGGGCATTCCCAAGCCATTCAGACCAAAATTCAACAAGCCCAGGTAAGCCTTTTCCCAGGTTTGGGCCTAGCTAGTGAGCACTTGCCCTTGCCTCCCCTCCACTCAGGCATCCATTTTGAAGGATCAGTACCTGAGCTGCAATGAAGCCATTACGAGAAGAGCAAGCCCCTCCTAGAATCAGAGTTCCTCCAGCTTCACTCTCTGTGAACAACAGTGAACACCTTAAAGGTCAAATAGTCTCGGCTGAAATAGATAAAATTGAATACTTAGCTCACACCTAGAAACGATGTCCTTCCGCTAGATTCAGCAAATGTTGTGTTTCTGTCTTCCCTGGGGTGAAGGGAGTGTGGTAAGTGAGGGGAATCTTTGACTGAACATGAATCTGTATTAGGCTTCAGTTTTTCAAGACAGTGAAGGTAAATAGTACAAGTCAGAAAGTGAACTGAACTGTAAAAGTCGCCAATGACATTAAAGACACAGCTTATGTGGATCGTCTTTCACTTGAGTCAAGCCCCCGGGGGCACTATATCATGGGGGTGCAGACTTGGTTGCGTTAAATGGCTTTAAACTACAGGATCGGATGATTAAGCGTTCTCAACACTGATAGAAAAACACCTGGTTCTCAATAGACTAGCATAACTGCAGCAGGATTCTCCTAGCTAGAATGCCTCTAGGTGCTTTTGGATTCAAACCTAAATGTATATATTTGGTTTGTTTCCTCTTGTATTTTCCTAGAGAGGGATGTTACCCCTTGAAATGCCAACATTGGCCAGTAGGTGTCATTGGGATACAGGGCACCACATGCACAAGTGTATCCAAGGTTGGGGGTTATTCCATGTTTCCAAAAGTTATTTCATGGTTCCTGTTGGTTTCGGAGGCTTCAACCTTAAAGAGCTGACATGACCCCTTGAACAGTTTGGACTGCTAGTTTGCATTCTATCTGTCTAGCTTTTCCGTCGAGCTGACACAATGTTACCAAAATTGACAAGTCTGGCTTCTAGGTCGATTGAGTGTGTTTCAAAAAATAACTCCATTTTCGTATAACTCCCAAAACATGTAAATGAGTTCTGTTAAACTTCTTAAAGACTGCAAATGGGATATCAACACAATGTCAAAAGAGTTGTCTTCGGACAATCCCTCCCACCACGGCTGTATAGAAACAAAGAGCTAAGCAAATATCACATTTCTGTGAAATGTATCTGGATAGTGTTGATTCATCGATGCCCAGTTGGCAGAGAAGAAGTGCAACCTGCACTCACTCGCTCCAATGTACAGAGCAATGGAAACATCCACTCACCCAGCCCTTAGCATAGGACACTGGCCGAAGAGAGGTCTGTTACTCCCAAAGACAGGATGAGGCCTCAGGACACCTGGAAGCAGGAGAATGCAAAGCAGGGAATGGAAACCAGTGCAGGTTCGGACCCCTGGTGATGGAGCAACGAGGGTGAAACTCTGTTTAACTTGGTCGCACACTCTCAAGCGGACAGGAGACATGGGTTTGAAGGTGATGTGCTGAGATTTACAAGAGTGCACAGCAGATGCTTGGCTGAGAGAACTCAAAGAAACCAGCGCAAAATATCCCCACAGTTAATTCTGAGACCAAGATCCCAGCTGCCAAATTTGAGGTAGAAGAGGCAACGGTCAGTGAGGCATAGAGCTACGGATGATGGCACACGCTGAGTCTCAGGGATCTGGAGTGCGTTGTGGGATGTGGTGGGTCGAATCAAGAGAGCAAACCGAACTGTGTACCGATAATAAATCAACCACACTGGTCGCGCGGTTGCGATTACCGATATGTCCCATGGCCACACCCAGTACATCTGCAGGACCAGGGACCAATTGGGATTTTTGCCAATAGAGCACGTGTGGGGCTGAATCAGAGATATCGTGCATCTGGTCTGAGGGATCCAGGGGGCCTTGAATTTGAAATCAGAATGAAAAGCCTTAGGATATGCTACATTCATAACCTGGGCTGGGATTATGGTTTGGTTTGAGTCACAGGATGCGCAACAACTCTGTGGTTGCCTTCGTGCACCCGTGCCACAAGGATGAGAGGACAAGGAAGAGTGGTCCAAGTCCACAGCGCGAGAAGAGGAAGCATTCCCTTCAGCACTATCTCCCAAAAGCGGATGCTACATTTTGGATGGCACCGGCACGGTATGGCACCTAGGACAACAAGGAAGGTCTGCGGGATCATTCCAGCAGGCCCTGAAATGTGACATCCATAGATATGCTTCCACTGGTGTTTCTGTAGACAGAGAAGCTCTGGAAAGAACTGATTTCATTGGGACATTCCCGTGGCAATAAAAAGCAGAAGAGCACTCTCAGTTTGCTGTTTTGGAAACACTCCAAAATGACATAGAGACGAATGCAGAGCTGAGAACTTTTAGAAGCTTCATTTCCACAAGAGGAAGTGTCCTGTGCACTTTCAGAAGTGTGAGATAAGTATAATCAAAATGAAGTTATGCTAATCGAAGTAGAATGGGTTGTTCATCACAACTAATGCAACACCATCAATTGGAAATATACCAAACAACACACACAGGTACAGGTTATGGCATCAATGCCTAGGAGAAATTGTCCTCACAGAAATCCCATGGAATTGCGTAGAGACAAGAGTCTAAAATTTTCAATTAACAAAGCCCTAGAAGTCTACATTAGATACCTGAACTTACCTGACCAGTAGAGATGAAGAAGAACAGTAAAAGAAACAGGAAGTACCATTTTCAGTTCCAAAGATATTGAAGGCGCAAAAGATAAGCTTTCAAACAACTAGTCTGCAAAACGCTATCCAGAACAAGTGTTGAAAATGAAGGTCAGGAAAACACTGAAGAACACCAGTGTCTCAGGATCACAAAAGGCAGAATACCAGAAAAGGGGAAGAGAAAGTCTCAACACGAGCCAAAAATATCAGGAAACTCAATGGTTGTGATAATATCAGGGCTAGAATTCAGTCCTTAGCAGAATAGATAATGCAGAGGGACGCGTGAATGACTGTGAAGACAGGGGAAGAGAAAAACCTCGGTCAGAAGCAGACATAGGAAAGCAAGTGCAAACAAATGAAAACATTGCAGTTGAACCCTGGGTTAAGACAGGGCATGAAAGAATAGAAATCATGAGTCCCAGATGGAAAAGCAAGAGATAAAGCAACAAAAAGTGTCTGAAAATTTATCTGTAGAAAAATCAGACTGAAACTTGCTGAAAGCCTAGAAAGAATCATCTATGCGAATTCAGGAATTACACAGCATCCGAAGGAGGTGGAATCCCAATAGACCTACCAGCAGCTGTATGATTCAAATCAACAAAGTTCACGAATATCCGAGTGATTTAAAATGCACCTGGAGGAAACAACATAGTCACAAGGAAACCTCCAGAGGGGTTTCAGCTGATATCTCGGCAGCAATATTGCAGGACAGGGAGGAGTGCCAGGACACAGACCATATCCTGAATGGCCAAATGCTGCCACCTAGGGTAGCCTATGCCACATGAACACCATTCCAAATAACGGCAGACCTAGAGAATTCTACAGACCGGCAAATCTTAAAAGAATTCAGCAGTTCAAAAGTTTTTCTAAAAGAAAGGTTGAGAAAACTCCCCTGAATAGAAAAGCAGCAAGATGGAATGGAAAGAAGAAACCATTATTGGAAATGCAAGAAGAGCATGTGTGGCAGAGAAGAAAGAAGAAGAACTTAAGGAGGACATCAAAACCCTAAAGATGGGAGAGGGAAGCAGGAAATCATAGGTGATTGGAAGCACTCTCTTAAGTGAATCAGCTTATTTGACTCTGTTTGAAGCGAAAGGAGAGATGCATGGCCTGACGTGTTTGCAAAACAGGCGAGAAGAAGACCAACAAAGAATCAAACCAACAAACAAGCACCAAAATGGTATGGTTGGCTGACATATACAAAGGGAACCATGATTATTCAAAAGAAAATACTCAAGGTGAGGTCAAGGGTCATTCAGAACGCATCGACCCAGTATCGTGGCTTGCATGTACTCAGCACACTTGTATTCGGAAATCAGAAGCGTGCATTCATATTCGTAAATTTTGATTCATAAGAGCATATCGTGACCTAACACTAATGCCGATTTGGAATCAAATGGATTCCTAGTCCGTGATGTAGACTTGTATGTCTTCCAACAGGATGAAGGAATGCCATATTCTAGGCTACGTAGAGAAGAAATGTAAGAAGCCTATAACAAAGGCAAGTAGCTCTGCCAAAGTGTACTAAGTGCAAAAGAGACCGACAGCAAAGTGCACATTGGGGTTGGTTTCATTTCTTGGAATTTCAGCTCCCATGAATCCAATGGATCCATGTCCTGAGAGTGTGGGTGTTTCAGCAGAAATCAGGCGACGCATATGTATTCCGGGTGTACGGATATTATAGGAACATAAGTCTCCTTTAGTGGGTCCCTGTGTACTGTGAACTGTTAGAAAGTTTAAAGACGTGTGAAACCATCAACTGAAAAGGGATACACTTCCCTCCATTGGTACGGTGCATAGAGCTCTGAACAAAAGGAAAGAGGGAAGAAGAAAGGCCCATGGGACGCTAGTGGGTAGAATCACATTTACCTTAGGAACCTCTCGTCGGATGCAGCCCCTCCCCCAACACTGACAAGATGCAGCAGCCATTGGGGATGGCAGTTAGCGGTTGGATTCCAGGTGGAATGTTTGTGTTTACCGCGAGGCTTGTTGTGGCTGTTGGATCCTAGGTAACCGGGCAGAGTTCTGTGGGTGGATCAGTGTGATGGAGGGGCTGCCGCCCTCTGTGGAGCTTGGCTTAGGTGTTTGGTCCGGGAAGCTGTGTAAGTTCGAGATACTGCTGCTGCCCAAAGACCTGAGGTCACAGGTCAGTTTCCAGAACCTGAAAGGGCAGACAGTGGAAGATCTGCCTGTCATCAGCTTACTGGTCAGGCTCCGAGGTACTTTCAGACTTGCCCAGTCCTGGTGAAGTCGACTTTAGGGGAGACACGAAGAGAAGCTGGCCGATAAGCTGGCTGCACGGATTGAGGAGAGATGCGAACACATGGATGAGAGATGTTCTGCTACAATGGAGAATACTGGCGTGGAGACAGCTGTAGAGGATACCAGGCTCAAAAGACATTCATGAGACATATTGAAACTCACTGATACAGGCAGAAACATACGGAGTGCCAACGTGGACTTGAGGAAGTTCCTCAATTCTCTTCTCCAATAACGGGTCCAAGGTCCCTGATGTCTGAAGGAGAAGAAATGGCAGAGATGATCAAAACGCTCCTGTTCTTGGAAGAGGTCGTGAGAATCCACACGTCCCAAGGGGCATTCCCAAGCCATTCAGACCAAAATTCAACAAGCCCAGGTAAGCCTTTTCCCAGGTTTGGGCCTAGCTAGTGAGCACTTGCCCTTGCCTCCCCTCCACTCAGGCATCCATTTTGAAGGATCAGTACCTGAGCTGCAATGAAGCCATTACGAGAAGAGCAAGCCCCTCGTAGAATCAGAGTTCCTCCAGCTTCACTCTCTGTGAACAACAGTGAATACCTTAAAGGTCAAATAGTCTCGGCTGAAATAGATAAAATTGAATACTTAGCTCACACCTAGAAACGATGTCCTTCCGCTAGATTCAGCAAATGTTGTGTTTCTGTCTTCCCTGGGGTGAAGGGAGTGTGGTAAGTGAGGGGAATCTTTGACTGAACATGAATCTGTATTAGGCTTCAGTTTTTCAAGACAGTGAAGGTAAATAGTACAAGTCAGAAAGTGAACTGAACTGTAAAAGTCGCCAATGACATTAAAGACACAGCTTATGTGGATCGTCTTTCACTTGAGTCAAGCCCCCGGGGGCACTATATCATGGGGGTGCAGACTTGGTTGCCTTAAATGGCTTTAAACTACAGGATCGGATGATTAAGCGTTCTCAACACTGATAGAAAAACACCTGGTTCTCAATAGACTAGCATAACTGCAGCAGGATTCTCCTAGCTAGAATGCCTCTAGGTGCTTTTGGATTCAAACCTAAATGTATATATTTGGTTTGTTTCCTCTTGTATTTTCCTAGAGAGGGATGTTACCCCTTGAAATGCCAACATTGGCCAGTAGGTGTCATTGGGATACAGGGCACCACATGCACAAGTGTATCCAAGGTTGGGGGTTATTCCATGTTTCCAAAAGTTATTTCATGGTTCCTGTTGGTTTCGGAGGCTTCAACCTTAAAGAGCTGACATGACCCCTTGAACAGTTTGGACTGCTAGTTTGCATTCTATCTGTCTAGCTTTTCCGTCGAGCTGACACAATGTTACCAAAATTGACAAGTCTGGCTTCTAGGTCGATTGAGTGTGTTTCAAAAAATAACTCCATTTTTGTATAACTCCCAAAACATGTAAATGAGTTCTGTTAAACTTCTTAAAGACTGCAAATGGGATATCAACACAATGTCAAAATAGTTGTCTTCGGACAATCCCTCCCACCAAGGCTGTATAGAAAAAAAGAGCTAAGCAAATATCACATTTCTGTGAAATGTATCTGGATAGTGTTGATTCATCGATGCCCAGTTGGCAGAGAAGAAGTGCAACCTGCACTCACTCGCTCCCATGTACAGAGCAATGGAAACATCCATTCACCCAGCCCTTAGCATAGGACACTGTCCGAAGAGAGGTCAGTTACTCCCAAAGACAGGATGAGGCCTCAGAACACGTGGAAGCAGGAGAAGGCAATGCAGGAAATGGGAACCAGTGCAGGTTCGGACCCCTGGTGATGGAGCAACGAGGGTGAAACTCTGTTTAACTTGGACGCACACTCTCAAGCGGACAGGAGACATGGGTTTGAAGGTGATGTGCTGAGATTTACAAGAGTGCACAGCAGATGCTTGGCTGAGAGAACTCAAAGAAACCAGCACAAAATATCTCCACAGTTAATTCTGAGACCAAGATCCAAGCTGCCAAATTTGAGGTAGCAGAGGCAACGGTCACTGAGGCATAGGGCTACGGATGATGGCACACGCTGAGTCTCAGGGATCTGGAGTGCGTTGTGGGATGTGGTGGGTCGAATCAAGAGAGCAAACCAAACTGTGTACCAATAATAAATCAACCACACTGGTTGCGTGGTTGCGATTACCGATATGTCCCATGGCCACACCCAGTACATCTGCAGGACCAGGGACCAATTGGGAATTTTGCCAAAAGAGCACGTGTGGGGCTGAATCACAGATATTGTGCATCTGGTCTGAGGGATCCAGGGGGCCTTGAATTTGAAATCAGAATGAAAAGCCTTAGGATATGCTACATTCATAACCTGGGCTGCGATTATGATTTGGTTTGAGTCACAGGATGCGCAACAACTCTGTGGTTGCTTTCGTGCACCCGTGCCACAAGGATGAGAGGACAAGGAAGAGTGGTCCAAGTCCACAGCGTGAGAAGTGGAAGCATTCCCTTCAGCACTATCTCCCAAAAGCGGATGCTACATTTTGGATGGCACCGGCACCGTACGGCACCTAGGACAACAAGGAAGGTCTGCGGGATCATTCCAGCAGTCCCTGATATGTGACATCCATAGATATGATTCCACTGGTGTTTCTGTAGACAGAGAAGCTCTGGAAAGAACTGATTTCATTGGGACATTCCCGTGGCAATAAAACGCAGAAGAGCACTCTCAGTTTGCTGTTTTGGAAACACTCCAAAATGACATAGAGACGAATGCAGAGCTGAGAACTTTTAGAAGCTTCATTTCCACAAGAGGAAGTGTCCTGTGCACTTTCAGAAGTGTGAGATAAGTATAATCAAAATGAAGTTATGCTAATCGAAGTAGTATGGGTTGTTCATCACAACTAATGCAACACCAGCAATTGGAGATATACCAAACAACACACACAGGTACAGGTTATGGCATCAATGCCTAGGAGAAATTGTCCTCACAGAAATCCCATGGAATTGCGTAGAGACAAGAGTCTAAAATTTTCAATTAACAAAGCCCTAGAAGTCTACATTAGATACCTGATATTACCTGACCAGTAGAGATGAAGAAGAACAGTAAAAGAAACAGGAAGTACCATTTTCAGTTCCAAAGATATTGAAGGCGCAAAAGATAAGCTTTCAAACAACTAGTCTGCAAAACGCTATCCAGAACAAGTGTTGAAAGTGAAGGTCAGGAAAACACTGAAAAACACCAGTGTCTCAGAATCACAAAAGGCAGAATACCAGAAAAGGGGAAGAGAAAGTCTCAACACGAGCCAAAAATATCAGGAAACTCAATGGTTGTGATAATATCAGGGCTAGAATTCAGTCCTTAGCAGACTAGATAATGCAGAGGGACGCGTGAATGACTGTGAAGACAGGGGAAGAGAAAAACCTCGGTCAGAAGCAGACATAGGAAAGCAAGTGCAAACAAATGAAAACATTGCAGTTGAACCCTGGGTTAAGACAGGGCATGAAAGAATAGAAATCATGAGTCCCAGATGGAAAAGCAAGAGATAAAGAAACAAAAAGTGTCTGAAAATTTATCTGTAGAAAAATCAGACTGAAACTTGCTGAAAGCCAAGAAAGAATCATCTATGCGAATTCAGGAATTACACAGCATCCGAAGGAGGTGGAATCCCAATAGACCTACCAGCAGCTGTATGATTCAAATCAACAAAGTTCACGAATATCCGAGTGATTTAAAATGCACCTGGAGGAAACAACATAGTCACAAGGAAACCTCCAGAGGGGTTTCAGCTGATATCTCGGCAGCAATATTGCAGGACAGGGAGGAGTGCCAGGACACAGACCATATCCTGAATGGCCAAATGCTGCCACCTAGGGTAGCCTATGCCACATGAACACCATTCCAAATAACGGCAGAGCTAGAGAATTCTACAGACCGGCAAATCTTAAAAGAATTCAGCAGTTCAAAAGTTTTTCTAAAAGAAAGGTTGAGAAAACTCCCCTGAATAGAAAAGCAGCAAGATGGAATGGAAAGAAGAAACCATTATTGGAAATGCAAGAAGAGCATGTGTGGCAGAGAAGAAAGAAGAAGAACTTAAGGAGGACATCAAAACCCTAAAGATGGGAGAGGGAAGCAGGAAATCATAGGTGATTGGAAGCACTCTCTTAAGTGAATCAGCTTATTTGACTCTGTTTGAAGCGAAAGGAGAGATGCATGGCCTGACGTGTTTGCAAAACAAGCGAGAAGAAGACCAACAAAGAATCAAACCAACAAACAAGCACCAAAATGGTATGGTTGGCTGACATATACAAAGGGAACCATGATTATTCAAAAGAAAATACTCAAGGTGAGGTCAAGGGTCATTCAGAACGCATCGACCCAGTATCGTGGCTTGCATGTACTCAGCACACTTGTATTCGGAAATCAGAAGCGTGCATTCATATTCGTAAATTTTGATTCATAAGAGCATATCGTGACCTAACACTAATGCCGATTTGGAATCAAATGGATTCCTAGTCCGTGATGTAGACTTGTATGTCTTCCAACAGGATGAAGAAATGCAATATTCTAGGCTACGTAGAGAAGAAATGTAAGAAGCCTATAACAAAGGCAAGTAGCTCTGCCAAAGTGTACTAAGTGCAAAAGAGACCGACAGCAAAGTGCACATTGGGGTTGGTTTCATTTCTTGGAATTTCAGCCCCCATGAATCCAATGGATCCATGTCCTGAGAGTGTGGGTGTTTCAGCAGAAATCAGGCGACGCATATGTATACCGGGTGTACGGATATTATACGAACATAAGTCTCCTTTAGTGGGTCTCTGTGTACTGTGAACTGTTAGAAAGTTTAAAGACGTGTGAAACCATCAACTGAAAAGGGACACACTTCCCTCCATTGGTACGGTGCATAGAGCTCTGAACAAAAGGAAAGAGGGAAGAAGAAAGGCCCATGGGACGCTAGTGGGTAGAATCACATTTACCTTAGGAACCTCTCGTCGGATGCAGCCCCTCCCCCAACACTGACAAGATGCAGCAGCCATTGGGGATGGCAATTAGCGGTTGGATTCCAGGTGGAATGTTGGTGTTTACCGCGAGGCTTGTTGTGGCTGTTGGATCCTAGGTAACCGGGCAGAGTTCTGTGGGTGGATCAGTGTGATGGAGGGGCTGCCGCCCTCTGTGGAGCTTCGCTTAGGTGTTTGGTCCGGGAAGCTGTGTAAGTTCGAGATACTGCTGCTGCCCAAAGACCTGAGGTCACAGGTCAGTTTCCAGAACCTGAAAGGGCAGACAGTGGAAGATCTGCCTGTCATCAGCTTACTGGTCAGGCTCCGAGGTACTTTCAGACTTGCCCAGTCCTGGTGAAGTCGACTTTAGGGGAGACACGAAGAGAAGCTGGCCGATAAGCTGGCTGCACGGATTGAGGAGAGATGCGAACACATGGATGAGAGATGTTCTGCTACAATGGAGAATACTGGCGTGGAGACAGCTCTAGAGGATACCAGGCTCAAAAGACATTCATGAGACATATTGAAACTCACTGATACAGGCAGAAACATACGGAGTGCCAACGTGGACTTGAGGAAGTTCCTCAATTCTCTTCTCCAAGAACGGGTCCATGGTCCCTGACGTCTGAAGTAGAAGAAATGGCAGAGATGATCAAAACGCTCCT
The DNA here is from genome assembly GCF_048564905.1 of Vicugna pacos. Lineage (NCBI taxonomy): Eukaryota > Metazoa > Chordata > Mammalia > Artiodactyla > Camelidae > Vicugna > Vicugna pacos. Next base: position 1,835,045 of record NW_027328739.1, read on the forward strand.
GTTCTTGGAAGAGGTCGTGAGAATCCACACGTCCCAAGGGGCATTCCCAAGCCATTCAGACCAAAATTCAACAAGCCCAGGTAAGCCTTTTCCCAGGTTTGGGCCTAGCTAGTGAGCACTTGCCCTTGCCTCCCCTCCACTCAGGCATCCATTTTGAAGGATCAGTACCTGAGCTGCAATGAAGCCATTACGAGAAGAGCAAGCCCCTCGTAGAATCAGAGTTCCTCCAGCTTCACTCTCTGTGAACAACAGTGAACACCTTAAAGGTCAAATAGTCTCGGCTGAAATAGATAAAATTGAATACTTAGCTCACACCTAGAAACGATGTCCTTCCGCTAGATTCAGCAAATGTTGTGTTTCTGTCTTCCCTGGGGTGAAGGGAGTGTGGTAAGTGAGGGGAATCTTTGACTGAACATGAATCTGTATTAGGCTTCAGTTTTTCAAGACAGTGAAGGTAAATAGTACAAGTCAGAAAGTGAACTGAACTGTAAAAGTCGCCAATGACATTAAAGACACAGCTTATGTGGATCGTCTTTCACTTGAGTCAAGCCCCCGGGGGCACTATATCATGGGGGTGCAGACTTGGTTGCGTTAAATGGCTTTAAACTACAGGATCGGATGATTAAGCGTTCTCAACACTGATAGAAAAACACCTGGTTCTCAATAGACTAGCATAACTGCAGCAGGATTCTCCTAGCTAGAATGCCTCTAGGTGCTTTTGGATTCAAACCTAAATGTATATATTTGGTTTGTTTCCTCTTGTATTTTCCTAGAGAGGGATGTTACCCCTTGAAATGCCAACATTGGCCAGTAGGTGTCATTGGGATACAGGGCACCACATGCACAAGTGTATCCAAGGTTGGGGGGTATTCCATGTTTCCAAAAGTTATTTCATGGTTCCTGTTGGTTTCGGAGGCTTCAACCTTAAAGAGCTGACATGACCCCTTGAACAGTTTGGACTGCTAGTTTGCATTCTATCTGTCTAGCTTTTCCATAGAGCTGACACAATGTTACCAAAATTGACAAGTCTGGCTTCTAGGTCGATTGAGAGTGTTTCAAAAAATAACTCCATTTTCGTATAACTCCCAAAACATGTAAATGAGTTCTGTTAAACTTCTTAAAGACTGCAAATGGGATATCAACACAATGTCAAAATAGTTGTCTTCAGACAACCCCCCCACCACGGCTGTATAGAAACAAAGAGCTAAGCAAATATCACATTTCTGTGAAATGTATCTGGATAGTGTTGATTCATCGATGCCCAGTTGGCAGAGAAGAAGTGCAACCTGCACTCACTCGCTCCCATGTACAGAGCAATGGAAACATCCACTCACCCAGCCCTTAGCATAGGACACTGGCCGAAGAGAGGTCTGTTAATCCCAAAGACAGGATGAGGCCTCAGGACACCTGGAAGCAGGAGAATGCAAAGCAGGGAATGGAAACCAGTGCAGGTTCGGACCCCTGGTGATGGAGCAACAAGGGTGAAACTCTGTTTAAATTGGACGCACACTCTCAAGTGGACAGGAGACATGGGTTTGAAGGTGATGTGCTGAGATTTACAAGGGTGCACAGCAGATGCTTGGCTGAGAGAACTCAAAGAAACCAGCGCAAAATATCCCCACAGTTAATTCTGAGAACAAGATCCCAGCTGCCAAATTTGAGGTAGCAGAGGCAATGTTCAGTGAGGCATATAGCTACGGAGGATGGCACACTCTGAGTCTCAGAGATCTGGAGTGCGTTGTGGGATGTGGTGGGTCGAATCAAGAGAGCAAACCGAACTGTGTACCAATAATAAATCAACCACACTGGTCGCGCGGTTGCGATTACCGATATGTCCCATGGCCACACCCAGTACATCTGCAGGACCAGGGACCAATTGGGAATTTTGCCAATAGAGCACGTGTGGGGCTGAATCAGAGATATCGTGCATCTGGTCTGAGGGATCCAGGGGGCCTTGAATTTGAAATCAGAATGAAAAGCCTTAGGATATGCTACATTCATAACCTGGGCTGGGATTATGGTTTGGTTTGAGTCACAGGATGCGCAACAACTCTGTGGTTGCCTTCGTGCACCCGTGCCACAAGGATGAGAGGACAAGGAAGAGTGGTCCAAGTCCACAGCGTGAGAAGAGGAAGCATTCCCTTCAGCACTATCTCCCAAAAGCCGATGCTACATTTTGGATGGCACCGGCACGGTACGGCACCTAGGACAACAAGGAAGGTCTGCGGGATCATTCCAGCAGGCGCTGATATGTGACATCCATATATATGCTTCCACTGGTGTTTCTGTAGACAGAGAAGCTCTGGAAAGAACTGATTTCATTGGGACATTCCCGTGGCAATAAAAAGCAGAAGAGCACTCTCAGTTTGCAGTTTTGGAAACACTCCAAAATGACATAGAGAAGAATGCAGAGCTGAGAACTTTTAGAAGCTTCATTTCCACAAGAGGAAGTGTCCTGTGCACTTTCAGAAGTGTGAGATAAGTATAATCAAAATGAAGTTATGCTAATCGAAGTAGTATGGGTTGTTCATCACAACTAATGCAACACCAGCAATTGGAAATATACCAAACAACACACACAGGTACAGGTTATGGCATCAATGTCTAGGAGAAATTGTCCTCACAGAAATCCCATGGAATTGCGTAGAAACAAGAGTCTAAAATTTTCAATTAACAAAGCCCTAGAAGTCTACATTAGATACCTGATATTACCTGACCAGTAGAGATGAAGAAGAACAGTAAAAGAAACAGGAAGTACCATTTTCAGTTCCAAAGATATTGAAAGCGCAAAAGATAAGCTTTCAAACAACTAGTCTGCAAAACGCTATCCAGAACAAGTGTTGAAAATGAAGGTCAGGAAAACACTGAAGAACACCAGTGTCTCAGAATCACAAAAGGCAGAATACCAGAAAAGGGGAAGAGAAAGTCTCAACACGAGCCAAAAATATCAGGAAACTCAATGGTTGTCATAATATCACGGCTAAAATTCAGTCCTTAGCAGACTAGATAATGCAGAGGGACCCGTGAATGACTGTGAAAACAGGGGAAGAGAAAAACCTCGGTCAGAAGCAGACATAGGAAAGCAAGTGCAAACAAATGAAAACATTGCAGTTGAACCCTGGGTTAAGACAGGGCATGAAAGAATAGAAATCATGAGTCCCAGATGGAAAAGCAAGAGATAAAGAAACAAAAAATGTATGAAAATTTATCTGTAGAAAAATCAGACTGAAACTTGCTGAAAGCCAAGAAAGAATCATCTATGCGAATTCAGGAATTACACAGCATCCGAAGGAGGTGGAATCCCAATAGACCTACCAGCAGCTGTATGATTCAAATCAACAAAGTTCACGAATATCCGAGTGATTTAAAATGCACCTGGAGGAAACAACATAGTCACAAGGAAACCTCCAGAGGGGTTTCAGCTGATATCTCGGCAGCAATATTGCAGGACAGGGAGGAGTGCCAGGACACAGACCATATCCTGAATGGCCAAATGCTGCCACCTAGGGTAGCCTATGCCACATGAACACCATTCCAAATAACGGCAGAGCTAGAGAATTCTACAGACCGGCAAATCTTAAAAGAATTCAGCAGTTCAAAAGTTTTTCTAAAAGAAAGGTTGAGAAAACTCCCCTGAATAGAAAAGCAGCAAGATGTAATGGAAAGAAGAAACCATTATTGGAAATGCAAGAAGAGCATGTGTGGCAGAGAAGAAAGAAGAAGAACTTAAGGAGGACATCAAAACCCTAAAGATGGGAGAGGGAAGCAGGAAATCATAGGTGATTGGAAGCACTCTCTTAAGTGAATCAGCTTATTTGACTCTGTTTGAAGCGAAAGGAGAGATGCATGGCCTGACGTGTTTGCAAAACAAGCGAGAAGAAGAACAACAAAGAATCAAACCAACAAACAAGCACCAAAATGGTATGGTTGGCTGACATATACAAAGGGAACCATGATTATTCAAAAGAAAATACTCAAGGTGAGGTCAAGGGTCATTCAGAACGCATCGACCCAGTATCGTGGCTTGCATGTACTCAGCACACTTGTATTCGGAAATCAGAAGCGTGCATTCATATTCGTAAATTTTGATTCATAAGAGCATATCGTGACCTAAAACTAATGCCGATTTGGAATCAATTGGATTCCTAGTCCGTGATGTAGACTTGTATGTCTTCCAACAGGATGAAGGAATGCCATATTCTAGGCTATGTAGAGAAGAAATGTAAGAAGCCTATAACAAAGGCAAGTAGCTCTGCCAAAGTGTACTAAGTGCAAAAGAGTCCGACAGCAAAGTGCACATTGGGGTTGGTTTCATTTCTTGGAATTTCAGCCCCCATGAATCCAATGGATCCATGTCCTGAGAGTGTGGGTGTTTCAGCAGAAATCAGGCGACGCATATGTATTCCGGGTGTACGGATCTTATAGGAACATAAGTCTCCTTTAGTGGGTCCCTGTGTACTGTGAACTGTTAGAAAGTTTAAAGACGTGTGAAACCATCAACTGAAAAGGGACACACTTCCCTCCATTGGTACGGTGCATAGAGCTCTGAACAAAAGGAAAGAGGGAAGAAGAAAGGCCCATGGGACGCTAGTGGGTAGAATCACATTTACCTTAGGAACCTCTCGTCGGATGCAGCCCCTCCCCCAACACTGACAAGATGCAGCAGCCATTGGGGATGGCAATTAGCGGTTGGATTCCAGGTGGAATGTTGGTGTTTACCGCGAGGCTTGTTGTGGCTGTTGGATCCTAGGTAACCGGGCAGAGTTCTGTGGGTGGATCAGTGTGATGGAGGGGCTGCCGCCCTCTGTGGAGCTTGGCTTAGGTGTTTGGTCCGGGAAGCTGTGTAAGTTCGAGATACTGCTGCTGCCCAAAGACCTGAGGTCACAGGTCAGTTTCCAGAACCTGAAAGGGCAGACAGTGGAAGATCTGCCTGTCATCAGCTTACTGGTCAGGCTCCGAGGTACTTTCAGACTTGCCCAGTCCTGGTGAAGTCGACTTTAGGGGAGACACGAAGAGAAGCTGGCCGATAAGCTGGCTGCACGGATTGAGGAGAGATGCGAACACATGGATGAGAGATGTTCTGCTACAATGGAGAATACTGGCGTGGAGACAGCTCTAGAGGATACCAGGCTCAAAAGACATTCATGAGACATATTGAAACTCACTGATACAGGCAGAAACATACGGAGTGCCAACGTGGACTTGAGGAAGTTCCTCAATTCTCTTCTCCAAGAACGGGTCCAAGGTCCCTGACGTCTGAAGGAGAAGAAATGGCAGAGATGATCAAAACGCTCCTGTTCTTGGAAGAGGTCGTGAGAATCCACACGTCCCAAGGGGCATTCCCAAGCCATTCAGACCAAAATTCAACAAGCCCAGGTAAGCCTTTTCCCAGGTTTGGGCCTAGCTAGTGAGCACTTGCCCTTGCCTCCCCTCCACTCAGGCATCCATTTTGAAGGATCAGTACCTGAGCTGCAATGAAGCCATTACGAGAAGAGCAAGCCCCTCGTAGAATCAGAGTTCCTCCAGCTTCACTCTCTGTGAACAACAGTGAACACCTTAAAGGTCAAATAGTCTCGGCTGAAATAGATAAAATTGAATACTTAGCTCACACCTAGAAACGATGTCCTTCCGCTAGATTCAGCAAATGTTGTGTTTATGTCTTCCCTGGGGTGAAGGGAGTGTGGTAAGTGAGGGGAATCTTTGACTGAACATGAATCTGTATTAGGCTTCAGTTTTTCAAGACAGTGAAGGTAAATAGTACAAGTCAGAAAGTGAACTGAACTGTAAAAGTCGCCAATGACATTAAAGACACAGCTTATGTGGATCGTCTTTCACTTGAGTCAAGCCCCCGGGGGCACTATATCATGGGGGTGCAGACTTGGTTGCGTTAAATGGCTTTAAACTACAGGATCGGATGATTAAGCATTCTCAACACTGATAGAAAAACACCTGGTTCTCAATAGACTAGCATAACTGCAGCAGGATTCTCCTAGCTAGAATGCCTCTAGGTGCTTTTGGATTCAAACCTAAATGTATATATTTGGTTTGTTTCCTCTTGTATTTTCCTAGAGAGGGATGTTACCCCTTGAAATGCCAACATTGGCCAGTAGGTGTCATTGGGATACAGGGCACCACATGCACAAGTGTATCCAAGGTTGGGGGTTATTCCATGTTTCCAAAAGTTATTTCATGGTTCCTGTTGGTTTCGGAGGCTTCAACCTTAAAGAGCTGACATGACCCCTTGAACAGTTTGGACTGCTAGTTTGCATTCTATCTGTCTAGCTTTTCCGTCGAGCTGACACAATGTTACCAAAATTGACAAGTCTGGTTTCTAGGTCGATTGAGTGTGTTTCAAAAAATAACTCCATTTTCGTATAACTCCCAAAACATGTAAATGAGTTCTGTTAAACTTCTTAAAGACTGCAAATGGGATATCAACACAATGTCAAAAGAGTTGTCTTCGGACAATCCCTCCCACCACGGCTGTATAGAAACAAAGAGCTAAGCAAATATCACATTTCTGTGAAATGTATCTGGATAGTGTTGATTCATCGATGCCCAGTTGGCAGAGAAGAAGTGCAACCTGCACTCACTCGCTCCCATGTACAGAGCAATGGAAACATCCACTCACCCAGCCCTTAGCATAGGACACTGGCCGAAGAGAGGTCTGTTACTCCCAAAGACAGGATGAGGCCTCAGGACACCTGGAAGCAGGAGAATGCAAAGCAGGGAATGGAAACCTGTGCAGGTTCGGACCCCTGGTGATGGAGCAACGAGGGTGAAACTCTGTTTAACTTGGACGCACACTCTCAAGCGGACAGGAGACATGGGTTTGAAGGTGATGTGCTGACATTTACAAGAGTGCACAGCAGATGCTTGGCTGAGAGAACTCAAAGAAACCAGCGCAAAATATCCCCACAGTTAATTCTGAGACCAAGATCCCTGCTGCCAAATTTGAGGTAGCAGAGGCAATGATCAGTGAGGCATAGAGCTACGGATGATGGCACACGCTGAGTCTCAGGGATCTGGAGTGCGTTGTGGGATGTGGTGGGTCGAATCAAGAGAGCAAACCGAACTGTGTACCGATAATAAATCAACCACACTGGTCACGCGGTTGCGATTACCGATATGTCCCATGGCCACACCCAGTACATCTGCAGGACCAGGGACCAATTGGGAATTTTGCCAATAGAGCACGTGTGGGGCTGAATCAGAGATATCGTGCATCTGGTCTGAGGGATCCAGGGGGCCTTGAATTTGAAATCAGAATGAAAAGCCTTAGGATATGCTACATTCATAACCTGGGCTGGGATTATGGTTTGGTTTGAGTCACAGGATGCGCAACAACTCTGTGGTTGCTTTCGTGCACCCGTGCCACAAGGATGAGAGGACAAGGAAGAGTGGTCCAAGTCCACAGCACGAGAAGAGGAAGCATTCCCTTCAGCACTATCTCCCAAAAGCGGATGCTACATTTTGGATGGCACCGGCACGGTACGGCACCTAGGACAACAAGGAAGGTCTGCGGGATCATTCCAGCAGGCCCTGATATGTGACATCCATAGATATGCTTCCACTGGTGTTTCTGTAGACAGAGAAGCTCTGGAAAGAACTGATTTCATTGGGACATTCCCGTGGCAATAAAAAGCAGAAGAGCACTCTCAGTTTGCTGTTTTGGAAACACTCCAAAATGACATAGAGAAGAATGCAGAGCTGAGAACTTTTAGAAGCTTCATTTCCACAAGAGGAAGTGTCCTGTGCACTTTCAGAAGTGTGAGATAAGTATAATCAAAATGAAGTTATGCTAATCGAAGTAGAATGGGTTGTTCATCACAACTAATGCAACACCAGCAATTGGAGATATACCAAACAACACACACAGTTACAGGTTATGGCATCAATGCCTAGGAGAAATTGTCCTCACAGAAATCCCATGGAATTGCATAGAGACAAGAGTCTAAAATTTTCAATTAACAAAGCCCTAGAAGTCTACATTAGATACCTGATATTACCTGACCAGTAGAGATGAAGAAGAATAGTAAAAGAAACAGGAAGTACCATTTTCAGTTCCAAAGACATTGAAGGCGCAAAAGATAAGCTTTCAAACAACTAGTCTGCAAAACGCTATCCAGAACAAGTGTTGAAAATGAAGGTCAGGAAAACACTGAAGAACACCAGTGTCTCAGAATCACAAAAGGCAGAATACTAGAAAAGGGGAAGAGAAAGTCTCAACACGAGCCAAAAATATCAGGAAACTCAATGGTTGTCATAATATCACGGCTAAAATTCAGTCCTTAGCAGGCTAGATAATGCAGAGGGACCCGTGAATGACTGTGAAGACAGGGGAAGAGAAAAACCTCGGTCAGAAGCAGACATAGGAAAGCAAGTGCAAACAAATGAAAACATTGCAGTTGAACCCTGGGTTAAGACAGGGCATGAAAGAATAGAAATCATGAGTCCCAGATGGAAAAGCAAGAGATAAAGAAACAAAAAATGTCTGAAAATTTATCTGTAGAAAAATCAGACTGAAACTTGCTGAAAGCCAAGAAAGAATCATCTATGCGAATTCAGGAATTACACAGCATCCGAAGGAGGTGGAATCCCAATAGACATACCAGCAGCTGTATGATTCAAATCAACAAAGTTCACGAATATCCGAGTGATTTAAAATGCACCTGGAGGAAACAACATAGTCACAAGGAAACCTCCAGAGGGGTTTCAGCTGATATCTCGGCAGCAATATTGCAGGACAGGGAGGAGTGCCAGGACACAGACCATATCCTGAATGGCCAAATGCTGCCACCTAGGGTAGCCTATGCCACATGAACACCATTTCAAATAACGGCAGACCTAGAGAATTCTACAGACCGGCAAATCTTAAAAGAATTCAGCAGTTCAAAAGTTTTTCTAAAAGAAAGGTTGAGAAAACTCCCCTGAATAGAAAAGCAGCAAGATGGAATGGAAAGAAGAAACCATTATTGGAAATGCAAGAAGAGCATGTGTGGCAGAGAAGAAAGATGAAGAACTTAAGGAGGACATCAAAACCCTAAAGATGGGAGAGGGAAGCAGGAAATCATAGGTGATTGGAAGCACTCTCTTAAGTGAATCAGCTAATTTGACTCTGTTTGAAGCGAAAGGAGAGATGCATGGCCTGACGTGTTTGCAAAACAAGCGAGAAGAAGACCAACAAAGAATCAAACCAACAAACAAGCACCAAAATGGTATGGTTGGCTGACATATACAAAGGGAACCATGATTATTCAAAAGAAAATACTCAAGGTGAGGTCAAGGGTCATTCAGAACGCATCGACCCAGTATCGTGGCTTGCATGTACTCAGCACACTTGTATTCGGAAATCAGAAGCGTGCATTCATATTCGTAAATTTTGATTCATAAGAGCATATCGTGACCTAACACTAATGCCGATTTGGAATCAAATGGATTCCTAGTCCGTGATGTAGACTTGTATGTCTTCCAACAGGATGAAGGAATGCCATATTCTAGGCTACGTAGAGAAGAAATGTAAGAAGCCTATAACAAAGGCAAGTAGCTCTGCCAAAGTGTACTAAGTGCAAAAGAGACCGACAGCAAAGTGCACATTGGGGTTGGTTTCATTTCTTGGAATTTCAGCCCCCATGAATCCAATGGATCCATGTCCTGAGAGTGTGGGTGTTTCAGCAGAAATCAGGCGATGCATATGTATTCTGGGTGTACGGATATTATAGGAACATAAGTCTCCTTTAGTGGGTCCCTGTGTACTGTGAACTGTTAGAAAGTTTAAAGACGTGTGAAACCATCAACTGAAAAGGGACACACTTCCCTCCATTGGTACGGTGCATAGAGCTCTGAACAAAAGGAAAGAGGGAAGAAGAAAGGCCCATGGGACGCTAGTGGGTAGAATCACATTTACCTTAGGAACCTCTCGTCGGATGCAGCCCCTCCCCCAACACTGACAAGATGCAGCAGCCATTGGGGATGGCAGTTAGCGGTTGGATTCCAGGTGGAATGTTGGTGTGTACCGCGAGGCTTGTTGTGGCTGTTGGATCCTAGGTAACCGGGCAGAGTTCTGTGGGTGGATCAGTGTGATGGAGGGGCTGCCGCCCTCTGTGGAGCTTGGCTTAGGTGTTTGGTCCGGGAAGCTGTGTAAGTTCGAGATACTGCTGCTGCCCAAAGACCTGAGGTCACAGGTCAGTTTCCAGAACCTGAAAGGGCAGACAGTGGAAGATCTGCCTGTCATCAGCTTACTGGTCAGGCTCCGAGGTACTTTCAGACTTGCCCAGTCCTGGTGAAGTCGACTTTAGGGGAGACACGAAGAGAAGCTGGCCGATAAGCTGGCTGCACGGATTGAGGAGAGATGCGAACACATGGATGAGAGATGTTCTGCTACAATGGAGAATACTGGCGTGGAGACAGCTCTAGAGGATACCAGGCTCAAAAGACATTCATGAGACATATTGAAACTCACTGATACAGGCAGAAACATACGGAGTGCCAACGTGGACTTGAGGAAGTTCCTCAATTCTCTTCTCCAATAACGGGTCCAAGGTCCCTGACGTCTGAAGGAGAAGATATGGCAGAGATGATCAAAACGCTCCTGTTCTTGGAAGAGGTCGTGAGAATCCACACGTCCCAAGGGGCATTCCCAAGCCATTCAGACCAAAATTCAACAAGCCCAGGTAAGCCTTTTCCCAGGTTTGGGCCTAGCTAGTGAGCACTTGCCCTTGCCTCCCCTCCACTCAGGCATCCATTTTGAAGGATCAGTACCTGAGCTGCAATGAAGCCATTACGAGAAGAGCAAGCCCCTCGTAGAATCAGAGTTCCTCCAGCTTCACTCTCTGTGAACAACAGTGAACACCTTAAAGGTCAAATAGTCTCGGCTGAAATAGATAAAATTGAATACTTAGCTCACACCTAGAAACGATGTCCTTCCGCTAGATTCAGCAAATGTTGTGTTTCTGTCTTCCCTGGGGTGAAGGGAGTGTGGTAAGTGAGGGGAATCTTTGACTGAACATGAATCTGTATTAGGCTTCAGTTTTTCAAGACAGTGAAGGTAAATAGTACAAGTCAGAAAGTGAACTGAACTGTAAAAGTCGCCAATGACATTAAAGACACAGCTTATGTGGATCGTCTTTCACTTGAGTCAAGCCCCCGGGGGCACTATATCATGGGGGTGCAGACTTGGTTGCCTTAAATGGCTTTAAACTACAGGATCGGATGATTAAGCGTTCTCAACACTGATAGAAAAACACCTGGTTCTCAATAGACTAGCATAACTGCAGCAGGATTCTCCTAGCTAGAATGCCTCTAGGTGCTTTTGGATTCAAACCTAAATGTATATATTTGGTTTGTTTCCTCTTGTATTTTCCTAGAGAGGGATGTTACCCCTTGAAATGCCAACATTGGCCAGTAGGTGTCATTGGGATACAGGGCACCACATGCACAAGTGTATCCAAGGTTGGGGGTTATTCCATGTTTCCAAAAGTTATTTCATGGTTCCTGTTAGTTTCGGAGGCTTCAACCTTAAAGAGCTGACATGACCCCTTGAACAGTTTGGACTGCTAGTTTGCATTCTATCTGTCTAGCTTTTCCGTAGAGCTGACACAATGTTACCAAAATTGACAAGTCTGGCTTCTAGGTCGATTGAGTGTGTTTCAAAAAATAACTCCATTTTCGTATAACTCCCAAAACATGTAAATGAGTTCTGTTAAACTTCTTAAAGACTGCAAATGGGATATCAACACAATGTCAAAAGAGTTGTCTTCGGACAATCCCTCCAACCACGGCTGTATAGAAACAAAGAGCTAAGCAAATATCACATTTCTGTGAAATGTATCTGGATAGTGTTGATTCATCGATGCCCAGTTGGCAGAGAAGAAGTGCAACCTGCACTCACTCGCTCCCATGTACAGAGCAATGGAAACATCCACTCACCCAGCCCTTAGCATAGGACACTGGCCGAAGAGAGGTCTGTTACTCCCAAAGACAGGATGAGGCCTCAGGACACCTGGAAGCAGGAGAATGCAAAGCAGGGAATGGAAACCAGTGCAGGTTCGGACCCCTGGTGTTGGAGCAACGAGGGTGAAACTCTGTTTAACTTGGACGCACACTCTCAAGCGGACAGGAGACATGGGTTTGAAGGTGATGTGCTGACATTTACAAGAGTGCACAGCAGATGCTTGGCTGAGAGAACTCAAAGAAACCAGTGCAAAATATCCCCACAGTTAATTCAGAGACCAAGATCCCAGCTGCCAAATTTGAGGTAGCAGAGGCAATGGTCAGTGAGGCATAGAGCTACGGATGATGGCACACGCTGAGTCTCAGGGATCTGGAGTGCGTTGTGGGATGTGGTGGGTCGAATCAAGAGAGCAAACCGAATTGTGTACCAATAATAAATCAACCACACTGGTCGCGCGGTTGCGATTACCGATATGTCCCATGGCCACACCCAGTACATCTGCAGGACCAGGGACCAATTGGGAATTTTGCCAATAGAGCACGTGTGGGGCTGAATCAGAGATATCGTGCATCTGGTCTGAGGGATCCAGGGGGCCTTGAATTTGAAATCAGAATGAAAAGCCTTAGGATATGCTACATTCATAACCTGGGCTGGGATTATGGTTTGGTTTGAGTCACAGGATGCGCAACAACTCTGTGGTTGCCTTCGTGCACCCGTGCCACAAGGATGAGAGGACAAGGAAGAGTGGTCCAAGTCCACAGCGCGAGAAGAGGAAGCATTCCCTTCAGCACTATCTCCCAAAAGCGGATGCTACATTTTGGATGGCACCGGCACGGTACGGCACCTAGGACAACAAGGAAGGTCTGCGGGATCATTCCAGCAGGCCCTGATATGTGACATCCATAGATATGCTTCCACTGGTGTTTCTGTAGACAGAGAAGCTCTGGGAAGAACTGATTTCATTGGGACATTCCCGTGGCAATAAAAAGCAGAAGAGCACTCTCAGTTTGCTGTTTTGGAAACACTCCAAAATGACATAGAGAAGAATGCAGAGCTGAGAACTTTTAGAAGCTTCATTTCCACAAGAGGAAGTGTCCTGTGCACTTTCAGAAGTGTGAGATAAGTATAATCAAAATGAAGTTATGCTAATCGAAGTAGAATGGGTTGTTCATCACAACTAATGCAACACCAGCAATTGGAGATATACCAAACAACACACACAGGTACAGGTTATGGCATCAATGCCTAGGAGAAATTGTCCTCACAGAAATCCCATGGAATTGCGTAGAGACAAGAGTCTAAAATTTTCAATTAACAAAGCCCTAGAAGTCTACATTAGATACCTGATATTACCTGACCAGTAGAGATGAAGAAGAACAGTAAAAGAAACAGGAAGTACCATTTTCAGTTCCAAAGATATTGAAGGCGCAAAAGATAAGCTTTCAAACAACTAGTCTGCAAAACGCTATCCAGAACAAGTGTTGAAAATGAAGGTCAGGAAAACACTGAAGAACACCAGTGTCTCAGAATCACAAAAGGCAGAATACCAGAAAAGGGGAAGAGAAAGTCTCAACACGAGCCAAAAATATCAGGAAACTCAATGGTTGTGAGAATATCAGGGCTAGAATTCAGTCCTTAGCAGACTAGATAATGCAGAGGGACGCGTGAATGACTGTGAAGACAGGGGAAGAGAAAAACCTCGGTCAGAAGCAGACATAGGAAAGCAAGTGCAAACAAATGAAATCATTGCAGTTGAACCCTGGGTTAAGACAGGGCATGAAAGAATAGAAATCATGAGTCCCAGATGGAAAAGCAAGAGATAAAGAAACAAAAAGTGTCTGAAAATTTATCTGTAGAAAAATCAGACTGAAACTTGCTGAAAGCCAAGAAAGAATCATCTATGCGAATTCAGGAATTACACAGCATCCGAAGGAGGTGGAATCCCAATAGACCTACCAGCAGCTGTATGATTCAAATCAACAAAGTTCACGAATATCCGAGTGATTTAAAATGCACCTGGAGGAAACAACATAGTCACAAGGAAACCTCCAGAGGGGTTTCAGCTGATATCTCGGCAGCAATATTGCAGGACAGGGAGGAGTGCCAGGACACAGACCATATCCTGAATGGCCAAATGCTGCCACCTAGGGTAGCCTATGCCACATGAACACCATTTCAAATAACGGCAGAGCTAGAGAATTCTACAGACCGGCAAATCTTAAAAGAATTCAGCAGTTCAAAAGTTTTTCTAAAAGAAAGGTTGAGAAAACTCCCCTGAATAGAAAAGCAGCAAGATGGAATGGAAAGAAGAAACCATTATTGGAAATGCAAGAAGAGCATGTGTGGCAGAGAAGAAAGAAGAAGAACTTAAGGAGGACATCAAAACCCTAAAGATGGGAGAGGGAAGCAGGAAATCATAGGTGATTGGAAGCACTCTCTTAAGTGAATCAGCTTATTTGACTCTGTTTGAAGCGAAAGGAGAGATGCATGGCCTGACGTGTTTGCAAAACAAGCGAGAAGAAGACCAACAAAGAATCAAACCATCAAACAAGCACCAAAATGGTATGGTTGGCTGACATATACAAAGAGAACCATGATTATTCAAAAGAAAATACTCAAGGTGAGGTCAAGGGTCATTCAGAACGCATCGACCCAGTATCGTGGCTTGCATGTACTCAGCACACTTGTATTCGGAAATCAGAAGCGTGCATTCATATTCGTAAATTTTGATTCATAAGAGCATATCGTGACCTAACACTAATGCCGATTTGGAATCAAATGGTTTCCTAGTCCGTGATATAGACTTGTATGTCTTCCAACAGGATGAAGGAATGCCATATTCTAGGCTACGTAGAGAAGAAATGTAAGAAGCCTATAACAAAGGCAAGTAGCTCTGCCAAAGTGTACTAAGTGCAAAAGAGACCGACAGCAAAGTGCACATTGGGGTTGGTTTCATTTCTTGGAATTTCAGCCCCCATGAATCCAATGGATCCATGTCCTGAGAGTGTGGGTGTTTCAGCAGAAATCAGGCGACGCATATGTATTCTAGGTGTAAGGATCTTATAGGAACATAAGTCTCCTTTAGTGGGTCCCTGTGTACTGTGAACTGTTAGAAAGTTTAAAGACGTGTGAAACCATCAACTGAAAAGGGACACACTTCCCTCCATTGGTACGGTGCATAGAGCTCTGAACAAAAGGAAAGAGGGAAGAAGAAAGGCCCATGGGACGCTAGTGGGTAGAATCACATTTACCTTAGGAACCTCTCGTCGGATGCAGCCCCTCCCCCAACACTGACAAGATGCAGCAGCCATTGGGGATGGCAGTTAGCGGTTGGATTCCAGGTGGAATGTTGGTGTGTACCGCGAGGCTTGTTGTGGCTGTTGGATCCTAGGTAACCGGGCAGAGTTCTGTGGGTGGATCAGTGTGATGGAGGGGCTGCCGCCCTCTGTGGAGCTTGGCTTAGGTGTTTGGTCCGGGAAGCTGTGTAAGTTCGAGATACTGCTGCTGCCCAAAGACCTGAGGTCACAGGTCAGTTTCCAGAACCTGAAAGGGCAGACAGTGGAAGATCTGCCTGTCATCAGCTTACTGGTCAGGCTCCGAGGTACTTTCAGACTTGCCCAGTCCTGGTGAAGTCGACTTTAGGGGAGACACGAAGAGAAGCTGGCCGATAAGCTGGCTGCACGGATTGAGGAGAGATGCGAACACATGGATGAGAGATGTTCTGCTACAATGGAGAATACTGGCGTGGAGACAGCTCTAGAGGATACCAGGCTCAAAAGACATTCATGAGACATATTGAAACTCACTGATACAGGCAGAAACATACGGAGTGCCAACGTGGACTTGAGGAAGTTCCTCAATTCTCTTCTCCAATAACGGGTCCAAGGTCCCTGACGTCTGAAGGAGAAGATATGGCAGAGATGATCAAAACGCTCCTGTTCTTGGAAGAGGTCGTGAGAATCCACACGTCCCAAGGGGCATTCCCAAGCCATTCAGACCAAAATTCAACAAGCCCAGGTAAGCCTTTTCCCAGGTTTGGGCCTAGCTAGTGAGCACTTGCCCTTGCCTCCCCTCCACTCAGGCATCCATTTTGAAGGATCAGTACCTGAGCTGCAATGAAGCCATTACGAGAAGAGCAAGCCCCTCCTAGAATCAGAGTTCCTCCAGCTTCACTCTCTGTGAACAACAGTGAACACCTTAAAGGTCAAATAGTCTCGGCTGAAATAGATAAAATTGAATACTTAGCTCACACCTAGAAACGATGTCCTTCCGCTAGATTCAGCAAATGTTGTGTTTCTGTCTTCCCTGGGGTGAAGGGAGTGTGGTAAGTGAGGGGAATCTTTGACTGAACATGAATCTGTATTAGGCTACAGTTTTTCAAGACAGTGAAGGTAAATAGTACAAGTCAGAAAGTGAACTGAACTGTAAAAGTCGCCAATGACATTAAAGACACAGCTTATGTGGATCGTCTTTCACTTGAGTCAAGCCCCCGGGGGCACTATATCATGGGGGTGCAGACTTGGTTGCCTTAAATGGCTTTAAACTACAGGATCGGATGATTAAGCGTTCTCAACACTGATAGAAAAACACCTGGTTCTCAATAGACTAGCATAACTGCAGCAGGATTCTCCTAGCTAGAATGCCTCTAGGTGCTTTTGGATTCAAACCTAAATGTATATATTTGGTTTGTTTCCTCTTGTATTTTCCTAGAGAGGGATGTTACCCCTTGAAATGCCAACATTGGCCAGTAGGTGTCATTGGGATACAGGGCACCACATGCACAAGTGTATCCAAGGTTGGGCGTTATTCCATGCTTCCAAAAGTTATTTCATGGTTCCTGTTGGTTTCGGAGGCTTCAAACTTAAAGAGCTGACATGACCCCTTGAACAGTTTGGACTGCTAGTTTGCATTCTATCTGTCTAGCTTTTCCGTCGAGCTGACACAATGTTACCAAAATTGACAAGTCTGGTTTCTAGGTCGATTGAGTGTGTTTCAAAAAATAACTCCATTTTCGTATAACTCCCAAAACATGTAAATGAGTTCTGTTAAACTTCTTAAAGACTGCAAATGGGATATCAACACAATGTTAAAAAAGTTGTCTTCGGACAATCCCTCCCACCACGGCTGTATAGAAACCAAGAGCTAAGCAAATATCACATTTCTGTGAAATGTATCTGGATAGTGTTGATTCATCGATGCCCAGTTGGCAGAGAAGAAGTGCAACCTGCACTCACTCGCTCCCATGTACAGAGCAATGGAAACATCCACTCACCCAGCCCTTAGCATAGGACACTGTCCGAAGAGAGGTCTGTTACTCCCAAAGACAGGATGAGGCCTCAGGACACCTGGAAGCAGGAGAATGCAAAGCAGGGAATGGAAACCAGTGCAGGTTCGGACCCCTGGTGTTGGAGCAACGAGGGTGAAACTCTGTTTAACTTGGACGCACACTCTCAAGCGGACAGGAGACATGGGTTTGAAGGTGATGTGCTGACATTTACAAGAGTGCACAGCAGATGCTTGGCTGAGAGAACTCAAAGAAACCAGCGCAAAATATAACCACAGTTAATTCTGAGACCAAGATCCCAGCTGCCAAATTTGAGGTAGCAGAGGCAATGGTCAGTGAGGCATAGAGCTACGGATGATGGCACACGCTGAGTCTCAGGGATCTGGAGTGCGTTGTGGGATGTGGTGGGTCGAATCAAGAGAGCAAACCGAACTGTGTACCAATAATAAATCAACCACACTGGTCGCGCGGTTGCGATTACCGATATGTCCCATGGCCACACCCAGTACATCTGCAGGACCAGGGACCAATTGGGAATTTTGCCAATAGAGCACGTGTGGGGCTGAATCAGAGATATCGTGCATCTGGTCTGAGGGATCCAGGGGGCCTTGAATTTGAAATCAGAATGAAAAGCCTTAGGATATGCTACATTCATAACCTGGGCTGGGATTATGGTTTGGTTTGAGTCACAGGATGCGCAACAACTCTGTGGTTGCCTTCGTGCACCCGTGCCACAAGGATGAGAGGACAAGGAAGAGTGGTCCAAGTCCACAGCGCGAGAAGAGGAAGCATTCCCTTCAGCACTATCTCCCAAAAGCGGATGCTACATTTTGGATGGCACCGGCACGGTACGGCACCTAGGACAACAAGGAAGGTCTGCGGGATCATTCCAGCAGGCCCTGATATGTGACATCCATAGATATGCTTCCACTGGTGTTTCTGTAGACAGAGAAGCTCTGGAAAGAACTGATTTCATTGGGACATTCCCGTGGCAATAAAAAGCAGAAGAGCACTCTCAGTTTGCTGTTTTGGAAACACTCCAAAATGACATAGAGAAGAATGCAGAGCTGAGAACTTTTAGAAGCTTCATTTCCACAAGAGGAAGTGTCCTGTGCACTTTCAGAAGTGTGAGATAAGTATAATCAAAATGAAGTTATGCTAATCGAAGTAGTATGGGTTGTTCATCACAACTAATGCAACACCAGCAATTGGAAATATATCAAACAACACACACCGGTACAGGTAATGGCATCAATGTCTAGGAGAAATTGTCCTCACAGAAATCCCATGGAATTGCGTAGAGACAAGAGTCTAAAATTTTCAATTAACAAAGCCCTAGAAGTCTACATTAGATACCTGATATTACCTGACCAGTAGAGATGAAGAAGAACAGTAAAAGAAACAGGAAGTACCATTTTCAGTTCCAAAGATATTGAAGGCGCAAAAGATAAGCTTTCAAACAACTAGTCTGCAAAACGCTATCCAGAACAAGTGTTGAAAATGAAGGTCAGGAAAACACTGAAGAACACCAGTGTCTCAGAATCACAAAAGGCAGAATACCAGAAAAGGGGAAGAGAAAGTCTCAACACGAGCCAAAAATATCAGGAAACTCAATGGTTGTGATAATATCAGGGCTAAAATTCAGTCCTTAGCAGACTAGATAATGCAGAGGGACGCATGAATGACTGTGAAGACAGGGGAAGAGAAAAACCTCGGTCAGAAGCAGACATAGGAAAGCAAGTGCAAACAAATGAAAACATTGCAGTTGAACCCTGGGTTAAGACAGGGCATGAAAGAATAGAAATCATGAGTCCCAGATGGAAAAGCAAGAGATAAAGAAACAAAAAGTGTCTGAAATTTTATCTGTAGAAAAATCAGACTGAAACTTGCTGAAAGGCAAGAAAGAATCATCTATGCGAATTCAGGAATTACACAGCATCCGAAGGAGGTGGAATCCCAATAGACCTACCAGCAGCTGTATGATTCAAATCAACAAAGTTCACGAATATCCGAGTGATTTAAAATGCACCTGGAGGAAACAACATAGTCACAAGGAAACCTCCAGAGGGGTTTCAGCTGATATCTCGGCAGCAATATTGCAGGACAGGGAGGAGTGCCAGGACACAGACCATATCCTGAATGGCCAAATGCTGCCACCTAGGGTAGCCTATGCCACATGAACACCATTCCAAATAACGGCAGAGCTAGAGAATTCTACAGACCGGCAAATCTTAAAAGAATTCAGCAGTTCAAAAGTTTTTCTAAAAGAAAGGTTGAGAAAACTCCCCTGAATAGAAAAGCAGCAAGATGGAATGGAAAGAAGAAACCATTATTGGAAAAGCAAGAAGAGCATGTGTGGCAGAGAAGAAAGAAGAAGAACTTAAGGAGGACATCAAAACCCTAAAGATGGGAGAGGGAAGCAGGAAATCATAGGTGATTGGAAGCACTCTCTTAAGTGAATCAGCTTATTTGACTCTGTTTGAAGTGAAAGGAGAGATGCATGGCATGACGTGTTTGCAAAACAAGCGAGAAAAAGACCAACAAAGAATCAAACCAACAAACAAGCACCAAAATGGTATGGTTGGCTGACATATACAAAGGGAACCATGATTATTCAAAAGAAAATACTCAAGGTGAGGTCAAGGGTCATTCAGAACGCATCGACCCAGTATCGTGGCTTGCATGTACTCAGCACACTTGTATTCGGAAATCAGAAGCGTGCATTCATATTCGTAAATTTTGATTCATAAGAGCATATCGTGACCTAACACTAATGCCGATTTGGAATCAAATGGATTCCTAGTCCGTGATGTAGACTTGTATGTCTTCCAACAGGATGAAGGAATGCCATATTCTAGGCTTCGTAGAGAAGAAATGTAAGAAGCCTATAACAAAGGCAAGTAGCTCTGCCAAAGTGTACTAAGTGCAAAAGAGACCGACAGGAAAGTGCACATTGGGGTTGGTTTCATTTCTTGGAATTTCAGCCCCCATGAATCCAATGGATCCATGTCCTGAGAGTGTGGGTGTTTCAGCAGAAATCAGGCGACGCATATGTATTCTGGGTGTACGGATCTTATAGGAACATAAGTCTCCTTTAGTGGGTCCCTGTGTACTGTGAACTGTTAGAAAGTTTAAAGACGTGTGAAACCATCAACTGAAAAGGGACACACTTCCCTCCATTGGTACGGTGCATAGAGCTCTGAACAAAAGGAAAGAGGGAAGAAGAAAGGCCCATGGGACGCTAGTGGGTAGAATCACATTTACCTTAGGAACCTCTCGTCGGATGCAGCCCCTCCCCCAACACTGACAAGATGCAGCAGCCATTGGGGATGGCAGTTAGCGGTTGGATTCCAGGTGGAATGTTGGTGTTTACCGCGAGGCTTGTTGTGGCTGTTGGATCCTAGGTAACCGGGCAGAGTTCTGTGGGTGGATCAGTGTGATGGAGGGGCTGCCGCCCTCTGTGGAGCTTGGCTTAGGTGTTTGGTCCGGGAAGCTGTGTAAGTTCGAGATACTGCTGCTGCCCAAAGACCTGAGGTCACAGGTCAGTTTCCAGAACCTGAAAGGGCAGACAGTGGAAGATCTGCCTGTCACCAGCTTACTGGTCAGGCTCCGAGGTACTTTCAGACTTGCCCAGTCCTGGTGAAGTCGACTTTAGGGGAGACACGAAGAGAAGCTGGCCGATAAGCTGGCTGCACGGATTGAGGAGAGATGCGAACACATGGATGAGAGATGTTCTGCTACAATGGAGAATACTGGCGTGGAGACAGCTCTAGAGGATACCAGGCTCAAAAGACATTCATGAGACATATTGAAACTCACTGATACAGGCAGAAACATACGGAGTGCCAACGTGGACTTGAGGAAGTTCCTCAATTCTCTTCTCCAATAACGGGTCCAAGGTCCCTGACGTCTGAAGGAGAAGAAATGGCAGAGATGATCAAAACGCTCCTGTTCTTGGAAGAGGTCGTGAGAATCCACACGTCCCAAGGGGCATTCCCAAGCCATTCAGACCAAAATTCAACAAGCCCAGGTAAGCCTTTTCCCAGGTTTGGGCCTAGCTAGTGAGCACTTGCCCTTGCCTCCCCTCCACTCAGGCATCCATTTTGAAGGATCAGTACCTGAGCTGCAATGAAGCCATTACGAGAAGAGCAAGCCCCTCGTAGAATCAGAGTTCCTCCAACTTCACTCTCTGTGAACAACAGTGAACACCTTAAAGGTCAAATAGTCTCGGCTGAAATAGATAAAATTGAATACTTAGCTCACACCTAGAAACGATGTCCTTCCGCTAGATTCAGCAAATGTTGTGTTTCTGTCTTCCCTGGGGTGAAGGGAGTGTGATAAGTGAGGGGAATCTTTGACTGAACATGAATCTGTATTAGGCTTCAGTTTTTCAAGACAGTGAAGGTAAATAGTACAAGTCAGAAAGTGAACTGAACTGTAAAAGTCGCCAATGACATTAAAGACACAGCTTATGTGGATCGTCTTTCACTTGAGTCAAGCCCCCGGGGGCACTATATCATGGGGGTGCAGACTTGGTTGCGTTAAATGGCTTTAAACTACAGGATCGGATGATTAAGCGTTCTCAACACTGATAGAAAAACACCTGGTTCTCAATAGACTAGCATAACTGCAGCAGGATTCTCCTAGCTAGAATGCCTCTAGGTGCTTTTGGATTCAAACCTAAATGTATATATTTGGTTTGTTTCCTCTTGTATTTTCCTAGAGAGGGATGTTACCCCTTGAAATGCCAACATTGGCCAGTAGGTGTCATTGGGATACAGGGCACCACATGCACAAGTGTATCCAAGGTTGGGGGTTATTCCATGTTTCCAAAAGTTATTTCATGGTTCCTGTTGGTTTCGGAGGCTTCAACCTTAAAGAGCTGACATGACCCCTTGAACAGTTTGGACTGCTAGTTTGCATTCTATCTGTCTAGCTTTTCCGTCGAGCTGACACAATGTTACCAAAATTGACAAGTCTGGCTTCTAGGTCGATTGAGTGTGTTTCAAAAAATAACTCCATTTTCGTATAACTCCCAAAACATGTAAATGAGTTCTGTTAAACTTCTTAAAGACTGCAAATGGGATATCAACACAATGTCAAAAGAGTTGTCTTCGGACAATCCCTCCCACCACGGCTGTATAGAAACCAAGAGCTAAGCAAATATCACATTTCTGTGAAATGTATCTGGATAGTGTTGATTCATCGATGCCCAGTTGGCAGAGAAGAAGTGCAACCTGCACTCACTCGCTCCCATGTACAGAGCAATGGAAACATCCACTCACCCAGCCCTTAGCATAGGACACTGGCCGAAGAGAGGTCTGTTACTCCCAAAGACAGGATGAGGCCTCAGGACACCTGGAAGCAGGAGAATACAAAGCAGGGAATGGAAACCAGTGCAGGTTCGGACCCCTGGTGATGGAGCACCGAGGGTGAAACTCTGTTTAACTTGGACGCACTCTCTCAAGCGGAAAGGAGACATGGGTTTGAAGGTGATGTGCTGAGATTTACAAGAGTGCACAGCAGATGCTTGGCTGAGAGAACTCAAAGAAACCAGCGCAAAATATCCCCACAGTTAATTCTGAGACCAAGATCCCAGCTGCCAAATTTGAGGTAGCAGA
The DNA here is from genome assembly GCF_048564905.1 of Vicugna pacos. Classification (NCBI taxonomy): domain Eukaryota; kingdom Metazoa; phylum Chordata; class Mammalia; order Artiodactyla; family Camelidae; genus Vicugna; species Vicugna pacos. The sequence continues at coordinate 1,857,903 of NW_027328739.1, forward strand.
GGCAACGGTCAGTGAGGCATAGAGCTACGGATGATGGCACACGCTGAGTCTCAGGGATCTGGAGTGCGTTGTGGGATGTGGTGGGTCGAATCAAGAGAGCAAACCGAACTGTGTACCAATAATAAATCAACCACACTGGTCGCGCGGTTGCGATTACCGATATGTCCCTTGGCCACACCCAGTACATCTGCAGGACCAGGGACCAATTGGGAATTTTGCCAATAGAGCACATGTGGGGCTGAATCAGAGATATCGTGCATCTGGTCTGAGGGATCCAGGGGGCCTTGAATTTGAAATCAGAATGAAAAGCCTTAAGATATGCTACATTCATAACCTGGGCTGGGATTATGGTTTGGTTTGAGTCACAGGATGCGCAACAACTCTGTGGTTGCCTTCGTGCACCCGTGCCACAAGGATGAGAGGACAAGGAAGAGTGGTCCAAGTCCACAGCGCGAGAAGAGGAAGCATTCCCTTCAGCACTATCTCCCAAAAGCGGATGCTACATTTTGGATGGCACCGGCACGGTACGGCACCTAGGACAACAAGGAAGGTCTGCGGGATCATTCCAGCAGGCCCTGATATGTGACATCCATAGATATGCTTCCACTGGTGTTTCTGTAGACAGAGAAGCTCTGGAAATAACTGATTTCATTGGGATATTCCCGTGGCAATAAAAAGCAGAAGAGCACTCTCAGTTTGCTGTTTTGGAAACACTCCAAAATGACATAGAGAAGAATGCAGAGCTGAGAACTTTTAGAAGCTTCATTTCCACAAGAGGAATTGTCCTGTGAACTTTCAGAAGTGTGAGATAAGTATAATCAAAATGAAGTTATGCTAATCGAAGTAGTATGGGTTGTTCATCACAACTAATGCAACACCAGCAATTGGAAATATACCAAACAACACACACAGGTACAGGTAATGGCATCAATGTCTAGGAGAAATTGTCCTCACAGAAATCCCATGGAATTGCGTAGAGACAAGAGTCTAAAATTTTCAATTAACAAAGCCCTAGAAGTCTACATTAGATACCTGATATTACCTGACCAGTAGAGATGAAGAAGAACAGTAAAAGAAACAGGAAGTACCATTTTCAGTTCCAAAGATATTGAAGGCGCAAAAGATAAGCTTTCAAACAACTAGTCTGCAAAACGCTATCCAGAACAAGTGTTGAAAATGAAGGTCAGGAAAACACTGAAGAACACCAGTGTCTCAGAATCACAAAAGGCAGAATACCAGAAAAGGGGAAGAGAAAGTCTCAACACGAGCCAAAAATATCAGGAAACTCAATGGTTGTGATAATATCAGGGCTAAAATTCAGTCCTTAGCAGACTAGATAATGCAGAGGGACGCGTGAATGACTGTGAAGACAGGGGAAGAGAAAAACCTCGGTCAGAAGCAGACATAGGAAAGCAAGTGCAAACAAATGAAAACATTGCAGTTGAACCCTGGGTTAAGACAGGGCATGAAAGAATAGAAATCATGAGTCCCAGATGGAAAAGCAAGAGATAAAGAAACAAAAAGTGTCTGAAAATTTATCTGTAGAAAAATCAAACTGAACCTCCTGAAAGCCAAGAAAGAATCATCTATGTGAATTCAGGAATTACACAGCATCCGAAGGAGGTGGAATCCCAATAGACCTACCAGCAGCTGTATGATTCAAATCAACAAAGTTCACGAATATCCGAGTGATTTAAAATGCACCTGGAGGAAACAACATAGTCACAAGGAAACCTCCAGAGGGGTTTCAGCTGATATCTCGGCAGCAATATTGCAGGACAGGGAGGAGTGCCAGGACACAGACCATATCCTGAATGGCCAAATGCTGCCACCTAGGGTAGCCTATGCCACATGAACACCATTTCAAATAACGGCAGAGCTAGAGAATTCTACAGACCGGCAAATCTTAAAAGAATTCAGCAGTTCAAAAGTTTTTCTAAAAGAAAGGTTGAGAAAACTCCCCTGAATAGAAAAGCAGCAAGATGGAATGGAAAGAAGAAACCATTATTGGAAATGCAAGAAGAGCATGTGTGGCAGAGAAGAAAGAAGAAGAACTTAAGGAGGACATCAAAACCCTAAAGATGGGAGAGGGAAGCAGGAAATCATAGGTGATTGGAAGCACTCTCTTAAGTGAATCAGCTTATTTGACTCTGTTTGAAGCGAAAGGAGAGATGCATGGCCTGACGTGTTTGCAAAACAAGCGAGAAGAAGACCAACAAAGAATCAAACCAACAAACAAGCACCAAAATGGTATGGTTGGCTGACATATACAAAGGGAACCATGATTATTCAAAAGAAAATACTCAAGGTGAGGTCAAGGGTCATTCAGAACGCATCGACCCAGTATCGTGGCTTGCATGTACTCAGCACACTTGTATTCGGAAATCAGAAGCGTGCATTCATATTCGTAAATTTTGATTCATAAGAGCATATCGTGACCTAACACTAATGCCGATTTGGAATCAAATGGATTCCTAGTCCGTGATGTAGACTTGTATGTCTTCCAACAGGATGAAGGAATGCCATATTCTAGGCTACGTAGAGAAGAAATGTAAGAAGCCTATAACAAAGGCAAGTAGCTCTGCCAAAGTGTACTAAGTGCAAAAGAGACCGACAGCAAAGTGCACATTGGGGTTGGTTTCATTTCTTGGAATTTCAGCCCCCATGAATCCAATGGATCCATGTCCTGAGAGTGTGGGTGTTTCAGCAGAAATCAGGCGACGCATATGTATTCTGGGTGTACGGATATTATAGGAACATAAGTCTCCTTTAGTGGGTCCCTGTGTACTGTGAACTGTTAGAAAGTTTAAAGACGTGTGAAACCATCAACTGAAAAGGGACACACTTCCCTCCATTGGTACGGTGCATAGAGCTCTGAACAAAAGGAAAGAGGGAAGAAGAAAGGCCCATGGGACGCTAGTGGGTAGAATCACATTTACCTTAGGAACCTCTCGTCGGATGCAGCCCCTCCCCCAACACTGACAAGATGCAGCAGCCATTGGGGATGGCAGTTAGCGGTTCGATTCCAGGTGGAATGTTGGTGTGTACCGCGAGGCTTGTTGTGACTGTTGGATCCTAGGTAACCGGGCAGAGTTCTATGGGTGGATCAGTGTGATGGAGGGGCTGCCGCCCTCTGTGGAGCTTGGCTTAGGTGTTTGGTCCGGGAAGCTGTGTAAGTTCGAGATACTGCTGCTGCCCAAAGACCTGAGGTCACAGGTCAGTTTCCAGAACCTGAAAGGGCAGACAGTGGAAGATCTGCCTGTCATCAGCTTACTGGTCAGGCTCCGAGGTACTTTCAGACTTGCCCAGTCCTGGTGAAGTCGACTTTAGGGGAGACACGAAGAGAAGCTGGCCGATAAGCTGGCTGCACGGGTTGAGGAGAGATGCGAACACATGGATGAGAGATGTTCTGCTACAATGGAGAATACTGGCGTGGAGACAGCTGTAGAGGATACCAGGCTCAAAAGACATTCATGAGACATATTGAAACTCACTGATACAGGCAGAAACATACGGAGTGCCAACGTGGACTTGAGGAAGTTCCTCAATTCTCTTCTCCAAGAACGGGTCCAAGGTCCCTGACGTCTGAAGGAGAAGAAATGGCAGAGATGATCAAAACGCTCCTGTTCTTGGAAGAGGTCGTGAGAATCCACACGTCCCAAGGGGCATTCCCAAGCCATTCAGACCAAAATTCAACAAGCCCAGGTAAGCCTTTTCCCAGGTTAGGGCCTAGCTAGTGAGCACTTGCCCTTGCCTCCCCTCCACTCAGGCATCCATTTTGAAGGATCAGTACCTGAGCTGCAATGAAGCCATTACGAGAAGAGCAAGCCCCTCGTAGAATCAGAGTTCCTCCAGCTTCACTCTCTGTGAACAACAGTGAACACCTTAAAGGTCAAATAGTCTCGGCTGAAATAGATAAAATTGAATACTTAGCTCACACCTAGAAACGATGTCCTTCCGCTAGATTCAGCAAATGTTGTGTTTCTGTCTTCCCTGGGGTGAAGGGAGTGTGGTAAGTGAGGGGAATCTTTGACTGAACATGAATCTGTATCAGGCTTCAGTTTTTCAAGACAGTGAAGGTAAATAGTACAAGTCAGAAAGTGAACTGAACTGTAAAAGTCGCCAATGACATTAAAGACACAGCTTATGTGGATCGTCTTTCACTTGAGTCAAGCCCCCGGGGGCACTATATCATGGGGATGCAGACTTGGTTGCGTTAAATGGCTTTAAACTACAGGATCGGATGATTAAGCGTTCTCAACACTGATAGAAAAACACCTGGTTCTCAATAGACTAGCATAACTGCAGCAGGATTCTCCTAGATAGAATGCCTCTAGGTGCTTTTGGATTCAAACCTAAATGTATATATTTGGTTTGTTTCCTCTTGTATTTTCCTAGAGAGGGATGTTACCCCTTGAAATGCCAACATTGGCCAGTAGGTGTCATTGGGATACAGGGCACCACATGCACAAGTGTATCCAAGGTTGGTGGGTATTCCATGTTTCCAAAAGTTATTTCATGGTTCCTGTTGGTTTCGAAGGCTTCAACCTTAAAGAGCTGACATGACCCCTTGAACAGTTTGGACTGCTAGTTTGCATTCTATCTGTCTAGCTTTTCCATAGAGCTGAGACAATGTTACCAAAATTGACAAGTCTGGCTTCTAGGTCGATTGAGTGTGTTTCAAAAAATAACTCCATTTTCGTATAACTCCCAAAACATGTAAATGAGTTCTGTTAAACTTCTTAAAGACTGCAAATGGGATATCAACACAATGTCAAAAGAGTTGTCTTCGGACAATCCCTCCCACCACGGCTGTATAGAAACAAAGAGCTAAGCAAATATCACATTTCTGTGAAATGTATCAGGATAGTGTTGATTCATCGATGCCCAGTTGGCAGAGAAGAAGTGCAACCTGCACTCACTCGCTCCCATGTACAGAGCAATGGAAACATCCACTCACCCATCCCTTAGCATAGGACACTGGCCGAAGAGAGGTCTGTTAATCCCAAAGACAGGATGAGGCCTCAGGACACCTGGAAGCAGGAGAATGCAAAGCAGGGAATGGAAACCAGTGCAGGTTCTGACCCCTGGTGATGGAGCATCAACGGTGAAACTCTGTTTAACTTGGACGCACACTCTCAAGCGGACAGGAGACATGGGATTGAAGGTGATGTGCTGAGATTTACAAGAGTGCACAGCAGATGCTTGGCTGAGAGAACTCAAAGAAACCAGCGCAAAATATCCCCACAGTTAATTCTGAGACCAAGATCCCAGCTGCCAAATTTGAGGTAGCAGAGGCAACGGTCAGTGAGGCATAGAGCTACGGATGATGGCACACGCTGAGTCTCAGGGATCTGGAGTGCGTTGTGGGATGTGGTGGGTCGAATCAAGAGAGCAAACCGAACTGTGTACCAATAATAAATCAACCACACTGGTCGCGCGGTTGCGATTACCGATATGTCCCTTGGCCACACCCAGTACATCTGCAGGACCAGGGACCAATTGGGAATTTTGCCAATAGAGCACATGTGGGGCTGAATCAGAGATATCGTGCATCTGGTCTGAGGGATCCAGGGGGCCTTGAATTTGAAATCAGAATGAAAAGCCTTAAGATATGCTACATTCATAACCTGGGCTGGGATTATGGTTTGGTTTGAGTCACAGGATGCGCAACAACTCTGTGGTTGCCTTCGTGCACCCGTGCCACAAGGATGAGAGGACAAGGAAGAGTGGTCCAAGTCCACAGCGCGAGAAGAGGAAGCATTCCCTTCAGCACTATCTCCCAAAAGCGGATGCTACATTTTGGATGGCACCGGCACGGTACGGCACCTAGGACAACAAGGAAGGTCTGCGGGATCATTCCAGCAGGCCCTGATATGTGACATCCATAGATATGCTTCCACTGGTGTTTCTGTAGACAGAGAAGCTCTGGAAAGAACTGATTTCATTGGGATATTCCCGTGGCAATAAAAAGCAGAAGAGCACTCTCAGTTTGCTGTTTTGGAAACACTCCAAAATGACATAGAGAAGAATGCAGAGCTGAGAACTTTTAGAAGCTTCATTTCCACAAGAGGAAGTGTCCTGTGCACTTTCAGAAGTGTGAGATAAGTATAATCAAAATGAAGTTATGCTAATCGAAGTAGTATGGGTTGTTCATCACAACTAATGCAACACCAGCAATTGGAAATATACCAAACAACACACACAGGTACAGGTAATGGCATCAATGTCTAGGAGAAATTGTCCTCACAGAAATCCCATGGAATTATGTAGAGACAAGAGTCTAAAATTTTCAATTAACAAAGCCCTAGAAGTCTACATTAGATACCTGATATTACCTGACCAGTAGAGATGAAGAAGAACAGTAAAAGAAACAGGAAGTACCATTTTCAGTTCCAAAGATATTGAAGGCGCAAAAGATAAGCTTTCAAACAACTAGTCTGCAAAACGCTATCCAGAACAAGTGTTGAAAATGAAGGTCAGGAAAACACTGAAGAACACCAGTGTCTCAGAATCACAAAAGGCAGAATACCAGAAAAGGGGAAGAGAAAGTCTCAACACGAGCCAAAAATATCAGGAAACTCAATGGTTGTGATAATATCAGGGCTAAAATTCAGTCCTTAGCAGACTAGATAATGCAGAGGGACGCGTGAATGACTGTGAAGACAGGGGAAGAGAAAAACCTCGGTCAGAAGCAGACATAGGAAAGCAAGTGCAAACAAATGAAAACATTGCAGTTGAACCGTGGGTTAAGACAGGGCATGAAAGAATAGAAATCATGAGTCCCAGATGGAAAAGCAAGAGATAAAGAAACAAAAAGTGTCTGAAAATTTATCTGTAGAAAAATCAAACTGAACCTCCTGAAAGCCAAGAAAGAATCATCTATGTGAATTCAGGAATTACACAGCATCCGAAGGAGGTGGAATCCCAATAGACCTACCAGCAGCTGTATGATTCAAATCAACAAAGTTCACGAATATCCGAGTGATTTAAAATGCACCTGGAGGAAACAACATAGTCACAAGGAAACCTCCAGAGGGGTTTCAGCTGATATCTCGGCAGCAATATTGCAGGACAGGGAGGAGTGCCAGGACACAGACCATATCCTGAATGGCCAAATGCTGCCACCTAGGGTAGCCTATGCCACATGAACACCATTCCAAATAACGGCAGAGCTAGAGAATTCTACAGACCGGCAAATCTTAAAAGAATTCAGCAGTTCAAAAGTTTTTCTAAAAGAAAGGTTGAGAAAACTCCCCTGAATAGAAAAGCAGCAAGATGGAATGGAAAGAAGAAACCATTATTGGAAATGCAAGAAGAGCATGTGTGGCAGAGAAGAAAGAAGAAGAACTTAAGGAGGACATCAAAACCCTAAAGATGGGAGAGGGAAGCAGGAAATCATAGGTGATTGGAAGCACTCTCTTAAGTGAATCAGCTTATTTGACTCTGTTTGAAGCGAAAGGAGAGATGCATGGCCTGACGTGTTTGCAAAACAAGCGAGAAGAAGACCAACAAAGAATCAAACCAACAAACAAGCACCAAAATGGTATGGTTGGCTGACATATACAAAGGGAACCATGATTATTCAAAAGAAAATACTCAAGGTGAGGTCAAGGGTCATTCAGAACGCATCGACCCAGTATCGTGGCTTGCATGTACTCAGCACACTTGTATTCGGAAATCAGAAGCGTGCATTCATATTCGTAAATTTTGATTCATAAGAGCATATCGTGACCTAACACTAATGCCGATTTGGAATCAAATGGATTCCTAGTCCGTGATGTAGACTTGTATGTCTTCCAACAGGATGAAGGAATGCCATATTCTAGGCTACGTAGAGAAGAAATGTAAGAAGCCTATAACAAAGGCAAGTAGCTCTGCCAAAGTGTACTAAGTGCAAAAGAGACCGACAGCAAAGTGCACATTGGGGTTGGTTTCATTTCTTGGAATTTCAGCCCCCATGAATCCAATGGATCCATGTCCTGAGAGTGTGGGTGTTTCAGCAGAAATCAGGCGATGCATATGTATTCTGGGTGTACGGATATTATAGGAACATAAGTCTCCTTTAGTGGGTCCCTGTGTACTGTGAACTGTTAGAAAGTTTAAAGACGTGTGAAACCATCAACTGAAAAGGGACACACTTCCCTCCATTGGTACGGTGCATAGAGCTCTGAACAAAAGGAAAGAGGGAAGAAGAAAGGCCCATGGGACGCTAGTGGGTAGAATCACATTTACCTTAGGAACCTCTCGTCGGATGCAGCCCCTCCCCCAACACTGACAAGATGCAGCAGCCATTGGGGATGGCAGTTAGCGGTTCGATTCCAGGTGGAATGTTGGTGTGTACCGCGAGGCTTGTTGTGGCTGTTGGATCCTAGGTAACCGGGCAGAGTTCTATGGGTGGATCAGTGTGATGGAGGGGCTGCCGCCCTCTGTGGAGCTTGGCTTAGGTGTTTGGTCCGGGAAGCTGTGTAAGTTCGAGATACTGCTGCTGCCCAAAGACCTGAGGTCACAGGTCAGTTTCCAGAACCTGAAAGGGCAGACAGTGGAAGATCTGCCTGTCATCAGCTTACTGGTCAGGCTCCGAGGTACTTTCAGACTTGCCCAGTCCTGGTGAAGTCGACTTTAGGGGAGACACGAAGAGAAGCTGGCCGATAAGCTGGCTGCACGGGTTGAGGAGAGATGCGAACACATGGATGAGAGATGTTCTGCTACAATGGAGAATACTGGCGTGGAGACAGCTGTAGAGGATACCAGGCTCAAAAGACATTCATGAGACATATTGAAACTCACTGATACAGGCAGAAACATACGGAGTGCCAACGTGGACTTGAGGAAGTTCCTCAATTCTCTTCTCCAATAACGGGTCCAAGGTCCCTGACGTCTGAAGGAGAAGAAATGGCAGAGATGATCAAAACGCTCCTGTTCTTGGAAGAGGTCGTGAGAATCCACACGTCCCAAGGGGCATTCCCAAGCCATTCAGACCAAAATTCAACAAGCCCAGGTAAGCCTTTTCCCAGGTTTGGGCCTAGCTAGTGAGCACTTGCCCTTGCCTCCCCTCCACTCAGGCATCCATTTTGAAGGATCAGTACCTGAGCTGCAATGAAGCCATTACGAGAAGAGCAAGCCCCTCGTAGAATCAGAGTTCCTCCAGCTTCACTCTCTGTGAACAACAGTGAACACCTTAAAGGTCAAATAGTCTCGGCTGAAATAGATAAAATTGAATACTTAGCTCACACCTAGAAACGATGTCCTTCCGCTAGATTCAGCAAATGTTGTGTTTCTGTCTTCCCTGGGGTGAAGGGAGTGTGGTAAGTGAGGGGAACCTTTGACTGAACATGAATCTGTATCAGGCTTCAGTATTTCAAGACAGTGAAGGTAAATAGTACAAGTCAGAAAGTGAACTGAACTGTAAAAGTCGCCAATGACATTAAAGACACAGCTTATGTGGATCGTCTTTCACTTGAGTCAAGCCCCCGGGGGCACTATATCATGGGGGTGCAGACTTGGTTGCGTTAAATGGCTTTAAACTACAGGATCGGATGATTAAGCGTTCTCAACACTGATAGAAAAACACCTGGTTCTCAATAGACTAGCATAACTGCAGCAGGATTCTCCTAGCAAGAATGCCTCTAGGTGCTTTTGGATTCAAACCTAAATGTATATATTTGGTTTGTTTCCTCTTGTATTTTCCTAGAGAGGGATGTTACCCCTTGAAATGCCAACATTGGCCAGTAGGTGTCATTGGGATACAGGGCACCACATGCACAAGTGTATCCAAGGTTGGGGGGTATTCCATGTTTCCAAAAGTTATTTCATGGTTCCTGTTGGTTTCGGAGGCTTCAACCTTAAAGAGCTGACATGACCCCTTGAACAGTTTGGACTGCTAGTTTGCATTCTATCTGTCTAGCTTTTCCATAGAGCTGACACAATGTTACCAAAATTGACAAGTCTGGCTTCTAGGTCGATTGAGTGTGTTTCAAAAAATAACTCCATTTTCGTATAACTCCCAAAACATGTAAATGAGTTCTGTTAAACTTCTTAAAGACTGCAAATGGGATATCAACACAATGTCAAAAGAGTTGTCTTCGGACAATCCCTCCCACCACGGCTGTATAGAAACAAAGAGCTAAGCAAATATCACATTTCTGTGAAATGTATCTGGATAGTGTTGATTCATCGATGCCCAGTTGGCAGAGAAGAAGTGCAACCTGCACTCACTCGCTCCCATGTACAGAGCAATGGAAACATCCACTCACCCAGCCCTTAGCATAGGACACTGGCCGAAGAGAGGTCTGTTACTCCCAAAGACAGGATGAGGCCTCAGGACACCTGGAAGCAGGAGAATGCAAAGCAGGGAATGCAAACCAGTGCAGGTTCTGACCCCTGGTGATGGAGCATCAAGGGTGAAACTCTGTTTAACTTGGACGCACACTCTCAAGCGGACAGGAGACATGGGTTTGAAGGTGATGTGCTGAGATTTACAAGAGTGCACAGCAGATGCTTGGCTGAGAGAACTCAAAGAAACCAGCGCAAAATATCCCCACAGTTAATTCTGAGACCAAGATCCCAGCTGCCAAATTTGAGGTAGCAGAGGCAACGGTCAGTGAGGCATAGAGCTACGGATGATGGCACACGCTGAGTCTCAGGGATCTGGAGTGCGTTGTGGGATGTGGTGGGTCGAATCAAGAGAGCAAACCGAACTGTGTACCAATAATAAATCAACCACACTGGTCGCGCGGTTGCAATTACCGATATGTCCCTTGGCCACACCCAGTACATCTGCAGGACCAGGGACCAATTGGGAATTTTGCCAATAGAGCACGTGTGGGGCTGAATCAGAGATATCGTGCATCTGGTCTGAGGGATCCAGGGGGCCTTGAATTTGAAATCAGAATGAAAAGCCTTAGGATATGCTACATTCATAACCTGGGCTGGGATTATGGTTTGGTTTGAGTCACAGGATGCGCAAAAACTCTGTGGTTGCCTTCGTGCACCCGTGCCACAAGGATGAGAGGACAAGGGAGAGTGGTCCAAGTCCACAGCGTGAGAAGATTAAGCATTCCCTTCAGCACTATCTCCCAAAAGCGGATGCTACATTTTGGATGGCACCGGCACGGTACGGCACCTAGGACAACAAGGAAGGTCTGCGGGATCATTCCAGCAGGCCCTGATATGTGACATCCATAGATATGCTTCCACTGGTGTTTCTGTAGACAGAGAAGCTCTGGAAAGAACTGATTTCATTGGGACATTCCCGTGGCAATAAAAAGCAGAAGAGCACTCTCAGTTTGCTGTTTTGGAAACACTCCAAAATGACATAGAGAAGAATGCAGAGCTGAGAACTTTTAGAAGCTTCATTTCCACAAGAGGAAGTGTCCTGTGCACTTTCAGAAGTGTCAGATAAGTATAATCAAAATGAAGTTATGCTAATCGAAGTAGTATGGGTTGTTCATCACAACTAATGCAACACCAGCAATTGGATATATACCAAACAACACACACAGGTACAGGTTATGGCATCAATGCCTAGGAGAAATTGTCCTCACAGAAATCCCATGGAATTGCGTAGAGACAAGAGTCTAAAATTTTCAATTAACAAAGCCCTAGAAGTCTACATGAGATACCTGATATTACCTGACCAGTAGAGATGAAGAAGAACAGTAAAAGAAACAGGAAGTACCATTTTCAGTTCCAAAGATATTGAAGGCGCAAAAGATAAGCTTTCAAACAACTAGTCTGCAAAACGCTATCCAGAACAAGTGTTGAAAATGAAGGTCAGGAAAACACTGAAGAACACCAGTATCTCAGAATCACAAAAGGCAGAATACCAGAAAAGGGGAAGAGAAAGTCTCAACACGAGCCAAAAATATCAGGAAACTCAATGGTTGTGATAATATCAGGGCTAAAATTCAGTCCTTAGCAGACTAGATAATGCAGAGGGACGCGTGAATGACTGTGAAGACAGGGGAAGAGAAAAACCTCGGTCAGAAGCAGACATAGGAAAGCAAGTGCAAACAAATGAAAACATTGCAGTTGAACCCTGGGTTAAGACAGGGCATGAAAGAATAGAAATCATGAGTCCCAGATGGAAAAGCAAGAGATAAAGAAACAAAAAGTGTCTGAAATTTTATCTGTAGAAAAATCAGACTGAAACTTGCTGAAAGGCAAGAAAGAATCATCTATGCGAATTCAGGAATTACACAGCATCCGAAGGAGGTGGAATCCCAATAGACCTACCAGCAGCTGTATGATTCAAATCAACAAAGTTCACGAATATCCGAGTGATTTAAAATGCACCTGGAGGAAACAACATAGTCACAAGGAAACCTCCAGAGGGGTTTCAGCTGATATCTCGGCAGCAATATTGCAGGACAGGGAGGAGTGCCAGGACACAGACCATATCCTGAATGGCCAAATGCTGCCACCTAGGGTAGCCTATGCCACATGAACACCATTCCAAATAACGGCAGAGCTAGAGAATTCTACAGACCGGCAAATCTTAAAAGAATTCAGCAGTTCAAAAGTTTTTCTAAAAGAAAGGTTGAGAAAACTCCCCTGAATAGAAAAGCAGCAAGATGGAATGGAAAGAAGAAACCATTATTGGAAAAGCAAGAAGAGCATGTGTGGCAGAGAAGAAAGAAGAAGAACTTAAGGAGGACATCAAAACCCTAAAGATGGGAGAGGGAAGCAGGGAATCATAGGTGATTGGAAGCACTCTCTTAAGTGAATCAGCTTATTTGACTCTGTTTGAAGCGAAAGGAGAGATGCATGGCCTGACGTGTTTGCAAAACAAGCGAGAAGAAGACCAACAAAGAATCAAACCAACAAACAAGCACGAAAATGGTATGGTTGGCTGACATATACAAAGGGAACCATGATTATTCAAAAGAAAATACTCAAGGTGAGGTCAAGGGTCATTCAGAACGCATCGACCCAGTATCGTGGCTTGCATGTACTCAGCACACTTGTATTCGGAAATCAGAAGCGTGCATTCATATTCGTAAATTTTGATTCATAAGAGCATATCGTGACCTAAAACTAATGCCGATTTGGAATCAAATGGATTCCTAGTCCGTGATGTAGACTTGTATGTCTTCCAACAGGATGAAGGAATGCCATATTCTAGGCTACGTAGAGAAGAAATGTAAGAAGCCTATAACAAAGGCAAGTAGCTCTGCCAAAGTGTACTAAGTGCAAAAGAGACCGACAGCAAAGTGCACATTGGGGTTGGTTTCATTTCTTGGAATTTCAGCCCCCATGAATCCAATGGATCCATGTCCTGAGAGTGTGGGTGTTTCAGCAGAAATCAGGCGACGCATATGTATTCCGGGTGTACGGATCTTATAGGAACATAAGTCTCCTTTAGTGGGTCCCTGTGTACTGTGAACTGTTAGAAAGTTTAAAGACGTGTGAAACCATCAACTGAAAAGGGACACACTTCCCTCCATTGGTACGGTGCATAGAGCTCTGAACAAAAGGAAAGAGGGAAGAAGAAAGGCCCATGGGACGCTAGTGGGTAGAATCACATTTACCTTAGGAACCTCTCGTCGGATGCAGCCCCTCCCCCAACACTGACAAGATGCAGCAGCCATTGGGGATGGCAGTTAGCGGTTGGATTCCAGGTGGAATGTTGGTGTGTACCGCGAGGCTTGTTGTGGCTGTTGGATCCTAGGTAACCGGGCAGAGTTCTGTGGGTGGATCAGTGTGATGGAGGGGCTGCCGCCCTCTGTGGAGCTTGGCTTAGGTGTTTGGTCCGGGAAGCTGTGTAAGTTCGAGATACTGCTGCTGCCCAAAGACCTGAGGTCACAGGTCAGTTTCCAGAACCTGAAAGGGCAGACAGTGGAAGATCTGCCTGTCATCAGCTTACTGGTCAGGCTCCGAGGTACTTTCAGACTTGCCCAGTCCTGGTGAAGTCGACTTTAGGGGAGACACGAAGAGAAGCTGGCCGATAAGCTGGCTGCACGGATTGAGGAGAGATGCGAACACATGGATGAGAGATGTTCTGCTACAATGGAGAATACTGGCGTGGAGACAGCTGTAGAGGATACCAGGCTCAAAAGACATTCATGAGACATATTGAAACTCACTGATACAGGCAGAAACATACGGAGTGCCAACGTGGACTTGAGGAAGTTCCTCAATTCTCTTCTCCAATAACGGGTCCAAGGTCCCTGACGTCTGAAGGAGAAGAAATGGCAGAGATGATCAAAACGCTCCTGTTCTTGGAAGAGGTCGTGAGAATCCACACGTCCCAAGGGGCATTCCCAAGCCATTCAGACCAAAATTCAACAAGCCCAGGTAAGCCTTTTCCCAGGTTTGGGCCTAGCTAGTGAGCACTTGCCCTTGCCTCCCCTCCACTCAGGCATCCATTTTGAAGGATCAGTACCTGAGCTGCAATGAAGCCATTACGAGAAGAGCAAGCCCCTCGTAGAATCAGAGTTCCTCCAGCTTCACTCTCTGTGAACAACAGTGAACACCTTAAAGGTCAAATAGTCTCGGCTGAAATAGATAAAATTGAATACTTAGCTCACACCTAGAAACGATGTCCTTCCGCTAGATTCAGCAAATGTTGTGTTTCTGTCTTCCCTGGGGTGAAGGGAGTGTGGTAAGTGAGGGGAATCTTTGACTGAACATGAATCTGTATTAGGCTTCAGTTTTTCAAGACAGTGAAGGTAAATAGTACAAGTCAGAAAGTGAACTGAACTGTAAAAGTCGCCAATGACATTAAAGACACAGCTTGTGTGGATCGTCTTTCACTTGAGTCAAGCCCCCGGGGGCACTATATCATGGGGGTGCAGACTTGGTTGCGTTAAATGGCTTTAAACTACAGGATCGGATGATTAAGCGTTCTCAACACTGATAGAAAAACACCTGGTTCTCAATAGACTAGCATAACTGCAGCAGGATTCTCCTAGATAGAATGCCTCTAGGTGCTTTTGGATTCAAACCTAAATGTATATATTTGGTTTGTTTCCTCTTGTATTTTCCTAGAGAGGGATGTTACCCCTTGAAATGCCAACATTGGCCAGTAGGTGTCATTGGGATACAGGGCACCACATGCACAAGTGTATCCAAGGTTGGGGGGTATTCCATGTTTCCAAAAGTTATTTCATGGTTCCTGTTGGTTTCGGAGGCTTCAACCTTAAAGAGCTGACATGACCCCTTGAACAGTTTGGACTGCTAGTTTGCATTCTATCTGTCTAGCTTTTCCGTCGAGCTGACACAATGTTACCAAAATTGACAAGTCTGGCTTCTAGGTCGATTGAGTGTGTTTCAAAAAATAACTCCATTTTCGTATAACTCCCAAAACATGTAAATGAGTTCTGTTAAACTTCTTAAAGACTGCAAATGGGATATCAACACAATGTCAAAAGAGTTGTCTTCGGACAATCCCTCCCACCACGGCTGTATAGAAACAAAGAGCTACGCAAATATCACATTTCTGTGAAATGTATCTGGATAGTGTTGATTCATCGATGCCCAGTTGGCAGAGAAGAAGTGCAACCTGCACTCACTCGCTCCCATGTACAGAGCAATGGAAACATCCACTCACCCAGCCCTTAGCATAGGACACTGGCCGAAGAGAGGTCTGTTACTCCCAAAGACAGGATGAGGCCTCAGGACACCTGGAAGCAGGAGAATGCAAAGCAGGGAATGGAAACCAGTGCAGGTTCGGACCCCTGGTGATGGAGCAACGAGGGTGAAACTCTGTTTAACTTGGACGCACACTCTCAAGCGGACAGGAGACATGGGTTTGAAGGTGATGTGCTGAGATTTACAAGAGTGCACAGCAGATGCTTGGCTGAGAGAACTCAAAGAAACCAGCGCAAAATATCCCCACAGTTAATTCTGAGACCAAGATCCCAGCTGCCAAATTTGAGGTAGCAGAGGCAATGGTCAGTGAGGCATAGAGCTACGGATGATGGCACACGCTGAGTCTCAGGGATCTGGAGTGCGTTGTGGGATGTGGTGGGTCGAATCAAGAGAGCAAACCGAACTGTGTACCAATAATAAATCAACCACACTGGTCGCGCGGTTGCGATTACCGATATGTCCCATGGCCACACCCAGTACATCTGCAGGACCAGGGACCAATTGGGAATTTTGCCAGTAGAGCACGTGTGGGGCTGAATCAGAGATATCGTGCATCTGGTCTGAGGGATCCAGGGGGCCTTGAATTTGAAATCAGAATGAAAAGCCTTAGGATATGCTACATTCATAACCTGGGCTGGGATTATGGTTTGGTTTGAGTCACAGGATGCGCAACAACTCTGTGGTTGCCTTCGTGCACCCGTGCCACAAGGATGAGAGGACAAGGAAGAGTGGTCCAAGTCCACAGCGCGAGAAGAGGAAGCATTCCCTTCAGCACTATCTCCCAAAAGTGGATGCTACATTTTGGATGGCACCGGCACGGTACGGCACCTAGGACAACAAGGAAGGTCTGCGGGATCATTCCAGCAGGCCCTGATATGTGACATCCATAGATATGCTTCCACAGGTGTTTCTGTAGACAGAGAAGCTCTGGAAAGAACTGATTTCATTGGGACATTCCCGTGGCAATAAAAAGCAGAAGAGCACTCTCAGTTTGCTGTTTTGGAAACACTCCAAAATGACATAGAGAAGAATGCAGAGCTGAGAACTTTTAGAAGCTTCATTTCCACAAGAATAAGTGTCCTGTGCACTTTCAGAAGTGTGAGATAAGTATAATCAAAATGAAGTTATGCTAATCGAAGTAGTATGGGTTGTTCATCACAACTAATGCAACACCAGCAATTGGAGATATACCAAACAACACACACAGGTACAGGTTATGGCATCAATGCCTAGGAGAAATTGTCCTCACAGAAATCCCATGGAATTGCGTAGAGACAAGAGTCTAAAATTTTCAATTAACAAAGCCCTAGAAGTCTACATTAGATACCTGATATTACCTGACCAGTAGAGATGAAGAAGAACAGTAAAAGAAACAGGAAGTACCATTTTCAGTTCCAAAGATATTGAAGGCGCAAAAGATAAGCTTTCAAACAACTAGTCTGCAAAACGCTATCCAGAACAAGTGTTGAAAATGAAGGTCAGGAAAACACTGAAGAACACCAGTGTCTCAGAATCACAAAAGGCAGAATACCAGAAAAGGGGAAGAGAAAGTCTCAACACGAGCCAAAAATATCAGGAAACTCAATGGTTGTGATAATATCAGGGCTAGAATTCAGTCCTTAGCAGACTAGATAATGCAGAGGGACGCGTGAATGACTGTGAAGACAGGGGAAGAGAAAAACCTCGGTCAGAAGCAGACATAGGAAAGCAAGTGCAAACAAATGAAAACATTGCAGTTGAACCCTGGGTTAAGACAGGGCATGAAAGAATAGAAATCATGAGTCCCAGATGGAAAAGCAAGAGATAAAGAAACAAAAAGTGTGTGAAATTTTATCTGTAGAAAAATCAGACTGAACCTCCTGAAAGCCAAGAAAGAATCATCTATGAGAATTCAGGAATTACACAGCATCCGAAGGAGGTGGAATCCCAATAGACCTACCAGCAGCTGTATGATTCAAATCAACAAAGTTCACGAATATCCGAGTGATTTAAAATGCACCTGGAGGAAACAACATAGTCACAAGGAAACCTCCAGAGGGGTTTCAGCTGATATCTCGGCAGCAATATTGCAGGACAGGGAGGAGTGCCAGGACACAGACCATATCCTGAATGGCCAAATGCTGCCACCTAGGGTAGCCTATGCCACATGAACACCATTTCAAATAACGGCAGAGCTAGAGAATTCTACAGACCGGCAAATCTTAAAAGAATTCAGCAGTTCAAAAGTTTTTCTAAAAGAAAGGTTGAGAAAACTCCCCTGAATAGAAAAGCAGCAAGATGGAATGGAAAGAAGAAACCATTATTGGAAATGCAAGAAGAGCATGTGTGGCAGAGAAGAAAGAAGAAGAACTTAAGGAGGACATCAAAACCCTAAAGATGCTAGAGGGAAGCAGGAAATCATAGGTGATTGGAAGCACTCTCTTAAGTGAATCAGCTTATTTGACTCTGTTTGAAGCGAAAGGAGAGATGCATGGCCTGACGTGTTTGCAAAACAAGCGAGAAAAAGACCAACAAAGAATCAAACCAACAAACAAGCACCAAAATGGTATGGTTGGCTGACATATACAAAGGGAACCATGATTATTCAAAAGAAAATACTCAAGGTGAGGTCAAGGGTCATTCAGAACGCATCGACCCAGTATCGTGGCTTGCATGTACTCAGCACACTTGTATTCGGAAATCAGAAGCGTGCATTCATATTCGTAAATTTTGATTCATAAGAGCATATCGTGACCTAAAACTAATGCCGATTTGGAATCAAATGGATTCCTAGTCCGTGATGTAGACTTGTATGTCTTCCAACAGGATGAAGGAATGCCATATTCTAGGCTACGTAGAGAAGAAATGTAAGAAGCCTATAACAAAGGCAAGTAGCTCTGCCAAAGTGTACTAAGTGCAAAAGAGACCGACAGCAAAGTGCACATTGGGGTTGGTTTCATTTCTTGGAATTTCAGCCCCCATGAATCCAATGGATCCATGTCCTGAGAGTGTGGGTGTTTCAGCAGAAATCAGGCGACGCATATGTATTCTGGGTGTACGGATATTATAGGAACATAAGTCTCCTTTAGTGGGTCCCTGTGTACTGTGAACTGTTAGAAAGTTTAAAGACGTGTGAAACCATCAACTGAAAAGGGACACACTTCCCTCCATTGGTACGGTGCATAGAGCTCTGAACAAAAGGAAAGAGGGAAGAAGAAAGGCCCATGGGACGCTAGTGGGTAGAATCACATTTACCTTAGGAACCTCTCGTCGGATGCAGCCCCTCCCCCAACACTGACAAGATGCAGCAGCCATTGGGGATGGCAGTTAGCGGTTGGATTCCAGGTGGAATGTTGGTGTGTACCGCGAGGCTTGTTGTGGCTGTTGGATCCTAGGTAACCGGGCAGAGTTCTGTGGGTGGATCAGTGTGATGGAGGGGCTGCCGCCCTCTGTGGAGCTTGGCTTAGGTGTTTGGTCCGGGAAGCTGTGTAAGTTCGAGATACTGCTGCTGCCCAAAGACCTGAGGTCACAGGTCAGTTTCCAGAACCTGAAAGGGCAGACAGTGGAAGATCTGCCTGTCATCAGCTTACTGGTCAGGCTCCGAGGTACTTTCAGACTTGCCCAGTCCTGGTGAAGTCGACTTTAGGGGAGACACGAAGAGAAGCTGGCCGATAAGCTGGCTGCACGGATTGAGGAGAGATGCGAACACATGGATGAGAGATGTTCTGCTACAATGGAGAATACTGGCGTGGAGACAGCTGTAGAGGATACCAGGCTCAAAAGACATTCATGAGACATATTGAAACTCACTGATACAGGCAGAAACATACGGAGTGCCAACGTGGACTTGAGGAAGTTCCTCAATTCTCTTCTCCAATAACGGGTCCAAGGTCCCTGACGTCTGAAGGAGAAGAAATGGCAGAGATGATCAAAACGCTCCTGTTCTTGGAAGAGGTCGTGAGAATCCACACGTCCCAAGGGGCATTCCCAAGCCATTCAGACCAAAATTCAACAAGCCCAGGTAAGCCTTTTCCCAGGTTTGGGCCTAGCTAGTGAGCACTTGCCCTTGCCTCCCCTCCACTCAGGCATCCATTTTGAAGGATCAGTACCTGAGCTGCAATGAAGCCATTACGAGAAGAGCAAGCCCCTCGTAGAATCAGAGTTCCTCCAGCTTCACTCTCTGTGAACAACAGTGAACACCTTAAAGGTCAAATAGTCTCGGCTGAAATAGATAAAATTGAATACTTAGCTCACACCTAGAAACGATGTCCTTCCGCTAGATTCAGCAAATGTTGTGTTTCTGTCTTCCCTGGGGTGAAGGGAGTGTGGTAAGTGAGGGGAATCTTTGACTGAACATGAATCTGTATTAGGCTTCAGTTTTTCAAGACAGTGAAGGTAAATAGTACAAGTCAGAAAGTGAACTGAACTGTAAAAGTCGCCAATGACATTAAAGACACAGCTTGTGTGGATCGTCTTTCACTTGAGTCAAGCCCCCGGGGGCACTATATCATGGGGGTGCAGACTTGGTTGCGTTAAATGGCTTTAAACTACAGGATCGGATGATTAAGCGTTCTCAACACTGATAGAAAAACACCTGGTTCTCAATAGACTAGCATAACTGCAGCAGGATTCTCCTAGCTAGAATGCCTCTAGGTGCTTTTGGATTCAAACCTAAATGTATATATTTGGTTTGTTTCCTCTTGTATTTTCCTAGAGAGGGATGTTACCCCTTGAAATGCCAACATTGGCCAGTAGGTGTCATTGGGATACAGGGCACCACATGCACAAGTGTATCCAAGGTTGGGGGTTATTCCATGTTTCCAAAAGTTATTTCATGGTTCCTGTTGGTTTCGGAGGCTTCAACCTTAAAGAGCTGACATGACCCCTTGAACAGTTTGGACTGCTAGTTTGCATTCTATCTGTCTAGCTTTTCCGTCGAGCTGACACAATGTTACCAAAATTGACAAGTCTGGCTTCTAGGTCGATTGAGTGTGTTTCAAAAAATAACTCCATTTTCGTATAACTCCCAAAACATGTAAATGAGTTCTGTTAAACTTCTTAAAGACTGCAAATGGGATATCAACACAATGTCAAAAGAGTTGTCTTCGGACAATCCCTCCCACCACGGCTGTATAGAAACAAAGAGCTAAGCAAATATCACATTTCTGTGAAATGTATCTGGATAGTGTTGATTCATCGATGCCCAGTTGGCAGAGAAGAAGTGCAACCTGCACTCACTCGCTCCCATGTACAGAGCAATGGAAACATCCAGTCACCCAGCCCTTAGCATAGGACACTGGCCGAAGAGAGGTCTGTTACTCCCAAAGACAGGATGAGGCCTCAGGACACCTGGAAGCAGGAGAATGCAAAGCAGGGAATGGAAACCAGTGCAGGTTCGGACCCCTGGTGATGGAGCAACGAGGGTGAAACTCTGTTTAACTTGGACGCACACTCTCAAGCGGACAGGAGACATGGGTTTGAAGGTGATGTGCTGAGATTTACAAGAGTGCACAGCAGATGCTTGGCTGAGAGAACTCAAAGAAACCAGCGCAAAATATCCCCACAGTTAATTCTGAGACCAAGATCCCAGCTGCCAAATTTGAGGTAGCAGAGGCAATGGTCAGTGAGGCATAGAGCTACGGATGATGGCACACGCTGAGTCTCAGGGATCTGGAGTGCGTTGTGGGATGTGGTGGGTCGAATCAAGAGAGCAAACCGAACTGTGTACCAATAATAAATCAACCACACTGGTCGCGCGGTTGCGATTACCGATATGTCCCATGGCCACACCCAGTACATCTGCAGGACCAGGGACCAATTGGGAATTTTGCCAGTAGAGCACGTGTGGGGCTGAATCAGAGATATCGTGCATCTGGTCTGAGGGATCCAGGGGGCCTTGAATTTGAAATCAGAATGAAAAGCCTTAGGATATGCTACATTCATAACCTGGGCTGGGATTATGGTTTGGTTTGAGTCACAGGATGCGCAACAACTCTGTGGTTGCCTTCGTGCACCCGTGCCACAAGGATGAGAGGACAAGGAAGAGTGGTCCAAGTCCACAGCGCGAGAAGAGGAAGCATTCCCTTCAGCACTATCTCCCAAAAGTGGATGCTACATTTTGGATGGCACCGGCACGGTACGGCACCTAGGACAACAAGGAAGGTCTGCGGGATCATTCCAGCAGGCCCTGATATGTGACATCCATAGATATGCTTCCACAGGTGTTTCTGTAGACAGAGAAGCTCTGGAAAGAACTGATTTCATTGGGACATTCCCGTGGCAATAAAAAGCAGAAGAGCACTCTCAGTTTGCTGTTTTGGAAACACTCCAAAATGACATAGAGAAGAATGCAGAGCTGAGAACTTTTAGAAGCTTCATTTCCACAAGAATAAGTGTCCTGTGCACTTTCAGAAGTGTGAGATAAGTATAATCAAAATGAAGTTATGCTAATCGAAGTAGTATGGGTTGTTCATCACAACTAATGCAACACCAGCAATTGGAGATATACCAAACAACACACACAGGTACAGGTTATGGCATCAATGCCTAGGAGAAATTGTCCTCACAGAAATCCCATGGAATTGCGTAGAGACAAGAGTCTAAAATTTTCAATTAACAAAGCCCTAGAAGTCTACATTAGATACCTGATATTACCTGACCAGTAGAGATGAAGAAGAACAGTAAAAGAAACAGGAAGTACCATTTTCAGTTCCAAAGATATTGAAGGCGCAAAAGATAAGCTTTCAAACAACTAGTCTGCAAAACGCTATCCAGAACAAGTGTTGAAAATGAAGGTCAGGAAAACACTGAAGAACACCAGTGTCTCAGAATCACAAAAGGCAGAATACCAGAAAAGGGGAAGAGAAAGTCTCAACACGAGCCAAAAATATCAGGAAACTCAATGGTTGTGATAATATCAGGGCTAGAATTCAGTCCTTAGCAGACTAGATAATGCAGAGGGACGCGTGAATGACTGTGAAGACAGGGGAAGAGAAAAACCTCGGTCAGAAGCAGACATAGGAAAGCAAGTGCAAACAAATGAAAACATTGCAGTTGAACCCTGGGTTAAGACAGGGCATGAAAGAATAGAAATCATGAGTCCCAGATGGAAAAGCAAGAGATAAAGAAACAAAAAGTGTGTGAAATTTTATCTGTAGAAAAATCAGACTGAACCTCCTGAAAGCCAAGAAAGAATCATCTATGAGAATTCAGGAATTACACAGCATCCGAAGGAGGTGGAATCCCAATAGACCTACCAGCAGCTGTATGATTCAAATCAACAAAGTTCACGAATATCCGAGTGATTTAAAATGCACCTGGAGGAAACAACATAGTCACAAGGAAACCTCCAGAGGGGTTTCAGCTGATATCTCGGCAGCAATATTGCAGGACAGGGAGGAGTGCCAGGACACAGACCATATCCTGAATGGCCAAATGCTGCCACCTAGGGTAGCCTATGCCACATGAACACCATTTCAAATAACGGCAGAGCTAGAGAATTCTACAGACCGGCAAATCTTAAAAGAATTCAGCAGTTCAAAAGTTTTTCTAAAAGAAAGGTTGAGAAAACTCCCCTGAATAGAAAAGCAGCAAGATGGAATGGAAAGAAGAAACCATTATTGGAAATGCAAGAAGAGCATGTGTGGCAGAGAAGAAAGAAGAAGAACTTAAGGAGGACATCAAAACCCTAAAGATGGGAGAGGGAAGCAGGAAATCATAGGTGATTGGAAGCACTCTCTTAAGTGAATCAGCTTATTTGACTCTGTTTGAAGCGAAAGGAGAGATGCATGGCCTGACGTGTTTGCAAAACAAGCGAGAAGAAGACCAACAAAGAATCAAACCAACAAACAAGCACCAAAATGGTATGGTTGGCTGACATATACAAAGGGAACCATGATTATTCAAAAGAAAATACTCAAGGTGAGGTCAAGGGTCATTCAGAACGCATCGACCCAGTATCGTGGCTTGCATGTACTCAGCACACTTGTATTCGGAAATCAGAAGCGTGCATTCATATTCGTAAATTTTGATTCATAAGAGCATATCGTGACCTAACACTAATGCCGATTTGGAATCAAATGGATTCCTAGTCCGTGATGTAGACTTGTATGTCTTCCAACAGGATGAAGGAATGCCATATTCTAGGCTACGTAGAGAAGAAATGTAAGAAGCCTATAACAAAGGCAAGTAGCTCTGCCAAAGTGTACTAAGTGCAAAAGAGACCGACAGCAAAGTGCACATTGGGGTTGGTTTCATTTCTTGGAATTTCAGCCCCCATGAATCCAATGGATCCATGTCCTGAGAGTGTGGGTGTTTCAGCAGAAATCAGGCGACGCATATGTATTCCGGGTGTACGGATCTTATAGGAACATAAGTCTCCTTTAGTGGGTCCCTGTGTACTGTGAACTGTTAGAAAGTTTAAAGACGTGTGAAACCACCAACTGAAAAGGGACACACTTCCCTCCATTGGTACGGTGCATAGAGCTCTGAACAAAAGGAAAGAGGGAAGAAGAAAGGCCCATGGGACGCTAGTGGGTAGAATCACATTTACCTTAGGAACCTCTCGTCGGATGCAGCCCCTCCCCCAACACTGACAAGATGCAGCAGCCATTGGGGATGGCAGTTAGCGGTTGGATTCCAGGTGGAATGTTGGTGTGTACCGCGAGGCTTGTTGTGGCTGTTGGATCCTAGGTAACCGGGCAGAGTTCTGTGGGTGGATCAGTGTGATGGAGGGGCTGCCGCCCTCTGTGGAGCTTGGCTTAGGTGTTTGGTCCGGGAAGCTGTGTAAGTTCGAGATACTGCTGCTGCCCAAAGACCTGAGGTCACAGGTCAGTTTCCAGAACCTGAAAGGGCAGACAGTGGAAGATCTGCCTGTCATCAGCTTACTGGTCAGGCTCCGAGGTACTTTCAGACTTGCCCAGTCCTGGTGAAGTCGACTTTAGGGGAGACACGAAGAGAAGCTGGCCGATAAGCTGGCTGCACGGATTGAGGAGAGATGCGAACACATGGATGAGAGATGTTCTGCTACAATGGAGAATACTGGCGTGGAGACAGCTGTAGAGGATACCAGGCTCAAAAGACATTCATGAGACATATTGAAACTCACTGATACAGGCAGAAACATACGGAGTGCCAACGTGGACTTGAGGAAGTTCCTCAATTCTCTTCTCCAATAACGGGTCCAAGGTCCCTGACGTCTGAAGGAGAAGAAATGGCAGAGATGATCAAAACGCTCCTGTTCTTGGAAGAGGTCGTGAGAATCCACACGTCCCAAGGGGCATTCCCAAGCCATTCAGACCAAAATTCAACAAGCCCAGGTAAGCCTTTTCCCAGGTTTGGGCCTAGCTAGTGAGCACTTGCCCTTGCCTCCCCTCCACTCAGGCATCCATTTTGAAGGATCAGTACCTGAGCTGCAATGAAGCCATTACGAGAAGAGCAAGCCCCTCCTAGAATCAGAGTTCCTCCAGCTTCACTCTCTGTGAACAACAGTGAACACCTTAAAGGTCAAACAGTCTCGGCTGAAATAGATAAAATTGAATACTTAGCTCACACCTAGAAACGATGTCCTTCCGCTAGATTCAGCAAATGTTGTGTTTATGTCTTCCCTGGGGTGAAGGGAGTGTGGTAAGTGAGGGGAATCTTTGACTGAACATGAATCTGTATTAGGCTTCAGTTTTTCAAGACAGTGAAGGTAAATAGTACAAGTCAGAAAGTGAACTGAACTGTAAAAGTCGCCAATGACATTAAAGACACAGCTTATGTGGATCGTCTTTCACTTGAGTCAAGCCCCCGGGGGCACTATATCATGGGGGTGCAGACTTGGTTGCGTTAAATGGCTTTAAACTACAGGATCGGATGATTAAGCGTTCTCAACACTGATAGAAAAACACCTGGTTCTCAATAGACTAGCATAACTGCAGCAGGATTCTCCTAGCTAGAATGCCTCTAGGTGCTTTTGGATTCAAACCTAAATGTATATATTTGGTTTGTTTCCCCTTGTATTTTCCGAGAGAGGGATGTTACCCCTTGAAATGCCAACATTGGCCAGTAGGTGTCATTGGGATACAGGGCACCACATGCACAAGTGTATCCAAGGTTGGGGGTTATTCCATGTTTCCAAAAGTTATTTCATGGTTCCTGTTGGTTTCGGAGGCTTCAACCTTAAAGAGCTGACATGACCCCTTGAACAGTTTGGACTGCTAGTTTGCATTCTATCTGTCTAGCTTTTCCGTCGAGCTGACACAATGTTACCAAAATTGACAAGTCTGGCTTCTAGGTCGATTGAGTGTGTTTCAAAAAATAACTCCATTTTCGTATAACTCCCAAAACATGTAAATGAGTTCTGTTAAACTTCTTAAAGACTGCAAATGGGATATCAACACAATGTCAAAATAGTTGTCTTCGGACAATCCCTCCCACCACGGCTGTATAGAAACCAAGAGCTAAGCAAATATCACATTTCTGTGAAATGTATCTGGATAGTGTTGATTCATCGATGCCCAGTTGGCAGAGAAGAAGTGCAACCTGCACTCACTCGCTCCCATGTACAGAGCAATGGAAACATCCAGTCACCCAGCCCTTAGCATAGGACACTGGCCGAAGAGAGGTCTGTTACTCCCAAAGACAGGATGAGGCCTCAGGACACCTGGAAGCAGGAGAATGCAAAGCAGGGAATGGAAACCAGTGCAGGTTCGGACCCCTGGTGATGGAGCAACGAGGGTGAAACTCTGTTTAACTTGGACGCACACTCTCAAGCGGACAGGAGACATGGGTTTGAAGGTGATGTGCTGAGATTTACAAGAGTGCACAGCAGATGCTTGGCTGAGAGAACTCAAAGAAACCAGCGCAAAATATCCCCACAGTTAATTCTGAGACCAAGATCCCAGCTGCCAAATTTGAGGTAGCAGAGGCAACGGTCAGTGAGGCATAGAGCTACGGATGATGGCACACGCTGAGTCTCAGGGATCTGGAGTGCGTTGTGGGATGTGGTGGGTCGAATCAAGAGAGCAAACCGAACTGTGTACCGATAATAAATCAACCACACTGGTCGCGCGGTTGCGATTACCGATATGTCCCATGGCCACACCCAGTACATCTGCAGGACCAGGGACCAATTGGGAATTTTGCCAATAGAGCACGTGTGGGGCTGAATCAGAGATATTGTGCATCTGGTCTGAGGGATCCAGGGGGCCTTGAATTTGAAATCAGAATGAAAAGCCTTAGGATATGCTACATTCATAACCTGGGCTGGGATTATGGTTTGGTTTGAGTCACAGGATGCGCAACAACTCTGTGGTTGCCTTCGTGCACCCGTGCCACAAGGATGAGAGGACAAGGAAGAGTGGTCCAAGTCCACAGCGCGAGAAGAGGAAGCATTCCCTTCAGCACTATCTCCCAAAAGCGGATGCTACATTTTGGATGGCACTGGCACGGTATGGCACCTAGGACAACAAGGAAGGTCTGCGGGATCATTCCAGCAGGCCCTGATATGTGACATCCATAGATATGCTTCCACTGGAGTTTCTGTAGACAGAGAAGCTCTGGAAAGAACTGATTTCATTGGGACATTCCCGTGGCAATAAAAAGCAGAAGAGCACTCTCAGTTTGCTGTTTTGGAAACACTCCAAAATGACATAGAGAAGAATGCAGAGCTGAGAACTTTTAGAAGCTTCATTTCCACAAGAGGAAGTGTCCTGTGCACTTTCAGAAGTGTGAGATAAGTATAATCAAAATGAAGTTATGCTAATCGAAGTAGTATGGGTTGTTCATCACAACTAATGCAACACCAGCAATTGGAGATATACCAAACAACACACACAGGTACAGGTTATGGCATCAATGCCTAGGAGAAATTGTCCTCACAGAAATCCCATGGAATTGCGTAGAGACAAGAGTCTAAATTTTTCAATTAACAAAGCCCTAGAAGTCTACATGAGATACCTGATATTACCTGACCAGTAGAGATGAAGAAGAACAGTAAAAGAAACAGGAAGTACCATTTTCAGTTCCAAAGATATTGAAGGCGCAAAGATAAGCTTTCAAACAACTAGTCTGCAAAACGCTATCCAGAACAAGTGTTGAAAATGAAGGTCAGGAAAACACTGAAGAACACCAGTGACTCAGAATCACAAAAGGCAGAATACCAGAAAAGGGGAAGAGAAAGTCTCAACACGAGCCAAAAATATCAGGAAACTCAATGGTTGTGATAATATCAGGGCTAAAATTCTGTCCTTAGCAGACTAGATAATGCAGAGGGACGCGTGAATGACTGTGAAGACAGGGGAAGAGAAAAACCTCGGTCAGAAGCAGACATAGGAAAGCAAGTGCAAACAAATGAAAACATTGCCGTTGAACCCTGGGTTAAGACAGGGCATGAAAGAATAGAAATCATGAGTCCCAGATGGAAAAGCAAGAGATAAAGAAACAAAAAATGTCTGAAAATTTATCTGTAGAAAAATCAGACTGAAACTTGCTGAAAGCCAAGAAAGAATCATCTATGCGAATTCAGGAATTCCACAGCATCCGAAGGAGGTGGAATCCCAATAGACCTACCAGCAGCTGTATGATTCAAATCAATAAAGTTCACGAATATCCGAGTGATTTAAAATGCACCTGGAGGAAACAACATAGTCACAAGGAAACCTCCAGGGGGTTTTCAGCTGATATGTCGGCAGCAATATTGCAGGACAGGGAGGAGTGCCAGGACACAGACCATATCCTGAATGGCCAAATGCTGCCACCTAGGGTAGCCTATGCCACATGAACACCATTTCAAATAACGGCAGAGCTAGAGAATTCTACAGACCGGCAAATCTTAAAAGAATTCAGCAGTTCAAAAGTTTTTCTAAAAGAAAGGTTGAGAAAACTCCCCTGAATAGAAAAGCAGCAAGATGGAATGGAAAGAAGAAACCATTATTGGAAATGCAAGAAGTGCATGTGTGGCAGAGAAGAAAGAAGAAGAACTTAAGGAGGACATCAAAACCCTAAAGATGGGAGAGGGAAGCAGGAAATCATAGGTGATTGGAAGCACTCTCTTAAGTGAATCAGCTTATTTGACTCTGTTTGAAGCGAAAGGAGAGATGCATGGCCTGACGTGTTTGCAAAACAAGCGAGAAGAAGACCAACAAAGAATCAAACCAACAAACAAGCACCAAAATGGTATGGTTGGCTGACATATACAAAGGGAACCATGATTATTCAAAAGAAAATACTCAAGGTGAGGTCAAGGGTCATTCAGAACGCATCGACCCAGTATCGTGGCTTGCATGTACTCAGCACACTTGTATTCGGAAATCAGAAGCGTGCATTCATATTCGTAAATTTTGATTCATAAGAGCATATCGTGACCTAACACTAATGCCGATTTGGAATCAAATGGATTCCTAGTCCGTGATGTAGACTTGTATGTCTTCCAACAGGATGAAGGAATGCCATATTCTAGGCTACGTAGAGAAGAAATGTAAGAAGCCTATAACAAAGGCAAGTAGCTCTGCCAAAGTGTACTAAGTGCAAAAGAGACCGACAGCAAAGTGCACATTGGGGTTGGTTTCATTTCTTGGAATTTCAGCCCCCATGAATCCAATGGATCCATGTCCTGAGAGTGTGGGTGTTTCAGCAGAAATCAGGCGACGCATATGTATTCCGGGTGTACGGATATTATAGGAACAGAAGTCTCCTTTAGTGGGTCCCTGTGTACTGTGAACTGTTAGAAAGTTTAAAGACGTGTGAAACCATCAACTGAAAAGGGACACACTTCCCTCCATTGGTACGGTGCATAGAGCTCTGAACAAAAGGAAAGAGGGAAGAAGAAAGGCCCATGGGACGCTAGTGGGTAGAATCACATTTACCTTAGGAACCTCTCGTCGGATGCAGCCCCTCCCCCAACACTGACAAGATGCAGCAGCCATTGGGGATGGCAGTTAGCGGTTGGATTCCAGGTGGAATGTTGGTGTTTACCGCGAGGCTTGTTGTGGCTGTTGGATCCTAGGTAACCGGGCAGAGTTCTGTGGGTGGATCAGTGTGATGGAGGGGCTGCCGCCCTCTGTGGAGCTTGGCTTAGGTGTTTGGTCCGGGAAGCTGTGTAAGTTCGAGATACTGCTGCTGCCCAAAGACCTGAGGTCACAGGTCAGTTTCCAGAACCTGAAAGGGCAGACAGTGGAAGATCTGCCTGTCATCAGCTTACTGGTCAGGCTCCGAGGTACTTTCAGACTTGCCCAGTCCTGGTGAAGTCGACTTTAGGGGAGACACGAAGAGAAGCTGGCCGATAAGCTGGCTGCACGGATTGAGGAGAGATGCGAACACATGGATGAGAGATGTTCTGCTACAATGGAGAATACTGGCGTGGAGACAGCTGTAGAGGATACCAGGCTCAAAAGACATTCATGAGACATATTGAAACTCACTGATACAGGCAGAAACATACGGAGTGCCAACGTGGACTTGAGGAAGTTCCTCAATTCTCTTCTCCAATAACGGGTCCAAGGTCCCTGACGTCTGAAGGAGAAGAAATGGCAGAGATGATCAAAACGCTCCTGTTCTTGGAAGAGGTCGTGAGAATCCACACGTCCCAAGGGGCATTCCCAAGCCATTCAGACCAAAATTCAACAAGCCCAGGTAAGCCTTTTCCCAGGTTTGGGCCTAGCTAGTGAGCACTTGCCCTTGCCTCCCCTCCACTCAGGCATCCATTTTGAAGGATCAGTACCTGAGCTGCAATGAAGCCATTACGAGAAGAGCAAGCCCCTCCTAGAATCAGAGTTCCTCCAGCTTCACTCTCTGTGAACAACAGTGAACACCTTAAAGGTCAAACAGTCTCGGCTGAAATAGATAAAATTGAATACTTAGCTCACACCTAGAAACGATGTCCTTCCGCTAGATTCAGCAAATGTTGTGTTTCTGTCTTCCCTGGGGTGAAGGGAGTGTGGTAAGTGAGGGGAATCTTTGACTGAACATGAATCTGTATTAGGCTTCAGTTTTTCAAGACAGTGAAGGTAAATAGTACAAGTCAGAAAGTGAACTGAACTGTAAAAGTCGCCAATGACATTAAAGACACAGCTTATGTGGATCGTCTTTCACTTGAGTCAAGCCCCCGGGGGCACTATATCATGGGGGTGCAGACTTGGTTGCGTTAAATGGCTTTAAACTACAGGATCGGATGATTAAGCGTTCTCAACACTGATAGAAAAACACCTGGTTCTCAATAGACTAGCATAACTGCAGCAGGATTCTCCTAGCTAGAATGCCTCTAGGTGCTTTTGGATTCAAACCTAAATGTATATATTTGGTTTGTTTCCCCTTGTATTTTCCGAGAGAGGGATGTTACCCCTTGAAATGCCAACATTGGCCAGTAGGTGTCATTGGGATACAGGGCACCACATGCACAAGTGTATCCAAGGTTGGGGGTTATTCCATGTTTCCAAAAGTTATTTCATGGTTCCTGTTGGTTTCGGAGGCTTCAACCTTAAAGAGCTGACATGACCCCTTGAACAGTTTGGACTGCTAGTTTGCATTCTATCTGTCTAGCTTTTCCGTCGAGCTGACACAATGTTACCAAAATTGACAAGTCTGGCTTCTAGGTCGATTGAGTGTGTTTCAAAAAATAACTCCATTTTCGTATAACTCCCAAAACATGTAAATGAGTTCTGTTAAACTTCTTAAAGACTGCAAATGGGATATCAACACAATGTCAAAATAGTTGTCTTCGGACAATCCCTCCCACCACGGCTGTATAGAAACCAAGAGCTAAGCAAATATCACATTTCTGTGAAATGTATCTGGATAGTGTTGATTCATCGATGCCCAGTTGGCAGAGAAGAAGTGCAACCTGCACTCACTCGCTCCCATGTACAGAGCAATGGAAACATCCAGTCACCCAGCCCTTAGCATAGGACACTGGCCGAAGAGAGGTCTGTTACTCCCAAAGACAGGATGAGGCCTCAGGACACCTGGAAGCAGGAGAATGCAAAGCAGGGAATGGAAACCAGTGCAGGTTCGGACCCCTGGTGATGGAGCAACGAGGGTGAAACTCTGTTTAACTTGGACGCACACTCTCAAGCGGACAGGAGACATGGGTTTGAAGGTGATGTGCTGAGATTTACAAGAGTGCACAGCAGATGCTTGGCTGAGAGAACTCAAAGAAACCAGCGCAAAATATCCCCACAGTTAATTCTGAGACCAAGATCCCAGCTGCCAAATTTGAGGTAGCAGAGGCAACGGTCAGTGAGGCATAGAGCTACGGATGATGGCACACGCTGAGTCTCAGGGATCTGGAGTGCGTTGTGGGATGTGGTGGGTCGAATCAAGAGAGCAAACCGAACTGTGTACCGATAATAAATCAACCACACTGGTCGCGCGGTTGCGATTACCGATATGTCCCATGGCCACACCCAGTACATCTGCAGGACCAGGGACCAATTGGGAATTTTGCCAATAGAGCACGTGTGGGGCTGAATCAGAGATATTGTGCATCTGGTCTGAGGGATCCAGGGGGCCTTGAATTTGAAATCAGAATGAAAAGCCTTAGGATATGCTACATTCATAACCTGGGCTGGGATTATGGTTTGGTTTGAGTCACAGGTTGCACAACAACTCTGTGGTTGCCTTCGTGCACCCGTGCCACAAGGATGAGAGGACAAGGGAGAGTGGTCCAAGTCCACAGCGTGAGAAGAGGAAGCATTCCCTTCAGCACTATCTCCCAAAAGCGGATGCTACATTTTGGATGGCACCGGCACGGTACGGCACCTAGGACAACAAGGAAGGTCTGCGGGATCATTCCAGCAGGCCCTGATATGTGACATCCATAGATATGCTTCCACTGGTGTTTCTGTACACAGAGAAGCTCTGGAAAGAACTGATTTCATTGGGACATTCCCGTGGCAATAAAAAGCAGAAGAGCACTCTCAGTTTGCTGTTTTGGAAACACCCCAAATGACATAGAGAAGAATGCAGAGCTGAGAACTTTTAGAAGCTTCATTTCGACAAGAGGAAGTGTCCTGTGCACTTTCAGAAGTGTGAGATAAGTATAATCAAAATGAAGTTATGCTAATCGAAGTTGTATGGGTTGTTCATCACAACTAATGCAACACCAGCAATTGGAGATATGCCAAACAACACACACAGGTACAGGTTATGGCATCAATGCCAAGGAGAAATTGTCCTCACAGAAATCCCATGGAATTGCGTAGAGACAAGAGTCTAAATTTTTCAATTAACAATGCCCTAGAAGTCTACATGAGATACCTGATATTACCTGACCAGTAGAGATGAAGAAGAACAGTAAAAGAAACAGGAAGTACCATTTTCAGTTCCAAAGATATTGAAGGCGCAAAAGATAAGCTTTCAAACAACTAGTCTGCAAAACGCTATCCAGAACAAGTGTTGAAAATGAAGGTCAGGAAAACACTGAAGAACACCAGTGTCTCAGAATCACAAAAGGCAGAATACCAGAAAAGGGGAAGAGAAAGTCTCAACACGAGCCAAAAATATCAGGAAACTCAATGGTTGTGATAATATCAGGGCTAAAATTCAGTCCTTAGCAGACTAGATAATGCAGAGGGACGCGTGAATGACTGTGAAGGCAGGGGAAGAGAAAAACCTCGGTCAGAAGCAGACATAGGAAAGCAAGTGCAAACAAATGAAACCATTGCAGTTGAACCCTGGGTTAAGACAGGGCATGAAAGAATAGAAATCATGAGTCCCAGATGGAAAAGCAAGAGATAAAGAAACAAAAAAAGTCTGAAAATTTATCTGTAGAAAAATCAGACTGAAACTTGCTGAAAGCCAAGAAAGAATCATCTGTGCGAATTCAGGAATTACACAGCATCCGAAGGAGGTGCAATCCCAATAGACCTACCAGCAGCTGTATGATTCAAATCAACAAAGTTCACGAATATCCGAGTGATTTAAAATGCACCTGGAGGAAACAACATAGTCACAAGGAAACCTCCAGAGGGGTTTCAGCTGATATCTCGGCAGCAATATTGCAGGACAGGGAGGAGTGCCAGGACACAGACCATATCCTGAATGGCCAAATGCTGCCACCTAGGGTAGCCTATGCCACATGAACACCATTTCAAATAACGGCAGAGCTAGAGAATTCTACAGACCGGCAAATCTTAAAAGAATTCAGCAGTTCAAAAGTTTTTCTAAAAGAAAGGTTGAGAAAACTCCCCTGAATAGAAAAGCAGCAAGATGGAATGGAAAGAAGAAACCATTATTGGAAATGCAAGAAGAGCATGTGTGGCAGAGAAGAAAGAAGAAGAACTTAAGGAGGACATCAAAACCCTAAAGATGGGAGAGGGAAGCAGGAAATCATAGGTGATTGGAAGCACTCTCTTAAGTGAATCAGCTTATTTGACTCTGTTTGAAGCGAAAGGAGAGATGCATGGCCTGACGTGTTTGCAAAACAAGCGAGAAGAAGACCAACAAAGAATCAAACCAACAAACAAGCACCAAAATGGTATGGTTGGCTGACATATACAAAGGGAACCATGATTATTCAAAAGAAAATACTCAAGGTGAGGTCAAGGGTCATTCAGAACGCATCGACCCAGTATCGTGGCTTGCATGTACTCAGCACACTTGTATTCGGAAATCAGAAGCGTGCATTCATATTCGTAAATTTTGATTCATAAGAGCATATCGTGACCTAACACTAATGCCGATTTGGAATCAAATGGATTCCTAGTCCGTGATGTAGACTTGTATGTCTTCCAACAGGATGAAGGAATGCCATATTCTAGGCTACGTAGAGAAGAAATGTAAGAAGCCTATAACAAAGGCAAGTAGCTCTGCCAAAGTGTACCAAGTGCAAAAGAGACCGACAGCAAAGTGCACATTGGGGTTGGTTTCATTTCTTGGAATTTCAGCCCCCATGAATCCAATGGATCCATGTCCTGAGAGTGTGGGTGTTTCAGCAGAAATCAGGCGACGCATATGTATTCCGGGTGTACGGATCTTATAGGAACATAAGTCTCCTTTAGTGGGTCCCTGTGTACTGTGAACTGTTAGAAAGTTTAAAGACGTGTGAAAACATCAACTGAAAAGGGACACACTTCCCTCCATTGGTACGGTGCATAGAGCTCTGAACAAAAGGAAAGAGGTAAGAAGAAAGGCCCATGGGACGCTAGTGGGTAGAATCACATTTACCTTAGGAACCTCTCGTCGGATGCAGCCCCTCCCCCAACACTGACAAGATGCAGCAGCCATTGGGGATGGCAGTTAGCGGTTGGATTCCAGGTGGAATGTTGGTGTTTACCGCGAGGCTTGTTGTGGCTGTTGGATCCTAGGTAACCGGGCAGAGTTCTGTGGGTGGATCAGTGTGATGGAGGGGCTGCCGCCCTCTGTGGAGCTTGGCTTAGGTGTTTGGTCCGGGAAGCTGTGTAAGTTCGAGATACTGCTGCTGCCCAAAGACCTGAGGTCACAGGTCAGTTTCCAGAACCTGAAAGGGCA
This sequence comes from Vicugna pacos, assembly GCF_048564905.1. NCBI lineage: Eukaryota > Metazoa > Chordata > Mammalia > Artiodactyla > Camelidae > Vicugna > Vicugna pacos. The sequence continues at coordinate 1,892,922 of NW_027328739.1, forward strand.
GACAGTGGAAGATCTGCCTGTCATCAGCTTACTGGTCAGGCTCCGAGGTACTTTCAGACTTGCCCAGTCCTGGTGAAGTCGACTTTAGGGGAGACACGAAGAGAAGCTGGCCGATAAGCTGGCTGCGTGGATTGAGGAGAGATGCGAACACATGGATGAGAGATGTTCTGCTACAATGGAGAATACTGGCGTGGAGACAGCTGTAGAGGATACCAGGCTCAAAAGACATTCATGAGACATATTGAAACTCACTGATACAGGCAGAAACATACGGAGTGCCAACGTGGACTTGAGGAAGTTCCTCAATTCTCTTCTCCAATAACGGGTCCAAGGTCCCTGACGTCTGAAGGAGAAGAAATGGCAGAGATGATCAAAACGCTCCTGTTCTTGGAAGAGGTCGTGAGAATCCACACGTCCCAAGGGGCATTCCCAAGCCATTCAGACCAAAATTCAACAAGCCCAGGTAAGCCTTTTCCCAGGTTTGGGCCTAGCTAGTGAGCACTTGCCCTTGCCTCCCCTCCACTCAGGCATCCATTTTGAAGGATCAGTACCTGAGCTGCAATGAAGCCATTACGAGAAGAGCAAGCCCCTCCTAGAATCAGAGTTCCTCCAGCTTCACTCTCTGTGAACAACAGTGAACACCTTAAAGGTCAAATAGTCTCGGCTGAAATAGATAAAATTGAATACTTAGCTCACACCTAGAAACGATGTCCTTCCGCTAGATTCAGCAAATGTTGTGTTTCTGTCTTCCCTGGGGTGAAGGGAGTGTGGTAAGTGAGGGGAATCTTTGACTGAACATGAATCTGTATTAGGCTTCAGTTTTTCAAGACAGTGAAGGTAAATAGTACAAGTCAGAAAGTGAACTGAACTGTAAAAGTCGCCAATGACATTAAAGACACAGCTTATGTGGATCGTCTTTCACTTGAGTCAAGCCCCCGGGGGCACTATATCATGGGGGTGCAGACTTGGTTGCGTTAAATGGCTTTAAACTACAGGATCGGATGATTAAGCGTTCTCAACACTGATAGAAAAACACCTGGTTCTCAATAGACTAGCATAACTGCAGCAGGATTCTCCTAGCTAGAATGCCTCTAGGTGCTTTTGGATTCAAACCTAAATGTATATATTTGGTTTGTTTCCTCTTGTATTTTCCGAGAGAGGGATGTTACCCCTTGAAATGCCAACATTGGCCAGTAGGTGTCATTGGGATACAGGGCACCACATGCACAAGTGTATCCAAGGTTGGGGGTTATTCCATGTTTCCAAAAGTTATTTCATGGTTCCTGTTGGTTTCGGAGGCTTCAACCTTAAAGAGCTGACATGACCCCTTGAACAGTTTGGACTGCTAGTTTGCATTCTATCTGTCTAGCTTTTCCGTCGAGCTGACACAATGTTACCAAAATTGACAAGTCTGGCTTCTAGGTCGATTGAGTGTGTTTCAAAAAATAACTCCATTTTCGTATAACTCCCAAAACATGTAAATGAGTTCTGTTAAACTTCTTAAAGACTGCAAATGGGATATCAACACAATGTCAAAATAGTTGTCTTCGGACAATCCCTCCCACCACGGCTGTATAGAAACCAAGAGCTAAGCAAATATCACATTTCTGTGAAATGTATCTGGATAGTGTTGATTCATCGATGCCCAGTTGGCAGAGAAGAAGTGCAACCTGCACTCACTCGCTCCCATGTACAGAGCAATGGAAACATCCACTCACCCAGCCCTTAGCATAGGACACTGGCCGAAGAGAGGTCTGTTACTCCCAAAGACAGGATGAGGCCTCAGGACACATGGAAGCAGGAGAATGCAAAGCAGGGAATGGAAACCAGTGCAGGTTCGGACCCCTGGTGATGGAGCAACAAGGGTGAAACTCTGTTTAACTTGGACGCACACTCTCAAGCGGACAGGAGACATGGGTTTGAAGGTGATGTGCTGAGATTTACAAGAGTGCACAGCAGATGCTTGGCTGAGAGAACTCAAAGAAACCAGAGCAAAATATCCCCACAGTTAATTCTGAGACCAAGATCCCAGCTGCCAAGTTTGAGGTAGCAGAGGCAACGGTCAGTGAGGCATAGAGCTACGGATGATGGCACACGCTGAGTCTCAGGGATCTGGCGTGCGTTGTGGGATGTGGTGGGTCGAATCAAGAGAGCAAACCGAACTGTGTACCAATAATAAATCAACCACACTGGTCGCGCGGTTGCGATTACCGATATGTCCCATGGCCACACCCAGTACATCTGCAGGACCAGGGACCAATTGGGAATTTTGCCAATAGAGCACGTGTGGGGCTGAATCAGAGATATCGTTCATCTGGTCTGAGGGATCCAGGGGGCCTTGAATTTGAAATCAGAATGAAAAGCCTTAGGATATGCTACATTCATAACCTGGGCTGGGATTATGGTTTGGTTTGAGTCACAGGATGCGCAACAACTCTGTGGTTGCCTTCGTGCACCCGTGCCACAAGGATGAGAGGACAAGGAAGAGTGGTCCAAGTCCACAGCGTGAGAAGAGGAAGCATTCCCTTCAGCACTATCTCCCAAAAGCGGATGCTACATTTTGGATGGCACCGGCACGGTACGGCACCTAGGACAACAAGGAAGGTCTGCGGGATCATTCCAGCAGGCCCTGATATGTGACATCCATAGATATGCTTCCACTGTTGCTTCTGTACACAGAGAAGCTCTGGAAAGAACTGATTTCATTGGGACATTCCCGTGGCAATAAAAAGCAAAAGAGCACTCTCAGTTTGCTGTTTTGGAAACACTCCAAAATGACATAGAGAAGAATGCAGAGCTGAGAACTTTTAGAAGCTTCATTTCCACAAGAGGAAGTGTCCTGTGCACTTTCAGAAGTGTGAGATAAGTATAATCAAAATGAAGTTATGCTAATCGAAGTAGAATGGGTTGTTCATCACAACTAATGCAACACCAGCAATTGGAGATATACCAAACAACACACACAGGTACAGGTTATGGCATCAATGCCTAGGAGAAATTGTCCTCACAGAAATCCCATGGAATTGCGTAGAGACAAGAGTCTAAATTTTTCAATTAACAAAGCCCTAGAAGTCTACATTAGATACCTGATATTACCTGACCAGTAGAGATGAAGAAGAACAGTAAAAGAAACAGGAAGTACCATTTTCAGTTCCAAAGATATTGAAGGCGCAAAAGATAAGCTTTCAAACAACTAGTCTGCAAAACGTTATCCAGAACAAGTGTTGAAAATGAAGGTCAGGAAAACACTGAAGAACACCAGTGTCTCAGAATCACAAAAGGCAGAATACCAGAAAAGGGGAAGAGAAAGCCTCAACACGAGCCAAAAATATCAGGAAACTCAATGGTTGTGATAATATCAGGGCTAAAATTCAGTCCTTAGCAGACTAGATAATGCAGAGGGACGCGTGAATGTCTGTGAAGACAGGGGAAGAGAAAAACCTCGGTCAGAAGCAGACATAGGAAAGCAAGTGCAAACAAATGAAAACATTGCCGTTGAACCCTGGGTTAAGACAGGGCATGAAAGAATAGAAATCATGAGTCCCAGATGGAAAAGCAAGAGATAAAGAAACAAAAAATGTCTGAAAATTTATCTGTAGAAAAATCAGACTGAACCTCCTGAAAGCCAAGAAAGAATCATCTATGCGAATTCAGGAATTACACAGCATCCGAAGGAGGTGGAATCCCAATAGACCTACCAGCAGCTGTATGATTCAAATCAACAAAGTTCACGAATATCCGAGTGATTTAAAATGCACCTGGAGGAAACAACATAGTCACAAGGAAACCTCCAGAGGGGTTTCAGCTGATATCTCGGCAGCAATATTGCAGGACAGGGAGGAGTGCCAGGACACAGACCATATCCTGAATGGCCAAATGCTGCCACCTAGGGTAGCCTATGCCACATGAACACCATTTCAAATAACGGCAGAGCTAGAGAATTCTACAGACCGGCAAATCTTAAAAGAATTCAGCAGTTCAAAAGTTTTTCTAAAAGAAAGGTTGAGAAAACTCCCCTGAATAGAAAAGCAGCAAGATGGAATGGAAAGAAGAAACCATTATTGGAAATGCAAGAAGAGCATGTGTGGCAGAGAAGAAAGAAGAAGAACTTAAGGAGGACATCAAAACCCTAAAGATGGGAGAGGGAAGCAGGAAATCATAGGTGATTGGAAGCACTCTCTTAAGTGAATCAGCTTATTTGACTCTGTTTGAAGCGAAAGGAGAGATGCATGGCCTGACGTGTTTGCAAAACAAGCGAGAAGAAGACCAACAAAGAATCAAACCAACAAACAAGCACCAAAATGGTATGGTTGGCTGACATATACAAAGGGAACCATGATTATTCAAAAGAAAATACTCAAGGTGAGGTCAAGGGTCATTCAGAACGCATCGACCCAGTATCGTGGCTTGCATGTACTCAGCACACTTGTATTCGGAAATCAGAAGCGTGCATTCATATTCGTAAATTTTGATTCATAAGAGCATATCGTGACCTAACACTAATGCCGATTTGGAATCAAATGGTTTCCTAGTCCGTGATGTAGACTTGTATGTCTTCCAACAGGATGAAGGAATGCCATATTCTAGGCTACGTAGAGAAGAAATGTAAGAAGCCTATAACAAAGACAAGTAGCTCTGCCAAAGTGTACTAAGTGCAAAAGAGACCGACAGCAAAGTGCACATTGGGGTTGGTTTCATTTCTTGGAATTTCAGCCCCCATGAATCCAATGGATCCATGTCCTGAGAGTGTGGGTGTTTCAGCAGAAATCAGGCGACGCATATGTATTCCGGGTGTACGGATCTTATAGGAACATAAGTCTCCTTTAGTGGGTCCCTGTGTACTGTGAACTGTTAGAAAGTTTAAAGACGTGTGAAACCATCAACTGAAAAGGGACACACTTCCCTCCATTGGTACGGTGCATAGAGCTCTGAACAAAAGGAAAGAGGGAAGAAGAAAGGCCCATGGGACGCTAGTGGGTAGAATCACATTTACCTTAGGAACCTCTCGTCGGATGCAGCCCCTCCCCCAACACTGACAAGATGCAGCAGCCATTGGGGATGGCAGTTAGCGGTTGGATTCCAGGTGGAATGTTGGTGTTTACCGCGAGGCTTGTTGTGGCTGTTGGATCCTAGGTAACCGGGCAGAGTTCTGTGGGTGGATCAGTGTGATGGAGGGGCTCCGCCCTCTGTGGAGCTTGGCTTAGGTGTTTGGTCCGGGAAGCTGTGTAAGTTCGAGATACTGCTGCTGCCCAAAGACCTGAGGTCACAGGTCAGTTTCCAGAACCTGAAAGGGCAGACAGTGGAAGATCTGCCTGTCATCAGCTTACTGGTCAGGCTCCGTGGTACTTTCAGACTTGCCCAGTCCTGGTGAAGTCGACTTTAGGGGAGACACGAAGAGAAGCTGGCCGATAAGCTGGCTGCACGGATTGAGGAGAGATGCGAACACATGGATGAGAGATGTTCTGCTACAATGGAGAATACTGGCGTGGAGACAGCTGTAGAGGATACCAGGCTCAAAAGACATTCATGAGACATATTGAAACTCACTGATACAGGCAGAAACATACGGAGTGCCAATGTGGACTTGAGGAAGTTCCTCAATTCTCTTCTCCAATAACGGGTCCAAGGTCCCTGACGTCTGAAGGAGAAGAAATGGCAGAGATGATCAAAACGCTCCTGTTCTTGGAAGAGGTCGTGAGAATCCACACGTCCCAAGGGGCATTCCCAAGCCATTCAGACCAAAATTCAACAAGCCCAGGTAAGCCTTTTCCCAGGTTTGGGCCTAGCTAGTGAGCACTTGCCCTTGCCTCCCCTCCACTCAGGCATCCATTTTGAAGGATCAGTACCTGAGCTGCAATGAAGCCATTACGAGAAGAGCAAGCCCCTCCTAGAATCAGAGTTCCTCCAGCTTCACTCTCTGTGAACAACAGTGAACACCTTAAAGGTCAAATAGTCTCGGCTGAAATAGATAAAATTGAATACTTAGCTCACACCTAGAAACGATGTCCTTCCGCTAGATTCAGCAAATGTTGTGTTTCTGTCTTCCCTGGGGTGAAGGGAGTGTGGTAAGTGAGGGGAATCTTTGACTGAACATGAATCTGTATTAGGCTTCAGTTTTTCAAGACAGTGAAGGTAAATAGTACAAGTCAGAAAGTGAACTGAACTGTAAAAGTCGCCAATGACATTAAAGACACAGCTTATGTGGATCGTCTTTCACTTGAGTCAAGCCCCCGGGGGCACTATATCATGGGGGTGCAGACTTGGTTGCGTTAAATGGCTTTAAACTACAGGATCGGATGATTAAGCGTTCTCAACACTGATAGAAAAACACCTGGTTCTCAATAGACTAGCATAACTGCAGCAGGATTCTCCTAGCTAGAATGCCTCTAGGTGCTTTTGGATTCAAACCTAAATGTATATATTTGGTTTGTTTCCTCTTGTATTTTCCGAGAGAGGGATGTTACCCCTTGAAATGCCAACATTGGCCAGTAGGTGTCATTGGGATACAGGGCACCACATGCACAAGTGTATCCAAGGTTGGGGGTTATTCCATGTTTCCAAAAGTTATTTCATGGTTCCTGTTGGTTTCGGAGGCTTCAACCTTAAAGAGCTGACATGACCCCTTGAACAGTTTGGACTGCTAGTTTGCATTCTATCTGTCTAGCTTTTCCGTCGAGCTGACACAATGTTACCAAAATTGACAAGTCTGGCTTCTAGGTCGATTGAGTGTGTTTCAAAAAATAACTCCATTTCCATATAACTCCCAAAACATGTAAATGAGTTCTGTTAAACTTCTTAAAGACTGCAAATGGGATATCAACACAATGTCAAAATAGTTGTCTTCGGACAATCCCTCCCACCACGGCTGTATAGAAACCAAGAGCTAAGCAAATATCACATTTCTGTGAAATGTATCTGGATAGTGTTGATTCATCGATGCCCAGTTGGCAGAGAAGAAGTGCAACCTGCACTCACTCGCTCCCATGTACAGAGCAATGGAAACATCCACTCACCCAGCCCTTAGCATAGGACACTGGCCGAAGAGAGGTCTGTTACTCCCAAAGACAGGATGAGGCCTCAGGACACCTGGAAGCAGGAGAATGCAAAGCAGGGAATGGAAACCAGTGCAGGTTCGGACCCCTGGTGATGGAGCAACAAGGGTGAAACTCTGTTTAACTTGGACGCACACTCTCAAGCGGACAGGAGACATGGGTTTGAAGGTGATGTGCTGAGATTTACAAGAGTGCACAGCAGATGCTTGGCTGAGAGAACTCAAAGAAACCAGCGCAAAATATCCCCACAGTTAATTCTGAGACCAGGATCCCAGCTGCCAAGTTTGAGGTAGCAGAGGCAACGGTCAGTGAGGCATAGAGCTACGGATGATGGCACACGCTGAGTCTCAGGGATCTGGCGTGCGTTGTGGGATGTGGTGGGTCGAATCAAGAGAGCAAACCGAACTGTGTACCAATAATAAATCAACCACACTGGTCGCGCGGTTGCGATTACCGATATGTCCCATGGCCACACCCAGTACATCTGCAGGACCAGGGACCAATTGGGAATTTTGCCAATAGAGCACGTGTGGGGCTGAATCAGAGATATCGTGCATCTGGTCTGAGGGATCCAGGGGGCCTTGAATTTGAAATCAGAATGAAAAGCCTTAGGATATGCTACATTCATAACCTGGGCTGGGATTATGGTTTGGTTTGAGTCACAGGATGCGCAACAACTCTGTGGTTGCCTTCGTGCACCCGTGCCACAAGGATGAGAGGACAAGGGAGAGTGGTCCAAGTCCACAGCGTGAGAAGTGGAAGCATTCCCTTCAGCACTATCTCCCAAAAGCGGATGCTACATTTTGGATGGCACCGGCACGGTACGGCACCTAGGACAACAAGGAAGGTCTGCGGGATCATTCCAGCAGGCCCTGATATGTGACATCCATAGATATGCTTCCACTGGTGCTTCTGTAAACAGAGAAGCTCTGGAAAGAACTGATTTCATTGGGACATTCCCGTGGCAATAAAAAGCAGAAGAGCACTCTCAGTTTGCAGTTTTGGAAATACTCCAAAATGACATAGAGAAGAATGCAGAGCTGAGAACTTTTAGAAGCTTCATTTCCACAAGAGGAAGTGTCCTGTGCACTTTCAGAAGTGTGAGATAAGTATAATCAAAATGAAGTTATGCTAATCGAAGTAGAATGGGTTGTTCATCACAACTAATGCAACACCAGCAATTGGAGATATACCAAACAACACACACAGGTACAGGTTATGGCATCAATGCCTAGGAGAAATTGTCCTCACAGAAATCCCATGGAATTGCGTAGAGACAAGAGTCTAAATTTTTCAATTAACAAAGCCCTAGAAGTCTACATTAGATACCTGATATTACCTGACCAGTAGAGATGAAGAAGAACAGTAAAAGAAAAAGGAAGTACCATTTTCAGTTCCAAAGATATTGAAGGCGCAAAAGATAAGCTTTCAAACAACTAGTCTGCAAAACGCTATCCAGAACAAGTGTTGAAAATGAAGGTCAGGAAAACACTGAAGAACACAAGTGTCTCAGAATCACAAAAGGCAGAATACCAGAAAAGGGGAAGAGAAAGTCTCAACACGAGCCAAAAATATCAGGAAACTCAATGGTTGTGATAATATCAGGGCTAACATTCAGTCCTTAGCAGACTAGATAATGCAGAGGGACGCGTGAATGACTGTGAAGACAGGGGAAGAGAAAAACCTCGGTCAGAAGCAGACATAGGAAAGCAAGTGCAAACAAATGAAAACATTGCAGATGAACCCTGGGTTAAGACAGGGCATGAAAGAATAGAAATCATGAGTCCCAGATGGAAAAGCAAGGGATAAAGAAACAAAAAGTGTCTGAAAATTTATCTGTAGAAAAATCAGACTGAAACTTGCTGAAAGCCAAGAAAGAATCATCTATGCGAATTCAGGAATTACACAGCATCCGAAGGAGGTGGAATCCCAATAGACATACCAGCAGCTGTATGATTCAAATCAACAAAGTTCACGAATATCCGAGTGATTTAAAATGCACCTGGAGGAAACAACATAGTCACAAGGAAACCTCCAGAGGGGTTTCAGCTGATATCTCGGCAGCAATATTGCAGGACAGGGAGGAGTGCCAGGACACAGACCATATCCTGAATGGCCAAATGCTGCCACCTAGGGTAGCCTATGCCACATGAACACCATTTCAAATAACGGCAGAGCTAGAGAATTCTACAGACCGGCAAATCTTAAAAGAATTCAGCAGTTCAAAAGTTTTTCTAAAAGAAAGGTTGAGAAAACTCCCCTGAATAGAAAAGCAGCAAGATCGAATGGAAAGAAGAAACCATTATTGGAAATGCAAGAAGAGCATGTGTGGCAGAGAAGAAAGAAGAAGAACTTAAGGAGGACATCAAAACCCTAAAGATGGGAGAGGGAAGCAGGAAATCATAGGTGATTGGAAGCACTCTCTTAAGTGAATCAGCTTATTTGACTCTGTTTGAAGCGAAAGGAGAAATGCATGTCCTGACGTGTTTGCAAAACAAGCGAGAAGAAGACCAACAAAGAATCAAACCAACAAACAGGCACCAAAATGGTATGGTTGGCTGACATATACAAAGGGAACCATGATTATTCAAAAGAAAATACTCAAGGTGAGGTCAAGGGTCATTCAGAACGCATCGACCCAGTATCGTGGCTTGCATGTACTCAGCACACTTGTATTCGGAAATCAGAAGCGTGCATTCATATTCGTAAATTTTGATTCATAAGAGCATATCGTGACCTAACACTAATGCCGATTTGGAATCAAATGGATTCCTAGTCCGTGATGTAGACTTGTATGTCTTCCAACAGGATGAAGGAATGCCATATTCTAGGCTACGTAGAGAAGAAATGTAAGAAGCCTATAACAAAGGCAAGTAGCTCTGCCAAAGTGTACTAAGTGCAAAAGAGACCGACAGCAAAGTGCACATTGGGGTTGGTTTCATTTCTTGGAATTTCAGCCCCCATGAATCCAATGGATCCATGTCCTGAGAGTGTGGGTGTTTCAGCAGAAATCAGGCGACGCATATGTATTCCGGGTGTACGGATCTTATAGGAACATAAGTCTCCTTTAGTGGGTCCCTGTGTACTGTGAACTGTTAGAAAGTTTAAAGACGTGTGAAACCATCAACTGAAAAGGGACACACTTCCCTCCATTGGTACGGTGCATAGAGCTCTGAACAAAAGGAAAGAGGGAAGAAGAAAGGCCCATGGGACGCTAGTGGGTAGAATCACATTTACCTTAGGAACCTCTCGTCGGATGCAGCCCCTCCCCCAACACTGACAAGATGCAGCAGCCATTGGGGATGGCAGTTAGCGGTTGGATTCCAGGTGGAATGTTGGTGTTTACCGCGAGGCTTGTTGTGGCTGTTGGATCCTAGGTAACCGGGCAGAGTTCTGTGGGTGGATCAGTGTGATGGAGGGGCTGCCGCCCTCTGTGGAGCTTGGCTTAGGTGTTTGGTCCGGGAAGCTGTGTAAGTTCGAGATACTGCTGCTGCCCAAAGACCTGAGGTCACAGGTCAGTTTCCAGAACCTGAAAGGGCAGACAGTGGAAGATCTGCCTGTCATCAGCTTACTGGTCAGGCTCCGAGGTACTTTCAGACTTGCCCAGTCCTGGTGAAGTCGACTTTAGGGGAGACACGAAGAGAAGCTGGCCGATAAGCTGGCTGCGCGGATTGAGGAGAGATGCGAACACATGGATGAGAGATGTTCTGCTACAATGGAGAATACTGGCGTGGAGACAGCTGTAGGGGATACCAGGCTCAAAAGACATTCATGAGACATATTGAAACTCACTGATACAGGCAGAAACATACGGAGTGCCAACGTGGACTTGAGGAAGTTCCTCAATTCTCTTCTCCAATAACGGGTCCAAGGTCCCTGACGTCTGAAGGAGAAGAAATGGCAGAGATGATCAAAACGCTCCTGTTCTTGGAAGAGGTCGTGAGAATCCACACGTCCCAAGGGGCATTCCCAAGCCATTCAGACCAAAATTCAACAAGCCCAGGTAAGCCTTTTCCCAGGTTTGGGCCTAGCTAGTGAGCACTTGCCCTTGCCTCCCCTCCACTCAGGCATCCATTTTGAAGGATCAGTACCTGAGCTGCAATGAAGCCATTACGAGAAGAGCAAGCCCCTCGTAGAATCAGAGTTCCTCCAGCTTCACTCTCTGTGAACAACAGTGAACACCTTAAAGGTCAAATAGTCTCGGCTGAAATAGATAAAATTGAATACTTAGCTCACACCTAGAAACGATGTCCTTCCGCTAGATTCAGCAAATGTTGTGTTTCTGTCTTCCCTGGGGTGAAGGGAGTGTGGTAAGTGAGGGGAATCTTTGACTGAACATGAATCTGTATTAGGCTTCAGTTTTTCAAGACAGTGAAGGTAAATAGTACAAGTCAGAAAGTGAACTGAACTGTAAAAGTCGCCAATGACATTAAAGACACAGCTTATGTGGATCGTCTTTCACTTGAGTCAAGCCCCCGGGGGCACTATATCATGGGGGTGCAGACTTGGTTGCGTTAAATGGCTTTAAACTACAGGATCGGATGATTAAGCGTTCTCAACACTGATAGAAAAACACCTGGTTCTCAATAGACTAGCATAACTGCAGCAGGATTCTCCTAGCTAGAATGCCTCTAGGTGCTTTTGGATTCAAACCTAAATGTATATATTTGGTTTGTTTCCTCTTGTATTTTCCGAGAGAGGGATGTTACCCCTTGAAATGCCAACATTGGCCAGTAGGTGTCATTGGGATACAGGGCACCACATGCACAAGTGTATCCAAGGTTGGGGGTTATTCCATGTTTCCAAAAGTTATTTCATGGTTCCTGTTGGTTTCGGAGGCTTCAACCTTAAAGAGCTGACATGACCCCTTGAACAGTTTGGACTGCTAGTTTGCATTCTATCTGTCTAGCTTTTCCGTCGAGCTGACACAATGTTACCAAAATTGACAAGTCTGGCTTCTAGGTCGATTGAGTGTGTTTCAAAAAATAACTCCATTTTCGTATAACTCCCAAAACATGTAAATGAGTTCTGTTAAACTTCTTAAAGACTGCAAATGGGATATCAACACAATGTCAAAATAGTTGTCTTCGGACAATCCCTCCCACCACGGCTGTATAGAAACCAAGAGCTAAGCAAATATCACATTTCTGTGAAATGTATCTGGATAGTGTTGATTCATCGATGCCCAGTTGGCAGAGAAGAAGTGCAACCTGCACTCACTCGCTCCCATGTACAGAGCAATGGAAACATCCACTCACCCAGCCCTTAGCATAGGACACTGGCCGAAGAGAGGTCTGTTACTCCCAAAGACAGGATGAGGCCTCAGGACACCTGGAAGCAGGAGAATGCAAAGCAGGGAATGGAAACCAGTGCAGGTTCGGACCCCTGGTGATGGAGCAACAAGGGTGAAACTCTGTTTAACTTGGACGCACACTCTCAAGCGGACAGGAGACATGGGTTTGAAGGTGATGTGCTGAGATTTACAAGAGTGCACAGCAGATGCTTGGCTGAGAGAACTCAAAGAAACCAGTGCAAAATATCCCCACAGTTAATTCTGAGACCAAGATCCCAGCTGCCAAGTTTGAGGTAGCAGAGGCAACGGTCAGTGAGGCATAGAGCTACGGATGATGGCACACGCTGAGTCTCAGGGATCTGGCGTGCGTTGTGGGATGTGGTGGGTCGAATCAAGAGAGCAAACCGAACTGTGTACCAATAATAAATCAACCACACTGGTCGCGCGGTTGCGATTACCGATATGTCCCATGGCCACACCCAGTACATCTGCAGGACCAGGGACCAATTGGGAATTTTGCCAATAGAGCACGTGTGGGGCTGAATCAGAGATATCGTGCATCTGGTCTGAGGGATCCAGGGGGCCTTGAATTTGAAATCAGAATGAAAAGCCTTAGGATATGCTACATTCATAACCTGGGCTGGGATTATGGTTTGGTTTGAGTCACAGGATGCGCAACAAATCTGTGGTTGCCTTCGTGCACCCGTGCCACAAGGATGAGAGGACAAGGGAGAGTGGTCCAAGTCCACAGCGTGAGAAGAGGAAGCATTCCCTTCAGCACTATCTCCCAAAAGCGGATGCTACATTTTGGATGGCACCGGCACGGTACGGAACCTAGGACAACAAGGAAGGTCTGCGGGATCATTCCAGCAGGCCCTGATATGTGACATCCATAGATATGCTTCCACTGTTGCTTCTGTAGACAGAGAAGCTCTGGAAAGAACTGATTTCATTGGGACATTCCCGTGGCAATAAAAAGCAGAAGAGCACTCTCAGTTTGCTGTTTTGGAAACACTCCAAAATGACATAGAGAAGAATGCAGAGCTGAGAACTTTTAGAAGCTTCATTTCCACAAGAGGAAGTGTCCTGTGCACTTTCAGAAGTGTGAGATTAGTATAATCAAAATGAAGTTATGCTAATCGAAGTAGAATGGGTTGTTCATCACAACTAATGCAACACCAGCAATTGGAGATATACCAAACAACACACACAGGTACAGGTTATGGCATCAATGCCTAGGAGAAATTGTCCTCACAGAAATCCCATGGAATTGCGTAGAGACAAGAGTCTAAATTTTTCAATTAACAAAGCCCTAGAAGTCTACATTAGATACCTGATATTACCTGACCAGTAGAGATGAAGAAGAACAGTAAAAGAAACAGGAAGTACCATTTTCAGTTCCAAAGATATTGAAGGCGCAAAAGATAAGCTTTCAAACAACTAGTCTGCAAAACGCTATCCAGAACAAGTGTTGAAAATGAAGGTCAGGAAAACACTGAAGAACACCAGTGTCTCAGAATCACAAAAGGCAGAATACCAGAAAAGGGGAAGAGAAAGCCTCAACACGAGCCAAAAATATCAGGAAACTCAATGGTTGTGATAATATCAGGGCTAAAATTCAGTCCTTAGCAGACTAGATAATGCAGAGGGACGCGTGAATGACTGTGAAGACAGGGGAAGAGAAAATCCTCGGTCAGAAGCAGACATAGGAAAGCAAGTGCAAACAAATGAAAACATTGCAGTTGAACCCTGGGTTAAGACAGGGCATGAAAGAATAGAAATCATGAGTCCCAGATGGAAAAGCAAGAGATAAAGAAACAAAAAATGTCTGAAAATTTATCTGTAGAAAAATCAGACTGAAACTTGCTGAAAGCCAAGAAAGAATCATCTATGCGAATTCAGGAATTACACAGCATCCGAAGGAGGTGGAATCCCAATAGACCTACCAGCAGCTGTATGATTCAAATCAACAAAGTTCACGAATATCCGAGTGATTTAAAATGCACCTGGAGGAAACAACATAGTCACAAGGAAACCTCCAGAGGGGTTTCAGCTGATATCTCGGCAGCAATATTGCAGGACAGGGAGGAGTGCCAGGACACAGACCATATCCTGAATGGCCAAATGCTGCCACCTAGGGTAGCCTATGCCACATGAACACCATTTCAAATAACGGCAGAGCTAGAGAATTCTACAGACCGGCAAATCTTAAAAGAATTCAGCAGTTCAAAAGTTTTTCTAAAAGAAAGGTTGAGAAAACTCCCCTGAATAGAAAAGCAGCAAGATGGAATGGAAAGAAGAAACCATTATTGGAAATGCAAGAAGAGCATGTGTGGCAGAGAAGAAAGAAGAAGAACTTAAGGAGGACATCAAAACCCTAAAGATGGGAGAGGGAAGCAGGAAATCATAGGTGATTGGAAGCACTCTCTTAAGTGAATCAGCTTATTTGACTCTGTTTGAAGCGAAAGGAGAGATGCATGGCCTGACGTGTTTGCAAAACAAGCGAGAAGAAGACCAACAAAGAATCAAACCAACAAACAAGCACCAAAATGGTATGGTTGGCTGACATATACAAAGGGAACCATGATTATTCAAAAGAAAATACTCAAGGTGAGGTCAAGGGTCATTCAGAACGCATCGACCCAGTATCGTGGCTTGCATGTACTCAGCACACTTGTATTCGGAAATCAGAAGCGTGCATTCATATTCGTAAATTTTGATTCATAAAGCATATCGTGACCTAACACTAATGCCGATTTGGAATCAAATGGATTCCTAGTCCGTGATGTAGACTTGTATGTCTTCCAACAGGATGAAGGAATGCCATATTCTAGGCTACGTAGAGAAGAAATGTAAGAAGCCTATAACAAAGGCAAGTAGCTCTGCCAAAGTGTACTAAGTGCAAAAGAGACCGACAGCAAAGTGCACATTGGGGTTGGTTTCATTTCTTGGAATTTCAGCCCCCATGAATCCAATGGATCCATGTCCTGAGAGTGTGGGTGTTTCAGCAGAAATCAGGCGACGCATATGTATTCCGGGTGTACGGATCTTATAGGAACATAAGTCTCCTTTAGTGGGTCCCTGTGTACTGTGAACTGTTAGAAAGTTTAAAGACGTGTGAAACCATCAACTGAAAAGGGACACACTTCCCTCCATTGGTACGGTGCATAGAGCTCTGAACAAAAGGAAAGAGGGAAGAAGAAAGGCCCATGGGACGCTAGTGGGTAGAATCACATTTACCTTAGGAACCTCTCGTCGGATGCAGCCCCTCCCCCAACACTGACAAGATGCAGCAGCCATTGGGGATGGCAGTTAGCGGTTGGATTCCAGGTGGAATGTTGGTGTTTACCGCGAGGCTTGTTGTGGCTGTTGGATCCTAGGTAACCGGGCAGAGTTCTGTGGGTGGATCAGTGTGATGGAGGGGCTGCCGCCCTCTGTGGAGCTTGGCTTAGGTGTTTGGTCCGGGAAGCTGTGTAAGTTCGAGATACTGCTGCTGCCCAAAGACCTGAGGTCACAGGTCAGTTTCCAGAACCTGAAAGGGCAGACAGTGGAAGATCTGCCTGTCATCAGCTTACTGGTCAGGCTCCGAGGTACTTTCAGACTTGCCCAGTCCTGGTGAAGTCGACTTTAGGGGAGACACGAAGAGAAGCTGGCCGATAATCTGGCTGCACGGATTGAGGAGAGATGCGAACACATGGATGAGAGATGTTCTTCTACAATGGAGAATACTGGCGTGGAGACAGCTGTAGGGGATACCAGGCTCAAATGACATTCATGAGACATATTGAAACTCACTGATACAGGCAGAAACATACGGAGTGCCAACGTGGACTTGAGGAAGTTCCTCAATTCTCTTCTCCAATAACGGGTCCAAGGTCCCTGACGTCTGAAGGAGAAGAAATGGCAGAGATGATCAAAACGCTCCTGTTCTTGGAAGAGGTCGTGAGAATCCACACGTCCCAAGGGGCATTCCCAAGCCATTCAGACCAAAATTCAACAAGCCCAGGTAAGCCTTTTCCCAGGTTTGGGCCTAGCTAGTGAGCACTTGCCCTTGCCTCCCCTCCACTCAGGCATCCATTTTGAAGGATCAGTACCTGAGCTGCAATGAAGCCATTACGAGAAGAGCAAGCCCCTCGTAGAATCAGAGTTCCTCCAGCTTCACTCTCTGTGAACAACAGTGAACACCTTAAAGGTCAAATAGTCTCGGCTGAAATAGATAAAATTGAATACTTAGCTCACACCTAGAAACGATGTCCTTCCGCTAGATTCAGCAAATGTTGTGTTTATGTCTTCCCTGGGGTGAAGGGAGTGTGGTAAGTGAGGGGAATCTTTGACTGAACATGAATCTGTATTAGGCTTCAGTTTTTCAAGACAGTGAAGGTAAATAGTACAAGTCAGAAAGTGAACTGAACTGTAAAAGTCGCCAATGACATTAAAGACACAGCTTATGTGGATCGTCTTTCACTTGAGTCAAGCCCCCGGGGGCACTATATCATGGGGGTGCAGACTTGGTTGCGTTAAATGGCTTTAAACTACAGGATCGGATGATTAAGCGTTCTCAACACTGATAGAAAAACACCTGGTTCTCAATAGACTAGCATAACTGCAGCAGGATTCTCCTAGCTAGAATGCCTCTAGGTGCTTTTGGATTCAAACCTAAATGTATATATTTGGTTTGTTTCCTCTTGTATTTTCCGAGAGAGGGATGTTACCCCTTGAAATGCCAACATTGGCCAGTAGGTGTCATTGGGATACAGGGCACCACATGCACAAGTGTATCCAAGGTTGGGGGTTATTCCATGTTTCCAAAAGTTATTTCATGGTTCCTGTTGGTTTCGGAGGCTTCAACCTTAAAGAGCTGACATGACCCCTTGAACAGTTTGGACTGCTAGTTTGCATTCTATCTGTCTAGCTTTTCCGTCGAGCTGACACAATGTTACCAAAATTGACAAGTCTGGCTTCTAGGTCGATTGAGTGTGTTTCAAAAAATAACTCCATTTTCGTATAACTCCCAAAACATGTAAATGAGTTCTGTTAAACTTCTTAAAGACTGCAAATGGGATATCAACACAATGTCAAAATAGTTGTCTTCGGACAATCCCTCCCACCACGGCTGTATAGAAACCAAGAGCTAAGCAAATATCACATTTCTGTGAAATGTATCTGGATAGTGTTGATTCATCGATGCCCAGTTGGCAGAGAAGAAGTGCAACCTGCACTCACTCGCTCCCATGTACAGAGCAATGGAAACATCCACTCACCCAGCCCTTAGCATAGGACACTGGCCGAAGAGAGGTCTGTTACTCCCAAAGACAGGATGAGGCCTCAGGACACCTGGAAGCAGGAGAATGCAAAGCAGGGAATGGAAACCAGTGCAGGTTCGGACCCCTGGTGATGGAGCAACAAGGGTGAAACTCTGTTTAACTTGGACGCACACTCTCAAGCGGACAGGAGACATGGGTTTGAAGGTGATGTGCTGAGATTTACAAGAGTGCACAGCAGATGCTTGGCTGAGAGAACTCAAAGAAACCAGCGCAAAATATCCCCACAGTTAATTCTGAGACCAAGATCCCAGCTGCCAAGTTTGAGGTAGCAGAGGCAACGGTCAGTGAGGCATAGAGCTACGGATGATGGCACACGCTGAGTCTCAGGGATCTGGCATGCGTTGTGGGATGTGGTGGGTCGAATCAAGAGAGCAAACCGAACTGTGTACCAATAATAAATCAACCACACTGGTCGCGCGGTTGCGATTACCGATATGTCCCATGGCCACACCCAGTACATCTGCAGGACCAGGGACCAATTGGGAATTTTGCCAATAGAGCACGTGTGGGGCTGAATCAGAGATATCGTGCATTTGGTCTGAGGGATCCAGGGGGCCTTGAATTTGAAATCAGAATGAAAAGCCTTAGGATATGCTACATTCATAACCTGCGCTGGGATTATGGTTTGGTTTGAGTCACAGGATGCGCACCAACTCTGTGGTTGCCTTCGTGCACCCGTGCCACAAGGATGAGAGGACAAGGGAGAGTGGTCCAAGTCCACAGCGTGAGAAGAGGAAGCATTCCCTTCAGCACTATCTCCCAAAAGCGGATGGTACATTTTGGATGGCACCGGCACGGTACGGCACCTAGGACAACAAGGAAGGTCTGCGGGATCATTCCAGCAGGCCCTGATATGTGACATCCATAGATATGCTTCCACTGGTGCTTCTGTACACAGAGAAGCTCTGGAAAGAACTGATTTCATTGGGACATTCCCGTGGCAATAAAAAGCAGAAGAGCACTCTCAGTTTGCTGTTTTGGAAACACTCCAAAATGACATAGAGAAGAATGCAGAGCTGAGAACTTTTAGAAGCTTCATTTCCACAAGAGGAAGTGTCCTGTGCACTTTCAGAAGTGTGAGATAAGTATAATCAAAATGAAGTTATGCTAATCGAAGTAGAATGGGTTGTTCATCACAACTAATGCAACACCAGCAATTGGAGATATACCAAACAACACACACAGGTACAGGTTATGGCATCAATGCCTAGGAGAAATTGTCCTCACAGAAATCCCATGGAATTGCGTAGAGACAAGAGTCTAAATTTTTCAATTAACAAAGCCCTAGAAGTCTACATTAGATACCTGATATTACCTGACCAGTAGAGATGAAGAAGAACAGTAAAAGAAACAGGAAGTACCATTTTCAGTTCCAAAGATATTGAAGGCGCAAAAGATAAGCTTTCAAACAACTAGTCTGCAAAACGCTATCCAGAACAAGTGTTGAAAATGAAGGTCAGGAAAACACTGAAGAACACCAGTGTCTCAGAATCACAAAAGGCAGAATACCAGAAAAGGGGAAGAGAAAGTCTCAACACGAGCCAAAAATATCAGGAAACTCAATGGTTGTGATAATATCAGGGCTAACATTCAGTCCTTAGCAGACTAGATAATGCAGAGGGACGCGTGAATGACTGTGAAGACAGGGGAAGAGAAAAACCTCGGTCAGAAGCAGACATAGGAAAGCAAGTGCAAACAAATGAAAACATTGCAGTTGAACCCTGGGTTAAGACAGGGCATGAAAGAATAGAAATCATGAGTCCCAGATGGAAAAGCAAGAGATAAAGAAACAAAAAATGTCTGAAAATTTATCTGTAGAAAAATCAGACTGAAACTTGCTGAAAGCCAAGAAAGAATCATCTATGCGAATTCAGGAATTACACAGCATCCGAAGGAGGTGGAATCCCAATAGACCTACCAGCAGCTGTATGATTCAAATCAACAAAGTTCACGAATATCCGAGTGATTTAAAATGCACCTGGAAGAAACAACATAGTCACAAGGAAACCTCCAGAGGGGTTTCAGCTGATATCTCGGCAGCAATATTGCAGGACAGGGAGGAGTGCCAGGACACAGACCATATCCTGAATGGCCAAATGCTGCCACCTAGGGTAGCCTATGCCACATGAACACCATTTCAAATAACGGCAGAGCTAGAGAATTCTACAGACCGGCAAATCTTAAAAGAATTCAGCAGTTCAAAAGTTTTTCTAAAAGAAAGGTTGAGAAAACTCCCCTGAATAGAAAAGCAGCAAGATGGAATGGAAAGAAGAAACCATTATTGGAAATGCAAGAAGAGCATGTGTGGCAGAGAAGAAAGAAGAAGAACTTAAGGAGGACATCAAAACCCTAAAGATGGGAGAGGGAAGCAGGAAATCATAGGTGATTGGAAGCACTCTCTTAAGTGAATCAGCTTATTTGACTCTGTTTGAAGCGAAAGGAGAGATGCATGGCCTGACGTGTTTGCAAAACAAGCGAGAAGAAGACCAACAAAGAATCAAACCAACAAACAAGCACCAAAATGGTATGGTTGGCTGACATATACAAAGGGAACCATGATTATTCAAAAGAAAATACTCAAGGTGAGGTCAAGGGTCATTCAGAACGCATCGACCCAGTATCGTGGCTTGCATGTACTCAGCACACTTGTATTCGGAAATCAGAAGCGTGCATTCATATTCGTAAATTTTGATTCATAAGAGCATATCGTGACCTAACACTAATGCCGATTTGGAATCAAATGGATTCCTAGTCCGTGATGTAGACTTGTATGTCTTCCAACAGGATGAAGGAATGCCATATTCTAGGCTACGTAGAGAAGAAATGTAAGAAGCCTATAACAAAGGCAAGTAGCTCTGCCAAAGTGTACTAAGTGCAAAAGAGACCGACAGCAAAGTGCACATTGGGGTTGGTTTCATTTCTTGGAATTTCAGCCCCCATGAATCCAATGGATCCATGTCCTGAGAGTGTGGGTGTTTCAGCAGAAATCAGGCGACGCATATGTATTCCGGGTGTACGGATCTTATAGGAACATAAGTCTCCTTTAGTGGGTCCCTGTGTACTGTGAACTGTTAGAAAGTTTAAAGACGTGTGAAACCATCAACTGAAAAGGGACACACTTCCCTCCATTGGTACGGTGCATAGAGCTCTGAACAAAAGGAAAGAGGGAAGAAGAAAGGCCCATGGGACGCTAGTGGGTAGAATCACATTTACCTTAGGAACCTCTCGTCGGATGCAGCCCCTCCCCCAACACTGAAAAGATGCAGCAGCCATTGGGGATGGCAGTTAGCGGTTGGATTCCAGGTGGAATGTTGGTGTTTACCGCGAGGCTTGTTGTGGCTGTTGGATCCTAGGTAACCGGGCAGAGTTCTGTGGGTGGATCAGTGTGATGGAGGGGCTGCCGCCCTCTGTGGAGCTTGGCTTAGGTGTTTGGTCCGGGAAGCTGTGTAAGTTCGAGATACTGCTGCTGCCCAAAGACCTGAGGTCACAGGTCAGTTTCCAGAACCTGAAAGGGCAGACAGTGGAAGATCTGCCTGTCATCAGCTTACTGGTCAGGCTCCGAGGTACTTTCAGACTTGCCCAGTCCTGGTGAAGTCGACTTTAGGGGAGACACGAAGAGAAGCTGGCCGATAAGCTGGCTGCGCGGATTGAGGAGAGATGCGAACACATGGATGAGAGATGTTCTGCTACAATGGAGAATACTGGCGTGGAGACAGCTGTAGAGGATACCAGGCTCAAAAGACATTCATGAGACATATTGAAACTCACTGATACAGGCAGAAACATACGGAGTGCCAACGTGGACTTGAGGAAGTTCCTCAATTCTCTTCTCCAATAACGGGTCCAAGGTCCCTGACGTCTGAAGGAGAAGAAATGGCAGAGATGATCAAAACGCTCCTGTTCTTGGAAGAGGTCGTGAGAATCCACACGTCCCAAGGGGCATTCCCAAGCCATTCAGACCAAAATTCAACAAGCCCAGGTAAGCCTTTTCCCAGGTTTGGGCCTAGCTAGTGAGCACTTGCCCTTGCCTCCCCTCCACTCAGGCATCCATTTTGAAGGATCAGTACCTGAGCTGCAATGAAGCCATTACGAGAAGAGCAAGCCCCTCGTAGAATCAGAGTTCCTCCAGCTTCACTCTCTGTGAACAACAGTGAACACCTTAAAGGTCAAATAGTCTCGGCTGAAATAGATAAAATTGAATACTTAGCTCACACCTAGAAACGATGTCCTTCCGCTAGATTCAGCAAATGTTGTGTTTATGTCTTCCCTGGGGTGAAGGGAGTGTGGTAAGTGAGGGGAATCTTTGACTGAACATGAATCTGTATTAGGCTTCAGTTTTTCAAGACAGTGAAGGTAAATAGTACAAGTCAGAAAGTGAACTGAACTGTAAAAGTCGCCAATGACATTAAAGACACAGCTTATGTGGATCGTCTTTCACTTGAGTCAAGCCCCCGGGGGCACTATATCATGGGGGTGCAGACTTGGTTGCGTTAAATGGCTTTAAACTACAGGATCGGATGATTAAGCGTTCTCAACACTGATAGAAAAACACCTGGTTCTCAATAGACTAGCATAACTGCAGCAGGATTCTCCTAGCTAGAATGCCTCTAGGTGCTTTTGGATTCAAACCTAAATGTATATATTTGGTTTGTTTCCTCTTGTATTTTCCGAGAGAGGGATGTTACCCCTTGAAATGCCAACATTGGCCAGTAGGTGTCATTGGGATACAGGGCACCACATGCACAAGTGTATCCAAGGTTGGGGGTTATTCCATGTTTCCAAAAGTTATTTCATGGTTCCTGTTGGTTTCGGAGGCTTCAACCTTAAAGAGCTGACATGACCCCTTGAACAGTTTGGACTGCTAGTTTGCATTCTATCTGTCTAGCTTTTCCGTCGAGCTGACACAATGTTACCAAAATTGACAAGTCTGGCTTCTAGGTCGATTGAGTGTGTTTCAAAAAATAACTCCATTTTCGTATAACTCCCAAAACATGTAAATGAGTTCTGTTAAACTTCTTAAAGACTGCAAATGGGATATCAACACAATGTCAAAATAGTTGTCTTCGGACAATCCCTCCCACCACGGCTGTATAGAAACCAAGAGCTAAGCAAATATCACATTTCTGTGAAATGTATCTGGATAGTGTTGATCCATCGATGCCCAGTTGGCAGAGAAGAAGTGCAACCTGCACTCACTCGCTCCCATGTACAGAGCAATGGAAACATCCACTCACCCAGCCCTTAGCATAGGACACTGGCCGAAGAGAGGTCTGTTACTCCCAAAGACAGGATGAGGCCTCAGGACACCTGGAAGCAGGAGAATGCAAAGCAGGGAATGGAAACCAGTGCAGGTTCGGACCCCTGGTGATGGAGCAACAAGGGTGAAACTCTGTTTAACTTGGACGCACACTCTCAAGCGGACAGGAGACATGGGTTTGAAGGTGATGTGCTGAGATTTACAAGAGTGCACAGCAGATGCTTGGCTGAGAGAACTCAAAGAAACCAGCGCAAAATATCCCCACAGTTAATTCTGAGACCAAGATCCCAGCTGCCAAGTTTGAGGTAGCAGAGGCAACGGTCAGTGAGGCATAGAGCTACGGATGATGGCACACGCTGAGTCTCAGGGATCTGGAGTGCGTTGTGGGATGTGGTGGGTCGAATCAAGAGAGCAAACCGAACTGTGTACCAATAATAAATCAACCACACTGGTCGCGCAGTTGCGATTACCGATATGTCCCATGGCCACACCCAGTACATCTGCAGGACCAGGGACCAATTGGGAATTTTGCCAATAGAGCACGTGTGGGGCTGAATCAGAGATATCGTGCATCTGGTCTGAGGGATCCAGGGGGCCTTGAATTTGAAATCAGAATGAAAAGCCTTAGGATATGCTACATTCATAACCTGGGCTGGAATTATGGTTTGGTTTGAGTCACAGGATGCGCAACAACTCTGTGGTTGCCTTCGTGCACCCGTGCCACAAGGATGAGAGGACAAGGGAGAGTGGTCCATGTCCACAGCGTGAGAAGAGGAAGCATTCCCTTCAGCGCTATCTCCCAAAAGCGGATGCTACATTTTGGATGGCACCGGCACGGTACGGCACCTAGGACAACAAGGAAGGTCTGCGGGATCATTCCAGCAGGCCCTGATATGTGACATCCATAGATATGCTTCCACTGGTGCTTCTGTACACAGAGAAGCACTGGAAAGAACTGATTTCATTGGGACATTCCCGTGGCAATAAAAAGCAGAAGAGCACTCTCAGTTTGCTGTTTTGGAAACACTCCAAAATGACATAGAGAAGAATGCAGAGCTGAGAACTTTTAGAAGCTTCATTTCCACAAGAGGAAGTGTCCTGTGCACTTTCAGAAGTGTGAGATAAGTATAATCAAAATGAAGTTATGCTAATCGAAGTAGAATGGGTTGTTCATCACAACTAATGCAACACCAGCAATTGGAGATATACCAAACAACACACACAGGTACAGGTTATGGCATCAATGCCTAGGAGAAATTGTCCTCACAGAAATCCCATGGAATTGCGTAGAGACAAGAGTCTAAATTTTTCAATTAACAAAGCCCTAGAAGTCTACATTAGATACCTGATATTACCTGACCAGTAGAGATGAAGAAGAACAGTAAAAGAAACAGGAAGTACCATTTTCAGTTCCAAAGATATTGAAGGCGCAAAAGATAAGCTTTCAAACAACTAGTCTGCAAAACGCTATCCAGAACAAGTGTTGAAAATGAAGGTCAGGAAAACACTGAAGAACACCAGTGTCTCAGAATCACAAAAGGCAGAATACCAGAAAAGGGGAAGAGAAAGCCTCAACACGAGCCAAAAATATCAGGAAACTCAATGGTTGTGATAATATCAGGGCTAAAATTCAGTCCTTAGCAGACTAGATAATGCAGAGGGACGCGTGAATGACTGTGAAGACAGGGGAAGAGAAAATCCTCGGTCAGAAGCAGACATAGGAAAGCAAGTGCAAACAAATGAAAACATTGCAGTTGAACCCTGGGTTAAGACAGGGCATGAAAGAATAGAAATCATGAGTCCCAGATGGAAAAGCAAGAGATAAAGAAACAAAAAATGTCTGAAAATTTATCTGTAGAAAAATCAGACTGAAACTTGCTGAAAGCCAAGAAAGAATCATCTATGCGAATTCAGGAATTACACAGCATCCGAAGGAGGTGGAATCCCAATAGACCTACCAGCAGCTGTATGATTCAAATCAACAAAGTTCACGAATATCCGAGTGATTTAAAATGCACCTGGAGGAAACAACATAGTCACAAGGAAACCTCCAGAGGGGTTTCAGCTGATATCTCGGCAGCAATATTGCAGGACAGGGAGGAGTGCCAGGACACAGACCATATCCTGAATGGCCAAATGCTGCCACCTAGGGTAGCCTATGCCACATGAACACCATTTCAAATAACGGCAGAGCTAGAGAATTCTACAGACCGGCAAATCTTAAAAGAATTCAGCAGTTCAAAAGTTTTTCTAAAAGAAAGGTTGAGAAAACTCCCCTGAATAGAAAAGCAGCAAGATGGAATGGAAAGAAGAAACCATTATTGGAAATGCAAGAAGAGCATGTGTGGCAGAGAAGAAAGAAGAAGAACTTAAGGAGGACATCAAAACCCTAAAGATGGGAGAGGGAAGCAGGAAACCATAGGTGATTGGAAGCACTCTCTTAAGTGAATCAGCTTATTTGACTCTGTTTGAAGCGAAAGGAGAGATGCATGGCCTGACGTGTTTGCAAAACAAGCGAGAAGAAGACCAACAAAGAATCAAACCAACAAACAAGCACCAAAATGGTATGGTTGGCTGACATATACAAAGGGAACCATGATTATTCAAAAGAAAATACTCAAGGTGAGGTCAAGGGTCATTCAGAACGCATCGACCCAGTATCGTGGCTTGCATGTACTCAGCACACTTGTATTCGGAAATCAGAAGCGTGCATTCATATTCGTAAATTTTGATTCATAAGAGCATATCGTGACCTAACACTAATGCCGATTTGGAATCAAATGGATTCCTAGTCCGTGATGTAGACTTGTATGTCTTCCAACAGGATGAAGGAATGCCATATTCTAGGCTACGTAGAGAAGAAATGTAAGAAGCCTATAACAAAGGCAAGTAGCTCTGCCAAAGTGTACTAAGTGCAAAAGAGACCGACAGCAAAGTGCACATTGGGGTTGGTTTCATTTCTTGGAATTTCAGCCCCCATGAATCCAATGGATCCATGTCCTGAGAGTGTGGGTGTTTCAGCAGAAATCAGGCGACGCATATGTATTCCGGGTGTACGGATCTTATAGGAACATAAGTCTCCTTTAGTGGGTCCCTGTGTACTGTGAACTGTTAGAAAGTTTAAAGACGTGTGAAACCATCAACTGAAAAGGGACACACTTCCCTCCATTGGTACGGTGCATAGAGCTCTGAACAAAAGGAAAGAGGGAAGAAGAAAGGCCCATGGGACGCTAGTGGGTAGAATCACATTTACCTTAGGAACCTCTCGTCGGATGCAGCCCCTCCCCCAACACTGACAAGATGCAGCAGCCATTGGGGATGGCAGTTAGCGGTTGGATTCCAGGTGGAATGTTGGTGTTTACCGCGAGGCTTGTTGTGGCTGTTGGATCCTAGGTAACCGGGCAGAGTTCTGTGGGTGGATCAGTGTGATGGAGGGGCTGCCGCCCTCTGTGGAGCTTGGCTTAGGTGTTTGGTCCGGGAAGCTGTGTAAGTTCGAGATACTGCTGCTGCCCAAAGACCTGAGGTCACAGGTCAGTTTCCAGAACCTGAAAGGGCAGACAGTGGAAGATCTGCCTGTCATCAGCTTACTGGTCAGGCTCCGAGGTACTTTCAGACTTGCCCAGTCCTGGTGAAGTCGACTTTAGGGGAGACACGAAGAGAAGCTGGCCGATAATCTGGCTGCGCGGATTGAGGTGAGATGCGAACACATGGATGAGAGATGTTCTTCTACAATGGAGAATACTGGCGTGGAGACAGCTGTAGGGGATACCAGGCTCAAATGACATTCATGAGACATATTGAAACTCACTGATACAGGCAGAAACATATGGAGTGCCAACGTGGACTTGAGGAAGTTCCTCAATTCTCTTCTCCAATAACGGGTCCAAGGTCCCTGACGTCTGAAGGAGAAGAAATGGCAGAGATGATCAAAACGCTCCTGTTCTTGGAAGAGGTCGTGAGAATCCACACGTCCCAAGGGGCATTCCCAAGCCATTCAGACCAAAATTCAACAAGCCCAGGTAAGCCTTTTCCCAGGTTTGGGCCTAGCTAGTGAGCACTTGCCCTTGCCTCCCCTCCACTCAGGCATCCATTTTGAAGGATCAGTACCTGAGCTGCAATGAAGCCATTACGAGAAGAGCAAGCCCCTCGTAGAATCAGAGTTCCTCCAGCTTCACTCTCTGTGAACAACAGTGAACACCTTAAAGGTCAAATAGTCTCGGCTGAAATAGATAAAATTGAATACTTAGCTCACACCTAGAAACGATGTCCTTCCGCTAGATTCAGCAAATGTTGTGTTTATGTCTTCCCTGGGGTGAAGGGAGTGTGGTAAGTGAGGGGAATCTTTGACTGAACATGAATCTGTATTAGGCTTCAGTTTTTCAAGACAGTGAAGGTAAATAGTACAAGTCAGAAAGTGAACTGAACTGTAA
This sequence comes from Vicugna pacos, assembly GCF_048564905.1. NCBI lineage: Eukaryota > Metazoa > Chordata > Mammalia > Artiodactyla > Camelidae > Vicugna > Vicugna pacos. The sequence goes on from NW_027328739.1 coordinate 1,920,278, forward strand.
AAGTCGCCAATGACATTAAAGACACAGCTTATGTGGATCGTCTTTCACTTGAGTCAAGCCCCCGGGGGCACTATATCATGGGGGTGCAGACTTGGTTGCGTTAAATGGCTTTAAACTACAGGATCGGATGATTAAGCGTTCTCAACACTGATAGAAAAACACCTGGTTCTCAATAGACTAGCATAACTGCAGCAGGATTCTCCTAGCTAGAATGCCTCTAGGTGCTTTTGGATTCAAACCTAAATGTATATATTTGGTTTGTTTCCTCTTGTATTTTCCGAGAGAGGGATGTTACCCCTTGAAATGCCAACATTGGCCAGTAGGTGTCATTGGGATACAGGGCACCACATGCACAAGTGTATCCAAGGTTGGGGGTTATTCCATGTTTCCAAAAGTTATTTCATGGTTCCTGTTGGTTTCGGAGGCTTCAACCTTAAAGAGCTGACATGACCCCTTGAACAGTTTGGACTGCTAGTTTGCATTCTATCTGTCTAGCTTTTCCGTCGAGCTGACACAATGTTACCAAAATTGACAAGTCTGGCTTCTAGGTCGATTGAGTGTGTTTCAAAAAATAACTCCATTTTCGTATAACTCCCAAAACATGTAAATGAGTTCTGTTAAACTTCTTAAAGACTGCAAATGGGATATCAACACAATGTCAAAATAGTTGTCTTCGGACAATCCCTCCCACCACGGCTGTATAGAAACCAAGAGCTAAGCAAATATCACATTTCTGTGAAATGTATCTGGATAGTGTTGATTCATCGATGCCCAGTTGGCAGAGAAGAAGTGCAACCTGCACTCACTCGCTCCCATGTACAGAGCAATGGAAACATCCACTCACCCAGCCCTTAGCATAGGACACTGGCCGAAGAGAGGTCTGTTACTCCCAAAGACAGGATGAGGCCTCAGGACACCTGGAAGCAGGAGAATGCAAAGCAGGGAATGGAAACCAGTGCAGGTTCGGACCCCTGGTGATGGAGCAACAAGGGTGAAACTCTGTTTAACTTGGACGCACACTCTCAAGCGGACAGGAGACATGGGTTTGAAGGTGATGTGCTGAGATTTACAAGAGTGCACAGCAGATGCTTGGCTGAGAGAACTCAAAGAAACCAGCGCAAAATATCCCCACAGTTAATTCTGAGACCAAGATCCCAGCTGCCAAATTTGAGGTAGCAGAGGCAATGGTCAGTGAGGCATAGAGATACGGATGATGGCACACGCTGAGTCTCAGGGATCTGGAGTGCGTTGTGGGATGTGGTGGGTCGAATCAAGAGAGCAAACCGAACTGTGTACCAATAATAAATCAACCACACTGGTCGCGCGGTTGCGATTACCGATATGTCCCATGGCCACACCCAGTACATCTGCAGGACCAGGGACCAATTGGGAATTTTGCCAATAGAGCACGTGTGGGGCTGAATCAGAGATATCGTGCATCTGGTCTGAGGGATCCAGGGGGCCTTGAATTTGAAATCAGAATGAAAAGCCTTAGGATATGCTACATTCATAACCTGGGCTGGGATTATGGTTTGGTTTGAGTCACAGAATGTGCAACAACTCTGTGGTTGCCTTCGTGCACCCGTGCCACAAGGATGAGAGGACAAGGGAGAGTGGTCCAAGTCCACAGCGTGAGAAGAGGAAGCATTCCCTTCAGCACTATCTCCCAAAAGCGGATGCTACATTTTGGATGGCACCGGCACGGTACGGCACCTAGGACAACAAGGAAGGTCTGCGGGATCATTCCAGCAGGCCCTGATATGTGACATCCATAGATATGCTTCCACTGGTGTTTCTGTAGACAGAGAAGCTCTGGAAAGAACTGATTTCATTGGGACATTCCCGTGGCAATAAAAAGCAGAAGAGCACTCTCAGTTTGCTGTTTTGGAAACACTCCAAAATGACATAGAGAAGAATGCAGAGCTGAGAACTTTTAGAAGCTTCATTTCCACAAGAGGAAGTGTCCTGTGCACTTTCAGAAGTGTGAGATAAGTATAATCAAAATGAAGTTATGCTAATCGAAGTAGAATGGGTTGTTCATCACAACTAATGCAACACCAGCAATTGGAGATATACCAAACAACACACACAGGTACAGGTTATGGCATCAATGCCTAGGAGAAATTGTCCTCACAGAAATCCCATGGAATTGCGTAGAGACAAGAGTCTAAATTTTTCAATTAACAAAGCCCTAGAAGTCTACATTAGATACCTGATATTACCTGACCAGTAGAGATGAAGAAGAACAGTAAAAGAAACAGGAAGTACCATTTTCAGTTCCAAAGATATTGAAGGCGCAAAAGATAAGCTTTCAAACAACTAGTCTGCAAAACGCTATCCAGAACAAGTGTTGAAAATGAAGGTCAGGAAAACACTGAAGAACACCAGTGTCTCAGAATCACAAAAGGCAGAATACCAGAAAAGGGGAAGAGAAAGTCTCAACACGAGCCAAAAATATGAGGAAACTCAATGGTTGTGATAATATCAGGGCTAAAATTCAGTCCTTAGCAGACTAGATAATGCAGAGGGACGCGTGAATGACTGTGAAGACAGGGGAAGAGAAAAACCTCGGTCAGAAGCAGACATAGGAAAGCAAGTGCAAACAAATGAAAACATTGCAGTTGAACCCTGGGTTAAGACAGGGCATGAAAGAATAGAAATCATGAGTCCCAGATGGAAAAGCAAGAGATAAAGAAACAAAAAGTGTCTGAAAATTTATCTGTAGAAAAATCAGACTGAAACTTGCTGAAAGCCAAGAAAGAATCATCTATGCGAATTCAGGAATTACACAGCATCCGAAGGAGGTGGAATCCCAATAGACCTACCAGCAGCTGTATGATTCAAATCAACAAAGTTCACGAATATCCGAGTGATTTAAAATGCACCTGGAGGAAACAACATAGTCACAAGGAAACCTCCAGAGGGGTTTCAGCTGATATCTCGGCAGCAATATTGCAGGACAGGGAGGAGTGCCAGGACACAGACCATATCCTGAATGGCCAAATGCTGCCACCTAGGGTAGCCTATGCCACATGAACACCATTTCAAATAACGGCAGAGCTAGAGAATTCTACAGACCGGCAAATCTTAAAAGAATTCAGCAGTTCAAAAGTTTTTCTAAAAGAAAGGTTGAGAAAACTCCCCTGAATAGAAAAGCAGCAAGATGGAATGGAAAGAAGAAACCATTATTGGAAATGCAAGAAGAGCATGTGTGGCAGAGAAGAAAGAAGAAGAACTTAAGGAGGACATCAAAACCCTAAAGATGGGAGAGGGAAGCAGGAAACCATAGGTGATTGGAAGCACTCTCTTAAGTGAATCAGCTTATTTGACTCTGTTTGAAGCGAAAGGAGAGATGCATGGCCTGACGTGTTTGCAAAACAAGCGAGAAGAAGACCAACAAAAATCAAACCAACAAACAAGCACCAAAATGGTATGGTTGGCTGACATATACAAAGGGAACCATGATTATTCAAAAGAAAATACTCAAGGTGAGGTCAAGGGTCATTCAGAACGCATCGACCCAGTATCGTGGCTTGCATGTACTCAGCACACTTGTATTCGGAAATCAGAAGCGTGCATTCATATTCGTAAATTTTGATTCATAAGAGCATATTGTGACCTAACACTAATGCCGATTTGGAATCAAATGGTTTCCTAGTCCGTGATGTAGACTTGTATGTCTTCCAACAGGATGAAGGAATGCCATATTCTAGGCTACGTAGAGAAGAAATGTAAGAAGCCTATAACAAAGGCAAGTAGCTCTGCCAAAGTGTACTAAGAGCAAAAGAGACAGACAGCAAAGTGCACATTGGGGTTGGTTTCATTTCTTGGAATTTCAGCCCCCATGAATCCAATGGATCCATGTCCTGAGAGTGTGGGTGTTTCAGCAGAAATCAGGCGACGCATATGTATTCCGGGTGTACGGATCTTATAGGAACATAAGTCTCCTTTAGTGGGTCCCTGTGTACTGTGAACTGTTAGAAAGTTTAAAGACGTGTGAAACCATCAACTGAAAAGGGACACACTTCCCTCCATTGGTACGGTGCATAGAGCTCTGAACAAAAGGAAAGAGGGAAGAAGAAAGGCCCATGGGACGCTAGTGGGTAGAATCACATTTACCTTAGGAACCTCTCGTCGGATGCAGCCCCTCCCCCAACACTGACAAGATGCAGCAGCCATTGGGGATGGCAGTTAGCGGTTGGATTCCAGGTGGAATGTTGGTGTTTACCGCGAGGCTTGTTGTGGCTGTTGGATCCTAGGTAACCGGGCAGAGTTCTGTGGGTGGATCAGTGTGATGGAGGGGCTGCCGCCCTCTGTGGAGCTTGGCTTAGGTGTTTGGTCCGGGAAGCTGTGTAAGTTCGAGATACTGCTGCTGCCCAAAGACCTGAGGTCACAGGTCAGTTTCCAGAACCTGAAAGGGCAGACAGTGGAAGATCTGCCTGTCATCAGCTTACTGGCCAGGCTCCGAGGTACTTTCAGACTTGCCCAGTCCTGGTGAAGTCGACTTTAGGGGAGACACGAAGAGAAGCTGGCCGATAAGCTGGCTGCACGGATTGAGGAGAGATGCGAACACATGGATGAGAGATGTTCTGCTACAATGGAGAATACTGGCGTGGAGACAGCTGTAGAGGATACCAGGCTCAAAAGACATTCATGAGACATATTGAAACTCACTGATACAGGCAGAAACATACGGAGTGCCAACGTGGACTTGAGGAAGTTCCTCAATTCTCTTCTCCAATAACGGGTCCAAGGTCCCTGACGTCTGAAGGAGAAGAAATGGCAGAGATGATCAAAACGCTCCTGTTCTTGGAAGAGGTCGTGAGAATCCACACGTCCCAAGGGGCATTCCCAAGCCATTCAGACCAAAATTCAACAAGCCCAGGTAAGCCTTTTCCCAGGTTTGGGCCTAGCTAGTGAGCACTTGCCCTTGCCTCCCCTCCACTCAGGCATCCATTTTGAAGGATCAGTACCTGAGCTGCAATGAAGCCATTACGAGAAGAGCAAGCCCCTCGTAGAATCAGAATTCCTCCAGCTTCACTCTCTGTGAACAACAGTGAACACCTTAAAGGTCAAATAGTCTCGGCTGAAATAGATAAAATTGAATACTTAGCTCACACCTAGAAACGATGTCCTTCCGCTAGATTCAGCAAATGTTGTGTTTATGTCTTCCCTGGGGTGAAGGGAGTGTGGTAAGTGAGGGGAATCTTTGACTGAACATGAATCTGTATTAGGCTTCAGTTTTTCAAGACAGTGAAGGTAAATAGTACAAGTCAGAAAGTGAACTGAACTGTAAAAGTCGCCAATGACATTAAAGACACAGCTTATGTGGATCGTCTTTCACTTGAGTCAAGCCCCCGGGGGCACTATATCATGGGGGTGCAGACTTGGTTGCGTTAAATGGCTTTAAACTACAGGATCGGATGATTAAGCGTTCTCAACACTGATAGAAAAACACCTGGTTCTCAATAGACTAGCATAACTGCAGCAGGATTCTCCTAGCTAGAATGCCTCTAGGTGCTTTTGGATTCAAACCTAAATGTATATATTTGGTTTGTTTCCTCTTGTATTTTCCGAGAGAGGGATGTTACCCCTTGAAATGCCAACATTGGCCAGTAGGTGTCATTGGGATATAGGGCACCACATGCACAAGTGTATCCAAGGTTGGGGGTTATTCCATGTTTCCAAAAGTTATTTCATGGTTCCTGTTGGTTTCGGAGGCTTCAACCTTAAAGAGCTGACATGACCCCTTGAACAGTTTGGACTGCTAGTTTGCATTCTATCTGTCTAGCTTTTCCGTCGAGCTGACACAATGTTACCAAAATTGACAAGTCTGGCTTCTAGGTCGATTGAGTGTGTTTCAAAAAATAACTCCATTTTCGTATAACTCCCAAAACATGTAAATGAGTTCTGTTAAACTTCTTAAAGACTGCAAATGGGATATCAACACAATGTCAAAATAGTTGTCTTCGGACAATCCCTCCCACCACGGCTGTATAGAAACCAAGAGCTAAGCAAATATCACATTTCTGTGAAATGTATCTGGATAGTGTTGATCCATCGATGCCCAGTTGGCAGAGAAGAAGTGCAACCTGCACTCACTCGCTCCCATGTACAGAGCAATGGAAACATCCACTCACCCAGCCCTTAGCATAGGACACTGGCCGAAGAGAGGTCTGTTACTCCCAAAGACAGGATGAGGCCTCAGGACACCTGGAAGCAGGAGAATGCAAAGCAGGGAATGGAAACCAGTGCAGGTTCGGACCCCTGGTGATGGAGCAACAAGGGTGAAACTCTGTTTAACTTGGACGCACACTCTCAAGCGGACAGGAGACATGGGTTTGAAGGTGATGTGCTGAGATTTACAAGAGTGCACAGCAGATGCTTGGCTGAGAGAACTCAAAGAAACCAGCGCAAAATATCCCCACAGTTAATTCTGAGACCAAGATCCCAGCTGCCAAATTTGAGGTAGCAGAGGCAACGGTCAGTGAGGCAAAGAGCTACGGATGATGGCACACGCTGAGTCTCAGGGATCTGGAGTGCGTTGTGGGATGTGGTGGGTCGAATCAAGAGAGCAAACCGAACTGTGTACCAATAATAAATCAACCACACTGGTCGCGCGGTTGCGATTACCGATATGTCCCATGGCCACACCCAGTACATCTGCAGGACCAGGGACCAATTGGGAATTTTGCCAATAGAGCACGTGTGGGGCTGAATCAGAGATATCGGGCATCTCGTCTGAGGGATCCAGGGGGCCTTGAAATTGAAATCAGAATGAAAAGCCTTAGGATATGCTACATTCATAACCTGGGCTGGGATTATGGTTTGGTTTGAGTCACAGGATGCGCAACAACTCTGTGGTTGCCTTCGTGCACCCGTGCCACAAGGATGAGAGGACAAGGAAGAGTGGTCCAAGTCCACAGCGCGAGAAGAGGAAGCATTCCCTTCAGCACTATCTCCCAAAAGCGGATGCTACATTTTGGATGGCACCGGCACGGTACGGCACCTAGGACAACAAGGAAGGTCTGCGGGATCATTCCAGCAGGCCCTGATATGTGACATCCATAGATATGCTTCCACTGGTGTTTCTGTAGACAGAGAAGCTCTGGGAAGAACTGATTTCATTGGGACATTCCCGTGGCAATAAAAAGCAGAAGAGCACTCTCAGTTTGCTGTTTTGGAAACACTCCAAAATGACATAGAGAAGAATGCAGAGCTGAGAACTTTTAGAAGCTTCATTTCCACAAGAGGAAGTGTCCTGTGCACTTTCAGAAGTGTGAGATAAGTATAATCAAAATGAAGTTATGCTAATCGAAGTAGAATGGGTTGTTCATCACAACTAATGCAACACCAGCAATTGGAGATATACCAAACAACACACACAGGTACAGGTTATGGCATCAATGCCTAGGAGAAAATGTCCTCACAGAAATCCCATGGAATTGCGTAGAGACAAGAGTCTAAATTTTTCAATTAACAAAGCCCTAGAAGTCTACATTAGATACCTGATATTACCTGACCAGTAGAGATGAAGAAGAACAGTAAAAGAAACAGGAAGTACCATTTTCAGTTCCAAAGATATTGAAGGCGCAAAAGATAAGCTTTCAAACAACTAGTCTGCAAAACGCTATCCAGAACAAGTGTTGAAAATGAAGGTCAGGAAAACACTGAAAAACACCAGTGTCTCAGAATCACAAAAGGCAGAATACCAGAAAAGGGGAAGAGAAAGTCTCAACACGAGCCAAAAATATCAGGAAACTCAATGGTTGTGATAATATCAGGGCTAAAATTCAGTCCTTAGCAGACTAGATAATGCAGAGGGACGCGTGAATGACTGTGAAGACAGGGGAAGAGAAAAACCTCGGTCAGAAGCAGACATAGGAAAGCAAGTGCAAACAAATGAAAACATTGCAGTTGAACCCTGGGTTAAGACAGGGCATGAAAGAATAGAAATCATGAGTCCCAGATGGAAAAGCAAGAGATAAAGAAACAAAAAGTGTCTGAAAATTTATCTGTAGAAAAATCAGACTGAAACTTGCTGAAAGCCAAGAAAGAATCATCTATGCGAATTCAGGAATTACACAGCATCCGAAGGAGGTGGAATCCCAATAGACCTACCAGCAGCTGTATGATTCAAATCAACAAAGTTCACGAATATCCGAGTGATTTAAAATGCACCTGGAGGAAACAACATAGTCACAAGGAAACCTCCAGAGGGGTTTCAGCTGATATTTCGGCAGCAATATTGCAGGACAGGGAGGAGTGCCAGGACACAGACCATATCCTGAATGGCCAAATGCTGCCACCTAGGGTAGCCTATGCCACATGAACACCATTTCAAATAACGGCAGAGCTAGAGAATTCTACAGACCGGCAAATCTTAAAAGAATTCAGCAGTTCAAAAGTTTTTCTTAAAGAAAGGTTGAGAATACCCCCCTGAATAGAAAAGCAGCAAGATGGAATGGAAAGAAGAAACCATTATTGGAAATGCAAGAAGAGCATGTGTGGCAGAGAAGAAAGAAGAAGAACTTAAGGAGGACATCAAAACCCTAAAGATGGGAGAGGGAAGCAGGAAATCATAGGTGATTGGAAGCACTCTCTTAAGTGAATCAGCTTACTTGACTCTGTTTGAAGCGAAAGGAGAGATGCATGGCCTGACGTGTTTGCAAAACAAGCGAGAAGAAGACCAACAAAGAATCAAACCAACAAACAAGCACCAAAATGGTATGGTTGGCTGACATATACAAAGGGAACCATGATTATTCAAAAGAAAATACTCAAGGTGAGGTCAAGGGTCATTCAGAACGCATCGACCCAGTATCGTGGCTTGCATGTACTCAGCACACTTGTATTCGGAAATCAGAAGCGTGCATTCATATTCGTAAATTTTGATTCATAAGAGCATATCGTGACCTAACACTAATGCCGATTTGGAATCAAATGGTTTCCTAGTCCGTGATGTAGACTTGTATGTCTTCCAACAGGATGAAGGAATGCCATATTCTAGGCTACGTAGAGAAGAAATGTAAGAAGCCTATAACAAAGGCAAGTAGCTCTGCCAAAGTGTACTAAGTGCAAAAGAGACCGACAGCAAAGTGCACATTGGGGTTGGTTTCATTTCTTGGAATTTCAGCCCCCATGAATCCAATGGATCCATGTCCTGAGAGTGTGGGTGTTTCAGCAGAAATCAGGCGACGCATATGTATTCCGGGTGTACGGATCTTATAGGAACATAAGTCTCCTTTAGTGGGTCCCTGTGTACTGTGAACTGTTAGAAAGTTTAAAGACGTGTGAAACCATCAACTGAAAAGGGACACACTTCCCTCCATTGGTACGGTGCATAGAGCTCTGAACAAAAGGAAAGAGGGAAGAAGAAAGGCCCATGGGACGCTAGTGGGTAGAATCACATTTACCTTAGGAACCTCTCGTCGGATGCAGCCCCTCCCCCAACACTGACAAGATGCAGCAGCCATTGGGGATGGCAGTTAGCGGTTGGATTCCAGGTGGAATGTTGGTGTTTACCGCGAGGCTTGTTGTGGCTGTTGGATCCTAGGTAACCGGGCAGAGTTCTGTGGGTGGATCAGTGTGATGGAGGGGCTGCCGCCCTCTGTGGAGCTTGGCTTAGGTGTTTGGTCCGGGAAGCTGTGTAAGTTCGAGATACTGCTGCTGCCCAAAGACCTGAGGTCACAGGTCAGTTTCCAGAACCTGAAAGGGCAGACAGTGGAAGATCTGCCTGTCATCAGCTTACTGGCCAGGCTCCGAGGTACTTTCAGACTTGCCCAGTCCTGGTGAAGTCGACTTTAGGGGAGACACGAAGAGAAGCTGGCCGATAAGCTGGCTGCACGGATTGAGGAGAGATGCGAACACATGGATGAGAGATGTTCTGCTACAATGGAGAATACTGGCGTGGAGACAGCTGTAGAGGATACCAGGCTCAAAAGACATTCATGAGACATATTGAAACTCACTGATACAGGCAGAAACATACGGAGTGCCAACGTGGACTTGAGGAAGTTCCTCAATTCTCTTCTCCAATAACGGGTCCAAGGTCCCTGACGTCTGAAGGAGAAGAAATGGCAGAGATGATCAAAACGCTCCTGTTCTTGGAAGAGGTCGTGAGAATCCACACGTCCCAAGGGGCATTCCCAAGCCATTCAGACCAAAATTCAACAAGCCCAGGTAAGCCTTTTCCCAGGTTTGGGCCTAGCTAGTGAGCACTTGCCCTTGCCTCCCCTCCACTCAGGCATCCATTTTGAAGGATCAGTACCTGAGCTGCAATGAAGCCATTACGAGAAGAGCAAGCCCCTCCTAGAATCAGAGTTCCTCCAGCTTCACTCTCTGTGAACAACAGTGAACACCTTAAAGGTCAAATAGTCTCGGCTGAAATAGATAAATTTGAATACTTAGCTCACACCTAGAAACGATGTCCTTCCGCTAGATTCAGCAAATGTTGTGTTTCTGTCTTCCCTGGGGTGAAGGGAGTGTGGTAAGTGAGGGGAATCTTTGACTGAACATGAATCTGTATTAGGCTTCAGTTTTTCAAGACAGTGAAGGTAAATAGTACAAGTCAGAAAGTGAACTGAACTGTAAAAGTCGCCAATGACATTAAAGACACAGCTTATGTGGATCGTCTTTCACTTGAGTCAAGCCCCCGGGGGCACTATATCATGGGGGTGCAGACTTGGTTGCGTTAAATGGCTTTAAACTACAGGATCGGATGTTTAAGCATTCTCAACACTGATAGAAAAACACCTGGTTCTCAATAGACTAGCATAACTGCAGCAGGATTCTCCTAGCTAGAATGCCTCTAGGTGCTTTTGGATTCAAACCTAAATGTATATATTTGGTTCGTTTCCTCTTGTATTTTCCGAGAGAGGGATGTTACCCCTTGAAATGCCAACATTGGCCAGTAGGTGTCATTGGGATACAGGGCACCACATGCACAAGTGTATCCAAGGTTGGGGGTTATTCCATGTTTCCAAAAGTTATTTCATGGTTCCTGTTGGTTTCAGAGGCTTCAACCTTAAAGAGCTGACATGACCCCTTGAACAGTTTGGACTGCTAGTTTGCATTCTATCTGTCTAGCTTTTCCGTCGAGCTGACACAATGTTACCAAAATTGACAAGTCTGGCTTCTAGGTCGATTGAGTGTGTTTCAAAAAATAACTCCATTTTCGTATAACTCCCAAAACATGTAAATGAGTTCTGTTAAACTTCTTAAAGACTGCAAATGGGATATCAACACAATGTCAAAATAGTTGTCTTCGGACAATCCCTCCCACCACGGCTGTATAGAAACCAAGAGCTAAGCAAATATCACATTTCTGTGAAATGTATCTGGATAGTGTTGATTCATCGATGCCCAGTTGGCAGAGAAGAAGTGCAACCTGCACTCACTCGCTCCCATGTACAGAGCAATGGAAACATCCACTCACCCAGCCCTTAGCATAGGACACTGGCCGAAGAGAGGTCTGTTACTCCCAAAGACAGGATGAGGCCTCAGGACACCTGGAAGCAGGAGAATGCAAAGCAGGGAATGGAAACCAGTGCAGGTTCGGACCCCTGGTGATGGAGCAACAAGGGTGAAACTCTGTTTAACTTGGACGCACACTCTCAAGCGGACAGGAGACATGGGTTTGAAGGTGATGTGCTGAGATTTACAAGAGTGCACAGCAGATGCTTGGCTGAGAGAACTCAAAGAAACCAGCGCAAAATATCCCCACAGTTAATTCTGAGACCAAGATCCCAGCTGCCAAATTTGAGGTAGCAGAGGCAACGGTCAGTGAGGCATAGAGCTACGGATGATGGCACACGCTGAGTCTCAGGGATCTGGAGTGCGTTGTGGGATGTGGTGGGTCGAATCAAGAGAGCAAACCGAACTGTGTACCAATAATAAATCAACCACACTGGTCGCGCGGTTGCGATTACCGATATGTCCCATGGCCACACCCAGTACATCTGCAGGACCAGGGACCAATTGGGAATTTTGCCAATAGAGCACGTGTGGGGCTGAATCAGAGATATCGTGCATCTGGTCTGAGGGATCCAGGGGGCCTTGAATTTGAAATCAGAATGAAAAGCCTTAGGATATGCTACATTCATAACCTGGGCTGGGATTATGGTTTGGTTTGAGTCACAGGATGCGCAACAACTCTGTGGTTGCCTTCGTGCACCCGTGCCACAAGGATGAGAGGACAAGGGAGAGTGGTCCAAGTCCACAGCGTGAGAAGAGGAAGCATTCCCTTCAGCACTATCTCCCAAAAGCGGATACTACATTTTGGATGGCACCGGCACGGTACGGCACCTAGGACAACAAGGAAGGTCTGCGGGATAATTCCAGCAGGCCCTGATATGTGACATCCATAGATATGCTTCCACTGGTGTTTCTGTAGAAAGAGAAGCTCTGGAAAGAACTCATTTCTTTGGGACATTCCCGTGGCAATAAAAAGCAGAAGAGCACTCTCAGTTTGCTGTTTTGGAAACACTCCAAAATGACATAGAGAAGAATGCAGAGCTGAGAACTTTTAGAAGCTTCATTTCCACAAGAGGATGTGTCCTGTGCACTTTCAGAAGTGTGAGATAAGTATAATCAAAATGAAGTTATGCTAATCGAAGTAGAATGGGTTGTTCATCACAACTAATGCAACACCAGCAATTGGAGATATACCAAACAACACACACAGGTACAGGTTATGGCATCAATGCCTAGGAGAAATTGTCCTCACAGAAATCCCATGGAATTGCGTAGAGACAAGAGTCTAAATTTTTCAATTAACAAAGCCCTAGAAGTCTACATTAGATACCTGATATTACCTGACCTGTAGAGATGAAGAAGAACAGTAAAAGAAACAGGAAGTACCATTTTCAGTTCCAAAGATATTGAAGGCGCAAAAGATAAGCTTTCAAACAACTAGTCTGCAAAACGCTATCCAGAACAAGTGTTGAAAATGAAGGTCAGGAAAACACTGAAGAACACCAGTGTCTCAGAATCACAAAAGGCAGAATACCAGAAAAGTGGAAGAGAGAGTCTCAACACGAGCCAAAAATATCAGGAAACTCAATGGTTGTGATAATATCAGGGCTAAAATTCAGTCCTTAGCAGACTAGATAATGCAGAGGGACGCGTGAATGACTGTGAAGACAGGGGAAGAGAAAAACCTCGGTCAGAAGCAGACATAGGAAAGCAAGTGCAAACAAATGAAAACATTGCAGTTGAACCCTGGGTTAAGACAGGGCATGAAAGAATAGAAATCATGAGTCCCAGATGGAAAAGCAAGGGATAAAGAAACAAAAAGTGTCTGAAAATTTATCTGTAGAAAAATCAGACTGAAACTTGCTGAAAGCCAAGAAAGAATCATCTATGCGAATTCAGGAATTACACAGCATCCGAAGGAGGTGGAATCCCAATAGACCTACCAGCAGCTGTATGATTCAAATCAACAAAGTTCACGAATATCCGAGTGATTTAAAATGCACCTGGAGGAAACAACATAGTCACAAGGAAACCTCCAGAGGGGTTTCAGCTGATATCTCGGCAGCAATATTGCAGGACAGGGAGGAGTGCCAGGACACAGACCATATCCTGAATGGCCAAATGCTGCCACCTAGGGTAGCCTATGCCACATGAACACCATTTCAAATAACGGCAGAGCTAGAGAATTCTACAGACCGGCAAATCTTAAAAGAATTCAGCAGTTCAAAAGTTTTTCTAAAAGAAAGGTTGAGAAAACTCCCCTGAATAGAAAAGCAGCAAGATGGAATGGAAAGAAGAAACCATTATTGGAAATGCAAGAAGAGCATGTGTGGCAGAGAAGAAAGAAGAAGAACTTAAGGAGGACATCAAAACCCTAAAGATGGGAGAGGGAAGCAGGAAACCATAGGTGATTGGAAGCACTCTCTTAAGTGAATCAGCTTATTTGACTCTGTTTGAAGCGAAAGGAGAGATGCATGGCCTGACGTGTTTGCAAAACAAGCGAGAAGAAGACCAACAAAGAATCAAACCAACAAACAAGCACCAAAATGGTATGGTTGGCTGACATATACAAAGAGAACCATGATTATTCAAAAGAAAATACTCAAGGTGAGGTCAAGGGTCATTCAGAACGCATCGACCCAGTATCGTGGCTTGCATGTACTCAGCACACTTGTATTCGGAAATCAGAAGCGTGCATTCATATTCGTAAATTTTGATTCATAAGAGCATATCGTGACCTAACACTAATGCCGATTTGGAATCAAATGGTTTCCTAGTCCGTGATGTAGACTTGTATGTCTTCCAACAGGATGAAGGAATGCCATATTCTAGGCTACGTAGAGAAGAAATGTAAGAAGCCTATAACAAAGGCAAGTAGCTCTGCCAAAGTGTACTAAGTGCAAAAGAGACCGACAGCAAAGTGCACATTGGGGTTGGTTTCATTTCTTGGAATTTCAGCCCCCATGAATCCAATGGATCCATGTCCTGAGAGTGTGGGTGTTTCAGCAGAAATCAGGCGACGCATATGTATTCCGGGTGTACGGATCTTATAGGAACATAAGTCTCCTTTAGTGGGTCCCTGTGTACTGTGAACTGTTAGAAAGTTTAAAGACGTGTGAAACCATCAACTGAAAAGGGACACACTTCCCTCCATTGGTACGGTGCATAGAGCTCTGAACAAAAGGAAAGAGGGAAGAAGAAAGGCCCATGGGACGCTAGTGGGTAGAATCACATTTACCTTAGGAACCTCTCGTCGGATGCAGCCCCTCCCCCAACACTGACAAGATGCAGCAGCCATTGGGGATGGCAGTTAGCGGTTGGATTCCAGGTGGAATGTTGGTGTTTACCGCGAGGCTTGTTGTGGCTGTTGGATCCTAGGTAACCGGGCAGAGTTCTGTGGGTGGATCAGTGTGATGGAGGGGCTGCCGCCCTCTGTGGAGCTTGGCTTAGGTGTTTGGTCCGGGAAGCTGTGTAAGTTCGAGATACTGCTGCTGCCCAAAGACCTGAGGTCACAGGTCAGTTTCCAGAACCTGAAAGGGCAGACAGTGGAAGATCTGCCTGTCATCAGCTTACTGGCCAGGCTCTGAGGTACTTTCAGACTTGCCCAGTCCTGGTGAAGTCGACTTTAGGGGAGACACGAAGAGAAGCTGGCCGATAAGCTGGCTGCACGGATTGAGGAGAGATGCGAACACATGGATGAGAGATGTTCTGCTACAATGGAGAATACTGGCGTGGAGACAGCTGTAGAGGATACCAGGCTCAAAAGACATTCATGAGACATATTGAAACTCACTGATACAGGCAGAAACATACGGAGTGCCAACGTGGACTTGAGGAAGTTCCTCAATTCTCTTCTCCAATAACGGGTCCAAGGTCCCTGACGTCTGAAGGAGAAGAAATGGCAGAGATGATCAAAACGCTCCTGTTCTTGGAAGAGGTCGTGAGAATCCACACGTCCCAAGGGGCATTCCCAAGCCATTCAGACCAAAATTCAACAAGCCCAGGTAAGCCTTTTCCCAGGTTTGGGCCTAGCTAGTGAGCACTTGCCCTTGCCTCCCCTCCACTCAGGCATCCATTTTGAAGGATCAGTACCTGAGCTGCAATGAAGCCATTACGAGAAGAGCAAGCCCCTCCTAGAATCAGAGTTCCTCCAGCTTCACTCTCTGTGAACAACAGTGAACACCTTAAAGGTCAAATAGTCTCGGCTGAAATAGATAAAATTGAATACTTAGCTCACACCTAGAAACGATGTCCTTCCGCTAGATTCAGCAAATGTTGTGTTTCTGTCTTCCCTGGGGTGAAGGGAGTGTGGTAAGTGAGGGGAATCTTTGACTGAACATGAATCTGTATTAGGCTTCAGTTTTTCAAGACAGTGAAGGTAAATAGTACAAGTCAGAAAGTGAACTGAACTGTAAAAGTCGCCAATGACATTAAAGACACAGCTTATGTGGATCGTCTTTCACTTGAGTCAAGCCCCCGGGGGCACTATATCATGGGGGTGCAGACTTGGTTGCGTTAAATGGCTTTAAACTACAGGATCGGATGATTAAGCGTTCTCAACACTGATAGAAAAACACCTGGTTCTCAATAGACTAGCATAACTGCAGCAGGATTCTCCTAGCTAGAATGCCTCTAGGTGCTTTTGGATTCAAACCTAAATGTATATATTTGGTTTGTTTCCTCTTGTATTTTCCTAGAGAGGGATGTTACCCCTTGAAATGCCAACATTGGCCAGTAGGTGTCATTGGGATACAGGGCACCACATGCACAAGTGTATCCAAGGTTGGGGGTTATTCCATGTTTCCAAAAGTTATTTCATGGTTCCTGTTGGTTTCGGAGGCTTCAACCTTAAAGAGCTGACATGACCCCTTGAACAGTTTGGACTGCTAGTTTGCATTCTATCTGTCTAGCTTTTCCGTCGAGCTGACACAATGTTACCAAAATTGACAAGTCTGGCTTCTAGGTCGATTGAGTGTGTTTCAAAAAATAACTCCATTTCCGTATAACTCCCAAAACATGTAAATGAGTTCTGTTAAACTTCTTAAAGACTGCAAATGGGATATCAACACAATGTCAAAATAGTTGTCTTCGGACAATCCCTCCCACCACGGCTGTATAGAAACCAAGAGCTAAGCAAATATCACATTTCTGTGAAATGTATCTGGATAGTGTTGATTCATCGATGCCCAGTTGGCAGAGAAGAAGTGCAACCTGCACTCACTCGCTCCCATGTACAGAGCAATGGAAACATCCACTCACCCAGCCCTTAGCATAGGACACTGGCCGAAGAGAGGTCTGTTACTCCCAAAGACAGGATGAGGCCTCAGGACACCTGGAAGCAGGAGAATGCAAAGCAGGGAATGGAAACCAGTGCAGGTTCGGACCCCTGGTGATGGAGCAACAAGGGTGAAACTCTGTTTAACTTGGACGCACACTCTCAAGCGGACAGGAGACATGGGTTTGAAGGTGATGTGCTGAGATTTACAAGAGTGCACAGCAGATGCTTGGCTGAGAGAACTCAAAGAAACCAGCGCAAAATATCCCCACAGTTAATTCTGAGACCAAGATCCCAGCTGCCAAATTTGAGGTAGCAGAGGCAACGGTCAGTGAGGCATAGAGCTACGGATGATGGCACACGCTGAGTCTCAGGGATCTGGAGTGCGTTGTGGGATGTGGTGGGTCGAATCAAGAGAGCAAACGGAACTGTGTACCAATAATAAATCAACCACACTGGTTTCGCGGTTGCGATTACCGCTATGTCCCATGGCCACACCCAGTACATCTGCAGGACCAGGGACCAATTGGGAATTTTGCCAATAGAGCACGTGTGGGGCTGAATGAGAGATATCATGCATCTGGTCTGAGGGATCCAGGGGGCCTTGAATTTGAAATCAGAATGAAAAGCCTTAGGATATGCTACATTCATAACCTGGGCTGGGATTATGGTTTGGTTTGAGTCAAGGATGCGCAACAACTCTGTGGTTGCCTTCGTGCACCCGTGCCACAAGGATGAGAGGACAAGGAAGAGTGGTCCAAGTCCACAGCGCGAGAAGAGGAAGCATTCCCTTCAGCACTATCTCCCAAAAGCGGATGCTACATTTTGGATGGCACCGGCACGGTACGGCACCTAGGACAACAAGGAAGGTCTGCGGGATCATTCCAGCAGGCCCTGATATGTGACATCCATAGATATGCTTCCACTGGTGTTTCTGTAGACAGAGAAGCTCTGGAAAGAACTGATTTCATAGGGACATTCCCGTGGCAATAAAAAGCAGAAGAGCACTCTCAGTTTGCTGTTTTGGAAACACTCCAAAATGACATAGAGAAGAATGCAGAGCTGAGAACTTTTAGAAGCTTCATTTCCACAAGAGGAAGTGTCCTGTGCACTTTCAGAAGTGTGAGATAAGTATAATCAAAATGAAGTTATGCTAATCGAAGTAGAATGGGTTGTTCATCACAACTAATGCAACACCAGCAATTGGAGATATACCAAACAACACACACAGGTACAGGTTATGGCATCAATGCCTAGGAGAAATTGTCCTCACAGAAATCCCATGGAATTGCGTAGAGACAAGAGTCTAAATTTTTCAATTAACAAAGCCCTAGAAGTCTACATTAGATACCTGATATTACCTGACCAGTAGAGATGAAGAAGAACAGTAAAAGAAACAGGAAGTACCATTTTCAGTTCCAAAGATATTGAAGGCGCAAAAGATAAGCTTTCAAACAACTAGTCTGCAAAACGCTATCCAGAACAAGTGTTGAAAATGAAGGTCAGGAAAACACTGAAGAACACCAGTGTCTCAGAATCACAAAAGGCAGAATACCAGAAAAGGGGAAGAGAAAGTCTCAACACGAGCCAAAAATATCAGGAAACTCAATGGTTGTGATAATATCAGGGCTAACATTCAGTCCTTAGCAGACTAGATAATGCAGAGGGACGCGTGAATGACTGTGAAGACAGGGGAAGAGAAAAACCTCGGTCAGAAGCAGACATAGGAAAGCAAGTGCAAACAAATGAAAACATTGCAGTTGAACCCTGGGTTAAGACAGGGCATGAAAGAATAGAAATCATGAGTCCCAGATGGAAAAGCAAGAGATAAAGAAACAAAAAGTGTCTGAAAATTTATCTGTAGAAACATCAGACTGAAACTTGCTGAAAGCCAAGAAAGAATCATCTATGCGAATTCAGGAATTACACAGCATCCGAAGGAGGTGGAATCCCAATAGACCTACCAGCAGCTGTATGATTCAAATCAACAAAGTTCACAAATATCCGAGTGATTTAAAATGCACCTGGAGGAAACAACATAGTCACAAGGAAACCTCCAGAGGGGTTTCAGCTGATATCTCGGCAGCAATATTGCAGGACAGGGAGGAGTGCCAGGACACAGACCATATCCTGAATGGCCAAATGCTGCCACCTAGGGTAGCCTATGCCACATGAACACCATTTCAAATAACGGCAGACCTAGAGAATTCTACAGACCGGCAAATCTTTAAAGAATTCAGCAGTTCAAAAGTTTTTCTAAAAGAAAGGTTGAGAAAACTCCCCTGAATAGAAAAGCAGCAAGATGGAATGGAAAGAAGAAACCATTATTGGAAATGCAAGAAGAGCATGTGTGGCAGAGAAGAAAGAAGAAGAACTTAAGGAGGACATCAAAACCCTAAAGATGGGAGAGGGAAGCAGGAAACCATAGGTGATTGGAAGCACTCTCTTAAGTGAATCAGCTTATTTGACTCTGTTTGAAGCGAAAGGAGAGATGCATGGCCTGACGTGTTTGCAAAACAAGCGAGAAGAAGACCAACAAAGAATCAAACCAACAAACAAGCACCAAAATGGTATGGTTGGCTGACATATACAAAGGGAACCATGATTATTCAAAAGAAAATACTCAAGGTGAGGTCAAGGGTCATTCAGAACGCATCGACCCAGTATCTTGGCTTGCATGTACTCAGCACACTTGTATTCGGAAATCAGAAGCGTGCATTCATATTCGTAAATTTTGATTCATAAGAGCATATCGTGACCTAACACTAATGCCGATTTGGAATCAAATGGTTTCCTAGTCCGTGATGTAGACTTGTATGTCTTCCAACAGGATGAAGGAATGCCATATTCTAGGCTACGTAGAGAAGAAATGTAAGAAGCCTATAACAAAGGCAAGTAGCTCTGCCAAAGTGTACTAAGTGCAAAAGAGACCGACAGCAAAGTGCACATTGGGGTTGGTTTCATTTCTTGGAATTTCAGCCCCCATGAATCCAATGGATCCATGTCCTGAGAGTGTGGGTGTTTCAGCAGAAATCAGGCGACGCATATGTATTCCGGGTGTACGGATATTATAGGAACAGAAGTCTCCTTTAGTGGGTCCCTGTGTACTGTGAACTGTTAGAAAGTTTAAAGACGTGTGAAACCATCAACTGAAAAGGGACACACTTCCCTCCATTGGTACGGTGCATAGAGCTCTGAACAAAAGGAAAGAGGGAAGAAGAAAGGCCCATGGGACGCTAGTGGGTAGAATCACATTTACCTTAGGAACCTCTCGTCGGATGCAGCCCCTCCCCCAACACTGACAAGATGCAGCAGCCATTGGGGATGGCAGTTAGCGGTTGGATTCCAGGTGGAATGTTGGTGTTTACCGCGAGGCTTGTTGTGGCTGTTGGATCCTAGGTAACCGGGCAGAGTTCTGTGGGTGGATCAGTGTGATGGAGGGGCTGCCGCCCTCTGTGGAGCTTGGCTTAGGTGTTTGGTCCGGGAAGCTGTGTAAGTTCGAGATACTGCTGCTGCCCAAAGACCTGAGGTCACAGGTCAGTTTCCAGAACCTGAAAGGGCAGACAGTGGAAGATCTGCCTGTCATCAGCTTACTGGCCAGGCTCCGAGGTACTTTCAGACTTGCCCAGTCCTGGTGAAGTCGACTTTAGGGGAGACACGAAGAGAAGCTGGCCGATAAGCTGGCTGCACGGATTGAGGAGAGATGCGAACACATGGATGAGAGATGTTCTGCTACAATGGAGAATACTGGCGTGGAGACAGCTGTAGAGGATACCAGGCTCAAAAGACATTCATGAGACATATTGAAACTCACTGATACAGGCAGAAACATACGGAGTGCCAACGTGGACTTGAGGAAGTTCCTCAATTCTCTTCTCCAATAACGGGTCCAAGGTCCCTGACGTCTGAAGGAGAAGAAATGGCAGAGATGATCAAAACGCTCCTGTTCTTGGAAGAGGTCGTGAGAATCCACACGTCCCAAGGGGCATTCCCAAGCCATTCAGACCAAAATTCAACAAGCCCAGGTAAGCCTTTTCCCAGGTTTGGGCCTAGCTAGTGAGCACTTGCCCTTGCCTCCCCTCCACTCAGGCATCCATTTTGAAGGATCAGTACCTGAGCTGCAATGAAGCCATTACGAGAAGAGCAAGCCCCTCCTAGAATCAGAGTTCCTCCAGCTTCACTCTCTGTGAACAACAGTGAACACCTTAAAGGTCAAATAGTCTCGGCTGAAATAGATAAAATTGAATACTTAGCTCACACCTAGAAACGATGTCCTTCCGCTAGATTCAGCAAATGTTGTGTTTCTGTCTTCCCTGGGGTGAAGGGAGTGTGGTAAGTGAGGGGAATCTTTGACTGAACATGAATCTGTATTAGGCTTCAGTTTTTCAAGACAGTGAAGGTAAATAGTACAAGTCAGAAAGTGAACTGAACTGTAAAAGTCGCCAATGACATTAAAGACACAGCTTATGTGGATCGTCTTTCACTTGAGTCAAGCCCCCGGGGGCACTATATCATGGGGGTGCAGACTTGGTTGCGTTAAATGGCTTTAAACTACAGGATCGGATGATTAAGCGTTCTCAACACTGATAGAAAAACACCTGGTTCTCAATAGACTAGCATAACTGCAGCAGGATTCTCCTAGCTAGAATGCCTCTAGGTGCTTTTGGATTCAAACCTAAATGTATATATTTGGTTTGTTTCCTCTTGTATTTTCCTAGAGAGGGATGTTACCCCTTGAAATGCCAACATTGGCCAGTAGGTGTCATTGGGATACAGGGCACCACATGCACAAGTGTATCCAAGGTTGGGGGTTATTCCATGTTTCCAAAAGTTATTTCATGGTTCCTGTTGGTTTCGGAGGCTTCAACCTTAAAGAGCTGACATGACCCCTTGAACAGTTTGGACTGCTAGTTTGCATTCTATCTGTCTAGCTTTTCCGTCGAGCTGACACAATGTTACCAAAATTGACAAGTCTGGCTTCTAGGTCGATTGAGTGTGTTTCAAAAAATAACTCCATTTTCGTATAACTCCCAAAACATGTAAATGAGTTCTGTTAAACTTCTTAAAGACTGCAAATGGGATATCAACACAATGTCAAAATAGTTGTCTTCGGACAATCCCTCCCACCACGGCTGTATAGAAACCAAGAGCTAAGCAAATATCACATTTCTGTGAAATGTATCTGGATAGTGTTGATTCATCGATGCCCAGTTGGCAGAGAAGAAGTGCAACCTGCACTCACTCGCTCCCATGTACAGAGCAATGGAAACATCCACTCACCCAGCCCTTAGCATAGGACACTGGCCGAAGAGAGGTCTGTTACTCCCAAAGACAGGATGAGGCCTCAGGACACCTGGAAGCAGGAGAATGCAAAGCAGGGAATGGAAACCAGTGCAGGTTCGGACCCCTGGTGATGGAGCAACAAGGGTGAAACTCTGTTTAACTTGGACGCACACTCTCAAGCGGACAGGAGACATGGGTTTGAAGGTGATGTGCTGAGATTTACAAGAGTGCACAGCAGATGCTTGGCTGAGAGAACTCAAAGAAACCAGCGCAAAATATCCCCACAGTTAATTCTGAGACCAAGATCCCAGCTGCCAAATTTGAGGTAGCAGAGGCAACGGTCAGTGAGGCATAGAGATACGGATGATGGCACACGCTGAGTCTCAGGGATCTGGAGTGCGTTGTGGGATGTGGTGGGTCGAATCAAGAGAGCAAACTGAACTGTGTACCAATAATAAATCAACCACACTGGTCGCGCGGTTGCGATTACCGATATGTCCCATGGCCACACCCAGTACATCTGCAGGACCAGGGACCAATTGGGAATTTTGCCAATAGAGCACGTGTGGGGCTGAATCAGAGATATCGGGCATCTGGTCTGAGGGATCCAGGGGGCCTTGAATTTGAAATCAGAATGAAAAGCCTTAGGATATGCTACATTCATAACCTGGGCTGGGATTATGATTTGGTTTGAGTCACAGGATGCACAACAACTCTGTGGTTGCCTTCGTGCACCCGTGCCACAAGGATGAGAGGACAAGGGAGAGTGGTCCAAGTCCACAGCGTGAGAAGAGGAAGCATTCCCTTCAGCACTATCTCCCAAAAGCAGATGCTACATTTTGGATGGCACCGGCACGGTACGGCACCTAGGACAACAAGGAAGGTCTGCGGGATAATTCCAGCAGGCCCTGATATGTGACATCCATAGATATGCTTCCACTGGTGTTTCTGTAGACAGAGAAACTCTGGAAAGAACTCATTTCATTGGGACATTCCCGTGGCAATAAAAAGCAGAAGAGCACTCTCAGTTTGCTGTTTTGGAAACACTCCAAAACGACATAAAGAAGAATGCAGAGCTGAGAACTTTTAGAAGCTTCATTTCCACAAGAGGAAGTGTCCTGTGCACTTTCAGAAGTGTGAGATAAGTATAATCAAAATGAAGTTATGCTAATCGAAGTAGAATGGGTTGTTCATCACAACTAATGCAACACCAGCAATTGGAGATATACCAAACAACACACACAGGTACAGGTTATGGCATCAATGCCTAGGAGAAATTGTCCTCACAGAAATCCCATGGAATTGCGTAGAGACAAGAGTCTAAATTTTTCAATTAACAAAGCCCTAGAACTCTAGATTAGATACCTGATATTACCTGACCAGTAGAGATGAAGAAGAACAGTAAAAGAAACAGGAAGTACCATTTTCAGTTCCAAAGACATTGAAGGCGCAAAAGATAAGCTTTCAAACAACTAGTCTGCAAAACGCTATCCAGAACAAGTGTTGAAAATGAAGGTCAGGAAAACACTGAAGAACACCAGTGTCTCAGAATCACAAAAGGCAGAATACCAGAAAAGGGGAAGAGAAAGTCTCAACACGAGCCAAAAATATCAGGAAACTCAATGGTTGTGATAATATCAGGGCTAAAATTCAGTCCTTAGCAGACTAGATAATGCAGAGGGACGCGTGAATGACTGTGAAGACAGGGGAAGAGAAAAACCTCGGTCAGAAGCAGACATAGGAAAGCAAGTGCAAACAAATGAAAACATTGCAGTTGAACCCTGGGTTAAGACAGGGCATGAAAGAATAGAAATCATGAGTCCCAGATGGAAAAGCAAGAGATAAAGAAACAAAAAGTGTCTGAAAATTTATCTGTAGAAAAATCAGACTGAAACTTGCTGAAAGCCAAGAAAGAATCATCTATGCGAATTCAGGAATTACACAGCATCCGAAGGAGGTGGAATCCCAATAGACCTACCAGCAGCTGTATGATTCAAATCAACAAAGTTCACGAATATCCGAGTGATTTAAAATGCACCTGGAGGAAACAACATAGTCACAAGGAAACCTCCAGAGGGGTTTCAGCTGATATCTCGGCAGCAATATTGCAGGACAGGGAGGAGTGCCAGGACACAGACCATATCCTGAATGGCCAAATGCTGCCACCTAGGGTAGCCTATGCCACATGAACACCATTTCAAATAACGGCAGAGCTAGAGAATTCTACAGACCGGCAAATCTTAAAAGAATTCAGCAGTTCAAAAGTTTTTCTAAAAGAAAGGTTGAGAAAACTCCCCTGAATAGAAAAGCAGCAAGATGGAATGGAAAGAAGAAACCATTATTGGAAATGCAAGAAGAGCATGTGTGGCAGAGAAGAAAGAAGAAGAACTTAAGGAGGACATCAAAACCCTAAAGATGGGAGAGGGAAGCAGGAAACCATAGGTGATTGGAAGCACTCTCTTAAGTGAATCAGCTTATTTGACTCTGTTTGAAGCGAAAGGAGAGATGCATGGCCTGACGTGTTTGCAAAACAAGCGAGAAGAAGACCAACAAAGAATCAAACCAACAAACAAGCACCAAAATGGTATGGTTGGCTGACATATACAAAGGGAACCATGATTATTCAAAAGAAAATACTCAAGGTGAGGTCAAGGGTCATTCAGAACGCATCGACCCAGTATCGTGGCTTGCATGTACTCAGCACACTTGTATTCGGAAATCAGAAGCGTGCATTCATATTCGTAAATTTTGATTCATAAGAGCATATCGTGACCTAACACTAATGCCGATTTGGAATCAAATGGTTTCCTAGTCCGTGATGTAGACTTGTATGTCTTCCAACAGGATGAAGGAATGCCATATTCTAGGCTACGTAGAGAAGAAATGTAAGAAGCCTATAACAAAGGCAAGTAGCTCTGCCAAAGTGTACTAAGTGCAAAAGAGACCGACAGCAAAGTGCACATTGGGGTTGGTTTCATTTCTTGGAATTTCAGCCCCCATGAATCCAATGGATCCATGTCCTGAGAGTGTGGGTGTTTCAGCAGAAATCAGGCGACGCATATGTATTCCGGGTGTACGGATCTTATAGGAACATAAGTCTCCTTTAGTGGGTCCCTGTGTACTGTGAACTGTTAGAAAGTTTAAAGACGTGTGAAACCATCAACTGAAAAGGGACACACTTCCCTCCATTGGTACGGTGCATAGAGCTCTGAACAAAAGGAAAGAGGGAAGAAGAAAGGCCCATGGGACGCTAGTGGGTAGAATCACATTTACCTTAGGAACCTCTCGTCGGATGCAGCCCCTCCCCCAACACTGACAAGATGCAGCAGCCATTGGGGATGGCAGTTAGCGGTTGGATTCCAGGTGGAATGTTGGTGTTTACCGCGAGGCTTGTTGTGGCTGTTGGATCCTAGGTAACCGGGCAGAGTTCTGTGGGTGGATCAGTGTGATGGAGGGGCTGCCGCCCTCTGTGGAGCTTGGCTTAGGTGTTTGGTCCGGGAAGCTGTGTAAGTTCGAGATACTGCTGCTGCCCAAAGACCTGAGGTCACAGGTCAGTTTCCAGAACCTGAAAGGGCAGACAGTGGAAGATCTGCCTGTCATCAGCTTACTGGCCAGGCTCCGAGGTACTTTCAGACTTGCCCAGTCCTGGTGAAGTCGACTTTAGGGGAGACACGAAGAGAAGCTGGCCGATAAGCTGGCTGCACGGATTGAGGAGAGATGCGAACACATGGATGAGAGATGTTCTGCTACAATGGAGAATACTGGCGTGGAGACAGCTGTAGAGGATACCAGGCTCAAAAGACATTCATGAGACATATTGAAACTCACTGATACAGGCAGAAACATACGGAGTGCCAA
Source organism: Vicugna pacos (assembly GCF_048564905.1). Lineage (NCBI taxonomy): Eukaryota > Metazoa > Chordata > Mammalia > Artiodactyla > Camelidae > Vicugna > Vicugna pacos. The sequence continues at coordinate 1,946,169 of NW_027328739.1, forward strand.
CGTGGACTTGAGGAAGTTCCTCAATTCTCTTCTCCAATAACGGGTCCAAGGTCCCTGACGTCTGAAGGAGAAGAAATGGCAGAGATGATCAAAACGCTCCTGTTCTTGGAAGAGGTCGTGAGAATCCACACGTCCCAAGGGGCATTCCCAAGCCATTCAGACCAAAATTCAACAAGCCCAGGTAAGCCTTTTCCCAGGTTTGGGCCTAGCTAGTGAGCACTTGCCCTTGCCTCCCCTCCACTCAGGCATCCATTTTGAAGGATCAGTACCTGAGCTGCAATGAAGCCATTACGAGAAGAGCAAGCCCCTCCTAGAATCAGAGTTCCTCCAGCTTCACTCTCTGTGAACAACAGTGAACACCTTAAAGGTCAAATAGTCTCGGCTGAAATAGATAAAATTGAATACTTAGCTCACACCTAGAAACGATGTCCTTCCGCTAGATTCAGCAAATGTTGTGTTTCTGTCTTCCCTGGGGTGAAGGGAGTGTGGTAAGTGAGGGGAATCTTTGACTGAACATGAATCTGTATTAGGCTTCAGTTTTTCAAGACAGTGAAGGTAAATAGTACAAGTCAGAAAGTGAACTGAACTGTAAAAGTCGCCAATGACATTAAAGACACAGCTTATGTGGATCGTCTTTCACTTGAGTCAAGCCCCCGGGGGCACTATATCATGGGGGTGCAGACTTGGTTGCGTTAAATGGCTTTAAACTACAGGATCGGATGATTAAGCGTTCTCAACACTGATAGAAAAACACCTGGTTCTCAATAGACTAGCATAACTGCAGCAGGATTCTCCTAGCTAGAATGCCTCTAGGTGCTTTTGGATTCAAACCTAAATGTATATATTTGGTTTGTTTCCTCTTGTATTTTCCTAGAGAGGGATGTTACCCCTTGAAATGCCAACATTGGCCAGTAGGTGTCATTGGGATACAGGGCACCACATGCACAAGTGTATCCAAGGTTGGGGGTTATTCCATGTTTCCAAAAGTTATTTCATGGTTCCTGTTGGTTTCGGAGGCTTCAACCTTAAAGAGCTGACATGACCCCTTGAACAGTTTGGACTGCTAGTTTGCATTCTATCTGTCTAGCTTTTCCGTCGAGCTGACACAATGTTACCAAAATTGACAAGTCTGGCTTCTAGGTCGATTGAGTGTGTTTCAAAAAATAACTCCATTTCCGTATAACTCCCAAAACATGTAAATGAGTTCTGTTAAACTTCTTAAAGACTGCAAATGGGATATCAACACAATGTCAAAATAGTTGTCTTCGGACAATCCCTCCCACCACGGCTGTATAGAAACCAAGAGCTAAGCAAATATCACATTTCTGTGAAATGTATCTGGATAGTGTTGATTCATCGATGCCCAGTTGGCAGAGAAGAAGTGCAACCTGCACTCACTCGCTCCCATGTACAGAGCAATGGAAACATCCACTCACCCAGCCCTTAGCATAGGACACTGGCCGAAGAGAGGTCTGTTACTCCCAAAGACAGGATGAGGCCTCAGGACACCTGGAAGCAGGAGAATGCAAAGCAGGGAATGGAAACCAGTGCAGGTTCGGACCCCTGGTGATGGAGCAACAAGGGTGAAACTCTGTTTAACTTGGACGCACACTCTCAAGCGGACAGGAGACATGGGTTTGAAGGTGATGTGCTGAGATTTACAAGAGTGCACAGCAGATGCTTGGCTGAGAGAACTCAAAGAAACCAGCGCAAAATATCCCCACAGTTAATTCTGAGACCAAGATCCCAGCTGCCAAATTTGAGGTAGCAGAGGCAACGGTCAGTGAGGCATAGAGCTACGGATGATGGCACACGCTGAGTCTCAGGGATCTGGAGTGCGTTGTGGGATGTGGTGGGTCGAATCAAGAGAGCAAACCGAACTGTGTACCAATAATAAATCAACCACACTGGTTTCGCGGTTGCGATTACCGCTATGTCCCATGGCCACACCCAGTACATCTGCAGGACCAGGGACCAATTGGGAATTTTGCCAATAGAGCACGTGTGGGGCTGAATGAGAGATATCATGCATCTGGTCTGAGGGATCCAGGGGGCCTTGAATTTGAAATCAGAATGAAAAGCCTTAGGATATGCTACATTCATAACCTGGGCTGGGATTATGGTTTGGTTTGAGTCAAGGATGCGCAACAACTCTGTGGTTGCCTTCGTGCACCCGTGCCACAAGGATGAGAGGACAAGGAAGAGTGGTCCAAGTCCACAGCGCGAGAAGAGGAAGCATTCCCTTCAGCACTATCTCCCAAAAGCGGATGCTACATTTTGGATGGCACCGGCACGGTACGGCACCTAGGACAACAAGGAAGGTCTGCGGGATCATTCCAGCAGGCCCTGATATGTGACATCCATAGATATGCTTCCACTGGTGTTTCTGTAGACAGAGAAGCTCTGGAAAGAACTGATTTCATAGGGACATTCCCGTGGCAATAAAAAGCAGAAGAGCACTCTCAGTTTGCTGTTTTGGAAACACTCCAAAATGACATAGAGAAGAATGCAGAGCTGAGAACTTTTAGAAGCTTCATTTCCACAAGAGGAAGTGTCCTGTGCACTTTCAGAAGTGTGAGATAAGTATAATCAAAATGAAGTTATGCTAATCGAAGTAGAATGGGTTGTTCATCACAACTAATGCAACACCAGCAATTGGAGATATACCAAACAACACACACAGGTACAGGTTATGGCATCAATGCCTAGGAGAAATTGTCCTCACAGAAATCCCATGGAATTGCGTAGAGACAAGAGTCTAAATTTTTCAATTAACAAAGCCCTAGAAGTCTACATTAGATACCTGATATTACCTGACCAGTAGAGATGAAGAAGAACAGTAAAAGAAACAGGAAGTACCATTTTCAGTTCCAAAGATATTGAAGGCGCAAAAGATAAGCTTTCAAACAACTAGTCTGCAAAACGCTATCCAGAACAAGTGTTGAAAATGAAGGTCAGGAAAACACTGAAGAACACCAGTGTCTCAGAATCACAAAAGGCAGAATACCAGAAAAGGGGAAGAGAAAGTCTCAACACGAGCCAAAAATATCAGGAAACTCAATGGTTGTGATAATATCAGGGCTAACATTCAGTCCTTAGCAGACTAGATAATGCAGAGGGACGCGTGAATGACTGTGAAGACAGGGGAAGAGAAAAACCTCGGTCAGAAGCAGACATAGGAAAGCAAGTGCAAACAAATGAAAACATTGCAGTTGAACCCTGGGTTAAGACAGGGCATGAAAGAATAGAAATCATGAGTCCCAGATGGAAAAGCAAGAGATAAAGAAACAAAAAGTGTCTGAAAATTTATCTGTAGAAACATCAGACTGAAACTTGCTGAAAGCCAAGAAAGAATCATCTATGCGAATTCAGGAATTACACAGCATCCGAAGGAGGTGGAATCCCAATAGACCTACCAGCAGCTGTATGATTCAAATCAACAAAGTTCACAAATATCCGAGTGATTTAAAATGCACCTGGAGGAAACAACATAGTCACAAGGAAACCTCCAGAGGGGTTTCAGCTGATATCTCGGCAGCAATATTGCAGGACAGGGAGGAGTGCCAGGACACAGACCATATCCTGAATGGCCAAATGCTGCCACCTAGGGTAGCCTATGCCACATGAACACCATTTCAAATAACGGCAGACCTAGAGAATTCTACAGACCGGCAAATCTTTAAAGAATTCAGCAGTTCAAAAGTTTTTCTAAAAGAAAGGTTGAGAAAACTCCCCTGAATAGAAAAGCAGCAAGATGGAATGGAAAGAAGAAACCATTATTGGAAATGCAAGAAGAGCATGTGTGGCAGAGAAGAAAGAAGAAGAACTTAAGGAGGACATCAAAACCCTAAAGATGGGAGAGGGAAGCAGGAAACCATAGGTGATTGGAAGCACTCTCTTAAGTGAATCAGCTTATTTGACTCTGTTTGAAGCGAAAGGAGAGATGCATGGCCTGACGTGTTTGCAAAACAAGCGAGAAGAAGACCAACAAAGAATCAAACCAACAAACAAGCACCAAAATGGTATGGTTGGCTGACATATACAAAGGGAACCATGATTATTCAAAAGAAAATACTCAAGGTGAGGTCAAGGGTCATTCAGAACGCATCGACCCAGTATCGTGGCTTGCATGTACTCAGCACACTTGTATTCGGAAATCAGAAGCGTGCATTCATATTCGTAAATTTTGATTCATAAGAGCATATCGTGACCTAACACTAATGCCGATTTGGAATCAAATGGTTTCCTAGTCCGTGATGTAGACTTGTATGTCTTCCAACAGGATGAAGGAATGCCATATTCTAGGCTACGTAGAGAAGAAATGTAAGAAGCCTATAACAAAGGCAAGTAGCTCTGCCAAAGTGTACTAAGTGCAAAAGAGACCGACAGCAAAGTGCACATTGGGGTTGGTTTCATTTCTTGGAATTTCAGCCCCCATGAATCCAATGGATCCATGTCCTGAGAGTGTGGGTGTTTCAGCAGAAATCAGGCGACGCATATGTATTCCGGGTGTACGGATATTATAGGAACAGAAGTCTCCTTTAGTGGGTCCCTGTGTACTGTGAACTGTTAGAAAGTTTAAAGACGTGTGAAACCATCAACTGAAAAGGGACACACTTCCCTCCATTGGTACGGTGCATAGAGCTCTGAACAAAAGGAAAGAGGGAAGAAGAAAGGCCCATGGGACGCTAGTGGGTAGAATCACATTTACCTTAGGAACCTCTCGTCGGATGCAGCCCCTCCCCCAACACTGACAAGATGCAGCAGCCATTGGGGATGGCAGTTAGCGGTTGGATTCCAGGTGGAATGTTGGTGTTTACCGCGAGGCTTGTTGTGGCTGTTGGATCCTAGGTAACCGGGCAGAGTTCTGTGGGTGGATCAGTGTGATGGAGGGGCTGCCGCCCTCTGTGGAGCTTGGCTTATGTGTTTGGTCCGGGAAGCTGTGTAAGTTCGAGATACTGCTGCTGCCCAAAGACCTGAGGTCACAGGTCAGTTTCCAGAACCTGAAAGGGCAGACAGTGGAAGATCTGCCTGTCATCAGCTTACTGGTCAGGCTCCGAGGTACTTTCAGACTTGCCCAGTCCTGGTGAAGTCGACTTTAGGGGAGACACGAAGAGAAGCTGGCCGATAAGCTGGCTGCACGGATTGAGGAGAGATGCGAACACATGGATGAGAGATGTTCTGCTACAATGGAGAATACTGGCGTGGAGACAGCTGTAGAGGATACCAGGCTCAAAAGACATTCATGAGACATATTGAAACTCACTGATACAGGCAGAAACATACGGAGTGCCAACGTGGACTTGAGGAAGTTCCTCAATTCTCTTCTCCAATAACGGGTCCAAGGTCCCTGACGTCTGAAGGAGAAGAAATGGCAGAGATGATCAAAACGCTCCTGTTCTTGGAAGAGGTCGTGAGAATCCACACGTCCCAAGGGGCATTCCCAAGCCATTCAGACCAAAATTCAACAAGCCCAGGTAAGCCTTTTCCCAGGTTTGGGCCTAGCTAGTGAGCACTTGCCCTTGCCTCCCCTCCACTCAGGCATCCATTTTGAAGGATCAGTACCTGAGCTGCAATGAAGCCATTACGAGAAGAGCAAGCCCCTCCTAGAATCAGAGTTCCTCCAGCTTCACTCTCTGTGAACAACAGTGAACACCTTAAAGGTCAAATAGTCTCGGCTGAAATAGATAAAATTGAATACTTAGCTCACACCTAGAAACGATGTCCTTCCACTAGATTCAGCAAATGTTGTGTTTATGTCTTCCCTGGGGTGAAGGGAGTGTGGTAAGTGAGGGGAATCTTTGACTGAACATGAATCTGTATTAGGCTTCAGTTTTTCAAGACAGTGAAGGTAAATAGTACAAGTCAGAAAGTGAACTGAACTGTAAAAGTCGCCAATGACATTAAAGACACAGCTTATGTGGATCGTCTTTCACTTGAGTCAAGCCCCCGGGGGCACTATATCATGGGGGTGCAGACTTGGTTGCGTTAAATGGCTTTAAACTACAGGATCGGATGATTAAGCGTTCTCAACACTGATAGAAAAACACCTGGTTCTCAATAGACTAGCATAACTGCAGCAGGATTCTCCTAGCTAGAATGCCTCTAGGTGCTTTTGGATTCAAACCTAAATGTATATATTTGGTTTGTTTCCTCTTGTATTTTCCTAGAGAGGGATGTTACCCCTTGAAATGCCAACATTGGCCAGTAGGTGTCATTGGGATACAGGGCACCACATGCACAAGTGTATCCAAGGTTGGGGGTTATTCCATGTTTCCAAAAGTTATTTCATGGTTCCTGTTGGTTTCGGAGGCTTCAACCTTAAAGAGCTGACATGACCCCTTGAACAGTTTGGACTGCTAGTTTGCATTCTATCTGTCTAGCTTTTCCGTCGAGCTGACACAATGTTACCAAAATTGACAAGTCTGGCTTCTAGGTCGATTGAGTGTGTTTCAAAAAATAACTCCATTTCCGTATAACTCCCAAAACATGTAAATGAGTTCTGTTAAACTTCTTAAAGACTGCAAATGGGATATCAACACAATGTCAAAATAGTTGTCTTCGGACAATCCCTCCCACCACGGCTGTATAGAAACCAAGAGCTAAGCAAATATCACATTTCTGTGAAATGTATCTGGATAGTGTTGATTCATCGATGCCCAGTTGGCAGAGAAGAAGTGCAACCTGCACTCACTCGCTCCCATGTACAGAGCAATGGAAACATCCACTCACCCAGCCCTTAGCATAGGACACTGGCCGAAGAGAGGTCTGTTACTCCCAAAGACAGGATGAGGCCTCAGGACACCTGGAAGCAGGAGAATGCAAAGCAGGGAATGGAAACCAGTGCAGGTTCGGACCCCTGGTGATGGAGCAACAAGGGTGAAACTCTGTTTAACTTGGACGCACACTCTCAAGCGGACAGGAGACATGGGTTTGAAGGTGATGTGCTGAGATTTACAAGAGTGCACAGCAGATGCTTGGCTGAGAGAACTCAAAGAAACCAGCGCAAAATATCCCCACAGTTAATTCTGAGACCAAGATCCCAGCTGCCAAATTTGAGGTAGCAGAGGCAACGGTCAGTGAGGCATAGAGCTACGGATGATGGCACACGCTGAGTCTCAGGGATCTGGAGTGCGTTGTGGGATGTGGTGGGTCGAATCAAGAGAGCAAACCGAACTGTGTACCAATAATAAATTAACCACACTGGTCGCGCGGTTGCGATTACCGATATGTCCCATGGCCACACCCAGTATATCTGCAGGACCAGGGACCAATTGGGAATTTTGCCAATAGAGCACGTGTGGGGCTGAATCAGAGATATCGTGCATCTGGTCTGCGGGATCCAGGGGGCCTTGAATTTGAAATCAGAATGAAAAGCCTTAGGATATGCTACATTCATAACCTGGGCTGGGATTATGATTTGGTTTGAGTCACAGGATGCGCAACATCTCTGTGGTTGCCTTCGTGCACCCGTGCCACAAGGATGAGAGGACATGGAAGAGTGGTCCAAGTCCACAGCGCGAGAAGAGGAAGCATTCCCTTCAGCACTATCTCCCAAAAGCGGATGCTACGTTTTGGATGGCACCGGCACGGTACGGCACCTAGGACAACAAGGAAGGTCTGCGGGATCATTCCAGCAGGCCCTGATATGTGACATCCATAGATATGCTTCCACTGGTGTTTCTGTAGACAGAGAAACTCTGGAAAGAACTCATTTCATTGGGACATTCCCGTGGCAATAAAAAGCAGAAGAGCACTCTCAGTTTGCTGTTTTGGAAACACTCCAAAATGACATAGAGAAGAATGCAGAGCTGAGAACTTTTAGAAGCTTCATTTCCACAAGAGGAAGTGTCCTGTGCACTTTCAGAAGTGTGAGATAAGTATAATCAAAATGAAGTTATGCTAATCGAAGTAGAATGGGTTGTTCATCACAACTAATGCAACACCAGCAATTGGAGATATACCAAACAACACACACAGGTACAGTTTATGGCATCAATGCCTAGGAGAAATTGTCCTCACAGAAATCCCATGGAATTGCGTAGAGACAATAGTCTAAATTTTTCAATTAACAAAGCCCTAGAACTCTAGATTAGATACCTGATATTACCTGACCAGTAGAGATGAAGAAGAACAGTAAAAGAAACAGGAAGTACCATTTTCAGTTCCAAAGATATTGAAGGCGCAAAAGATAAGCTTTCAAACAACTAGTCTGCAAAACGCTATCCAGAACAAGTGTTGAAAATGAAGGTCAGGAAAACACTGAAGAACACCAGTGTCTCAGAATCACAAAAGGCAGAATACCAGAAAAGGGGAAGAGAAAGTCTCAACACGAGCCAAAAATATCAGGAAACTCAATGGTTGTGATAATATCAGGGCTAACATTCAGTCCTTAGCAGACTAGATAATGCAGAGGGACGCGTGAATGACTGTGAAGACAGGGGAAGAGAAAAACCTCGGTCAGAAGCAGACATAGGAAAGCAAGTGCAAACAAATGAAAACATTGCAGTTGAACCCTGGGTTAAGACAGGGCATGAAAGAATAGAAATCATGAGTCCCAGATGGAAAAGCAAGGGATAAAGAAACAAAAAGTGTCTGAAAATTTATCTGTAGAAAAATCAGACTGAAACTTGCTGAAAGCCAAGAAAGAATCATCTATGCGAATTCAGGAATTACACAGCATCCGAAGGAGGTGGAATCCCAATAGACCTACCAGCAGCTGTATGATTCAAATCAACAAAGTTCACGAATATCCGAGTGATTTAAAATGCACCTGGAGGAAACAACATAGTCACAAGGAAACCTCCAGAGGGGTTTCAGCTGATATCTCGGCAGCAATATTGCAGGACAGGGAGGAGTGCCAGGACACAGACCATATCCTGAATGGCCAAATGCTGCCACCTAGGGTAGCCTATGCCACATGAACACCATTTCAAATAACGGCAGAGCTAGAGAATTCTACAGACCGGCAAATCTTAAAAGAATTCAGCAGTTCAAAAGTTTTTCTAAAAGAAAGGTTGAGAAAACTCCCCTGAATAGAAAAGCAGCAAGATGGAATGGAAAGAAGAAACCATTATTGGAAATGCAAGAAGAGCATGTGTGGCAGAGAAGAAAGAAGAAGAACTTAAGGAGGACATCAAAACCCTAAAGATGGGAGAGGGAAGCAGGAAACCATAGGTGATTGGAAGCACTCTCTTAAGTGAATCAGCTTATTTGACTCTGTTTGAAGCGAAAGGAGAGATGCATGGCCTGACGTGTTTGCAAAACAAGCGAGAAGAAGACCAACAAAGAATCAAACCAACAAACAAGCACCAAAATGGTATGGTTGGCTGACATATACAAAGGGAACCATGATTATTCAAAAGAAAATACTCAAGGTGAGGTCAAGGGTCATTCAGAACGCATCGACCCAGTATCGTGGCTTGCATGTACTCAGCACACTTGTATTCGGAAATCAGAAGCGTGCATTCATATTCGTAAATTTTGATTCATAAGAGCATATCGTGACCTAACACTAATGCCGATTTGGAATCAAATGGTTTCCTAGTCCGTGATGTAGACTTGTATGTCTTCCAACAGGATGAAGGAATGCCATATTCTAGGCTACGTAGAGAAGAAATGTAAGAAGCCTATAACAAAGGCAAGTAGCTCTGCCAAAGTGTACTAAGTGCAAAAGAGACCGACAGCAAAGTGCACATTGGGGTTGGTTTCATTTCTTGGAATTTCAGTCCCCATGAATCCAATGGATCCATGTCCTGAGAGTGTGGGTGTTTCAGCAGAAATCAGGCGACGCATATGTATTCCGGGTGTACGGATATTATAGGAACATAAGTCTCCTTTAGTGGGTCCCCGTGTACTGTGAACTGTTAGAAAGTTTAAAGACGTGTGAAACCATCAACTGAAAAGGGACACACTTCCCTCCATTGGTACGGTGCATAGAGCTCTGAACAAAAGGAAAGAGGGAAGAAGAAAGGCCCATGGGACGCTAGTGGGTAGAATCACATTTACCTTAGGAACCTCTCGTCGGATGCAGCCCCTCCCCCAACACTGACAAGATGCAGCAGCCATTGGGGATGGCAGTTAGCGGTTGGATTCCAGGTGGAATGTTGGTGTTTACCGCGAGGCTTGTTGTGGCTGTTGGATCCTAGGTAACCGGGCAGAGTTCTGTGGGTGGATCAGTGTGATGGAGGGGCTGCCGCCCTCTGTGGAGCTTGGCTTAGGTGTTTGGTCCGGGAAGCTGTGTAAGTTCGAGATACTGCTGCTGCCCAAAGACCTGAGGTCACAGGTCAGTTTCCAGAACCTGAAAGGGCAGACAGTGGAAGATCTGCCTGTCATCAGCTTACTGGTCAGGCTCCGAGGTACTTTCAGACTTGTCCAGTCCTGGTGAAGTCGACTTTAGGGGAGACACGAAGAGAAGCTGGCCGATAAGCTGGCTGCGCGGATTGAGGAGAGATGCGAACACATGGATGAGAGATGTTCTGCTACAATGGAGAATACTGGCGTGGAGACAGCTGTAGAGGATACCAGGCTCAAAAGACATTCATGAGACATATTGAAACTCACTGATACAGGCAGAAACATACGGAGTGCCAACGTGGACTTGAGGAAGTTCCTCAATTCTCTTCTCCAATAACGGGTCCAAGGTCCCTGACGTCTGAAGGAGAAGAAATGGCAGAGATGATCAAAACGCTCCTGTTCTTGGAAGAGGTCGTGAGAATCCACACGTCCCAAGGGGCATTCCCAAGCCATTCAGACCAAAATTCAACAAGCCCAGGTAAGCCTTTTCCCAGGTTTGGGCCTAGCTAGTGAGCACTTGCCCTTGCCTCCCCTCCACTCAGGCATCCATTTTGAAGGATCAGTACCTGAGCTGCAATGAAGCCATTACGAGAAGAGCAAGCCCCTCGTAGAATCAGAGTTCCTCCAGCTTCACTCTCTGTGAACAACAGTGAACACCTTAAAGGTCAAATAGTCTCGGCTGAAATAGATAAAATTGAATACTTAGCTCACACCTAGAAACGATGTCCTTCCGCTAGATTCAGCAAATGTTGTGTTTATGTCTTCCCTGGGGTGAAGGGAGTGTGGTAAGTGAGGGGAATCTTTGACTGAACATGAATCTGTATTAGGCTTCAGTTTTTCAAGACAGTGAAGGTAAATAGTACAAGTCAGAAAGTGAACTGAACTGTAAAAGTCGCCAATGACATTAAAGACACAGCTTATGTGGATCGTCTTTCACTTGAGTCAAGCCCCCAGGGGCACTATATCATGGGGGTGCAGACTTGGTTGCGTTAAATGGCTTTAAACTACAGGATCGGATGATTAAGCGTTCTCAACACTGATAGAAAAACACCTGGTTCTCAATAGACTAGCATAACTGCAGCAGGATTCTCCTAGCTAGAATGCCTCTAGGTGCTTTTGGATTCAAACCTAAATGTATATATTTGGTTTGTTTCCTCTTGTATTTTCCGAGAGAGGGATGTTACCCCTTGAAATGCCAACATTGGCCAGTAGGTGTCATTGGGATACAGGGCACCACATGCACAAGTGTATCCAAGGTTGGGGGTTATTCCATGTTTCCAAAAGTTATTTCATGGTTCCTGTTGGTTTCGGAGGCTTCAACCTTAAAGAGCTGACATGACCCCTTGAACAGTTTGGACTGCTAGTTTGCATTCTATCTGTCTAGCTTTTCCGTCGAGCTGACACAATGTTACCAAAATTGACAAGTCTGGCTTCTAGGTCGATTGAGTGTGTTTCAAAAAATAACTCCATTTCCGTATAACTCCCAAAACATGTAAATGAGTTCTGTTAAACTTCTTAAAGACTGCAAATGGGATATCAACACAATGTCAAAATAGTTGTCTTCGGACAATCCCTCCCACCACGGCTGTATAGAAACCAAGAGCTAAGCAAATATCACATTTCTGTGAAATGTATCTGGATAGTGTTGATTCATCGATGCCCAGTTGGCAGAGAAGAAGTGCAACCTGCACTCACTCGCTCCCATGTACAGAGCAATGGAAACATCCACTCACCCAGCCCTTAGCATAGGACACTGGCCGAAGAGAGGTCTGTTACTCCCAAAGACAGGATGAGGCCTCAGGACACCTGGAAGCAGGAGAATGCAAAGCAGGGAATGGAAACCAGTGCAGGTTCGGACCCCTGGTGATGGAGCAACAAGGGTGAAACTCTGTTTAACTTGGACGCACACTCTCAAGCGGACAGGAGACATGGGTTTGAAGGTGATGTGCTGAGATTTACAAGAGTGCACAGCAGATGCTTGGCTGAGAGAACTCAAAGAAACCAGCGCAAAATATCCCCACAGTTAATTCTGAGACCAAGATCCCAGCTGCCAAATTTGAGGTAGCAGAGGCAACGGTCAGTGAGGCATAGAGCTACGGATGATGGCACACGCTGAGTCTCAGGGATCTGGAGTGCGTTGTGGGATGTGGTGGGTCGAATCAAGAGAGCAAACCGAACTGTGTACCAATAATAAATCAACCACACTGGTCGCGCGGTTGCGATTACCGATATGTCCCATGGCCACACCCAGTACATCTGCAGGACCAGGGACCAATTGGGAATTTTGCCAATAGAGCACGTGTGGGGCTGAATCAGAGATATCGTGCATCTGGTCTGAGGGATCCAGGGGGCCTTGAATTTGAAATCAGAATGAAAAGCCTTAGGATATGCTACATTCATAACCTGGGCTGGGATTATGGTTTGGTTTGAGTCACAGGATGCGCAACAACTCTGTGGTTGACTTCGTGCACCCGTGCCACAAGGATGAGAGGACAAGGAAGAGTGGTCCAAGTCCACAGCGCGAGAAGAGGAAGCATTCCCTTCAGCACTATCTCCCAAAAGCGGATGCTACATTTTGGATGGCACCTGCACGGTACGACCCCTAGGACAACAAGGAAGGTCTGCGGGATCATTCCAGCAGGCCCTGATATATGACATCCATAGATATGCTTCCACTGGTGTTCCTGTAGACAGAGAAGCTCTGGAAAGAACTCATTTCATTGGGACATTCCCGTGGCAATAAAAAGCAGAAGAGCACTCTCAGTTTGCTGTTTTGGAAACACTCCAAAATGACATAGAGAAGAATGCAGAGCTGAGAACTTTTAGAAGCTTCATTTCCACAAGAGGAAGTGTCCTGTGCACTTTCAGAAGTGTGAGATAAGTATAATCAAAATGAAGTTATGCTAATCGAAGTAGAATGGGTTGTTCATCACAACTAATGCAACACCAGCAATTGGAGATATACCAAACAACACACACAGGTACAGGTTATGGCATCAATGCCTAGGAGAAATTGTCCTCACAGAAATCCCATGGAATTGCGTAGAGACAAGAGTCTAAATTTTTCAATTAACAAAGCCCTAGAACTCTAGATTAGATACCTGATATTACCTGACCAGTAGAGATGAAGAAGAACAGTAAAAGAAACAGGAAGTACCATTTTCAGTTCCAAAGATATTGAAGGCGCAAAAGATAAGCTTTCAAACAACTAGTCTGCAAAACGCTATCCAGAACAAGTGTTGAAAATGAAGGTCAGGAAAACACTGAAGAACACCAGTGTCTCAGAATCACAAAAGGCAGAATACCAGAAAAGGGGAAGAGAAAGTCTCAACACGAGCCAAAAATATCAGGAAACTCAATGGTTGTGATAATATCAGGGCTAACATTCAGTCCTTAGCAGACTAGATAATGCAGAGGGACGCGTGAATGACTGTGAAGACAGGGGAAGAGAAAAACCTCGGTCAGAAGCAGACATAGGAAAGCAAGTGCAAACAAATGAAAACATTGCAGTTGAACCCTGGGTTAAGACAGGGCATGAAAGAATAGAAATCATGAGTCCCAGATGGAAAAGCAAGAGATAAAGAAACAAAAAGTGTCTGAAAATTTATCTGTAGAAAAATCAGACTGAAACTTGCTGAAAGCCAAGAAAGAATCATCTATGCGAATTCAGGAATTACACAGCATCCGAAGGAGGTGGAATCCCAATAGACCTACCAGCAGCTGTATGATTCAAATCAACAAAGTTCACGAATATCCGAGTGATTTAAAATGCACCTGGAGGAAACAACATAGTCACAAGGAAACCTCCAGAGGGGTTTCAGCTGATATCTCGGCAGCAATATTGCAGGACAGGGAGGAGTGCCAGGACACAGACCATACCCTGAATGGCCAAATGCTGCCACCTAGGGTAGCCTATGCCACATGAACACCATTTCAAATAACGGCAGAGCTAGAGAATTCTACAGACCGGCAAATCTTAAAAGAATTCAGCAGTTCAAAAGTTTTTCTAAAAGAAAGGTTGAGAAAACTCCCCTGAATAGAAAAGCAGCAAGATGGAATGGAAAGAAGAAACCATTATTGGAAATGCAAGAAGAGCATGTGTGGCAGAGAAGAAAGAAGAAGAACTTAAGGAGGACATCAAAACCCTAAAGATGGGAGAGGGAAGCAGGAAATCATAGGTGATTGGAAGCACTCTCTTAAGTGAATCAGCTTATTTGACTCTGTTTGAAGCGAAAGGAGAGATGCATGGCCTGACGTGTTTGCAAAACAAGCGAGAAGAAGACCAACAAAGAATCAAACCAACAAACAAGCACCAAAATGGTATGGTTGGCTGACATATACAAAGGGAACCATGATTATTCAAAAGAAAATACTCAAGGTGAGGTCAAGGGTCATTCAGAACGCATCGACCCAGTATCGTGGCTTGCATGTACTCAGCACACTTGTATTCGGAAATCAGAAGCGTGCATTCATATTCGTAAATTTTGATTCATAAGAGCATATCGTGACCTAACACTAATGCCGATTTGGAATCAAATGGATTCCTAGTCCGTGATGTAGACTTGTATGTCTTCCAACAGGATGAAGGAATGCCATATTCTAGGCTACGTAGAGAAGAAATGTAAGAAGCCTATAACAAAGGCAAGTAGCTCTGCCAAAGTGTACTAAGTGCAAAAGAGACCGACAGCAAAGTGCACATTGGGGTTGGTTTCATTTCTTGGAATTTCAGCCCCCATGAATCCAATGGATCCATGTCCTGAGAGTGTGGGTGTTTCAGCAGAAATCAGGCGACGCATATGTATTCCGGGTGTACGGATCTTATAGGAACATAAGTCTCCTTTAGTGGGTCCCTGTGTACTGTGAACTGTTAGAAAGTTTAAAGACGTGTGAAACCATCAACTGAAAAGGGACACACTTCCCTCCATTGGTACGGTGCATAGAGCTCTGAACAAAAGGAAAGAGGGAAGAAGAAAGGCCCATGGGACGCTAGTGGGTAGAATCACATTTACCTTAGGAACCTCTCGTCGGATGCAGCCCCTCCCCCAACACTGACAAGATGCAGCAGCCATTGGGGATGGCAGTTAGCGGTTGGATTCCAGGTGGAATGTTGGTGTGTACCGCGAGGCTTGTTGTGGCTGTTGGATCCTAGGTAACCGGGCAGAGTTCTGTGGGTGGATCAGTGTGATGGAGGGGCTGCCGCCCTCTGTGGAGCTTGGCTTAGGTGTTTGGTCCGGGAAGCTGTGTAAGTTCGAGATACTGCTGCTGCCCAAAGACCTGAGGTCACAGGTCAGTTTCCAGAACCTGAAAGGGCAGACAGTGGAAGATCTGCCTGTCATCAGCTTACTGGCCAGGCTCCGAGGTACTTTCAGACTTGCCCAGTCCTGGTGAAGTCGACTTTAGGGGAGACACGAAGAGAAGCTGGCCGATAAGCTGGCTGCACGGATTGAGGAGAGATGCGAACACATGGATGAGAGATGTTCTGCTACAATGGAGAATACTGGCGTGGAGACAGCTGTAGAGGATACCAGGCTCAAAAGACATTCATGAGACATATTGAAACTCACTGATACAGGCAGAAACATACGGAGTGCCAACGTGGACTTGAGGAAGTTCCTCAATTCTCTTCTCCAATAACGGGTCCAAGGTCCCTGACGTCTGAAGGAGAAGAAATGGCAGAGATGATCAAAACGCTCCTGTTCTTGGAAGAGGTCGTGAGAATCCACACGTCCCAAGGGGCATTCCCAAGCCATTCAGACCAAAATTCAACAAGCCCAGGTAAGCCTTTTCCCAGGTTTGGGCCTAGCTAGTGAGCACTTGCCCTTGCCTCCCCTCCACTCAGGCATCCATTTTGAAGGATCAGTACCTGAGCTGCAATGAAGCCATTACGAGAAGAGCAAGCCCCTCGTAGAATCAGAGTTCCTCCAGCTTCACTCTCTGTGAACAACAGTGAACACCTTAAAGGTCAAATAGTCTCGGCTGAAATAGATAAAATTGAATACTTAGCTCACACCTAGAAACGATGTCCTTCCGCTAGATTCAGCAAATGTTGTGTTTATGTCTTCCCTGGGGTGAAGGGAGTGTGGTAAGTGAGGGGAATCTTTGACTGAACATGAATCTGTATTAGGCTTCAGTTTTTCAAGACAGTGAAGGTAAATAGTACAAGTCAGAAAGTGAACTGAACTGTAAAAGTCGCCAATGACATTAAAGACACAGCTTATGTGGATCGTCTTTCACTTGAGTCAAGCCCCCGGGGGCACTATATCATGGGGGTGTAGACTTGGTTGCGTTAAATGGCTTTAAACTACAGGATCGGATGATTAAGCGTTCTCAACACTGATAGAAAAACACCTGGTTCTCAATAGACTAGCATAACTGCAGCAGGATTCTCCTAGCTAGAATGCCTCTAGGTGCTTTTGGATTCAAACCTAAATGTATATATTTGGTTTGTTTCCTCTTGTATTTTCCTAGAGAGGGATGTTACCCCTTGAAATGCCAACATTGGCCAGTAGGTGTCATTGGGATACAGGGCACCACATGCACAAGTGTATCCAAGGTTGGGGGTTATTCCATGTTTCCAAAAGTTATTTCATGGTTCCTGTTGGTTTCGGAGGCTTCAACCTTAAAGAGCTGACATGACCCCTTGAACAGTTTGGACTGCTAGTTTGCATTCTATCTGTCTAGCTTTTCCGTCGAGCTGACACAATGTTACCAAAATTGACAAGTCTGGCTTCTAGGTCGATTGAGTGTGTTTCAAAAAATAACTCCATTTCCGTATAACTCCCAAAACATGTAAATGAGTTCTGTTAAACTTCTTAAAGACTGCAAATGGGATATCAACACAATGTCAAAATAGTTGTCTTCGGACAATCCCTCCCACCACGGCTGTATAGAAACCAAGAGCTAAGCAAATATCACATTTCTGTGAAATGTATCTGGATAGTGTTGATTCATCGATGCCCAGTTGGCAGAGAAGAAGTGCAATCTGCACTCACTCGCTCCCATGTACAGAGCAATGGAAACATCCACTCACCCAGCCCTTAGCATAGGACACTGGCCGAAGAGAGGTCTGTTACTCCCAAAGACAGGATGAGGCCTCAGGACACCTGGAAGCAGGAGAATGCAAAGCAGGGAATGGAAACCAGTGCAGGTTCGGACCCCTGGTGATGGAGCAACAAGGGTGAAACTCTGTTTAACTTGGACGCACACTCTCAAGCGGACAGGAGACATGGGTTTGAAGGTGATGTGCTGAGATTTACAAGAGTGCACAGCAGATGCTTGGCTGAGAGAACTCAAAGAAACCAGCGCAAAATATCCCCACAGTTAATTCTGAGACCAAGATCCCAGCTGCCAAATTTGAGGTAGCAGAGGCAACGGTCAGTGAGGCATTGAGATACGGATGATGGCACACGCTGAGTCTCAGGGATCTGGAGTGCGTTGTGGGATGTGGTGGGTCGAATCAAGAGAGCAAACCGAACTGTGTACCAATAATAAATCAACCACACTGGTCGCGCGGTTGCGATTACCGATATGTCCCATGGCCACACCCAGTACATCTGCAGGACCAGGGACCAATTGGGAATTTTGCCAATAGAGCACGTGTGGGGCTGAATCAGAGATATCGTGCATCTGGTCTGAGGGATCCAGGGGGCCTTGAATTTGAAATCAGAATGAAAAGCCTTAGGATATGCTACATTCATAACCTGGGCTGGGATTATGGTTTGGTTTGAGTCACAGGATGCGCAAAAACTCTGTGGTTGCCTTCGTGCACCCGTGCCACAAGGATGAGAGGACAAGGAAGAGTGGTCCAAGTCCACAGCGTGAGAAGAGGAAGCATTCCCTTCAGCACTATCTCCCAAAAGCGGATGCTACATTTTGGATGGCACCGGCACGGTACGGCACCTAGGACAACAAGGAAGGTCTGCGGGATCATTCCAGCAGGCCCTGATATGTGACATCCATAGATATGCTTCCACTGGTGTTTCTGTAGACAGAGAAGCTCTGGAAAGAACTGATTTCATTGGGACATTCCCGTGGCAATAAAAAGCAGAAGAGCACTCTCAGTTTGCGGTTTTGGAAACACTCCAAAATGACATAGAGAAGAATGCAGAGCTGAGAACTTTTAGAAGCTTCATTTCCACAAGAGGAAGTGTCCTGTGCACTTTCAGAAGTGTGAGATAAGTATAATCAAAATGAAGTTATGCTAATCGAAGTAGAATGGGTTGTTCATCACAACTAATGCAACACCAGCAATTGGAGATATACCAAACAACACACACAGGTACAGGTTATGGCATCAATGCCTAGGAGAAATTGTCCTCACAGAAATCCCATGGAATTGCGTAGAGACAAGAGTCTAAATTTTTCAATTAACAAAGCCCTAGAAGTCTACATTAGATACCTGATATTACCTGACCAGTAGAGATGAAGAAGAACAGTAAAAGAAACAGGAAGTACCATTTTCAGTTCCAAAGATATTGAAGGCGCAAAAGATAAGCTTTCAAACAACTAGTCTGCAAAACGCTATCCAGAACAAGTGTTGAAAATGAAGGTCAGGAAATCACTGAAGAACACCAGTGTCTCAGAATCACAAAAGGCAGAATACCAGAAAAGGGGAAGAGAAAGTCTCAACACGAGCCAAAAATATCAGGAAACTCAATGGTTGTGATAATATCAGGGCTAACATTCAGTCCTTAGCAGACTAGATAATGCAGAGGGACGCGTGAATGACTGTGAAGACATGGGAAGAGAAAAACCTCGGTCAGAAGCAGACATAGGAAAGCAAGTGCAAACAAATGAAAACATTGCAGTTGAACCCTGGGTTAAGACAGGGCATGAAAGAATAGAAATCATGAGTCCCAGATGGAAAAGCAAGAGATAAAGAAACAAAAAGTGTCTGAAAATTTATCTGTAGAAAAATCAGACTGAAACTTGCTGAAAGCCAAGAAAGAATCATCTATGCGAATTCAGGAATTACACAGCATCCGAAGGAGGTGGAATCCCAATAGACCTACCAGCAGCTGTATGATTCAAATCAACAAAGTTCACGAATATCCGAGTGATTTAAAATGCACCTGGAGGAAACAACATAGTCACAAGGAAACCTCCAGAGGGGTTTCAGCTGATATCTCGGCAGCAATATTGCAGGACAGGGAGGAGTGCCAGGACACAGACCATATCCTGAATGGCCAAATGCTGCCACCTAGGGTAGCCTATGCCACATGAACACCATTTCAAATAACGGCAGAGCTAGAGAATTCTACAGACCGGCAAATCTTAAAAGAATTCAGCAGTTCAAAAGTTTTTCTAAAAGAAAGGTTGAGAAAACTCCCCTGAATAGAAAAGCAGCAAGATGGAATGGAAAGAAGAAACCATTATTGGAAATGCAAGAAGAGCATGTGTGGCAGAGAAGAAAGAAGAAGAACTTAAGGAGGACATCAAAACCCTAAAGATGGGAGAGGGAAGCAGGAAACCATAGGTGATTGGAAGCACTCTCTTAAGTGAATCAGCTTATTTGACTCTGTTTGAAGCGAAAGGAGAGATGCATGGCCTGACGTGTTTGCAAAACAAGCGAGAAGAAGACCAACAAAGAATCAAACCAACAAACAAGCACCAAAATGGTATGGTTGGCTGACATATACAAAGGGAACCATGATTATTCAAAAGAAAATACTCAAGGTGAGGTCAAGGGTCATTCAGAACGCATCGACCCAGTATCGTGGCTTGCATGTACTCAGCACACTTGTATTCGGAAATCAGAAGCGTGCATTCATATTCGTAAATTTTGATTCATAAGAGCATATCGTGACCTAACACTAATGCCGATTTGGAATCAAATGGATTCCTAGTCCGTGATGTAGACTTGTATGTCTTCCAACAGGATGAAGGAATGCCATATTCTAGGCTACGTAGAGAAGAAATGTAAGAAGCCTATAACAAAGGCAAGTAGCTCTGCCAAAGTGTACTAAGTGCAAAAGAGACCGACAGCAAAGTGCACATTGGGGTTGGTTTCATTTCTTGGAATTTCAGCCCCCATGAATCCAATGGATCCATGTCCTGAGAGTGTGGGTGTTTCAGCAGAAATCAGGCGACGCATATGTATTCCGGGTGTATGGATCTTATAGGAACATAAGTCTCCTTTAGTGGGTCCCTGTGTACTGTGAACTGTTAGAAAGTTTAAAGACGTGTGAAACCATCAACTGAAAAGCGACACACTTCCCTCCATTGGTACGGTGCATAGAGCTCTGAACAAAAGGAAAGAGGGAAGAAGAAAGGCCCATGGGACGCTAGTGGGTAGAATCACATTTACCTTAGGAACCTCTTGTCGGATGCAGCCCCTCCCCCAACACTGACAAGATGCAGCAGCCATTGGGGATGGCAGTTAGCGGTTGGATTCCAGGTGGAATGTTGGTGTTTACCGCGAGGCTTGTTGTGGCTGTTGGATCCTAGGTAACCGGGCAGAGTTCTGTGGGTGGATCAGTGTGATGGAGGGGCTGCCGCCCTCTGTGGAGCTTGGCTTAGGTGTTTGGTCCGGGAAGCTGTGTAAGTTCGAGATACTGCTGCTGCCCAAAGACCTGAGGTCACAGGTCAGTTTCCAGAACCTGAAAGGGCAGACAGTGGAAGATCTGCCTGTCATCAGCTTACTGGTCAGGCTCCGAGGTACTTTCAGACTTGCCCAGTCCTGGTGAAGTCGACTTTAGGGGAGACACGAAGAGAAGCTGGCCGATAAGCTGGCTGCACGGATTGAGGAGAGATGCGAACACATGGATGAGAGATGTTCTGCTACAATGGAGAATACTGGCGTGGAGACAGCTGTAGAGGATACCAGGCTCAAAAGACATTCATGAGACATATTGAAACTCACTGATACAGGCAGAAACATACGGAGTGCCAACGTGGACTTGAGGAAGTTCCTCAATTCTCTTCTCCAAGAACGGGTCCAAGGTCCCTGACGTCTGAAGGAGAAGAAATGGCAGAGATGATCAAAACGCTCCTGTTCTTGGAAGAGGTCGTGAGAATCCACACGTCCCAAGGGGCATTCCCAAGCCATTCAGACCAAAATTCAACAAGCCCAGGTAAGCCTTTTCCCAGGTTTGGGCCTAGCTAGTGAGCACTTGCCCTTGCCTCCCCTCCACTCAGGCATCCATTTTGAAGGATCAGTACCTGAGCTGCAATGAAGCCATTACGAGAAGAGCAAGCCCCTCCTAGAATCAGAGTTCCTCCAGCTTCACTCTCTGTGAACAACAGTGAACACCTTAAAGGTCAAATAGTCTCGGCTGAAATAGATAAAATTGAATACTTAGCTCACACCTAGAAACGATGTCCTTCCGCTAGATTCAGCAAATGTTGTGTTTATGTCTTCCCTGGGGTGAAGGGAGTGTGGTAAGTGAGGGGAATCTTTGACTGAACATGAATCTGTATTAGGCTTCAGTTTTTCAAGACAGTGAAGGTAAATAGTACAAGTCAGAAAGTGAACTGAACTGTAAAAGTCGCCAATGACATTAAAGACACAGCTTATGTGGATCGTCTTTCACTTGAGTCAAGCCCCCGGGGGCACTATATCATGGGGGTGCAGACTTGGTTGCGTTAAATGGCTTTAAACTACAGGATCGGATGATTAAGCGTTCTCAACACTGATAGAAAAACACCTGGTTCTCAATAGACTAGCATAACTGCAGCAGGATTCTCCTAGCTAGAATGCCTCTAGGTGCTTTTGGATTCAAACCTAAATGTATATATTTGGTTTGTTTCCTCTTGTATTTTCCGAGAGAGGGATGTTACCCCTTGAAATGCCAACATTGGCCAGTAGGTGTCATTGGGATACAGGGCACCACATGCACAAGTGTATCCAAGGTTGGGGGTTATTCCATGTTTCCAAAAGTTATTTCATGGTTCCTGTTGGTTTCGGAGGCTTCAACCTTAAAGAGCTGACATGACCCCTTGAACAGTTTGGACTGCTAGTTTGCATTCTATCTGTCTAGCTTTTCCGTCGAGCTGACACAATGTTACCAAAATTGACAAGTCTGGCTTCTAGGTCGATTGAGTGTGTTTCAAAAAATAACTCCATTTCCGTATAACTCCCAAAACATGTAAATGAGTTCTGTTAAACTTCTTAAAGACTGCAAATGGGATATCAACACAATGTCAAAATAGTTGTCTTCGGACAATCCCTCCCACCACGGCTGTATAGAAACCAAGAGCTAAGCAAATATCACATTTCTGTGAAATGTATCTGGATAGTGTTGATTCATCGATGCCCAGTTGGCAGAGAAGAAGTGCAACCTGCACTCACTCGCTCCCATGTACAGAGCAATGGAAACATCCACTCACCCAGCCCTTAGCATAGGACACTGGCCGAAGAGAGGTCTGTTACTCCCAAAGACAGGATGAGGCCTCAGGACACCTGGAAGCAGGAGAATGCAAAGCAGGGAATGGAAACCAGTGCAGGTTCGGACCCCTGGTGATGGAGCAACAAGGGTGAAACTCTGTTTAACTTGGACGCACACTCTCAAGCGGACAGGAGACATGGGTTTGAAGGTGATGTGCTGAGATTTACAAGAGTGCACAGCAGATGCTTGGCTGAGAGAACTCAAAGAAACCAGCGCAAAATATCCCCACAGTTAATTCTGAGACCAAGATCCCAGCTGCCAATTTTGAGGTAGCAGAAGCAATGTTCAGTGAGGCATAGAGCTACGGATGATGGCACACGCTGAGTCTCAGGGATCTGGAGTGTGTTGTGGGATGTGGTGGGTCGAATCAAGAGAGCAAACCGAACTGTGTACCAATAATAAATCAACCACACTGGTCGCGCGGTTGCGATTACCGATATGTCCCATGGCCACACCCAGTACATCTGCAGGACCAGGGACCAATTGGGAATTTTGCCAATAGAGCACGTGTGGGGCTGAATCAGAGATATCGTGCATCTGGTCTGAGGGATCCAGGGGGCCTTGAATTTGAAATCAGAATGAAAAGCCTTAGGATATGCTACATTCATAACCTGGGCTGGGATTATGGTTTGGTTTGAGTCACAGGTTGCGCAACAACTCTGTGGTTGCCTTCGTGCACCCGTGCCACAAGGATGAGAGGACAAGGGAGAGTGGTCCAAGTCCACAGCGTGAGAAGAGGAAGCATTCCCTTCAGCACTATCTCCCAAAAGCGGATGCTACATTTTGGATGGCACCGGCACGTTACGGCACCTAGGACAACAAGGAAGGTCTGCGGGATCATTCCAGCAGGCCCTGATATGTGACATCCATAGATATGCTTCCACTGGTGTTTCTGTACACAGAGAAGCTCTGGAAAGAACTGATTTCATTGGGACATTCCCGTGGCAATAAAAAGCAGAAGAGCACTCTCAGTTTGCTGTTTTGGAAACACCCCAAATGACATAGAGAAGAATGCAGAGCTGAGAACTTTTAGAAGCTTCATTTCCACAAGAGGAAGTGTCCTGTGCACTTTCAGAAGTGTGAGATAAGTATAATCAAAATGAAGTTATGCTAATCGAAGTAGTATGGGTTGTTCATCACAACTAATGCAACACCAGCAATTGGAGATATACCAAACAACACACACAGGTAGAGGTTATGGCATCAATGCCTAGGAGTAATTGAACTCACAGAAATCCCATGGAATTGCGTAGAGACAATAGTCTAAATTTTTCAATTAACAAAGCCCTAGAAGTCTACATTAGATACCTGATATTACCTGACCAGTAGAGATGAAGAAGAACAGTAAAAGAAACAGGAAGTACCATTTTCAGTTCCAAAGATATTGAAGGTGCAAAAGATAAGCTTTCAAACAACTAGTCTGCAAAACGCTATCCAGAACAAGTGTTGAAAATGAAGGTCAGGAAAACACTGAAGAACACCAGTGTCTCAGAATCACAAAAGGCAGAATACCAGAAAAGGGGAAGAGAAAGTCTCAACACGAGCCAAAAATATCAGGAAACTCAATGGTTGTGATAATATCAGGGCTAACATTCAGTCCTTAGCAGACTAGATAATGCAGAGGGACGCGTGAATGACTGTGAAGACAGGGGAAGAGAAAAACCTCGGTCAGAAGCAGACATAGGAAAGCAAGTGCAAACAAATGAAAACATTGCAGTTGAACCCTGGGTTAAGACAGGGCATGAAAGAATAGAAATCATGAGTCCCAGATGGAAAAGCAAGAGATAAAGAAACAAAAAGTGTCTGAAAATTTATCTGTAGAAAAATCAGACTGAAACTTGCTGAAAGCCAAGAAAGAATCATCTATGCGAATTCAGGAATTGCACAGCATCCGAAGGAGGTGGAATCCCAATAGACCTACCAGCAGCTGTATGATTCAAATCAACAAAGTTCACGAATATCCGAGTGATTTAAAATGCACCTGGAGGAAACAACATAGTCACAAGGAAACCTCCAGAGGGGTTTCAGCTGATATCTCGGCAGCAATATTGCAGGACAGGGAGGAGTGCCAGGACACAGACCATATCCTGAATGGCCAAATGCTGCCACCTAGGGTAGCCTATGCCACATGAACACCATTTCAAATAACGGCAGAGCTAGAGAATTCTACAGACCGGCAAATCTTAAAAGAATTCAGCAGTTCAAAAGTTTTTCTAAAAGAAAGGTTGAGAAAACTCCCCTGAATAGAAAAGCAGCAAGATGGAATGGAAAGAAGAAACCTTTATTGGAAATGCAAGAAGAGCATGTGTGGCAGAGAAGAAAGAAGAAGAACTTAAGGAGGACATCAAAACCCTAAAGATGGGAGAGGGAAGCAGGAAACCATAGGTGATTGGAAGCACTCTCTTAAGTGAATCAGCTTATTTGACTCTGTTTGAAGCGAAAGGAGAGATGCATGGCCTGACGTGTTTGCAAAACAAGCGAGAAGAAGACCAACAAAGAATCAAACCAACAAACAAGCACCAAAATGGTATGGTTGGCTGACATATACAAAGGGAACCATGATTATTCAAAAGAAAATACTCAAGGTGAGGTCAAGGGTCATTCAGAACGCATCGACCCAGTATCGTGGCTTGCATGTACTCAGCACACTTGTATTCGGAAATCAGAAGCGTGCATTCATATTCGTAAATTTTGATTCATAAGAGCATATCGTGACCTAACACTAATGCCGATTTGGAATCAAATGGTTTCCTAGTCCGTGATGTAGACTTGTATGTCTTCCAACAGGATGAAGGAATGCCATATTCTAGGCTACGTAGAGAAGAAATGTAAGAAGCCTATAACAAAGGCAAGTAGCTCTGCCAAAGTGTACTAAGTGCAAAAGAGACCGACAGCAAAGTGCACATTGGGGTTGGTTTCATTTCTTGGAATTTCAGCCCCCATGAATCCAATGGATCCATGTCCTGAGAGTGTGGGTGTTTCAGCAGAAATCAGGCGACGCATATGTATTCCGGGTGTACGGATATTATAGGAACAGAAGTCTCCTTTAGTGGGTCCCTGTGTACTGTGAACTGTTAGAAAGTTTAAAGACGTGTGAAACCATCAACTGAAAAGGGACACACTTCCCTCCATTGGTACGGTGCATAGAGCTCTGAACAAAAGGAAAGAGGGAAGAAGAAAGGCCCATGGGACGCTAGTGGGTAGAATCACATTTACCTTAGGAACCTCTTGTCGGATGCAGCCCCTCCCCCAACACTGACAAGATGCAGCAGCCATTGGGGATGGCAGTTAGCGGTTGGATTCCAGGTGGAATGTTGGTGTTTACCGCGAGGCTTGTTGTGGCTGTTGGATCCTAGGTAACCGGGCAGAGTTCTGTGGGTGGATCAGTGTGATGGAGGGGCTGCCGCCCTCTGTGGAGCTTGGCTTAGGTGTTTGGTCCGGGAAGCTGTGTAAGTTCGAGATACTGCTGCTGCCCAAAGACCTGAGGTCACAGGTCAGTTTCCAGAACCTGAAAGGGCAGACAGTGGAAGATCTGCCTGTCATCAGCTTACTGGTCAGGCTCCGAGGTACTTTCAGACTTGCCCAGTCCTGGTGAAGTCGACTTTAGGGGAGACACGAAGAGAAGCTGGCCGATAAGCTGGCTGCACGGATTGAGGAGAGATGCGAACACATGGATGAGAGATGTTCTGCTACAATGGAGAATACTGGCGTGGAGACAGCTGTAGAGGATACCAGGCTCAAAAGACATTCATGAGACATATTGAAACTCACTGATACAGGCAGAAACATACGGAGTGCCAACGTGGACTTGAGGAAGTTCCTCAATTCTCTTCTCCAAGAACGGGTCCAAGGTCCCTGACGTCTGAAGGAGAAGAAATGGCAGAGATGATCAAAACGCTCCTGTTCTTGGAAGAGGTCGTGAGAATCCACACGTCCCAAGGGGCATTCCCAAGCCATTCAGACCAAAATTCAACAAGCCCAGGTAAGCCTTTTCCCAGGTTTGGGCCTAGCTAGTGAGCACTTGCCCTTGCCTCCCCTCCACTCAGGCATCCATTTTGAAGGATCAGTACCTGAGCTGCAATGAAGCCATTACGAGAAGAGCAAGCCCCTCCTAGAATCAGAGTTCCTCCAGCTTCACTCTCTGTGAACAACAGTGAACACCTTAAAGGTCAAATAGTCTCGGCTGAAATAGATAAAATTGAATACTTAGCTCACACCTAGAAACGATGTCCTTCCGCTAGATTCAGCAAATGTTGTGTTTATGTCTTCCCTGGGGTGAAGGGAGTGTGGTAAGTGAGGGGAATCTTTGACTGAACATGAATCTGTATTAGGCTTCAGTTTTTCAAGACAGTGAAGGTAAATAGTACAAGTCAGAAAGTGAACTGAACTGTAAAAGTCGCCAATGACATTAAAGACACAGCTTATGTGGATCGTCTTTCACTTGAGTCAAGCCCCCGGGGGCACTATATCATGGGGGTGCAGACTTGGTTGAGTTAAATGGCTTTAAACTACAGGATCGGATGATTAAGCGTTCTCAACACTGATAGAAAAACACCTGGTTCTCAATAGACTAGCATAACTGCAGCAGGATTCTCCTAGCTAGAATGCCTCTAGGTGCTTTTGGATTCAAACCTAAATGTATATATTTGGTTTGTTTCCTCTTGTATTTTCCTAGAGAGGGATGTTACCCCTTGAAATGCCAACATTGGCCAGTAGGTGTCATTGGGATACAGGGCACCACATGCACAAGTGTATCCAAGGTTGGGGGTTATTCCATGTTTCCAAAAGTTATTTCATGGTTCCTGTTGGTTTCGGAGGCTTCAACCTTAAAGAGCTGACATGACCCCTTGAACAGTTTGGACTGCTAGTTTGCATTCTATCTGTCTAGCTTTTCCGTCGAGCTGACACAATGTTACCAAAATTGACAAGTCTGGCTTCTAGGTCGATTGAGTGTGTTTCAAAAAATAACTCCATTTCCGTATAACTCCCAAAACATGTAAATGAGTTCTGTTAAACTTCTTAAAGACTGCAAATGGGATATCAACACAATGTCAAAATAGTTGTCTTCGGACAATCCCTCCCACCACGGCTGTATAGAAACCAAGAGCTAAGCAAATATCACATTTCTGTGAAATGTATCTGGATAGTGTTGATTCATCGATGCCCAGTTGGCAGAGAAGAAGTGCAACCTGCACTCACTCGCTCCCATGTACAGAGCAATGGAAACATCCACTCACCCAGCCCTTAGCATAGGACACTGGCCGAAGAGAGGTCTGTTACTCCCAAAGACAGGATGAGGCCTCAGGACACCTGGAAGCAGGAGAATGCAAAGCAGGGAATGGAAACCAGTGCAGGTTCGGACCCCTGGTGATGGAGCAACAAGGGTGAAACTCTGTTTAACTTGGACGCACACTCTCAAGCGGACAGGAGACATGGGTTTGAAGGTGATGTGCTGAGATTTACAAGAGTGCACAGCAGATGCTTGGCTGAGAGAACTCAAAGAAACCAGCGCAAAATATCCCCACAGTTAATTCTGAGACCAAGATCCCAGCTGCCAAATTTGAGGTAGCAGAGGCAATGTTCAGTGAGGCATAGAGCTACGGATGATGGCACACGCTGAGTCTCAGGGATCTGGAGTGCATTGTGGGATGTGGTGGATCGAATCAAGAGAGCAAACTGAACTGTGTACCAATAATAAATCAACCACACTGGTCGCGCGGTTGCGATTACCGATATGTCCCATGGCCACACCCAGTACATCTGCAGGACCAGGGACCAATTGGGAATTTTGCCAATAGAGCACGTGTGGGGCTGAATCAGAGATATCGTGCATCTGGTCTGCGGGATCCAGGGGGCCTTGAATTTGAAATCAGAATGAAAAGCCTTAGGATATGCTACATTCATAACCTGGGCTGGGATTATGATTTGGTTTGAGTCACAGGATGCGCAACAACTCTGTGGTTGCCTTCGTGTACCCGTGCCACAAGGATGAGAGGACAAGGAAGAGTGGTCCAAGTCCACAGCCCGAGAATAGGAAGCATTACCTTCAGCACTATCTCCCAAAAGCGGATGCTACATTTTGGATGGCACCGGCATGGTACGGCACCTAGGACAACAAGGAAGGTCTGCGGGATCATTCCAGCAGGCCCTGATATGTGACATCCATAGATATGCTTCCACTGGTGTTTCTGTAGACAGAGAAGCTCTGGAAAGAACTCATTTCATTGGGACATTCCCGTGGCAATAAAAAGCAGAAGAGCACTCTCAGTTTGCTGTTTTGGAAACACTCCAAAATGACATAGAGAAGAATGCAGAGCTGAGAACTTTTAGAAGCTTCATTTCCACAAGAGGAAGTGTCCTGTGCACTTTCAGAAGTGTGAGATAAGTATAATCAAAATGAAGTTATGCTAATCGAAGTAGAATGGGTTGTTCATCACAACTAATGCAACACCAGCAATTGGAGATATACCAAACAACACACACAGGTACAGGTTATGGCATCAATGCCTAGGAGAAATTGTCCTCACAGAAATCCCATGGAATTGCGTAGAGACAAGAGTCTAAATTTTTCAATTAACAAAGCCCTAGAAGTCTACATTAGATACCTGATATTACCTGACCAGTAGAGATGAAGAAGAACAGTAAAAGAAACAGGAAGTACCATTTTCAGTTCCAAAGATATTGAAGGCGCAAAAGATAAGCTTTCAAACAACTAGTCTGCAAAACGCTATCCAGAACAAGTGTTGAAAATGAAGGTCAGGAAAACACTGAAGAACACCAGTGTCTCAGAATCACAAAAGGCAGAATACCAGAAAAGGGGAAGAGAAAGTCTCAACACGAGCCAAAAATATCAGGAAACTCAATGGTTGTGATAATATCAGGGCTAAAATTCAGTCCTTAGCAGACTAGATAATGCAGAGGGACGCGTGAATGTCTGTGAAGACAGGGGAAGAGAAAAACCTCGGTCAGAAGCAGACATAGGAAAGCAAGTGCAAACAAATGAAAACATTGCAGTTGAACCCTGGGTTAAGACAGGGCATGAAAGAATAGAAATCATGAGTCCCAGATGGAAAAGCAAGGGATAAAGAAACAAAAAGTGTCTGAAAATTTATCTGTAGAAAAATCAGACTGAAACTTGCTGAAAGCCAAGAAAGAATCATCTATGCGACTTCAGGAATTACACAGCATCCGAAGGAGGTGGAATCCCAATAGACCTACCAGCAGCTGTATGATTCAAATCAACAAAGTTCACGAATATCCGAGTGATTTAAAATGCACCTGGAGGAAACAACATAGTCACAAGGAAACCTCCAGAGGGGTTTCAGCTGATATCTCGGCAGCAATATTGCAGGACAGGGAGGAGTGCCAGGACACAGACCATATCCTGAATGGCCAAATGCTGCCACCTAGGGTAGCCTATGCCACATGAACACCATTTCAAATAACGGCAGAGCTAGAGAATTCTACAGACCGGCAAATCTTAAAAGAATTCAGCAGTTCAAAAGTTTTTCTAAAAGAAAGGTTGAGAAAACTCCCCTGAATAGAAAAGCAGCAAGATGGAATGGAAAGAAGAAACCATTATTGGAAATGCAAGAAGAGCATGTGTGGCAGAGAAGAAAGAAGAAGAACTTAAGGAGGACATCAAAACCCTAAAGATGGGAGAGGGAAGCAGGAAACCATAGGTGATTGGAAGCACTCTCTTAAGTGAATCAGCTTACTTGACTCTGTTTGAAGCGAAAGGAGAGATGCATGGCCTGACGTGTTTGCAAAACAAGCGAGAAGAAGACCAACAAAGAATCAAACCAACAAACAAGCACCAAAATGGTATGGTTGGCTGACATATACAAAGGGAACCATGATTATTCAAAAGAAAATACTCAAGGTGAGGTCAAGGGTCATTCAGAACGCATCGACCCAGTATCGTGGCTTGCATGTACTCAGCACACTTGTATTCGGAAATCAGAAGCGTGCATTCATATTCGTAAATTTTGATTCATAAGAGCATATCGTGACCTAACACTAATGCCGATTTGGAATCAAATGGTTTCCTAGTCCGTGATGTAGACTTGTATGTCTTCCAACAGGATGAAGGAATGCCATATTCTAGGCTACGTAGAGAAGAAATGTAAGAAGCCTATAACAAAGGCAAGTAGCTCTGCCAAAGTGTACTAAGTGCAAAAGAGACCGACAGCAAAGTGCACATTGGGGTTGGTTTCATTTCTTGGAATTTCAGCCCCCATGAATCCAATGGATCCATGTCCTGAGAGTGTGGGTGTTTCAGCAGAAATCAGGCGACGCATATGTATTCCGGGTGTACGGATATTATAGGAACAGAAGTCTCCTTTAGTGGGTCCCTGTGTACTGTGAACTGTTAGAAAGTTTAAAGACGTGTGAAACCATCAACTGAAAAGGGACACACTTCCCTCCATTGGTACGGTGCATAGAGCTCTGAACAAAAGGAAAGAGGGAAGAAGAAAGGCCCATGGGACGCTAGTGGGTAGAATCACATTTACCTTAGGAACCTCTCGTCGGATGCAGCCCCTCCCCCAACACTGACAAGATGCAGCAGCCATTGGGGATGGCAGTTAGCGGTTGGATTCCAGGTGGAATGTTGGTGTTTACCGCGAGGCTTGTTGTGGCTGTTGGATCCTAGGTAACCGGGCAGAGTTCTGTGGGTGGATCAGTGTGATGGAGGGGCTGCCGCCCTCTGTGGAGCTTGGCTTAGGTGTTTGGTCCGGGAAGCTGTGTAAGTTCGAGATACTGCTGCTGCCCAAAGACCTGAGGTCACAGGTCAGTTTCCAGAACCTGAAAGGGCAGACAGTGGAAGATCTGCCTGTCATCAGCTTACTGGTCAGGCTCCGAGGTACTTTCAGACTTGCCCAGTCCTGGTGAAGTCGACTTTAGGGGAGACACGAAGAGAAGCTGGCCGATAAGCTGGCTGCACGGATTGAGGAGAGATGCGAACACATGGATGAGAGATGTTCTGCTACAATGGAGAATACTGGCGTGGAGACAGCTGTAGAGGATACCAGGCTCAAAAGACATTCATGAGACATATTGAAACTCACTGATACAGGCAGAAACATACGGAGTGCCAACGTGGACTTGAGGAAGTTCCTCAATTCTCTTCTCCAAGAACGGGTCCAAGGTCCCTGACGTCTGAAGGAGAAGAAATGGCAGAGATGATCAAAACGCTCCTGTTCTTGGAAGAGGTCGTGAGAATCCACACGTCCCAAGGGGCATTCCCAAGCCATTCAGACCAAAATTCAACAAGCCCAGGTAAGCCTTTTCCCAGGTTTGGGCCTAGCTAGTGAGCACTTGCCCTTGCCTCCCCTCCACTCAGGCATCCATTTTGAAGGATCAGTACCTGAGCTGCAATGAAGCCATTACGAGAAGAGCAAGCCCCTCCTAGAATCAGAGTTCCTCCAGCTTCACTCTCTGTGAACAACAGTGAACACCTTAAAGGTCAAATAGTCTCGGCTGAAATAGATAAAATTGAATACTTAGCTCACACCTAGAAACGATGTCCTTCCGCTAGATTCAGCAAATGTTGTGTTTATGTCTTCCCTGGGGTGAAGGGAGTGTGGTAAGTGAGGGGAATCTTTGACTGAACATGAATCTGTATTAGGCTTCAGTTTTTCAAGACAGTGAAGGTAAATAGTACAAGTCAGAAAGTGAACTGAACTGTAAAAGTCGCCAATGACATTAAAGACACAGCTTATGTGGATCGTCTTTCACTTGAGTCAAGCCCCCGGGGGCACTATATCATGGGGGTGCAGACTTGGTTGCGTTAAATGGCTTTAAACTACAGGATCGGATGATTAAGCGTTCTCAACACTGATAGAAAAACACCTGGTTCTCAATAGACTAGCATAACTGCAGCAGGATTCTCCTAGCTAGAATGCCTCTAGGTGCTTTTGGATTCAAACCTAAATGTATATATTTGGTTTGTTTCCTCTTGTATTTTCCTAGAGAGGGATGTTACCCCTTGAAATGCCAACATTGGCCAGTAGGTGTCATTGGGATACAGGGCACCACATGCACAAGTGTATCCAAGGTTGGGGGTTATTCCATGTTTCCAAAAGTTATTTCATGGTTCCTGTTGGTTTCGGAGGCTTCAACCTTAAAGAGCTGACATGACCCCTTGAACAGTTTGGACTGCTAGTTTGCATTCTATCTGTCTAGCTTTTCCGTCGAGCTGACACAATGTTACCAAAATTGACAAGTCTGGCTTCTAGGTCGATTGAGTGTGTTTCAAAAAATAACTCCATTTTCGT
Source organism: Vicugna pacos (assembly GCF_048564905.1). NCBI lineage: Eukaryota > Metazoa > Chordata > Mammalia > Artiodactyla > Camelidae > Vicugna > Vicugna pacos. The sequence goes on from NW_027328739.1 coordinate 1,979,128, forward strand.
ATAACTCCCAAAACATGTAAATGAGTTCTGTTAAACTTCTTAAAGACTGCAAATGGGATATCAACACAATGTCAAAAGAGTTGTCTTCGGACAATCCCTCCCACCACGGCTGTATAGAAACAAAGAGCTAAGCAAATATCACATTTCTGTGAAATGTATCTGGATAGTGTTGATTCATCGATGCCCAGTTGGCAGAGAAGAAGTGCAACCTGCACTCACTCGCTCCCATGTACAGAGCAATGGAAACATCCACTCACCCAGCCCTTAGCATAGGACACTGGCCGAAGAGAGGTCTGTTACTCCCAAAGACAGGATGAGGCCTCAGGACACCTGGAAGCAGGAGAATGCAAAGCAGGGAATGGAAACCAGTGCAGGTTCGGACCCCTGGTGATGGAGCAACAAGGGTGAAACTCTGTTTAACTTGGACGCACACTCTCAAGCGGACAGGAGACATGGGTTTGAAGGTGATGTGCTGAGATTTACAAGAGTGCACAGCAGATGCTTGGCTGAGAGAACTCAAAGAAACCAGCGCAAAATATCCCCACAGTTAATTCTGAGACCAAGATCCCAGCTGCCAAATTTGAGGTAGCAGAGGCAATGTTCAGTGAGGCATAGAGCTACGGATGATGGCACACGCTGAGTCTCAGGGATCTGGAGTGCGTTGTGGGATGTGGTGGATCGAATCAAGAGAGCAAACTGAACTGTGTACCAATAATAAATCAACCACACTGGTCGCGCGGTTGCGATTACCGATATGTCCCATGGCCACACCCAGTATATCTGCAGGACCAGGGACCAATTGGGAATTTTGCCAATAGAGCACGTGTGGGGCTGAATCAGAGATATCGTGCATCTGGTCTGAGGGATCCAGGGGGCCTTGAATTTGAAATCAGAATGAAAAGCCTTAGGATATGCTACATTCATAACCTGGGCTGGGATTATGATTTGGTTTGAGTCACAGGATGCGCAACAACTCTGTGGTTGCCTTCGTGCACCCGTGCCACAAGGATGAGAGGACAAGAAGAGTGGTCCAAGTCCACAGCGTGAGAAGAGGAAGCATTCCCTTCAGCACTATCTCCCAAAAGCGGATGCTACATTTTGGATGTCACCGGCACGGTACGGCACCTAGGACAACAAGGAAGGTCTGCGGGATCATTCCAGCAGGCCCTGATATGTGACATCCATAGATATGCTTCCACTGGTGTTTCTGTAGACAGAGAAGCTCTGGAAAGAACTCATTTCATTGGGACATTCCCGTGGCAATAAAAAGCAGAAGAGCACTCTCAGTTTGCTGTTTTGGAAACACTCCAAAATGACATAGAGAAGAATGCAGAGCTGAGAACTTTTAGAAGCTTCATTTCCACAAGAGGAAGTGTCCTGTGCACTTTCAGAAGTGTGAGATAAGTATAATCAAAATGAAGTTATGCTAATCGAAGTAGAATGGGTTGTTCATCACAACTAATGCAACACCAGCAATTGGAGATATACCAAACAACACACACAGGTACAGATTATGGCATCAATGCCTAGGAGAAATTGTCCTCACAGAAATCCCATGGAATTGCGTAGAGACAAGAGTCTAAATTTTTCAATTAACAAATCCCTAGAAGTCTACATTAGATACCTGATATTACCTGACCAGTAGAGATGAAGAAGAACAGTAAAAGAAACAGGAAGTACCATTTTCAGTTCCAAAGATATTGAAGGCGCAAAAGATAAGCTTTCAAACAACTAGTCTGCAAAACGCTATCCAGAACAAGTGTTGAAAATGAAGGTCAGGAAAACACTGAAGAACACCAGTGTCTCAGAATCACAAAAGGCAGAATACCAGAAAAGGGGAAGAGAAAGTCTCAACACGAGCCAAAAATATCAGGAAACTCAATGGTTGTGATAATATCAGGGCTAACATTCAGTCCTTAGCAGACTAGATAATGCAGAGGGACGCGTGAATGACTGTGAAGACAGGGGAAGAGAAAAACCTCGGTCAGAAGCAGACATAGGAAAGCAAGTGCAAACAAATGAAAACATTGCAGTTGAACCCTGGGTTAAGACAGGGCATGAAAGAATAGAAATCATGAGTCCCAGATGGAAAAGCAAGGGATAAAGAAACAAAAAGTGTCTGAAAATTTATCTGTAGAAAAATCAGACTGAAACTTGCTGAAAGCCAAGAAAGAATCATCTATGCGAATTCAGGAATTACACAGCATCCGAAGGAGGTGGAATCCCAATAGACCTACCAGCAGCTGTATGATTCAAATCAACAAAGTTCACGAATATCCGAGTGATTTAAAATGCACCTGGAGGAAACAACATAGTCACAAGGAAACCTCCAGAGGGGTTTCAGCTGATATCTCGGCAGCAATATTGCAGGACAGGGAGGAGTGCCAGGACACAGACCATATCCTGAATGGCCAAATGCTGCCACCTAGGGTAGCCTATGCCACATGAACACCATTTCAAATAACGGCAGAGCTAGAGAATTCTACAGACCGGCAAATCTTAAAAGAATTCAGCAGTTCAAAAGTTTTTCTAAAAGAAAGGTTGAGAAAACTCCCCTGAATAGAAAAGCAGCAAGATGGAATGGAAAGAAGAAACCATTATTGGAAATGCAAGAAGAGCATGTGTGGCAGAGAAGAAAGAAGAAGAACTTAAGGAGGACATCAAAACCCTAAAGATGGGAGAGGGAAGCAGGAAACCATAGGTGATTGGAAGCACTCTCTTAAGTGAATCAGCTTATTTGACTCTGTTTGAAGCGAAAGGAGAGATGCATGGCCTGACGTGTTTGCAAAACAAGCGAGAAGAAGACCAACAAAGAATCAAACCAACAAACAAGCACCAAAATGGTATGGTTGGCTGACATATACAAAGGGAACCATGATTATTCAAAAGAAAATACTCAAGGTGAGGTCAAGGGTCATTCAGAACGCATCGACCCAGTATCGTGGCTTGCATGTACTCAGCACACTTGTATTCGGAAATCAGAAGCGTGCATTCATATTCGTAAATTTTGATTCATAAGAGCATATCGTGACCTAACACTAATGCCGATTTGGAATCAAATGGTTTCCTAGTCCGTGATGTAGACTTGTATGTCTTCCAACAGGATGAAGGAATGCCATATTCTAGGCTACGTAGAGAAGAAATGTAAGAAGCCTATAACAAAGGCAAGTAGCTCTGCCAAAGTGTACTAAGTGCAAAAGAGACCGACAGCAAAGTGCACATTGGGGTTGGTTTCATTTCTTGGAATTTCAGCCCCCATGAATCCAATGGATCCATGTCCTGAGAGTGTGGGTGTTTCAGCAGAAATCAGGCGACGCATATGTATTCCGGGTGTACGGATATTATAGGAACAGAAGTCTCCTTTAGTGGGTCCCTGTGTACTGTGAACTGTTAGAAAGTTTAAAGACGTGTGAAACCATCAACTGAAAAGGGACACACTTCCCTCCATTGGTACGGTGCATAGAGCTCTGAACAAAAGGAAAGAGGGAAGAAGAAAGGCCCATGGGACGCTAGTGGGTAGAATCACATTTACCTTAGGAACCTCTCGTCGGATGCAGCCCCTCCCCCAACACTGACAAGATGCAGCAGCCATTGGGGATGGCAGTTAGCGGTTGGATTCCAGGTGGAATGTTGGTGTTTACCGCGAGGCTTGTTGTGGCTGTTGGATCCTAGGTAACCGGGCAGAGTTCTGTGGGTGGATCAGTGTGATGGAGGGGCTGCCGCCCTCTGTGGAGCTTGGCTTAGGTGTTTGGTCCGGGAAGCTGTGTAAGTTCGAGATACTGCTGCTGCCCAAAGACCTGAGGTCACAGGTCAGTTTCCAGAACCTGAAAGGGCAGACAGTGGAAGATCTGCCTGTCATCAGCTTACTGGTCAGGCTCCGAGGTACTTTCAGACTTGCCCAGTCCTGGTGAAGTCGACTTTAGGGGAGACACGAAGAGAAGCTGGCCGATAAGCTGGCTGCACGGATTGAGGAGAGATGCGAACACATGGATGAGAGATGTTCTGCTACAATGGAGAATACTGGCGTGGAGACAGCTGTAGAGGATACCAGGCTCAAAAGACATTCATGAGACATATTGAAACTCACTGATACAGGCAGAAACATACGGAGTGCCAACGTGGACTTGAGGAAGTTCCTCAATTCTCTTCTCCAAGAACGGGTCCAAGGTCCCTGACGTCTGAAGGAGAAGAAATGGCAGAGATGATCAAAACGCTCCTGTTCTTGGAAGAGGTCGTGAGAATCCACACGTCCCAAGGGGCATTCCCAAGCCATTCAGACCAAAATTCAACAAGCCCAGGTAAGCCTTTTCCCAGGTTTGGGCCTAGCTAGTGAGCACTTGCCCTTGCCTCCCCTCCACTCAGGCATCCATTTTGAAGGATCAGTACCTGAGCTGCAATGAAGCCATTACGAGAAGAGCAAGCCCCTCCTAGAATCAGAGTTCCTCCAGCTTCACTCTCTGTGAACAACAGTGAACACCTTAAAGGTCAAATAGTCTCGGCTGAAATAGATAAAATTGAATACTTAGCTCACACCTAGAAACGATGTCCTTCCACTAGATTCAGCAAATGTTGTGTTTATGTCTTCCCTGGGGTGAAGGGAGTGTGGTAAGTGAGGGGAATCTTTGACTGAACATGAATCTGTATTAGGCTTCAGTTTTTCAAGACAGTGAAGGTAAATAGTACAAGTCAGAAAGTGAACTGAACTGTAAAAGTCGCCAATGACATTAAAGACACAGCTTATGTGGATCGTCTTTCACTTGAGTCAAGCCCCCGGGGGCACTATATCATGGGGGTGCAGACTTGGTTGCGTTAAATGGCTTTAAACTACAGGATCGGATGATTAAGCGTTCTCAACACTGATAGAAAAACACCTGGTTCTCAATAGACTAGCATAACTGCAGCAGGATTCTCCTAGCTAGAATGCCTCTAGGTGCTTTTGGATTCAAACCTAAATGTATATATTTGGTTTGTTTCCTCTTGTATTTTCCGAGAGAGGGATGTTACCCCTTGAAATGCCAACATTGGCCAGTAGGTGTCATTGGGATACAGGGCACCACATGCACAAGTGTATCCAAGGTTGGGGGTTATTCCATGTTTCCAAAAGTTATTTCATGGTTCCTGTTGGTTTCGGAGGCTTCAACCTTAAAGAGCTGACATGACCCCTTGAACAGTTTGGACTGCTAGTTTGCATTCTATCTGTCTAGCTTTTCCGTCGAGCTGACACAATGTTACCAAAATTGACAAGTCTGGCTTCTAGGTCGATTGAGTGTGTTTCAAAAAATAACTCCATTTCCGTATAACTCCCAAAACATGTAAATGAGTTCTGTTAAACTTCTTAAAGACTGCAAATGGGATATCAACACAATGTCAAAATAGTTGTCTTCGGACAATCCCTCCCACCACGGCTGTATAGAAACCAAGAGCTAAGCAAATATCACATTTCTGTGAAATGTATCTGGATAGTGTTGATCCATCGATGCCCAGTTGGCAGAGAAGAAGTGCAACCTGCACTCACTCGCTCCCATGTACAGAGCAATGGAAACATCCACTCACCCAGCCCTTAGCATAGGACACTGGCCGAAGAGAGGTCTGTTACTCCCAAAGACAGGATGAGGCCTCAGGACACCTGGAAGCAGGAGAATGCAAAGCAGGGAATGGAAACCAGTGCAGGTTCGGACCCCTGGTGATGGAGCAACAAGGGTGAAACTCTGTTTAACTTGGACGCACACTCTCAAGCGGACAGGAGACATGGGTTTGAAGGTGATGTGCTGAGATTTACAAGAGTGCACAGCAGATGCTTGGCTGAGAGAACTCAAAGAAACCAGCGCAAAATATCCCCACAGTTAATTCTGAGACCAAGATCCCAGCTGCCAAATTTGAGGTAGCAGAGGCAATGTTCAGTGAGGCATAGAGCTACGGATGATGGCACACGCTGAGTCTCAGGGATCTGGAGTGCGTTGTGGGATGTGGTGGATCGAATCAAGAGAGCAAACTGAACTGTGTACCAATAATAAATTAACCACACTGGTCGCGCGGTTGCGATTACCGATATGTCCCATGGCCACACCCAGTATATCTGCAGGACCAGGGACCAATTGGGAATTTTGCCAATAGAGCACGTGTGGGGCTGAATCAGAGATATCGTGCATCTGGTCTGAGGGATCCAGGGGGCCTTGAATTTGAAATCAGAATGAAAAGCCTTAGGATATGCTACATTCATAACCTGGGCTGGGATTATGATTTGGTTTGAGTCACAGGATGCGCAACAACTCTGTGGTTGCCTTCGTGCACCCGTGCCACAAGGATGAGAGGACAAGGAAGAGTGGTCCAAGTCCACAGCGTGAGAAGAGGAATCATTCCCTTCAGCACTATCTCCCAAAAGCGGATGCTACATTTTGGATGGCACCGGCACGGTACGGCACCTAGGACAACAAGGAAGGTCTGCGGGATCATTCCAGCAGGCCCTGATATGTGACATCCATAGATATGCTTCCACTGGTGTTTCTGTAGACAGAGAAGCTCTGGAAAGAACTCATTTCATTGGGACATTCCCGTGGCAATAAAAAGCAGAAGAGCACTCTCAGTTTGCTGTTTTGGAAACACTCCAAAATGACATAGAGAAGAATGCAGAGCTGAGAACTTTTAGAAGCTTCATTTCCACAAGAGGAAGTGTCCTGTGCACTTTCAGAAGTGTGAGATAAGTATAATCAAAATGAAGTTATGCTAATCGAAGTAGAATGGGTTGTTCATCACAACTAATGCAACACCAGCAATTGGAGATATACCAAACAACACACACAGGTACAGATTATGGCATCAATGCCTAGGAGAAATTGTCCTCACAGAAATCCCATGGAATTGCGTAGAGACAAGAGTCTAAATTTTTCAATTAACAAAGCCCTAGAAGTCTACATTAGATACCTGATATTACCTGACCAGTAGAGATGAAGAAGAACAGTAAAAGAAACAGGAAGTACCATTTTCAGTTCCAAAGATATTGAAGGCGCAAAAGATAAGCTTTCAAACAACTAGTCTGCAAAACGCTATCCAGAACAAGTGTTGAAAATGAAGGTCAGGAAAACACTGAAGAACACCAGTGTCTCAGAATCACAAAAGGCAGAATACCAGAAAAGGGGAAGAGAAAGTCTCAACACGAGCCAAAAATATCAGGAAACTCAATGGTTGTGATAATATCAGGGCTAACATTCAGTCCTTAGCAGACTAGATAATGCAGAGGGACGCGTGAATGACTGTGAAGACAGGGGAAGAGAAAAACCTCGGTCAGAAGCAGACATAGGAAAGCAAGTGCAAACAAATGAAAACATTGCAGTTGAACCCTGGGTTAAGACAGGGCATGAAAGAATAGAAATCATGAGTCCCAGATGGAAAAGCAAGGGATAAAGAAACAAAAAGTGTCTGAAAATTTATCTGTAGAAAAATCAGACTGAAACTTGCTGAAAGCCAAGAAAGAATCATCTATGCGAATTCAGGAATTACACAGCATCCGAAGGAGGTGGAATCCCAATAGACCTACCAGCAGCTGTATGATTCAAATCAACAAAGTTCACGAATATCCGAGTGATTTAAAATGCACCTGGAGGAAACAACATAGTCACAAGGAAACCTCCAGAGGGGTTTCAGCTGATATCTCGGCAGCAATATTGCAGGACAGGGAGGAGTGCCAGGACACAGACCATATCCTGAATGGCCAAATGCTGCCACCTAGGGTAGCCTATGCCACATGAACACCATTTCAAATAACGGCAGAGCTAGAGAATTCTACAGACCGGCAAATCTTAAAAGAATTCAGCAGTTCAAAAGTTTTTCTAAAAGAAAGGTTGAGAAAACTCCCCTGAATAGAAAAGCAGCAAGATGGAATGGAAAGAAGAAACCATTATTGGAAATGCAAGAAGAGCATGTGTGGCAGAGAAGAAAGAAGAAGAACTTAAGGAGGACATCAAAACCCTAAAGATGGGAGAGGGAAGCAGGAAACCATAGGTGATTGGAAGCACTCTCTTAAGTGAATCAGCTTATTTGACTCTGTTTGAAGCGAAAGGAGAGATGCATGGCCTGACGTGTTTGCAAAACAAGCGAGAAGAAGACCAACAAAGAATCAAACCAACAAACAAGCACCAAAATGGTATGGTTGGCTGACATATACAAAGGGAACCATGATTATTCAAAAGAAAATACTCAAGGTGAGGTCAAGGGTCATTCAGAACGCATCGACCCAGTATCGTGGCTTGCATGTACTCAGCACACTTGTATTCGGAAATCAGAAGCGTGCATTCATATTCGTAAATTTTGATTCATAAGAGCATATCGTGACCTAACACTAATGCCGATTTGGAATCAAATGGTTTCCTAGTCCGTGATGTAGACTTGTATGTCTTCCAACAGGATGAAGGAATGCCATATTCTAGGCTACGTAGAGAAGAAATGTAAGAAGCCTATAACAAAGGCAAGTAGCTCTGCCAAAGTGTACTAAGTGCAAAAGAGACCGACAGCAAAGTGCACATTGGGGTTGGTTTCATTTCTTGGAATTTCAGCCCCCATGAATCCAATGGATCCATGTCCTGAGAGTGTGGGTGTTTCAGCAGAAATCAGGCGACGCATATGTATTCCGGGTGTACGGATATTATAGGAACAGAAGTCTCCTTTAGTGGGTCCCTGTGTACTGTGAACTGTTAGAAAGTTTAAAGACGTGTGAAACCATCAACTGAAAAGGGACACACTTCCCTCCATTGGTACGGTGCATAGAGCTCTGAACAAAAGGAAAGAGGGAAGAAGAAAGGCCCATGGGACGCTAGTGGGTAGAATCACATTTACCTTAGGAACCTCTCGTCGGATGCAGCCCCTCCCCCAACACTGACAAGATGCAGCAGCCATTGGGGATGGCAGTTAGCGGTTGGATTCCAGGTGGAATGTTGGTGTTTACCGCGAGGCTTGTTGTGGCTGTTGGATCCTAGGTAACCGGGCAGAGTTCTGTGGGTGGATCAGTGTGATGGAGGGGCTGCCGCCCTCTGTGGAGCTTGGCTTAGGTGTTTGGTCCGGGAAGCTGTGTAAGTTCGAGATACTGCTGCTGCCCAAAGACCTGAGGTCACAGGTCAGTTTCCAGAACCTGAAAGGGCAGACAGTGGAAGATCTGCCTGTCATCAGCTTACTGGTCAGGCTCCGAGGTACTTTCAGACTTGCCCAGTCCTGGTGAAGTCGACTTTAGGGGAGACACGAAGAGAAGCTGGCCGATAAGCTGGCTGCACGGATTGAGGAGAGATGCGAACACATGGATGAGAGATGTTCTGCTACAATGGAGAATACTGGCGTGGAGACAGCTGTAGAGGATACCAGGCTCAAAAGACATTCATGAGACATATTGAAACTCACTGATACAGGCAGAAACATACGGAGTGCCAACGTGGACTTGAGGAAGTTCCTCAATTCTCTTCTCCAATAACGGGTCCAAGGTCCCTGACGTCTGAAGGAGAAGAAATGGCAGAGATGATCAAAACGCTCCTGTTCTTGGAAGAGGTCGTGAGAATCCACACGTCCCAAGGGGCATTCCCAAGCCATTCAGACCAAAATTCAACAAGCCCAGGTAAGCCTTTTCCCAGGTTTGGGCCTAGCTAGTGAGCACTTGCCCTTGCCTCCCATCCACTCAGGCATCCATTTTGAAGGATCAGTACCTGAGCTGCAATGAAGCCATTACGAGTAGAGCAAGCCCCTCCTAGAATCAGAGTTCCTCCAGCTTCACTCTCTGTGAACAACAGTGAACACCTTAAAGGTCAAATAGTCTCGGCTGAAATAGATAAAATTGAATACTTAGCTCACACCTAGAAACGATGTCCTTCCGCTAGATTCAGCAAATGTTGTGTTTATGTCTTCCCTGGGGTGAAGGGAGTGTGGTAAGTGAGGGGAATCTTTGACTGAACATGAATCTGTATTAGGCTTCAGTTTTTCAAGACAGTGAAGGTAAATAGTACAAGTCAGAAAGTGAACTGAACTGTAAAAGTCGCCAATGACATTAAAGACACAGCTTATGTGGATCGTCTTTCACTTGAGTCAAGCCCCCGGGGGCACTATATCATGGGGGTGCAGACTTGGTTGCGTTAAATGGCTTTAAACTACAGGATCGGATGATTAAGCGTTCTCAACACTGATAGAAAAACACCTGGTTCTCAATAGACTAGCATAACTGCAGCAGGATTCTCCTAGCTAGAATGCCTCTAGGTGCTTTTGGATTCAAACCTAAATGTATATATTTGGTTTGTATCCTCTTGTATTTTCCGAGAGAGGGATGTTACCCCTTGAAATGCCAACATTGGCCAGTAGGTGTCATTGGGATACAGGGCACCACATGCACAAGTGTATCCAAAGTTGGGGGTTATTCCATGTTTCCAAAAGTTATTTCATGGTTCCTGTTGGTTTCAGAGGCTTCAACCTTAAAGAGCTGACATGACCCCTTGAACAGTTTGGAGAGCTAGTTTGCATTCTATCTGTCTAGCTTTTCCGTCGAGCTGACACAATGTTACCAAAATTGACAAGTCTGGCTTCTAGGTCGATTGAGTGTGTTTCAAAAAATAACTCCATTTTCGTATAACTCCCAAAACATGTAAATGAGTTCTGTTAAACTTCTTAAAGACTGCAAATGGGATATCAACACAATGTCAAAATAGTTGTCTTCGGACAATCCCTCCCACCACGGCTGTATAGAAACCAAGAGCTAAGCAAATATCACATTTCTGTGAAATGTATCTGGATAGTGTTGATTCATCGATGCCCAGTTGGCAGAGAAGAAGTGCAACCTGCACTCACTCGCTCCCATGTACAGAGCAATGGAAACATCCACTCACCCAGCCCTTAGCATAGGACACTGGCCGAAGAGAGGTCTGTTACTCCCAAAAACAGGATGAGGCCTCAGGACACCTGGAAGCAGGAGAATGCAAAGCAGGGAATGGAAACCAGTGCAGGTTCGGACCCCTGGTGATGGAGCAACGAGGGTGAAACTCTGTTTAACTTGGACGCACACTCTCAAGCGGACAGGAGACATGGGTTTGAAGGTGATGTGCTGAGATTTACAAGAGTGCACAGCAGATGCTTGGCTGAGAGAACTCAAAGAAACCAGCGCAAAATATCCCCACAGTTAATTCTGAGACCAAGATCCCAGCTGCCAAATTTGAGGTAGCAGAGGCAACGGTCAGTGAGGCATAGAGATACGGATGATGGCACACGCTGAGTCTCAGGGATCTGGAGTGCGTTGTGGGATGTGGTGGGTCGAATCAAGAGAGCAAACCGAACTGTGTACCAATAATAAATCAACCACACTGGTCGCGCGGTTGCGATTACCGATATGTCCCATGGCCACACCCAGTATATCTGCAGGACCAGGGACCAATTGGGAATTTTGCCAATAGAGCACGTGTGGGGCTGAATCAGAGATATCGTGCATCTGGTCTGAGGGATCCAGGGGGCCTTGAATTTGAAATCAGAATGAAAAGCCTTAGGATATGCTACATTCATAACCTGGGCTGGGATTATGATTTGGTTTGAGTCACAGGATGCGCAACAACTCTGTGGTTGCTTTCGTGCACCCGTGCCACAAGGATGAGAGGACAAGGAAGAGTGGTCCAAGTCCACAGCGTGAGAAGAGGAAGCATTCCCTTCAGCACTATCTCCCAAAAGCGGATGCTACATTTTGGATGTCACCGGCACGGTACGGCACCTAGGACAACAAGGAAGGTCTGCGGGATCATTCCAGCAGGCCCTGATATGTGACATCCATAGATATGCTTCCACTGGTGTTTCTGTAGACAGAGAAGCTCTGGAAAGAACTCATTTCATTGGGACATTCCCGTGGCAATAAAAAGCAGAAGAGCACTCTCAGTTTGCTGTTTTGGAAACACTCCAAAATGACATAGAGAAGAATGCAGAGCTGAGAACTTTTAGAAGCTTCATTTCCACAAGAGGAAGTGTCCTGTGCACTTTCAGAAGTTTGAGATAATTATAATCAAAATGAAGTTATGCTAATCGAAGTAGAATGGGTTGTTCATCACAACTAATGCAACACCAGCAATTGGAGATATACCAAACAACACACACAGGTACAGGTTATGGCATCAATGCCTAGGAGAAATTGTCCTCACAGAAATCCCATGGAATTGCGTAGAGACAAGAGTCTAAATTTTTCAATTAACAAAGCCCTAGAAGTCTACATTAGATACCTGATATTACCTGACCAGTAGAGATGAAGAAGAACAGTAAAAGAAACAGGAAGTACCATTTTCAGTTCCAAAGATATTGAAGGCGCAAAAGATAAGCTTTCAAACAACTAGTCTGCAAAACGCTATCCAGAACAAGTGTTGAAAATGAAGGTCAGGAAAACACTGAAGAACACCAGTGTCTCAGAATCACAAAAGGCAGAATACCAGAAAAGGGGAAGAGAAAGTCTCAACACGAGCCAAAAATATCAGGAAACTCAATGGTTGTGATAATATCAGGGCTAACATTCAGTCCTTAGCAGACTAGATAATGCAGAGGGACGCGTGAATGACTGTGAAGACAGGGGAAGAGAAAAACCTCGGTCAGAAGCAGACATAGGAAAGCAAGTGCAAACAAATGAAAACATTGCAGTTGAACCCTGGGTTAATACAGGGCATGAAAGTATAGAAATCATGAGTCCCAGATGGAAAAGCAAGGGATAAAGAAACAAAAAGTGTCTGAAAATTTATCTGTAGAAAAATCAGACTGAAACTTGCTGAAAGCCAAGAAAGAATCATCTATGCGACTTCAGGAATTACACAGCATCCGAAGGAGGTGGAATCCCAATAGACCTACCAGCAGCTGTATGATTCAAATCAACAAAGTTCACGAATATCCGAGTGATTTAAAATGCACCTGGAGGAAACAACATAGTCACAAGGAAACCTCCAGAGGGGTTTCAGCTGATATCTCGGCAGCAATATTGCAGGACAGGGAGGAGTGCCAGGACACAGACCATATCCTGAATGGCCAAATGCTGCCACCTAGGGTAGCCTATGCCACATGAACACCATTTCAAATAACGGCAGAGCTAGAGAATTCTACAGACCGGCAAATCTTAAAAGAATTCAGCAGTTCAAAAGTTTTTCTAAAAGAAAGGTTGAGAAAACTCCCCTGAATAGAAAAGCAGCAAGATGGAATGGAAAGAAGAAACCATTATTGGAAATGCAAGAAGAGCATGTGTGGCAGAGAAGAAAGAAGAAGAACTTAAGGAGGACATCAAAACCCTAAAGATGGGAGAGGGAAGCAGGAAACCATAGGTGATTGGAAGCACTCTCTTAAGTGAATCAGCTTATTTGACTCTGTTTGAAGCGAAAGGAGAGATGCATGGCCTGACGTGTTTGCAAAACAAGCGAGAAGAAGACCAACAAAGAATCAAACCAACAAACAAGCACCAAAATGGTATGGTTGGCTGACATATACAAAGGGAACCATGATTATTCAAAAGAAAATACTCAAGGTGAGGTCAAGGGTCATTCAGAACGCATCGACCCAGTATCGTGGCTTGCATGTACTCAGCACACTTGTATTCGGAAATCAGAAGCGTGCATTCATATTCGTAAATTTTGATTCATAAGAGCATATCGTGACCTAACACTAATGCCGATTTGGAATCAAATGGATTCCTAGTCCGTGATGTAGACTTGTATGTCTTCCAACAGGATGAAGGAATGCCATATTCTAGGCTACGTAGAGAAGAAATGTAAGAAGCCTATAACAAAGGCAAGTAGCTCTGCCAAAGTGTACTAAGTGCAAAAGAGACCGACAGCAAAGTGCACATTGGGGTTGGTTTCATTTCTTGGAATTTCAGCCCCCATGAATCCAATGGATCCATGTCCTGAGAGTGTGGGTGTTTCAGCAGAAATCAGGCGACGCATATGTATTCCGGGTGTACGGATCTTATAGGAACATAAGTCTCCTTTAGTGGGTCCCTGTGTACTGTGAACTGTTAGAAAGTTTAAAGACGTATGAAACCATCAACTGAAAAGGGACACACTTCCCTCCATTGGTACGGTGCATAGAGCTCTGAACAAAAGGAAAGAGGGAAGAAGAAAGGCCCATGGGACGCTAGTGGGTAGAATCACATTTACCTTAGGAACCTCTCGTCGGATGCAGCCCCTCCCCCAACACTGACAAGATGCAGCAGCCATTGGGGATGGCAGTTAGCGGTTGGATTCCAGGTGGAATGTTGGTGTTTACCGCGAGGCTTGTTGTGGCTGGTGGATCCTAGGTAACCGGGCAGAGTTCTGTGGGTGGATCAGTGTGATGGAGGGGCTGCCGCCCTCTGTGGAGCTTGGCTTAGGTGTTTGGTCCGGGAAGCTGTGTAAGTTCGAGATACTGCTGCTGCCCAAAGACCTGAGGTCACAGGTCAGTTTCCAGAACCTGAAAGGGCAGACAGTGGAAGATCTGCCTGTCATCAGCTTACTGGCCAGGCTCCGAGGTACTTTCAGACTTGCCCAGTCCTGGTGAAGTCGACTTTAGGGGAGACACGAAGAGAAGCTGGCCGATAAGCTGGCTGCACGGATTGAGGAGAGATGCGAACACATGGATGAGAGATGTTCTGCTACAATGGAGAATACTGGCGTGGAGACAGCTGTAGAGGATACCAGGCTCAAAAGACATTCATGAGACATATTGAAACTCACTGATACAGGCAGAAACATATGGAGTGCCAACGTGAATTGAGGAAGTTCCTCAGTTCTCTTCTACAATAACGGGTCCAAGGTCCCTGACGTCGGCAATAGAAGTGATGGCAGAGATGATCAAAACGCTCCTGTTCTTGGTCGTGAGAATCCACACGTCAAAATGGGCCTTCCCAAGCGACTCAGACCAGAATTCACCAAGCCCAGGTAAGCCTTTTCCCAGGTTTGGGCCTAGCTAGCAAGCACTTGACCTTCCCTCCCCCCCTCTCAGTCATCCATTTTGAAGGATCAGTACCTGAGCTGCAATGAAGCCGTTATGAGAGGAGCACGCCCCTCCAAGAATCAAATTTCCTCCCGCTTCACACTCTGTGAAAAACACTGAACTCCTTAAAGTCAAATAGTCTCGGCTGAACTAGATAGGAATTTAATACTTAGCTCACACCTAGAAACGATGTCCTTCCGCTAGATTCAGCAAATGTTGTGTTTATGTCTTCCCTGGGGTGAAGGGAGTGTGGTAAGTGAGGGGAATCTTTGACTGAACTTGAATCTGTATAAGGCCTCAGTTTTTCCAGACAGTATAGGTAAATAGTACAAGTCAGAAAGTGAACTGTACTGTAAAACTCGCCAATTATATTAAAGACACAGCTTATGTGGATCGTCTTTCACTTGAGTCAAGCCCCCGGGGGCACTATATCATGTGGTGCAGACTTGGTTGCGTTAAATGGCTTTACCCAACATGATGGGATGATTAAGCATTCTCATCACTGATAGAAGAACACCTCGTTCTCAATAGACTAGCATAACTGCAGCAGGGTTCTCCTAGCTATAATACCTCTAGGTCCTTTTGGATTCAAACCTAAATGTATATATTTGGTTTGTTTCCTCTTGTATTTTCCTAGAGAGGGATGTTACACCTTGAAATGCCAACATTGGACAGTAGGTGTCATCGGGACTAAAGGGCACCACATGCACAAGGGAATCCAAGCTTGGGGGTTATTTCATGTTTCCATTAGTTATTTCATGGTTCCTGTTGGTTTCGGAGGCTTCAACAGTAAAGAGCTGACATGACCCCTTTAACAGTTCGGACTGCTAGTTTGCATTCTATCTGTCTATGTTTTCCTTAGAGCTGACAAAATGTTACCGAAATTGACAAGTCTGGCTTCTAGGTCGATTTAGTATGTTTCAGAAACTAACTTCATTTTCGTATAACTCCCAAAACATTTATATCAATTCTATTAAATTTTTAAAGACTGCAAATGAGATATCAACACAATGTCAAAACTGGAGTCTTCGGACAATCCCTCCCACCACGGCTGTATAGAAACAAAGAGATAAAAAGAAATCACATTTCTGTGAAATGTATCTGGAAAGTGTTGATTCATCGATGCCCAGTTGACAGAGAAGCAGTGCAACCTGCGCTCACTCGCTCCCATGAACACAGCAATGGAAACATCCACTCACCCAGCCCTTGGCACAGGACACTTGCCGAAGAGAGGTCTGTTACTTCCAAAGACAGGATGAGGCCTCAGAACACCTGGAAGCAGGAGAAGGAAAAGCAGGGAATGGATACCAGTGCATGGTCTGAGCCCTGTTGATGGAGCAGTAAAGGTGAAACTCTCTTTAACTTGGACGCACACTCACAAGCGGACAGGAGACATGGGATTGAAGGTGATGCGCTGAGTGTTAGAAGAGTGCACAGCAGATGCTTGGCTGACAGAACTCAAAGAATCCAGTGCAAAATATCCCCACAGTTGATTCTGAGACCAAGCTCCGAGCTGCCAAATTTGAGGTAGCAGAGGCAGCGTTCAGGGAGGGATAGGGCTACGGATGGTGGCACACGCTGAGTCTCAGAGATCTGGAGTGCGTTGTGGGATGTGGTGGGTCCTATCAAGAGAGCAAACCGACCTGTGGCCCCAATGAGCAAGCAACCACCCTGGCGCGCGCAGTTGAAATTATCGATATGTCCCATGGCCACACCCAGTGCATCTGCAGGACCAGAGACCAATTTGGCATTTTGCCAATAGAGCATGTGTGGGGCTGAATCAGAGATATTGTGCATCGGGTCTGAGGGATCCAGGGGGCCTTGGGTTTGAATTCAGAATGAAAAGCCTTAGGATCTGCTACATTCATAACCTGGGCTGTGATTATGGTTTGGTTTGAGGCACAGGATGTGCAACAGCTCTGTGGTTGGCTTCGTGCACCCGTGCCACAAGGATGAGAGGACAAGGAAGTGTGGTCCAAGACCACAGCGTGAGAAGAGGAAGGATTTCCTTCAGTTTATCTCTCAAAAGCGGATGCTACATTTTGGATGGCACCGGCACGGTTCGGCAGCGAGGACACCAAGTTCGGGCTGCGGGATCATTCCAGCAGGCCCTGATGTGTGACATCCATAGATATGCTTCCACTGGTGTTTCTGTAGACAGAGAAGCTCTTGGAAGAACTGGTTTCAGTGGGACATTCCCGTGGCACTACAAAGCACAAGCGCACTCACACTCTGCCCTTCTGGAAACACTCCAAAATAACAGAGAGTAGAATGCAGAGCTGAGAACCTTTAGAAGCTCCATTTCCACCAGAGGAAGTGTCCTGTGCTCTTTCAGATTTGTGAGATAAGCGTAATCAAAATGAGGTTATCCTAATCGAAATAGTATGGGGGGTTCATCACAACAAAGGCAACACCAGCAATTGGAGATAGACCAGACAACACACACAGGAACAGGACATGGCATCAATGTCTAGGAAAATTTGTCCTCACAGAAATCCCATGCAATTGTGTAGAGCCAAGTGTCTAAAGTTTTCACTTAACCAAGCCCTAGAAGTCTACATTAGATACCTGAAATTACCTGACCAGTAGAGATGAAGAAATACAGTAAAAGGAAAAGGAAGTACCATTTTCAGTTCCAAAGAGATTGAAGGCCCTAAAGATAAGCTTTCAGACAACTAGACTGCAAAACGCTCTCCAGAGCAAGTATTGAAAATGGAGGTGAGGGAAACACTGAAGAACAACAGTGTCTCAGAATCACAAAAGGCAGAATACCAGAAAAGGGGAAGAGAAAGCCTAAAGACGAGCCAAATAATCTCAGAAAACTCAGTGGATGAGAAAATATCAGGGCTAACATTCCGTCCTAAGCAGACGAGATATTGCAGAGGGACGCGTGAATGACTTTGAAGACAGGGGAACAGAAATCCCTCGGTCAGAAGCACACATAGGAAAGCAAGTGCAAACCAATGAAAACATTGCTGTTGAATCCTGGTTGAAGACAAGGCATGAAAGACTAAAATTCGAAAGAGTCCCAGATGGAAAAGCAAGAGATAAAGAAACAAACAATGTTTGAAAAGTTATGTGTAGAAAAATCAGACTGAAACTTGCTGAAAGCCAAGATAGAATCATCTAGGCGAATTCAGGAAGTACACAGCGTCCAAAAGAGGTGGAATCCCAATAGACTTAGCAGCAGCTGTATGATCCAAATCAACAAAGTTCATGAGCATCCCAGTGATTTAAAATGCGCCTGGAGGAAAGCAACATAGTCACAAGAGAACCTCCAGAGGGGTTTCAGCTGCTATCTCAGCAGCAATATTGCAGGACAGGGAGGAGTGCCAGGACATAGACCATAGCTTGAATGGCAAAATGCTGCCATCTAGGGTAGCCTATGCCACATGACCACCATTTCTAATAACAGCAGAGCTAGAGAATGCCACAGACCTGCAAATCTTAAAAGAATTCAGCAGTTCGAAACTTATCCTAAAAGAAAGGTTGAGGATTCTCCCCTGAAGGGATAAGCAGCAAGATGAAATGGAAAGAAGAAAACCCTTATTGGAAATGCAAGAAGAGCATGAGTGGAAAAGAAGAAACAAGAAGAAGGCAAGGAGGACATCAAAACCCTAAAGATGGGAGAGGGAAGCAGGAAATCATAGGGGATTGGAAGCACTCTCTTAAGGGAGTCAGCTTATATGACTCTCTGTTGGAAGCAAACGGAGAGATGCATGGCCTGACGTGTTTGCAAAGCAAACGAGAAGCAGACCAAGAAAGAATCAAACAAACAAACAACACAAAAAGGGTAGGGTAACATGAATATTCAAAAGAAATTACTCAAGGTGATGTCAAGGATCATTCAGTACGCATCGACCCAGTATCGCGGCTTGAATGTACTCAGCACACCTGTATTCGGAAATCAGAGGCGTGCATTTATATTCGTAAATATTGATTCATATGAGCATATCGTGACCTAACCCAAATGCCGATTTGGAATCCAATGGATTCCTAGTCCGTGATATAGACTTGCAAGTCTTCCAACAGGATGAATGAATGCCATATCCTACACTACGTCGAGAAGAAATGGCACAAGCCTATAACAAGGAAAAGTAGCTCCGCAAAAGTGTACTAAGATCAAAAGAGACAGGCAGTAAAGTGCACATTGGGGATTGTATCATTCCTAGGAATTTCAGCCCCCTTGAAACAAATGGATAGATGTCCCGTGAATGCGGGTGTTTCAGCAGAAATCAACCGACGGCTATGTATTGCGGGTGTGCCCATATTACAGGAACAATAGTTTCCCTTAGTGGGTCTCTGTGTACTGTGAACTGTTAGAAAGTTTAAAGACGTGTGAAACATTCAACTGAAAATGGACACACTTCCCTCCGTTGCTACAGTGCATACAGATCTGAACAAAAGGAAAGAGGGAAGAACAAAGGCCCATGGGACGCTAGTGGGTAGAATCACATTTACCTTAGGAACCTCTCGTCGGATGCAGCCCCTCCCCCAGCACTGACAAGATGCAGCAGCCATTGGGGATGGCAGTTAGCGGTTGGATTCCAGGTGGAATGTTGGTGTGTACCGCGAGGCTTGTTGTGGCTGGTGGATCCTAGGTAACCGGGCAGAGTTCTGTGGGTGGATCAGTGCGATGGAGGGGCTGCCGCCCTCTGTGGAGCTTGGCTTAGGTCTTTGGTCCGGGAAGCTGTGTCAGTTCGAGATACTGCTGCTGCCCAAAGACCTGAGTTCACGGGTCAGTTTCCAGAACCTGAAAGGGCAGACAGTGGAAGATCTGCCTGTCTTCAGCTTACTGGAGAGGCTCCGAGGTCCTTTCAGACTTGCCCAGTCCTGTTGAAGTCGACTTTATGGGAGACACGAAGAGAAGCTGGCCGAAAACATGGCTGCACGGATTGAGGAGAGATGCGAACACATTGATGAGAGATGTTCTGCTACAATAGAGAATACTGGCCTGGAGACAGCTGTAGAGGATAGCAGGCTCGAAAGGCATTCATGAGACATATTGAACCTCGCTGATACTAGCAGAAACATACGGAGGGCCACCGTGGACTGGAGGAAGTTCCTCAATTCTCTGCTCCAAGAACGGGTCCAAGATCCCTGACGTCTAAAGAGAAGAGATGGCAGAGATGATAAAAACGCTCATGTTCTTGAAAGAGGTCAGATAATCCACACGACCCAAGGGGCAATTCCAAGCCATTCAGATCAAAGTGCACCAAGCCCAGGTAAGCCTTTTCCCAGGTTTGGGCCTAGCTATCAAGCACTTGCTCTTCCCTCCCCTCCACTCAGGCATCCATTTTGAGGGATCAGTACCTGAGCTGCAATGAAGCCAGTAAGAGAAGAGCAAGCCCCTCCTAGAATCAGAGTTCCTCTAGCTTCATCCTCTGTGAACAACAGGGAACCCCATAAAGGTCAAATACTCTCGTATGAAATAGATAGGAATTGAATACTTAGCTCCCACAAAGAAACGATGGCCTTCCGCTAGATTCAGCAAATGCTGGGATTATGTCCTCTCTGGGGTGAAGGGAGTGTGGTAAGTGAGGGGAATCTTTGACTGAACTTGAATCTGTATTAGGCCTCCGTTTTTCAAGACAGTCTAGGTAAATATTAGAAGTCAGATAGTGAACGGAACTGTAAAAGTCGCCAATGACATGAAAGACACAGCTTATGTGGACCGTCTTTCAATTGAGTCAAGCCCCCGGGGGCAATCTATCATGGGGGTGCAGACTTGGTTGCATTCAAGTGCTTTACCCAACATGATCGGATGATTAAGCGTTCTCATCACTGATAGAAGAACACCTGGTTCTCAGTAGCCTAGCATAGCTGCAGCAGGGTTCTCATAGCTATAATGCCTCTAGGTTCTTTGGATTCAAAGCTAAATGTATATATTTAGTTCGTTTCCTCTTGTATTTTCCTTGAGAGGGATGTTACACCTTGAAATGCCAACATTGACCAGTAGGTGTCATCGGGACTAAAGGGCACCACATGCACAAGGGAATCCAAGCTTGGGGGTTATTTCATGTTTCCATTAGTTATTTCATGGTTCCTGTTGGTTTCGGAGGCTTCAACAGTAAAGAGCTGACATGACCCCTTTAACAGTTCGGACTGCTAGTTTGCATTCTATCTGTCTATGTTTTCCTTAGAGCTGACAAAATGTTACCGAAATTGACAAGTCTGGCTTCTAGGTCGATTTAGTATGTTTCAGAAACTAACTTCATTTTCGTATAACTCCCAAAACATTTATATCAACTCTATTAAATTTTTAAAGACTGCAAATGAGATATCAACACAATGTCAAAACTGGAGTCTTCGGACAACCCCTCCCACCACGGCTGTATAGAAACAAAGAGATAAAAAGAAATCACATTTCTGTGAAATGTATCTGGAAAGTGTTGATTCATCGATGCCCAGTTGACAGAGAAGCAGTGCAACCTGCGCTCACTCGCTCCCATGAACACAGCAATGGAAACATCCACTCACCCAGCCCTTGGCACAGGACACTTGCCGAAGAGAGGTCTGTTACTTCCAAAGACAGGATGAGGCCTCAGAACACCTGGAAGCAGGAGAAGGAAAAGCAGGGAATGGATACCAGTGCATGGTCTGAGCCCTGTTGATGGAGCAGTAAAGGTGAAACTCTCTTTAACTTGGACGCACACTCTCAAGCGGACAGGAGACATGGGATTGAAGGTGATGCGCTGAGTGTTAGAAGAGTGCACAGCAGATGCTTGGCTGACAGATCTCAAAGAATCCAGTGCAAAATATCCCCACAGTTGATTCTGAGACCAAGCTCCGAGCTGCCAAATTTGAGGTAGCAGAGGCAGCGTTCAGGGAGGGATAGGGCTACGGATGGTGGCACACGCTGAGTCTCAGGGATCCGGAGTGCGTTGTGGGATGTGGTGGGTCCTATCAAGAGAGCAAACCGACCTGGGACCCCAATGAGCAAGCAACCACCCTGGCGCACGCAGTTGAAATTATCGATATGTCCCATGGCCACACCCAGTGCATCTGCAGGACCAGAGACCAATTTGGCATTTTGCCAATAGAGCATGTGTGGGGCTGAATCAGAGATATTGTGCATCGGGTCTGAGGGATCCAGGGGGCCTTGGGTTTGAATTCAGAATGAAAAGCCTTAGGATCTGCTACATTCATAACCTGGGCTGTGATTATGGTTTGGTTTGAGGCACAGGATGTGCAACAGCTCTGTGGTTGGCTTCGTGCACCCGTGCCACAAGGATGAGAGGACAAGGAAGTGTGGTCCAAGACCACAGCGTGAGAAGAGGAAGGATTTCCTTCAGTTTATCTCTCAAAAGCGGATGCTACATTTTGGATGGCACCGGCACGGTTCGGCAGCGAGGACACCAAGTTCGGGCTGCGGGATCATTCCAGCAGGCCCTGATGTGTGACATCCATAGATATGCTTCCACTGGTGTTTCTGTAGACAGAGAAGCTCTTGGAAGAACTGGTTTCAGTGGGACATTCCCGTGGCACTACAAAGCACAAGCGCACTCACACTCTGCCCTTCTGGAAACACTCCAAAATAACAGAGAGTAGAATGCAGAGCTGAGAACCTTTAGAAGCTCCATTTCCACCAGAGGAAGTGTCCTGTGCTCTTTCAGATTTGTGAGATAAGCGTAATCAAAATGAGGTTATCCTAATCGAAATAGTATGGGGGGTTCATCACAACAAAGGCAACACCAGCAATTGGAGATAGACCAGACAACACACACAGGAACAGGACATGGCATCAATGTCTAGGAAAATTTGTCCTCACAGAAATCCCATGCAATTGTGTAGAGCCAAGTGTCTAAAGTTTTCACTTAACCAAGCCCTAGAAGTCTACATTAGATACCTGAAATTACCTGACCAGTAGAGATGAAGAAATACAGTAAAAGGAAAAGGAAGTACCATTTTCAGTTCCAAAGAGATTGAAGGCCCTAAAGATAAGCTTTCAGACAACTAGACTGCAAAACGCTCTCCAGAGCAAGTATTGAAAATGGAGGTGAGGGAAACACTGAAGAACAACAGTGTCTCAGAATCACAAAAGGCAGAATACCAGAAAAGGGGAAGAGAAAGCCTAAAGACGAGCCAAATAATCTCAGAAAACTCAGTGGATGAGAAAATATCAGGGCTAACATTCCGTCCTAAGCAGACGAGATATTGCAGAGGGACGCGTGAATGACTTTGAAGACAGGGGAACAGAAATCCCTCGGTCAGAAGCACACATAGGAAAGCAAGTGCAAACCAATGAAAACATTGCTGTTGAATCCTGGTTGAAGACAAGGCATGAAAGACTAAAATTCGAAAGAGTCCCAGATGGAAAAGCAAGAGATAAAGAAACAAACAATGTTTGAAAAGTTATGTGTAGAAAAATCAGACTGAAACTTGCTGAAAGCCAAGATAGAATCATCTAGGCGAATTCAGGAAGTACACAGCGTCCAAAAGAGGTGGAATCCCAATAGACTTAGCAGCAGCTGTATGATCCAAATCAACAAAGTTCATGAGCATCCCAGTGATTTAAAATGCGCCTGGAGGAAAGCAACATAGTCACAAGAGAACCTCCAGAGGGGTTTCAGCTGCTATCTCAGCAGCAATATTGCAGGACAGGGAGGAGTGCCAGGACATAGACCATAGCTTGAATGGCAAAATGCTGCCATCTAGGGTAGCCTATGCCACATGACCACCATTTCTAATAACAGCAGAGCTAGAGAATGCCACAGACCTGCAAATCTTAAAAGAATTCAGCAGTTCGAAACTTATCCTAAAAGAAAGGTTGAGGATTCTCCCCTGAAGGGATAAGCAGCAAGATGAAATGGAAAGAAGAAAACCCTTATTGGAAATGCAAGAAGAGCATGAGTGGAAAAGAAGAAACAAGAAGAAGGCAAGGAGGACATCAAAACCCTAAAGATGGGAGAGGGAAGCAGGAAATCATAGGGGATTGGAAGCACTCTCTTAAGGGAGTCAGCTTATATGACTCTCTGTTGGAAGCAAACGGAGAGATGCATGGCCTGACGTGTTTGCAAAGCAAACGAGAAGCAGACCAAGAAAGAATCAAACAAACAAACAACACAAAAAGGGTAGGGTAACATGAATATTCAAAAGAAATTACTCAAGGTGGTGTCAAGGATCATTCAGTACGCATCGACCCAGTATCGCGGCTTGAATGTACTCAGCACACCTGTATTCGGAAATCAGAGGCGTGCATTTATATTCGTAAATATTGATTCATATGAGCATATCGTGACCTAACCCAAATGCCGATTTGGAATCCAATGGATTCCTAGTCCGTGATATAGACTTGCAAGTCTTCCAACAGGATGAATGAATGCCATATCCTACACTACGTGGAGTAGAAATGGCACAAGCCTATAACGAGGAAAATAGCTCCGCAAAAGTGTACTAAGATCAAAAGAGACAGGCAGTAAAGTGCACATTGGGGATTGTATCATTCCTAGGAATTTCAGCCCCCTTGAAACAAATGGATAGATGTCCCGTGAATGCGGGTGTTTCAGCAGAAATCAACCGACGGCTATGTATTGCGGGTGTGCCCATATTACAGGAACAATAGTTTCCCTTAGTGGGTCTCTGTGTACTGTGAACTGTTAGAAAGTTTAAAGACGTGTGAAACATTCAACTGAAAATGGACACACTTCCCTCCGTTGCTACAGTGCATACAGATCTGAACAAAAGGAAAGAGGGAAGAACAAAGGCCCATGGGACGCTAGTGGGTAGAATCACATTTACCTTAGGAACCTCTCGTCGGATGCAGCCCCTCCCCCAGCACTGACAAGATGCAGCAGCCATTGGGGATGGCAGTTAGCGGTTGGATTCCAGGTGGAATGTTGGTGTGTACCGCGAGGCTTGTTGTGGCTGGTGGATCCTAGGTAACCGGGCAGAGTTCTGTGGGTGGATCAGTGCGATGGAGGGGCTGCCGCCCTCTGTGGAGCTTGGCTTAGGTCTTTGGTCCGGGAAGCTGTGTCAGTTCGAGATACTGCTGCTGCCCAAAGACCTGAGTTCACGGGTCAGTTTCCAGAACCTGAAAGGGCAGACAGTGGAAGATCTGCCTGTCTTCAGCTTACTGGAGAGGCTCCGAGGTCCTTTCAGACTTGCCCAGTCCTGTTGAAGTCGACTTTATGGGAGACACGAAGAGAAGCTGGCCGAAAACATGGCTGCACGGATTGAGGAGAGATGCGAACACATTGATGAGAGATGTTCTGCTACAATAGAGAATACTGGCCTGGAGACAGCTGTAGAGGATAGCAGGCTCGAAAGGCATTCATGAGACATATTGAACCTCGCTGATACTAGCAGAAACATACGGAGGGCCACCGTGGACTGGAGGAAGTTCCTCAATTCTCTGCTCCAAGAACGGGTCCAAGATCCCTGACGTCTAAAGAGAAGAGATGGCAGAGATGATAAAAACGCTCATGTTCTTGAAAGAGGTCAGATAATCCACACGACCCAAGGGGCAATTCCAAGCCATTCAGATCAAAGTGCACCAAGCCCAGGTAAGCCTTTTCCCAGGTTTGGGCCTAGCTATCAAGCACTTGCTCTTCCCTCCCCTCCACTCAGGCATCCATTTTGAGGGATCAGTACCTGAGCTGCAATGAAGCCAGTAAGAGAAGAGCAAGCCCCTCCTAGAATCAGAGTTCCTCTAGCTTCATCCTCTGTGAACAACAGGGAACCCCATAAAGGTCAAATACTCTCGTATGAAATAGATAGGAATTGAATACTTAGCTCCCACAAAGAAACGATGGCCTTCCGCTAGATTCAGCAAATGCTGGGATTATGTCCTCTCTGGGGTGAAGGGAGTGTGGTAAGTGAGGGGAATCTTTGACTGAACTTGAATCTGTATTAGGCCTCCGTTTTTCAAGACAGTCTAGGTAAATATTAGAAGTCAGATAGTGAACGGAACTGTAAAAGTCGCCAATGACATGAAAGACACAGCTTATGTGGACCGTCTTTCAATTGAGTCAAGCCCCCGGGGGCAATCTATCATGGGGGTGCAGACTTGGTTGCATTCAAGTGCTTTACCCAACATGATCGGATGATTAAGCGTTCTCATCACTGATAGAAGAACACCTGGTTCTCAGTAGCCTAGCATAGCTGCAGCAGGGTTCTCATAGCTATAATGCCTCTAGGTTCTTTGGATTCAAAGCTAAATGTATATATTTAGTTCGTTTCCTCTTGTATTTTCCTTGAGAGGGATGTTACACCTTGAAATGCCAACATTGACCAGTAGGTGTCATCGGGACTAAAGGGCACCACATGCACAAGGGAATCCAAGCTTGGGGGTTATTTCATGTTTCCATTAGTTATTTCATGGTTCCTGTTGGTTTCGGAGGCTTCAACAGTAAAGAGCTGACATGACCCCTTTAACAGTTCGGACTGCTAGTTTGCATTCTATCTGTCTATGTTTTCCTTAGAGCTGACAAAATGTTACCGAAATTGACAAGTCTGGCTTCTAGGTCGATTTAGTATGTTTCAGAAACTAACTTCATTTTCGTATAACTCCCAAAACATTTATATCAACTCTATTAAATTTTTAAAGACTGCAAATGAGATATCAACACAATGTCAAAACTGGAGTCTTCGGACAACCCCTCCCACCACGGCTGTATAGAAACCAAGAGATAAAAAGAAATCACATTTCTGTGAAATGTATCTGGAAAGTGTTGATTCATCGATGCCCAGTTGACAGAGAAGCAGTGCAACCTGCGCTCACTCGCTCCCATGAACACAGCAATGGAAACATCCACTCACCCAGCCCTTGGCACAGGACACTTGCCGAAGAGAGGTCTGTTACTTCCAAAGACAGGATGAGGCCTCAGAACACCTGGAAGCAGGAGAAGGAAAAGCAGGGAATGGATACCAGTGCATGGTCTGAGCCCTGTTGATGGAGCAGTAAAGGTGAAACTCTCTTTAACTTGGACGCACACTCACAAGCGGACAGGAGACATGGGATTGAAGGTGATGCGCTGAGTGTTAGAAGAGTGCACAGCAGATGCTTGGCTGACAGATCTCAAAGAATCCAGTGCAAAATATCCCCACAGTTGATTCTGAGACCAAGCTCCGAGCTGCCAAATTTGAGGTAGCAGAGGCAGCGTTCAGGGAGGGATAGGGCTACGGATGGTGGCACACGCTGAGTCTCAGGGATCCGGAGTGCGTTGTGGGATGTGGTGGGTCCTATCAAGAGAGCAAACCGACCTGGGACCCCAATGAGCAAGCAACCACCCTGGCGCACGCAGTTGAAATTATCGATATGTCCCATGGCCACACCCAGTGCATCTGCAGGACCAGAGACCAATTTGGCATTTTGCCAATAGAGCATGTGTGGGGCTGAATCAGAGATATTGTGCATCGGGTCTGAGGGATCCAGGGGGCCTTGGGTTTGAATTCAGAATGAAAAGCCTTAGGATCTGCTACATTCATAACCTGGGCTGTGATTATGGTTTGGTTTGAGGCACAGGATGTGCAACAGCTCTGTGGTTGGCTTCGTGCACCCGTGCCACAAGGATGAGAGGACAAGGAAGTGTGGTCCAAGACCACAGCGTGAGAAGAGGAAGGATTTCCTTCAGTTTATCTCTCAAAAGCGGATGCTACATTTTGGATGGCACCGGCACGGTTCAGCAGCGAGGACACCAAGTTCGGGCTGCGGGATCATTCCAGCAGGCCCTGATGTGTGACATCCATAGATATGCTTCCACTGGTGTTTCTGTAGACAGAGAAGCTCTTGGAAGAACTGGTTTCAGTGGGACATTCCCGTGGCACTACAAAGCACAAGCGCACTCACACTCTGCCCTTCTGGAAACACTCCAAAATAACAGAGAGTAGAATGCAGAGCTGAGAACCTTTAGAAGCTCCATTTCCACCAGAGGAAGTGTCCTGTGCTCTTTCAGATTTGTGAGATAAGCGTAATCAAAATGAGGTTATCCTAATCGAAATAGTATGGGGGGTTCATCACAACAAAGGCAACACCAGCAATTGGAGATAGACCAGACAACACACACAGGAACAGGACATGGCATCAATGTCTAGGAAAATTTGTCCTCACAGAAATCCCATGCAATTGTGTAGAGCCAAGTGTCTAAAGTTTTCACTTAACCAAGCCCTAGAAGTCTACATTAGATACCTGAAATTACCTGACCAGTAGAGATGAAGAAATACAGTAAAAGGAAAAGGAAGTACCATTTTCAGTTCCAAAGAGATTGAAGGCCCTAAAGATAAGCTTTCAGACAACTAGACTGCAAAACGCTCTCCAGAGCAAGTATTGAAAATGGAGGTGAGGGAAACACTGAAGAACAACAGTGTCTCAGAATCACAAAAGGCAGAATACCAGAAAAGGGGAAGAGAAAGCCTAAAGACGAGCCAAATAATCTCAGAAAACTCAGTGGATGAGAAAATATCAGGGCTAACATTCCGTCCTAAGCAGACGAGATATTGCAGAGGGACGCGTGAATGACTTTGAAGACAGGGGAACAGAAATCCCTCGGTCAGAAGCACACATAGGAAAGCAAGTGCAAACCAATGAAAACATTGCTGTTGAATCCTGGTTGAAGACAAGGCATGAAAGACTAAAATTCGAAAGAGTCCCAGATGGAAAAGCAAGAGATAAAGAAACAAACAATGTTTGAAAAGTTATGTGTAGAAAAATCAGACTGAAACTTGCTGAAAGCCAAGATAGAATCATCTAGGCGAATTCAGGAAGTACACAGCGTCCAAAAGAGGTGGAATCCCAATAGACTTAGCAGCAGCTGTATGATCCAAATCAACAAAGTTCATGAGCATCCCAGTGATTTAAAATGCGCCTGGAGGAAAGCAACATAGTCACAAGAGAACCTCCAGAGGGGTTTCAGCTGCTATCTCAGCAGCAATATTGCAGGACAGGGAGGAGTGCCAGGACATAGACCATAGCTTGAATGGCAAAATGCTGCCATCTAGGGTAGCCTATGCCACATGACCACCATTTCTAATAACAGCAGAGCTAGAGAATGCCACAGACCTGCAAATCTTAAAAGAATTCAGCAGTTCGAAACTTATCCTAAAAGAAAGGTTGAGGATTCTCCCCTGAAGGGATAAGCAGCAAGATGAAATGGAAAGAAGAAAACCCTTATTGGAAATGCAAGAAGAGCATGAGTGGAAAAGAAGAAACAAGAAGAAGGCAAGGAGGACATCAAAACCCTAAAGATGGGAGAGGGAAGCAGGAAATCATAGGGGATTGGAAGCACTCTCTTAAGGGAGTCAGCTTATATGACTCTCTGTTGGAAGCAAACGGAGAGATGCATGGCCTGACGTGTTTGCAAAGCAAACGAGAAGCAGACCAAGAAAGAATCAAACAAACAAACAACACAAAAAGGGTAGGGTAACATGAATATTCAAAAGAAATTACTCAAGGTGATGTCAAGGATCATTCAGTACGCATCGACCCAGTATCGCGGCTTGAATGTACTCAGCACACCTGTATTCGGAAATCAGAGGCGTGCATTTATATTCGTAAATATTGATTCATATGAGCATATCGTGACCTAACCCAAATGCCGATTTGGAATCCAATGGATTCCTAGTCCGTGATATAGACTTGCAAGTCTTCCAACAGGATGAATGAATGCCATATCCTACACTACGTCGAGAAGAAATGGCACAAGCCTATAACAAGGAAAAGTAGCTCCGCAAAAGTGTACTAAGATCAAAAGAGACAGGCAGTAAAGTGCACATTGGGGATTGTATCATTCCTAGGAATTTCAGCCCCCTTGAAACAAATGGATAGATGTCCCGTGAATGCGGGTGTTTCAGCAGAAATCAACCGACGGCTATGTATTGCGGGTGTGCCCATATTACAGGAACAATAGTTTCCCTTAGTGGGTCTCTGTGTACTGTGAACTGTTAGAAAGTTTAAAGACGTGTGAAACATTCAACTGAAAATGGACACACTTCCCTCCGTTGCTACAGTGCATACAGATCTGAACAAAAGGAAAGAGGGAAGAACAAAGGCCCATGGGACGCTAGTGGGTAGAATCACATTTACCTTAGGAACCTCTCGTCGGATGCAGCCCCTCCCCCAGCACTGACAAGATGCAGCAGCCATTGGGGATGGCAGTTAGCGGTTGGATTCCAGGTGGAATGTTGGTGTGTACCGCGAGGCTTGTTGTGGCTGGTGGATCCTAGGTAACCGGGCAGAGTTCTGTGGGTGGATCAGTGCGATGGAGGGGCTGCCGCCCTCTGTGGAGCTTGGCTTAGGTCTTTGGTCCGGGAAGCTGTGTCAGTTCGAGATACTGCTGCTGCCCAAAGACCTGAGTTCACGGGTCAGTTTCCAGAACCTGAAAGGGCAGACAGTGGAAGATCTGCCTGTCTTCAGCTTACTGGAGAGGCTCCGAGGTCCTTTCAGACTTGCCCAGTCCTGTTGAAGTCGACTTTATGGGAGACACGAAGAGAAGCTGGCCGAAAACATGGCTGCACGGATTGAGGAGAGATGCGAACACATTGATGAGAGATGTTCTGCTACAATAGAGAATACTGGCCTGGAGACAGCTGTAGAGGATAGCAGGCTCGAAAGGCATTCATGAGACATATTGAACCTCGCTGATACTAGCAGAAACATACGGAGGGCCACCGTGGACTGGAGGAAGTTCCTCAATTCTCTGCTCCAAGAACGGGTCCAAGATCCCTGACGTCTAAAGAGAAGAGATGGCAGAGATGATAAAAACGCTCATGTTCTTGAAAGAGGTCAGATAATCCACACGACCCAAGGGGCAATTCCAAGCCATTCAGATCAAAGTGCACCAAGCCCAGGTAAGCCTTTTCCCAGGTTTGGGCCTAGCTATCAAGCACTTGCTCTTCCCTCCCCTCCACTCAGGCATCCATTTTGAGGGATCAGTACCTGAGCTGCAATGAAGCCAGTAAGAGAAGAGCAAGCCCCTCCTAGAATCAGAGTTCCTCTAGCTTCATCCTCTGTGAACAACAGGGAACCCCATAAAGGTCAAATACTCTCGTATGAAATAGATAGGAATTGAATACTTAGCTCCCACAAAGAAACGATGGCCTTCCGCTAGATTCAGCAAATGCTGGGATTATGTCCTCTCTGGGGTGAAGGGAGTGTGGTAAGTGAGGGGAATCTTTGACTGAACTTGAATCTGTATTAGGCCTCCGTTTTTCAAGACAGTCTAGGTAAATATTAGAAGTCAGATAGTGAACGGAACTGTAAAAGTCGCCAATGACATGAAAGACACAGCTTATGTGGACCGTCTTTCAATTGAGTCAAGCCCCCGGGGGCAATCTATCATGGGGGTGCAGACTTGGTTGCATTCAAGTGCTTTACCCAACATGATCGGATGATTAAGCGTTCTCATCACTGATAGAAGAACACCTGGTTCTCAGTAGCCTAGCATAGCTGCAGCAGGGTTCTCATAGCTATAATGCCTCTAGGTTCTTTGGATTCAAAGCTAAATGTATATATTTAGTTCGTTTCCTCTTGTATTTTCCTTGAGAGGGATGTTACACCTTGAAATGCCAACATTGACCAGTAGGTGTCATCGGGACTAAAGGGCACCACATGCACAAGGGAATCCAAGCTTGGGGGTTATTTCATGTTTCCATTAGTTATTTCATGGTTCCTGTTGGTTTCGGAGGCTTCAACAGTAAAGAGCTGACATGACCCCTTTAACAGTTCGGACTGCTAGTTTGCATTCTATCTGTCTATGTTTTCCTTAGAGCTGACAAAATGTTACCGAAATTGACAAGTCTGGCTTCTAGGTCGATTTAGTATGTTTCAGAAACTAACTTCATTTTCGTATAACTCCCAAAACATTTATATCAACTCTATTAAATTTTTAAAGACTGCAAATGAGATATCAACACAATGTCAAAACTGGAGTCTTCGGACAACCCCTCCCACCACGGCTGTATAGAAACCAAGAGATAAAAAGAAATCACATTTCTGTGAAATGTATCTGGAAAGTGTTGATTCATCGATGCCCAGTTGACAGAGAAGCAGTGCAACCTGCGCTCACTCGCTCCCATGAACACAGCAATGGAAACATCCACTCACCCAGCCCTTGGCACAGGACACTTGCCGAAGAGAGGTCTGTTACTTCCAAAGACAGGATGAGGCCTCAGAACACCTGGAAGCAGGAGAAGGAAAAGCAGGGAATGGATACCAGTGCATGGTCTGAGCCCTGTTGATGGAGCAGTAAAGGTGAAACTCTCTTTAACTTGGACGCACACTCACAAGCGGACAGGAGACATGGGATTGAAGGTGATGCGCTGAGTGTTAGAAGAGTGCACAGCAGATGCTTGGCTGACAGATCTCAAAGAATCCAGTGCAAAATATCCCCACAGTTGATTCTGAGACCAAGCTCCGAGCTGCCAAATTTGAGGTAGCAGAGGCAGCGTTCAGGGAGGGATAGGGCTACGGATGGTGGCACACGCTGAGTCTCAGGGATCCGGAGTGCGTTGTGGGATGTGGTGGGTCCTATCAAGAGAGCAAACCGACCTGGGACCCCAATGAGCAAGCAACCACCCTGGCGCACGCAGTTGAAATTATCGATATGTCCCATGGCCACACCCAGTGCATCTGCAGGACCAGAGACCAATTTGGCATTTTGCCAATAGAGCATGTGTGGGGCTGAATCAGAGATATTGTGCATCGGGTCTGAGGGATCCAGGGGGCCTTGGGTTTGAATTCAGAATGAAAAGCCTTAGGATCTGCTACATTCATAACCTGGGCTGTGATTATGGTTTGGTTTGAGGCACAGGATGTGCAACAGCTCTGTGGTTGGCTTCGTGCACCCGTGCCACAAGGATGAGAGGACAAGGAAGTGTGGTCCAAGACCACAGCGTGAGAAGAGGAAGGATTTCCTTCAGTTTATCTCTCAAAAGCGGATGCTACATTTTGGATGGCACCGGCACGGTTCAGCAGCGAGGACACCAAGTTCGGGCTGCGGGATCATTCCAGCAGGCCCTGATGTGTGACATCCATAGATATGCTTCCACTGGTGTTTCTGTAGACAGAGAAGCTCTTGGAAGAACTGGTTTCAGTGGGACATTCCCGTGGCACTACAAAGCACAAGCGCACTCACACTCTGCCCTTCTGGAAACACTCCAAAATAACAGAGAGTAGAATGCAGAGCTGAGAACCTTTAGAAGCTCCATTTCCACCAGAGGAAGTGTCCTGTGCTCTTTCAGATTTGTGAGATAAGCGTAATCAAAATGAGGTTATCCTAATCGAAATAGTATGGGGGGTTCATCACAACAAAGGCAACACCAGCAATTGGAGATAGACCAGACAACACACACAGGAACAGGACATGGCATCAATGTCTAGGAAAATTTGTCCTCACAGAAATCCCATGCAATTGTGTAGAGCCAAGTGTCTAAAGTTTTCACTTAACCAAGCCCTAGAAGTCTACATTAGATACCTGAAATTACCTGACCAGTAGAGATGAAGAAATACAGTAAAAGGAAAAGGAAGTACCATTTTCAGTTCCAAAGAGATTGAAGGCCCTAAAGATAAGCTTTCAGACAACTAGACTGCAAAACGCTCTCCAGAGCAAGTATTGAAAATGGAGGTGAGGGAAACACTGAAGAACAACAGTGTCTCAGAATCACAAAAGGCAGAATACCAGAAAAGGGGAAGAGAAAGCCTAAAGACGAGCCAAATAATCTCAGAAAACTCAGTGGATGAGAAAATATCAGGGCTAACATTCCGTCCTAAGCAGACGAGATATTGCAGAGGGACGCGTGAATGACTTTGAAGACAGGGGAACAGAAATCCCTCGGTCAGAAGCACACATAGGAAAGCAAGTGCAAACCAATGAAAACATTGCTGTTGAATCCTGGTTGAAGACAAGGCATGAAAGACTAAAATTCGAAAGAGTCCCAGATGGAAAAGCAAGAGATAAAGAAACAAACAATGTTTGAAAAGTTATGTGTAGAAAAATCAGACTGAAACTTGCTGAAAGCCAAGATAGAATCATCTAGGCGAATTCAGGAAGTACACAGCGTCCAAAAGAGGTGGAATCCCAATAGACTTAGCAGCAGCTGTATGATCCAAATCAACAAAGTTCATGAGCATCCCAGTGATTTAAAATGCGCCTGGAGGAAAGCAACATAGTCACAAGAGAACCTCCAGAGGGGTTTCAGCTGCTATCTCAGCAGCAATATTGCAGGACAGGGAGGAGTGCCAGGACATAGACCATAGCTTGAATGGCAAAATGCTGCCATCTAGGGTAGCCTATGCCACATGACCACCATTTCTAATAACAGCAGAGCTAGAGAATGCCACAGACCTGCAAATCTTAAAAGAATTCAGCAGTTCGAAACTTATCCTAAAAGAAAGGTTGAGGATTCTCCCCTGAAGGGATAAGCAGCAAGATGAAATGGAAAGAAGAAAACCCTTATTGGAAATGCAAGAAGAGCATGAGTGGAAAAGAAGAAACAAGAAGAAGGCAAGGAGGACATCAAAACCCTAAAGATGGGAGAGGGAAGCAGGAAATCATAGGGGATTGGAAGCACTCTCTTAAGGGAGTCAGCTTATATGACTCTCTGTTGGAAGCAAACGGAGAGATGCATGGCCTGACGTGTTTGCAAAGCAAACGAGAAGCAGACCAAGAAAGAATCAAACAAACAAACAACACAAAAAGGGTAGGGTAACATGAATATTCAAAAGAAATTACTCAAGGTGATGTCAAGGATCATTCAGTACGCATCGACCCAGTATCGCGGCTTGAATGTACTCAGCACACCTGTATTCGGAAATCAGAGGCGTGCATTTATATTCGTAAATATTGATTCATATGAGCATATCGTGACCTAACCCAAATGCCGATTTGGAATCCAATGGATTCCTAGTCCGTGATATAGACTTGCAAGTCTTCCAACAGGATGAATGAATGCCATATCCTACACTACGTCGAGAAGAAATGGCACAAGCCTATAACAAGGAAAAGTAGCTCCGCAAAAGTGTACTAAGATCAAAAGAGACAGGCAGTAAAGTGCACATTGGGGATTGTATCATTCCTAGGAATTTCAGCCCCCTTGAAACAAATGGATAGATGTCCCGTGAATGCGGGTGTTTCAGCAGAAATCAACCGACGGCTATGTATTGCGGGTGTGCCCATATTACAGGAACAATAGTTTCCCTTAGTGGGTCTCTGTGTACTGTGAACTGTTAGAAAGTTTAAAGACGTGTGAAACATTCAACTGAAAATGGACACACTTCCCTCCGTTGCTACAGTGCATACAGATCTGAACAAAAGGAAAGAGGGAAGAACAAAGGCCCATGGGACGCTAGTGGGTAGAATCACATTTACCTTAGGAACCTCTCGTCGGATGCAGCCCCTCCCCCAGCACTGACAAGATGCAGCAGCCATTGGGGATGGCAGTTAGCGGTTGGATTCCAGGTGGAATGTTGGTGTGTACCGCGAGGCTTGTTGTGGCTGGTGGATCCTAGGTAACCGGGCAGAGTTCTGTGGGTGGATCAGTGCGATGGAGGGGCTGCCGCCCTCTGTGGAGCTTGGCTTAGGTCTTTGGTCCGGGAAGCTGTGTCAGTTCGAGATACTGCTGCTGCCCAAAGACCTGAGTTCACGGGTCAGTTTCCAGAACCTGAAAGGGCAGACAGTGGAAGATCTGCCTGTCTTCAGCTTACTGGAGAGGCTCCGAGGTCCTTTCAGACTTGCCCAGTCCTGTTGAAGTCGACTTTATGGGAGACACGAAGAGAAGCTGGCCGAAAACATGGCTGCACGGATTGAGGAGAGATGCGAACACATTGATGAGAGATGTTCTGCTACAATAGAGAATACTGGCCTGGAGACAGCTGTAGAGGATAGCAGGCTCGAAAGGCATTCATGAGACATATTGAACCTCGCTGATACTAGCAGAAACATACGGAGGGCCACCGTGGACTGGAGGAAGTTCCTCAATTCTCTGCTCCAAGAACGGGTCCAAGATCCCTGACGTCTAAAGAGAAGAGATGGCAGAGATGATAAAAACGCTCATGTTCTTGAAAGAGGTCAGATAATCCACACGACCCAAGGGGCAATTCCAAGCCATTCAGATCAAAGTGCACCAAGCCCAGGTAAGCCTTTTCCCAGGTTTGGGCCTAGCTATCAAGCACTTGCTCTTCCCTCCCCTCCACTCAGGCATCCATTTTGAGGGATCAGTACCTGAGCTGCAATGAAGCCAGTAAGAGAAGAGCAAGCCCCTCCTAGAATCAGAGTTCCTCTAGCTTCATCCTCTGTGAACAACAGGGAACCCCATAAAGGTCAAATACTCTCGTATGAAATAGATAGGAATTGAATACTTAGCTCCCACAAAGAAACGATGGCCTTCCGCTAGATTCAGCAAATGCTGGGATTATGTCCTCTCTGGGGTGAAGGGAGTGTGGTAAGTGAGGGGAATCTTTGACTGAACTTGAATCTGTATTAGGCCTCCGTTTTTCAAGACAGTCTAGGTAAATATTAGAAGTCAGATAGTGAACGGAACTGTAAAAGTCGCCAATGACATGAAAGACACAGCTTATGTGGACCGTCTTTCAATTGAGTCAAGCCCCCGGGGGCAATCTATCATGGGGGTGCAGACTTGGTTGCATTCAAGTGCTTTACCCAACATGATCGGATGATTAAGCGTTCTCATCACTGATAGAAGAACACCTGGTTCTCAGTAGCCTAGCATAGCTGCAGCAGGGTTCTCATAGCTATAATGCCTCTAGGTTCTTTGGATTCAAAGCTAAATGTATATATTTAGTTCGTTTCCTCTTGTATTTTCCTTGAGAGGGATGTTACACCTTGAAATGCCAACATTGACCAGTAGGTGTCATCGGGACTAAAGGGCACCACATGCACAAGGGAATCCAAGCTTGGGGGTTATTTCATGTTTCCATTAGTTATTTCATGGTTCCTGTTGGTTTCGGAGGCTTCAACAGTAAAGAGCTGACATGACCCCTTTAACAGTTCGGACTGCTAGTTTGCATTCTATCTGTCTATGTTTTCCTTAGAGCTGACAAAATGTTACCGAAATTGACAAGTCTGGCTTCTAGGTCGATTTAGTATGTTTCAGAAACTAACTTCATTTTCGTATAACTCCCAAAACATTTATATCAACTCTATTAAATTTTTAAAGACTGCAAATGAGATATCAACACAATGTCAAAACTGGAGTCTTCGGACAACCCCTCCCACCACGGCTGTATAGAAACAAAGAGATAAAAAGAAATCACATTTCTGTGAAATGTATCTGGAAAGTGTTGATTCATCGATGCCCAGTTGACAGAGAAGCAGTGCAACCTGCGCTCACTCGCTCCCATGAACACAGCAATGGAAACATCCACTCACCCAGCCCTTGGCACAGGACACTTGCCGAAGAGAGGTCTGTTACTTCCAAAGACAGGATGAGGCCTCAGAACACCTGGAAGCAGGAGAAGGAAAAGCAGGGAATGGATACCAGTGCATGGTCTGAGCCCTGTTGATGGAGCAGTAAAGGTGAAACTCTCTTTAACTTGGACGCACACTCTCAAGCGGACAGGAGACATGGGATTGAAGGTGATGCGCTGAGTGTTAGAAGAGTGCACAGCAGATGCTTGGCTGACAGATCTCAAAGAATCCAGTGCAAAATATCCCCACAGTTGATTCTGAGACCAAGCTCCGAGCTGCCAAATTTGAGGTAGCAGAGGCAGCGTTCAGGGAGGGATAGGGCTACGGATGGTGGCACACGCTGAGTCTCAGGGATCCGGAGTGCGTTGTGGGATGTGGTGGGTCCTATCAAGAGAGCAAACCGACCTGGGACCCCAATGAGCAAGCAACCACCCTGGCGCACGCAGTTGAAATTATCGATATGTCCCATGGCCACACCCAGTGCATCTGCAGGACCAGAGACCAATTTGGCATTTTGCCAATAGAGCATGTGTGGGGCTGAATCAGAGATATTGTGCATCGGGTCTGAGGGATCCAGGGGGCCTTGGGTTTGAATTCAGAATGAAAAGCCTTAGGATCTGCTACATTCATAACCTGGGCTGTGATTATGGTTTGGTTTGAGGCACAGGATGTGCAACAGCTCTGTGGTTGGCTTCGTGCACCCGTGCCACAAGGATGAGAGGACAAGGAAGTGTGGTCCAAGACCACAGCGTGAGAAGAGGAAGGATTTCCTTCAGTTTATCTCTCAAAAGCGGATGCTACATTTTGGATGGCACCGGCACGGTTCGGCAGCGAGGACACCAAGTTCGGGCTGCGGGATCATTCCAGCAGGCCCTGATGTGTGACATCCATAGATATGCTTCCACTGGTGTTTCTGTAGACAGAGAAGCTCTTGGAAGAACTGGTTTCAGTGGGACATTCCCGTGGCACTACAAAGCACAAGCGCACTCACACTCTGCTCTTCTGGAAACACTCCAAAATAACAGAGAGTAGAATGCAGAGCTGAGAACCTTTAGAAGCTCCATTTCCACCAGAGGAAGTGTCCTGTGCTCTTTCAGATTTGTGAGATAAGCGTAATCAAAATGAGGTTATCCTAATCGAAATAGTATGGGGGGTTCATCACAACAAAGGCAACACCAGCAATTGGAGATAGACCAGACAACACACACAGGAACAGGACATGGCATCAATGTCTAGGAAAATTTGTCCTCACAGAAATCCCATGCAATTGTGTAGAGCCAAGTGTCTAAAGTTTTCACTTAACCAAGCCCTAGAAGTCTACATTAGATACCTGAAATTACCTGACCAGTAGAGATGAAGAAATACAGTAAAAGGAAAAGGAAGTACCATTTTCAGTTCCAAAGAGATTGAAGGCCCTAAAGATAAGCTTTCAGACAACTAGACTGCAAAACGCTCTCCAGAGCAAGTATTGAAAATGGAGGTGAGGGAAACACTGAAGAACAACAGTGTCTCAGAATCACAAAAGGCAGAATACCAGAAAAGGGGAAGAGAAAGCCTAAAGACGAGCCAAATAATCTCAGAAAACTCAGTGGATGAGAAAATATCAGGGCTAACATTCCGTCCTAAGCAGACGAGATATTGCAGAGGGACGCGTGAATGACTTTGAAGACAGGGGAACAGAAATCCCTCGGTCAGAAGCACACATAGGAAAGCAAGTGCAAACCAATGAAAACATTGCTGTTGAATCCTGGTTGAAGACAAGGCATGAAAGACTAAAATTCGAAAGAGTCCCAGATGGAAAAGCAAGAGATAAAGAAACAAACAATGTTTGAAAAGTTATGTGTAGAAAAATCAGACTGAAACTTGCTGAAAGCCAAGATAGAATCATCTAGGCGAATTCAGGAAGTACACAGCGTCCAAAAGAGGTGGAATCCCAATAGACTTAGCAGCAGCTGTATGATCCAAATCAACAAAGTTCATGAGCATCCCAGTGATTTAAAATGCGCCTGGAGGAAAGCAACATAGTCACAAGAGAACCTCCAGAGGGGTTTCAGCTGCTATCTCAGCAGCAATATTGCAGGACAGGGAGGAGTGCCAGGACATAGACCATAGCTTGAATGGCAAAATGCTGCCATCTAGGGTAGCCTATGCCACATGACCACCATTTCTAATAACAGCAGAGCTAGAGAATGCCACAGACCTGCAAATCTTAAAAGAATTCAGCAGTTCGAAACTTATCCTAAAAGAAAGGTTGAGAATTCTCCCCTGAAGGGATAAGCAGCAAGATGAAATGGAAAGAAGAAAACCCTTATTGGAAATGCAAGAAGAGCATGAGTGGAAAAGAAGAAACAAGAAGAAGGCAAGGAGGACATCAAAACCCTAAAGATGGGAGAGGGAAGCAGGAAATCATAGGGGATTGGAAGCACTCTCTTAAGGGAGTCAGCTTATATGACTCTCTGTTGGAAGCAAACGGAGAGATGCATGGCCTGACGTGTTTGCAAAGCAAACGAGAAGCAGACCAAGAAAGAATCAAACAAACAAACAACACAAAAAGGGTAGGGTAACATGAATATTCAAAAGAAATTACTCAAGGTGATGTCAAGGATCATTCAGTACGCATCGACCCAGTATCGCGGCTTGAATGTACTCAGCACACCTGTATTCGGAAATCAGAGGCGTGCATTTATATTCGTAAATATTGATTCATATGAGCATATCGTGACCTAACCCAAATGCCGATTTGGAATCCAATGGATTCCTAGTCCGTGATATAGACTTGCAAGTCTTCCAACAGGATGAATGAATGCCATATCCTACACTACGTGGAGTAGAAATGGCACAAGCCTATAACGAGGAAAATAGCTCCGCAAAAGTGTACTAAGATCAAAAGAGACAGGCAGTAAAGTGCACATTGGGGATTGTATCATTCCTA
Source organism: Vicugna pacos (assembly GCF_048564905.1). Taxonomy (NCBI): domain Eukaryota; kingdom Metazoa; phylum Chordata; class Mammalia; order Artiodactyla; family Camelidae; genus Vicugna; species Vicugna pacos. Next base: position 2,019,361 of record NW_027328739.1, read on the forward strand.
GGAATTTCAGCCCCCTTGAAACAAATGGATAGATGTCCCGTGAATGCGGGTGTTTCAGCAGAAATCAACCGACGGCTATGTATTGCGGGTGTGCCCATATTACAGGAACAATAGTTTCCCTTAGTGGGTCTCTGTGTACTGTGAACTGTTAGAAAGTTTAAAGACGTGTGAAACATTCAACTGAAAATGGACACACTTCCCTCCGTTGCTACAGTGCATACAGATCTGAACAAAAGGAAAGAGGGAAGAACAAAGGCCCATGGGACGCTAGTGGGTAGAATCACATTTACCTTAGGAACCTCTCGTCGGATGCAGCCCCTCCCCCAGCACTGACAAGATGCAGCAGCCATTGGGGATGGCAGTTAGCGGTTGGATTCCAGGTGGAATGTTGGTGTGTACCGCGAGGCTTGTTGTGGCTGGTGGATCCTAGGTAACCGGGCAGAGTTCTGTGGGTGGATCAGTGCGATGGAGGGGCTGCCGCCCTCTGTGGAGCTTGGCTTAGGTCTTTGGTCCGGGAAGCTGTGTCAGTTCGAGATACTGCTGCTGCCCAAAGACCTGAGTTCACGGGTCAGTTTCCAGAACCTGAAAGGGCAGACAGTGGAAGATCTGCCTGTCTTCAGCTTACTGGAGAGGCTCCGAGGTCCTTTCAGACTTGCCCAGTCCTGTTGAAGTCGACTTTATGGGAGACACGAAGAGAAGCTGGCCGAAAACATGGCTGCACGGATTGAGGAGAGATGCGAACACATTGATGAGAGATGTTCTGCTACAATAGAGAATACTGGCCTGGAGACAGCTGTAGAGGATAGCAGGCTCGAAAGGCATTCATGAGACATATTGAACCTCGCTGATACTAGCAGAAACATACGGAGGGCCACCGTGGACTGGAGGAAGTTCCTCAATTCTCTGCTCCAAGAACGGGTCCAAGATCCCTGACGTCTAAAGAGAAGAGATGGCAGAGATGATAAAAACGCTCATGTTCTTGAAAGAGGTCAGATAATCCACACGACCCAAGGGGCAATTCCAAGCCATTCAGATCAAAGTGCACCAAGCCCAGGTAAGCCTTTTCCCAGGTTTGGGCCTAGCTATCAAGCACTTGCTCTTCCCTCCCCTCCACTCAGGCATCCATTTTGAGGGATCAGTACCTGAGCTGCAATGAAGCCAGTAAGAGAAGAGCAAGCCCCTCCTAGAATCAGAGTTCCTCTAGCTTCATCCTCTGTGAACAACAGGGAACCCCATAAAGGTCAAATACTCTCGTATGAAATAGATAGGAATTGAATACTTAGCTCCCACAAAGAAACGATGGCCTTCCGCTAGATTCAGCAAATGCTGGGATTATGTCCTCTCTGGGGTGAAGGGAGTGTGGTAAGTGAGGGGAATCTTTGACTGAACTTGAATCTGTATTAGGCCTCCGTTTTTCAAGACAGTCTAGGTAAATATTAGAAGTCAGATAGTGAACGGAACTGTAAAAGTCGCCAATGACATGAAAGACACAGCTTATGTGGACCGTCTTTCAATTGAGTCAAGCCCCCGGGGGCAATCTATCATGGGGGTGCAGACTTGGTTGCATTCAAGTGCTTTACCCAACATGATCGGATGATTAAGCGTTCTCATCACTGATAGAAGAACACCTGGTTCTCAGTAGCCTAGCATAGCTGCAGCAGGGTTCTCATAGCTATAATGCCTCTAGGTTCTTTGGATTCAAAGCTAAATGTATATATTTAGTTCGTTTCCTCTTGTATTTTCCTTGAGAGGGATGTTACACCTTGAAATGCCAACATTGACCAGTAGGTGTCATCGGGACTAAAGGGCACCACATGCACAAGGGAATCCAAGCTTGGGGGTTATTTCATGTTTCCATTAGTTATTTCATGGTTCCTGTTGGTTTCGGAGGCTTCAACAGTAAAGAGCTGACATGACCCCTTTAACAGTTCGGACTGCTAGTTTGCATTCTATCTGTCTATGTTTTCCTTAGAGCTGACAAAATGTTACCGAAATTGACAAGTCTGGCTTCTAGGTCGATTTAGTATGTTTCAGAAACTAACTTCATTTTCGTATAACTCCCAAAACATTTATATCAACTCTATTAAATTTTTAAAGACTGCAAATGAGATATCAACACAATGTCAAAACTGGAGTCTTCGGACAACCCCTCCCACCACGGCTGTATAGAAACCAAGAGATAAAAAGAAATCACATTTCTGTGAAATGTATCTGGAAAGTGTTGATTCATCGATGCCCAGTTGACAGAGAAGCAGTGCAACCTGCGCTCACTCGCTCCCATGAACACAGCAATGGAAACATCCACTCACCCAGCCCTTGGCACAGGACACTTGCCGAAGAGAGGTCTGTTACTTCCAAAGACAGGATGAGGCCTCAGAACACCTGGAAGCAGGAGAAGGAAAAGCAGGGAATGGATACCAGTGCATGGTCTGAGCCCTGTTGATGGAGCAGTAAAGGTGAAACTCTCTTTAACTTGGACGCACACTCACAAGCGGACAGGAGACATGGGATTGAAGGTGATGCGCTGAGTGTTAGAAGAGTGCACAGCAGATGCTTGGCTGACAGATCTCAAAGAATCCAGTGCAAAATATCCCCACAGTTGATTCTGAGACCAAGCTCCGAGCTGCCAAATTTGAGGTAGCAGAGGCAGCGTTCAGGGAGGGATAGGGCTACGGATGGTGGCACACGCTGAGTCTCAGGGATCTGGAGTGCGTTGTGGGATGTGGTGGGTCCTATCAAGAGAGCAAACCGACCTGGGACCCCAATGAGCAAGCAACCACCCTGGCGCACGCAGTTGAAATTATCGATATGTCCCATGGCCACACCCAGTGCATCTGCAGGACCAGAGACCAATTTGGCATTTTGCCAATAGAGCATGTGTGGGGCTGAATCAGAGATATTGTGCATCGGGTCTGAGGGATCCAGGGGGCCTTGGGTTTGAATTCAGAATGAAAAGCCTTAGGATCTGCTACATTCATAACCTGGGCTGTGATTATGGTTTGGTTTGAGGCACAGGATGTGCAACAGCTCTGTGGTTGGCTTCGTGCACCCGTGCCACAAGGATGAGAGGACAAGGAAGTGTGGTCCAAGACCACAGCGTGAGAAGAGGAAGGATTTCCTTCAGTTTATCTCTCAAAAGCGGATGCTACATTTTGGATGGCAACGGCACGGTTCGGCAGCGAGGACACCAAGTTCGGGCTGCGGGATCATTCCAGCAGGCCCTGATGTGTGACATCCATAGATATGCTTCCACTGGTGTTTCTGTAGACAGAGAAGCTCTTGGAAGAACTGGTTTCAGTGGGACATTCCCGTGGCACTACAAAGCACAAGCGCACTCACACTCTGCCCTTCTGGAAACACTCCAAAATAACAGAGAGTAGAATGCAGAGCTGAGAACCTTTAGAAGCTCCATTTCCACCAGAGGAAGTGTCCTGTGCTCTTTCAGATTTGTGAGATAAGCGTAATCAAAATGAGGTTATCCTAATCGTAATAGTGTGGGGGGTTCATCACAACAAAGGCAACACCAGCAATTGGAGATAGACCAGACAACACACACAGGAACAGGACATGGCATCAATGTCTAGGAAAATTTGTCCTCACAGAAATCCCATGCAATTGTGTAGAGCCAAGTGTCTAAAGTTTTCACTTAACCAAGCCCTAGAAGTCTACATTAGATACCTGAAATTACCTGACCAGTAGAGATGAAGAAATACAGTAAAAGGAAAAGGAAGTACCATTTTCAGTTCCAAAGAGATTGAAGGCCCTAAAGATAAGCTTTCAGACAACTAGACTGCAAAACGCTCTCCAGAGCAAGTATTGAAAATGGAGGTGAGGGAAACACTGAAGAACAACAGTGTCTCAGAATCACAAAAGGCAGAATACCAGAAAAGGGGAAGAGAAAGCCTAAAGACGAGCCAAATAATCTCAGAAAACTCAGTGGATGAGAAAATATCAGGGCTAACATTCCGTCCTAAGCAGACGAGATATTGCAGAGGGACGCGTGAATGACTTTGAAGACAGGGGAACAGAAATCCCTCGGTCAGAAGCACACATAGGAAAGCAAGTGCAAACCAATGAAAACATTGCTGTTGAATCCTGGTTGAAGACAAGGCATGAAAGACTAAAATTCGAAAGAGTCCCAGATGGAAAAGCAAGAGATAAAGAAACAAACAATGTTTGAAAAGTTATGTGTAGAAAAATCAGACTGAAACTTGCTGAAAGCCAAGATAGAATCATCTAGGCGAATTCAGGAAGTACACAGCGTCCAAAAGAGGTGGAATCCCAATAGACTTAGCAGCAGCTGTATGATCCAAATCAACAAAGTTCATGAGCATCCCAGTGATTTAAAATGCGCCTGGAGGAAAGCAACATAGTCACAAGAGAACCTCCAGAGGGGTTTCAGCTGCTATCTCAGCAGCAATATTGCAGGACAGGGAGGAGTGCCAGGACATAGACCATAGCTTGAATGGCAAAATGCTGCCATCTAGGGTAGCCTATGCCACATGACCACCATTTCTAATAACAGCAGAGCTAGAGAATGCCACAGACCTGCAAATCTTAAAAGAATTCAGCAGTTCGAAACTTATCCTAAAAGAAAGGTTGAGAATTCTCCCCTGAAGGGATAAGCAGCAAGATGAAATGGAAAGAAGAAAACCCTTATTGGAAATGCAAGAAGAGCATGAGTGGAAAAGAAGAAACAAGAAGAAGGCAAGGAGGACATCAAAACCCTAAAGATGGGAGAGGGAAGCAGGAAATCATAGGGGATTGGAAGCACTCTCTTAAGGGAGTCAGCTTATATGACTCTCTGTTGGAAGCAAACGGAGAGATGCATGGCCTGACGTGTTTGCAAAGCAAACGAGAAGCAGACCAAGAAAGAATCAAACAAACAAACAACACAAAAAGGGTAGGGTAACATGAATATTCAAAAGAAATTACTCAAGGTGATGTCAAGGATCATTCAGTACGCATCGACCCAGTATCGCGGCTTGAATGTACTCAGCACACCTGTATTCGGAAATCAGAGGCGTGCATTTATATTCGTAAATATTGATTCATATGAGCATATCGTGACCTAACCCAAATGCCGATTTGGAATCCAATGGATTCCTAGTCCGTGATATAGACTTGCAAGTCTTCCAACAGGATGAATGAATGCCATATCCTACACTACGTGGAGTAGAAATGGCACAAGCCTATAACGAGGAAAATAGCTCCGCAAAAGTGTACTAAGATCAAAAGAGACAGGCAGTAAAGTGCACATTGGGGATTGTATCATTCCTAGGAATTTCAGCCCCCTTGAAACAAATGGATAGATGTCCCGTGAATGCGGGTGTTTCAGCAGAAATCAACCGACGGCTATGTATTGCGGGTGTGCCCATATTACAGGAACAATAGTTTCCCTTAGTGGGTCTCTGTGTACTGTGAACTGTTAGAAAGTTTAAAGACGTGTGAAACATTCAACTGAAAATGGACACACTTCCCTCCGTTGCTACAGTGCATACAGATCTGAACAAAAGGGAAGAGGGAAGAACAAAGGCCCATGGGACGCTAGTGGGTAGAATCACATTTACCTTAGGAACCTCTCGTCGGATGCAGCCCCTCCCCCAGCACTGACAAGATGCAGCAGCCATTGGGGATGGCAGTTAGCGGTTGGATTCCAGGTGGAATGTTGGTGTGTACCGCGAGGCTTGTTGTGGCTGGTGGATCCTAGGTAACCGGGCAGAGTTCTGTGGGTGGATCAGTGCGATGGAGGGGCTGCCGCCCTCTGTGGAGCTTGGCTTAGGTCTTTGGTCCGGGAAGCTGTGTCAGTTCGAGATACTGCTGCTGCCCAAAGACCTGAGTTCACGGGTCAGTTTCCAGAACCTGAAAGGGCAGACAGTGGAAGATCTGCCTGTCTTCAGCTTACTGGAGAGGCTCCGAGGTCCTTTCAGACTTGCCCAGTCCTGTTGAAGTCGACTTTATGGGAGACACGAAGAGAAGCTGGCCGAAAACATGGCTGCACGGATTGAGGAGAGATGCGAACACATTGATGAGAGATGTTCTGCTACAATAGAGAATACTGGCCTGGAGACAGCTGTAGAGGATAGCAGGCTCGAAAGGCATTCATGAGACATATTGAACCTCGCTGATACTAGCAGAAACATACGGAGGGCCACCGTGGACTGGAGGAAGTTCCTCAATTCTCTGCTCCAAGAACGGGTCCAAGATCCCTGACGTCTAAAGAGAAGAGATGGCAGAGATGATAAAAACGCTCATGTTCTTGAAAGAGGTCAGATAATCCACACGACCCAAGGGGCAATTCCAAGCCATTCAGATCAAAGTGCACCAAGCGAGGTAAGCCTTTTCCCAGGTTTGGGCCTAGCTATCAAGCACTTGCTCTTCCCTCCCCTCCACTCAGGCATCCATTTTGAGGGATCAGTACCTGAGCTGCAATGAAGCCAGTAAGAGAAGAGCAAGCCCCTCCTAGAATCAGAGTTCCTCTAGCTTCATCCTCTGTGAACAACAGGGAACCCCATAAAGGTCAAATACTCTCGTATGAAATAGATAGGAATTGAATACTTAGCTCCCACAAAGAAACGATGGCCTTCCGCTAGATTCAGCAAATGCTGGGATTATGTCCTCTCTGGGGTGAAGGGAGTGTGGTAAGTGAGGGGAATCTTTGACTGAACTTGAATCTGTATTAGGCCTCCGTTTTTCAAGACAGTCTAGGTAAATATTAGAAGTCAGATAGTGAACGGAACTGTAAAAGTCGCCAATGACATGAAAGACACAGCTTATGTGGACCGTCTTTCAATTGAGTCAAGCCCCCGGGGGCAATCTATCATGGGGGTGCAGACTTGGTTGCATTCAAGTGCTTTACCCAACATGATCGGATGATTAAGCGTTCTCATCACTGATAGAAGAACACCTGGTTCTCAGTAGCCTAGCATAGCTGCAGCAGGGTTCTCATAGCTATAATGCCTCTAGGTTCTTTGGATTCAAAGCTAAATGTATATATTTAGTTCGTTTCCTCTTGTATTTTCCTTGAGAGGGATGTTACACCTTGAAATGCCAACATTGACCAGTAGGTGTCATCGGGACTAAAGGGCACCACATGCACAAGGGAATCCAAGCTTGGGGGTTATTTCATGTTTCCATTAGTTATTTCATGGTTCCTGTTGGTTTCGGAGGCTTCAACAGTAAAGAGCTGACATGACCCCTTTAACAGTTCGGACTGCTAGTTTGCATTCTATCTGTCTATGTTTTCCTTAGAGCTGACAAAATGTTACCGAAATTGACAAGTCTGGCTTCTAGGTCGATTTAGTATGTTTCAGAAACTAACTTCATTTTCGTATAACTCCCAAAACATTTATATCAACTCTATTAAATTTTTAAAGACTGCAAATGAGATATCAACACAATGTCAAAACTGGAGTCTTCGGACAACCCCTCCCACCACGGCTGTATAGAAACCAAGAGATAAAAAGAAATCACATTTCTGTGAAATGTATCTGGAAAGTGTTGATTCATCGATGCCCAGTTGACAGAGAAGCAGTGCAACCTGCGCTCACTCGCTCCCATGAACACAGCAATGGAAACATCCACTCACCCAGCCCTTGGCACAGGACACTTGCCGAAGAGAGGTCTGTTACTTCCAAAGACAGGATGAGGCCTCAGAACACCTGGAAGCAGGAGAAGGAAAAGCAGGGAATGGATACCAGTGCATGGTCTGAGCCCTGTTGATGGAGCAGTAAAGGTGAAACTCTCTTTAACTTGGACGCACACTCTCAAGCGGACAGGAGACATGGGATTGAAGGTGATGCGCTGAGTGTTAGAAGAGTGCACAGCAGATGCTTGGCTGACAGATCTCAAAGAATCCAGTGCAAAATATCCCCACAGTTGATTCTGAGACCAAGCTCCGAGCTGCCAAATTTGAGGTAGCAGAGGCAGCGTTCAGGGAGGGATAGGGCTACGGATGGTGGCACACGCTGAGTCTCAGGGATCCGGAGTGCGTTGTGGGATGTGGTGGGTCCTATCAAGAGAGCAAACCGACCTGGGACCCCAATGAGCAAGCAACCACCCTGGCGCACGCAGTTGAAATTATCGATATGTCCCATGGCCACACCCAGTGCATCTGCAGGACCAGAGACCAATTTGGCATTTTGCCAATAGAGCATGTGTGGGGCTGAATCAGAGATATTGTGCATCGGGTCTGAGGGATCCAGGGGGCCTTGGGTTTGAATTCAGAATGAAAAGCCTTAGGATCTGCTACATTCATAACCTGGGCTGTGATTATGGTTTGGTTTGAGGCACAGGATGTGCAACAGCTCTGTGGTTGGCTTCGTGCACCCGTGCCACAAGGATGAGAGGACAAGGAAGTGTGGTCCAAGACCACAGCGTGAGAAGAGGAAGGATTTCCTTCAGTTTATCTCTCAAAAGCGGATGCTACATTTTGGATGGCACCGGCACGGTTCGGCAGCGAGGACACCAAGTTCGGGCTGCGGGATCATTCCAGCAGGCCCTGATGTGTGACATCCATAGATATGCTTCCACTGGTGTTTCTGTAGACAGAGAAGCTCTTGGAAGAACTGGTTTCAGTGGGACATTCCCGTGGCACTACAAAGCACAAGCGCACTCACACTCTGCTCTTCTGGAAACACTCCAAAATAACAGAGAGTAGAATGCAGAGCTGAGAACCTTTAGAAGCTCCATTTCCACCAGAGGAAGTGTCCTGTGCTCTTTCAGATTTGTGAGATAAGCGTAATCAAAATGAGGTTATCCTAATCGAAATAGTATGGGGGGTTCATCACAACAAAGGCAACACCAGCAATTGGAGATAGACCAGACAACACACACAGGAACAGGACATGGCATCAATGTCTAGGAAAATTTGTCCTCACAGAAATCCCATGCAATTGTGTAGAGCCAAGTGTCTAAAGTTTTCACTTAACCAAGCCCTAGAAGTCTACATTAGATACCTGAAATTACCTGACCAGTAGAGATGAAGAAATACAGTAAAAGGAAAAGGAAGTACCATTTTCAGTTCCAAAGAGATTGAAGGCCCTAAAGATAAGCTTTCAGACAACTAGACTGCAAAACGCTCTCCAGAGCAAGTATTGAAAATGGAGGTGAGGGAAACACTGAAGAACAACAGTGTCTCAGAATCACAAAAGGCAGAATACCAGAAAAGGGGAAGAGAAAGCCTAAAGACGAGCCAAATAATCTCAGAAAACTCAGTGGATGAGAAAATATCAGGGCTAACATTCCGTCCTAAGCAGACGAGATATTGCAGAGGGACGCGTGAATGACTTTGAAGACAGGGGAACAGAAATCCCTCGGTCAGAAGCACACATAGGAAAGCAAGTGCAAACCAATGAAAACATTGCTGTTGAATCCTGGTTGAAGACAAGGCATGAAAGACTAAAATTCGAAAGAGTCCCAGATGGAAAAGCAAGAGATAAAGAAACAAACAATGTTTGAAAAGTTATGTGTAGAAAAATCAGACTGAAACTTGCTGAAAGCCAAGATAGAATCATCTAGGCGAATTCAGGAAGTACACAGCGTCCAAAAGAGGTGGAATCCCAATAGACTTAGCAGCAGCTGTATGATCCAAATCAACAAAGTTCATGAGCATCCCAGTGATTTAAAATGCGCCTGGAGGAAAGCAACATAGTCACAAGAGAACCTCCAGAGGGGTTTCAGCTGCTATCTCAGCAGCAATATTGCAGGACAGGGAGGAGTGCCAGGACATAGACCATAGCTTGAATGGCAAAATGCTGCCATCTAGGGTAGCCTATGCCACATGACCACCATTTCTAATAACAGCAGAGCTAGAGAATGCCACAGACCTGCAAATCTTAAAAGAATTCAGCAGTTCGAAACTTATCCTAAAAGAAAGGTTGAGAATTCTCCCCTGAAGGGATAAGCAGCAAGATGAAATGGAAAGAAGAAAACCCTTATTGGAAATGCAAGAAGAGCATGAGTGGAAAAGAAGAAACAAGAAGAAGGCAAGGAGGACATCAAAACCCTAAAGATGGGAGAGGGAAGCAGGAAATCATAGGGGATTGGAAGCACTCTCTTAAGGGAGTCAGCTTATATGACTCTCTGTTGGAAGCAAACGGAGAGATGCATGGCCTGACGTGTTTGCAAAGCAAACGAGAAGCAGACCAAGAAAGAATCAAACAAACAAACAACACAAAAAGGGTAGGGTAACATGAATATTCAAAAGAAATTACTCAAGGTGATGTCAAGGATCATTCAGTACGCATCGACCCAGTATCGCGGCTTGAATGTACTCAGCACACCTGTATTCGGAAATCAGAGGCGTGCATTTATATTCGTAAATATTGATTCATATGAGCATATCGTGACCTAACCCAAATGCCGATTTGGAATCCAATGGATTCCTAGTCCGTGATATAGACTTGCAAGTCTTCCAACAGGATGAATGAATGCCATATCCTACACTACGTGGAGTAGAAATGGCACAAGCCTATAACGAGGAAAATAGCTCCGCAAAAGTGTACTAAGATCAAAAGAGACAGGCAGTAAAGTGCACATTGGGGATTGTATCATTCCTAGGAATTTCAGCCCCCTTGAAACAAATGGATAGATGTCCCGTGAATGCGGGTGTTTCAGCAGAAATCAACCGACGGCTATGTATTGCGGGTGTGCCCATATTACAGGAACAATAGTTTCCCTTAGTGGGTCTCTGTGTACTGTGAACTGTTAGAAAGTTTAAAGACGTGTGAAACATTCAACTGAAAATGGACACACTTCCCTCCGTTGCTACAGTGCATACAGATCTGAACAAAAGGGAAGAGGGAAGAACAAAGGCCCATGGGACGCTAGTGGGTAGAATCACATTTACCTTAGGAACCTCTCGTCGGATGCAGCCCCTCCCCCAGCACTGACAAGATGCAGCAGCCATTGGGGATGGCAGTTAGCGGTTGGATTCCAGGTGGAATGTTGGTGTGTACCGCGAGGCTTGTTGTGGCTGGTGGATCCTAGGTAACCGGGCAGAGTTCTGTGGGTGGATCAGTGCGATGGAGGGGCTGCCGCCCTCTGTGGAGCTTGGCTTAGGTCTTTGGTCCGGGAAGCTGTGTCAGTTCGAGATACTGCTGCTGCCCAAAGACCTGAGTTCACGGGTCAGTTTCCAGAACCTGAAAGGGCAGACAGTGGAAGATCTGCCTGTCTTCAGCTTACTGGAGAGGCTCCGAGGTCCTTTCAGACTTGCCCAGTCCTGTTGAAGTCGACTTTATGGGAGACACGAAGAGAAGCTGGCCGAAAACATGGCTGCACGGATTGAGGAGAGATGCGAACACATTGATGAGAGATGTTCTGCTACAATAGAGAATACTGGCCTGGAGACAGCTGTAGAGGATAGCAGGCTCGAAAGGCATTCATGAGACATATTGAACCTCGCTGATACTAGCAGAAACATACGGAGGGCCACCGTGGACTGGAGGAAGTTCCTCAATTCTCTGCTCCAAGAACGGGTCCAAGATCCCTGACGTCTAAAGAGAAGAGATGGCAGAGATGATAAAAACGCTCATGTTCTTGAAAGAGGTCAGATAATCCACACGACCCAAGGGGCAATTCCAAGCCATTCAGATCAAAGTGCACCAAGCCCAGGTAAGCCTTTTCCCAGGTTTGGGCCTAGCTATCAAGCACTTGCTCTTCCCTCCCCTCCACTCAGGCATCCATTTTGAGGGATCAGTACCTGAGCTGCAATGAAGCCAGTAAGAGAAGAGCAAGCCCCTCCTAGAATCAGAGTTCCTCTAGCTTCATCCTCTGTGAACAACAGGGAACCCCATAAAGGTCAAATACTCTCGTATGAAATAGATAGGAATTGAATACTTAGCTCCCACAAAGAAACGATGGCCTTCCGCTAGATTCAGCAAATGCTGGGATTATGTCCTCTCTGGGGTGAAGGGAGTGTGGTAAGTGAGGGGAATCTTTGACTGAACTTGAATCTGTATTAGGCCTCCGTTTTTCAAGACAGTCTAGGTAAATATTAGAAGTCAGATAGTGAACGGAACTGTAAAAGTCGCCAATGACATGAAAGACACAGCTTATGTGGACCGTCTTTCAATTGAGTCAAGCCCCCGGGGGCAATCTATCATGGGGGTGCAGACTTGGTTGCATTCAAGTGCTTTACCCAACATGATCGGATGATTAAGCGTTCTCATCACTGATAGAAGAACACCTGGTTCTCAGTAGCCTAGCATAGCTGCAGCAGGGTTCTCATAGCTATAATGCCTCTAGGTTCTTTGGATTCAAAGCTAAATGTATATATTTAGTTCGTTTCCTCTTGTATTTTCCTTGAGAGGGATGTTACACCTTGAAATGCCAACATTGACCAGTAGGTGTCATCGGGACTAAAGGGCACCACATGCACAAGGGAATCCACGCTTGGGGGTTATTTCATGTTTCCATTAGTTATTTCATGGTTCCTGTTGGTTTCGGAGGCTTCAACAGTAAAGAGCTGACATGACCCCTTTAACAGTTCGGACTGCTAGTTTGCATTCTATCTGTCTATGTTTTCCTTAGAGCTGACAAAATGTTACCGAAATTGACAAGTCTGGCTTCTAGGTCGATTTAGTATGTTTCAGAAACTAACTTCATTTTCGTATAACTCCCAAAACATTTATATCAACTCTATTAAATTTTTAAAGACTGCAAATGAGATATCAACACAATGTCAAAACTGGAGTCTTCGGACAACCCCTCCCACCACGGCTGTATAGAAACAAAGAGATAAAAAGAAATCACATTTCTGTGAAATGTATCTGGAAAGTGTTGATTCATCGATGCCCAGTTGACAGAGAAGCAGTGCAACCTGCGCTCACTCGCTCCCATGAACACAGCAATGGAAACATCCACTCACCCAGCCCTTGGCACAGGACACTTGCCGAAGAGAGGTCTGTTACTTCCAAAGACAGGATGAGGCCTCAGAACACCTGGAAGCAGGAGAAGGAAAAGCAGGGAATGGATACCAGTGCATGGTCTGAGCCCTGTTGATGGAGCAGTAAAGGTGAAACTCTCTTTAACTTGGACGCACACTCTCAAGCGGACAGGAGACATGGGATTGAAGGTGATGCGCTGAGTGTTAGAAGAGTGCACAGCAGATGCTTGGCTGACAGATCTCAAAGAATCCAGTGCAAAATATCCCCACAGTTGATTCTGAGACCAAGCTCCGAGCTGCCAAATTTGAGGTAGCAGAGGCAGCGTTCAGGGAGGGATAGGGCTACGGATGGTGGCACACGCTGAGTCTCAGGGATCCGGAGTGCGTTGTGGGATGTGGTGGGTCCTATCAAGAGAGCAAACCGACCTGGGACCCCAATGAGCAAGCAACCACCCTGGCGCACGCAGTTGAAATTATCGATATGTCCCATGGCCACACCCAGTGCATCTGCAGGACCAGAGACCAATTTGGCATTTTGCCAATAGAGCATGTGTGGGGCTGAATCAGAGATATTGTGCATCGGGTCTGAGGGATCCAGGGGGCCTTGGGTTTGAATTCAGAATGAAAAGCCTTAGGATCTGCTACATTCATAACCTGGGCTGTGATTATGGTTTGGTTTGAGGCACAGGATGTGCAACAGCTCTGTGGTTGGCTTCGTGCACCCGTGCCACAAGGATGAGAGGACAAGGAAGTGTGGTCCAAGACCACAGCGTGAGAAGAGGAAGGATTTCCTTCAGTTTATCTCTCAAAAGCGGATGCTACATTTTGGATGGCACCGGCACGGTTCGGCAGCGAGGACACCAAGTTCGGGCTGCGGGATCATTCCAGCAGGCCCTGATGTGTGACATCCATAGATATGCTTCCACTGGTGTTTCTGTAGACAGAGAAGCTCTTGGAAGAACTGGTTTCAGTGGGACATTCCCGTGGCACTACAAAGCACAAGCGCACTCACACTCTGCTCTTCTGGAAACACTCCAAAATAACAGAGAGTAGAATGCAGAGCTGAGAACCTTTAGAAGCTCCATTTCCACCAGAGGAAGTGTCCTGTGCTCTTTCAGATTTGTGAGATAAGCGTAATCAAAATGAGGTTATCCTAATCGAAATAGTATGGGGGGTTCATCACAACAAAGGCAACACCAGCAATTGGAGATAGACCAGACAACACACACAGGAACAGGACATGGCATCAATGTCTAGGAAAATTTGTCCTCACAGAAATCCCATGCAATTGTGTAGAGCCAAGTGTCTAAAGTTTTCACTTAACCAAGCCCTAGAAGTCTACATTAGATACCTGAAATTACCTGACCAGTAGAGATGAAGAAATACAGTAAAAGGAAAAGGAAGTACCATTTTCAGTTCCAAAGAGATTGAAGGCCCTAAAGATAAGCTTTCAGACAACTAGACTGCAAAACGCTCTCCAGAGCAAGTATTGAAAATGGAGGTGAGGGAAACACTGAAGAACAACAGTGTCTCAGAATCACAAAAGGCAGAATACCAGAAAAGGGGAAGAGAAAGCCTAAAGACGAGCCAAATAATCTCAGAAAACTCAGTGGATGAGAAAATATCAGGGCTAACATTCCGTCCTAAGCAGACGAGATATTGCAGAGGGACGCGTGAATGACTTTGAAGACAGGGGAACAGAAATCCCTCGGTCAGAAGCACACATAGGAAAGCAAGTGCAAACCAATGAAAACATTGCTGTTGAATCCTGGTTGAAGACAAGGCATGAAAGACTAAAATTCGAAAGAGTCCCAGATGGAAAAGCAAGAGATAAAGAAACAAACAATGTTTGAAAAGTTATGTGTAGAAAAATCAGACTGAAACTTGCTGAAAGCCAAGATAGAATCATCTAGGCGAATTCAGGAAGTACACAGCGTCCAAAAGAGGTGGAATCCCAATAGACTTAGCAGCAGCTGTATGATCCAAATCAACAAAGTTCATGAGCATCCCAGTGATTTAAAATGCGCCTGGAGGAAAGCAACATAGTCACAAGAGAACCTCCAGAGGGGTTTCAGCTGCTATCTCAGCAGCAATATTGCAGGACAGGGAGGAGTGCCAGGACATAGACCATAGCTTGAATGGCAAAATGCTGCCATCTAGGGTAGCCTATGCCACATGACCACCATTTCTAATAACAGCAGAGCTAGAGAATGCCACAGACCTGCAAATCTTAAAAGAATTCAGCAGTTCGAAACTTATCCTAAAAGAAAGGTTGAGAATTCTCCCCTGAAGGGATAAGCAGCAAGATGAAATGGAAAGAAGAAAACCCTTATTGGAAATGCAAGAAGAGCATGAGTGGAAAAGAAGAAACAAGAAGAAGGCAAGGAGGACATCAAAACCCTAAAGATGGGAGAGGGAAGCAGGAAATCATAGGGGATTGGAAGCACTCTCTTAAGGGAGTCAGCTTATATGACTCTCTGTTGGAAGCAAACGGAGAGATGCATGGCCTGACGTGTTTGCAAAGCAAACGAGAAGCAGACCAAGAAAGAATCAAACAAACAAACAACACAAAAAGGGTAGGGTAACATGAATATTCAAAAGAAATTACTCAAGGTGATGTCAAGGATCATTCAGTACGCATCGACCCAGTATCGCGGCTTGAATGTACTCAGCACACCTGTATTCGGAAATCAGAGGCGTGCATTTATATTCGTAAATATTGATTCATATGAGCATATCGTGACCTAACCCAAATGCCGATTTGGAATCCAATGGATTCCTAGTCCGTGATATAGACTTGCAAGTCTTCCAACAGGATGAATGAATGCCATATCCTACACTACGTGGAGTAGAAATGGCACAAGCCTATAACGAGGAAAATAGCTCCGCAAAAGTGTACTAAGATCAAAAGAGACAGGCAGTAAAGTGCACATTGGGGATTGTATCATTCCTAGGAATTTCAGCCCCCTTGAAACAAATGGATAGATGTCCCGTGAATGCGGGTGTTTCAGCAGAAATCAACCGACGGCTATGTATTGCGGGTGTGCCCATATTACAGGAACAATAGTTTCCCTTAGTGGGTCTCTGTGTACTGTGAACTGTTAGAAAGTTTAAAGACGTGTGAAACATTCAACTGAAAATGGACACACTTCCCTCCGTTGCTACAGTGCATACAGATCTGAACAAAAGGGAAGAGGGAAGAACAAAGGCCCATGGGACGCTAGTGGGTAGAATCACATTTACCTTAGGAACCTCTCGTCGGATGCAGCCCCTCCCCCAGCACTGACAAGATGCAGCAGCCATTGGGGATGGCAGTTAGCGGTTGGATTCCAGGTGGAATGTTGGTGTGTACCGCGAGGCTTGTTGTGGCTGGTGGATCCTAGGTAACCGGGCAGAGTTCTGTGGGTGGATCAGTGCGATGGAGGGGCTGCCGCCCTCTGTGGAGCTTGGCTTAGGTCTTTGGTCCGGGAAGCTGTGTCAGTTCGAGATACTGCTGCTGCCCAAAGACCTGAGTTCACGGGTCAGTTTCCAGAACCTGAAAGGGCAGACAGTGGAAGATCTGCCTGTCTTCAGCTTACTGGAGAGGCTCCGAGGTCCTTTCAGACTTGCCCAGTCCTGTTGAAGTCGACTTTATGGGAGACACGAAGAGAAGCTGGCCGAAAACATGGCTGCACGGATTGAGGAGAGATGCGAACACATTGATGAGAGATGTTCTGCTACAATAGAGAATACTGGCCTGGAGACAGCTGTAGAGGATAGCAGGCTCGAAAGGCATTCATGAGACATATTGAACCTCGCTGATACTAGCAGAAACATACGGAGGGCCACCGTGGACTGGAGGAAGTTCCTCAATTCTCTGCTCCAAGAACGGGTCCAAGATCCCTGACGTCTAAAGAGAAGAGATGGCAGAGATGATAAAAACGCTCATGTTCTTGAAAGAGGTCAGATAATCCACACGACCCAAGGGGCAATTCCAAGCCATTCAGATCAAAGTGCACCAAGCCCAGGTAAGCCTTTTCCCAGGTTTGGGCCTAGCTATCAAGCACTTGCTCTTCCCTCCCCTCCACTCAGGCATCCATTTTGAGGGATCAGTACCTGAGCTGCAATGAAGCCAGTAAGAGAAGAGCAAGCCCCTCCTAGAATCAGAGTTCCTCTAGCTTCATCCTCTGTGAACAACAGGGAACCCCATAAAGGTCAAATACTCTCGTATGAAATAGATAGGAATTGAATACTTAGCTCCCACAAAGAAACGATGGCCTTCCGCTAGATTCAGCAAATGCTGGGATTATGTCCTCTCTGGGGTGAAGGGAGTGTGGTAAGTGAGGGGAATCTTTGACTGAACTTGAATCTGTATTAGGCCTCCGTTTTTCAAGACAGTCTAGGTAAATATTAGAAGTCAGATAGTGAACGGAACTGTAAAAGTCGCCAATGACATGAAAGACACAGCTTATGTGGACCGTCTTTCAATTGAGTCAAGCCCCCGGGGGCAATCTATCATGGGGGTGCAGACTTGGTTGCATTCAAGTGCTTTACCCAACATGATCGGATGATTAAGCGTTCTCATCACTGATAGAAGAACACCTGGTTCTCAGTAGCCTAGCATAGCTGCAGCAGGGTTCTCATAGCTATAATGCCTCTAGGTTCTTTGGATTCAAAGCTAAATGTATATATTTAGTTCGTTTCCTCTTGTATTTTCCTTGAGAGGGATGTTACACCTTGAAATGCCAACATTGACCAGTAGGTGTCATCGGGACTAAAGGGCACCACATGCACAAGGGAATCCACGCTTGGGGGTTATTTCATGTTTCCATTAGTTATTTCATGGTTCCTGTTGGTTTCGGAGGCTTCAACAGTAAAGAGCTGACATGACCCCTTTAACAGTTCGGACTGCTAGTTTGCATTCTATCTGTCTATGTTTTCCTTAGAGCTGACAAAATGTTACCGAAATTGACAAGTCTGGCTTCTAGGTCGATTTAGTATGTTTCAGAAACTAACTTCATTTTCGTATAACTCCCAAAACTTTTATATCAATTCTATTAAATTTTTAAAGACTGCAAATGAGATATCAACACAATGTCAAAACTGGAGTCTTCGGACAACCCCTCCCACCACGGCTGTATAGAAACCAAGAGATAAAAAGAAATCACATTTCTGTGAAATGTATCTGGAAAGTGTTGATTCATCGATGCCCAGTTGACAGAGAAGCAGTGCAACCTGCGCTCACTCGCTCCCATGAACACAGCAATGGAAACATCCACTCACCCAGCCCTTGGCACAGGACACTTGCCGAAGAGAGGTCTGTTACTTCCAAAGACAGGATGAGGCCTCAGAACACCTGGAAGCAGGAGAAGGAAAAGCAGGGAATGGATACCAGTGCATGGTCTGAGCCCTGTTGATGGAGCAGTAAAGGTGAAACTCTCTTTAACTTGGACGCACACTCTCAAGCGGACAGGAGACATGGGATTGAAGGTGATGCGCTGAGTGTTAGAAGAGTGCACAGCAGATGCTTGGCTGACAGAACTCAAAGAATCCAGTGCAAAATATCCCCACAGTTGATTCTGAGACCAAGCTCCGAGCTGCCAAATTTGAGGTAGCAGAGGCAGCGTTCAGGGAGGGATAGGGCTACGGATGGTGGCACACGCTGAGTCTCAGGGATCTGGAGTGTGTTGTGGGATGTGGTGGGTCCTATCAAGAGAGCAAACCGACCTGTGGCCCCAATGAGCAAGCAACCACCCTGGCGCGCGCAGTTGAAATTATCGATATGTCCCATGGCCACACCCAGTGCATCTGCAGGACCAGAGACCAATTTGGCATTTTGCCAATAGAGCATGTGTGGGGCTGAATCAGAGATATTGTGCATCGGGTCTGAGGGATCCAGGGGGCCTTGGGTTTGAATTCAGAATGAAAAGCCTTAGGATCTGCTACATTCATAACCTGGGCTGTGATTATGGTTTGGTTTGAGGCACCGGATGTGCAACAGCTCTGTGGTTGGCTTCGTGCACCCGTGCCACAAGGATGAGAGGACAAGGAAGTGTGGTCCAAGACCACAGCGTGAGAAGAGGAAGGATTTCCTTCAGTTTATCTCTCAAAAGCGGATGCTACATTTTGGATGGCACCGGCACGGTTCAGCAGCGAGGACACCAAGTTCGGGCTGCGGGATCATTCCAGCAGGCCCTGATGTGTGACATCCATAGATATGCTTCCACTGGTGTTTCTGTAGACAGAGAAGCTCTTGGAAGAACTGGTTTCAGTGGGACATTCCCGTGGCACTACAAAGCACAAGCGCACTCACACTCTGCTCTTCTGGAAACACTCCAAAATAACAGAGAGTAGAATGCAGAGCTGAGAACCTTTAGAAGCTCCATTTCCACCAGAGGAAGTGTCCTGTGCTCTTTCAGATTTGTGAGATAAGCGTAATCAAAATGAGGTTATCCTAATCGAAATAGTATGGGGGGTTCATCACAACAAAGGCAACACCAGCAATTGGAGATAGACCAGACAACACACACAGGAACAGGACATGGCATCAATGTCTAGGAAAATTTGTCCTCACAGAAATCCCATGCAATTGTGTAGAGCCAAGTGTCTAAAGTTTTCACTTAACCAAGCCCTAGAAGTCTACATTAGATACCTGAAATTACCTGACCAGTAGAGATGAAGAAATACAGTAAAAGGAAAAGGAAGTACCATTTTCAGTTCCAAAGAGATTGAAGGCCCTAAAGATAAGCTTTCAGACAACTAGACTGCAAAACGCTCTCCAGAGCAAGTATTGAAAATGGAGGTGAGGGAAACACTGAAGAACAACAGTGTCTCAGAATCACAAAAGGCAGAATACCAGAAAAGGGGAAGAGAAAGCCTAAAGACGAGCCAAATAATCTCAGAAAACTCAGTGGATGAGAAAATATCAGGGCTAACATTCCGTCCTAAGCAGACGAGATATTGCAGAGGGACGCGTGAATGACTTTGAAGACAGGGGAACAGAAATCCCTCGGTCAGAAGCACACATAGGAAAGCAAGTGCAAACCAATGAAAACATTGCTGTTGAATCCTGGTTGAAGACAAGGCATGAAAGACTAAAATTCGAAAGAGTCCCAGATGGAAAAGCAAGAGATAAAGAAACAAACAATGTTTGAAAAGTTATGTGTAGAAAAATCAGACTGAAACTTGCTGAAAGCCAAGATAGAATCATCTAGGCGAATTCAGGAAGTACACAGCGTCCAAAAGAGGTGGAATCCCAATAGACTTAGCAGCAGCTGTATGATCCAAATCAACAAAGTTCATGAGCATCCCAGTGATTTAAAATGCGCCTGGAGGAAAGCAACATAGTCACAAGAGAACCTCCAGAGGGGTTTCAGCTGCTATCTCAGCAGCAATATTGCAGGACAGGGAGGAGTGCCAGGACATAGACCATAGCTTGAATGGCAAAATGCTGCCATCTAGGGTAGCCTATGCCACATGACCACCATTTCTAATAACAGCAGAGCTAGAGAATGCCACAGACCTGCAAATCTTAAAAGAATTCAGCAGTTCGAAACTTATCCTAAAAGAAAGGTTGAGAATTCTCCCCTGAAGGGATAAGCAGCAAGATGAAATGGAAAGAAGAAAACCCTTATTGGAAATGCAAGAAGAGCATGAGTGGAAAAGAAGAAACAAGAAGAAGGCAAGGAGGACATCAAAACCCTAAAGATGGGAGAGGGAAGCAGGAAATCATAGGGGATTGGAAGCACTCTCTTAAGGGAGTCAGCTTATATGACTCTCTGTTGGAAGCAAACGGAGAGATGCATGGCCTGACGTGTTTGCAAAGCAAACGAGAAGCAGACCAAGAAAGAATCAAACAAACAAACAACACAAAAAGGGTAGGGTAACATGAATATTCAAAAGAAATTACTCAAGGTGATGTCAAGGATCATTCAGTACGCATCGACCCAGTATCGCGGCTTGAATGTACTCAGCACACCTGTATTCGGAAATCAGAGGCGTGCATTTATATTCGTAAATATTGATTCATATGAGCATATCGTGACCTAACCCAAATGCCGATTTGGAATCCAATGGATTCCTAGTCCGTGATATAGACTTGCAAGTCTTCCAACAGGATGAATGAATGCCATATCCTACACTACGTGGAGTAGAAATGGCACAAGCCTATAACGAGGAAAATAGCTCCGCAAAAGTGTACTAAGATCAAAAGAGACAGGCAGTAAAGTGCACATTGGGGATTGTATCATTCCTAGGAATTTCAGCCCCCTTGAAACAAATGGATAGATGTCCCGTGAATGCGGGTGTTTCAGCAGAAATCAACCGACGGCTATGTATTGCGGGTGTGCCCATATTACAGGAACAATAGTTTCCCTTAGTGGGTCTCTGTGTACTGTGAACTGTTAGAAAGTTTAAAGACGTGTGAAACATTCAACTGAAAATGGACACACTTCCCTCCGTTGCTACAGTGCATACAGATCTGAACAAAAGGAAAGAGGGAAGAACAAAGGCCCATGGGACGCTAGTGGGTAGAATCACATTTACCTTAGGAACCTCTCGTCGGATGCAGCCCCTCCCCCAGCACTGACAAGATGCAGCAGCCATTGGGGATGGCAGTTAGCGGTTGGATTCCAGGTGGAATGTTGGTGTGTACCGCGAGGCTTGTTGTGGCTGGTGGATCCTAGGTAACCGGGCAGAGTTCTGTGGGTGGATCAGTGCGATGGAGGGGCTGCCGCCCTCTGTGGAGCTTGGCTTAGGTCTTTGGTCCGGGAAGCTGTGTCAGTTCGAGATACTGCTGCTGCCCAAAGACCTGAGTTCACGGGTCAGTTTCCAGAACCTGAAAGGGCAGACAGTGGAAGATCTGCCTGTCTTCAGCTTACTGGAGAGGCTCCGAGGTCCTTTCAGACTTGCCCAGTCCTGTTGAAGTCGACTTTATGGGAGACACGAAGAGAAGCTGGCCGAAAACATGGCTGCACGGATTGAGGAGAGATGCGAACACATTGATGAGAGATGTTCTGCTACAATAGAGAATACTGGCCTGGAGACAGCTGTAGAGGATAGCAGGCTCGAAAGGCATTCATGAGACATATTGAACCTCGCTGATACTAGCAGAAACATACGGAGGGCCACCGTGGACTGGAGGAAGTTCCTCAATTCTCTGCTCCAAGAACGGGTCCAAGATCCCTGACGTCTAAAGAGAAGAGATGGCAGAGATGATAAAAACGCTCATGTTCTTGAAAGAGGTCAGATAATCCACACGACCCAAGGGGCAATTCCAAGCCATTCAGATCAAAGTGCACCAAGCGAGGTAAGCCTTTTCCCAGGTTTGGGCCTAGCTATCAAGCACTTGCTCTTCCCTCCCCTCCACTCAGGCATCCATTTTGAGGGATCAGTACCTGAGCTGCAATGAAGCCAGTAAGAGAAGAGCAAGCCCCTCCTAGAATCAGAGTTCCTCTAGCTTCATCCTCTGTGAACAACAGGGAACCCCATAAAGGTCAAATACTCTCGTATGAAATAGATAGGAATTGAATACTTAGCTCCCACAAAGAAACGATGGCCTTCCGCTAGATTCAGCAAATGCTGGGATTATGTCCTCTCTGGGGTGAAGGGAGTGTGGTAAGTGAGGGGAATCTTTGACTGAACTTGAATCTGTATTAGGCCTCCGTTTTTCAAGACAGTCTAGGTAAATATTAGAAGTCAGATAGTGAACGGAACTGTAAAAGTCGCCAATGACATGAAAGACACAGCTTATGTGGACCGTCTTTCAATTGAGTCAAGCCCCCGGGGGCAATCTATCATGGGGGTGCAGACTTGGTTGCATTCAAGTGCTTTACCCAACATGATCGGATGATTAAGCGTTCTCATCACTGATAGAAGAACACCTGGTTCTCAGTAGCCTAGCATAGCTGCAGCAGGGTTCTCATAGCTATAATGCCTCTAGGTTCTTTGGATTCAAAGCTAAATGTATATATTTAGTTCGTTTCCTCTTGTATTTTCCTTGAGAGGGATGTTACACCTTGAAATGCCAACATTGACCAGTAGGTGTCATCGGGACTAAAGGGCACCACATGCACAAGGGAATCCAAGCTTGGGGGTTATTTCATGTTTCCATTAGTTATTTCATGGTTCCTGTTGGTTTCGGAGGCTTCAACAGTAAAGAGCTGACATGACCCCTTTAACAGTTCGGACTGCTAGTTTGCATTCTATCTGTCTATGTTTTCCTTAGAGCTGACAAAATGTTACCGAAATTGACAAGTCTGGCTTCTAGGTCGATTTAGTATGTTTCAGAAACTAACTTCATTTTCGTATAACTCCCAAAACATTTATATCAATTCTATTAAATTTTTAAAGACTGCAAATGAGATATCAACACAATGTCAAAACTGGAGTCTTCGGACAACCCCTCCAACCACGGCTGTATAGAAACCAAGAGATAAAAAGAAATCACATTTCTGTGAAATGTATCTGGAAAGTGTTGATTCATCGATGCCCAGTTGACAGAGAAGCAGTGCAACCTGCGCTCACTCGCTCCCATGAACACAGCAATGGAAACATCCACTCACCCAGCCCTTGGCACAGGACACTTGCCGAAGAGAGGTCTGTTACTTCCAAAGACAGGATGAGGCCTCAGAACACCTGGAAGCAGGAGAAGGAAAAGCAGGGAATGGATACCAGTGCATGGTCTGAGCCCTGTTGATGGAGCAGTAAAGGTGAAACTCTCTTTAACTTGGACGCACACTCACAAGCGGACAGGAGACATGGGATTGAAGGTGATGCGCTGAGTGTTAGAAGAGTGCACAGCAGATGCTTGGCTGACAGAACTCAAAGAATCCAGTGCAAAATATCCCCACAGTTGATTCTGAGACCAAGCTCCGAGCTGCCAAATTTGAGGTAGCAGAGGCAGCGTTCAGGGAGGGATAGGGCTACGGATGGTGGCACACGCTGAGTCTCAGGGATCTGGAGTGTGTTGTGGGATGTGGTGGGTCCTATCAAGAGAGCAAACCGACCTGTGGCCCCAATGAGCAAGCAACCACCCTGGCGCGCGCAGTTGAAATTATCGATATGTCCCATGGCCACACCCAGTGCATCTGCAGGACCAGAGACCAATTTGGCATTTTGCCAATAGAGCATGTGTGGGGCTGAATCAGAGATATTGTGCATCGGGTCTGAGGGATCCAGGGGGCCTTGGGTTTGAATTCAGAATGAAAAGCCTTAGGATCTGCTACATTCATAACCTGGGCTGTGATTATGGTTTGGTTTGAGGCACCGGATGTGCAACAGCTCTGTGGTTGGCTTCGTGCACCCGTGCCACAAGGATGAGAGGACAAGGAAGTGTGGTCCAAGACCACAGCGTGAGAAGAGGAAGGATTTCCTTCAGTTTATCTCTCAAAAGCGGATGCTACATTTTGGATGGCACCGGCACGGTTCGGCAGCGAGGACACCAAGTTCGGGCTGCGGGATCATTCCAGCAGGCCCTGATGTGTGACATCCATAGATATGCTTCCACTGGTGTTTCTGTAGACAGAGAAGCTCTTGGAAGAACTGGTTTCAGTGGGACATTCCCGTGGCACTACAAAGCACAAGCGCACTCACACTCTGCTCTTCTGGAAACACTCCAAAATAACAGAGAGTAGAATGCAGAGCTGAGAACCTTTAGAAGCTCCATTTCCACCAGAGGAAGTGTCCTGTGCTCTTTCAGATTTGTGAGATAAGCGTAATCAAAATGAGGTTATCCTAATCGAAATAGTATGGGGGGTTCATCACAACAAAGGCAACACCAGCAATTGGAGATAGACCAGACAACACACACAGGAACAGGACATGGCATCAATGTCTAGGAAAATTTGTCCTCACAGAAATCCCATGCAATTGTGTAGAGCCAAGTGTCTAAAGTTTTCACTTAACCAAGCCCTAGAAGTCTACATTAGATACCTGAAATTACCTGACCAGTAGAGATGAAGAAATACAGTAAAAGGAAAAGGAAGTACCATTTTCAGTTCCAAAGAGATTGAAGGCCCTAAAGATAAGCTTTCAGACAACTAGACTGCAAAACGCTCTCCAGAGCAAGTATTGAAAATGGAGGTGAGGGAAACACTGAAGAACAACAGTGTCTCAGAATCACAAAAGGCAGAATACCAGAAAAGGGGAAGAGAAAGCCTAAAGACGAGCCAAATAATCTCAGAAAACTCAGTGGATGAGAAAATATCAGGGCTAACATTCCGTCCTAAGCAGACGAGATATTGCAGAGGGACGCGTGAATGACTTTGAAGACAGGGGAACAGAAATCCCTCGGTCAGAAGCACACATAGGAAAGCAAGTGCAAACCAATGAAAACATTGCTGTTGAATCCTGGTTGAAGACAAGGCATGAAAGACTAAAATTCGAAAGAGTCCCAGATGGAAAAGCAAGAGATAAAGAAACAAACAATGTTTGAAAAGTTATGTGTAGAAAAATCAGACTGAAACTTGCTGAAAGCCAAGATAGAATCATCTAGGCGAATTCAGGAAGTACACAGCGTCCAAAAGAGGTGGAATCCCAATAGACTTAGCAGCAGCTGTATGATCCAAATCAACAAAGTTCATGAGCATCCCAGTGATTTAAAATGCGCCTGGAGGAAAGCAACATAGTCACAAGAGAACCTCCAGAGGGGTTTCAGCTGCTATCTCAGCAGCAATATTGCAGGACAGGGAGGAGTGCCAGGACATAGACCATAGCTTGAATGGCAAAATGCTGCCATCTAGGGTAGCCTATGCCACATGACCACCATTTCTAATAACAGCAGAGCTAGAGAATGCCACAGACCTGCAAATCTTAAAAGAATTCAGCAGTTCGAAACTTATCCTAAAAGAAAGGTTGAGAATTCTCCCCTGAAGGGATAAGCAGCAAGATGAAATGGAAAGAAGAAAACCCTTATTGGAAATGCAAGAAGAGCATGAGTGGAAAAGAAGAAACAAGAAGAAGGCAAGGAGGACATCAAAACCCTAAAGATGGGAGAGGGAAGCAGGAAATCATAGGGGATTGGAAGCACTCTCTTAAGGGAGTCAGCTTATATGACTCTCTGTTGGAAGCAAACGGAGAGATGCATGGCCTGACGTGTTTGCAAAGCAAACGAGAAGCAGACCAAGAAAGAATCAAACAAACAAACAACACAAAAAGGGTAGGGTAACATGAATATTCAAAAGAAATTACTCAAGGTGATGTCAAGGATCATTCAGTACGCATCGACCCAGTATCGCGGCTTGAATGTACTCAGCACACCTGTATTCGGAAATCAGAGGCGTGCATTTATATTCGTAAATATTGATTCATATGAGCATATCGTGACCTAACCCAAATGCCGATTTGGAATCCAATGGATTCCTAGTCCGTGATATAGACTTGCAAGTCTTCCAACAGGATGAATGAATGCCATATCCTACACTACGTGGAGTAGAAATGGCACAAGCCTATAACGAGGAAAATAGCTCCGCAAAAGTGTACTAAGATCAAAAGAGACAGGCAGTAAAGTGCACATTGGGGATTGTATCATTCCTAGGAATTTCAGCCCCCTTGAAACAAATGGATAGATGTCCCGTGAATGCGGGTGTTTCAGCAGAAATCAACCGACGGCTATGTATTGCGGGTGTGCCCATATTACAGGAACAATAGTTTCCCTTAGTGGGTCTCTGTGTACTGTGAACTGTTAGAAAGTTTAAAGACGTGTGAAACATTCAACTGAAAATGGACACACTTCCCTCCGTTGCTACAGTGCATACAGATCTGAACAAAAGGAAAGAGGGAAGAACAAAGGCCCATGGGACGCTAGTGGGTAGAATCACATTTACCTTAGGAACCTCTCGTCGGATGCAGCCCCTCCCCCAGCACTGACAAGATGCAGCAGCCATTGGGGATGGCAGTTAGCGGTTGGATTCCAGGTGGAATGTTGGTGTGTACCGCGAGGCTTGTTGTGGCTGGTGGATCCTAGGTAACCGGGCAGAGTTCTGTGGGTGGATCAGTGCGATGGAGGGGCTGCCGCCCTCTGTGGAGCTTGGCTTAGGTCTTTGGTCCGGGAAGCTGTGTCAGTTCGAGATACTGCTGCTGCCCAAAGACCTGAGTTCACGGGTCAGTTTCCAGAACCTGAAAGGGCAGACAGTGGAAGATCTGCCTGTCTTCAGCTTACTGGAGAGGCTCCGAGGTCCTTTCAGACTTGCCCAGTCCTGTTGAAGTCGACTTTATGGGAGACACGAAGAGAAGCTGGCCGAAAACATGGCTGCACGGATTGAGGAGAGATGCGAACACATTGATGAGAGATGTTCTGCTACAATACAGAATACTGGCCTGGAGACAGCTGTAGAGGATAGCAGGCTCGAAAGGCATTCATGAGACATATTGAACCTCGCTGATACTAGCAGAAACATACGGAGGGCCACCGTGGACTGGAGGAAGTTCCTCAATTCTCTGCTCCAAGAACGGGTCCAAGATCCCTGACGTCTAAAGAGAAGAGATGGCAGAGATGATAAAAACGCTCATGTTCTTGAAAGAGGTCAGATAATCCACACGACCCAAGGGGCAATTCCAAGCCATTCAGATCAAAGTGCACCAAGCCCAGGTAAGCCTTTTCCCAGGTTTGGGCCTAGCTATCAAGCACTTGCTCTTCCCTCCCCTCCACTCAGGCATCCATTTTGAGGGATCAGTACCTGAGCTGCAATGAAGCCAGTAAGAGAAGAGCAAGCCCCTCCTAGAATCAGAGTTCCTCTAGCTTCATCCTCTGTGAACAACAGGGAACCCCATAAAGGTCAAATACTCTCGTATGAAATAGATAGGAATTGAATACTTAGCTCCCACAAAGAAACGATGGCCTTCCGCTAGATTCAGCAAATGCTGGGATTATGTCCTCTCTGGGGTGAAGGGAGTGTGGTAAGTGAGGGGAATCTTTGACTGAACTTGAATCTGTATTAGGCCTCCGTTTTTCAAGACAGTCTAGGTAAATATTAGAAGTCAGATAGTGAACGGAACTGTAAAAGTCGCCAATGACGTGAAAGACACAGCTTATGTGGACCGTCTTTCAATTGAGTCAAGCCCCCGGGGGCAATCTATCATGGGGGTGCAGACTTGGTTGCATTCAAGTGCTTTACCCAACATGATCGGATGATTAAGCGTTCTCATCACTGATAGAAGAACACCTGGTTCTCAGTAGCCTAGCATAGCTGCAGCAGGGTTCTCATAGCTATAATGCCTCTAGGTTCTTTGGATTCAAAGCTAAATGTATATATTTAGTTCGTTTCCTCTTGTATTTTCCTTGAGAGGGATGTTACACCTTGAAATGCCAACATTGACCAGTAGGTGTCATCGGGACTAAAGGGCACCACATGCACAAGGGAATCCAAGCTTGGGGGTTATTTCATGTTTCCATTAGTTATTTCATGGTTCCTGTTGGTTTCGGAGGCTTCAACAGTAAAGAGCTGACATGACCCCTTTAACAGTTCGGACTGCTAGTTTGCATTCTATCTGTCTATGTTTTCCTTAGAGCTGACAAAATGTTACCGAAATTGACAAGTCTGGCTTCTAGGTCGATTTAGTATGTTTCAGAAACTAACTTCATTTTTGTATAACTCCCAAAACATTTATATCAATTCTATTAAATTTTTAAAGACTGCAAATGAGATATCAACACAATGTCAAAACTGGAGTCTTCGGACAACCCCTCCCACCACGGCTGTATAGAAACCAAGAGATAAAAAGAAATCACATTTCTGTGAAATGTATCTGGAAAGTGTTGATTCATCGATGCCCAGTTGACAGAGAAGCAGTGCAACCTGCGCTCACTCGCTCCCATGAACACAGCAATGGAAACATCCACTCACCCAGCCCTTGGCACAGGACACTTGCCGAAGAGAGGTCTGTTACTTCCAAAGACAGGATGAGGCCTCAGAACACCTGGAAGCAGGAGAAGGAAAAGCAGGGAATGGATACCAGTGCATGGTCTGAGCCCTGTTGATGGAGCAGTAAAGGTGAAACTCTCTTTAACTTGGACGCACACTCTCAAGCGGACAGGAGACATGGGATTGAAGGTGATGCGCTGAGTGTTAGAAGAGTGCACAGCAGATGCTTGGCTGACAGAACTCAAAGAATCCAGTGCAAAATATCCCCACAGTTGATTCTGAGACCAAGCTCCGAGCTGCCAAATTTGAGGTAGCAGAGGCAGCGTTCAGGGAGGGATAGGGCTACGGATGGTGGCACACGCTGAGTCTCAGGGATCTGGAGTGTGTTGTGGGATGTGGTGGGTCCTATCAAGAGAGCAAACCGACCTGTGGCCCCAATGAGCAAGCAACCACCCTGGCGCGCGCAGTTGAAATTATCGATATGTCCCATGGCCACACCCAGTGCATCTGCAGGACCAGAGACCAATTTGGCATTTTGCCAATAGAGCATGTGTGGGGCTGAATCAGAGATATTGTGCATCGGGTCTGAGGGATCCAGGGGGCCTTGGGTTTGAATTCAGAATGAAAAGCCTTAGGATCTGCTACATTCATAACCTGGGCTGTGATTATGGTTTGGTTTGAGGCACAGGATGTGCAACAGCTCTGTGGTTGGCTTCGTGCACCCGTGCCACAAGGATGAGAGGACAAGGAAGTGTGGTCCAAGACCACAGCGTGAGAAGAGGAAGGATTTCCTTCAGTTTATCTCTCAAAAGCGGATGCTACATTTTGGATGGCACCGGCACGGTTCGGCAGCGAGGACACCAAGTTCGGGCTGCGGGATCATTCCAGCAGGCCCTGATGTGTGACATCCATAGATATGCTTCCACTGGTGTTTCTGTAGACAGAGAAGCTCTTGGAAGAACTGGTTTCAGTGGGACATTCCCGTGGCACTACAAAGCACAAGCGCACTCACACTCTGCTCTTCTGGAAACACTCCAAAATAACAGAGAGTAGAATGCAGAGCTGAGAACCTTTAGAAGCTCCATTTCCACCAGAGGAAGTGTCCTGTGCTCTTTCAGATTTGTGAGATAAGCGTAATCAAAATGAGGTTATCCTAATCGAAATAGTATGGGGGGTTCATCACAACAAAGGCAACACCAGCAATTGGAGATAGACCAGACAACACACACAGGAACAGGACATGGCATCAATGTCTAGGAAAATTTGTCCTCACAGAAATCCCATGCAATTGTGTAGAGCCAAGTGTCTAAAGTTTTCACTTAACCAAGCCCTAGAAGTCTACATTAGATACCTGAAATTACCTGACCAGTAGAGATGAAGAAATACAGTAAAAGGAAAAGGAAGTACCATTTTCAGTTCCAAAGAGATTGAAGGCCCTAAAGATAAGCTTTCAGACAACTAGACTGCAAAACGCTCTCCAGAGCAAGTATTGAAAATGGAGGTGAGGGAAACACTGAAGAACAACAGTGTCTCAGAATCACAAAAGGCAGAATACCAGAAAAGGGGAAGAGAAAGCCTAAAGACGAGCCAAATAATCTCAGAAAACTCAGTGGATGAGAAAATATCAGGGCTAACATTCCGTCCTAAGCAGACGAGATATTGCAGAGGGACGCGTGAATGACTTTGAAGACAGGGGAACAGAAATCCCTCGGTCAGAAGCACACATAGGAAAGCAAGTGCAAACCAATGAAAACATTGCTGTTGAATCCTGGTTGAAGACAAGGCATGAAAGACTAAAATTCGAAAGAGTCCCAGATGGAAAAGCAAGAGATAAAGAAACAAACAATGTTTGAAAAGTTATGTGTAGAAAAATCAGACTGAAACTTGCTGAAAGCCAAGATAGAATCATCTAGGCGAATTCAGGAAGTACACAGCGTCCAAAAGAGGTGGAATCCCAATAGACTTAGCAGCAGCTGTATGATCCAAATCAACAAAGTTCATGAGCATCCCAGTGATTTAAAATGCGCCTGGAGGAAAGCAACATAGTCACAAGAGAACCTCCAGAGGGGTTTCAGCTGCTATCTCAGCAGCAATATTGCAGGACAGGGAGGAGTGCCAGGACATAGACCATAGCTTGAATGGCAAAATGCTGCCATCTAGGGTAGCCTATGCCACATGACCACCATTTCTAATAACAGCAGAGCTAGAGAATGCCACAGACCTGCAAATCTTAAAAGAATTCAGCAGTTCGAAACTTATCCTAAAAGAAAGGTTGAGAATTCTCCCCTGAAGGGATAAGCAGCAAGATGAAATGGAAAGAAGAAAACCCTTATTGGAAATGCAAGAAGAGCATGAGTGGAAAAGAAGAAACAAGAAGAAGGCAAGGAGGACATCAAAACCCTAAAGATGGGAGAGGGAAGCAGGAAATCATAGGGGATTGGAAGCACTCTCTTAAGGGAGTCAGCTTATATGACTCTCTGTTGGAAGCAAACGGAGAGATGCATGGCCTGACGTGTTTGCAAAGCAAACGAGAAGCAGACCAAGAAAGAATCAAACAAACAAACAACACAAAAAGGGTAGGGTAACATGAATATTCAAAAGAAATTACTCAAGGTGATGTCAAGGATCATTCAGTACGCATCGACCCAGTATCGCGGCTTGAATGTACTCAGCACACCTGTATTCGGAAATCAGAGGCGTGCATTTATATTCGTAAATATTGATTCATATGAGCATATCGTGACCTAACCCAAATGCCGATTTGGAATCCAATGGATTCCTAGTCCGTGATATAGACTTGCAAGTCTTCCAACAGGATGAATGAATGCCATATCCTACACTACGTGGAGTAGAAATGGCACAAGCCTATAACGAGGAAAATAGCTCCGCAAAAGTGTACTAAGATCAAAAGAGACAGGCAGTAAAGTGCACATTGGGGATTGTATCATTCCTAGGAATTTCAGCCCCCTTGAAACAAATGGATAGATGTCCCGTGAATGCGGGTGTTTCAGCAGAAATCAACCGACGGCTATGTATTGCGGGTGTGCCCATATTACAGGAACAATAGTTTCCCTTAGTGGGTCTCTGTGTACTGTGAACTGTTAGAAAGTTTAAAGACGTGTGAAACATTCAACTGAAAATGGACACACTTCCCTCCGTTGCTACAGTGCATACAGATCTGAACAAAAGGAAAGAGGGAAGAACAAAGGCCCATGGGACGCTAGTGGGTAGAATCACATTTACCTTAGGAACCTCTCGTCGGATGCAGCCCCTCCCCCAGCACTGACAAGATGCAGCAGCCATTGGGGATGGCAGTTAGCGGTTGGATTCCAGGTGGAATGTTGGTGTGTACCGCGAGGCTTGTTGTGGCTGGTGGATCCTAGGTAACCGGGCAGAGTTCTGTGGGTGGATCAGTGCGATGGAGGGGCTGCCGCCCTCTGTGGAGCTTGGCTTAGGTCTTTGGTCCGGGAAGCTGTGTCAGTTCGAGATACTGCTGCTGCCCAAAGACCTGAGTTCACGGGTCAGTTTCCAGAACCTGAAAGGGCAGACAGTGGAAGATCTGCCTGTCTTCAGCTTACTGGAGAGGCTCCGAGGTCCTTTCAGACTTGCCCAGTCCTGTTGAAGTCGACTTTATGGGAGACACGAAGAGAAGCTGGCCGAAAACATGGCTGCACGGATTGAGGAGAGATGCGAACACATTGATGAGAGATGTTCTGCTACAATAGAGAATACTGGCC
Organism: Vicugna pacos; assembly: GCF_048564905.1. Lineage (NCBI taxonomy): Eukaryota > Metazoa > Chordata > Mammalia > Artiodactyla > Camelidae > Vicugna > Vicugna pacos. The sequence goes on from NW_027328739.1 coordinate 2,051,823, forward strand.
TGGAGACAGCTGTAGAGGATAGCAGGCTCGAAAGGCATTCATGAGACATATTGAACCTCGCTGATACTAGCAGAAACATACGGAGGGCCACCGTGGACTGGAGGAAGTTCCTCAATTCTCTGCTCCAAGAACGGGTCCAAGATCCCTGACGTCTAAAGAGAAGAGATGGCAGAGATGATAAAAACGCTCATGTTCTTGAAAGAGGTCAGATAATCCACACGACCCAAGGGGCAATTCCAAGCCATTCAGATCAAAGTGCACCAAGCCCAGGTAAGCCTTTTCCCAGGTTTGGGCCTAGCTATCAAGCACTTGCTCTTCCCTCCCCTCCACTCAGGCATCCATTTTGAGGGATCAGTACCTGAGCTGCAATGAAGCCAGTAAGAGAAGAGCAAGCCCCTCCTAGAATCAGAGTTCCTCTAGCTTCATCCTCTGTGAACAACAGGGAACCCCATAAAGGTCAAATACTCTCGTATGAAATAGATAGGAATTGAATACTTAGCTCCCACAAAGAAACGATGGCCTTCCGCTAGATTCAGCAAATGCTGGGATTATGTCCTCTCTGGGGTGAAGGGAGTGTGGTAAGTGAGGGGAATCTTTGACTGAACTTGAATCTGTATTAGGCCTCCGTTTTTCAAGACAGTCTAGGTAAATATTAGAAGTCAGATAGTGAACGGAACTGTAAAAGTCGCCAATGACATGAAAGACACAGCTTATGTGGACCGTCTTTCAATTGTGTCAAGCCCTCGGGGGCAATCTATCATGGGGGTGCAGACTTGGTTGCATTCAAGTGCTTTACCCAACATGATCGGATGATTAAGCGTTCTCATCACTGATAGAAGAACACCTGGTTCTCAGTAGCCTAGCATAGCTGCAGCAGGGTTCTCATAGCTATAATGCCTCTAGGTTCTTTGGATTCAAAGCTAAATGTATATATTTAGTTCGTTTCCTCTTGTATTTTCCTTGAGAGGGATGTTACACCTTGAAATGCCAACATTGACCAGTAGGTGTCATCGGGACTAAAGGGCACCACATGCACAAGGGAATCCAAGCTTGGGGGTTATTTCATGTTTCCATTAGTTATTTCATGGTTCCTGTTGGTTTCGGAGGCTTCAACAGTAAAGAGCTGACATGACCCCTTTAACAGTTCGGACTGCTAGTTTGCATTCTATCTGTCTATGTTTTCCTTAGAGCTGACAAAATGTTACCGAAATTGACAAGTCTGGCTTCTAGGTCGATTTAGTATGTTTCAGAAACTAACTTCATTTTCGTATAACTCCCAAAACATTTATATCAACTCTATTAAATTTTTAAAGACTGCAAATGAGATATCAACACAATGTCAAAACTGGAGTCTTCGGACAACCCCTCCCACCACGGCTGTATAGAAACCAAGAGATAAAAAGAAATCACATTTCTGTGAAATGTATCTGGAAAGTGTTGATTCATCGATGCCCAGTTGACAGAGAAGCAGTGCAACCTGCGCTCACTCGCTCCCATGAACACAGCAATGGAAATATCCACTCACCCAGCCCTTGGCACAGGACACTTGCCGAAGAGAGGTCTGTTACTTCCAAAGACAGGATGAGGCCTCAGAACACCTGGAAGCAGGAGAAGGAAAAGCAGGGAATGGATACCAGTGCATGGTCTGAGCCCTGTTGATGGAGCAGTAAAGGTGAAACTCTCTTTAACTTGGACGCACACTCACAAGCGGACAGGAGACATGGGATTGAAGGTGATGCGCTGAGTGTTAGAAGAGTGCACAGCAGATGCTTGGCTGACAGAACTCAAAGAATCCAGTGCAAAATATCCCCACAGTTGATTCTGAGACCAAGCTCCGAGCTGCCAAATTTGAGGTAGCAGAGGCAGCGTTCAGGGAGGGATAGGGCTACGGATGGTGGCACACGCTGAGTCTCAGGGATCTGGAGTGCGTTGTGGGATGTGGTGGGTCCTATCAAGAGAGCAAACCGACCTGTGGCCCCAATGAGCAAGCAACCACCCTGGCGCGCGCAGTTGAAATTATCGATATGTCCCATGGCCACACCCAGTGCATCTGCAGACCAGAGACCAATTTGGCATTTTGCCAATAGAGCATGTGTGGGGCTGAATCAGAGATATTGTGCATCGGGTCTGAGGGATCCAGGGGGCCTTGGGTTTGAATTCAGAATGAAAAGCCTTAGGATCTGCTACATTCATAACCTGGGCTGTGATAATGGTTTGGTTTGAGGCACCGGATGTGCAACAGCTCTGTGGTTGGCTTCGTGCACCCGTGCCACAAGGATGAGAGGACAAGGAAGTGTGGTCCAAGACCACAGCGTGAGAAGAGGAAGGATTTCCTTCAGTTTATCTCTCAAAAGCGGATGCTACATTTTGGATGGCACCGGCACGGTTCGGCAGCGAGGACACCAAGTTCGGGCTGCGGGATCATTCCAGCAGGCCCTGATGTGTGACATCCATAGATATGCTTCCACTGGTGTTTCTGTAGACAGAGAAGCTCTTGGAAGAACTGGTTTCAGTGGGACATTCCCGTGGCACTACAAAGCACAAGCACACTCACACTCTGCTCTTCTGGAAACACTCCAAAATAACAGAGAGTAGAATGCAGAGCTGAGAACCTTTAGAAGCTCCATTTCCACCAGAGGAAGTGTCCTGTGCTCTTTCAGATTTGTGAGATAAGCGTAATCAAAATGAGGTTATCCTAATCGAAATAGTATGGGGGGTTCATCACAACAAAGGCAACACCAGCAATTGGAGATAGACCAGACAACACACACAGGAACAGGACATGGCATCAATGTCTAGGAAAATTTGTCCTCACAGAAATCCCATGCAATTGTGTAGAGCCAAGTGTCTAAAGTTTTCACTTAACCAAGCCCTAGAAGTCTACATTAGATACCTGAAATTACCTGACCAGTAGAGATGAAGAAATACAGTAAAAGGAAAAGGAAGTACCATTTTCAGTTCCAAAGAGATTGAAGGCCCTAAAGATAAGCTTTCAGACAACTAGACTGCAAAACGCTCTCCAGAGCAAGTATTGAAAATGGAGTTGAGGGAAACACTGAAGAACAACAGTGTCTCAGAATCACAAAAGGCAGAATACCAGAAAAGGGGAAGAGAAAGCCTAAAGACGAGCCAAATAATATCAGAAAACTCAGTGGATGAGAAAATATCAGGGCTAACATTCCGTCCTAAGCAGACGAGATATTGCAGAGGGACGCGTGAATGACTTTGAAGACAGGGGAACAGAAATCCCTCGGTCAGAAGCACACATAGGAAAGCAAGTGCAAACCAATGAAAACATTGCTGTTGAATCCTGGTTGAAGACAAGGCATGAAAGACTAAAATTCGAAAGAGTCCCAGATGGAAAAGCAAGAGATAAAGAAACAAACAATGTTTGAAAAGTTATGTGTAGAAAAATCAGACTGAAACTTGCTGAAAGCCAAGATAGAATCATCTAGGCGAATTCAGGAAGTACACAGCGTCCAAAAGAGGTGGAATCCCAATAGACTTAGCAGCAGCTGTATGATCCAAATCAACAAAGTTCATGAGCATCCCAGTGATTTAAAATGCGCCTGGAGGAAAGCAACATAGTCACAAGAGAACCTCCAGAGGGGTTTCAGCTGCTATCTCAGCAGCAATATTGCAGGACAGGGAGGAGTGCCAGGACATAGACCATAGCTTGAATGGCAAAATGCTGCCATCTAGGGTAGCCTATGCCACATGACCACCATTTCTAATAACAGCAGAGCTAGAGAATGCCACAGACCTGCAAATCTTAAAAGAATTCAGCAGTTCGAAACTTATCCTAAAAGAAAGGTTGAGAATTCTCCCCTGAAGGGATAAGCAGCAAGATGAAATGGAAAGAAGAAAACCCTTATTGGAAATGCAAGAAGAGCATGAGTGGAAAAGAAGAAACAAGAAGAAGGCAAGGAGGACATCAAAACCCTAAAGATGGGAGAGGGAAGCAGGAAATCATAGGGGATTGGAAGCACTCTCTTAAGGGAGTCAGCTTATATGACTCTCTGTTGGAAGCAAACGGAGAGATGCATGGCCTGACGTGTTTGCAAAGCAAACGAGAAGCAGACCAAGAAAGAATCAAACAAACAAACAACACAAAAAGGGTAGGGTAACATGAATATTCAAAAGAAATTACTCAAGGTGATGTCAAGGATCATTCAGTACGCATCGACCCAGTATCGCGGCTTGAATGTACTCAGCACACCTGTATTCGGAAATCAGAGGCGTGCATTTATATTCGTAAATATTGATTCATATGAGCATATCGTGACCTAACCCAAATGCCGATTTGGAATCCAATGGATTCCTAGTCCGTGATATAGACTTGCAAGTCTTCCAACAGGATGAATGAATGCCATATCCTACACTACGTGGAGTAGAAATGGCACAAGCCTATAACGAGGAAAATAGCTCCGCAAAAGTGTACTAAGATCAAAAGAGACAGGCAGTAAAGTGCACATTGGGGATTGTATCATTCCTAGGAATTTCAGCCCCCTTGAAACAAATGGATAGATGTCCCGTGAATGCGGGTGTTTCAGCAGAAATCAACCGACGGCTATGTATTGCGGGTGTGCCCATATTACAGGAACAATAGTTTCCCTTAGTGGGTCTCTGTGTACTGTGAACTGTTAGAAAGTTTAAAGACGTGTGAAACATTCAACTGAAAATGGACACACTTCCCTCCGTTGCTACAGTGCATACAGATCTGAACAAAAGGAAAGAGGGAAGAACAAAGGCCCATGGGACGCTAGTGGGTAGAATCACATTTACCTTAGGAACCTCTCGTCGGATGCAGCCCCTCCCCCAGCACTGACAAGATGCAGCAGCCATTGGGGATGGCAGTTAGCGGTTGGATTCCAGGTGGAATGTTGGTGTGTACCGCGAGGCTTGTTGTGGCTGGTGGATCCTAGGTAACCGGGCAGAGTTCTGTGGGTGGATCAGTGCGATGGAGGGGCTGCCGCCCTCTGTGGAGCTTGGCTTAGGTCTTTGGTCCAGGAAGCTGTGTCAGTTCGAGATACTGCTGCTGCCCAAAGACCTGAGTTCATGGGTCAGTTTCCAGAACCTGAAAGGGCAGACAGTGGAAGATCTGCCTGTCTTCAGCTTACTGGAGAGGCTCCGAGGTCCTTTCAGACTTGCCCAGTCCTGTTGAAGTCGACTTTATGGGAGACACGAAGAGAAGCTGGCCGAAAACATGGCTGCACGGATTGAGGAGAGATGCGAACACATTGATGAGAGATGTTCTGCTACAATAGAGAATACTGGCCTGGAGACAGCTGTAGAGGATAGCAGGCTCGAAAGGCATTCATGAGACATATTGAACCTCGCTGATACTAGCAGAAACATACGGAGGGCCACCGTGGACTGGAGGAAGTTCCTCAATTCTCTGCTCCAAGAACGGGTCCAAGATCCCTGACGTCTAAAGAGAAGAGATGGCAGAGATGATAAAAACGCTCATGTTCTTGAAAGAGGTCAGATAATCCACACGACCCAAGGGGCAATTCCAAGCCATTCAGATCAAAGTGCACCAAGCCCAGGTAAGCCTTTTCCCAGGTTTGGGCCTAGCTATCAAGCACTTGCTCTTCCCTCCCCTCCACTCAGGCATCCATTTTGAGGGATCAGTACCTGAGCTGCAATGAAGCCAGTAAGAGAAGAGCAAGCCCCTCCTAGAATCAGAGTTCCTCTAGCTTCATCCTCTGTGAACAACAGGGAACCCCATAAAGGTCAAATACTCTCGTATGAAATAGATAGGAATTGAATACTTAGCTCCCACAAAGAAACGATGGCCTTCCGCTAGATTCAGCAAATGCTGGGATTATGTCCTCTCTGGGGTGAAGGGAGTGTGGTAAGTGAGGGGAATCTTTGACTGAACTTGAATCTGTATTAGGCCTCCGTTTTTCAAGACAGTCTAGGTAAATATTAGAAGTCAGATAGTGAACGGAACTGTAAAAGTCGCCAATGACATGAAAGACACAGCTTATGTGGACCGTCTTTCAATTGTGTCAAGCCCTCGGGGGCAATCTATCATGGGGGTGCAGACTTGGTTGCATTCAAGTGCTTTACCCAACATGATCGGATGATTAAGCGTTCTCATCACTGATAGAAGAACACCTGGTTCTCAGTAGCCTAGCATAGCTGCAGCAGGGTTCTCATAGCTATAATGCCTCTAGGTTCTTTGGATTCAAAGCTAAATGTATATATTTAGTTCGTTTCCTCTTGTATTTTCCTTGAGAGGGATGTTACACCTTGAAATGCCAACATTGACCAGTAGGTGTCATCGGGACTAAAGGGCACCACATGCACAAGGGAATCCAAGCTTGGGGGTTATTTCATGTTTCCATTAGTTATTTCATGGTTCCTGTTGGTTTCGGAGGCTTCAACAGTAAAGAGCTGACATGACCCCTTTAACAGTTCGGACTGCTAGTTTGCATTCTATCTGTCTATGTTTTCCTTAGAGCTGACAAAATGTTACCGAAATTGACAAGTCTGGCTTCTAGGTCGATTTAGTATGTTTCAGAAACTAACTTCATTTTCGTATAACTCCCAAAACATTTATATCAACTCTATTAAATTTTTAAAGACTGCAAATGAGATATCAACACAATGTCAAAACTGGAGTCTTCGGACAACCCCTCCCACCACGGCTGTATAGAAACCAAGAGATAAAAAGAAATCACATTTCTGTGAAATGTATCTGGAAAGTGTTGATTCATCGATGCCCAGTTGACAGAGAAGCAGTGCAACCTGCGCTCACTCGCTCCCATGAACACAGCAATGGAAACATCCACTCACCCAGCCCTTGGCACAGGACACTTGCCGAAGAGAGGTCTGTTACTTCCAAAGACAGGATGAGGCCTCAGAACACCTGGAAGCAGGAGAAGGAAAAGCAGGGAATGGATACCAGTGCATGGTCTGAGCCCTGTTGATGGAGCAGTAAAGGTGAAACTCTCTTTAACTTGGACGCACACTCACAAGCGGACAGGAGACATGGGATTGAAGGTGATGCGCTGAGTGTTAGAAGAGTGCACAGCAGATGCTTGGCTGACAGATCTCAAAGAATCCAGTGCAAAATATCCCCACAGTTGATTCTGAGACCAAGCTCCGAGCTGCCAAATTTGAGGTAGCAGAGGCAGCGTTCAGGGAGGGATAGGGCTACGGATGGTGGCACACGCTGAGTCTCAGGGATCTGGAGTGCGTTGTGGAATGTGGTGGGTCCTATCAAGAGAGCAAACCGACCTGTGGCCCCAATGAGCAAGCAACCACCCTGGCGCGCGCAGTTGAAATTATCGATATGTCCCATGGCCACACCCAGTGCATCTGCAGGACCAGAGACCAATTTGGCATTTTGCCAATAGAGCATGTGTGGGGCTGAATCAGAGATATTGTGCATCGGGTCTGAGGGATCCAGGGGGCCTTGGGTTTGAATTCAGAATGAAAAGCCTTAGGATCTGCTACATTCATAACCTGGGCTGTGATAATGGTTTGGTTTGAGGCACCGGATGTGCAACAGCTCTGTGGTTGGCTTCGTGCACCCGTGCCACAAGGATGAGAGGACAAGGAAGTGTGGTCCAAGACCACAGCGTGAGAAGAGGAAGGATTTCCTTCAGTTTATCTCTCAAAAGCGGATGCTACATTTTGGATGGCACCGGCACGGTTCGGCAGCGAGGACACCAAGTTCGGGCTGCGGGATCATTCCAGCAGGCCCTGATGTGTGACATCCATAGATATGCTTCCACTGGTGTTTCTGTAGACAGAGAAGCTCTTGGAAGAACTGGTTTCAGTGGGACATTCCCGTGGCACTACAAAGCACAAGCACACTCACACTCTGCTCTTCTGGAAACACTCCAAAATAACAGAGAGTAGAATGCAGAGCTGAGAACCTTTAGAAGCTCCATTTCCACCAGAGGAAGTGTCCTGTGCTCTTTCAGATTTGTGAGATAAGCGTAATCAAAATGAGGTTATCCTAATCGTAATAGTATGGGGGGTTCATCACAACAAAGGCAACACCAGCAATTGGAGATAGACCAGACAACACACACAGGAACAGGACATGGCATCAATGTCTAGGAAAATTTGTCCTCACAGAAATCCCATGCAATTGTGTAGAGCCAAGTGTCTAAAGTTTTCACTTAACCAAGCCCTAGAAGTCTACATTAGATACCTGAAATTACCTGACCAGTAGAGATGAAGAAATACAGTAAAAGGAAAAGGAAGTACCATTTTCAGTTCCAAAGAGATTGAAGGCCCTAAAGATAAGCTTTCAGACAACTAGACTGCAAAACGCTCTCCAGAGCAAGTATTGAAAATGGAGTTGAGGGAAACACTGAAGAACAACAGTGTCTCAGAATCACAAAAGGCAGAATACCAGAAAAGGGGAAGAGAAAGCCTAAAGACGAGCCAAATAATATCAGAAAACTCAGTGGATGAGAAAATATCAGGGCTAACATTCCGTCCTAAGCAGACGAGATATTGCAGAGGGACGCGTGAATGACTTTGAAGACAGGGGAACAGAAATCCCTCGGTCAGAAGCACACATAGGAAAGCAAGTGCAAACCAATGAAAACATTGCTGTTGAATCCTGGTTGAAGACAAGGCATGAAAGACTAAAATTCGAAAGAGTCCCAGATGGAAAAGCAAGAGATAAAGAAACAAACAATGTTTGAAAAGTTATGTGTAGAAAAATCAGACTGAAACTTGCTGAAAGCCAAGATAGAATCATCTAGGCGAATTCAGGAAGTACACAGCGTCCAAAAGAGGTGGAATCCCAATAGACTTAGCAGCAGCTGTATGATCCAAATCAACAAAGTTCATGAGCATCCCAGTGATTTAAAATGCGCCTGGAGGAAAGCAACATAGTCATAAGAGAACCTCCAGAGGGGTTTCAGCTGCTATCTCAGCAGCAATATTGCAGGACAGGGAGGAGTGCCAGGACATAGACCATAGCTTGAATGGCAAAATGCTGCCATCTAGGGTAGCCTATGCCACATGACCACCATTTCTAATAACAGCAGAGCTAGAGAATGCCACAGACCTGCAAATCTTAAAAGAATTCAGCAGTTCGAAACTTATCCTAAAAGAAAGGTTGAGAATTCTCCCCTGAAGGGATAAGCAGCAAGATGAAATGGAAAGAAGAAAACCCTTATTGGAAATGCAAGAAGAGCATGAGTGGAAAAGAAGAAACAAGAAGAAGGCAAGGAGGACATCAAAACCCTAAAGATGGGAGAGGGAAGCAGGAAATCATAGGGGATTGGAAGCACTCTCTTAAGGGAGTCAGCTTATATGACTCTCTGTTGGAAGCAAACGGAGAGATGCATGGCCTGACGTGTTTGCAAAGCAAACGAGAAGCAGACCAAGAAAGAATCAAACAAACAAACAACACAAAAAGGGTAGGGTAACATGAATATTCAAAAGAAATTACTCAAGGTGATGTCAAGGATCATTCAGTACGCATCGACCCAGTATCGCGGCTTGAATGTACTCAGCACACCTGTATTCGGAAATCAGAGGCGTGCATTTATATTCGTAAATATTGATTCATATGAGCATATCGTGACCTAACCCAAATGCCGATTTGGAATCCAATGGATTCCTAGTCCGTGATATAGACTTGCAAGTCTTCCAACAGGATGAATGAATGCCATATTCTACACTACGTCGAGAAGAAATGGCACAAGCCTATAACAAGGAAAAGTAGCTCCACAAAAGTGTACTAAGATCAAAAGAGACAGGCAGTAAAGTGCACATTGGGGATTGTATCATTCCTAGGAATTTCAGCCCCCTTGAAACAAATGGATAGATGTCCCGTGAATGCGGGTGTTTCAGCAGAAATCAACCGACGGCTATGTATTGCGGGTGTGCCCATATTACAGGAACAATAGTTTCCCTTAGTGGGTCTCTGTGTACTGTGAACTGTTAGAAAGTTTAAAGACGTGTGAAACATTCAACTGAAAATGGACACACTTCCCTCCGTTGCTACAGTGCATACAGATCTGAACAAAAGGAAAGAGGGAAGAACAAAGGCCCATGGGACGCTAGTGGGTAGAATCACATTTACCTTAGGAACCTCTCGTCGGATGCAGCCCCTCCCCCAGCACTGACAAGATGCAGCAGCCATTGGGGATGGCAGTTAGCGGTTGGATTCCAGGTGGAATGTTGGTGTGTACCGCGAGGCTTGTTGTGGCTGGTGGATCCTAGGTAACCGGGCAGAGTTCTGTGGGTGGATCAGTGCGATGGAGGGGCTGCCACCCTCTGTGGAGCTTGGCTTAGGTCTTTGGTCCGGGAAGCTGTGTCAGTTCGAGATACTGCTGCTGCCCAAAGACCTGAGTTCACGGGTCAGTTTCCAGAACCTGAAAGGGCAGACAGTGGAAGATCTGCCTGTCTTCAGCTTACTGGAGAGGCTCCGAGGTCCTTTCAGACTTGCCCAGTCCTGTTGAAGTCGACTTTATGGGAGACACGAAGAGAAGCTGGCCGAAAACATGGCTGCACGGATTGAGGAGAGATGCGAACACATTGATGAGAGATGTTCTGCTACAATACAGAATACTGGCCTGGAGACAGCTGTAGAGGATAGCAGGCTCGAAAGGCATTCATGAGACATATTGAACCTCGCTGATACTAGCAGAAACATACGGAGGGCCACCGTGGACTGGAGGAAGTTCCTCAATTCTCTGCTCCAAGAACGGGTCCAAGATCCCTGACGTCTAAAGAGAAGAGATGGCAGAGATGATAAAAACGCTCATGTTCTTGAAAGAGGTCAGATAATCCACACGACCCAAGGGGCAATTCCAAGCCATTCAGATCAAAGTGCACCAAGCCCAGGTAAGCCTTTTCCCAGGTTTGGGCCTAGCTATCAAGCACTTGCTCTTCCCTCCCCTCCACTCAGGCATCCATTTTGAGGGATCAGTACCTGAGCTGCAATGAAGCCAGTAAGAGAAGAGCAAGCCCCTCCTAGAATCAGAGTTCCTCTAGCTTCATCCTCTGTGAACAACAGGGAACCCCATAAAGGTCAAATACTCTCGTATGAAATAGATAGGAATTGAATACTTAGCTCCCACAAAGAAACGATGGCCTTCCGCTAGATTCAGCAAATGCTGGGTTTATGTCTTCTCTGGGGTGAAGGGAGTGTGGTAAGTGAGTGGATTCTTTGCCTGAATTTGAATATTTATTTATCCTCAGTTTTTCAAAACAGTATTTGTAACTATTATAATTCTCTTATTGAAATGAAGTGTAATTGTTGGCATAGATATGTAGTGACAAATTTTTTGTGGACCATTTTTCCCTTCAGGCATGTACCGGGTGCAAATATGTTGTTGCCATATTTGTCAGGTTTAATTGTGTTTCTCAACATAATTGGATGATTAAACATTCTCATCTTTCATAGAAGAGTACATGATTCTCAATAGCCTAGCAAAACTTTTGCAGTGTTCTCGTATCTTTAATGTCTCTAAGTGCTATTGAAACCAAGCCTATATAAAAATACATTGTTTGGATTTCTTTGTGCTTTCCTAAATAGTAATGTTGCCCCTTGAATCGCCAACATTGACCAGTATGTGCCATTATTAGGAAAGGGCACCACATGAACAATGTAAACCCATGGTTGTGGTTGTTAATGATTCTAAGAATTATTTCATTGTTTTTCTTAGTGTTGGAAGCACCAAGAGAAAAGTGTTGACCTGCCTCCTTCATGAATTTTGGCTGCTAACTAGTATTTTCTGTGTATTTTTCTTATTTGGGTATTTCAAGCTGATACCTAAATATGGCAACTCTGTCTTGTAGTTAGATTTAGTATATTTCTAAAACTATCTTTATTTTGATACACTTCCCATAGTATGTAATTCAATTCTGTTAACTATTTGAAAGTCTGCAATGTAGGTATGTACACATTGTCAGACTTGGAATCTTCGAACACATCCTTCCACAATTGATATAGAGAAAAATAGCTAAACAAGGATCAAGTGTCTGTGAGTTATATCTAAATTGTGTTAATTTATCCATGCCAAACTGGCAGAGTACCAGTGCAAACTTCGCTCACTCTCTCCCATGTATACAGCAAGATAAACATCCACTCTCCCGGCCCTTGGCTCAGGATCCCTGCTGAATAATGGCCAAACATCTCTTACTTCAAAAGTCAGAAAGAATTCTCACATAACCTGGAAAGAGTAGAAGGCAAAGTAGAGAATGGAAATCAGTGCAGGACCTGACCTTTGGTGAAGGAGCAGTAAAGGGGAAACTGTGTTTTACTGGGATGCACACTCTAAAGTGGACAGGTCATTTAAGATGGAAGACGATGCGCTGAGGGTTAAAAGAGTGCATAGTGGACGTTTGATTGACATAACTGAAAGCAATAATCACAAAATTTCTCTGCAATTGATTCCCAGACCAAGACTGCATCTGCCAGTTTTGAGCTAGGAGTGCCTGTGGAATCTGTGTGTTAGGGGTGTGGCTGATGTCACAAATTTATTCCCAGGGGTTTGGAGATTGTTTTGGGCTGTGGTTGGTACTATCTAGAGAACAGATCTGCCTGGGTCCTCTCTTAATATTAAATCTGCTGGCATATGTGTTGTGGATTAGCTTAGTAACCCAGGGCCTTAGTCACAGCATTTTCACATCCACATTATAATTGCTCATTTTCTCCATAAAGGAGAAATGGTCTCAATCAGAGCCATCTTTATCTGGTTTCTAGAATCCAGGGCAATTTAGTGTTGAAATAAGATTCTATAGCCAAAAGATCTGCAACTTTCATAGGCAGGATTGAAATTTCTTATTGTCCAGTGCAGAGGTTTTTGAAATGCTCCATGCTTGCCTTTGAGTTCCCATGCCTTATTGACAAGAGTTCTTGGAGCAGAGATCTGAGGAAAAATAGGAGAATTTGAAGCTTTTCCATCAACCTTGCCTACCACATGCTAATGCAACTATAGTTGTGGTGCTGACCCAGTACTACACTTAGGACCCAATTGTGGCACTGCAGGATTGTTTCAGCAGTTTCTAATGTGTGACATCATTAAATTTGTTTCCACTTTTGTCTTTGTTTGCAGAGAACCTGAGGGAACCCATTATAAAATTTTGACTTTTCCGTGGCAACATTGAGGACGAATGCACTTTCATGAGTGTGTATTGGAACAATTCCCTCTCCACATATCCAGCCTGCAGCCCAGAAACCATTTGGAAACCTCTATTCCAGCAAAAATTAGTAGTCCCAGCACTGTCAGAGCTATGATAAACATTTAACCAAAATGACACTCTGCTAACTTTACTAGAATAGGTTATATTCACCACAACAAAAACCGCAGTAGCAATCATAGATATAACAGGCAACAGACACAGAAGGAATGCATGGCATCATTACATACCAAAAACAATCCTCACAGCATTAAAACTAAATGTGCACAGAAATGATTTCACTTACAAAAGCCGTTCAACTCTATAATAGATAACTGATAATCCTTAACCCATAGCGATAGAGATATATAATAAAGTTAAAAGAACTATTCCAAATTTTCAAAAGACAGGAGTCTCCTGAAAGAACATCCAATGTATTAGACCCCCAAAATTTACTAGAACATGACTTGAAAAGGGAGGACATAAAACACTGAAGGAAATCTTGAGTCTATGAATACAAATGCAGGCTAGTATAAATGGAAAGAGAAACACTTTAGATGAGCCAAATATAATCAGAAAACTCAATGGTGAGAATAGCTAAGCTAAAGACAGTCCAAATCGGACTAGATAATGCACAGGAACAAATAAATGACTTAGAAAACAGGATAATCACAATCACTCAGTCAGAACACGACATAGAAAAGCTAGTGAAAAGCAATGCAAGCAATGCAACTGAAACCTGGGATAAGAGAAAACATACCAGTGTATGACTCATAGGGATCCCACATGGAAAAGAATAAAGACAAATGATTTGAAAAGGTATTTGAAGAAATCAGACTGAAATTTTCTTAAACCAAAGATAGAACCGGCTATCTCAACACAGCAAGCACAGAGCGTCCAAGCATAATGAACCCCAGTAGGCCTAGAACAATATGTATTCTAATTTAAATGGCCAAAATTGATAATAAGGAAATGATTCTAAATGCACCAAAATAGAAACAAGTGCATTGCAAGAGAACTTTTTAATGTCTTCAGCTGATTTCTCAACAGATAGATTGGTATTTTTTTCTTCCCTCTTTCCTTTTGTGTTGATCTCTATTCCAAGAACTGATGAAAGGCAGATTCCTTCAGTCTAAACAAGATGAATGGGCAGAGATTCTAAAAGTGTTCAAGTTCTTGGAAGAGGTCATCAGAATCAACACATCTCAAGGGTCTTTTTCAGAGAATACAAGAGACCATGCACCAAGCCCTGTTTATCCTTTTCCCAGGAGTGGGCCAATGTATTAAGACTTGCTGTTCCTTCACACTCAACCAGCCATGCAGGTATAACCTCAGTCTGCTACTGCAGGAGAATTAGAGCCAGGTCCAATTTTACCAATACTGTAGGGAGAACCTGAGCCTGCTACTGCAGGAGAGACAGCACTGTGTCCCATTTCACCAATCTTTCAAGGAGATCCTAAGCCTACTCCTGCTGGAGACTCAGAGCCGAATCACATTCCACCAGCTGTGTAGGAAGACCATCATGCCTTCACTTGCAATGGATCCAGGAATGTGTCCAATTACACTAGCCTTGTAGGGAGACCTTGAGCCTGTTCCTGCAGGAGAAACAGATCTCTGTCGTATTCCACCATCCCTCCAGGAAGATGCAGGGCCTCCTCCTGCAGGAGACTCAGGAATTGGTCCAATTTCACCAGTCCTGCAGGAAGACTCTGAGCCAATTCCTGCAGGAGACCCAGGACTGGGTCCCATTCCATCAATCATGCACTAAGACCTTGAAGTGGGTCCAATTCCACTAGCCTTGCTGGGTGACCCACAAGCCTGATCCTGCAGGAAAATTAGAGATATGTCATATTCCAGAAGCCCTGCAGGAAGACTGAAAGCCTGCTTCTGCAGGAGACCCAGGAATAGGTCCAAATACGCCAGCCTTGCTGGGAGAGCACAAACCTGATCCTGCAGGTGATACACAGTGAGGTACAATTCCAACAGCCCTGCAGGGATATCCTGAGGCCACTTCGGCAGGAAACACATGACTAGGTCACATTCCAATACCCCAGAAGGGAGACCGTGAGCCTGCTACTCCAGGAAACCCAGAACTTCGTCCCATTCCACCAAACATGCAGTCAAACACTAAGACTGCATCTGCAGAAAACACAGTGCGGGTCACATAACACCAGCCCTGTAGTGAGACTACAAACCTGCTCCTGGGGGAGACCAAGCCATTCACAGAGAATATGAGCCAGCTCCTGCAGAAGAACAAGAGTTGTGTGACATTCTACCAGCTCTGCAGGTAATCCATAGGCTTGCTCCTGCAGGAGACAGACATCCCAGTCCAATTCCATCAGCCTCTCCAGGGAGAACCCCAGCCTCCTCCTGCAGGAGAGCCAGAACTAGATCCCATTCCACCAACCCTGCATGGAAACACTGAGCTTGCTCCTGCAGCATACCCACAGCCAAGTCATATTCAACAAACCCTCCAGGGAGACACTGAGCCTGCAATTGTAAGAGACCCAGGACTGGGACCAATTCCAACAGCTCTCCAGGGAATCCCTCACCTGCTCCCATAGGAGACTAAGAGCCATCAGTTCTGGTGGGGTCCCTGAGCCTGCATCTGCAAAAGAACCACAGGGTGGAGTCACATTCCACCAGCCCTGCAAAGAGAACAGAACCTGCTACTGCAGGAGACACAGGACTATGTCCCATCCCACCAACCTTGCAGGGATACCCTGAGCCTTGGACCAAGGAATGGGACAAATTCTGCTAACCTTCTAGGGAGACCATGAGCTTCTCCTGCAAGAGAACCAGAGATGGGTCATATTACAGTATTCTTCCAGGAAGAACCAAGGCCTGCTCCTGCAGGAGATGCAAGAACAGGCCCAATTCCACCAGCCTGAAGGCAGAGTCCAAATCTGTTCTGGCAGGTGACCTAGAGAAGGGGCCCATTCCACCAGCCCTGCAGGGAGACTCTGAGCCTACTACTACAGGAGACCCAGGAATGGGTCCCACTAAACCAACCCTGAAGGGAGACACAGAATCTACACTTGCAGGAACCACAGAGCCAGGACACATTTCATCAGCCCTGTAGTGACCCCTGAGCTGGGTCCAATTACACTATCCTTGCAAGGAGACTCTGTGCCTACTCCTGAAGCAGAACCAGTGATGGGTCATGTTCCAACAGCCCTGCAGGAAGACCTGGAGCTGCTTCTGCAGAAGACTCAGGACAGGGTCTGATTCCACCATCCCAGCAGTGAGAAAACTAGCCTGCTCCTGCAAGTGACCAAGGTCTGAGTCATATTCAACTAGCCATGCAGGAAGGACATAAGCCTGCTGTTGCAGGAAACTCAGAACCATGTGCCATTCCAGCAACACTGCAAGGAGACTCTGAGCCTGCCCCTGCAGGAAACAGAAACCCAGTCACATTCCACAAGCCCTACAGGGATACCAAAGCCTGTACATGCAGGAGACCCAGGCCTGGGACCAATTCTACCAACCCTGTGGAAAGACCCTGAATCAGCTCTAGCATTAGACTAAGAGCCATGTCACATTCCACCAGCCCTACAGGTAATTTATCAGCCTGCAACCTACACCTTCAAAAGACCCAAGAATTGGACCAATTCCAATGGCACTGCAGGGAGACCATGAGCCATGTCCAATTCCACTAGCCCTTCAGGAAGGCCCCAAGCCTACTCCTGCAGGAGAACCTGAGATTGGTCATGTTGCAACATGAGCCTGCTCCTCCAGGAGACCCAGGACTATGTCCCATCCACCAGCCCTGCAGGGAAACCCTGAGACTGTCCCTTCAGGAGAACCACAACTGGGTCACATTTCACTAGCAATGCAGGGAGACTTAGAGCCTACACCTTCAAGACACCCAAGAATTGGAACAATTCCAGCAGCACTGCAGGGACACCATTAGCCAGGTCCAATTCCACTAGCCCTGCATGTAGACCCCGAGCATGCTCCTGTAAGAGACCCAGCAATGGGTCTCATTCCACAAGTCTTGCAGGGAGAAATTCTGCCTGTTTCTGCAAGAGACCAACAGCTGAGTCACATTTCACCAGCCCTGAAGGGAGACCCCAGTCCTGCACCTGCAAAGGACCTAAGACTGGAACAAAATCGACTAGCCCTGTAGGGGGACCCTGAGCCTGCTTCTGAAAGAGAATCAGAGATGGGTCATATTCCAACAACCCAGCAGGGACAGTCCAAGCCTGCTCCTGCAGGAGTTATAGAGCAGGGTGAAATTGCAAAACCTTGCAGGGACACCCTGAATCTGCTGCTGCAGGAGAAAAATGATGGGGTCTCATTCCACAAGCATTACAAGGATACCCTGAGCCTGGTCTTGCATGAGATCCTGAGCTGGCTCCTTCAGGAGACCCAGGACTGTGTCCCATTCTAACAACCCTGCTGGGGAACCCGAGCCTGCACCTGCAAAACACACAGGACCGTGTCACATCCCACCAGCTTTGCAGACTGTAAGACTAGCCCTACAGGAGACCTAGAACCAGGTTACATTACCAGTCCTGCAGGGAGACCCTGAGCCTGATTTTGTAGCTCCCCCTGCACCTACACACATACTTCTATGAGACCCAGAGCCAATTCAGGCATCACCACCCCTACGGGCTGAGATGTCTCTGCAACCACCAACACTGTCATCTAATTCTAAGAATCAACCCACTCTCAGACCCGAACTTTACTTCCCTTCTCCTGGCATCATTTTTGTTTCTTTTTTCTGTCATTTCCTTGTTTTCTTTCATGTCATTTAGAGTACCATCTATTTTTATGTTTTAAGTTTACCATAATAAAATTTAGATGTTTTTCCATTTTAAATTGTGCAATTCAGGAGCATTAAGTGCATTCACAATGCTGTGTAACCATCGTCACTGTCTAGTTTCAGACTGTTTCTTTCCTCAAAATAAAACCCCGTATCCAAAGCACACATTCTCTTTTCTCCCTCCCCCAACCCCTGACAAGCCCTAATCCTCTTTCTCTCTGTGTGTCTTTCCCTACACTGGATGTTCCCTATCAATGAAATCATACAAAAGATGGCTGTTTGTGTCTGCTCTCATATTTTAACAAGGGATTGGTGTTTTTTTTTTACTTGAAGTAGCATTTTGGTTATTTCAAAGGGAAATCCAGGTGGATTAAATATGAGATATACAAAATGAATATTTTTAGAAACTATGTGCATAATCTCGAGATAGGCACTGCTATTCTATGTGTGAAACCAGAGCCAGGAGGGAGATGCTTAGCTCTTCCTGTGGCAAAACATAACCTAACAAAATAAAAAAAAATAATAATCAAAATCCATGAAAGACAAACCACAACATGGAAATATCATTTTTCATAACCTAAAGTCAGAGAAAGGTTTCACATCCCTGTGGTCCAAAAATATCTTGAAACACTGTGTTCTAAACAGAAACAGAACAAACACATGCAATTCCAACAAGAGGCAATGCAGGTGGCCAGTGTATATTAGAGATGCTCGACCTCTCAAGTGAGAATGCAAGATGTTCACACTTCGGAGACAGCATTGGTCAACATCACACTGGCAGGCCTTTAGCCTGGTGACAACCAGCTCTAGTGACAACATGAGGAGACAGAGGCCACAGTAGATCCCCTGGAGGGAAGAGTGAGCAGACTCTCCTCTCTGGGAGAACAGTATGCAGGATGCATCACAGTTCCACAAGTGCACCACTTTTCGAGCAGTGCTAATGCTTACCGTTGATCATACTAAAATTCTTGCACAATTGTTCAAAGATGTCTTTTCAAGGATGTTCATCACAGTCCTGCTTAAACTACTAGGGAAATGGAAGCAACACTAATGTTCATGGAGAGGGGGCGGGATTCATCAGTTCTGGTTCAGATGGAGGAATGATTGTTGTGCAGCTGGAAAAATGAGTGCTAGGTCTTTACCTGATGTCAAGGAAGCCCTCAGTTTGGATGCCTGTTAATCCATCATCTACATCCAAGATGCCATCTCTATGACCACATATGTGTCAAATCATCATAGATGTAAATGAATCTTGTGGTGTGTGAGAGACAGAGGCAGAGAGAATGAGAGAGATAGAGACTGAGAGATGTTCACCAAACCATTAATGACGGTCACTTCTGGGAGTGGGATTTGCAAATCTCTGCACTTTTCCTTTAGGCAACATTTCAAGCGTTTATAATGTATCTATATTGCTTTACTAATTCTAAGGTATTAAAAGCATATGTTACTTGAGATTCATTCATATTTCATCTATAGAATAAAGTTTATTATTTTTATTTTAAAATATTTGTTACAAGTACAATCAGCATTTATGAGAGTAAAATGATAAATTCTAAAGAATTAAGAATCAGATAAAGAACAAAACTTTTTGGTGACTCAGACACAGGCCAGCTATTTGGCAGTAAATGGCAGGGTGGGACAGGTTTCTCCAGAAGGTTGTGTATGTTCTGAATCAGCATCCAATAGAGGCAAGGAAAAATTACAAGACATGTACGCTGAAAACTACAACAGCTTGTTAAGAGTAATTAAGAAAGACCTAGCCCTATTTTAAAATTTGAAGGAGCCAAAATGGCAGAGTAGACAGACTCACAGCTTGACCTCTCCCACAAATACGCAAAGAATTACATCTACAAAAACATTGAATTGCACAGAAACCTCCTGAACTCTGGTAGAGTGTCTTTTATTTTGAAATACAGGAAGATTCTCACAAAATATGGTAAGGAATAAAAAGAGAAAAGAAAAATTCAGTGCAGAACTGATCCTGCAGGGAAAGAGTAGCATAGGAAGAAAGGCACACTCACACTGGGACACAACCTCTCTAGCTGGGAGATCAGCTAGGAAAGAAGCAGAGCTTCCAAGGTTTGGAGGAGACAGTGGCAACTGCATGGCAGGCAGAACTGGAGAAAACTGACACAGAGGGTCCCTGTGATGACCAGCCCTAGACATGAGCTAGAAGGGATGAGCCAGAACTGGCTACTGGAGTCAGTGAAGAGCCCAGGCAGAGGGCTGGGTCACACTGCAGACAGGCAGCCTCAGGAAACTAGAGGGCAGTGTGAGCTCTGGCTGTGTGTGTGTGTGTGGAACAGAACAGACTGAAACTCTCATAAAAAAGCACCGATGTTGGTATAATGGGGGAGGAATGAAACACAGCTGTGCCAAAGTCACTTTCTCCACTTGGCTCCATTGTTGGTGTGTTCTCATGAGAAGAGAAATGGGGCTTGGTGATAGGCAACACTTCTGCACAAAGGCAGAGCTGAATGTTGACTCCATACCCTGTGCCATTGCAACTTCACAGGCAGGAATGAGATTTGTTTACAGCCCCAGGCAGAGAGGGTGGATTTGCTGTATCTGGTCACTTTGTGGATCCACACCTCTGAGACTTACAGGCAGTGAGTGGAGTTCTGACTCAAGAAGGGTGGCCAGTGAGGGTATTTACAACAGGGTGGTGTATGGTTCCATATGTGGGTGCGGGATTAGGGTTTGAGCTGAACCTGTAGTGGACCACAAATTCATGTGTGTGACTGCACACTTGCTAAGGCAGGTCCAAGGGACTGACACTGCTGGATCTGCACTGATGTTTCCTGGGGCTCAGAACCTGAGGGGCACCAGAGTAGGTGGCTGACATTCCCATAGCTAAGGCAGGGATAAAGCCAACATCAACAAATAGTACTTTGTAAGTCTGCATAACAAGTGACAGGCAACACCACAGAGAGAACTCCCCAGTGAACATCTTCTGCCTATTCTTCTTCACAACTGAATTGCTCCAACCCTGCCTACTACATATCACAGCTCAGAAACGGGTCTAAAAGAAATACATAGAGCCAGAGAAATATAAGTAAAATAAAGAAGCCGAGGAACCACTTTCAATTAAAAGAACAAGAGAAATCCCCTGAAAGAACAATCAGTAAAATAGACTTTGATAGTCTACTAGACTTCAAAAAGGAAATGATCAACTCACTGAAAGAAATAAAAGAGACTATCAATAGAGACAGAAAACTTTAAAAAGAAAATTTAAACTATAAAGAAGAGCTAGTTGAAAATAGAAAATTCAACTACAGGCAATCAAAAGAAGACTAGATAATGCAGAGGAATGAATAAATGGCTTAGGAGACAAGATAAAAGAAATAACCCAAAAAGAACAGCAGACAGAAAAGTCAATAAAAACCAATTAAAGCAAGATAATATAAAGTGTGCCAGCCTATGCATAATGGTGAGTCCCAGAAGGAGAAGAAAGTGAAAGGGGGATTGAAAAGTTAGTTAAAGAAATCATGACTGAAAACTTTCCAAACCTTAAGAAGGAAAGAATTATCTAACTACAGGAGGCACACAGGGTCCCAAACAAGGAGAAACCAAACAGACCTACACCAAGACATATTATAGTTAAAATGGTTAAAGTAAAATAAAATATTCTAAAGGCAGTGAGAGAAAAACAAAGTGTTTGTTACAAGGGAGTCCCATAAGCATTCAGCAGATTTCACTACCTAAAATCTTCTGGCCAGAAGGGAGTGGCAAGATGTATTCAAAGTCCTGAATAAGAAAAAGGCTGCAAACTAGGATATTCTATCTAGAAAGACTATCCTTTAGAACAGAAAGAGAGAAAGATTTTCATAGACAAGCAAAAACTAAAAGAATTCAGCAGTACTAAATCTATGCTAAAAAACAATTTGAAAGTTCTAATCTAAATAAAAAATAAACAGGAAGCTATAGAAATTAAGAAACCATAATTGGAAATGCGATAAATACAGTGAGTTGCAAGGGAAAACATGAGGATATAAATAAGTCAGTAAGTCAATAAAGAAAACAAGAAGGCAAACAAGAAAGAGAGAATAGCAAAATCATGAAAGGTGGAAGAGGAGAGCAAGAGAATATATTTTTTTTCTCTTTTTTTTCTTTTTTCTCTTTGTCTTCTTTCTTTTTAGGATGCACTTGAGCCCACATGACTATCAACTAAAACCAAACAGATGAAGTAAGGGGTTACCATACTTGAATGACAAGATAACCACAAATCAGAAGTATATAATAGAGTCATAAAACCCAAAAAGAAACCAAGCTAATAGAAAAGGAATTTATCAAACCACAAAAATAAAAATAATTAAAAGAAAGAAACAAATAATTACCAAAATCAACTGGAAAACAAATTTCAAAATAGCAATAAACCCACATCTATAAAATAGTTACTATAAATGTCAATGGACTAAATGTTCCAATCAAAAGAAAAAGAGTGAAGGAGGAGGAAAGATGGTGGAGTAAAAAAGATGCTCAGAGCTCACCCTCTCCCACAAATTCACCAAGAGTGACATCAACAGACACACCCACCACCCAGAACACCTGCTGAACTTTGACAGAATATTGGCTTCTTCAAAAGATAAAATTTTCCACAAATCTGGTGGGAGAACAGGAGAAAAGGAGAAAAAGGAAAATAGTTCTGGACCATTCCAATGGGGAGGGAGCTGCAAAGGAGGAATAGCATTAATACACTGGGTCTCTCCAACTCCAATGGCCAGTTCAGCAGGATGGAGATGGAACCTCAGAGGCTCAGATCTGTATAGAATAGACTTTGACTGACAGAACTAAGTTAATGGGGCACAAAGGGTCCCAACGATCCCCAGCCCTAGAAGCAAACCAGCAGGGGTGGGATGGGACAGGCTCTCTGAGTTGAGCAGAGGACTTGGGCTGACTCTACAGAGGAAACTTTGGGGGACTGCAATGTTCGGTGTGCCATGGCTGGGAGAGTATACAGAACAGCCTGGGTCCCCCATAAAATACAAAAAAAAAAGGCAGAAAACACTGCTGGTGTGCCCTGGGGGGAAGGGTAGCCATAGCCTTTGTGTCCGCAGACCCACAGTGCCATTATTGGAGACTTCTTGGGAGAAGAGAGTCAAGGCTCAGCCTTAGCCACTATATTTTCTGGTGCATGGTTCCCAGGTAGAGGAGGGGTCAAAACCCGAATCCCTACCTAGGGGCTCCACAACCTCATAGGTGGGAATGAGATTTGTTTACAGTCCCAAGAAGAAGGGACCATTACACACCGATGCCTCTCTGAGTTGGCTCTTCTAAGACAAATGCACAAGAAGCAGTGTTCTGGAACACAGCAGGGGTGAGGGCTAGTGCAGCTGTTTCCTCTGAGTCCACCTACAAAGCATGGACCTAATGCGGCAGGGGAGCTACCTGCCAACTACCTTGCACAAGTGTGGTCCTGGGACCAGGCATCTGGTGGGGGGTGCAGACCACCCATTTACAGATGCTGGGACACAGACCAGGGGCACGACTAGACGGCCTCTGGAACCAGCAAGTGGAGTTTTCACAGCAGGATATGGGCAGGAGTGTGACAACCACAGGAAAAAAAGGAGCTCCTGCTCAATAGCCAGGGCAGATTCAGGCCACCAGAACACCAGCCACACCACCAACAAAGGGGATAACAGGCAAAAGGCGTGGAAGGAAGACTTGGGAACCACCCATAGTTAAAAATAACCTTATGACAAAATTATTAAGAGTGTATATTCTTGCAGAAAGGCCAAGATAGTGGAGTAGAAGGATGCTTGTATCTTATCCTCTCCAATAAATTCACCAAGACTGACATTCACAGACACACCCATCCACTCAGGACATCTGCTGAACTTTGATAAAACATTGCCATCTTCAAAAGACAAAATGTGCCACCAATCTGGTAGGAGAAAAGGAAAAAAGAAGGAAGAAAATGCAAAATGGCTTGGGTTGGTCCTTTGAAGAGGGAGCAGCAAAGGAGGGATAGTGCTGGTTGACTGGGTCTCCCTCTTTCCAATGGAGAGGTCAGCAGGATGGACAGGGAACCTCTGAGGCCCAGATGTGTACGGAACCACCCTTGACTGACAGAATTAAGTTAAATGGGCACAAAGTGTGACAACAACCCCCAAACCTAGAAGTGAATCAGGGATGGGAAGGGACAGGCTGCTGGATCCAGGCAGACTCTGGATGACTGTACATAGGTAACCCTGGGGGACTGCAGTGTGCTGTGGACATCTGCTTGGATTGTATACAGGTCAGAACAGCCTGGGCCTCCCATAAAATAAGAAAAAAAATAAAGCAAAGCAATATTGCTGGCTTGCCTGGGGGAAGGGGTGTTTCGTCCTTTGTTTCTGCTGACTCATGGCAACATAACTGGTGATTTCTCAGAATAAGAGAGATGAGGCTCAGCCACAGCCATCATACCCACCCAGGCAGACATGGGGTTGAAACCTGAATATGTACCTGGCAGTTCTGCAACCTCATAGGTGAGACTGAGACTTGTTTACATCCCCAGACATATAGGAAGTTTCTGTCCTGGTGCCTCTACGAACTCACACCTCTAAGACAAATGAACAAGGAGCAAAGTTCTGGCAAAGAGCAGGGACTAGGGCTGGTGTGGCCATTTGCCTCAAGCCCACCCACAGAGTGTGGAACAGATGTGGAGTGGGGAGTTGCACTGAATATGGGAGCAACCAACCCAACTATTGTGGAGGACTGCTGCACCTGGACACGGCATTGGGAAGGGGCACAACCTGCCCACCTACCATGCAGGAGTGCAGCACCAAGATGCAGCACTGGGAGGAGATGTGACATGTCTACCTACAGGCACTGGGAGCAGCACAGACCAAGGGTGTGACCAGAGGGTCTCTGGAAACAACGAGCTGAGTTCATGAAGCAAGGCAAGGGCAGGAGCTGTGACAACCACAAAACAAAGAGGAGTCCCCATTCAATAGCCAGGGTAGGCTCTGGTTAACAGGTTAATGGCCACATCATTAACCAAAGGGATAACAGACAAAAGGCACAGAAGTAAGACTTGGTAACCACACATATTTAAGAAGGACCTCTTGATAAAATTACTAAGGGCACACAATCTCCACGGGAACATACTCTTTTCTTTTTCTGTTCCATTTTCTTTTACTTTTTAAATGTTACTTCTTAAATAATTTTTATATTTCTATTTTTAATCCCTTTTAAAATTTTCTTTTAAAATACTTTTATTATTATCTTTCAATTGGTCTAATTTCATTTTTATCCTTGTTTTTTTTCTTCTGTTGTGATTATACTCTGTTGTCAAATATTTTTTCTTCCTTTAATATTTTAAAAATTCATCCCAACTCAATTGTTATCTTGTTTCAATATGTTCTTCTGTTATTGATTATACTGCTTTTAAAACTAATTTCTTTGTGCTTAGTTTTATTTCTGCATCCATTTTATATAAATAAGTAAACTCTTAAAAGACCACAGTAGATAATTGATACTCCATAAGCCATAGTGCCAGAGAGATATAAGCAAGATAAAAAAGCAGAGCAACCTGTCTCAATTAAAAGAACAAGATAAACCCCCTGAAAGAACAATCAATGAAATAGACATTGATAGTCTACTAGATGATTTCAAAAAAGGAGTGATCAAAGTACTGAAGAAACTAAAAGAGATTGTGTATAGAGACAGAGAATATGTCAAATAACGAAATTGAAACTCTAAAGAGGAGCCAGTGAAAATTGGAAAACTCATTTGCTGAGATGAGAGTTGAGGTAAAGGATGTAAAATGTAGGCTGGATAATTGAGAGGAATGTATATGTGACTTAGAAGACAGGACAACAAAACAGCTGAGAGACAACAAATAAAAACCAATGAAAGCAATATAAGGGACCTATGGAATAACATAAAGCATGCCAACCTACTCATAATGGGGGTCTCAGAAGGAGAAGAAAGAACAAAGGAGATTGAAAAGATATTTGAAGGAATCATGACTGAAAACTTCCCAAACCTAAAGAAGGAATCAGATATCCAAGTACAGGAAACACAGAGCGTCCCAAACAAGGAGGACCCAAACAGACCCACACCAAGACATATTACAATCAGGATGACCAGGGTTGAGAATGGGAAATGATTCTAAAGGCAGCAAGAGAAAAACAAAGAATGAGATACAAGGGAACCCCATAAGACTTTCAGCTGATTTCTCTACAAAAACAGTAAAGGCCAGAAGGGAGAAGCAAGGTATATTCAAAGTCCTGAATGAAAAAATGATGCAGCCTAGGATACTTTATCCAGCAAGGGTATCCTTTAGAATAGAAGGAGAGATAAAGAACTTCACAGACAAGCAAAAACTAAAAGAAGTTAGCAACACTAAACCTATGCTAAAGGAAATATTGAAAGACCTACTCTAAATAGAAAAGAAGCAGGATGCTACAAAAAGGAGAAAACCATAATTGGAAAGGTGATTGCTACAATGAATTACAACAGAATAAACATGAAATCATAAAAGAGGGCATCTAAATCATTAAGGGTGGGAGAGGCGAGCAAGAAAATATACAGGTTTCTCTCTCTCTCTCTTTCTCTCTGTCTCTCTCTCTTTTTTATTCTTGGTAGGATGGGTTTGAGCTTATATTACTATCTGTTTAAAACAAACAGATATAGTAATGGGTTAATATATGTACAAAGTAGGTTAACCACAAGCCAAAAATTTACAATAGAGTCACAAAACTAAAAAGACACCAAGATAATAAAAAGGAAAATTATCAAACCACAAAAAGAAAAAGTAAGGAACAAAGAGGAAATACAAAATGAACTGCAAAACAAAGTTCAAAGTGTAATAAACACATTTCTATCAATAATTAATATAAATGTCAGTGGACAAAATGCTTTAATCAAAGGACATAGAGTGCAGAGTGGATAATAAAGCAAGTATCTACAATACGCTGTACAGAAGAGACCCACGTTAGGGAGAAGGACACACATAGATTGAAAGTGAGAGGATTGAAAAAGATATTCCACACAAATGGAAATGACCAGAAAGCAGGAATATCAACAGTGATTTCAAATAAAATAGACTTTAAAACAAAGATTATAAAGAAAGATTAAGAAGGATATTTTATAATGATTACAGGAGTCATAGATGAAGATATTTCACTCATTAACATATATGAACACAACATAGGAGCACCTAAATACATAACAGATAACAAGAAAATACTAACAGATAAAAAGGGAAAATTTGATCGGAACACAATCACAGTAGAAGACTTTAACAATCCAT
The DNA here is from genome assembly GCF_048564905.1 of Vicugna pacos. Lineage (NCBI taxonomy): Eukaryota > Metazoa > Chordata > Mammalia > Artiodactyla > Camelidae > Vicugna > Vicugna pacos. The sequence goes on from NW_027328739.1 coordinate 2,078,942, forward strand.
TAACATCACTGGACAGATATTCCATACATAAAATTAATAAGACAACATAGAAATTAAATGATACAATAGAACAATTTGTCTTGGGTAATATTTTCAGAACATTATATTTCCCTAAAATAGAACATACATTCTTCTCAAGTGCACATACCACATTTTCTAGGATAGATCATATACTTTGTCACAAAAGAAGTATTAACAATTTGAAGAAGATAGAAAATATTTGAAGCAACTTTTTCTGACCACAATACCATGAAACTAGAAATGAACTACAGAAAAATAAAGGAGAAATAAATGACAGTATGGAGGTTAAACAACATACTACTTTAAAAAAAAATGGGTGGATGATGAAATCAAAGAAGAAATAAAAAACACATTCAGACAAATGATGATGAAAACACAACCATACAGAATCTATGGGATCCAGAAAAGGCAGTGCTTAGAGGGAAGTTTATAGCGAGAGAATCAGGTCTACCTCAAAAACGAGGAACAACTGCAATAAACAATCAAACTTACCACCTAAAAGATTTAGAAAAAGAAGAGCAAAAATAACAAAAGTAAGCAGAAGGAAGGAAATAATAAAGATCAGGGAGGAAAAAAATAAAATAGAGATATAAGGAACATTTGAAAAAATCAAGCCAAGAGATGGTTTCTTGAAAGAGTAAACACAATTGACAAAATTATGTTCTATGCTGGAAATTGACACAACAATGCAAACTGAGTATAACTCAATAAAATAAAAATTAAAAAAATAAATATATTAACAAAAGAAAAAAGAAAAGGTAGTTTCTACTCACCAGACTGGAGGAGGGGACTGCAACCCATGCGGGGTCACACCCCATGGGAAAGCCTGGGGTCAGGATCGGAGGAGCAGGGTGCTGTGGACATGATCTGTCACAGGGTTTCTGCAGGAGGGGAGTGTGAGGCATGTGAGCAGGCTGAGGACTGGCCATTTGAGTAAGTTCATGGGCTCTGTGGTGGAGGGGCTCCCCCAAGTTTCTGGACTTGACTCTGGGTGAGTTGGGCAGGTGGACAGTGGCTCAGTGTGAGTCCAAGTCCAGTGGAGGAGGTAGTGAGTTAGATCTAGAAGGACTCCTTCTGGGGTGGGAGGGCCCACAAGGGAGGCAGGAGGCCAAGTCCAGGTGACTGAGAACAGGGTGTGTCCTGCACAGGGCTGCAGGGCAGATGAAAGCATCCAGTCTACAGAAGGTGGAAACACGGTCCATACAAGGGCTCAGCTCAGATGTCACCTCCTCAGAGGAGCCTTCTCTGCCTGCACAGTCTACAGGGACAGCCTCCTCCAAGCACATCTCCCCAGCAGACACCTTCTCCATTTCCTGCATAGCATTCAGGACACGGGCCCCTGCTCCGTACCCAGCCATGGTTCCGCTGCCCTGAGGAAAAGCCCTCACAGGAGCCATAAAGCCCTACACGACCTGGGCCCCACCTCTCTGTCTCCTCTGGCACCACTGTCTCCACCTGGCCCTCTTCTCCTCCACTCCTGCACTCCTGACTTCCCCCAGCCTTATGTGCTCTCCAGAGCACAGGTCCCTCCTAACATGCTGTGTGTGCTCACTGTGTCTAATCCACTGCATGCCTCCCACCCAGGTCAGTAACCAGCACACAGTAGGGCTCAGTAAGTAGAGTATGAATGACTCTTACCATGACTGCTGGGAAGGCTTTTGTCTGTGGCCTACAGTGATCACACACCCGTCACACAATCTCTGAGGTCCTACTGTGTTGGGTGGGTTCCAGATACCGGGCACAGCAGGTAGTGAAGCAGTCAGGTCTCCATCCACATGCAGCAGACAGCCTGGTGGGGGACACAGAGAAAATTAAGTAAAATATATACAATGTCCGGAGGTGATATGTTCCATGGAGAAAAATAAGGTCAGGGAGGACATTTGAGCAGATTCCTGGAGGTGTTTAAGAAGCAGGGGGAGAGAGAGCCTGGCTGAAAGAGCAGCCATCCCAAAGGCCCTAAGGGCAAAGTGGGATGTATGTGGAGGGTCTTAGTTATCCTTGTGAGTTCTTAGTCCTGCCTTGAGTATGTATGTTGCTTTCATTTGTAAACCTTGATTTCACCTTTATAGCAAATTAACCTGCATCATCAGTCTGCATAATTTAGTCAACTCTGTTTCAGGTGTTGTGGGCACAATGGCAGGCTAATTACTTGGGTTGGTAAAGAATTACCAGCGTCTGAGAAGGGTTTAGGAAAGTTCAATAGGGACACTGCTATAGGCAACATCAGGCCACACAGGCAAGAGGTGCCTACACGAGAGCCAATGTTGAGTGTGTGGGGTCTGTTATTGGGGGGGGGTGCTGTGCACACAAGGAGGAGGGGGCTGCATGATCAATTCATGCACAGGTACCTTGTTGGTTGTGAGATCTGTCAGGGGCTTCTCTGAACAAAAGGCTTTACCAATTTAATAAGGGAAGGATGTGAGTTCTCTCTTCCTGGGGCAATGAGGTTTCATAGGGTAAACACACAGCAAGAGAAGATGTTTTATAGCTTGTGGAAATGCAGGTGTGCAAAGGGTCCTGCAGTGGGGAGTGGGAGGTAAGGGGCCACTGGGCTCTAGGCACACAGAGAGCCCATGGGTGAGGGTGTATGACTCTGAAGAGTGCCTGCTGGCTTCACACCAGGGACTTTATGTGGAAAGAGGAGAATCTAGGTTATCGGCACGTGTCTACTCTGACCTCCCTAAGCCTAACTCTGTCAGGCACCAGGTGGCTATGAAATGAACATGAAGGTCCCCACCCTGAGGACCCCAATGAATGAACATCTTGATATCCTCAAGCCCCTTCCCCTGCACCACCGCCCCACCACATCTGGGTCTCAGGCTTTGACCCTGACATCAGTGGCATCTTCGTTCCCTACATCCAGCTCCTCTGGACATCTCTGTGATGAGCTGTTCCATGTCAGCAAGCCCCAAACTGAGCTCTGCCTTTACCCCATGTTTGCTTCCTTCCTGTGAAGCCCCTCGTGAAGGAGCCACCACTAGCAGGATCCTACAGCTCTGAGGCTCTGCCTTCCCCACCCCTCCGATGTCTCCCAGCCCATGATCCCCTATGGAGGTCCCTATTATCCTCTCCCTCCCACTTCATTCTTGGGATGCACACCAAATCCCTCTTCACAATCTCCCACAAGACAGGTCCAGGTCCACTTGGGGACACTGAGGTGACACAGGCGGATGTTGCTGGGAATGAAGAGCAGGATACTTTAGCAGAGGAGAGGAAAGGGCTCTAAATCCACCAGAACACACGCTAAAGTGGTGGCAAGACACCCATAAAGGGTGAGGCAGGCATCACACTGCAGCCCCGCCCTCTGCTCCCCAAGGGTGCCCTGTGTTTCCTGCTTTGGCCTAGGGGACTCCCCCCCTCACTCTCTGTTAGAGGGGTGCCCATCCATTCATTCACACCCTCATTAACCATGTACATGGGTCCTGCTCAATGCCAGGCCTCAGCTAGATGACAGCTCATCCTTGGGGACACAGCTCAGATCTTACCTCCTCCATGAAGCAGTTCTGGATTCCCACCCCCCCTGAAGCTCCTCTGGCCTCAATTGAGACCACTAGGGCTGTGACCACACTCTGATTACATCCCAAGTCTGTGATCTCTGTGAAAGCCCTGGGCCCAATGTAGAAAGAGACTCAGAAAAATGGGGCCAAAACGGGCTAAGAAAAATGTTACTAGTTCTCTATTACAGAGAAGGGCACTGAGCAGAGAGAGGGCAGTGTCCAACCAAAGCCACAGAGGAGGGTCTCAGTGAGCCCTCCCATGGCCCTGTTACTAGTTCTCTGTTACAGATGAGGACACTGAGCCACAGAGAGGGAGCAGAGCCCTGCTATAGCCTTGGCCCCACGACCTGTGTCCTTTATGACTAGCTCCATGCTGCCAGCAGGGGTGTGGGCCTGGAATGGACGTTGAAAGCAGCCTGACCCCCAGGCCCCCTTCATACACAAAGTCAGTCTCAGGAACACCCCTCAAGACCTACCCTATACCCCTGGGATTGGGACCTGATTGCTGTTCCTGGAAGCTGTCTGGGCTTCCCTGTGAATTGCCCCAGGAGGTGCTTGGGACAGCCACAGGGCCCCTGAGGCTTCCTGTTCCCAGCTGAGCAGCTCTGGTCCCCTTGACTGTCCCTGGCCCAGGCCTGATTACACAACGTTTTGGCCGGGTAGCCAGCTGTGGAGATGAGGAAATGGGGGCAACATGCAGATACACGCAGAGGTTCAGGTATTCACTCAACAATCACTGATTCAGGCTTTGCAGTGTGGCTGGCCTGGGCCCAGGCCTGGGTGTCCAGTAGTGAATACAGTCAACCCCTTGAGCCTTCTGGGAAAGCAGTCCTCAGAGAAACGGGCCCTCAGTGCAACCACCCTGCTCCCCATGAACAATCACACTGAGATGAGGCTGCGGCCATGGGTCCCAGTGGAGGATGAAGGGAGGAGGAAAACCCAGAATGGGCACTTACCATGAGCCTGGACACTGGAACCAGATGACCTGGGCTCTGTAATCTGGGGTGGTCACCTCAGCTGTTCTCTCTGCGCCTCAGTTACTTCTGCAGAAATGGGTGATAATGCCTGTCCCTGCCCCACAGATTTTCATGAGGAGTCAGTAAGCTTCTCTAAGGTGTGTAGGACAGTGCCTGGCTATGGGTCAGGATCCTGCTCACCTCACAAGAGTCTGTCCCACTTTAAAGATGATAAAGTCAAATCTAAGGGGGTTATGAGACCAGCCTGGGCTAGCCCCCTTCTCATGGTCTGCTGTCCATGTCTCCTGCTTTTACATCATACCTCTGCCCCCATATCCACCCAGCAAAGTAGGTGCTGAGAATCTGAGCAAATCAGAGTATGAATGGAGGCACACCCTCTCCCCATCTTGGGCACCTGGTGTGGTGGGCAGGTTGGGGATATCGGGCTCCTCCAGACTGTCCAGGAGGCCCAGCATGTCGGTCACCTCATTTCCACTCAACACGGAGTAGGTGTGTGGCCAAGGGCCAGAGGGCGCTGGAGTAACCCAGGGTGGGTGGATGCTAGGTAGGTGTGGGAGGCACAGAGTGGCCCCTGGAAGACAGTGCCCAGGCAGCCAAGGTGCAATGAATGAGGGTCCCCAAAAGGGGCAGAGGACAGAGTCCAGCCTGGACACCACCCCCTGCTGGACCCTGATCTGGGGTGAGAATTGGGACAAGCCAGTGCCCCTCTGGGACTCTACATCCAGCAAAGAGGTGAGGAAAAGTTAAGGAGACCGTGCTCCCTGTGTGAGGGCGCTGCTTCCAGGATCCTGGAGGTTCCATAGACCCTTGTGAAGTGGCTGCTGTTTGCAGCCCCATGTGGGCAGAAGAACTGAGGCAGGGAGGACAGAGTGACTCAGGACAGAGCTAGGATTCATCCAGGAGTGTGTGCTGAGCCTCTTGCTAAGAGCAGCCTCTGGGCATCATGGACTCAGGAAGTGTCTTGTCGTCCCTCTTAAGGCTCCTGGCATGTTAGGCAGGAAAGGTCCCAGTGCCCATACCTGGGCCTCTCTGGGTGATTCTGACATGTGGGATCATGATGGTCCTGAGAAAGGAGAGAGAATGTGGGCTGGGCGTCAGGTCTGCATCAGACCCTAATGATGCCCCTAATGTTGTGTGACTTGGAAACTCCCTGACCTCTCTGTGCCTGGCTTTCCAGCCCTGACTCAGAGGACTGCTGTGATTGGCACACGGTAGGACCTCAATCAGAGGAAAAAGCCAGCCCTTCCCCAGGAACCTCTCCTCTTACATTCCCAAAGCTAAGCCCATGTTCCACACATCACCAGAGCTGAAACTTGACAAACAGGGCAAGTGAAATCCAGCAACTCCTCCCTCCTGCCTGAGGCCCTTCCCTCCTCAGTGACAGTGGCTCTGAGCAGGTCTCTGCATCCCAGAAGTCTGAACTGAGCCTTGTGACCTGGAGGAGTCCCTGTTCCACACAACTTTGTTTCCAGGTCCTTCCAACAAGACACAAGATCACCTGGTCAGTGTCTTAGCTACAAGGTCCTCCCTTTGCAAATTGCCCCATCACACCCGGGCTAGATGATGTGAGTTCCAGAGCACATGACAATCCAAATGATGACTTCAGGGAAACATCCCTGCCCACACTGCACTCTTCAGAGCCCACCTTCTAAACTAAGGGGTAGTGACCCACGGTTGTGCACACTTTTATCAGAACACAGCCCTCACCCACCCACCATTGGAAACACGTGAGAAGCAGAGATTCCCAAGTGCCTGGACCCCTGTCATCCAGAAAGCAGAGGGTAGGATAACAGACAGAAGGGGAGAAAGTACTTTCAGACTATATATCTGATAAGGGGTTAACACCCAAAACATATAAAAAACTCTTACAATTCAACAGCAAAAAACAAGCAATCTGATTTAAAAAGTGGGCAGAGGAACTGAATAGACATTTTTCCAAAGAAGGCACACAGATGTCTATCAGGTACATGAAAAGGTGCTCAACATCACTCACCATCAGGGAAATGCAAATCAAAACCCCAGTGAGATACCCCCTCTCACCTGTCAGGGTGGGTGTCATCAAAATACAAGAGATAACAAGTGATGGTGGTGGTGTGAAGTAAAGGGAAACTTGTGCAATGTTGGTGGGAATGTAAATTGGTGCTATCACTCGGGAAAAGAGTAAGAAGGCTCCCCCAAAATTTAAAATTAGAACTTCCATATGATCCAGCAAGTCCACTGCAGGAAATATATCCAAAGGAAATGAAATCACTATGTCAATGAGACAACTGCACCCTCATGTTCACTGTATCATTATTTACAATAACCAAGATATGTAAACAACCTAAGTGTCCATCAGCAGATGAATGGGTACAGAAAACGTGATGCATATATATGTATATAAAATGGAATCTTATTCAGACATTAAAAAAGTGAAATACTGCCATTTGTGACAACTTGGGTGGACCTTCAGGGTATTATGCTAAGTGAAATAAATAAGACAGAAAGACAAATACCTATGATCTCATTTATATGTGGAATCTACAAAATAAACCGAAACACATAGAAACAGAGATCAGGTTGGTGGTTGCCAGAGGTGAGTCAGGGGGTGATTGAAATTCGGGAAGATAATCAAAATGTACAAACTTCCAGTTAGAAGATAAACAAGTCCTGGGGACATAATGTACTGCAAGGTGACTGTAGTTAACAGCACTGCGTTGTGCATTTGTTAGTTAAGAGAGTACCTCTTAAAATTTCTCATCACAAGGAAAATAGTGTGTCACTATGGGTGATGACAGACGTCAAGTAAAGTTAATGAACTGATCATTTCACAATATGCACATGTAACAAGTCATTATGCTGCACACCTAAAGCCAACAAAGTTATGTGAAAATTGTATCTCAGGAATACTTATGTCAGGAAGCGGGGGTGCGAGCCTGGACTACCTACTGCAGGAGCTGCCTTTGCCCTCCAACAGCAGAGGGTGGTAGTTGTGACAGAGACTGTAGGTCCCTCAAAGCCTAGAATGTTTACTGTCTGGACCTTCACAGGGAACGAGTGCAGACCCTGCCCTGGAAGACAGTGGTCATGGCAGCAACAAAGGCCTGCCTGTATGCAGGCTCAGCCCAGACAGCTCCTGTGCTCTGCTGTCACCGCATTTACTTCCCTCCACACCCTCAGAGGGAGAGGCTTCAAAGTTCTCATTTTACACGTGAGAAAACTGAGGCTGATTTGCTCTGAATTATTGACAAAGTGGTGGGGGAAGCTTTGAATTCCAGTGTTCTGATTTCAAAGCCACATCTCAGTCCTGATTTTTAGAAGTTGGAGGTCCAGGCACTGGGGATCCTCCACCTTCCTCACTTGTAGTCGTACTCCAGGGCTGCCACTCCCAAGGCGTCTGGGTGAACACATTTAATCCGCTTACTCTGCACCAGCTGAGCCCTTGGCTGCCAGTCTGTGGTCACTGCCTGAAACCAGCTGAGGTTTTACAAGTGAACCATCACCCCCTGCCAGCCCACCTGCCCTGCCATGTGGAGAAGACCCCTCCTAGCCTGGACATTCTAAACCCTTAGCTCGCACATTTGCACAACTGCATCAAAAGGACCCTACTCCCTGTGTGGAGATATCGACAAGGGGAAGGGAGAGGAGTTTGGGGTGGCCGCTTACTGTGAAGGTGACACATGACAGGGACATGTTCATGTCCATAATGGCACTCAATTTGAAGCTTAGAACATGGTCACAGCGAGGGGTAAAAGCTGAGAGGCTACAAGGCTGCCTAGAAAGAGGCTTGACTATTGAATTGTAAATGTGTAATTTAATTTAAAAATTATCCCCCTGGGTGATAAGAATTTGCCCCTAAGGCCAGAATTGGCCACCTGACCCCTGGGAACCCCTCAATTCCAGGATGTAATCATCTGAGCATGGAGGGGGCTTAAATTGGAGTGCTGTCCTCTCAGTCATGGTGCACCTGCCCACGTGTGCACCCATGATCTGCAGTGCTCACACATCAAGGAGGTCCAGGTCATAAGGAAGGGATGACAGACTGTGAGGTCACACGTGTGCCCCTGCAGGGGTGAATGTTGTATAGAGAAGAGCCCCCCACTCTCACCTCCAGGAGGGGTGATGGAGGGAACAGGACTCCTGAGCCCCGAGGCTTAGCAAGCATCCTGGCTGAGGGTGGGGAGGCTGACCACTCCGAAGTCATAGGTCAGATGGTAGATTGGGGTCCCACCCCCACATCTCACCAGTGAGAACGTCTAGTCTGTTTTCTCTGTAAACTGGAACCCAGTCACCCTCACCCTCAGAACTGGGGGCAGCCTGTGTAAATTACTACACAAAGCCCTGGGCTGTTTCAGGTGCCCGGGGGTGTCCAGCCCCCCCTAGGCCTGGCAGGTGGGAGAGGAGAGTTGTGGGTTAGCAGGTGTGACAGCAGAGCTGAGACTTGGCTGAGTGCATGCACTCTAATATCCAGGAACTGGGAGCTACCAGTAGCAAATCTGTTCACTGAGGCCATGTGTACTCTCCCTTGTCATTTACAATCCCCTGTTTGAACAGAGGCCTCTGGAGTCTATTTGCCACATTGTTGCCTGTCACCTCACTGTTGCAGTTCCAGGGTCTCCATTTAGCCAGCTTGAAGGAATAGTCAAACTTTTTCTTAAAACCAGTGACAGAAAACCAAAGTGGCTTTAAGAAGCAAACAGGGCAGGAGAGAATGACTTACCTAACTGAGACGTCCACAGGCAGATAGCTTCAGGCAGGTCTGTACCTGGTGCTCAGTGACATCAACAAAAGTCATCCTTCCCCACCTCTGGGCTCTGCCACTGGTGTCATCTTCACATGGCTCTGCCTTTATAAAGCAAGATAGTCACCAACTGCCACAGGCTGACATCACCACCCCTCAACTCCCAACTGAAATAGAACTTCTCTGCTCCCAGGATTCCAGCAACTAGGCCTGACCTCCGTGGAGCCTGATTGGGCTGGTGCCCAGCCTTGAGCCAATCACAGTGGCCAGGGAGGATGGAAAATGCTGATCGGCCAGATCAAGGCCATGTGACCATCCTCTTCAGGAAACCTGTGAGCTGTTCACCTGTTTCCAGCTTGGGAGAGTGTGATGTCTCCCAGAGGATTCTGCTTCTAGCACAACCTGCTGGTGGCACAATGAGCTGGAATGAGCCTGTCTGCTTGGTGACAAGTGACAGGTCACTTAGTGGTTCCTTGCTCCGGGGAGGGAGGCATGTCCACACAGTATTGGGGCTTCAGAGCCAGAATGTAGTAGAAAAGCCTCCTGGTCTCCCAAAAGGTGGGAAAGTGAGCAGTGACACTGGAAAGGCACTCCTCTCTGTGGCCCTTGGCTTTCTCCTTGTTACAGTGGAGAGTGCAGTGCTGCCCCTGACAGCCCACTTCCCTGCTTGGAGGCCTTTGCAACAGGTGGAGAGTGCTTGGAAAAGCCCATTTATTCTGAGGAACTGTTATTGCTCCTGGTGGGATTATTATTTTCATGTCACTTGTGAGGTGGGCCCTGAGGGGTCCCTGATCTGGGGGCACAGACACCCACAGAAACTTGGCCCAGTATTGCTGTTCATTCAACAATGTCTTACCAAGCACCTACTGTGTGCCAGATTCCCAGGTTAGAGCAGTGATGTTGACAGCACAGGTCCCTGCCTCACCTCATCTCTGCATCCCAGGTGGGGTCACCAGAGTGGGAGTTCAGGAAGCAGAGGATGTGGCCGAAGCCTTGTGGGAACCCCTGGGTTTTTCTCTGTGCTGAGGACCCAAGCAGCACACCGGTTGTGGGACTCAGTACCCGCAGGACCCAGCATTGATGGGTAAAGGAGAGGGGCATTTCTACAAGCCCATCCTCACTAACCCCAGGCTCTGGAGGGCAGCTCCAGTCTGCTCAAACCCAGGGGGCATCTTCCTCCATCCTGATCACCCTCTGGTATTACTCCCCGCTCAGATGCAATTTTCCCTGTGATAGCTACACTCAGAATATGTGTTTGTTTCTCTCCCATGTGGTTAAGTGGACTTCACATGCATGATAGCGATGGAGTGGCTAAGCCTCTGGGCAGATTGCTGGGTGACCCGTGGAACTTGCTGCACATGGTGAGCTCCCTTCTGTCAACCAATGGGCCAGGCCCCACCACTGTTCTGTCTGTTCTACCTCACTTAATCTGCACAGACACTCTGTGCGGGACATCCTGTTATCCCCCATCTCTGCTAACCGTGGGTGGACAAAGCTTGGGTTTGAGAAAGTTGCCCAGGTCACATGGTTGACAAGTGCGGAGCTGGGGATTTGCACCCTGGTCCCAGGAGTCTGGATCATGGAAAGGGCTGGGTGGGGCAGCTTATTGCAAAGGGAAGTCCTGCCCAAGCCCCTCCCATGAGAGCCCACCCAACAGCACATCTAGGAGAGTCAGCATTTCCTGGACCAGATGGACAGAACCTCAAAACTTCTTTGCAGATAGTTTCCATGTTCTTTTGCAAGCACAGAAAGGCCGCAGACCAGGGAAGGATAAGGCCAAGAGTGTTTTCACTGGGGAGAGTGAAGGACAAGTGTGAAGACACACAGCACTCCCAGCAGCCCTCTCGGCAGAGCCTGCCACTGGGTGAGCAGCTACCGTGACTACCTACCATAACCCTGTGAGGTTCATGCCTGTACAACTCTGCCTGTGAGAAGAGCAAAGTGAAGCTCAGAGAGGTGTGGGGACATTCCAAAAAGAAACAGATAAGGTGGGATCATCACCACCATGCTGTGCAGGTGTCACACTGTCACACTGCTCATGCATGGCCTGCTGGGAGTAGTGAAGGCCTGATAGGAGCACAGGAACACTGTGGTGAAGGTGACGTTTCTACCTGGGACAGCTGGTACCGGGGACTCTAGCTGGTTCTTCATTGTGCCTGCTTTGAGTGTCAGCGTGTTGCAGCCTCATGTAGGGGAAGGGCTGTCTCCTTTCCACACCGGTGCAAAAGGAAGAGCATGTACACACTGGCATCACCATAGACCACCGGCAGGATCAGGATCTGGAGCTCAGAGCAGAAACTGCCAGCACCTCAGGAACTGGTGCAAGAGGAGGACCTGAGTGCCCCCTGAAATATTTCTAGTTTTAAAAACATACTTCATTAGGGGGAAGTGATAAACAGTTGATCCCTTCAAAATATTCTGTTATCCAAGGAACAATAGCACCTCAGCATTGTAAGAGGTTTAACTCAGTCATCAATAACCATCACTATAGGTATGAGAAAACAGAGTGTTAGGAGTTACAAAAGGGTCTCAAGATCATGCAGGTCAGAACTGAGAACCATCCAAAGCATGTGCTGCATGATAGCCTCTCTAAGCTACCTGAGGCTTGGTCTGCTCCTGACACAGGGCAGATGGTTCTGAGAAAACCACACTCCTCAGGGGACCCCAGGGAGTTGACAGAGTTGAGTTTGGGTTCCTGGTCATCTTCTAAGTCTGGAATTTTGAGATTCTTCTGCACCTGTCCTTCCTCCAGAACAGAATCTGATTCAGGCGGGATTCCAAGGACTGAGGCATGTGCCAGGCAAGAGAGCAGGCATGGCTGGATGAGAGCATCACCAGTGCCATTAAAAAAGAGGCCAGGGCACTGAGATTTCCATTGATTTAGCATCATGGCTGGGAGGGGTCATGTGTTCTACAGTGAGTTCCGAGTATCCTGCACCGCCCTCGAGGACCTGCAGGGGGCGAACGAAGCCAGCGTGTCTTAGGTGGCGGTGCGCATGCGCAGTCCGCATCAGCAGCCAGCGTCTTCCCTGGGGGCGGAGCTTGCTTTCCTCAGGCCTGAGAGGACGGCGCCAAGGAGGCTCCGGGACAGCGCTGCCTGCGTGTCTGAGGGAGGATGCTCCCCACTCTCTGTCTGAAGTTACGCCGGTTTCCCACGGCCTGAGCCCGCTTCCTGCCGGGGTGTGTGTGGACCTGACCGAGCTGGGGCCCCGGCCAGCAGGGCAGGAGGGGACGTGTGCGCTGGCGGGCCCGCTTCGACTATTCTCCTCGCTCGCCGGGAGCGGGTGAGTGTCCGTGTCCATCGGGGCCGCTGGGGTGTCCGCGCCCCTGGTCCTCACCGCCCGGGTCCCCCCTTCCCCCGTGTGATCGTAGGTGTGTACACCGCGGGTCAGGAGCGGGGATGCGGGTGTGAGTGTCCGTGTCCATCCGGGCCGCGGGGGTGTCCGCTCCCCTGGTCCTCACCGCCCGGGTCCCCCCTTTCTCCGTGTGAACGGAGGTGTGTACACCAAGGGTCAGGAGCGGGGACGCGGGTGTAATGGGAAAGGGGCTGAGAAAGTACTGAGAGTTAAAGAGAAGTATGTAAAATTACATTATATTAATTTTTATATTTTAAGTGTGTCAAAGTCAGAGTTTATCATGCTTTTACTTTCTTGTCTTTAAAGGAATGCAATCATTTAGTTTATACTTAAAATATGCTTCTCAGCTTATCTCATTTTCAAGTCAAAATACTGCCACGGTTGACATTTTCTCATAATACAGTGACAATCTTAAACATGTGTGAATATAAACTCATTGAAAAAATCTTGCAGTATTCCATGGTGAGTTGTCTTCTTAAAAATAATATCCAGGCCATTGCTAAATTATTACAAAAATATAAATTTTTTGAAGCACTTTTAGAAGTTCCACACACAGTGGTATTTTTAAAACACCAACCACTGCATAGTGCTTAAGATCATTTAAGATGAAATATATTCAGACCTAAAACTTTAGAATACTCAAAAGGCAGGGTAATGGCTGCTTTTTCATTGCAAATACACTTTTTTCTTCATAAGTGCAAAATACGAAGGTATTCAGCTAAATTTTGTATATCTTAATTCAAAAGGTGAAATTAGAATATAATCTCCTTATTTTTTATTTTAAGGCTATTTCCCATAAAAATTGGTATTTTTATCTGTAGGACCTTAATTGTCTATTCATTTGTTTTTTTCTTTTCGTTTATTTTCTTTAACAGAGAGTGCATTCTTGTGTCTTGTTAGAGTTTTTAATTCTCCTAACTTATTCCAAGACTTTCTGACACTGATAGTAAATAATGGGAAAGGCCTTATAGTAACTGCATCTTTTCATGTAGTCAGGATTTTTTTTTTTTTTTGGATAACTTTTTTTTACAATTTCCACTTGGTTCACAATATTATCCCATTATGACAACTCAATAAAAAATTGTAATCTGTTTACACCAAGACACTTATGTCAGCACAGTGCTTTTGCTGATATGATTTTACATTAGATTATAATATAATATTTGATTTGATTTACATATAGACTAATACCTATTTTATATATTTACACACATATATGAATATCTGCTAAATGTCATTAATTTGCATGGGGTGGTAGCTGATAACATGTGATCTTTCTGACCATTGGCTATTCTTATGTGTGTCTAACGTACTTCTTAGAACAGATACTAGAACATCACACCTCTCATTATACAGTATTTTAAAGGTTATATTTTATTTTATTTATTTTTAAACATTTTTTATTGAGTAAGAGTCATTTTACAATGTTATGACAAATTCCAGTGTAGAGCACAATTTTTCAGTTATACATGAACGTACATATATTCATTGTCACTTTTTTTTTTTGCTGTGAGTTACCACAAGATCTTGCATATATTTAAGATTCCACACATGAGTGATCTCACATGGTATTTCTCTTTCTCTTTCTGTATTGCTCCACCATGAATAACATTCTTCAGGAGCATCCATATCTCTGCAAATGGCGTTATGTAGTCAGTTTTTGTGGCTGAATAGTATCCCATCATATAAATATCCCACATCTTTATCCAGTCATCTGTTGATGGACATTTTAGGCTGTTTCCATGCCTTAGCTGTTGTAAATAGTGTAGAAAAATCAGCTGAAAACCTTATGGGGGTTCCCTTGTAACTCACTCTTTGTTTTTCTCTTGCTACCTTTAGGATCATTTCTTTATCCTTGAATCTGGCTATCTTGATTAGGATATGCCTTGGTGTGGGTCTGTTTCGGTTCTTCCTGCTTGGGACCCTCTGAGCCTCCTGTGCTTGGATATGATTCCTTCTTTAGGTTTGGGAAATTTTCAGTCATGAGTCCTTCCCATACCTTTTCAATCCGCTTTGTTCTTTTTCCCCTTCTGGAACTCCTATTATGCATACATTGGCACAGTTTATATTACCCCATAGGTCCCGTATATTGTTTTGTTTTTCATTTGTTTTTCTCTCAGCTGTTCTGATTGGGTGCTTTCTGTTGTCCTGTCTTCTAGGTCACTTATTTATTCTTCTGTATTTTCTTGTCTGCTTTGCACAGCCTTTAGGTCAGCTCTCATCTCAGCCAATGAGTTTACTAACCCTACCTAGTTCTTCTTTATAGTTTCTATTTAATTTTTGATACATTTTATATACCTAAACACTATTTCTTTTAGTTCCTTCAGTACTTTGATCACTCTTTCTTGAAATCTTGATCTAATAGACCATCAATGTCTATTTCTTTGTTCATGCTTTCAGGGGATTTCTCTTGATCTTTTCATTGGGAGTGGTTTCTCTGCTTCTTCACATTGCTCATATCTCTCTGGCACCGTGGCTTAAGGAGTAGCAGTTACCTACTTATCCTGGAGATGGTGTGCCCTTAATGATTTTATCGAGAGGTCTTTGTGTCTTTGCCCTGCTTCATGAACTCAGCTTGCTGTTTCATAGGCCTTCTGTTGGCACCCTCATCTGTGCTGCTCTCAGTGGCTGTTGGCCAGCAGATTGTGCCCCCTCCTAACACTAGGTCAGGAGCTGAACTCTTATCCAGTGGGTGGGCAGGTCACTCCCCCTCCTGATGCCACAGTCAGATGCTGTGCTTAGGGGGAAGCAGGTGGGCAGATCACACCCTGTCCCAGCACTGTGGTCAGGTGCTGTGTTCCTGCCAGGAAGGTGGGTGGCTGCCCACCTGCCCTCTCCTGGTGCTGGTCGCTCCGCTGCTCTGTGCAGCTGCCTGCTCTGCCTCGGGTAGGCGGTCTGTAGGTGGGCTCAGGGAAGACCACGGAACAGCCCCGCCTACGCTCTGTGCCAAATCTGAGCTCCTTGTTTCCCTTGGCGGCACAAGTTCTCTGAGGTGTCAGGGTAGAAAAATCCTCTCTGCCTCAGGCTATAAACAAGTCTCAGTCCTGCCTAAAAGGTTGTGGGGCCCCCACGTGCAGATTCAGGTCTCAGCCCTGCCCCCGCCCGGGCAATATGCACAGGAGGAGATGGTAGCTGTGGCTGAGCCCTGCCTCTCTTCTTGCGAGATGTGCCAGTAATGGCACAGGTCTGAGGAGACAAAGGCTTCAGCACCCCTCCCCCTAGGGCACATGCCTGCTTATAGTTTTGTTTACCTTCTGATTTAAAATTTACCTGACAATGAAATGTATAAATTAGGCTTTTGAGGTTCATCCTTGTATCAGTAGTTGATTCTTTTTTATTGTTGAATTGTATTCCATTGTTTGAATATACTATCATTTGTTTTATCCATTCTCCTACTGATAAATACTTAGGCTTTGGATATCTTTTTTTGCAAGCAAACATTTTTTTTAAAAAATGCAAATATAATATACATGCTTACATGTGAACATATCTTAAGTATACAGCTCAGTGATTTTTCACAAAGTAAACACATCTATGTAACCTTCATCCAGTCAAGAAACAGAACATTGCTGTTCCACTTTGGGTTTCTTCCCAGATACTATGGCACCCCTTTGATGGATTCACCATCCTAAATTCAGCCACCATGGATTGGTTTTTTTGCTTTTGAAATTTTTAGTCCCGTACATTCCACTCAACATTATGTAAGATTCATCCACTAGTGTTTTCTGTAAACTAGTATATTTATTTTTATTGCTTTAAAGTATACAACTTGTATGCATGTGCCACCACTTATGGTTATGTATTTATTGTTGACAGGTGTTTGGGTCATTTTCTATTTGGGGCTATAACAAATACTGATTATGAGAATTTTCTGGATGTCCTTTTGTGCTCTGATGTAGAAGCTTCTGAAGGGTACACAGGGAGTGTGTGTTTGTATGTATGTATATGTGTGTGTGTGTACATATATACACACACACACATATACATATATAACTTTCATTCAAAAAGCCTACTTTCAAATTATTTGTAAGAATTTATATTCCCACTGGCCATGTGTAAGAGTCCCCATTGCATGTTACCCTCACCAATGCTTCATATCACTTAACAACTAACTATTCTAGTGGATGTCTAATGGTGTTCCAAGTGTGGTTTTAGTACGTATTTTTATTATTACTAACGAGCTCAGCCACTTTTCATAGCTTATTTGGATTTTTCTTTTTTTTTATGAAGCACCTGTTCAATTTTTTTGCACATTTTAATATTGAGGTTTTGCCTTTTTCTCCACTGGTTTTTGTTCTCTATATGCCCTAGATACAAGTCTTTTGGTGGATATAGATATAGCAAATATATTTTCGCACCATGTGGCTTTTCACTTTCTTAATGGTATCTCTTGACAAAAATAATTCTTAATTTTACTGAAGTCCAACTTAAAACTCTTCTTTTATGTTTAGTGCTGTGTCCTGTTTAAGAACTCTTTGCCGCTTCAAAGTCATTAAAATATCTCCTACACTATTTTCTAGATGCTTTATTTTGGTGGGGGATTAGGTTATTTATTTTAATGGAGGTACTGGGAGTTGAACCCAAGACCTTATGCATGCTAAGCACACATTCCACCTGAGCTTTACCCTCCCCCAGATGCTTTGCTTTTTGTTTCAAATTTATTAGATTTATAATCTATCTAAAATTACTGTTCATGTATGGTACAGGGTTTAATTCAATACTGTTCCATTGGTCTATATGTCTAACTTTAGGTAGTTATCACATAGACTTAATATTGTTTTATAATAAGTTCTTTAACATTGTTCTTTAATATCAGCTTGGCTATTGTTGGCTCTTCAAGCTTCTCTATGTATTTAGAATCAGCTTGTCAAGTTCTACAAAGAAACAGTAACAACAATTAAGTTTTGGGGATTTTGATGTGCACATATAAATCTTTGAATCAGTTGAAGGGGAACTGACATCTTTAAAATGTTGAACCCTCCAATCCATAAATTTGGATTACCTCCCCTATACTTATTTTTATCACTGCTGTTACAAATTATCACAAATTTTGCAGCTTAAAGCAACACAAACTTATTATTTTATGATTCTGTAGGTCAAGTCAGGAACAGGTATCACTTGGCTAAAAATCAAGATGTCAGCAGGGCTGTATGCCCTTCTGTAAGTCAAAGGAAGAATATATTTCCTTGTCTTTTCCGGCTTCTAGTGTTCACCCACATTTCTTTACCCATGACCCTTCCTCTATCTTCAAAGCTAACAGCTTTACAGCTTTCTAATCCTTCTTCCAAAGTCATATCTTTCTGACCACATCTGGGAAAGATTTTCAATTTTTAAGGACTCCTGTTGTTAGACTAGGCCCATGTAGATAATCCAGGCTAATCTCCCTGTCTCAGAGTCCTTAACCTGATACATCTGCAAAATACCCTTTGCCATGTAAAATAACATATTCACAGATTTCAGGATTAGAACATGGATATAGGTAGGGGTCAGTGTGGTGCACTATTCTGTTTATCAAACTGTTTAACATTTGATACTTTCTGACAAACGTATAAGATAGAAGATCCTGGTCATGTTTAGAATGCTTCCTCTGCAAAATATTGGGCACTGAGTTTATTTGAAAGGACTGAAAATAATATTACCACAGGAATGGTTTCCTAATTCTACTGACATTTACTTACTTTATACTTAAATACCCAAAATGGTCAGCCAGGAGTGGGATCTTGGCAAATAAAATAAAAGTATAATTCAAGCTTTTATCACTGAATTTATTAGCTAATTCTATTTTAGAAACAGACAGAAAATAAAACAATTTAGAGTAAGCCTGCTTGCTTATATATTAAGTGAAAATAAAGTTTTAAAAGCATGTCTGAATATGGGATAAAGTGAGCATCATAAAATGTAATGTTAATATTTAGTACCTGGAAATCTCAAACTCCCAATTTATAAACAAGTTCATACTGTATAGCACAGGGAACTATATCCAATAAAGTTTTGTAGTAACTTATGGTGAAAAAGAGTATGAAAATGAATATATGTATGTTCATGTATGACTGAAGCATTGTGCTGCACACCAGAAATTGACACAAAATTGAAAACTGACTACATATATATATATGTAGTATATATATACATATATATATATATATATATATATATTTGAAAGGACTGAAAGGACTATATATACCAAGAAAAAAATTAGATTGCTAACCAATAAAAAATCTGTCAGTAATATAATGCTAGAAACCCTGAGACACAAAAGAAAATTTCAGGCATACATCTGTTTATAGAGTCATAGAAAAAATAGTGCCTATGCAAGTCCCTGATAAGCATGAGAAAATAGGAAAGGCAATATAAAAGTTCAAAATGCTTTGCTATGTAAGAGCTGCAACATGACTCAGACACAAACTTCAGTGGTCAAAATATCTATATAATTAATGATAACTTAAAGTAATTGAGGGCATCATTTTAAATGAGATAAAAATAGCTGCTCAATTTTCATATTACTAACCAAGTCATTTCTGTTTATAGTAGGTTTATATTATTTTTATATGTATTTATATTTTATAAAGACATATCAACTTAGATCCTGGCAGATAACTGACAGTGGAGCAACTGATTGATTTAAATGGGCATCACAGGCTTATCAGATTTCATATGCTTTAAATATACATTAGATATTAGCTGTCAGGAAGAGTTCAATTTTCATTTATTCTAACATAGCTGTGCCACAGGCAGGTTACTCTGTATTCACAATGGAGGATCATGATAGATATGAAGATATCAAGCCTTATTGATCTTCATAGGGGTGCTTTTATAAGAAAAGGAGAATAAAATAAAAAAAATCTAAAATACTACTTTATTTTATAGTGTTCTAACAGTTATATCTTTTATTTTTTAACTGAGTTATAGTCCATTTACAATGTTGTGTCAATTTCTGGTGTACAGCACAATTTTTCAGTCCTTTATGAATATACGTATATTTGTTTTCATATTTTTTCACCATGAGCTACTACAAATTCTTGAATATATTTCCCTGTGCTATACAGTATAAGCTTGTTTATCTATTCTATATATACCTGTCAGTATTTACAAATCTTGAACTTCCAGTCTGTCCCTACTCACAGCCCTCCCCCCTGTAAAATACTATTAAATCAACATATATTTTTGAAGAATTATGAAAAATGGGAAACTATAAGTTGTTTCTTTAAATTGGAGCAAAAAGAACTACTTTAACTGGAAAAATACTTAAAATCTGGCAAGTTTTATGATTTCATGTTCACCCCTGACAGCTTTTCTTTCCTCCTTTCTCCTTCAATCTTTATTGGACCTTCTAAAGAATTAAATTACAAAAAAGAAAAAAAGAAAGAAAGAAAGAAAATTAAGAAACAGCTCTGCATCTAAAATAACCTCCTAACTGGAAAGATGGTATACTTTGTGAAAAATTTACAGCTGCCAACTTATGATCTATGTCTCTGTCCACACTGCCTTACTTGTTAGGGAGGGTCTTAAAAAAAAAGTAAAGAAAAATAGCAAATTATAATGGCTTTTACATTTTAAATGCTTTTCTATGTGTCTACAATCTGCTCTATCATGAGTTATTAAGATAAACATTATCAGCTATACTCTACTTTCCTATCATGCACATTGTGACTCTAAGAAGCACGCACGCTCTAACTTACCATCTGCTGGTGGTGTACAGGTTAATGCAGTTCTTTTGACAATATATGGTTTTGTAGTCTAGTTGTCTAACTACTACATAATGGAAAAGATGTAGAACTACTGGTACCACTGCCCTCCGTCTCTGTCATTTACCTTAAACATACCTGGAAAAGTAGATTCAAAAACTCATTGGCAAGAACATTTTTCACACTCCAGATCTGATATTCTTCTAGAGTTAAGATGGCCATTCTGAAAGAGAAACAATATTTAAGAATATCTTAAATCTTCATTTTCTTATATTATTTGAATTAAATTTGTTTTATTAAACTTGCAATGGTCATTTGTCTGAAAGAAAACTAATGATTTAATGTAGATGCTGTGTATTCATCCGAAAGTAGGCCAGCAAGAATAAGTTCAAAAGTAACCAAACTCTGAAGTAGTCACTCATAACGTGGGCAATTTATCACCAAAAATCTTCCTCCAGTAAGACCTGGGAAATAACTCACAGTATCTTCTGGTTCAAGGTGAAGTTTACTAACAGAACCCACAAAAGGTTCTGGGTAGAGAAAAAGGACTATTTACTAACTTTGAAAGCATTTTTCCAAACTCTTTGGATTATGCCCTTTGACCCTAACAATTTTCTAAGATCTTTAAAACATCTGGCAATATTATTAGACTTCTTAAGAGATTTAAAAGAACTAAATATATATAATAAATGAGTATCTATATTAACATTTCCTCAAAATAAAATGTAACATTACTTTCACAAGTTGAGTAAAGCAGTATTTTTTTTTTTTTTGGTGTCAAAGTGTACCAAAAATTACATTTATATACAGTAGACAACATTTCTTGGCAGGCAAAAATATAACCAAATGCTTCTTACTTCATGTTTTGAACAATCACCTTAACAATCCTAGATGAATAATAATGTTCTTAGCGTTTATTACTTAATTATATTTTTATTATCTAATGATTTATTATTTAAAGATATTTAATAATATTTACTATTAATGATATTCATGTATTCATTCAATATATATTACCATTTATTACAAGAAAAGATTTTAAAGCACTGTGATGGTAATTAATGGCTTTCATGATGCAACTTCCATTGAAGTATATTAACACCAATGTAATGGTACAAAATAATGGGTAATATTGTCACCGTCTAGTCACCAGTGAATATGGGTAATAGGTTTGGTTGAAAGGTCCAAAATCTATTCTAAATTTTTACCATTTCATTATTATGGTTACACGGAGATGGAGCAGCTAAATGATCTTTTTTTTTAATGTTCAAAAGTACAGCCATATGAAGAAACTCGGTCTTATATAAAAATAGACAGCAATGATAACCTCCATACTTATCAAACACCCAGAAGAAAGGCGATGGAAATTGTATCTCTACATAAGGTATTTCCTAATAGAAACTTTCCTGTGTTTCTGTTTTCATATATACCAAATATAAATGGCTACCTTAGTTTTGGGCAGAAAAGTAAATGAAGACGGTTATCTGAATTGCCAAACAAAGATCAAGCCCTGAAAAATTCATTTCTATTATTTATTTCTATTGAGTGTCAGTTAATAAGACTATGATGATTTCTTCTGGATTTGTGATTGAAAAAAATGTTACTTATTTTTCTAAGCCTGTGTAAGGCCACTATGGTCTACATCCTACCATTTGCAACTTGGTACATGTCAACATTTGAATAGAAAGGGTCAAATTAACTCATATGTGTCTCACATATATGGATTATCTTCAGTTTCACAGGGATACATAGACATTAAGGCAAACCTATTATAATATCTTTAATAAATGTTTTGAAACTAAAAAAATTCAAGGCTTTATTCTTTGTAAAGTACATGCTTGTTTCTGCTATTATACACTTATTCTGGCTGCTATTAAAGAACTTAGGACAGACCCTCACCAATATTATTGAAAAAAAAATTTAAAAACTATATACACCACCCAGATTGAGATGAAAAATAATTTCCATCATCCCAGATATCCTATGCTCCTTCTCAGTTAACTCACCCATCTCCAAAATCACTATTGTACCACTTATTAACATTAGTTCTGTCTCTGTTCTAGAACTTCATATAAATTAAATTGTACAATGTGTTCTTTTATTGTGGCTTCTTTTGCTCAATATAAGTTTTGTCTTACCATAATGTATTAAACTGGGAGAAGTAAAGATTATAAACTACAGATGGCAAGGGCTGTCTCTACTTAATTTTTACAAAATGCCTAGCTTATAAAATATAATGTTTTTATGTAAATAACACTTAATGGAGTTGTTTAAAGGTCGAATGGGCTTTCCTTAGGGACAACTTGGAGTTATTGTAACCACAGGTCCAAATAAGCATTTAGCAGGGATGATGCACAAGAGATTCAAGTATGTATATGTAACGTATGTATACCAATTCAGAATATAATGTATTTTTAGAAAAGAATAAATTAGTCTCTGCTAGACTCACCTTTGTGGTGTCATGTGCATTCTATGTGTCTCTACAATGTTGGATAGATCCACAAGTAATTCCTTTAAAACCAGAAACCCAAATCAGTAGTTAGGAAAGAGAAGGTATCATTTTTATTAGACAGTAGCTGAAGTATAAAATATTTTTTCGGTCAAGTTTTGTTTTTTTTTAATTCCAGAAATAGATTGCTTGTTTACCTTAAAAATTTATGACAATTTTCCAGTGGTTTCATTTTTTTTTTACATAATACATTCAGTTTATTAAATTTTCTAAGGTAAATTCTCTTCCCAATTTTGCATCTTTGGCTATGAATATTTTGAGTAGCATAATATAGAACCTAGAAGTAGAAAGAAATCTTTTTCTCAACCTCTTTTAAAAAATTCTTCACTCTATGTTCCTGTTGGAAGTTTACATGCAAGAAGATGTATACAATCAGACTTTACCAGGGTATCATCGGTGCAGTTGTCCTTCCAGACCTCTGTGCAACCACGTGTCTCTCAGTTCAACCCTACAGAGAACTCCATCACCATCAACATCAAATACCTTGAAGCAAACTAAAGAAAAGAAACTCTTATGGAGGAAAGTTACTTTTATATTCTGAAGTATAATACATTTTATTACAACCTGCCCTAGTGAAATTACTTAGTTCCTCAAACAACTACATTCTGGATTAAGTTCTTATTTGGAGGAGATTGTGTCATTAAAGTCCTTTGAACTTGTAGGAATTCCTGTACACTTCACAAGTCTCTCTCCTTATATAATTAGCCAGCTTAGAGAACTCTATCCTTCATCTAAATCTAAAGTTAAATTTCTTGCAAACTGAAAAAGAAGGGCCAAGTTACTATACAATATCTCACAGATTTTGAGAAGGTAATTCAAGCTTTTAAATTAATTTCTAATATTTATAACTGATCACTTCAGAGTTGATTCTTACAATGCTGAAAATATTCCATCTACATTAAGAATCAACAAAAAGCTGGTACAGTCAGCTCCCCGTATCCATTGGTTCTGCATTCACAGGTATAAACAATAGATCAAAAGTATATATGTATATGTATATGTATATATATATATATATATATATATAAATTTTCCCAGAAATTTCTCAAAAGCAAAACTTGAATTTGCTATGCACTGACAACTATTCACATATCATTTACATTGTATTTACAAATAATTACATTGTATTAGGTACTAAAAGTAATCTAGAGATGATTTAAAGTATACAAGAGGATGTGCATAGATTATATGCAAATACTATGCCATTTTACATAAGGACATGAGCATCCATGGACTTGGTATCTGAGGGGGTCTCAGAACCAATCCTCAGCAGATAATGAGAGATGACTGTATAAAGATTTTGCCTCTCCAATGTAATTAATGTGCACCCAATATTTTTGCCTAAGAACAATTTCAATTCTTCAATGAAGTTTATATACAACAAGCTAAAAATCCAAAATATCAGCACTTTGCTAATTAACATCAATATCAGCAAAATTGCTAGTTAGTCTATTTGGTTAACTTCCACTAGTCCACTGGCAAAAAAATAAATTAAAAAAAAATTTAAGACAACAACCTCAATTGAGAAACAAAGACTTCAGCCTCTTTAATACCAGAACTTTAATGTGAACAAATAATCTATCACAAAGCCAGGTTAGAGTAATGGTATACTATCAGGGAAGATAAAAGAAATCTAAATTTTTAAGATTAAATAATTATCTACTTCACACACCCATGTAATAATTATGCTATTAAGTTAACGAGTGCATCACAGTACAACATTACTAAAGAATATTGAACTATTAAGTATCATACCCAAAATATGCAGTATTTGTGAAGCTGTATTTTAGAAAGATGCAGAGATAATGACCCTAGTGAATATGTAAGAATTAGGTTCCAATTAAATGTAAACTGCTGCATTTTCCTAAACAAATATGGTTAAGATTTAGGAATGTAATATGCTTATAAATTATGCCATAATATTTTAGATAGGTTTAAAAGATAAATTTAGTATTTAATAAAATTGTTTTATCATAAATTTAATTTTGCTAATAAAATATCAATATACACAGTGATAGAAAATAAGTTGAAATTCAAGTTAAGCAAGACAAATTTTCTATATAGACTACCAGAAAATATTTTCTATATGCTTAACATTTTCAAACACATCATGACTGATGTAGTTCATTTATCATGAATTGTACATTTATCTGGAAAATCAACCATTATTAATAACAAAGATCTTAAATTACTCCACAGTAAAAAAGAATAGATGATTGAACCTTTACACTGACGTCAGTAAAACCTTAGCAAGAGATTGCTATTTGCAAAAGGGATGAAAATTCAAGCCTTAATCAGATGATTTTTTACATGAATGGATGCTAATTTTTTTCTCTGTATAGCTTCCAAATTTTGTGATGTTTAACACACTTACATTTCTGTCTTTCAGCCAGAGGTCCTCTGCAACAAGCTGATAGCCCACAGGATATCTCCTTAAAATCTATGTGGCTGTCATGATTTTCACCAAAAGCATTAAATAAACCTGTAAAATAGGAACACAGACAGAATAAATCACAGCCAACAAACTTTCTGTTAATAATGACATGCCTATGAAAGGAGGCATGACTCGCATAAACTGATTTAGTTTTTAAAAGTTATCAGTAGTTTCCACTGTCTTAGGAAGTTTTTCCCCCACCCCCTGGCATAATTATAACCAACATTTAACTTCCTAGAAGAAAATACTATCATTTAGTGTTTGGTTTTGTCTGCATACCTGTCTCTATCTTATATTAATTCCAAAAGTCAAAAGTGATTGTAGAATGTAAAAAATAAAAATGTATTTTAAAAATTTAACTGGAAAAATGTCAGAGACCACAATTATCCTAATTTGGAAAGACTAAGAAGAAAAAGGAAGAAAGAAGAAGAAAAGTTGAACTCTATCAAAGATATACTGTGTTGTTATTAATGAGATTCATACAGCTCCTTCATGAAGCAAAGAAAACTAACACACTATATTATGAGACAGAAATTCTGTACTGCAGTCTTCATTGTACCACTTAATCTGTATAACTAAATATATTAAATTTCAGAAATAAAGGGCAATTTATAATCTAATCCTGTGGTTTTTAAACTTTTCCTAAAAAATAAATGGAATCATTTTATTTTCAAATGAAATGATTTCTCAATCTCTAATTATAAAAAGGTAAAAACATAACTGCACTGCTGAAGTGGAAACCCTGTCTGTTCTAGCTCCCCTAACAAATAAATATTTCTAAAACACACTAGAAACCTGAAGAATACAGACTGTCTATTTCAAGAATCTAATTCTGTGCCCTCAAAGAGCAGAAAATTGAAGCTAAGAAGTAGTTAAATGACTTGCTAAAAGTAAGAAATTTTTTTTAAAAAGGTCTGAATCAGAAGAAGAACCCAAGCTTTCAGATTTCAAATACAGTTTTTGTGATTATCACCCACAACTGCTCCTTGTAAACCTCATTTAAAATATATATATATATATATATATTTTATATATATATATATATATATAGTAGTGAAAAGTTTAGAGCTAAGTGGGGACCTTAGAGATGGTCTAGTGGTTTCTTAATTTTTTAAGGGTGGGGGAAGTATACAGCAGTGGAACCTTCTTCTATATAAAAGAAATACAATAGACACTCCTCAGCTGAGGAAGAGGTGGGGTCATGTGTGGAAGCTAGAGCTTTGCCTATTCAGTGTCCACCACCCTGACCCTGCACCAGATGCTGAGGCACCACACTGGAGCACACTTTCATAATGATTGTCTTGGTCAAACTGATTTTATATATGAGAATATTCAAGTGCAGAAAGGTAAACCGACTTACACAAGGCTCCAAAGGTGGAACAAGGCTCAGGTGTTTAGCAAAGAACATTTGTAGAAAATAGAAGGATTCCCACCTTCACTCAGAGATGGACGAATTGGTGGTGAAGCCAATGGGCCAAATGTCTCTAAATCAAATCATCCAGTTCAGGATTGAGCCCTCAGCAACCAATAGCATTTCTCCAGATGAATGATGTCTGATTCTTCCACTGACAATCAAATCAAACAAGATTATAAAATCTCACTCTTCTCTTCTGGACAATTAATTAGTTCATCCTGATAATGTAACTTCTAAATACACATTTTAATTTCCCAGTTAAACTGTTAAAAAACTACCTAAAACAAAAACTCTGAAAGTCAAATATATTGTATCTAAAGTGGCATGAAAATTAAATTCAAATTAATGTAAAAGAGGCTTTAGAATGGGAAAAAATTTGCAATTTCCCATTAAGCAGGCTGTTTAATTCCAACATGTAAAATAATAAACTAAGATACTTATTTTTTGCTTCCCACACTTTTATCTGTATACCCTTTGGTGATTTTAATCTCTATCTTGGATTTGAAAATTCTTGATCATAGTCTCTCCTGGCTACACAGGTAACACACTAATAGCAGAAACTATGTTTGATTTATCCTGTCACTATGGTAACCACTTACACATTTAATACTTATTAAATAAATGTACAAAGGGGATAGACCTAAGCTTCTCCTTCTTGGCCCTAAAATTCTTACTACCCCTCCTATAAAGGCAGGAGCCTCCTCTGTAGGACAGAGAGTAAATGTATCTCATGAGAAGGATTCCCCAACAAGGGCTGTCTTTTCAGCGTGCTTTTAGATGTTTTTATGGGACATTTCAATAAAAGGATCAAGGACCTAAGCTTCCCAGTATGGTGGGCGTTGTGATGGGCATGGGAGGATGCTCACTTGGGAGGATGAGATGTTAAAGACACTAACAGTGAAAAGGACAGGGCAAGATGAAGGGCGATTGGGAAACAGGACCACAGAGATGTGACATCTACTTCCCACTGTCATCTAAGTGATACCTACTTGAAAGAAACATTTCTACAGTTAAATTCTATAATGGGGGGTTATTTAAATGAAGCACAAATATACTCAATGAGTAGATCACATAATTTTTAGAGATTCAGAGTGCAGTAGCATTTTCAGAGTAGTTTTTACATCAATAACTAGTATTTATAAATTCCTGTGTGCTAAACAAGTATGTGGAATTATTTCCATTTTGCTTTTAGACTTACTACAGCTTAACGTATTCACTGCACTGATACAGAGTAATTTTTCTAATGAATAAAAATGATAATGTACAACCTTGTTAAAGATTCTTTAATTTCACCATCACCAGATTTATGAACATTTAGGCCTATGTGTCAGGCCCCGTTTCTTACCAGCTTTTTCACCAACACCTTACATTGAGGTTATATTGCATTACCCAGAGGTCAGGAAATGTTCTTTCACACATCCACATCTTTATTAGGTCCTGTGTCCTCTGAGGAGAAACCTTCTCCCCACTTTCACATCCTTCCATTTTACAGCCTAACCACTAATCCTTCTCTAAACACCTTCTAATGCTTTCCAACCTCACCAGCTACCCTAGGATTTTAACTTCTCTCTTCTGCAACTGTCCTCCACTGTATATAGTATCCAATATTCAAGTGAAGTATGAGTCCTCATTTACAGGTCTGTGGCCTCTCTAGATTACAAAGTATTTGGATTCAGTAACCTTGTCCTTTTATCACTTTTGCTGCTAGAGTTCCTTTCATAGGACCTGATACATAGTAACCACACAATAAATACTTCCTGAATGAATAAATGAATGAATGAATGAATAGCCAAGGCAATCTTCACAGCCAAGGCTTCCCCAACCCAGCTCAGTATTCTTTCTGTTATATCAAAGAGACTCTGCCCCATGAAACAATAGACCCTGCACATTTTAACAAATGTATACAATTATTAGGAACTATTATTAGAACAGAGACTAGCACTACTGTTCTCATAGTTATGTCACATAAGTAGTGTATTAAAGCTCGTTCTGATTTCTTGTTTATACAAATCAGCTATGTCTGTCACCAGTTTAAATGTTAGTAATTTAGAAAACAAAAGTTATTGATTTATCTACTCATCAGAAATCATTACAACAGATCTATTTACATACCTCTTCTGTCAGTTTATATACCAACTGGAAAAGAAGGGGTGTACAGTCAACTCTGAGAGTATAATTGCCTGCAAAATAAATAAGAGAGAATTTTAATACCTCCAAATGGACTACAAACCTGTATTTAATTCTAACTTTATTTTCTAATTATAAACAATATATAACAGATTTCAAATTCAAGGCATCATTCCTGGAGAATTAAAAATAGGGTGGACCTTACAGATTATCATATTAAGTGAAGTATGTCAGACAGAGAAAGACAAATATCACATTCTATCACTTATATGTGGAATGTAAACAAACAAAAAAATGATACAAATGAACTTATTTACAAACCAGAAATAGACTCATGACATAGAAAAGAAACTATGGTTACCCAAGGGGAAAGGGGGAAGGGAAGAGATATGTTAGGAGTTCAGGATTAACAGATATACACTATTATATATGAAACAGATAATCAACAAGGACCTACTGTATAGTACAGGGAATTATATTCAGTATCTTATAATAACCTATAATGGAAAAGAATCTAAAAACAATGTATATGTATATGTATATGTATATGTATATGTATATAACTGAGTAACTTTGCTGTACACGTGAAACTAATATTACAAATCAAATGTACTTCAGTAAAAAGAAATAAATAAAATTTTAGAATAGACAGATAGGTAGGGAGATAAATAGACAGGCAGACAGTCTGGCTAAAACTAAAACACAAGGTGGAAATAACTCTTCAGGAGCCAGAGAGGCTGCAGCACACACTCAGGATAGGAGACTGCAGAGGCGGACTCTGCTGCTAAGGCTGCAGCTCCTGCAGTAAAAGTAAGGGTCATTGCTCATTACGGCAGCAGTACCTAGGGGTCTTTGCCAAAGGAAGTGGTAAGGCCATAATATTCATGTTTTTATTCATTTATTCAATTCAATATGAAGGCTTTAGACTAGAGCATGTCAGTAACTAACATGTGTCCTGTGACACTTACCTAGAAATAACCATAATACGATGAAAGCCTACAGATGCACATGCCACATGTCAGGGTCAAAAGGAAGTTTGTAGTGGGTGCTTATTTCAGAGTTGTTCCAATACATACAGGAACTATTTCTGTATGAAATATTTTAGCCCAACTTTTAAAAATAGCTCCACAGGAAGAATGTCAAAAGTACTAAAGTTTTAAGTAGTAATCCAAGATAGGCAAATGGTAAATATACTAAAGAAATTAGGATCAATAGCTTAGTTATGAATCATATTGATTCATTTGAATCATAATAATGTTCTCTCTGGTAAAATGGAGAAATGGAGGTATTATTGAGGCATCTCATAGAAAGAGGATAATCCTAGTTTATGAGTTGGAGTTGATAGACTTAAATACTGGTATACTATTTAATGACAATCTGAAATAAAATTTACCTTCTGTGTATGAGTCTGCATTGATATATGCAACCTCTCTCTCCTGGAGTGTTTTCACATTCTCCTGTAGTTGAAGCAAAGCAGTCACTTAACTCACAGCATTTACAATTTTGGAAATACAAGCAAAACAAATTAATTCAGTAAAAGAGTGGTTTGCAGATACCATTATAAATCAAACACCTATGCTTTTGACCATAATTTTAAGAAAATGCTATTAACTGGTTGATAATATTAATGCAATTAAAACAAGAAAGAAAAATATTAGTGATGCTGTAGCCACTGTTAATAGCAACAGCAGGGAGACCCAGAGGAAAACTGCCCCTGATCCCCTGCACCATAATATGAAGGGGGAAGGCTCGGAGATGCTCAGCCTCACCCTGGATCTACTGGAAGAGGACTGCTCAAAGTAAGGGCTGGAAATCTGTACTTTTAAAAGGTGTCTCTGGAAATCCTTACAGACATTAAAGTATGAGATCCCTTGATGTTGGGGATCCAAGTAACTTTACCATATTAAAAGTGAGGAAGTTGGAAATTTGATTTATCAAGAATTTTTTGAAAGAGAAGATATTGATGAAAAAGAAAAATATAGGAGGGGAGGATAGAGAAAAAAACTAGAGGGAGAGAAGAGTGGCTATTAGGACAAAGACAAGACATTTCTCACACATACATGCACACACGCACACACATTCTAGAAAAATACAGCAGAAGAAGACTAATGCCATCACACAACATGGGAATATGCAGAGAGAACTCTTTTCTTCTCTCTGTTTCTCTCTCTCTCTCTAGCTTGCTACCTTATAAAAGCAGTTACAGTAAAAACATTTAAAGCTGTGAGTGGTCATCCCACAAATGAGAATTCTCACCTCTGCGCTTGACCACATGGGATAGATGACAGCTGATTCTGCGGCAGAGTATCCATTATGACAGAGCTACAGTAGAATTAAAAAAGATTCCTTAATTATATGTAAAGGTAAATGTGCTGCTGAATATGATCAAGAAGCTAGTAGAAAATGGGAAACAATATTCAAATTGTCTTTTAACTCACATGAATTTAAATTAATGCAAGGCATATTATCTTGTATCTTGGATTTATTTTATCTGTATTTTAAGCTGCTTAAATTATAAAAAGACACATGTATTTCTATATACATGTGTTCACAAGAAATTACATATTTCTAAAAGTAAATGACCGTAATGAATAAGCTCTGATTCATCTAAATAAGTGTATTATGAAACGCATGTTCATAACAACAACATAATAATAAGACTTTGCCATATAAATGGAATCAAATGTGATACAAGTAAATGTGATTTTATTCCCATACTTATTTGATTCATATTATTATTTTAAAGTATGCAGAAATGAGTCAGAAGGAAAGCATTTTAAAAACCATTCACAATAATAAGAAAGATATGACATTCTTTAAATCAATTCTATAAAATTTGGACTCATAAATGAACAAAACAGAGGATAGTCACAGGAAAGTGCTTTTTGGTGCGCCTGCCTTTAAAAAAATACACAAGCCTACCTTGAACATGTAAGAACTCAGAGTTACTGGACAGAGAGCATAAGGGAAGAAGATGAAAGAAGGGGGTCTATGAGAGACACTTTAAAATAAAGCATTAAGAGCCAGTGACAAATGAAAATTAATCATAATTGAATTAAAAATAAATCCTTGAAATTTTAGAGTAATTCAATTTACAAAATCATTGTATTACACTCCCCAACCAGGCACTTTTGTAAATGGTAAAATATACCTATGGTTACAATTTAGTGTTGAATCCATAAAGGAGAGACTATAATCAGAGTATAGTCATCTAAAAAGAGCATGTTGTTTTCCTGGATAGAAGAAATCCAAGGAAACTGTAAAAACTTGAAAATTAATGCCAAGGATCTAAATCAGATTTTCAATAGGCTAATTCACTTGTCAGAAGTAGTTTCCTAGGTTTGACTATTTTCTGAGCTTACAGATTTTACTTACTTATCACAAAACCAATATAAATAGAAACTAAAATATTTTAAAAATAATGAAAAAATTGGTTTGTGCTTAGTAATTAAGAGGTTGTTCTGTTTTGCCAAACTGATGTAAAAGCAAAAACAAACTCTATTTCTTAAATTTTCTTGTTTTTATCCAATTTAAAACAGTATCAGGTAATGGAACACATCTGTGATTACCCTGAGATACATGTTGACCAAGAAGATATGTTTACTGTCTTAGTTACCTCAGCCCATTTGTGGAACCCAGAAGTCCAAATTTTTCTGCATCCCAGCTGGCAAAAATGGCAGTTCTTCTCAGTCTTCAGCTTGAAATCATTGTTAACATACATGGTTAGGTACATCTGCCTAAAAACAAAGGAAAATTCACTGAAGTCACTTTCTGTCATCACTTGCCATGGAAACATTATTTACCTCTACTAATCAGTTTTCCAAAATTCTGGACAACTTCTTATAAATCAGCAGTTCCACTGGTTAGGTCAATACCTCCAAATACCCAGAAGTCCTGATGATCTCCCAGAATAACACATCTGTCTGGAAAGGAAGGCATTCAAAAGAATGACAACTTAGAATGTATTATAAAAAGCAGTAATTTATGTTTTTAAATTAAACTTCCTCCTGCTTGAGTTTCCTCCATAGAAAACCATCAAGGTACTGTCTCCTTTTAGAATTTACCTTTTTTTCCCCACATTTAATTATATCACATCAACCAGGAAAAAAATATTAAGAGTTGATTAAGATTTACCTTCTCTTACTCCTGTAATCTTTGTAAAAACAAAATGTTTTAAGACATTTTAAAAAATTCACCAACTCACCAAGTTTCACAGATCCTCAGGTAGTTCTGATTACATCATAAATGCTTGTGACTTTCTTGAAGTTATGAACATGCATTTTAACCTTCCTAGAATTTCACAAAGGGAACAAATTACTTCACATAGAGCATTATGTCTAACAGGTTCCTTCCAATGTTTTATTATAAGTCTCAGAAGTACAGAAAACTGTTTAATAAGATGATAAATTCCCATATGCCCACCACCTAAATTCAATCATTGTTAATACTGTTGAACTATTTGCAAGCGAGTTGTGCAAATCATGACAGTTGTCTCCTATGTATTTAAGAATGCACCTTACGGTGAAATCAAATAAAAAAATCAGTATTTTATATTTTTCCTCCCTCATAGCTCTATTGTTGGTATTTATTTAAACTCCAAAATTATTACTCAACATGAAAAAGAATCTTGTTCTTAGCAATTTTTTTTTAAAAAAAAATGTGTATTTGTCCATTTAGAGCTCAAATCAATTAAGGGATATAAGCCCCAGGTGCTTTTTTTGGTATTTTGACCAGGGAAGATTTCTGTTTCTGACTTTTCTCTTAAACTGTTACTGAAGCTACATGCTCTGTTTTCCTTCTGTCTGTATGTATCTGTTTATAAATCACATTTTTCATTGTGTACCTCTAGAGGGTATTAATACATGAGATAATAAAGTCTCCTATGTTAAAGGAACTCTGTTCTAATTGAGTTAAATAAACACTTTTTAAAAATTCTTATAAAATAAAACTGAACTTCTAATACCTTAAGAGTTCTGAAATTTTAAAACAAGCTTCTTACAGAACTTATAAAATACTTGCAGAATCCAAATTCAAATTGCTAAGGCAAATCATTAATCAACAAGGCTCATTCAACCATTTTAGTTTAATAAAAAACAGCTATCTCCTCTCTGATTCATCAGTGTGAAGTTTCCCTTTCCCTCTACATTTCAAGCCAGTCAGAACTTTAGTTCTGATCATGCCATGCTCTTTCCCAGCCCTGCACAAGCTGTCCTCTGCAGCTGGCGTTTACTGCCTGTCTTGATTCCGTGGAAAACTTACTGTTTGTGTAAAATTAAGCTCAATGAGCACATGTTCTGTGGTCATGCCTCCTTAATACCAGAACTGTCTGGGGTTAGTAACAGTAACGACTATGATGGTAAGCGCACTGGGCCATGTAGCAGTTACGCGTTCACCACTGTGACCACTTAACCCTCCCCCACAGAAGTGACCGGTGAACTTCGCTCCTTTCCCCCTTCTCTCCTACTCCTTCCCTTAAGTTAACCTAATATTTTGCATGTACAGTGTTTTGACAGTTATCTGAAACACTGTTTTAAACCGTCAGTTGAAAAGGGAAGACAAAATGTTACACCTGGCCCAGAGGAGGAGAGGGGTGGGGAGTGGCTCAGAGGAAGCCGAACAGGACGCGCGGCCCCCGATCACAACACAGCCCTGTTCCTTCCCGAGTTTCGCAGCCGGGAAAGCAGAGGCGTGGGGCCCGGACCGCTTCGGGGCCTTCGTGGGAGGCCGAGGGAGGGACGGAGACCCGCGCAGGGCTGGGGAGGGGCCCGCAGGGACTCACCGTCTGTGCAGCGGCTCCTGACCCACAGCTGGGCGGGCGGCGGTGGCAGTTGAGGCGGCGGTGCCGGCTGAAGGGGCTGAGGCGGCAGCAGTGGAGGTACCGTGTGAGGGGGCCGAGGCGGCGGCGGCGGCTGCGGTGCCGGCTGAGGGGGCTGGGGGGTCGGCGGCTGCGGTGACGGCTGAGGGGGGTGGGCGGGCGGCGGTGGCGGTAGAGGCTGCGGTGCCGGCTGAAGGGGCCGAGGCGGCGGCGGCTGCGGTGCCGGCTGAAGGGGCTGAGGCGGCATCGGCGGCGGTCCCGGCTGAAGCGGCGGCGGCTGCGGTGCCAGCTGAGGGGGCTGGGCGGGCGGCGGTGCCGGTAGAGGCTGCGGTGCCGGCTGAAGGGGCCGAGGCGGCGGCGGCTGCGGTGCCGGCTGAAGGGGCTGAGGCGGCATCGGCGGCGGTCCCGGCTGAAGCGGCGGCGGCTGCGGTGCCAGCTGAGGGGGCTGGGCGGGCGGCGGTGCCGGTAGAGGCTGCGGTGCCGGCTGAAGGGGCCGAGGCGGCGGCGGCTGCGGTGCCGGCTGAAGGGGCTGAGGCGGCATCGGCGGCGGGTACCGGCTGAAGCGGCGGCGGCTGCGGTGCCAGCTGAGGGGGCTGGGCGGTCGGCGGTGGCGGTAGAGGCTGCGGTGCCGGCTGAAGGGGCTGAGGCGGCATCGGCGGCGTTACCGGCTGAGGCGGCTGTTCCGGCTCAGGGGGCCGAGGCGGCGGCGGCTGCGGTGCCGGCTGAAAAGGCTGAGACGGCGTCGGCGGCCGTGCCTGCTGAGGCGGCATCGGCGCCGGTACCGGCTGAAGCGGTGGCGGCTGCGGTGCCGGCTGAGGGGGCTGGGCGGGCGGCGGTGGCGGTACAGGCTGCGATGCCGGCTGAAGGGGCCGAGGCGGCGGCGGCTGCGGTGCCGGCTGAAGGGGCTGAAGCGGCGGCGGTTGCGGTGCCGGCTGAGGGGGCTGGGAGGGCGGCGATGGCGTTTGAGGCTGCGGTGCCGGCTGAAGGGGCTGAGGCGGCATCGGCGGCGTTACCTGCTGAGGCGGCTGTTCCGGCTGAGGGGGCCGAGGCGGCGGCGGCTGCAGTGCCGGCTGAGGGGGCTGAGGCGGCATCGGCGGCGGTCCCGGCTGAAGCGGCGGCGGCTGCGGTGCCAGCTGAGGGGGCTGGGCGGGCGGCGGTGCCGGTAGAGGCTGCGGTGCCGGCCGAAGGGGCTGAAGCGGCGGCGGTTGCGGTGCCGGCTGAGGGGGCTGGGAGGGCGGCGATGGCGGTTGAGGCTGCGATACCGGCTGAAGGGGCTGAGACGGCGTCGGCGGCCGTGCCTGCTGAGGCGGCATCGGCGCCGGTACCGGCTGAAGCGGTGGCGGCTGCGGTGCCGGGTGAGGGGGCTGGAGGTTCGGCGGCTGCGGTGCCGGCTGAGGGGGCTGGGCGGGCGGCGGTGGCGGTAGAGGCTGCGGTGCCGGCTGAAGGGGCTGAGGCGGCGGCAACTGCAGTGCCGGCTGAAGGGGCTGAAGCGGCGGCGGTTGCGGTGCCGGCTGAGGGGGCTGGGAGGGCGGCGATGGCGGTTGAGGCTGCGGTGCCAGCTGAGGGGGCTGGGCGGGCGGCGGTGGAGGTTGAGGGGGCTGGGCGGTCTGCGGTGGCGGTAGAGGCTGCGGTGCCGGCTGAAGGGGCTGAAGCGGCGGCGGTTGCGGTGCCGGCTGAGGGGCCTGGGAGGGCGGCGATGGCGGTTGAGGCTGCGATGCCGGCTGAAGGGGCTGAGACGGCGTCGGCGGCCGTGCCTGCTGAGGCGGCATCGGCGCCAGTACCGGCTGAAGCGGTGGCGGCTGCGGTGCCGGGTGAGGGGGCTGGAGGTTCGGCGGCTGCGGTGCAGGCTGAGGGGTCCGAGGCGGCGGCGGCTGCGGTGCCGGCTGAGGGGGCTGAGGCGGCATCGGCGGCGGTCCCGGCTGAAGCGGCGGCGGCTGCGGTGCCAGCTGAGGGGGCTGGGCGGGCGGCGGTGCCGGTAGAGGCTGCGGTGCCGGCTGAAGGGGCTGAGGCGGCGGCAGCTGCAGTGCCGGCTGAAGGGGCTGAAGCGGCGGCGGTTGCGGTGCCGGCTGAGGGGGCTGGGAGGGCGGCGACGGCGGTTGAGGCTGCGGTGCCAGCTGAGGGGGCTGGGCGGGCGGCGGTGGAGGTTGAGGGGGCTGGGCGGTCTGCGGTGGCGGTAGAGGCTGCGGTGCCGGCTGAAGGGGCTGAAGCGGCGGCGGTTGCGGTGCCGGCTGAGGGGGCTGGGAGGGCGGCGATGGCGGTTGAGGCTGCGATGCCGGCTGAAGGGGCTGAGACGGCGTCGGCGGCCGTGCCTGCTGAGGCGGCATCGGCGCCGGTACCGGCTGAAGCGGTGGCGGCTGCGGTGCCGGCTGAGGGGGCTGGGCGGGCGGCGGTGGCGGTAGAGTCTGCGATGCCGGCTGAAGGGGCCGAGGCGGCGGCGGCTGCGGTGCCGGCTGAAGGGGCTGAGGCGGCATCGGCGGCGTTACCTGCTGAGGCGGCTGTTCCGGCTGAGGGGGCCGAGGCGGCGGCGGCTGCAGTGCCGGCTGAGGGGGCTGAGGCGGCATCGGCGGCGGTCCCGGCTGAAGCGGCGGCGGCTGCGGTGCCAGCTGAGGGGGCTGGGCGGGCGGCGGTGCCGGTAGAGGCTGCGGTGCCGGCCGAAGGGGCTGAAGCGGCGGCGGTTGCGGTGCCGGCTGAGGGGGCTGGGAGGGCGGCGATGGCGGTTGAGGCTGCGATACCGGCTGAAGGGGCTGAGACGGCGTCGGCGGCCGTGCCTGCTGAGGCGGCATCGGCGCCGGTACCGGCTGAAGCGGTGGCGGCTGCGGTGCCGGGTGAGGGGGCTGGAGGTTCGGCGGCTGCGGTGCCGGCTGAGGGGGCTGGGCGGGCGGCGGTGGCGGTAGAGGCTGCGATGCCGGCTGAAGGGGCCGAGGCGGCGGCGGCTGCGGTGCCGGCTGAAGGGGCCGAGGCGGCGGCGGCGGCGGTACCGGCTGAAGCAGCGGCGGCTGCGGTGCCAGCTGAGGGGGCTGGGCGGTCGGCGGTGGCGGTAGAGGCTGCGGTGCCGGCTGAAGGGGCTGAGGCGGCATCGGCGGCGTTACCTGCTGAGGCGGCTGTTCCGGCTGAGGGGGCCGAGGCGGCGGCGGCTGCAGTGCCGGCTGAGGGGGCTGAGGCGGCATCGGCGGCGGTACCGGCTGAAGCGGCGGCGGCTGCGGTTCCAGCTGAGGGGGCTGGGCGGGCGGCGGTGCCGGTAGAGGCTGCGGTGCCGGCTGAAGGGGCTGAGGCGGCATCGGCGGCGTTACCGGCTGAGGCGGCTGTTCCGGCTGAGGGGGCCGAGGCGGCGGCGGCTGCGGTGCCGGCTGAGGGGGCTGGGCGGGCGGCGGTGCCGGCTGAGGGGGCTGGGCGGGCGGCGGTGCCGGCTGAGGGGGCTGAGGCGGCATCGGCGGTGGTATCGGCTGAAGGGATGAAGCGGCGGCGGCTGCGATGCCGGCTTAGGGGGCTGAGGCGGCGGCGGCAGCTGCTGGAAGGACTTGAGGGACTCGAAGTCCTTCACCATCTTTTCCAGGGTCGCCATGGCGGCCTCCCGCCACGCGGGGACAGCCCCCGGGGTCGCCGATCCGACCGGCGTCTCTGGTCAGCAGCGGTGGCAGTGAACGGGGCTCGGGGCCGCCAGCAGTTGCGGACCCCAAGCGCGCGGCCATCTTGGAATCGTCCCGACAGTCCCCGCGGCCCTGCGTCCTGCCACGCTCCGCCGGTGGGGCGGGGCCGGGCCGCGGGATTGACAGCCAGAGGCAGCGGCCTCCGCCAATGGCTGCCTCGCTCGCCCCTTGGACTCAAAGAGCCGCCATGGCTGCTGGAGTTACTGCCGTTCTTCCCGGCGATGGACGGGGGGTACTACACGGGGATCGGGAGGGCGGTTCGGGGGCGGGGTTGCAAGGCACGGACAGGAGGGTGGGGAGGGCGGGTGACTTGTGATTGAGGGTCTCTCTTGGCGAGGGGCGTCCCCGGATGACGCATAGCATGTGGCAGGGAGGCCGGGCAGTGGGCTGGGAGCCCGAGACCCCTGCGGGGCGCTTGCCCACCCCGCGGCGCGGGCGGAGGGCCGGCTCGCCGGACAGCCTGCTATAATATGTTGACTGTTACATATTTGGCCTTACCCTTGTTAGTAGCCTCAAATCACTCCTTGTTCACCTTCAGGATCATTATCATAGATATACTTCTGACAATCCTCGTACTTAACTATGTTCCCTCATGCTACAGGGGCATGCACATGCTATTCTCACTCTTAGAAATAATCTTTTACAGATCAATCCCCTACTCCCCTCAAGGGATTTGCCTATCTAATTCCAATCACTCTCATTGCTCAGCTAATTTGTGAATTCATAAAGCCCATTACATTAACATAATTCCTTAACACCATGTAATTCTCCTTTATCACAATTATTAAAGTATACTTTATAATAACATAAAAACTCTTCCATGCATGAAGGTTGATATTCAACAATTAAGTTCACTGTATGAAGTTGTAAGTACATATACTCTATATTATGAAAAATGTTAAGGAATTACATACTATAGTTAAATTCATTCATATTTTTTCATAGAAATATGGAAATATTTATTCCAAGTTGGATCATCACTATATGTGTGTGTGTATATATGTATATATCTTTCATCCTTCATTCACATTATAAGTTCTGATAAAATATTGCCAACAATTAACTTTTATACCAAGGAAGGAAAGAGGAAGGAAGGAAAGAAGGAAATGGAGGGGTTTTAGAACTCTTGAGATTGATACATATTAGATAAAAACTCATATCTGTACATTTTTATATGATAATTATTTTCCTGAAATTATATAAAAACGCATAAAGAAAACTGAAAGCTAAATATAAAATTATTTACAACCCAAATTTGAGGTTAATTTATATCTTCAATTGATATGCATTTTTTTAAATTTAATATTACACTGTTCCATTGCTATAATCAAATTCATAAACAGAAAACTATATATGATATATAATCCTCTCACCATTTATAACATCTCTGAAAGCATTTTTGAAGTAGAATATTTTATATTTAAAGTTTTTATCATTAGAAAGGCTTTGAACATTTTAACACTATTAGATTTAATTTACTTCATCGTATTATTTTTTCCAATACATGTGAAATAATATCTTATATGGTTTTGATTCATTCTTTAAGTAGTTTGTTAATATTGTGTAATAAGTGAATTCATGGAATATTGTTATAGAGTTAGACATTTTTATTTGAAGATGTCATCTTTTGTAGTATAATAATGCCATTATTGTAGGAATGTGAAGGAGTTAGACATTGCTTTTAGTAAAATCATCACTCTAACGGGCATATTGGCAATAGCAGCATGCGGTTAAGATCATGTCAATTTTTTGTAAATCTTTAACAAATTCTGAAATCACTCTGGTTGCTTGCAAATTTATAAAACACAATTACTTAATGGAAGAACAAGGCTGTAGTCAGTGCATGACAAAGGAATGCTGCTTAATAAATAAGTGAGAAGAATTAAGTTTAATTCAAGGAAAGCAGCATTCTTAAAATATTTTGAATTGATTCGAGAAACAGATTTTATGATTATTTAGCAGAGCTTATATAGACATTTATGTGTGTGTATGTATCCTTCATCTCTGTATCAATTCAAATAAGATTTTGCCAAAAAAATAAATTTTAGAGCCAAAAAACCCAATCAAAAAGAAAGAAAAGAAGAGGGAAGGAAAGCAGGAAGGCAACCTAACATCAAAAAATTACATCATTATTTAGAGTAAAGATCTATATCAACTAAACATTTGTATTGTGACCTCCACATTCCACTAAAACTTATGCCATTTACCTACAAATATAAGCTTTTATTTGCTTCTACAATAAATAATACATAAATTTAATGAAACTGCAGCTCAAAAGACGGAAATAGCATTAGAAATTCAGTCATCCAGTGCAGTAGCTAAAGCATGGGTATGACCTGACTCTAAGCAATCAGAGAACAACCAAGAAAATGTGCCAAACTGTTGGATATCCAGATTTGTTCCCAGGGCAGGGAAATAGGCCTATCAAGATAAGTAAAAGAATATACCATGTTTAAAGCTTAATTATAATGCAAAATAGATATATATCTATATCTATTTCAAAATGTTAAATTTAAAAGTGGACCAGAAAAAAAACAAAAAACAAAATTACTTCTATAGAGAAAACAAAGAATTGCCTTGTCTTCTTCTATTAAAGACTGACTAGCCACCAAATATTATGGAAATAGCTATAAAGCTTTAAGAAAAAATATTATAATTCTATAATTGTGTTACCACTAATGTTGTTATGTTTGTAGTTAAGCCAAAGTAATACCAAGACATTCAAAGAATCAGAAGGAATGGTAACTATATATTTATCCTAAAAAATAAATATAAATACTAAGTAAAGGATACATTTTTTAAAATTTAAGAAGTACGATATGATTATATAAATGCTATGTTAAAGGGTATTGAATCTACAGGTAGACAAAATAAGGATCACGTCTATTTTGAAAATATTTCAAAATAAATGCCAATAAATAAAAGTAATTCTTAAAATGATACTTCCGTCTAACTTGTTTGATTTTGTAAATGCATGTTACTTTATATCAATTTGCATTATTGATTATTATATGGTTAATAACACAGATACAATTAAAAGAAAATTATAAAAAAGTTGAGATAGCAAAAATAACTTTCTTTTCTAATATTTACAAATAAAAGATTTAACAGTGAATTTTTATCAATCATAAGTCTTTATATTTTAAGTATAATATAAAATTATAATGGAGAAAAAAGTAAGCAAAAAATGATTCAAATAAAAATGTTAAGGGGAATAATCGTTTATAACATTTTTGTTTTTTCAGAGAAATGGCATCATAATGCAACTGATGGAAGTAATAATCTGAAAGGCTATTTTGGAAGGGTTGATGTCTTTCAGTTTGGTTGACTGACAATATGCTATTTGACTTTTGGATAACATATGCCTGGAATTTGGACAGAAGGACAGGAAATTTTAAAGGCTTAATAAAGACAGTAATCTAGGAAATTATTTGGAAACAGGAATTATGTTGATGGTAAACTATGTGAACTATAAAGTCACCTAAATGCATTGAACCATGTATTTAAGAGGAAAACAGTATATATAAAAATATTTATAATTTACACTTGTCATAGTATCATAAGCTATTGAAATGAATGTAATAATTTTAATATGCATGTAATTTGTAGATTGCAATTCAAAGAAATCAAACACTATTTCACTGCTAAAAACAGACATTATTTTGCTAATATGTGAAAATCAGTAATGTAATTACATTCATGCATCATTATGATCCGTAAAAGTAATACACTTTTATGCTGAGGCAATTAGATCAAACTTCATGAATAAGAAATATGGTAATGTGATAAACTGATCTTCTGGGAGATGCTGATTTTTCTTTACATGCTTTATGACTCAGGAATGTTTCATACTCCTCCTGAGACAGAGTAGAAAGACAGTGTGAATAATCAAAAAAAGAAAACATGACCGTTGCAGTGACACTCTGTGTTGCATTTGGTGCTTGACCACATCGGGGCACGATTTTACTGTTTTGAAATTTTTCTGCATTTCGGTGTTTATTTTGTACTGCAGGATACGTGGAGACCAAGTTATGCATCTTGTAATTTAATATTGAGATGATCAATTATGGAAGTGATTAACAGATGTTTCCTTTCATCACTCTCTTAGCTTTACTAACGCATACAAGTCTAAAAGTATTTTCATCAGCTGTTGACAGTACAACACTCACAATGTTATTTCACAAACACCTCAGAAAAGACTGCCAAACATGGAGTACCAATTGAAGTGTAATTTCTTTGGTTTCCAATTTGAATTTATAATTTATGTGTGTAAAATGTTTTTAGTGGAGAGTATGGGGACTGAGCCCAGGACTTCATACATGCTCAACCTGTGCTCTACCACTGGGCTATACACTCCCCCCAAATTAGATTAGATTTGGGGTTTAACATCTGAGTAATATAAATAAGAACTGAAATTTATAAAATCCATGCTATAAAATTCATGATAGGAAGTAAAACATTGTCTAAAATAATGAAAAGACAACTCGCAGAATAAGAAAAGATACTCGCAAATCATACATCTGATGTGAGGCATAGATTCAAAGTATATAAAGAACGTTTACAACTCAACCATGAAAAGATGAACCAAAATTTAATATATGCACTCCAGATATTTCTACTACTTGAACATTAAATTGCCACAGAAGGAAATATGGAATATTGTCAAATTATATAAAGCTACATTTTAATTAGATCTAAAGGAGAACACTATAGTTTCAGAAATTTGGAAATGGGTTAGGAGCTTAAAAATGTATAACACTTTTACGGCTGGAAAGATTCCATTTCCACAGCTCTGACCCCTTCCTTTGATGCTTATGCCCTGTCAATAACATTATAACATTTTAAGTGCTCTACCTGCATAGAAGTTCTCAGCTCTCTGTCTTGAGGATGCTGCTAAAGTCATCCACTAAAATCCAAGTCACGTCTCATTTCTGTCCCCTACAAAAGGTTCACTGGCTTGTAAATGTGCCTACTGGGAAAGTTATTCAAGTTTCTTATCTTGGCTTCAGAGCCTTTCACACGCTGGTCTCGATCTGTCTGTTCACCTGCTGGGGTTCTCAGTAAAGCGTCAACCGCCCCGGACCCTTTTCCTTTCTGAACAGGTCATCCTGCTCTATAGCCTTGGCATCTAAGCGTGGTCAGTTCCTCTGTGCCAATGCCCCAGCTCAGACTGGCTTGCTCCCATATCCACCTCAAATACGCTTCCACTCCGACACCTTTGTCTTCTCTCCATGGCAGCGTACGTCTTTCCATATGGAGTATCAGGACCTTGTGTCGTGCCCTTTAATTATTGAATCTAATTCAGTGATACAGAGGGGCGTTGTGTAGTCACTAGAAGCATAAATTCTGACGCCTGAGGGGATGAGGGCTAATCCATGTCTGTTAAGAGGAGAGTGACCTTGGGAAATTTACATAATTTCTAGGTT
Source organism: Vicugna pacos (assembly GCF_048564905.1). Lineage (NCBI taxonomy): Eukaryota > Metazoa > Chordata > Mammalia > Artiodactyla > Camelidae > Vicugna > Vicugna pacos. The sequence continues at coordinate 2,122,570 of NW_027328739.1, forward strand.
CAAATTTTCTCATCAGAAAAATCATAGGTAATCACTGAACCCATTTTGTTGGTTTAATTCAGAGCATTAATTTGGATCTTGCATACACAATATTTTGCATACTTCCTGGCATATGCATCGATTTGTATATATTTGCAATTCTTACCATTACAGGAAAAAAAAAAAAACTAAATCCTTGAGGTGCCTGTATCCTGAATCATACCATAAATATTCTTGGCTCAAGCAATGTTTGTTAAGTGATTCTACATACCATGAAATGCACTGTTGGTTTTTTCCCCCCACAAATTCTGGCTCCAGAAATATCCATTGAGTGAACAAATTAATCAGCCTAAACTTGGCTAGATTAAATTTTTCTAATCTCTTTCCAATTCTTACTTCAATATAAACCTCTCTTTATATCACATAAACTGTTTTATTAAAATAGCATAAGTAATAATTTTTGAGAACCTTGTATTTTTGAAATTCTATCAGTATTTCCTGGCTTTTACATGTAATAAGATATAACATAACATTCTAGTAGGACACTTATAAAACACCTGTATTGCACTTGATTGGTCAAAACAACATGAACTGTTGGAAACACTGGATATCATCAGAGAAGTTCTGAGCTTTAGTTTGATGTCTGATATACATAAACAACGTGTGATATTAATACTGATGCTAGTGATGACAGTAATTGTCATTTATCAGATACGTTTTATCTAAGTCACTAACTCAGATAACTTTCATAATATTTGGGCTCTGTCATTCTAATATTATGGGTAGAGACACCTGTCTAAATTCGTTAAAAAACATAAAACTAATATTTAAAAAATATAACAACACATGTTTTTGTTAGCCTGACAAATGAGACACTATGAAAAGTCCTCATACAAAACAACTAGTTTTTGGATGAGAGATGTTTTAAAGACATTTCTGGCCAAGGAAACTGCTAAGTTCCTCCTGTTCAAACAAATAAGCAAATAAAGCTGGAGCAAAATCTTGAGCACCGAGAAACTACTAATAACAACTCATTCTGTGAACAAACCCCACATCTGCACTGTCATTGGATTCCTAAGTCTGGGTCTGGGCAGGTCGTTAGAGCTGACTGGAGACTGTGGCTTTAAGTCTGAAGTCCTACAAAAGGGGTAAAGTGCCCAAGGTTGGTGGCATCCCCAGGTTCCTGACAAAGACCGTCGCAGGGTCTCGCAGAAATAAGGGCCTCTGGCTGCCACTGATGAAAACCAACGGCATTCGAGTTTAGAGTTAAAGGCCACCAAGCCCAGGACAAAACCTCCACGAGGAGTGAGAATCAGTAGGTTGGATGGGGAGACCTGCATCCCCCAGAGGACTTCAGACTTGCAAACATCAGTAGCAGAATATAAAATAACCACGTATGAATGTTTAAAGGTAAGACCAATGAGGTCACAAAAATGACCAGTAAGAGACTATCAAAAATGACCAGGCAGATTTGAAAGAGAACCAAATGAAACATTTAGGAAAAAAAATTTAGATAGCTGGGGAAAAAAAGCAAACAAACAAGATGAGTGGACCTCTTCAGACTTAACATAAAGAAAACTGGTGAACGGAAGACACCCCCCAAATTGTCTATAATTTTCATTTAGGGGAGATGGAAAATATTTTTTGAAACATTGAAACCTACGAAGGAAAATTAAGAATATCTAACATTTGTCTAATGAGTGCCTTCAAAGGATAGGAGAGAAAGAAGGAAGGTGAAGTTACACTTGTAATTATAACACGTTGAATTTTCCAAAACTGAAGAAGGATAAGGATCCACAGGTATTAACTCACAATCTATACCCAACAGGATAAACTAAAGCAAAAATAAATGGAAATACTGCAATAAAACTGTAGAAACAAAAGATTTATTTTGAAAGAAAAAGAAAAAAAGTTTACCTACAAGGAAGTGAGTATTAAACTGACAGATTTCTCAACAGCACCAGAAATATTTTATAAAAAGTGAAAAATGTTCAAATTCATGAGAGAAAATCGTTATCAACCTAGAATTCTGTACCCGTAAAATATGTCATTTAAACCAATTTGGGAAGTATTGACGTTTTCATAATATTAAGTTTGACCTATGAATTTGAAATGGTTTCCCTATTTAAGTTTCCTTTCATTTCTTTTATGATTCTTTCTGAAACATAAAAAATAATTTTTATGGTTTCAGAGTCGAAGTTTTACATTTAGTTTTCAAAATTTATTCCTGAGTATATTAGACTTTTTGATGTTGTTGTAAATGAAATTGCCTTCTTGTTTTTAATTTGTTTCTTCAATGTTAGCACACAGAAATACTATACTCCTCAAAATTGATCTACAATTTCAAGGTGATTTCTTACCAAGAACTCAGATGTCTTTTTTATATGCAGCATTGGACAAGCTGATCTTAAAAATCATTAGGAAATGCAAGAGGATCAGAATAACCAAAACAATTTTTAAAAATTAAAGTTGGAAGATTCACATGTCCCAATTTCAAAACTTACTACAAAGTTCAGTAATCAAAACAGGATTATGTTGGCATAAGACTAGACATAGAGATCAGAGAAACAGAATTGAGCATCCAGAAATAAACTCTCACCTTTATGGTCAACTGATTTTTGACTTAGGGTACTAAGACAATGAAGGAAAAATAGTCTTTTCAACAAATGGTTTCTAAACACTTGGTTATCTATATGCAAAAAAAAAAAAGTTGGACCTGTACTTCATGGTTTGTGCAAAAATTAACTCAAAGTGAATTGAAGACCTAAAAGTAAGAACAAAACAATAAAACTAATAGAAGAAAATCAAGTAGAATTATTTCATAACCTTGAATCATTTAGTGATCCCTTAATCACTTAATCACAAAAGCATAAGCAACAAAAGAAAAAAAAACAGATAAAGTAGACATTATTAAAATTAAACATGTTGTGCTTCAAAGAACCCCAGCAGGAGATTGAAAAGACAACTCGCAGAATGAGAAGTGATACTCACAAATCATACATCTGATGCGAGACTTAGATTCAAATTATATAGAGAATGTTCACAGCTCAACCATCATCAAAAGATGAATAATTTTAAAATTAGGAAAGGCTTAGGAGAGATATTTTTCCAATGACGATGCACACATGGCCAATAAGCACATGAAAGGTTGCCAAATACCACTAGTCATTAGGGAAATACAATCAAAGCCACAGTGAGATACACTTCATACCCACTATGTTAGCTAGAATCAAAATGACAGACTATCACTCGTGTCAGCGAGGGTGTGGAGGAATTAATACCCTCCTCCATTGGTGGTGGGGAATGTAAAATGGTGCAGACACTTTGGAAGACAGTTTGGCAGTTCCTCAAAACATTAAACACTCTTATAATGTAGGAATTTCACTCTTAGGTGTACGACCAACTGAGCTGAAATACGTCCACATTAAAACTTGTGCATGAGTGTTTATTTAGTAGGAAGAAAGATGGAAATGACTCAACTGTCTATCATATGATGAATGACTAAACAAAATATGGCATATCTGTAAAATGGAATAATATTTGGCTTTAAAACAAAGTGAGAAGGGATGAGAGTAGCACACCATCACATGGTATTTCTGTGTTGGCTGTAATGGACTTAAATAACCTCAGTAGCAAAGATATTAGTAGAAAGTAGCAAAATTATTAAAAGGTGAGGAATTGTGAGTATTATTACCTCTGTTTTAATATAATTATTAATTATAAATTTCTACAATTTAATTCATAACAGTGGCTATGTTTAACAACAGGCTGACAAATTTTCTAGGTATTTAACAAAGGGCTCTGTTGTGTCTGTAGGAGTGTGCTGTGCACAGCTGGCTATGCCCCACCCACGGGAGCTGTGACCAGAGAGCTTGTGAGCCCCTCCTGTGAAGAGCCCTGTGTCTCCCTGTCTTATTGTGATGTTTTCTCCACCCTCAGGCTTTATTTCTGGAAATAGCCTACTTTTGGAATGCACCCGCTAACCAACAGGTGCAGTAACTTAACTCATAAACAGAAAAATGAATTTCGGGTTCATTTAGCAGATTGTTCATATTCCTGGTTCTGTGCACCTGTTATAAAATAGGTTTTGGGGGAAAAATGAAGCACTGATGTGCTACAATGTGGATGTGCTTTGAAAATATGTGCTAAGTCAAGGAAGTTGCAAAAATCTTAACATATATAATAATTGTATTTATATGAACTGTCCAGAAGAGGCAAATCCATAAAGGAAATTAGGAGTTGCTAGTGGCCAGGGGATTAAATATGAGGTTTGTTTCGGGGTTGATGAAAATATTCTAAAATGGAGATGGTGATTATGGTTGCACGACTTCACGAATATACTAAAAATGACTGAATGGTACCCTTTAAAATGGCGGGATTCATTCTATGAAACTGTGTCTCAATAAAGCTGTTGTAAAAATACAGATACATGTGACAGCTGAGGACACTGAATACTGGTTAAACAGGTGATGATGATAAGAAATCATGTAAACAATTTTTAGGTGTGATGCTTTGTCATTATGCTTTAAAATAAGACCACCTATGAGTTGATTATTATTGTACAAAATTGATAGATATATGGGAGCTTTGCATTCTGATTTCTACTTTTGATAAAAGTAGATATTTGGAAATTTTCCAGGAACGTAAGGAGGGGGAAACAAGAGTAACATGTATCAATTATATAATTATCAGCATGAAAAGAAGCTAAATCATTCCCAGAGAATTTGTTAGAAACAATAGATGTCTAAGCTGGCTGTGTATAGTATCAACATACAGAACATCAATTGTATTTTGACACAGAGGCTAAAACACAGTGCAAATTCAAGAGGGTAATTTGAGTTTAGTATTTCCTTCCAAACAGAAGATTGTTTTAAAGGTACGTAGCTTCTCAATTTGGGCACAAAGCTGCATTAGAGTTTTAACCTTGACTAACAGAGTTATGACATTATGCTATAAAATTCATGATAGGAAGTATAAAATTGTCTAAAATAATGCCAGCCCTTGTGAGAAAACTAGTAAGAATGGCAAACAATGTATGAGGTTCTAGTCCCAGAATTATTTACTATATCAGATATTCAAACACTTATCCTTCTGGACAAAAAGTCCTGAATAAAGAGAAAATCTCAGATACAAGTATTTGCTTTTCTCATATATTATCAGCAGTCTTGGGTAAGTTAATTAGCACTTTATCTCTTTTATGACTCAGTAGTTCTGGCTAAAAATGCTTTCTGTAAATCTACTCTGTGTTATAACATGTTACATTTTCAGTTCTACTCTGTGATGAGGTTTTTATGTTAAGAGATGAAAGTTGGCAGAAAAGCTGTAAAATCTCTCTTAAGGAACATTGTGTGAAACCAAATTATTTTCTTATTCTCCACATAGGAATTTATACTTTAATTCTGCAGAAATTGTTGGGTGTTGATGATTTAAAATCATTTAAAGCCAGCACACTTTCAGTAAGATCACCTTTCCTCCCATAACGTGGGGAACAAAGACTAGGCTAACACAGTGTGAACATCTAACAGGAAAGAATGACGTAGATGCTGGCATTTGTTTTTCCAGGTGATGCCTGTAAATTCTCGATCTTAGTGGAGAATTAAAATGATTTTCCATGTGAGACAGACCTGAGTGCTTGTATCAATATTTCAATTTTAACCAGACTTTAAATAGCCTTTGAAAAAACTCATTGTAAGTTCTTCCATTTAAAGTATGAAAATTTCACAGGTTTGGGTTATGTCTTTGAGTGAATCTATGAAATACTTCCATTTGTTATTGGGCGAATTAAATGAGTTGTTTATTTTCTACAGAAAAGACAACTCTAAATAGAGAAGTCACCTTCCTCAGAGTAAGTTATCAAGGTCAATGAAGAATTATCTGTATAACTTATAAATGTCCAAGTGCCAATAAAAACCATACATGAATTATCCGGACTCTTAAATAATTCACGGGTATAATTACATAAGCCCTGGTGTATCAGATGATGGCGTATGTCTTTTGAGAAGTATTTAAAATGATGGAAGCCATCATCTGAATGGTAAAATGGGTCCTGAGTACACTACTCATTGTTCATAAATTAATAAACTCATTGTTAATAAATAAAAACATGTTGAACTTGAGTTTCCTGATCTTGGCTGAAGCAAGGATGTGAAAGACGTCACAGAAAGTTACTTGCTCAGCATGAGCTGCTTTGTAAAGGTGGTGTGCAGGACATCCGCCTCTGAGCAGGTGCTCTGTCCCATACTGGACTTCTCGGCTCAGAATATTTGGCCACAGTGTCCAGGAAAACCACATTTTAAAGCCAGCCTCCCTGGTGACTGTTATACAGCCTTTTATTTGAGGATAATGGAAATAAGGGGAACACGGACATTCCTCCCATGCTGTCAGGAATCTTTATGGACAGGTCGTTATCCAGCCACGAAAGTCACTGTCTTATGTCACAAGGGGAATGCATTGACAGTTTTTATTCTAGCTCTGTCACCAATTTCCCATACGACCTTTGGCAAATCACCTCACATCTCTAGATTTCAGTTTCCTGAACCACAGAGTGAGGGACTGGGCTAGATGACTTCTGTCCAGCCTTCTGCTTTTACAAGTCCATTGAAGCGTGGTCTGTCATCCTAAGTGAAGTCAGCCAGCAAGAAAAAAATACCATATGACATCGCTTATACATGGATCTTAACAACAACAAAAAAAGAAAAACAAACTTATTTACAAAACAAAGACTCACAGACATAGAAAACAAACTATGGTTACCTGGGGGGTTAAGAGCGTGGGAAAGGATGAATTGGGAGTTGGAGATTTGCAGATACTAATATTTATAAAATAGACAAACAACAAGTTCATACCATATAGCAAAGGGAACTATATTCAATATCTTGTAGTAACTTGCAGTGAAAAAGAATGTGAAAAAGAATATCTTTATGTTCATGTCTGACTGAATCACTGTGCTGTACATCAGAAGTTGACACAACATTATAAACCAACTATAATTGAATAGAAAATGTATATTAAAAAAAGAAAAGAAAATTGCACCACTTGGGGAGTGATGGAAATGCTAACTATATCTTGACTGTGGTGGTGGTATCATGGGTGAAGACATCTATCAAAATTCATCCAAGTATACATCTGAGGAAGGTGTAGTGTACTGTACAGGAACCATATCACAATAAAGGTGTTAAAAAAAAAAGAATAACATGAGCTTGTCACTGTGCTCTGTTCAAGCAAACCAGGATTCCATCACACTTACAGGCATATTCATGTCTATTCTCAAGTTAAGTTTACCGTGCAGGTGGATGTACAGATGTTCAGAAGGAGACAGATGTAAAAATCCATGAAGGGAAGTGGCACTGTCATTAGCTAGTCCAGAGCCTTCATTCCTGCTGCATTTAGAAGAATTTTGTAATAGAGTTCTGGGGTCTGGTATAATCTCCAGAAATACAGCACCTGAACATCAGGGCAGTCACTGAAGAAATGGGGAAAGCTCTTTTTTATGGAGCACAGCTTGCCTTGGGGTTTCCTTCCTGAGAAACTGGAGAAAAACTAAAAACACTGGAGCCGAGAACATGGATAAAAAAGGTGAGGGAGTTTTTCTTTAAAAATATTTAATTTTAAACATTTTTATTCCTAATCCATGCAAAAGAAGTGTAGGTTAAAATATCCACTAAAAATTAATCACATGCTGTAAACAGGATGATTTGGAGATAAAAATCACAACTATTTAAAAAGAAAGAAAAAGGTCCCAGACACTTTTTATGTATATGTCATCTCAGAGCCTTAGCTATCACCTTGCATTTCAGAGGAAGAAAATGACTCTCTGTGGAGTTAAAACAGAGAATCTCTCAAAACCACAGAACAGCCGGTGTGGCGCAGGCACTAAATCGTCACAGTGGCACTTACATTACCATGCAGTTCATAATCAAATGTTCTAAACTTGCTGTGAGAGATCCTTTCTTCCGCTGAGATCTGTAGTAACTTGGCTTTAATCTGGTTTCAGAAGTTGGTTGAACTTCACACGCATAGGAAGAAGGCTTTATTTAGATAACGTTTTGGCCCACGGGAAGAATGCTAGCTCAGCCACTCATGGACTCTTCCTGCCTTTCCAGAAGGAAGCCTCTGGAAGTCGTTCTTTGTAGTTCCTTGGAGACTGACAGCATTTCCTACCGTTTCAGCTCCTTTTCTTTACATGATGAAATTATTTCTAGCTTTGTAAAAGCATCTTCTGAATTGCAATGTGGTGATTCAGGTACACAGTTTTCCAAATAGTCTTTGTAGAGCTTTGGAAATATTTCACTCACATCTCTGAGCCCTGTGTTTTTACATTTGTTTTCTTTTATTGGATTTCAACCTTACTCTGGTGTGCCAAGGGGGAAAAATAGTGCCTAATACCTGTTTGTATTTTGACAGAGTTTCTTCAACACACTCCGGTGTACGTTTTCCCCTGTTTGATTGTGAACTTGTATATTTTCATTCTGAGAGTATTAAATCAATTAGTGTCCAGTGGGGATGTCGTTTAGAACCCTCCATATTTTTTTTCTGCCTGCATTTCTCACTGACTCATTGAAAGTACTCTAGCAAATTCCTAGCTTTCTTCTTTGATTGGCTTTTAATTTGTCTAGCATCATTTACACTTTTCTTCTTTCCTTATATTGAATAATTCTCTTTTACTCTTAATTTGACTCTGAATAAGAACCAATAAAAATCAGAATAAGTCAATCACACACCTTTAAGGTCAAAAGTGACCACAGGGCTCGTGGTGGAAGTAATTTGTATTCGGTGAGCCAACAAGAGCTCTTCTGAATCTCATGTTTGAAAATGTCAGAGGCTTTTTACAATAAAAATGTATTCTTTGTTCACATGACTGCACAATCCAAGTGTTCTTCATCAGGGTTTGGGGGTGGTTTCCGTCTTCAGCTATCACTTAGGGATCAGTCCTGGAGACGCTGTCAGTTTCTGCAAGTCAGCAAACAGGGGAGGAGTTGGCAGAGAAATTTCCCCTCTTCGTGCTCATTTTGACTTGGAGGTGAGGCACATCTGTCCTCTTGTTCTGTGGGTGATGACTAGTCACGTGGCTCCATCCAGCTGCAGAGGAACCTGGAAACTGTAGCTCCTGTCTGTCTAGATGACCCTTAGCTGCAATTAACAACATCATGTAAACACTTCATGGACCTTGGTTAGATGACTTGCAAGGAAGTGGGTGCGAGATTCATATGAAGTGTATGAATTCCCACAGTCTCCATTATCCTCAGCTATATTTCCTCTCACCACAGGCACCCCTTTAAAGCTAAAGGCCTTCTCCACTGCAGAGAGGACTGTGCAAACCAACATGCATATAGATCGGAGCATTACTTATATTTTGAACTGTTTATGCCTCTCAAAATTGGGAAATATTATAATATACATTTAGACATTGTGGAAAAACTGAATGTTGCTGACCATTATTATTTCACTAGGAAGCATTTATTAATTAACTGCTTAACCATATGTTACCTTGGTGGTCCTACTCACGAAAGTAATAAAACACTTCATCTGCTGTGTCAGAATTTTATGTTACTTCTCTCTGTGGGTCTCATTGGCTCACCTGCAGAGCAGAAATAAGGCTACCTCCTCCAGGGCACACAGGCACTGAGGCCACTGTTACAAGCAGCTTTAAAATTCACTGTACACTTTCTTGCACAAATAACAAATTCCCCATAAATGTGTGTCCTGTTTAAAGGCTTATTAAAAAAATGAAAAAGAAGAAGACAAATGAACATAAATACAAAACAGATACTGACTCACATAGAATATAAACTTCTGGTTGTCGGAGGGAGAGGGGTGGGAAGGGGCAGCCTGGGAGTTCGAGATTTTTAGATACTGACAGTATATGTAGAATAGATAAACAAGATTATACTGTCTAGCACAGGGAAATATATACAAGATCTTGTGGTATCTCATAGTGAAAAAGAATGTGACAATGAATATATGTATGTTAGCGTATAACTGAAAAATTGTGCTCTACACTGGAAATTGACACAAGATTGTAAACTGACTATATCTCAATAAAATGAAATTAAAAAAAGACATATTTTTAACAAAAAGGAAAATAAAGAGAGAGAGGAAAGAAGAAAGAAAGAAAGAAAGAAAGAAAGAAAGAAAGAAAGAAAGAAAGAAAGAAAGAAAGAAAGAGAAAGAAAGAGAGAAAGGAAGGAAGGAGGGAAGGAAGGAAGGAGGGAAGGAAGGAAGGAAAAAGGAAAGGGAGGGAGGGAGGAAGGAAGGAAGGAAGAAGGGAGGGAGAGAGGGAGGAAGGAAGGAAAAAGAAGCCATCAAGTTGATGCAGTCTGGAGCAGGAACCTCAGCTGGGCACTGGTCCTGCAACCAGGAGCTGTGTTACGTGCACTTTGGTGTTTAATGTTGTCCCTAAATAGTGCCTCATACTTAATAGCAAATTATCAAATGTTTTAAGTGGAATATTATCCACAGTAGGACAATGCATATCACGGAAGATGGGCAAATGTATCATTTAGATGTGTTATATACAGACATAGCATTGCAGCAAAAGGTGGCTCTGTTCTGACTAAAGAAATCTGAGCGAAGACTGTACTTCAGACATTTTTTAAATTATACAAATAATTCCACCAATGCCAATTTAAATTTAAAAAATGAAGCATTGGTATGAATACAATATATAACAAAGAAATGAAGCAATTAATCCAATTTAAGGAAAACTGATTTTTCCACTCCCTGAGCATTCCAGGCAAATTTGATCTTTACATTTAAATTAAACATAAAATTCACTTTGTATTGAAGAAACCATTCAATCATTATCATAAATTCTGTTAGTTATGCAATTAAATATTGCAATCTTATGCATGATTCAATATCCTTAAAAACTCATAATTTAAAAACTTGTTAATATGTAAAATATACCGAGCTGTTGAAATCACAAGGGTACCCCTGTGTGATTATTACTGTTTCTCCCCCCAAAAGAGGAAGAGTTATTTTTTCACACAGGGTAAAAGGAAGTGAAATTTAAAATGTATTTCTCTGATTTAAAATGGACAGAAACGTTAGCTGTTTTTCATCAGAGAGATCCTTTTCAGGATATATATTTGAAGGTAATCCCACGTTCAAAGTATTTCAGTTTGGGAAGTAGCCATGTTCATTCCAAATTTCCTTTTGAATCTTAGAAATACTATCATTAGAGTCCTTTCACTGCAACCAAATGAATGCTTTCTCTTTCAGAAACAAACTTGCTGTCATTTTGTTAGACAACTGGTATGAATGCAGTTTTTTCCCGTTTAATTAAAAATTCTCTCAGTATCATGCTTTCTATTCTACACACACACAGACACACACAAGTTCGTTTATCAATTTATGCAAAATAATAGTATAAGATTAATGAAATAAATAAAAGTTAACATTTCTCCCCCCAGTTCTTAAATTACTCAAACTATGGCTTTTGCACAGAGACAAACGCCGTGTAACATCCCTACGCAGAACAGTGCATGTTTTAACATCCTTGTTGCCTATATTTTCTTGTTAAATTTCCCAGGATATTTGATTCAGTTATAGATTTCAGGAATACTCATTGCCTTAACGTTTTTCTGGGAAAAAATGTTTGATTTCCAAATTTAGATGCAAAAACTTAACACAAAAGATGAAGTATTACCCTAAAAAAGGTTACATCTACTTAAACAGATCATCTACCTTTATTGTTATGACTCTGATATTTAGTTACTGTAAGCAACTTCAAGGCTCATGGTTGCATTAGGTAAGTAATTCAATAATCACTAAATATTCAATGATAAAGAAGGTACCCTTTTTACTATTATACTCCATTATAACTCTATCAATTTAAATGACAGGTACAAATGTGTCATTGGAAATTAGTAGCTTAGTCAGTGTTTCTCAAATATCCGAGATTAATGTTTCCCAATGTACTAATAGCAGAAGAAAAATATATCTTGACACATTTTATGAGTACAATTGAAAGCAAGCTATGTCCAAAAGGATTTGGATAGACATTTAGTTATCACCTTCCTATGTTAAGAACATATTGTCTCTAATTACTCAGTTTTAAGATAAAAAAACACAAATATACACACACTTTTAGAGAAGAAAAATATATCCAAAATTAGGATCAAATAGTTTGAAATTAAAGTGAGCAACTGAAACAAGAAGTATGGCAATTGCAAATTAGTTTTAAATATACTGTATATTCAATTTAATTTTTTTTGTTCACACATAAAAAACTCCATAGCACAAAATTGATGTGTAAGAAAATAAATACTTGGAGAGTTCTTATTTAAAAGAAGATGGTGAAACAGGAAATGCTTCAGGAGGTAATTTATGTATTCCAATATGTAATACAAAATTATGAGATAGGCTTGTAGAGACAGAAATGATGGAAATAAGGGAGGGAAATGGCAAATGAGACCTGAGTGCTACTGATGAATGACAGGCGTTGATGAAATTTTCACATGTGATAATCTGAGTATCACATCTTCACTACTGCCATTTTAGAGCTAGAAGCTGGAAAATGCAATTGATAAAACTCTGCCAAGAAATTAGGTTGATAAAGAAATGTAAAGAATGAGAAATACCTTCAGGGATATGAGTGGTGAAAGTAGAGGTCGTATTTCTGTATAACGAAAGCACTAGGAGAGTAGAAAGCAATGTGGAGAAAATGATAATTTTTAAATGATAGAGAATTTTCTATGTTAAGGTCAATTTTAAAAGTGTCAAATTGAGTAATGCTAAACAGGATAGAGAGGACCAGAAAAACCCCCCAAATCCATAAACATGTTATAAAAACTTAGGACATCAAAGTGAAAGGAAAAACCTCAAAAATTCCAGAGAGAAAAAAAAAATCACTCAGAAAGGAAGAGGAAATTAATATGACATCAGACTTTTCAACAGCAACAATGTATGTTAAGAAAACAATGGATTTTCTTTTGCTATAGAGCTGAAGAAAGAGAACTTCAGTATCAAACTTGAAATTTTACATGGAGCTAAAATTTTTTTTCTTCCACTTTTATTGACATATAATCGAGATACAGCACTGTATCAGTTTCAGGTGTATAACATGATGATTTGACTTAACATACATCATAAAATGATTATCACAATAAGTTTACAGAAACCCATCAACTCACATAGATACAAAGCTAAAGAAATAGAAAAAAATTTTCCTTCTGATGAGACCGCTTAGAATTTGCTCTCAACAACTTTCATCTAAACATAGAGCAGTGTTAATTACATTTATCACATTGTGCATTACATTCCATCATACTTAACCTATCTTCTCACTGGAAGTTTATTCCTTTTGGCTACCTCCATCCAGTTCTTCCTACTCTGAACACCTGCCTCTGGTAACCCCAAATCTGATCTCTTATTGTATGAGTTTGTTTACTTACTTCTTTGTATCTTTTTGAAGTACAGTTGACTTACAACATTACATTAGTTGCCAGTGTACAGCATAGTGATTCCATGTTTCTATACATTTTAAGATGGTCACCACTATCAGTCTAGTTATGATCTGTTGCCATACTAAGATATTCCACATTTATTGACTATATCCCCCACACTGCAAATTTCACATCCATGATTCATTTATTTTGCATCTAGAAGTTTGTACCTCTTTATCTCCCTACCTATTTCTTTCCGCCCCCCACCCCTCTCCCCTCTGGCAACCACCTGTTTCTTCTATGTATCTAGAGCTAACTCTGTTCTGTTAAGTTACATTTATTTGCATTCCTTTTTAAATGCCACATATAAATAAAATCATTTTTTCTTTCTCTATCTGACATATTTAACTAGAATAACACCTTGTAGATCCACCCATGTTGTTGCAAATGTCAAGATTTCATTTTTTGTAACTAAGTAATAATCCATTGTATGTAAACACAGACACACACATATAGCACAGCTTCTTTATCCATTCATCAATTGACGAGCATTAAAAAGTTTTCCATATCTTGGCAATTGTAAATAATGCTATAATGAACAAAGGGGTTCATATATCATTTTGAATTAGTGTTTTCATTTTCTTCAGCTAAATACCCAGGAGTGGATTTGTTGGGTCATATGGTAGCTCTATTTTTAATTTTTGGAGGAATATCCATCCTGTTTTCTGCAGTGGCTGCACCAATATACATTCCCACCAACAGTGCCTGAGGGCTCTCTTTTCTCTGCATCAACCCCAGCACTTGTTATTTTCTGTCTTTTTGATAATAGCCATTCTGAAAGGAGTGAGGTGGTATCTCATTGTGGTATTGATTTGCATTTTCCTGATAATTAGTCATGTTGTGAATATTTTTGTGCTTACTGGCCATCCATTAGGTCTTATTTGGAAAAAATGACCATTCAGGTCTTCTGCCCATTTTTAATGGAGTTATTTTTTGAAGTTCAGTTTTATGAGTTCATTGTATGTTTTGAATATTATGCCCTTCTCAGATATATCATTTGCAAATATCTTTTCCCATTTGGTAGGTGCCCTTTTCATTTTGTTGATAGTTTCCTTCATTGTGCAAAGCTTTTTAGTTTGATGCAGTCCCATTTGTTCTTGCTTTTGTTTCTCTTGACTGAGGAGACATATCAAAAAATATATTGCTCAGACCAATGTAAAAGAGCACACTGCCTATGTGATCTTCTAGAAGTTTTATGGTTTCAGAAATTACATTTAAGATTTAAGTCTCTACTTTATTTTGAATTTATTTATGTGCGTGGCATGAAAGAGTAGTCCAATATGGTTTTTTTGCATGTAGATGTCCAGTTTTCCCAACAACATTGTTGAAGTGGCAGTGTTTTCCCCGTTGTATATTCTTCCTTCCTTTGTCATAGATTAATTGATCATACAGGTGTGCGTTCATTTCTGGGCTCTCTATTCGGTTCCAGTGACCTATGTGTCTGATTGTGTACCAGTACCATAGTGTTTTGATTACTGTAGCTTTGTAGTATAGTTTACAGCCAAGAAATCTCCAGCTTTGTTCTTCTTTCTCAGGATTGTTTTGTTTCCACAAACACACTATATTTTTCCATCTATTTGTGTTGTCTTCAATTTTTTCCTTGGTATCTTACAGTTTCCCAAGTACAGGAATTTTACCTCCTTAGTTACATTTATTCCTAAATATTTTATACCTTTTGATGCAATTATAAATGGTATTGTTTCCTTAATTTCTTTTTTTGATAGATCATTGTTAGAGTATAGAAATGTAATAGACATTTGTATGTTAATTTTGTATCTTGCAAATTTGCTGAGTTCACTGGTGAGTTTTAGTAGGTTTCTTTGCTGACATCTTTAGAATTTTCTATGTGTAGTATCATGTCATCAGTAAACAGTGATAGTTTTACTTTATCTCCTCCCCCCACTTTGGATGTCATTTATTTATTTTTCTTGTCTGATTGTTGTGGCTAGGACATCCAACACTATGTTGAGTAAAAGTAGCAACAGTGGACATCCTTGTCTTGTTCCTCATCGTAGGCAAAATGTTTTCAGCTTTTCACTGTTAAGGATGATGCTAGCTGTGGGCTTCTCCTGTATGACCATTATTATGTTCAGGTATTTTCCCTTTATAGCTACTTTGTTGAGAGTTTTTTTTTTTATCATGAATAGGTGCTGAATTTTGTCAAAATATTTTTCTACATTTATTGAGAGAATCAAATAATTATTATTCTTCAATTTGTTAATGTAGTGTGTCACATTGATTGATTTTCAGACATTAAACCATCATTGTAGCCCTAGGATAAAACTTATTTGTTCATGTTTTATGGTCCTTTTAATGTATTGTTCAATTTGTTTAACTAAAATTTTTTTGAGGATTTTGACATCTATATTCATCAGTAGTATTGGCCTATAATTTTTTTGTCTTATCCTTGTTTGGCTTTGGTATCAGAGTGATGTTGGTCTCACAGACTGAGTTTGGATGCATTTTTAATCTGTAATTTTTTGGAATAGTTTAAGAAGTATGAGCGTTAACTCTTCTTTAAATATTTGGTAAAGTTCATCTGTGAAGCCATCTGATCCTGGACTTTTTAATTTCATTACTGATCTGTTCACATTTTCTATTTCTTCCTGATTCAGTCAATTTCTAGGAATTTGCCCATTTCTCTTATGTTTTCTATTTTAGTGATGAATAATTGTCCATAGTAATGTTTTATGATCTTTTATATATCCATGATGCAAGCTTCAACTTCTACTTTTTGATTTCTGATTTTATTCATTTGCCCTTCCACCTTTTTTCCTTGTGATTAGTCTGGCTAAAGATATGTCAAATTTATTTATCTTTTCAAGAATGAGCCCTCAGGTTTCATTGACCTTGTCTATTATTTTCTTTGTATTCATTTCTTTTATTTCAGCTCTGTCTTTAATATTTATATCATTATACTAAATTTGGGTTTTGTTTATTCTTTTTCTAGTTTGTTTATGTGTAAGGATAGGTGGTTCATTTGAGATTTTTCTTCTTTCCTGAGGTGGGCTTATATTGCTGTGAACTTCCCTCTGAGAACTGCTTTGCTATGTCCAATACATTTTGGATCATTGTGTTTACATTTTCATTAGTCTCTAGTTTTTTTTAAATTTCTTTTTTGATATCTTTAGTGATCCCCTGGTTGGTTAGCATTATACTTTTTAGCCTCAACATGGTTTTAGTTTTTTGTAGGATTTTTCTTGCTTATTTCTTGTCTCATATTGCTGTGGTCAGAAAAATGATAGATATGATTTCAGTTACTCACAATAGCCAAAAGGTGGGAGCAACCCAGATGTGTATTAACTGAAAAATATATAAACTAAATGTAGTATACCTATACAATAGAGCATTATTTTGCCAAAAAAGAGATGAAGAACTGATACTACAACATAGATGAAGTTTGAAAATGCTATAGTGAAAAGGGAGAAAAAGGTTTGAAAACCATATATGTGGTTAAAGGTTAATATCCAAAACATATAAGAATCTCCTACAACTCAAAAAACAAAATACCAGGCCAGATGGGCACAGAAACTGTATAGATGTTATTTCAAAGACATACAAATGGACAAGAGGTGTATGAAAAGTTCCTCAGCATCACTAATCATCAGGGAAACACAGATCAAAACCACAACGAGGTATCATCTCATACTTCTTAAGTTGGTTATTATCATCACCTCACACCAGTTAGAATGACCATCATTAAAAAGTCCACAAATGATAAATGCTGAAGGTGGTGTGCAGAAAAGGGAACTCTCCTACACTACTGGTGGGAATGTAGTTTTGTGCATACATTATGGAAAACAGTATGGAGATTCTTCAAAAAACTAAAAATATGATTCAGCAATTGCACTCCTGGGCATATATCCAGAGGGAACTTTAATTTTAAAAGATACATGCACCCCAAAGTTCATAGCAGCACTATTTACAATAGTCAAGACATAGAAACAACCTAAATGTCCATTGACAGATGACTGGATAAAGAAGTTGTGATATACACACACATATACACACACCCATACACACACCAGAATACTACTCAGCCATAAAAATGGATAATATTGGCAGCAACATGGATGGACCTGGAGATTGTCATTCTAAGTGAAGTCAGCCAGAAAGAGAAAGAAAAATACCATATTATATCATTCATATGTGGAATCTAAATAAAAGACAAGTGAACTTATTCAAAAAAAAAAACAGAAAGAGACTCATAGACATAGAAAACAAACTTATGGTGACCAAGGGGGAAGAGGGGTGGGAAGGGATAAATTGGGAGTTCACAATTTGTAGATACTAAATACTATTATAAAATAGATTAACAAGTTTCTTCCATATAGCACAGGGAGCTATATTCAATATCTTATAATAACCTATAATGAAAAAGAATATGAAAACAAATAATGTATGTATATATATGACTGAACTATTATACTGTGAACTCAAAATTGACACATTATGAACTGACCATACATCAATAAAATAAGTTTAAGAAAAGATAACAAGTGTTGGTGAGCATGTGGAGAAAAGAAAAGCCTTGAACACTGTTGGTGGTAATGTAAATTGGTGCAACCACTATGGAAAACAGTTCATCAGAGAAGAAAAAATAAAACTAGCACATAATCCAGCAAATTACCCACTTCTGGGTATTCATTTGGAGGAAATGAATTCACTCTTAGCAGGGATATCTGCACTCTTACCTTCACTGCAACATTATTTGCAATAGTCAATATGCAGAAATAACCTAAATGTCCATTAGTGGATGAACAGATTTTTTAAACAAATGTGCTATACATATACAATGGAATATTATTCAGCCTTAAAGAAGGAGGAAATTCTGCCATTTGTGACACTATGGATGGACCTGGAGGACATTATGCTAAGTGAAATATGCCAGGCATAGAAGGACAAATACTACATGACCCCACTTGTATGAGGGCTCTAAAATAGTCAAACTCATAGCAACAGAGAATAGAATGGTGGTTTCCAAGGTCTAGGAGGGAGGGGAAAACAGGGACGGATTAGCCAAAGGGGACAAAGTTTCAGTTGTGCAATATTAATTAATCCTATAGATCTACTTATGGCCCTAGAGATATATGAACAGAGATATAGGGCTTATAGTCAGCAATGTTGAGTTCAGATGCAAGCATTATGGGATCATGACCCACTGTAAGACCTGGCAACTGCACAAGAATGAAACGGGGGCTGCATCTGGAACTGGACAAAATTGAATCAAATTTCATTGTAACAAACTATAGCTAAAGAATTGTAACAATCTCTCACCTATATAATTATATAACAATAGTTAGTCAACAGCTAAAATCTGTGTTTACTAGCACTAACCCAGTTAGAATTTTACCTACTTACTGGAACACTCGAGTATGAGGCTCAGTGCTATTTATGGTGAGATTGAAGGATGCTGTAAAATGTTCACTCATATTATAATTAGAAAAGTTGAAATTTGGCTAGTGCAGGTTGGAACTGCTAAAAAGATTACTAAACTATCCTTACTAAAGTACATTTTTTCCTATACAGTTATGGAGCAAATCTGTTAGATGGGTGCCTGCCATTCAAGGAAGGCTAAATAATTTTAATTCAGGTGTTACCACTGACATTGCAAACCAGGAGCAATGGTCATTTAGATGAGATTGTCTCAAATAATAGGAACAAATTAAACACTATTCATTATAATTGAATAGTTTTATATGTTCCTTAAAATGAATATTTCATGATTTAACATTAATAATGGATAATGGTCTTAGTATAATATGTGTGTCTTACATTAGGAACATTATGTGAAATGATGGCACTGCTCCCATTGGCCCTGGCTCAACCTGTAAGAATAATATAACATATAAAAATTGTTATTCATAAGAGATATTCATAATTATGGAGAAAAAATTCAACCCAAAGCTGTAGACTACAGAGTCCCTCGTGTTAATTATGTATTACATACCAACTGGGAAAAACAAAAGATAGCTGAAGAATAGCTATCAAATTACAAAGTCCATGGAAAAAATAAACATTAAAACTTAACAAAAATTTGTAGAACTTTTGTATGATGAAGGAAAATCCTTATACATAGCTAGTCAAAAGTCTGCTTTAATTATGTATCACTGATATATACTCAAACACTATTAACTTACAGAAATATGTGTGTATTTTTAAATTAAATACAGTGGTTTCTCATTTTTAATATAATTTTCTTATATTTAATGTAAGAAAAGTTAAGGCTTCTTGGATATGTACAAAATTAAGAACATCTCAGAAAGAAATCAACTCTGAATGTACAGAAAACCAGATGCTACAAATAGTACCAAAAACTGGAATGCTTGTGGGAAACTGAACTGAATTTAATCTTACAGAGAAATAAGATCATTACTAACCATATGTACTGCCAAGTAGAGGCACTGTCAGGGGTCACTGTAGGAGATACTGGTAAAGATTTATGAAAATCACAATCACGATGTCAGTGTCAACTTAATGTTCAACTGCTGGTGCAAATTGAGGAAGTACAGACTTTTTACTAGCAGTAGGAGGATGTGCAACAACTGTAGCTTTAATTTCATAAAAGAGACTTGAAAATTCACCATAGCTTTGTACCCAGGCTATCTTCGCGCATCCTGGTTTATTTTTTCTTTCTCAGTAATAACCTTAGATAATCCAATATTTTTGAATTGGCCATGTTCTCTGGGTCATAATTTTTTATTTTCCTAATACCTACAAAGGACAGTCACCACATAATTTTTTCAAAAATGTCAAGTTCCACTTTAACAGCAAAATCTTACAGGTATTATGATCTCAAGCACAGAAGTGGGTCCCTGAAATGATCAAAACAGGAAGCAGAGCTCGTCACCTATCTTGAGCCATTGAAATTCAGCCTTGACCATCAAGGAATTGTGTAGAATTTACATTAGAATTATTTTTCTGAGAGACGGAGGAGTATACTGGTTCCTGTAAAGCCCCAATTTGTCAAGTTTTGGCTGTGGACAATTGACCCCTCCGCTTGTCCCTCTGTGTGGACGTGTTAGAATCTGACCCCCATGCTGGCAGTAGAGAAGCCTTGGGCAGAGGGCCAGAGATGAAAGGGCAACTGAGGCATGATCTGTCAACTTTTAAACACACATGGAATAAAAAGATAGGCAGAGTGGAGGGTTACGGTAAGTTTCTGGTGCAAAGCCTTTTCACTATCCATAAAAATGATCATATGCCTTATCAGCTTTGTTGCATTAATAAGATGAAGTCCACCAATAAGTTATCTCGCAGGTCTGGTCACAATTACATTTCTCAATTAAATTTTATTTGGGCATAACTTACTAACAATACATAGTTGTTCACAAGTAAATAATAATTTATTTAAGATATTCATATCTATAACTATAACTAATATTAGGCACTTGTCTCTATTTTTCCTTTTATTCAGCTATTGGAATTAGTGCCAATTTCTTAAAAAAAATGGAGCATGCATTTTTATTTATCCTCTGGAACAAATTAGGTAACATAGACTTTCCTATCTAATGCTCATTTCTTAAAACTTATTTGTTTAATACTTAATGGAGTTTAGTCCTTTGTGAAACTTTTAATTTTGGTCCATAATTACTCACCTGTTGCACGTTTATTATCACTTCCTGATTAAGCCTGCAAAATTTGTATTAGTACTTTTAACATGTGTTCATTTTATTAAAATGGTAAAATTTTAACTGAGTTATATAGAGCATTCTAATTTTAAAAATCTCTTTTACATCAGTAAGTATAATCTCAATAAATTTTTATGCTATGCATATATTTTTTTTTATCCATTTTCCCCTTGATTAAAATTGCCAGAGGTTTGCCTAGTTAATTAGGATTTTCAAAACATAACTCCTGGTTTTTATTTATTAATTCCACTGGTTTTTTTTAGCATGTAATCTAATAAATGTCTGCTTTTCTTTGGAAATCCACATATTTCACAACCAACTCACAAAGCTTTATAAAATCAATCTTTTCACTTAATAAAAACATTTATTGCTATAAATTCCCAAAAATATAGGTTTTGCCACATTTCATAAGCTTTGATATATAACAAAGTTTTCAAATGACAAATCATTTGTATTAGCAGTTTTATCTACTTTTTGTAATGAGGGTTATTTGAAGGAGTCATGTATGTCTATGTCCAGGAACCATCATTGAACTTGAGAAAGCCCAAAAACCACACATATGTAAAATCACTAAAATGTTGACAAATAATATCAGGATGCTTCTCAGTCATGGGTAATCTGAACCACAAATGATGCATCCACAACTAAAATAGCTTTAATAATTTCTACATAATTACAGTTTATTTATTTTCATTCACATTTATCTGATTTTTGTCACAGAATTTAGATTGCAAATTTCTCCTTATTAATCAGTGGTTATTTGTAAAGTGATAGTTTTTTCCATTATATTTAAATATAGATATCTAGTATGTAGTACATAAGCCTGTATTTTTAAGATGTTAGCCATTAAACTCTATGAATTATATCATTTAGATGTGCTGTAAAATTTTGTATTTTTTGTACTTGAAAATATCTTACTCTGAAAAGTACAAATTAACTTTTGAATCATGGCCATTCTGACTGGTGTGAAGTGATACCTCATTGTAGTTCTGATAAATGCTGGAGAACTGGAGAGGGTGTGGAGAAAGGGGAACCCTCCTACACTGCTTGTGGGAATGAAGTTTGGTGCGGCTGTTATGGAAAACACTATGGAGATTCCTCAAAAAGCTAAAAATAGACTTACCCTATGATCCAGCAATTCCAATCCTGGATGTATATCCAGGGGGAACCTTAATTCAAAAAGATACATGCACCTCAATGTTCATAGCAGCACTATTTACAATAGCCAAGACATAGAAACAACCTAAATGTCCATTGACAGGTGACTGGATAAAGATGTTTTAGTATATTTATAAAATGGAATACTACTCTGCTAGAAAAAAATAATAAAATAATGCCATTTGCAGCAACATGGTTGGACATGGAGATTGTCATTCTAAGTGAAGTAAGCCAGAAAGAGAAAGAAAAATACATATGATATCACTTATATGTGTAATCTTAAAAAAAAAAGTACACAAATGAACTTATTTGCAAAACAGAAACAGACTCACAGACAGAAAGTCAACTCACAGTTACTGGGGGGAACGACATGGGAAGGGATAAACTGGGATTTCAAAATGTGCAGTATTAACTACTATATGTAAAATAGAAAAACAACGATTTCTTCTGTACAGCACAGGGAACTATATTCTATTTCTTATGGAAACCTACAATGAAAAAGAATATGAAAAGGAATATATATGTGTACATGTATGACTGCAACATTATGCTGTACACCAGAAACCGACACAACATTGTAACTGATTATACTTCAGTTTACAAAAAAAAAAATAACTGCTTAATCCTTAAAACTATAAGGCTCATTTAACTTTTTAGATATGATGACATTTGAGGGAAAGGACATTTTCTAAAGGTTGAATCATTTTATCTCAGAAAATAAATGTCAGCTCGAAACACCAGATGAACAATGAAACTTTAAAATATTAGTTACATTTATCTTCACCTATGAAAATTAGCTTAAACTATCGAAATGAGTAAAGGAAAATGAATAATGACCACTTAACAAATGAAAAGCTGAAGAAATTTTCCGTCAGGCATATGAGCATGGCCAGTCACGTTACTGTTAGTCCACGCAGGTGGAGAGGCTTACTCAGTGGACAAGGCCTGCCTTCCCCTGTGCATTAAGAGTGAAGCCTTTTTCATTTTCTGCCTCAATGACTTACTAGTTTTATGTAATTCACATACTCAAATATGTTATTAGGATCTCCATATGGTTCAATTTGAGGGCTTAATATTTTACCATGGAAAATATTTATGATCTCCAAATACTGTTTGCAGAATAAGATGCTTGGGACGAACTGCAAATAGGTAGAATAAGAGAGTGATTTAAGAGTACAACTAAAATAAAATCTGCATTTATTTTTAAGATTAATCATCTTTTCCCAATGCTAACCTATACAATATTGTATGTGTTGTTGACATTGTCAAATGTGATCTGACTAAATCGTGTACTGAAACCCTCCTTTAAGGAAATATGGCCTCAAGAACCAACTTTACTATTTTCCTGGCTAATTTGGCATTTAATATATACAGCTATTTATCTTCTTTTGTCAGTATTTTTTGTTATAAATTTCAACTTCTGTGGTTAATATATCTTGCTGGCTCTTATTTAACATTCAAACAATACCTCTTGCTCTATTGAATTTCCTCTGAGAATAATATATTACAGAGTTATGACAAATTTCAGGTTTCTAATAACCTTTTTAAGAAAATTCACAATCAATGTTTTCTAATTTGAATTTAGGAGCACACAGATATGCACATAGGTGTGTGTATAAAGTGTGTACAGATGCCTATACATGTATATGTATGTGTGTGTATGTGTATATATATAAAGCATGTGTTTATATGTAAATATATATATTCTCCATCATATATATATGGGCTAGGGAAGTGTATGACTAGAAAGTTATACATTTTTCCCCTGATGCTAAAAGTCTAATTAAAAATGCACATTTACTCATTTTCTAACAAGGGTTGTTAATCTTGAGTAGAGGAAACAGGTCCATTTTGTGTTTTCTGTATTTCATTTAGCAATAGTTCTTTTTTTAAAAAAAATTATTTTATTATTACTTTTTTTAGTGGAGGTACTGGGGATGGAACCCAGGACCTCATGCATGCTAAGCATGTGCTCTGCCACTGAGCCATACCTCCCCCTACAATAATTCTTTCAATGCCTGTTGGATAGAGTGTTATTACTTCTTTTGTCTTTATCAGGTGGTCTTAGAGAATGAGAAATTGAATTGAAGTATGCTTTGCAATTGAGTAGAGCTTTATTCATGGTCTGTGTTAGTATCAGTCAGGTTTCTCTAGAGAAACAGAGCCAGCAGTATGTATTTACATATGTGTGTATATATATATGTACACATACATATAGATCTGATTTATTGTAAGCCATTGGCTCACAGCATTGTGGAGTCTGAGACTCCCACTGTCTGCAGTCTGCTAGCTGGAAATGTAGGTGGGCCAGTAACATGGGTCTAGTCTGATACCAGCAGACTTGAGACCAATGAAGAGCAGGCACATCACTTTGAATCTGAAGGCAAAAAAAAAGTGATACCCCTGCCCTTGCAGTCAGGCAGGAAGAGCTCCCCCTTCCTTGAGGGAGGGTCAACCTTTTAGTTATACTCATGCCTTCCCCTGATTGAACGAGGCCCACCCACTCTAGTCAGGACAACCCTTCACTTAGTCTACTGATCCAAATGTTAATCGCCTCCAAAAACACCCTCCCAGACACACTCAGAATAACGTTTGACCAAATATCTACACACTCCGTGGCCCAGTCAAGTGGATATGTAAAATTAGCCATTGTGTGGTCTTTAGCTAAATGAAACAAAATCCTGAAGAATGCCATAATGTTAATGTCAAAACTACCTGCTTTATAGCTCTAAACATTTGTATTTAGGGGTTGAACATCTATATTTTGGCTGATTTCAGGGACAGTAAAATTGGCCTTAAATTAAAGACAAATAATGCAGGAAATCATCAAGCATTTCAATTTTGCTCAGTGAACAATTTAACTGTTTTTATTTTATTAATTGCAGAGAACCTGGAGAATCTTCTGTAATTGGTGATGCTTTCATGGGCCCCTATTTTTTTTTCTCTTTAAACACATGGGACGGTCGTTTTCAGACATTAGCTGTTAAACAAAAGGAAAACTGTGACGCAGGATAAGTGACAATTGCAACAATTGGCAACTAAGGAAAAACACTATGAGAGTTTCCCAGGCAGGGCAGTGATGGCGGATCTTTGTGAGTAAACAGGTGGGAAAACTACTCAGTAGCATGAAGGGAACCTCTTGTAGCTCCAGAGGTTCGCGTATTTTCCCAATTTCATTGTATCATGGGGCTTTTGACTTTAAGGTTTACTGATGTTTGAGGCCTCCCTTTATCGACTGAGGAAATCCCAATACATTTTCATCATCAGTTGAAGCTTTCTCTATAGAAAGCTTAGTTTGGGGGTTAAAAGAAGCATAGACTAGCTAACTCTAACAATGAACTTGCAAGGAATGCATGAAAATTTGAGGAAGTAGGTTTTTCCATCTGAGTCTAAGAACTATCCACAGTTAGTGATATCTTCTGAGAATATATGACTTAAATTTTTAAGGTAAAAACTTTGATTGATCAGTCAACTAAACTTTGACAAAGGAGACAAGAATATACAATGGAATAAAGACAGTCTCTTTGGGAAAACTGGGCAGCAGCATGTAAAGCAATGAAGCTAGAACACTCCCTTACACCATACACAAAAATCAACTCAAAACGAATCAAAGACTTAAACATAAGACAAGATACAATAAACCTCCTAGAGGAAAATATAGGCAAAACATTATCTGACATACATCTCAAAAACGTTCTCCTAGGACAGTCTACCCAAGCAATAGAAATAAAAGCAAGAATAAACAAATGGGACCTAATGAAACTTACAAGCTTCTGCACAGCAAAGGAAACCAGAAGTAAAACAAAACAACAACCTATGGAATGGGAGAAAATTTTTACAAACAATGAAACTGACAAAGGCTTGATCTCCAGAGTTTATAAGCAGCTAATATGACATAATAAGGGAAAAACAACCAAATCCAAAAATGGGCAGAAGACCTAAACAAGCAATTCTCCAAAGAAGACGTACAAATGATCAAAAGGCACATGAAAAAATGCTCAATATCACTAATTATCAGAGAAATGCAAATCAAAACTACAATGAGGTATCACCTCACACCAGTCAGAATGGCCGTCATTCAAAAGTCCATGAATGACAAATGCTGGAGAGGCTGTGGGGAAAAGGGAACCCTCCTACACTGCTGGTGGGAATGCAGTTTGGTGCAGCCACTGTGGAAAACAGTATGGAGATTCCTCAAAAGACTAGGAACAGACTTACCATAGGATCTAGGAATCCCACTCCTTGGCTTGTGTCCAGAAGGAACCCTACTTCAGGATGACGTCTGCACCCCAATGTTCATAGCAGCACTATTTACAATAGCCAAGACATGGAAACAGCCTAAATGTCCATCAACAGATGACCGGATAAAGAAGATGTTGTATATTTATACAATGGAATACTACTCAGCCATAAAACCCGACAACATAACGCCATTTGCAGAAACATGAATGCTCCTAGAGAATGTCATTCTAAGTGAAGTAAGCCAGAAAGAGAAAGAAAAGTACCATATGAGATCGCTCATGCGCAGAATCAAAAAAAAATACCAAAACAAAAAACAGAAATACAAAACAGAAACAGACTGATGGACATAGAATACAAACTTGTGGTTGCCAGGGGGATGGAGGGTGGGAAGGGACAGACTGGGCTTTCAAAATGTAGAATAGATAAACAAAATTACATTGTACAGCACAGGGAAATATATACAAGATCTTACATTAGCTCTCAGCGAAAAAAATGTGACAAGTGACTATATATATGTTCATGTATAACTGAAAAGTTGTGCTCTTCAATGGAATTTGACACAACATTGTAAAATGATTATAATTCAATAAAAAATGTTTAGAAAAAGAGAAAAAAAGCAACACTTCTGTCTATAAATTATGACTAAATCCTAGTCATCACTTTGAGAGGTATTTGGATGTGAAAAGGGCCGAGGGTTTGTTGAGCTGTTCAGCGTGTTATGTGTGCTGACTATCCATGACTCCCCTGCTGATGTGGTCAACTACGCTTTTATAGCTTAGGGTTTAGGTTATGAATTTTAGGTGTTAGGGAAAAAGCAGTGTGTGGCTGGGTGACAGTTGAGCGATGCTAGGGGAAAGGGTAAGAGTGAAGAAAGACCTTTTTTTTCCTTCCACAACAACCCAGAAAAGCCTGAATCATAGCTGGTGTAACTTCCAGTGGACTTTCAGACTATGTGTTTGCGTATCTGCTCTGTGATTTCTTTGTGGACAAAAGTATTGTCTTATTCATCTTTATATGCCTTGAACTTAGGCACAATGCCTAGTCCGTAGCAGACATTTAATACAAAATTTTTGACGAGATAAAGAATGACTCAAATGTGGTGGTGCAGAGCTTGATGAATTTAGAAGACAGTATCTGGGCCTGAGGTCAAGATGCAGTTGTACAGAGCCTCCAGGATTTGTGGTGGGGCAGACAGGAGCACTGCCTGGCAGGAATCACTCTAACAACCGCCAGCTTTTAATGTGGAAAAGTTTGGTCTGCCTGCTCAACAGCCTTCTGCTTGGTTAGATCTTCAGGATATGTACTGCTTTTGATGGCCTGAGGTCAGGTTCCCTTGATGGCAAGGGTCCCCTTTTCCAGATAATGAACAGACCCTGAGAAAGAATGCCAATGTCCTTAGGATCTGACACACAATCCTTTCTCTTTCCTGCTGTGATTAATCTGTGAGTAAGTGGTGTTGGCATCAAACAAACCCGAGCTGAACTCCAACTCTGCCAAGTCCTAATCAGGTAACCCTAAGGCGATTTACTTAAGCCTTTCATGTCAGTGAAGGTCCTAGCGGTCAGTGATTGGCGTGCCCCAAAGGGTGTAATTGAAGAGAAACCGACAAGAGTCACAGAAGTGACAAAGGGCGAGGAAGAGCCAGGTCTGGCAACAGCAGAAAGCTGTCTCCACCTGAGGCCTGGAAGGGACAGGACAGGAGGGATGCCACCACGTCACAGAGACAGCGGGAGGCATGGAAGTGCGGCTGCCGAGCCGAGCGGTGATCCCGGAGAGGCCGTCCCTGCCAGAACCTTAGAAGGTGAGTAAATGTTCTGATCTCTGTCTCACACTTCATCCCCTCTTAGTTCTTCCAACTTCCACACCCAACCAGAAGCTGAAGCACCATGGAGCCCGGGAAGAGAAGTCCTGCGGGGTCAGACTCTTCAGGTGTAGAACAAGGCAGAACAATGCAGAGAAGAGATCTGGAGGTGATAAAGATATTCCCTAATCATCAATTTCTCTTTCTGCAAATTGGGGATTATAATCATCTCCTCCGCATGGACGAGGACCAGATGGGATAACGGATGCAAAGCATTCAGCATGAAGCTTAGCACATTGTTAATACTTGTTCAGGATTAAAGTAGCCTCTGAAGGTTGCTCAAGACTCTGATCAGAGGGAACCTAACTGGCGAAAACAATTCTTTTCTAATAAGTCTCTTATTTCAAAACAAACGAAATAGAATCCAAGAATGTGCCTCCCATTTTTAGGATAATATACCCACAAGTTTGTATAGTTGCAAACTTTCTTGACATGATGTTTGGATTCAGAAAAACCCTGGCTCCAATCTGGTCTCCAGTATCTTTACTAATCATTTCCTGTGACCTGGGCAATGGTGTATTTAACATGAGCCAATGTTGTTTTTCACCCATAAAAATAAAGGAAAAATAACCACTACCTTACAGATGTGTATCAAAAGTAAGACAGGGTCTAACACAGCACAGAGGCTCAGAACTTAGCAACGTTATGCTTTGCCATCTCCACAGCAGCTCAGTGTGGTACTAGATATTATACAGCGCAGATACATGGCAGACCTTTCTTTTGCTGCTCAGAGTGTTTTCTTTTTAATATTAAAAAGATTTATTTTACGTAGATATTTTAAACACTGTCCATGGATTACCCTACATTAATAGATCAATATCCATGCATTTGAAAGTTTCAGGCAAATATTCTAAAACCAGAGACGGAGATGAATGTTAATATACAATTGACGAAAAGGCAGCAAATCTCAATAATCCTCAAATACACTTTGATGTTTTCTATTACCAGATAGCAAACTCTGAGACCAGGCTGGCTTAACATGCCTCATTTTCCGACCTGACTTTGTTTTCCTTTGACTACACTACATGGAGTCATTTTGGACAATGACGCAATTTTCCTTGCCCGGCTTGGTCAGGAGACACTAAAGGAAAAAAAAAATGTTTGGGGGGAAATTGAATCACTCTCCCTTCTTTTAGAGGAAACCTGCAAATGTCACTTAATGAGAAATGTTCTCAGTGCAGAAGAATGCACCGTGATGAGTGAGTTCCCCGCTCCCGATGGCTGCATCAAGCCCGCATCACCATCAGCATTCAGCGCGACACCAAGACCCGCAGGAAACCATTCCATTTGTAAAAAGGTCAAACATTGGTAGCCCCAAGCTTTTGAAATGAAGCAGAGAAAACAATTTCAGAGCTATTTACTCCCCTGTTCTCTGACAGCTTTTGTCCCGGCTTCCAGTAAGAGATATTTGCTTTTATAGTCACAATCATTTAAGCAAATACGATGCTTGTGGCTACAAAAAATGCATTTGATTGCTTTCTTTGAGTCAGAAGGCTTTTATCTTGTTTCTAAAATCATAAAGCCCACCAGGCACTGCATTTTTCCAGTATTGACTGACGTCCATCCTATACATTTAGGTAAACAATTAAGGGTAGAGATGATGACAGAGGAACTTTGGTAATGCAGGAAGGAATTTATAATACATGAGGGCTCTTTCACAGTGGAAGTGATGTGCCTTTTGTAGGGCAGAAGAATTGCTATGATTGTTTGGCAATCACATGTCTCATTTCTGATATATTTCCTAGCTTTTTTGTGTATTAACAAGAATATATTGGGAGATCCTTCAGCATTGCTTAATAGAAACATACATACAATTATCAAACTTGCTGTCATACCCCTGGAAAGCTGTCTCAAAAGCAGGAGAATAGTAAATATAAAAGAGACAGAAGCATCAAGTGTAGTTCCTATTAGGAACTGACGGTTGGCATGCATTCTATGTACACTGCTAATAAAATGAGGGATGAAGAAAAAAAATTGCAGGAAAATGGCTTCCATTCAATTTTAAATGACTTACATTTAAAGTGAATCTCTTCATATATCGAGCTCCCAATTTTATAGAAATGTTAGCAATTTATAGAGACATTCTTTTAAAAGAACATTACTACTATTCTCAATTTATAGTGAGGAATTTCAATAATTTCATGACTTTCCGGAGGTCACACACTGGGTAGGAAAAAAGTTTGCTCCTGGATAATATGAAACAAGAAAATGAAATCTTATAGAATGATGTATTCTCAAATGTTTTCTTTAGACCCGTTTGAGGTTTTACTCTGCCTTAAATATCATATAGATCTTTCTGAAATCCACTCAGCAGCTATGAGCTATTTCAGGCCAATAATTGTGACATGTTCCAAAATAGTCAGCTTTGTTCGACATGTATTTCAGCATCTGTTATGTTACAGGCTTTGTTAAACAGAAGGACCAGGAAAGACAAGATCCTTTCTTCTGTGGAGTTCAAAGCCTTACAGGTAATTGTACGTGCAGCCAATGCTCCAGAAGAAGTATCAGAGGAAGATGCTATCATAACACAGAGAGAGGGGTCAGGCGGTCCTGCCTATGGTAATTGTGTTAAACTGAAAATTAAAGACTAACTAGGGATGAACAGACAAAAGGGAGAACCAAAGAAAGTCCAAGAAGCCCAGCAGGACTGGAGTATAAGGTTTATGATGAACAAAAGATGAGGCCCAAGGACTTAAATTAGACTATCTTGCATTAAGATCTATCTGAATTTGCTCAAAGTATCATTTTGTCAAATCAGACTTACTGGAATCTGCAATCGTATATAGTGTCAAGCTTTACTAATAGTGTTAAGGATATAACTAATCTGAAGAATTAGCTACAACAGAGGAAGGTTTGGGACCAACCAGTACAACTCCACATGTCCTTCTTCACACATTACAATGTGTCCTTTGGCCCATATTTAAAGATGCACTGTCTAAAGGATGCATGGAGTCACCGTTTACATGAAAAGGAATCACACTGCCCATTGCAAAGCTTATGTAACACTTCCCCTGGCGCCATGCCCCGTAAGTCCAGAGTTCATGTTTTATTGCCATGAACCATCCTATACACACCAGGTACGTTCTGCTACAAGCATTCTATAAATAATGACTCTCCCACTAGGAAATACCAATGTGGGGCTCAACAGCAGGTCTGTCAATAACACGCTTTCAAGGAGATTCGACCAGGTCCTCTTTTCTATTTTGAGGACATTTCATGGTAAAGTGAGAATGTTCTCACAGTCATGCTATTAATTCTTTCTTTTCTACCTGCAGAAACTATAAATCTATGTTATACATTTTGGATTGATCATGAAAGTGATGGCAAAGGCTTAAAGGATCTTAAGCCTGATATATAGAACATACAGTAACATATGGAGGCTAGATGGAAAAAGGAGAAGGTTATAGGCATGAAGACTGAATTCAGACTTTTGGAATGGTGGGATCACTTGAACTAGGGCATCCCACAGTAGTGCCCAAGAGAAGGATGCAGACGCTAGAGTTGTTTATGAGTCAGCATCTGCAGGACTTGGGGATTAATTCAAAATAGGAGGTAAAAGAGAGCAAGGGAATTAAGGATTGCCTATATTTGGGCAACAAGGTAGATGGGGCCAACAGCTGAGATAAGTAAACATTAGTAGGGGAAATCGATCTGGAAGTCCAAAATATGGTCAGTTTTAGATAAGTCAAGTTTGAACTGATTAGAAAATGTGAAAGGGAAGGCTTTCAGTGAGCAGTTGTATAAAAGGGTCAGAAACCAAGGAGAAAGCCCTGGGCCAGAGAGTTGAGAGGGACTGGCAGAAATATATTAATTGAGGCCATGGGAACTGATGAGTCATCTGAAGAGATCAATTAGGAAGCAGGCCGGAGGAAAGCTGGACAGTTTTAAAGAACGCAAAGTGGATAAGGCAGACGAATAGACCACAGTGTGGAATCGGGAAGCCAAGTGCTGGGCCGATTTTAGATAAATGAAGAGAATGTTTGTGCAAAAAGCTTCTGGGTGTCCAAGCAAACAAAAGCTGCCCTTTGACTTAATAATGTGGATGGGACATTGGACTACAGCCCAAATACAGAGGTGGAGACAGAGTGAGTAAACAGCTCCTATACCAGAAATTGACACATTGTAACTGGCTAAACTTCAATATAAAAAAAAGGAAACATATTGGAGCTTCTCATCTAGGCTATATTAAATTTTGAGACTTGTGTCTTTTTCAGTATTCCCCTTGACCGGCAGAGGGCTACACATAGAACATTTTAAGGAATACTTTTTTGAAAAGGAATATATTTGAAAATTATTATCTGAAGATAGGCTGAATCCAGATTAAGTCTTTGTTTTTTCACGTGCGAGGGAAAACTTTCAAGTTTTCCCTCACACATAACTGTCCAGTGTGTTCACCAAACTCTCTTTTCCTATTTTGTAACTGCTTTTTTTCATTTGTTTGTTTGTTTTTTGACCTGTCAAATCTGGTGAGCATGTGTGCACTTGGGGAATAAATAATCCATTCATTTTGGCTCAATCAAAAGAGCAAGAAAAGAAAATTTGATACATGTTATTATAAAATGCACCCCAATGTTCATAGCAGTGCTATATACAATATCCAAGACATGGAATAATCTAAAATTTCCATCAACAGATGACTGGATAAAGAAGTTCTGGTATATTTATACAATGGAATACTACTCAGCCATAAAAAGTAATAAAATAATGCCATTTCCAGCAACATGAATGGACCCAGAGATCATCATTCTACATGAAGTAAACCAGAAAGAGAAAGAAAAATGCCATATCATATCACTCATATGTGGAATATATATTTAAAAAAGAGGACACTAATGAATTCATCTGCAAAACAATAACAGACTTGCAGACATAGTAAGTAATCTTAAGGTTACCAGGGGAAAGAGAGTGGGAAGGGATAAATTTGGGAGTTTGAGATTTGCAAATGTTAGCCACTATATATAAAAATAGATAAAAACCAAATTTATTCTGTATAGCACAGGGAAATATATTCAATATCTTGTAATAACCTTCAATGAAAAAGAATATGAAAATAAATATATGTGTGTATATATATATACATATGTGCATGACAGGGACATGATGTACACCAGAATTTGACACATTGTAACTGACTGTACTTCAATAAAATAAAATACAGTACAATTTATAGAGGAATGTTATTGACTTGCTATTGAATTATCCACAATACTCTCCTCTTATTTTTGTGAGTAGTGGAAAGATGACTGTATTTCAAATGAAAAGGGACTAATATGCATTGAGACGTTGATATGCTCATATGGATTCTAAGTTTTAAATTGAAAATGTTGGCAAGAGTAAAAACTATCCATTTTTTTTAGCTGGAAATAATAATAATAGCATAATAATAATATATTGTTTTTAAAAGAGATCATATCACTGATTCATCAGCAGTAGGATATTTTTCCTACAGAGGGGCACATATTTTTACTTATTTTCTATTTGGTAATCAATGGCCCTCAGTTGAAAGATTGTTTATTGAATTTAGGAATCAGTATTTAGGCAGGGGAAAGAGGAAAACCATTTGAATGTGAAGAGGATCACTAGTTATCTTTTATTATATTATTTTAATCAACTGAACTTATTGACTCACTGTAGGGCATTCAAGAATCACTATGAGAAATTGCTATTTTGCCTTTTGACTGAGAGGTGGTTCAAGTTTGAGCTCATCGAATCATTAAGGGCTACTTAGCACTTACGTGCAGAATTTCCACAGCCCTTCTGACTTTCAGTGAACTCACTGAGAGAAAAACACCAAAGCTGCTAAACACATAAAACAATTGAGAGATGTGATAACATTTCTGTTACAATTATACTGATGCTCATTACAGCTCGCCATTCTGAACATCTGAAATGCCATCAGGTTTATGATTCTATAAATCTGCAGAATGCCTCACTGTGAAGTAATGGTCACCTGTTTCCAAATTAAAATGGTATCGTAACACTGGGGGCCAATATGCATGAAGTTGTTAACTCTTATAAGTAAACCATTAAACATCGGGAAAATCTTTCTCCGATTTGCTATTTCTGAAATAGCTATGAATTTAAAGAATTTCAAAGAAAAAAAAAGAATTCCAAAGAGGCGAAGATAATTTTTTTCACTTCTTATTTTGGGAAATAAATTAAGATGTTGCAGACTTCTTGATCCAGTCCTGACTGCAGACGTGGTTAGAGCGAAACACAGCGGGATGTGTAAGGAATCCAATCATCACTTTTAAATTAATAAATGAGGAGTTTCCGAGTAGGCATTCCTGAACAGAGGACACAAAAAATGAATTAACATGTATTAGAGAGACAAAAGGTCTAAGACCATGTCAGAAAAAAAATGTATTACACCAGCTGGACTGGAATCCTGCCATTGTGTCCTTGTTTTCTGTAGAAAAGGACACAAGCCAACAGAAAAATTTCCACACTATTTGCTACAGGCAAACATGTTATAAATTCAGCTTCTGAACGTAGCTTCTGAAGTAGAATCCAAGAAAAATTATAACTCCGCAGGTCAAAACATTTCACCTGTCTTCTAGTCCCGACACCAAGCTCATCCACATGGTACCTGGAAGTACCACGTCACCCCAGAAATTAGGTACCTGTGTTACTGCTGAGAAGAAACGCAGAAACAGGGAGCAGTGGTGGAGGAGGTCCCGGGGAGGACAGGGCCGCCGGCCGCCCCTGAAGCCAGACCCAGTGACCTGCGGCTGCTCCTCTGCCCATCCTCGGGTTGTCAGTGCCACTCCCTGTTCCCGCAGCAGCAGCTGCTTTGGGGGATGCAGCCCCAAGAGAGCGCGTTGCAGGGACCATCTGGGTGGCATGCGGGCTGCACCCCGTTAATCCTCCATGAACTTTTGAGATTCTGCAAGTGGACACGGAGATCTTGTCTTGTGGCCACTGGAGATAAACCTCACGTGTAAGTGCCATTGCTTTTTCGATCTACCAAACTGGAGGCTCTGCCTCTTTCTTCTCTCCTTATGTTCTGAGTAAGGGGGCAGTTTCAGGTTTCACCCGAGAAGCTCCCAAGGTTGTGAACCAACAAACAGTCTATTTGATTAACTCCAAATTAAACAGATACCAGCGAACTGGGCACATTTACTGTGTTCAAGGGATTCAGTAAATATGTATTGAATTAATGAGTTGCCAGCACAGAATAGAAAGACAAAAGAGGGTGTGTGCTATTTAATCTTACTGTGTCTGAGACTGAGTTTTAGACATAAATTTGGCTCTTATTAATTCCCTTCTTGCTGGGGAATCCCTTGGCATGGTTCCTACATCCTGCAGGTTGGCTGTTTGTGAATATTTTGTTAAACGTGGTTTCCCAGGTGTGCCACAGGGGGCCCAGTGCCAATCCAAGCAGACTTTGGTTCTTGAATCCTTTACTAATTACGTGAATTTAGGTGGGACACTTCCCCTAGACGTGTCCAATTCCCTTTTCAGAGCCATTGTGTTAGTTTCTCTCTCTCTCTATTTGGTCTTCACCATTATATGCATATAACTATAAATTTCTTTTGGGGGCAATTGTGTGAGAGTTCCCCACTAGGTAAGTGTTCCTCCACCTTCTCAGGGTACAGCTGCTGGGTGATGGGTTAAGTGCACCTTTGACTCTACCAGGCATCAGTAAATACTTTTCAAAATGTACCAATTTACATTTATACAAGAAGTATATTAGAGTTTTTATGTTATCTCATATCAACATCAACACTTGACATTCTGTTATTCTTTAAAGTTTTCCAATTTTAAGAGAGGGAAAAATTTCAATGACACTTGAATTTTCATTTTGCTGTTTACTAGTTAGATGGAGCAAATTTTGTCTGTTGTTCATTTGGCATCCCATTTTAAGAATCTGCCCTTTCCTAGGCTAGGCCATTTTTTATTTAATTATTCAGGTTTTAAAAGCTTGATGTGCAGTGGATCTTTATAAGATGAAGATATCAATTCTTTGTTGCTTAAATATGCACAAATAGGTTATGCACATCAGAAGATTCACTCTTATTTTTTGTAACATTGCCACTTCATGAAAATATTTCAATGTCCTCACATTGATCATTTTTGTCCTCTGACCTCTTGGCTTTGGGGGCCTTATTTAGGAAACCAGTATCTGCTTTGATAATCAGCATTTTCTCTTGCATTCTTTAATGTTTGCTTTTTATGTTTATGTCTTTAATCTGTGTGGAATTTAACTATTTGTTGGTGGTTTGTTTTAAGACTCATGCATGATTTAGAAAACTCGAGAGGAGAAGGAAAGGATATTGTATTTACCCATATTTTTACTTTTCCCATTGTTCTTTCTTCCTTCCTGATGTCCCAAGATGCTTTTTTATCATTTCCTTTCTGCTTGCAAGCACTTACATTAGCTGTTCTTTTAGCGTAGGTTCGCTGATGACAAGTTCTCTTGGTTTTCCTCCATCTGAATTCTCTGAGTCTGCCTTGATCTCTGCTTCATTTCTGAAGGATATTTTTGCTGGAAATAGAATTCAGAGCTGACAGTTCTTTTCTCTCAGCACTTGAAATATGTCCTTCAAATTCCTGCTGGTCTCCACCATTTCCAGCGTGAAGTCTGCTGTCCTTTGAACTGTGCTCCCCTGCAGGTGGTTTCCCTCTGTCTGCATCTGAGATCCTTTTCTTTTTCTTCAGTTCCCAGCAGTTTGACTGTGGCGTGTCTTGGCTTGGGTTTCTTTGGCTTTGTCCTTTTTGGATAAATCCTTGCTCAGCTTCTGGAATCTGTAGGTTTATGTCTTTTGCCAATTTAGGATAATTTCAGCTATTAGTTATTTAAGTACTTTTTCAGCCCCACCCTCTTTCTCCTTTTCCTTCAGGACCCCTAATATCTGTGTCATTTTGCTGTTGACATCTGTTGATTGTCATTTCTCATTCAAGTAAAGTTTTCCTGTTTCTTGGTTTAATAAGGGATTTTTTTTATTGGACCCTAGACATTTGGGACATTATGTTGTGAGAGTGTAGATCTTCCTTAAATAATCTATTTTAACTAATTTCCTCTGGCACTATTCCAGTGGCAGAATGGAGAGGGGTGCTATATTCTTACCATGTGGAGGAGCAGTCAGGATTCTCATCTATGCTTTGTTGATGTAGAAAGAGGAGGGGCTTTTGCTATTGCCAGTTGGGGTGGCAGTTCTGACTCCAGCTTCTCCTTCAGCCCACTTCACTGGCTGCAGTGGGAGAATGTGCCCTCTTTTAAGGACTCATGTGATACGATATGTTCTACCTGCTTACCACTTGGTCATCTCCTATTTTATGGCCTGTAAACTTCATAATATCTGCTAAGTCTCTTTTTCCACGTCACATAACATATTCCCATATTCTAGGGTATAGAGCGTAGAACTTTATGCCCACCACACTGCAGAATTGAACTTTTCAATAAAAATAATATCCAGGTCACGAATATGAGCAATCTATATAATTTTATATTTACTATATTAAAATAATCAAAAAGGAAACAGGTAAATTGCTATTAATAATACTAAGTATGTTTTATTTAACCCAATATATCCAAACTATCATCATTTCAATATAATTAGTGTAAACATTCTTATTGACAAATTTACATGCATCTCTCATACTAAGTACTTTAAACTTACAGCACATCTTAATTTAGACTAACCGCGTTTCAGGTGCTCAGTAGCTTACGTGTGGCTTGTGGCTACCATATTGAACAGCTTGGGTTTAGACTGCTTTGGTCAATAAAACCTACAACTTTCTTTTCTTTCCTGACTTGGTCCAGTGTCAAGTGTTGTATGAGGTTTTTACTAACCTCACAAGCTAAGGTTGTTTGCTTTGTTCCTTAGTT
Organism: Vicugna pacos; assembly: GCF_048564905.1. Classification (NCBI taxonomy): domain Eukaryota; kingdom Metazoa; phylum Chordata; class Mammalia; order Artiodactyla; family Camelidae; genus Vicugna; species Vicugna pacos. The sequence continues at coordinate 2,160,718 of NW_027328739.1, forward strand.
TACTCTGAATGTTCATAAATAAATAAAGATAATATGCTACTTAAAAGATTGATATAACCAACTGAGCATGGTGTTTTGGGCATGGGGTGTTGGGAAGGATTCTTATTATCAGTGCAATTAAGTTACAGGTTGCTGGTTTATTCAGACATTCTCCGTATTTAACAATTTTGATAATTCAGAATTTTCTAGAATCTATTGATTTTTCATTTTCAGTTTAACAGTCTTACAAATCTATAGATATTATTTTATTTTTATCTGGTTTTGTTTATCATTAAGTATAACCTTTTGCATGAAATTTATAGAAGGATATACTATGTAAAGTAAAACATTATTTTTCAGTATGTAGCTCATTACATTTTTATATTTAATCAGTATAACCAACACCATAATCAGAATATAGGACATTTTCATCATTGTAAAAAGTTTTTTTCTGCCTCATTGCAGTTAATTATTTCTTCTTTCCTGGCCTCTGGAAACCACTCTTCTGCTTTTAATCACTAAAGAATAAATTTTTTGTTTATAGAATTTTATGTAAATTCAGTCAGACAGTATGCAATCTTTTGTGTCCAACTGAGTATTTTCAGCATCATTCTTTTGAAATTCATACACTGTAATGAATGTATCAGTAATTCAGTCTTCCTACTTCAGAGTTGTATTCCACTACATGGATGTGCCACAACTATTTACCTATCCCCTTTTAGAGTTGCAAATTTTCAATCATATTTTCTTCTATAAATTGTGTAATTTTAGTTTTTTGTTTGTTTGTTCACTCTTTGGCTCATTTTGAATTAATTTTTCTGTATAGTGTCTGGCTCAAGATTAATTTTTCTAAACATAAATCTAGTTGCATTTCAAACTTTATTAAAAAGATGAGTCTGCAGTTTGAAAAGTGTGCTTTTTCTCGACTCACTGGGTTTTTTAAAGTCAGGTAGTATCAGTCAAATAAACTTCTTTTTCAAAATTATTTTGTCTAGATACCTCTTTGTATATTACAGCTTGGATTTTCCTATAAATATTAGAATTAGCTTAACATTGTAACTGAGACTGCACTGAATCTATCAGTCAATCATGTGATAATTGACAACTTAATAATATTGAATCTTTCAATTTATGAATCTGGTATAAATTTTCATTAATTTAAGTCATCTTTATTTTCTCTCAGTGATGTTTTATCATTTTCAGCATCTTGCACATGTTTTGTTACATTATTTCTAAGTCTTTTATGTTTCCAGATTCTATTATACATGCTATTTCTCAAAATTTCATTTTCCATTTTGTTATTGTTAGCATATAAAAATAAAATTCTCTTGATTTACTCATTTTTCAGTTCTGATAATTTTTTTATATATGCTTTAGAATTTTATACAGTAGGTCAAGTTAGCTGATGGTGTTGTGTTAATCTTAGTTTTTAAAGATTTCTTGTCTTTTCTATCATTTAATAACAGAGGAGTGACATTTGTCTATTTCTCCTTCAAGTTCTGTCAACTCTTTTCTTATGTATTTGAAGTTTGATTGTTGAATATATAGACATCCAGGATTCCTATGTCTTAATGTTAATTGATTGGTGTTCTTCTTTATACTTAATAATATTCCTCTCCCTTAAGCTTATGTGGTATGATACTAATGTAACCACTCTACCTTTGTTATGATTACTGGTCGTGTGGTATATGACCTCTTTAACCAATATTTTACTTATAATCGAACTTTTTTCTTTGTATTAAAGATATTTAATTTGGCTTTTTCACAGACAGCATAAAGTTTTATTTTGCATTCTTCCAGTTTGATAATCTGTGTTTATTTGGAATATTTAAATAGTTTGTAGTTAATAAAATGTTTTGGATAAGAGTGAATTTGAGTTTAATTCTACCAGATCTCTATGTGTTGCTGGTTTACTGATGGGCACAGACCCTCCGGTTCCCTTGGCAGGGCTGATGACGGGGTGTGGGTGGGAGGAGTTGAACCCACGTCCACGTGGGACAGGAATGTCCCAATCCACGGCCAGGGTCACAGCTTTTATCTTTTAGACCATGTCATGTCAATGGAATCTAAATGTTTTCCACCTGTTTGAGCTCGAGGAATAATCAGTCGTAAACTCCCCAGTGGTTGTTTTTCACCCTTACCTTGTGAAGTTTGAGCTTCATGATGAAGGTTAATATATGTAGATTCACATAGTATGTAATCTTTTAAGACCAGCTACTCTCCATCAAAATAATACGCCTGTGATCCAATCGAGCTGTTGCATGCATCAATAGTTTATTCCTTTTTATTGTTCAGTAGCATTCTTTGTATGGACGTGGCAAAGCTTTTGGTTTTGTTTTAAATATGTTAACTCGTTGAAGAACATTTGAGCTGCTTCCACATTTGAAGATTTAACAGAGTTTTTGTAAATATTTATATACAGGTTTTTGTGTAAACATAAATCTTCTTTTCTCAGGGGCGTATACTAGTGAGCAACATTGTCAGGTCGTATGGTAGTCTATGTTTAACTCTATAAGAAATTGCCAACAGATTTTTCCAGAGTAGTTACACTAATTTGCATTGCTATCAGCAATTTATGAGGGGGAGGGTGTAGCTCAGTGGTAGAGTGAGTGCTTAGCATGCACAAGGTCCTGGGTTAAATTCCCAGTACCTCCATTAGAGATAAATTAATAAAATAAATGTAATTACAGCCCCCCAAAAAAGATGCTTAAAAAAACCCATTTATGAGAGCTTAGTATGGATGTGTGTAGCTATGTGGGTGTATATGTATTGTCATATATGTGTATGTCATCAGTACTTTTAATTCTGTCTGTTATAATAAACATGCAGTGATAGCCTATAGTGGTTTTAATCTGCATTTTCTTCATGCCTATTGATGTCAAAATCTTTTCATCTTCTCTAAGTACCACTTTAAAATAAAATTATGGTGTCATATATTATCTCTAAGCCATATAAACCTGCTCATTTTTATTTTAGTTTTTGTCTTTTTTATTGAATGAAAGGTTCTTTAAATATTATAGTGCTTTACAGGTTTCATAAGTTCCACACAGATGATTTCATATAATCTGATAAAACCCCTTTTTCCCCATCCCTATATTGCCCCTCGTCCCCTTATCTCTCCCCACGGATAACCACTAGTTTGTTATCTATGTCCGTGAATCTGCTTTTTTTTTGTTGATTTATTCACTAGTTTGCTGTATTTTTTAGATTCAATGTATAAATGATATTGTACAGTGTTTGTCTTTATCTATCTGGTTTATTTCATTTAGCATAATGCCCTCCAAGTCCATCCATGTTGCTGCAAATGGCAACATTTCATTCTTTTTATGGCTGAATAGTATTCCATTATATATACACCACATCTTCTTTATCCAGTCCTCTGTTGATGGACTGTCAGGTTGCTTCAACACTTTAGCAATTGTAAATAATGCTACTATGAACATTAGGATTCATGTACCTTTTCGAATTCATGTTTTTGCCTTTTTCAGCTGTATATTCAAGAGTGGAATTGCTTATTTTTAAATCATTGTCAGTGCTTACCTAATTGCATGTAGAATAAATTCATATTTGACTTGTACATTTTGACAGCCGTCTTTCTTAACATTAAATATTTTTGTGTTTAAGAATTTTGTTTTGCATTTGCAATTTGAATGTTATTTTTCTTTCATGCTTATATTATATTAGTTACTGTTATTTTTCTCTTACCACTGCTTTCTGTCCAGTATTTCAACAATTTTATGGTTTTCTTCATCATATCACTCCCTGACCCACCTCCCACTCTAAACCAGTCCTAAGCCATCATGAGAAGTGTCTGCACCTTGAAGTGGTTGGTTATCTATTGCTTAAGTGTTCTATCTCGAGTGGAAACTTTAACCTTGGTTTCTAATACTGAATCTGACTTTCTGCTTTGTAGAGTTTTGAGTCTGGGTCATTCGAGAAAATTTGATTCCTTGGCCTTTATTCCCTGCTCTCAGATGGGGGTACAGCCACTTCACAACTTTTGTCCATTCAGGGTTTTGCACTCTCTGCTCAGCTTATAATCTTTTGAGATAATCATACATTTTTAATTCTACACATGGTCATTTCTTTTGATTTTATTTTACTACTTTTGATTTTATTTTATTACTTTACTGAAGTACAGTTACAATATGTCAGTTTCTGGTGTACAGCATCTTGCCCCAGTCATGCATATACATACATATATTTGTTATTGTTTTCACTCTTTTTCATTAAAGATTATTACAAGATATTGAATATCATTCACTGTGCTATACAGAAGATACTTGTTTTTTTAATCTACTTTTATATGTAGTGACTAATGTTTGCAAATATCGAACTCCCAAATTTATCCCTTCCTAACCTTTTTCTTTCAGTGACCAAAAGATTGTTTACTATGTCTGCAAGTCTGTTTCTATTTTGTAGATGAGTTCACTAGTGTCCTCTGTTTTTCTCTTTTTTAGATTCCACATATGAGTGATATCATATGGCATTTTTCTTTCTCTTCCTAGCTTACTTCACTTAGAATGATAATCTCCAGGTCCATCCATGTTACTGCAAATGGCAATATTTTATTATTTTTTATGGCTGAGTAGTGTTCCATTGTATAAATATACCACAACTTCTTTATCCAATCACCTGTTATGGGCATTTAGATTGCTTCCATATCTTGGTTATTGAATAAGATAATAAGGTGCTGCTATGAACATTGGGGTACATATATCTTTTAAAATTAGAGTTCCCTCTAGATGTATGCCCAGAAGTGGGATTGCTGAATCATGTGGTAAGTCTATTCCTAGTCTTTTGAGGACTCTCCATACTGTTCTCCATAATGGCTGCACCAAACTGCATTCCCACCTTCAGTGTAGGAGGGTTCCCTTGTCTCCACAGCCTCTCCAGCATTTATTGTTTGTGGACGTTTGAATGATGGCCATTCTGGCTGGTGTGAGGTGATACCTCACTGTAGTTTTGACCAGTATTTCTCTGATAAATAGCGATATTGAGCATTTTTTTGATGGTTGTATTTTTATATACCCCAATCATACCTTTTAGTTAGCTCTTTCAATACATTTTCTCTACTATTGCCATGATTTGGGCCAGAGGTGTCTCCTAAATTCTTAGGTCATCTGGAATTTTTCCAAGTGTTCTAATGGTCTATGCTAGCTCTGTAATCCTATGTAAACACCTCAAGTTGACCTAGAGCATCAATTCACTGCATGTTACAACTACGGATATGCATCTCATTCTGTGATGTTAGCATTCACCTGTGTTCACACACTATTTAATTTCAATAGAAATTAATTTTAAAGACCTGCTGTATAGCACAGGGAACTTTATTCAATTTCTTATAAAAGCTATAATGGAAAAGAATCTGAAAATATATGTATGTATATGCATAACTCAATCGATTTGCTATACACCTGAAACTAACATTGTAAATCAACTACACTTTAATTAAAACAAATAAAATTTTTAAAAAAGAAAAAGGAAATTAATTTTTTATTTAATCATTGTATTTTATTTTATTATTATTTATTATTGAAGTACAGCCAGTTTACAATGTTGTGTCAATTTCTGGTGTACAGCATGTTTCAGTCATACACAGACATACATAGACTCTTTGTCATATTCTTTTTCATTATAGGTCACTGTAAGACATTGAATATAGTTCCCTGTGCTACACAGGTTGGTAACCCAGAATGTCTCCAGAAAAAATTATACACCCATGGGATCTTGTGTCAAAAGCAGTCACAAGGTCTGAAAGACAAATACACCTACGTCATCACCTCACTTTAGCTAAGATTTACTTACATGTGATACCTTGAAAATGTGTTGCCTGTGAAAGTAAATGGGCTTCCAAGGATTAAGTGTGATAAAGTAATTTCACACCATCTTTATGAGGCTAGCCATCACAAAGGAAGTGTGGTCTAATGGAAGAATTACTTACCTAATTATCAGACACGAATACATTACACTGAAAGATTGTGTTTCAATTTTTCATTGAAAAATTGCTAAGACCAAATCAAGTTCTTATAATTATATATAGAATTAGCAATGAGTTCCCTAAAAGGATTTTTTTCCTAATTGTATTTTGTCATTACTTTGTGGTCCAGAAAGCTCTGATTAAAATCGGGATTTAGATTCTAAATGTATTATTAATGATTGGCAGAAATCTTATCTGGGAGTAATTAGTATTTAAGATTAGTATTTAAGCTCTTTCTAATTGAAAACAAATTTTGATCATGAGTACTAGAAAGCATACTTAGTACATTTTCTGACTTTAATATATATACTGCTTACACTATATCTCATTTTCTTAATAGTAGTTATATAAGAATCACTTAATGAACATTTTTTATCCATAAATATTATTGAATTCTGCAAAGCAGCACAGGTTAAATAAATTTGTATAAATTTATATTTATATAAATTAAATCAACTGAAACATAATATGAGGGTATGTAACACCAAAGTTATAGTTAAATTTCTAAATAAAAGTTACTAGCTCTCTCCTATTTGAACTTAAGCCCACAAAATCATTTTTCTCCTATAACCTCTTAACGGCATTATTAAATTTCAACTACAAAGCTTGAGAAAAGTGCAGCAATGACTTCTGCCCAGGCAGTCTAGGCTAACTTGTATATTTCTACTGATTTTCTGTCTACTCGCTCGGTCAGTTACTGAGGGAGTGGTGCTGAATTCTTCAGCTGTAATTGTGGATTTATCTATTTTCCCCCAATTCTGTCAGTTGCTGCTTTGTAAATCTTGAAGCTCATTTATGAGGGACATAAATATTTGAGTTCACTATGCCTTCTTGATAAACTGAGCTCTTTTATCATTAAGAAGTGACCCTCTTTATCCCAGGTAAAATTCTTTGCTCTAAAACTTATTTTCTCTGATAGTAATACAACCACTACAGTTTTCTTTTGACTAATGTTAACATGATTGTTTTCTATCCTTTTATTGTAAAACTCTTTGGTTGTTATTTAAAGTGAGTTTTTTTGCAGGTAACATGCAATTGGATACTGTTTATTCATCTAATCTGAGAATCTCTGCATTTAGTGGGGGTTTTTTAGACATTTACACTTAATGTGATTATGGATGTGTTGAGTTTCATTTTACTCTCATGCTTTTTTTTCATTTGTACCATTTTTTCTTTGATATTTCCTCCTCTTTTCTGGCCTCTTTGGGGATTAACTGGATAGTATTTTATATCTTTTATTTGTTGACTTATTAGGTATAGCTCTTTTTGTGCATTTAACGGTTGATTTATGTTTTATCCTTGATACCACTTTGATTTCTCATTTTATTTGCTTTATTTTTCTCTCACTCAATATGTGTACATATTTAAATTTAGAAATGTAGTTTCTATTCACTTACATATTACATAAATATTTTATATTTATATACTATGAGTAATTATTTGAGTGTTTTGAGGTATAGTCATTTATAATATTATACTAATTTCAGGTGTATAATATAATGATTTAATATTTTTATAGATTGTACTCCATTTATAGTTATTATAAAATATTGACAATATTCTCTGTGTTGTACAGTATATCCTTGTAGCTTATTTATTCTATACCCAGTAGTTTGTACCTTCTAACTCCCTACCCGTGTTTTGCACCCCCTTCCCTTTCTCCAATGGTAACCAGTAGTTTAGTCTCTGTATCTGTGAATCTGTCTAGTTTTGTTGTATTCACTAGTTTGTTTTATTTTTTAGATAGCACATATAAGTGATATCAAAAGATATGTCTTTCTCTAACTTATTTCACTAGCATAATACCTTCTAGTCCATCCATATTGCCGCAAGTGGCAAAATTTCTTTCTTTTTTATGGCTGAATAATCTTCCATTGTATACATTTACACCACTTCTTACCCAGTCATCTGCTGTTGGGCACTAGGGTTGCTTCCATACCTTGGCTATTGTAAATAAAGCTGCTATGGACATTGAGGTGCATGTAACTTTTTGAATTAGTGTTGTTGTTGTTTTTTAGTTCAGATATATTCCCCAGAATGGAATTGCTTATTTTTGAATTTTAAATTTTAAATTTAAAGACAAACATTCTGGGGGCTCATCTTCCTTGTGCAGGACCCCTGAGCTGGGGGGCCTGATGTGGGGCTCGGAGCCCTTGCTCCTTGGGGGCAGCCTCAGCAATCGTAGTTACTCTCTTGTCTGTGGGTTGCCCGCCTTGGGGTGCAGGACTTGACTCCAGCATTACTCTGCCCCTCCTGCCCATCTCATTGTGGCTCTTTCTTTGTATCTTTGGCTGTAGAAGATCTTTTCTGGTAGGTTCTGGTCTTTTTCATCAATAGTTGTTCTGTAAATAATTGTAATTTCGGGGTGCCCATGATGGAGGTGAGCTCAGGGTCCTTCTCCTCTGCCATCTTAGGAACTTCAACCCGCATATAATTATTTTTGAACCAGTTGAGAATGAACTGCACACATGAGGCCTATGTAACTAAAAAGCCAGTACTCTTTGTGCATAAATGACCCGACTCCCATTAGTGGGGCACTGGGGTCGTCTGAAAGGGCTAGAGGAGCTACCCGAGCTCATCCCTTTCCAGTCCCTCTCCGTGATTCCACTTTAGTAGCTTGAAGCCAGCTGTTGGGAGGATCCTCAACCCGTAAATGGATTAGGATTGGCCTTGTAAACACCCCATGAATCTTCCTTCACCCTCCCACTCTTAACGCCACAACAATAAATTATCCAATTCATTGTATCCCCTGATTTGGTATTAGACATTGCAGCAACTAAACAAGGAAAGAAGGTTAAAAAGGAAAAAAAAGGCAGGTCTTAATTTTCTACCAGTCGGCTTTCTCATGCTTTTCTTTCCAATTTGATTCAGCAACATCTGATTCAGTTCACAGCAACTATAAATGAGTACTCAGAGTACAACCTTTCTTTTCTTACCAACTCCAGAAGGAGCCGCTGTTGAAGTCTTCCTGTGGACGGGCTATGACTCCTGCAGCCCCCACTGTTGCTCTCTTGTGATAAGCCGTCCAGTGTGAATCATTCTTTGGTTTAAAAAGGTAGAAAGGACTCCATCAAAAATGCGCATCTTTTTGCCTAATGGTGTTGCACTTAGAAAATTGCTTCTTCTGCTTAATATTTTTAAAATTTTTGTTCAACTAGAGAAGAAAATGTAATCAATCACTTACCATGTTTGTGTGTGCATAATATTAAAAGCCCAGTAACCCCAAAGACTCAATTTTGTGGTGAGAATGTCTATTTCTTATTAGTTGTGGTGAAATATATGTCAGATGAAATTTACCATTTTAACCAATTTTCAGTGTGCAGGCCAGTGGTGTTAAGCGTGTTCACCTTGTGCACATAATCGCCAGAAACTTATCATCTTGCAAAACTGAAGCTTTGTGCCCTTTAAGCTGTTCCCCACTTACACTTTCTGCTCTTCTTGGCAACCATTCTACTTCCTTTCTCTATGAATTTGACTACTATCGGGTCCTCAGATAAATGATATCATACATTATATATCTTGTTGTGATTGGTTTAAAACCCAAAGCACAATGTCCTCAAGGTTCATCCATGATGTTGCCTGTGCCAGAATTTCCTTTCTTTTACAAGACTGAATAATATTCCACTGTGTACATGTACCATATTTTGTTTTTCCATTCATTCATACATGGACACCGGAGTTGCTTCCACTTTTTGGCTATTGTGAATAATGCTGCTATGAACATGGGTGTGCATATGTTATATTTTTTAATTAACCTAAGAGATTGACTTAGTAATGGCACAGACTCCAAATTCTTAAACTTAAATAAATTTTCAAGTTGAAATAGTGAAGCTGGCTCTTTTTTACCTTTCCCCTTCTCTGATCTGGGACATTTCACTTATGTCTGGGAAAAAGATTTCCATTTCAGAAAACCCAGAATTTCAAAAGCTATGAATTTCAGTGTCATCACAAAAGCTATACATACTAAAATAAACAAGGATCCTTTTTTCTCCCCTCATTATCTAAGACCAAATCTTCAGCTTTTTGTCTAGATTTATCCATGCATTATCCCATCAGAATTGTCTACTGTCTTATAATGATTTGAACAATAGATGAAATCTCTTTTTTCTTATTCTGGAATCACAGTTACTCTGAAAACTGGACTCCATTGCATCATACTTTATTGTGAGTAAAATTATGCTCAGTTTTTTTTTTTACATTTTTTATTGATTCATGATCATTTTACAGTGTTGTGTCAAATTCCAGTGTTCAGCACAATTTTTCAGTCATTCATGGACATATACACACTCATTGTCACATTTTTTTCTCTGTGATTTATCATAACATTTTGTGTATATTTCCCTGTGCTATACAGTGTAATCTTGTTTATCTATTCTACAATTTTGAAATCCCTGTCTATCCCTTCCCACCCTCTACCCCCCCCGGTAACCACAAGTCTGTATTCTCTGTCCATGAGTCTATTTCTGTCCTGTATTCATGCTTTGTTTTTGTTTGTTTTTGTTTTTTAGGTTCCACATATGAGCGATCTCATATGGTATTTTTCTTTCTATTTCTGGCTTACTTCACTTAGAATGACATTCTCTAGGATCATCCATGTTGCTGCAAATGGCATTATGTTGTTGGTTTTTATGGCTGAGTAGTATTCCATTGTATAAATATACAACATCTTCTTTATCCAGTCACCTGTTGATGGACATTTAGGTTGTTTCCATGTTTTGGCTATTGTAAATAGTGCTGCTATGAACATTGGGGTGCAGGTGTCATCCTGAAGTAGATTTCCTTCTGGGTACAAGCCCAGGAGTGGGAATCCTGGGTCATATGGTAAGTCTATTCCTAGTCTTTTGAGGAATCTACACACTGTTTTCCATAGTGGTTGCACCAAACTGCATTCCCACCAGCAGTGTAGGAGGGTTCCCCTTTCTCCACAGCCTCTCCAGCATTTGTCATTTGTGGATTTTTGAATGACGGCCATTCTGACTGGTGTGAGGTGATACCTCATTGTAGTTTTGATTTGCATTTCTCTGATAATTAGTGATATTGAACATTTTTCATGTGCTTTTTGATCATTTGTATGTCTTCCTTGGAGAGTTGCTTGTTTAGGTCTTCTGCCCATTTTTGGATTGGGTTGTTTATTTTTCCCTTATTGAGTCGTATGAGCTGCTTATATATTTTGGAGATCAAGCCTTCGTCGGTTTCACTTGCAAAAATTTTCTCCCATTCCAAAGGTTTTCTTCTTGTTTTATTTCTGGTTTCCTTTGCTCTGCAGAAGCTTGTAAGTTTCATTAGGTCCCATTTGTTTATTCTTGCTTTTATTTCTTCTAGGAGAAAATTTTTGAAATGTATGTCAGATAATATTTTGCCTATGTTTTCCTCTAGGAGGTTTATTGTCTCTTGTCTTATGTTTAAGTCTTTAATCCATTTTGAGTTGATTTTTGTATAAGGTGTAATGGTGTGTTCTAGCTTCATTGTTTTACATGCTGCTGTCCAGTTTTCCCAACACCATTTGCTGAAGAGACTGTCTTTATTCCATTGTATATTCTTGCCTCCTTTGTCAAAGATGAGTTGACCAAAAGTTTGTGGGTTCATTTCTGGGCTCTCTATTCTGTTCCATTGGTCTATATGACTGTTTTGGTACCAATACCATGCTGTCTTCATGACTGTATCTCTATAGTATTGTCTGAAGTCTGGGAGAGTTATTCCTCCAGCCTCTTTCTTTCTCTTCAGTAATGCTTTAGCAATTCTAGGTCTTTGATGGTTCCATATCAATTTTATTATGATTTGTTCTAGTTCTGTGAAATATGTCCTGGGTAATTGGATAGGGATTGCATTAAATCTGAAGATTGCCTTGGGCAGTGTTATCATTTTGACAATATTGATTCTTCCAATCCAAGAGCATGGAATATCTTTCCATTTTTTAAAGTCTTCTTTAATTTCCTTCATCAATGGTTTATAGTTTTCTGTGTATAATTCTTTCGACTCCTTGGTTAGATTTATTCCCAGATATTTTATTACTTTGGGTGCTATTTTAAAGGGGATTGTTTCTTTACTTTCTTTTTCTGTTGATTTATCGTTAGTGCAAAGAAAGGCAACTGATTTTTGAACATTAATTTTGTAACCTGCTACCTTGCTGAATTCTTCGATCAGCTCTAGTAGCTTTTTTGTGGACCTTTTAGGGTTTTCTATATATAGTAACATGTCGTCAGCATATAATGACACTTTTACCTCTTCTTTTCCAATTTGGATCCCTTTTATTTCTTTCTCTTGCCTGATTGCTGTGGCTAGGACTTCCAGGACTATATTGAATAGGAGTGGTGATAGTGGGCATCCTTGTCTTGTCCCAGATTTTAGTGGGAAGCTTTTGAGTTTTTCACCATTGAGAACTTTGCTGGCTATAGGTTTGTCATATATAGCTTTTATTATGTTGAGATATGTTCCCTCTATACCCACTTTGGCGAGAGTTTTTATCATAAATGGGTGTTGAATTTTACCAAATGCTTTTTCTCCATCGATTGAGATGATCATGTGGCTTTTGTCCTTTCTCTTGTTGATGTGATGTATTACATTGATTGATTTGCATATGTTGAGCCAGCCTTGTGTCCCTGGGATGAACCCCACTTGGTCATGATGTATAATCTTTTTTATGTGTTGTTGGATTCTATTTGCTAAAATTTTGGTGAGGATTTTGGCGTCTATGTTCATCAGTGATATTGGCCTATAATTCTCTTTTTTTGTAGTGTCTTTGCCTGGTTTTGGTATCAGGGTGATGGTGGCTTCATAGAATGAGTTTGGGAGTATTCCCTCCTTTTCAATCATCTGGAAGAGTTTGAGAAGGACTGGTATGAGTTCTTCTTTGTATTTTTGGTAGAATTCCCCTGTGAAGCCATCCGGTCCTGGACTTTTATTTGTAGGGAGGTTTTTAATTGCTATTTCTATTTCCTTTCTAGTGATCGGATTGTTCAAGTGTTCAGTTTCTTCTTGATTCAGCTTTGGTGGACAGTATGTTTCCAGAAACTTGTCCATGTCCTCTAGGATATCCAGTTTGGTTCCATATAGTTTTTCATAATATTCTCGTATGATATTCTGTATTTCTATTTTGTTTGTTGTAATTTCTCCATTTTCCTTTCTTATTTTGCTAATTTGTTCTCTCTCTTTTTTCTTCTTTTTGAGTTTGGCCAGAGGTTTGTTGATTTTATTTACTTTTTCAAAAAACCAGCTTTTGGTTTGGTTGATTTTTTCTATGGTCTTGTTAATCTCTATTGTATTTATGCTCAGTTTTAAAAAAGATTTTCTACTGTAGTTTTGTTACACACACACACACACACACACACACACACACACATGCATGCAATTTACATGGTGGAGTTCCAGGGCAATAACCCACAGAAAGCCCTCAATGTAGTTAAATGAATTGTGCTGCCTAATGAGTGAATTTCACAGATCCCTTGTGCCAGTCTTGTCTTCCTTGGTTCTGAGTGTGGGGAGGGTTGTTTTCACTATACAGCAATAGGATTTTCACTCATTCACAGTCATTTTATAAAAATCAAATGCAAACTCATGGTTACCAGAGGGGAAAGGGGGGAGGGAATGATAAATTGGGACTCCAAGCTTTCCAGACACTAAACTATATTCAATGCCTTAAAGTAAACTGTAATGAAAAAGAATATGAAATTGAATATATGTAGGTGTATGTGTGGCTGAAACATGATGCTGTACACTGGAAATTGACACACTGTAACTGACTACACTTCAATTAAAAGATAAATCATTGGCCAGTCATTCTCAACCACACGAGTGAAAACCTGCCCTGTGTCACATCCGGCATGACTGATGTTATTCTCATTTGGCTTTGAAAGTGATTCTCCACATGTCTGCCTTCCTTGCAGAAGTGGTTTGCAAGTGTGTTTGTGAATGTATTCATTTCTGAGTCCTAGCTGAGTTGCCAAATGGTACCAGATCTCAGTGTGCTGCTCTGTGAGAAAATCCTCCTCTTTCACTTTATAAAAAAGCATCAGTAACTGCCAGGGATGATTTAATTGCAATCATTTCCCCTTTGAATCTCTGGACAACTTTCCTGGAGACTCTCTCGTAGGGATTTATCTGGCAAACAGATCTGTCTATACGTACTACAGGGATATGTAATTCAAAACAGATGGACGCACTATCCAAAAGAAAGACATACATGCAGATATTTAAATATTTAAACCTGGGTTTTCATGACTTGAGGATAAAAGATTACTTTTTTTATATATAGATATATATAACTGAAGTATAGTCAGTTTACAATGTTGTGTCAATTTCTGACGTACAGCCTAATGCTTCAGTCATATGTACACATACATACATTCATTTTCATATTCTTTTTCACCACAGGTTACTGCAAGATATTGAATATAGTTCCCTGTGCTGTACAGTATGAACTTGTTGTTTGTGTATTTTATATATGCAGTTAGTGTCTGCAAATCTCAAACTAATGTCTGGTTTGCATAATGCCTGCAGGAACGAGTCTTAATGCGCATTTTTAATTTTGGGCACCCACCTGCCTGGCAGGCACCGGTCCTTTCAGTCCTTTGGTGTTTGCCTTCTGCAAGTTCATGACCTCCTACTGTTGAGGCTTAGATACGAGTGGGTGCTTTTTTCTTCTTTTCTTTCATACAGAGTAAGTAAGTTCCAAAAATGTACACAAATCAATGAGGTCAAACTGTGAGACAAAGCTTTATGTTATGGGAACAAAGTGTTAAATTGTATATTTGAGCCGTTAGCCTGACCCACAGTCTGCACGAGGAAGCGCTACAGAAAACAGCACAGACGCACAGCGAGAAGTGTGCCCGTGACCTTGAACTCCTTCTCCTGGACATTTCTGTGAACTCAGACTCCTGCCCAGAGCTCAGCCCTTGGAGAAAAGACCCTGTTCTCCAGAACAGACTGTGTCTAGACTGCCAAGGTTTATAATCTTCCTCTGTTATGCAATATTAAACATTTCCTGAGCAAAACGTGATTTATACTCAGTTGCATGTCTCTGGAATAGATCAGTATATTAAATCATGTAATCATTTGTATTCAAAAGACCCGTTATTATGAAACAGCTGTTCATATATCTCTAAGATAAGGGAACTCCAGAAATTCTTAGGGAAGACAGAAGAAAAATATTTTCTTTGTGAAGAGAAAAATTTCCATCACAGAAACTGCCAGCTCAGGAAAATTGTGATAAAAATGGCTGATTGCTACTTCAGAACAACAAAAACTAAGAAATAGGAATAACAAAGTCATCAAACGGCACAAATAAAATTAGTAAACTTTTTTTTAGTATATTGTAAAATAAATACAAAAAGAGTAAGATTTCAAGTTCATGTACTATTACTAATTAAGGTAAATCCTTGAACACTATGCACCAGCTTAATAATTTCCTATAAAAGTATTTGCATGTATTCTTTGTAATCTTTGATCTTGCCACAGTGTGAGTTATTATGCAAATGTAACATTTTCTTTTACGTTTGATTCGTATTTCTTTTTTTCTTTCCATTTCTTTGAACTTTCTCAGTTTCTCTTATTGCTTGTATGTGTCTGATAAATGATCAAATCACTTAAATTCATGGAACATAAACATTTGCTTAACTATATTCAATTATACTGCCTTTTTTCAAAAGATTTCTTTCTGTGAATCTCAGACAATGTTCCCCATAAGTGTTTCTCTGCTTTTTACCACCTGGATCAATTTTAAAATATCATTTCTTTGAAAAATGTTGAATCTGAACAGTTCGATAGATCAACTTAAATTGCAGTTTCAATATAACTCATTTGATACTTTCAACTTAAATTGTAGTTTTAATACAACTAATTGACTTTAAGACCTTGGGCTAATAGGAAATTGAACTAAAGAACTAGGATTGAAAAGATTTAAATTATATGTATATATAAAGAGAGCACAAAAGATCTGGGTCACTGTTGTGGTTTAGCTCACATATTCATGTTTATATAAAATATTTTTGCTAGTTGTAAACTCCAGTTAAAATCATATACCTTTATTGTGACCCATGTATTATGTGGACAAGATTTGTATATTTGGGTTTGTGTGTAACTGTGTGCATATTTAAAGACAAGCCTATAACCGTACACCATTATTATTTGAAAAAGTCTGTGAACTATAAAAAGGGAAACTCAATAGTTTGGAAGGAAAATGACCGCCATCAGTCTGGTTTAAGAAAAGCAGCGCGGAGCAGCCCAGCCTGCTTTGTCGCCCAGCGAGCACAGGCTTGTGTGCTACCAGGATACACTCACTTCACAACAGCAACGGACTTCTTTGTTTGTGCTGTTTTTAGCAGAAGAGTGAGAATTCTTAGCAATTACTACCCGCCCCTGTGTTCGTTTTGAATGTTCTTATGCTTCCAAAGCTTGGAGTGGTTTCTTGTTTTCAGGTCGATTTCCATGACTTATTTTCATGACTTACATCACAATGACTTTCAGGCCCCAAACTCAGAATAATACAGAGGTTGGACTTTTTACATGCAAACCATTTTTGAAGATTAGCACTTGGCCATGGGAGAGCACCAAGTTTGACTTTCCACCTTCAAAAGGGAGGAAAGCTTGAGTTAGCTGCATGTGTTGGTATTTACTGTGTATTTAATTAGTACACTGCTGTTATGATCATTTTATTAAGTCACAATGTCATATCCAATGAAGGAGCTAAAATTTCTCTGCATCTATTATGTTCCTACACTATTCAAAATTTATGTACTTTTCAAGATAGATGGATGCGTACAGACGTTCACGTTCAAAGACTGGCTTTGTGACTTAGTTGACATTACAGAGTATGTTGCTTCATGGTTTAAAGATCTGTGTGGATTGCTGGACTTTGTGACGTATGGTTCACTGGATGAGTTGGAAGGCTCTAGAAATTTGACAGTGTCTTCACTGTCCGTAATCTGGTTTCACCCTCAGGGTAATCAAAAGATTGATTCAATAGTTTAGTGTCATGAGACCCTACAAAAGGATTCTATAACCCTCTGATCTTATGTTGTTTGTTACTATAATAAGTTATCAGAATTGAGTCTTGAAGAATGATGGCTCCACACGGGCTGTGCATGGCTTTGGGGCTGAGGGTGTCGGTGTCATCTCCCTGGGGACACCTTGGAGCCTGGCACCACCATGAGCACCCGGTCAGGGTGGTCTGAGGGCCTGAGTCAGGATCTCCAGCTCCTGAGACAGATGTCTTCACAAAAGCTAACCCAAAATCAACTGAATGAGAATTAATTATAGAGAAAAATGAAATGAGTGAGGAAGAGCTCATGAGATGTTTGTGCTGTGATTAGTCTTGCTATTAAAGTTCTGTTTTCTGATGGGTGCCTGAGAAAACCTTTGTCTTTCTTCTTATCTCTGTTTCTCGATGTAGTCAGCTCTGTTTATGTAAAGTGAAATGGAACATTCTTGGAGTGATATCTTACTTCCTATGACCACTTGGAATTCAGGGAAAATACCCTAATATTGGCATAAATACTAAAGATTCTGAGAGGCTTGCAGTGTGACTATAAAGTCTTCACAAGCCTGTCTTTGGAATCTACAGTCTTTAACCCCTGTTAACATCTCTCTGAACTCTAAGGTTCTCAAAACATAATTTGAAAAAACTTCAATAGTATGTATCTATTTCTAGATTTTCAGAAATGCTAATTTTTACATGGATTAGTCCTTAACAACCTCACTTTAACATTAGAAAACAGGGACTTAGGGAGAATTTCAACTTCAACTTCCAATGAATTATGAGAGAATTGCTATAAAGGGTAATCATGAATTACCAGTGGGCTCCAAGCGGTGGCCGGCTAATTCCAACCTGCAGACATGTTACAGTTTGGCTTAAGCAGCTTAAAAGAAACATGGACTCAGCATTGAAAAATCAGAAGATTCAAATAAAAATATTCATTTCTGGCGCTGCCTGACACTGGAGAGCATCTGCCAGTGTTAGAAATATCTTCCCTCAAGGCCACCCTCGGCTTTTGCTAAGTTGCACTGCCTCTTATAAAAGGGGGGTGTCCTGGGTGGAACCCCTGCTGGTCTCCTTTGCTTCTGTTATCAGCCTGGACCCTAGAAGCATTTGAGTTTACAGTCCCTGATGTTTGTTCCTTTTTTTAATTGAAGTGTAGTCAATTACAATGTGTCAATTTCTGGTGCACAGCATCATGTCCCAGTCATGCGTATATATACATATATTCATTTCCATAATCTTTTCCATTAAAGGCTATTACAAGATGTTGAGTATAGTTCCTTGTGCTATACAGAAGAAGTTTGGTTTTTTATCTATTTTTATATATAGAAATGGAAGCAACCTAAATGTCCACTGACAGGTTTTTTTTCTAAACATGAATCTCTTCTCAATAAATGGGAAAGATTCAGAACAGAAAAATAGATACAACTAAGCTCATAGCCTTTGTAAAGATAATGAGTCAATAAAAGCAGGGTTTCATCTTTCTGGACAATGAACAGTATTAGACATGTGTTCTATTAAAACAAGTAGCCCACTGCAGTCCATCAGGACTTGCTGGGTTGAAAGAGACCATCACAGCATTGTAAGGAAAAATTAGCAACTCTACCAAGTGTTTAAAAATTCTCTTTATGTCAGCATCATGTCAGAGGCTAAGATGAAAACTGATCCATATTCTTTCTTCACTTAAAAGTCATTTGTGCATAGCTCTGATGAGTCAGAACCTGTGTGCTGGAATACACCTCATGACACTATCCTAAAGGCTCTTGGCTGGTTATAGTTGGAGGCAGATGAGAAGGGAATGCAAGATAATTTAGCAGCACAATCTAAATTGTAATCCATCACTTTCAGTGACAAATCACAGAAGTCACCTATAAAAAGTTTATAAAAAGTCCAAAGTCAAAACAAACCGCACAGTTTTGTCAATGAGTGTGGAGCTACAATCTTCATGGCTTAAAGTTAATTTGTGATCACTGAACAGAGTTAAGTTTCATCTTTTGACTAATAATATCTTTCCCCAAATAAATTGTAGCAAAGATAAGTTGCAAAGAAACATTCTCAATCATTTCTGTATGCAGATTGGGCTCTGAGAATCCCAGCTACGATTTGACATATTGATCTTATTCGAATACCATTTTCCTTATTGGAAAACAATTGCTCAGTTTTTATTTTGCTGGTTTTTATTACTCAAACTTTAGCAACTAGACATTAAGATATGAGAGAATCTGTAATAAAAATATGAAAAGATAAGTAAAGAAATATTATGGCATAGAGGTAAAACTGTTTCTAAATAAGATATTTTTTCAAAGCATCTCATGAAAAATCCAGCTACCTTAATCCATTTAGAATAGTTACAGAGCATTTCAAACCTTTTGAGAACCTTAGCTGCAGAAAGATTAGTCAGTCCTCTTTCTCATTTTAATCAAACATTTCAGCATAAATTCACTCACCCAATTCTAAGGGCCATTTCCTCTGAAATTATCCATAAATCTTCTGTGTCCTATGGTAGAGAAATGTAAAATTTAACAACATTTTTAAAAAGCGTTAAAACTAAACTTTGCTGAATTTTTAGTGGAGCCCTAAGTTGAATATGACATCCACAATACTTGGGAAGCTACTGAACACTTGCAAAAAAAATTTGGATGAGACTTTCTGACGTGTGGCTCCATATATATTATTAGTCATTCTAGTTCTTTTATTTCAAGGAAACATTTTTTGACTCTTTCCAAAGTCTTTCATCTTTGGTAAAACTTTTTCCTCTATTGCTAGTATGCTCCATGACCTTGAGCAAATTGTTTACTTGGCTATAGGCTTTTGATCAACCCCATATATAATTAAGATGATAAGTGTTTGAACTTTACAGAGTCTGAAATTAATTATATAGCAAAATTTTGATACCATGCATTTTTTGAGCATTTAATTTTGGAATAATTTTAGATCTGTTGAAAAGCTGCAAAGATAATAGAGAGTTTTGGTTTACTTTTCATTCAGCTTTTTAGTGTTGATGATCTATTTGTCAAAACTAAGAAATTAACATGTATACAGTATTACTAGTTAAAACTTTGGCTTTGTTTGTGCTTCACCAATGTTTCTGCTGCCTTTTTATTTTTCCTGTCTAATCTAATCTGGGATCTAATCCCCAGATCCCACACTGCATTTAGTGCTCAGGTCTCCATAGCCTCTGTCAACCTGAGACCATTTCTCAGTCTTTCCTTGTCTTCACGACTCTCCTGGAAATACTCCTTAGTTAATGTCCCTCCTTGGCCGTGTCCAACATTTCTAGGCACAGATGAAGATGTTGCTGGTGGATGTAACCATTGTCCAGGTTCTTGTCCCATCCCAGAGAGAATTCAGAGACAAGATGTGGAGGTTAAGAAAGCAAAGTGAGGATGGAAAACACACTCTCAACGGTAGGTGGGCAGGCTCAGGTGAGCAGCTTCCCTGAGTTTCTTTGAGAAGTTGGTTACATAGAGTGTAAAAATGAATGGACAGAATACTCATTGGGGAGGGTAGGGTTTGGGGTCCTATTCCCTCATTTTCATCCCAACTCCAGCTTCCTGAAGGGAGGAAGGATTTTTGTTCTTATTTAGTCTGGATCAGAAGTGTCATGGTGTCGGTGCGTGATGGGTGGTTCTAATCTACAAGGCTAATTTTATTGAAATGAGGACATAATAAGCAAGAGGTTACATTCAGACACTGGAGATTCCTGCCTTTTCCCACCTTTCCTTGTCGATTCCAGACACCATGCTACCCCAAACTGTGTGACCACTTATCAGCCCAGAGGTACCTGCTTGTCTTTCTCTGCCCAGGGACCCCTGGTGTCTGCATGGTGAAGGGTTTCCTGCATTTGGCCGGTGCCCCTCCTTTCTGCCCAATTCCTGCCATTTGACCTGCGTCCCCTTTTCTCTGTTCATATCTAGCTCTCTGCCTGCTCTCACAGAGGTTTTAGATTCTGAGGAAGAACATCACAGCTGCCCTTCTCACTGCATCCTATCAGAGTGACGTGATATCAATATGACCTTGCACTGGGGGCACTGGCTTTGATCACGGGTTAAGTCGGTGTCTGTCCAGTTTCTTTCCTTCTGTTTTCTCTTTCCATTCTCCCAGAAGCACAGTCTCTAAGTCCAGCCCACACTACAGGGAAGGGGAATGAAGCTGCACCTGCTGAGGGAAGGGCATTGCAGAACTTGTGTTCATATATTAAAACCACACCATATAGAGCAAGTTTGGCGACTACACAAAGACCCTGTTTCTCTTTCAGTTTCCTACCTATGGGTTCTAATGCCTGTCAATGGATCTCACCTGCTGCAAATGCCTCTACAATATTTAATGAGAATTCTTCTGAAGAAAGATTTGCCTCTTCTTCTACACTGCTTTATGCAATGTAGAAACCTCATGGAGATTTACTCTATTTTTTGCATTATAATCTAATATTATCATTATTGCATTGTTCAGCTTTTCCAAATTTTGCCATTGAGAGTCCTCTCCAATTGGCTCCTGGGGCCCTTTGACGTACACATCATGGCTTTTTGCTTTGTGTTTGTGTGTGTTTGTTGCCCCAGAAGGGGAAGAGAAAAGACCTCAGTTCTTGTCATACCCAAAAGATAAGAATTCAGACAGAACATGCAGTGCTGTGTAGTGAAAGATTTTAAAGGATTTATTTAACACCTCCAAGAACGGGAGGCGGGCTGATCCAAGGGCAGAGAGCAGTGGGCTTTGTCTCTCCTCTTACACCCTTGCTTAGAGGTGGTCTCTTGACTGACTGATGGCTCTTGCCCCTGGAGTGCTGAGTCATGCTTGTCCCCTTTTGCACGTGTCCTTACCCACGATGCACACAGAGAAACCCAAGGGGGTGCCTCGACCACAATGCTGATTATTTCACAATGAGCACTGAGTCATGTCTGGTTAGACCCTTGTTGCTACTGCACAGTCATGGCTGTCGGGTTCTATCCAGTTTCTTGCTGGCACTCATTTTGAGGAAATAAAGTCCCTTTATGCTGAAGGCGGGCACACCAACATCTAATGGACCAGCCTCCCTCTCCTCCACCTTACCTGTCAGGTGCCTCCCACTAATCTAACTACATAACATGTTCACTTGCATACTTTGTATCTGATGGACTGCAGGATAATGTTCATCTTGTAGTTTCACTGCCTCCACCCTAGGACCATCCCTGCCTCCATGGAGCCCTATTAGTTTCCTAGGACTTCTATTCCTAGCACGTTACCACAAGCTGGGGGGCTTCAAAACAGTAGAAATGACTTTCTCACAGTTGGGAGGCCAGAAGTCTGAAATCAAGGTGTGAGCAAGGTTGTTCCCCTATCTGTTCTGTGCCTGTCTCCCAGCCCTGGTGGCTGCTGGTGACCTGGCTCTCTTTGGTTTGGTGTCATCACAGAAACCTCCTCCTTGCATGTCTCTCCATGTCTTCCCCTGTTTTGCTAAGGATGCCAGTTATTGGATCTAGGGTGCACCCTAATCCAGTATGACCTCATCTTAAATAATGACGTCGGCAAGAACCCTACTTCCAAATAAGGTCATATTCTGAGGTTCTGGGTGGACATGAAATTTGGAAGGACGCTAGTCACCTCACCACCATTTTAGAAACCAAGATCTGGGCACTGCATTTTAAAATGAAAAATCAGCGTGTGTATGTCTATGTATAATATACACATAATAGATGTCATCATTATATAATTATTTGTAAATAAAATGTGATATTTATAAGATGTTACAACCTACTTGATGAGTGCATTGCCTTTTTCCTTTGTTTTAACCTGTATTTCCAAGTCAAGTATCTTCCTTAGATATATCACTTAAGATATATTTAATCTCTGCACTTTGAATATGTATCTTTCAAAATAGCTTTGCAGAAATCAAATCTTATTGAGAGAGATGATTAGACAGGCTTCCTGATTCAGGCTGGTTATCAACAAAGGGAAGAAGGTGCCAGGCTGTTGAAAAACAGGACCTTTTCTATTCCCCTGCAGCCGGCACCTCAATTCCAAGGACACAACCACATACCAAGACATTTGATGTTCTACAACTGCAGTGTCAGTCCCGAGGACCTACCCAAGTATCTCTTTTTTTGTTCTCTTTCTGGCCAAAGTTTCTGTTTTAGGGCTGAGCTCTGTGAGAGAAAAGAGCAAGTAATAGAAGATGTTTGAGGGGGAGGGTACAGCTCAGTGGTAGAGTGTATGCTTAGCATGCGCGAGGTCACAGGTTCAATCCGCAGTCCCTCCATTCAACAAATAAATAATCATGTATATTCGAATCCATATCCAAAATTATAATGATACATTCACAGACATAACGTTACTTTATTGTTTTCATATTTATGTAAATGACACTATGATATACATATTCCTTTTTGATTTTCTTTTAGTCTTTCATTTTTCAAGATTTATATTACTAAATACAGAGTGTTTTAGTAGCTACACATTTACAATGTCATGGATATAAGAAAATGTAGAATAATTGAAAATTCATTTCTCTATTACCCCAAATGTAGGTTGTTTTGTTTTTCAATATTAAAATCATTCCTTAATCGGTATCTTTGCACAAAGAATTACTGATCCTTCATGTATGTGGATGACTTTCGAGGATATTGCTAAACGCCATGTTCTCCAAAATAGTTATTCTTATATATGTATGCTTACTAGCAATGTAAGCAAGGTTCTGCTTCTCCAAGTCTGTGCCTAGTTGATATTATCATATATATAATGTTCTTTTACATATCTATACCATATGTTTATATTTTTACCATTGATAGATGTGAAATTGTATCTCACTGCCTTAATAAATATTTTATGAAAAAGATTATGGAAATGAATATATGTATATTCATATATGACTGAAGAATTGTGCGATGCACCAGAAATTAACACAACATTGTAAACTGACTATTACTCAATAAAAAAAAATAAAAATCAAAAAAGAAATAATTTCCTTAATTTCTAATAATCTCGAGCTTGGAAAATACGGGGATACTTTTGGTCATCCCAATTCTCCTTCTGTAATTTGTCTGTTCAAATCCTTGGTTGATTTTAGTTATGCTTTGTTTTTATTTTTAGAAACTGTTAATGCATTCAGATACTAAATCTTGTCTAGTCATATGTAATGCTAACATAATTTTGCAGTTCACAGCTTCTGTTTTATCTTCTTTTATTATCCAGAGATTCCAGATTTCCACGTAGTGAATTAAATTGTGCTTCTCACTTGTGGGTGGATGTGTGTGGCAGACTGTGTGTTTGCGTATGATGTACACATAATTATTTTAAAAATTCTTCTTTTCCTCAAGTTATATATTCTTTTAAATTATGTTTCTTCTATCTAGATTCTATTTTTGCATAATACAAGGTAAATACTCTTTTATATTTTGTTTTTCCATTTGGACATCCAATGTTTCCAACATCACGTATTAAATAAGCCATCATCTCTCTAGCAATTATGGTTGAAAACCACTACTTCTGGTACCTTCTGTATCAACATGTATGTGTGGTTTGCTTCTGGGCCACCTTTTCAGTTCCATTTCTCAACTGTCTATCCTCATGCCAGAACTATAATATCTTTTTTTAATCTCTTATTTTTAATTTTGGGGGGAGGGAGGTAAGTAGGTTTATTTCTTTATTTACTTTTAGAGGAGGTACTGGGGATTGAACCCAGGACCTTGTGCATTCTAGGCATGCGCTCCAACACTGAGCTATACCCTGTCCTCCTTATAGTATCTTAACTTTAATCTATTTTGCCACTTTTTAAGTCAAGTCTTCCCTTTTTGCTCTTCTATGAGTGCAGTATAACACACTGGTTTATCATGTAATATTTGAAGGTAACACACCAGGGTTCAAATCTCAGTTTTAGCCTCATTTGCCAACATGCCATCGGCAAGTTACTTAGGTTTCCCATGTTTCGGTTTCTCATCTGCAAAATAAAAACATTATTGGTTCCTATATCATAGTGTTCTTTCAAAAGTTAAATATCCTTCTTCACCCAAAGCATTAGAATTGTTCCTAGAAAATAGTAAATGCGTAATAATTAGTCAGGATTCAAAATTGTCTTGATTCTTCTCGGTGTTATACTCTGTACATTTTAAAGCCAGCATTTCAAATAGTTTAGTAAACCGTCTCCAGATTCTGAACTGAAATTTCACTGAGCTTATAGAGTAATTTACATTTTCTAGCCGATTCTCTGAAATCGCTTTGTTTGGACAGCATTAACTCCTAACCCTAAATTATGACAGATATACATTGTTAGTCCTGATGAGCAATATTTTATGAAGGTGTATTGTAAAACTTCATGACTATAAAAGGATTTTAGAAACTGGGGGATTTTTAAGGATAGAGGAATAGCAGAATCAATTAGCCCCTTGTGTTACAAATGGGAACGCGAGGGTCACACTTGCTCTGTGTGTCCCGAGGCCTGGAGCAGGTCTGAGGCCCAGTGACTGACGTGTGGCTATCTGCATGCACTAGAAATTTCTTTATCCAAAAAAGCTTTGCCATTATTGGTCATTAAAAATAACAAGACACTAATGCTAAAACTCTACTGAACGTTACTTAGTGCATTTTTGATGGCTCTAACTACACTTAAATATTTTAAAGTGGTCCAGGTCAATAGGACCATAAATTGATGTTCTGGAGAATATTTAATTGTTTCAGCTGCAAAACAAATAATAGCATAAGAATCAGCTTTTACTGTGTGGATTTCGGCTCAAGTCATAGCCCTCCTTTTTTCTTTTTCCTCCAAAGCCTATTAACCACTTACCCACTCTGTAAACATCTGGGGGCTGGGCACATCCTGGCCAGCTCTGGTCTGGGGCTGATGCAGTCTCAGACACGCCAGGCTCTGGGCTTGGCGAGTCCGTCCAGATGACGGCCTGGGGAGGAGAGTGTGCTGGTCATGTTACTCTTAAGAGCATCTATTTCATCAGTCACACCCACCTGATGGTAAAAACTGTATTTGACTGCAATGCATCTTTCGAATCCTGCTTCACTGTCACCTCCTCTGTGAAGCTGTGTCCAACATCCACCAGAGGAAAAGGAGAAAATGTTTTTGTAAATAGCGCCTTCTTTCAAGAAAAAAATAATATAACTATTTCATAATTGGATACAAGGCTGGCTACCAGATGATTTCTTCACAAATTTACTACACCTAAATTTTATTTGTATCTTTTTAAAAATTAAAGTTTAATCCATTAAATGTGCAAAACAAAAAAAGAAAATCTACTTGGCACACTTTCAGACTTGATCTATTTGTGTTAATTTTTGTGTATAGTGTAAGGTAATGGTCCAGTTTCATTGTTTTGCATGTGGCTGTCCAGTTTTTCCAACCAGTGTGGAAGAGATTCTTTCAGAAGATTTCGGTGTTCTTGAATTGGCAAAGACTTGTTTTGTGTCTTATTGTATAATCCACCCTGGAGAACGATCTGTGTGCTCCTGGGAAGAATGTGCGTTCTGGTGCTGCTGGATGAAATGCTTTGTCTGTGTCCGTTTGGTCTAATGTATGTTTCAGTTTACATATTTTCTTGTTGATTTTCTGTCTGGGTGACCTACCGTTTACCAACATTGGTGTATTGAAACCCCCTATTATTATTGCATTATTGTCTATTTCTCTCTTCACATCTTTTAGTATTTTCTTAATAAATTTAGGTGGTCCAAAACAAATTCATGATGATGATTATGCTTTTGGTATTGTTGCTTGTGAGCCACAAATAAATATCCTGGTGATTAGGTTTAAAAGAGGAAAATTTCTACTTATTTCCTCAGGTAGTTTTGCTGGGTTTCAAGCAGGCAGAGTCTTAATTCACTTTCCTGTCTTTAAATCCTTGAATCCTTGAAAAGGATTTTATAGAGGAAAAGAAAATCTGCATTTGTTGTCCGCTCGCTGGTCCATTTTGCAGCAATTCAAAGCAGGATTTGTGATTTCCAGTCCTTTTTGGATGCATTGGCTCAGAGAGCTAGGATTGAAAGGCTTTCCTGCCTCAAAGCCTCTGTTTTCAGTAGCTTGTAACCAAACTAATTAACTGAAATGAAGTGAGTCATGTTTGTTGTCAGTTGAAAAGTGAATCTGGCCCTATGGAAACAAATTCCGTAAAGTTACTTTAGAGGATCAGATTAAAACAATTACATATTTTCATGAAAATGTGTTAGTGGTGTGAGTCAGCCCAGATTCAGCGTCACTTACATCCAAACAAGTAACAACCATCCGAGGACCATGGCGCTTTGCCTGTTTTTTGTTCTCATCAGGAACACGAGTGTGGTCTCATCATGTTACAAAAGAACACTTGATATGTTAGAAACAAAACAAAACAAGCTATTGTTCATTTCTAGGAATATAAGGGCAAAACCAGCAACAGTTATAGGTATATGATTAACAGCCAGTCACGTGGGAATTTGTTTCTTCACTCCTTCCTTACTAGTTAAGTAACATCCAACAGGTTACTTAAGTATTCTGTGCTGTAGAACCAAGAAACAGCACCCAATTCATGGCATTGTTATAAAAAGTGAAGTAAGCCAGGAAAAGAAAGAAAAATACCATATGATATCAGTCATATGTGGAATCTAAAAAAAGAAAGGGAAAAGAAAAGAAAAATAGGACATTAATGAACTCATCTACAAAACAGAAAGAGACTCAGACATGGTCAACAGTCTTATGGTTACCAGGGGACAGTGTGTGGGAAGGGATAAATTTGGGAGTTTGAGGTTTGCAAATGTTAACCACTAGGTATAAAAATAGATTAAAAACAATATTAAATATCTTGTGACAACCTTTAATGAAAATGAATATATGTAAATACATGCATGACTGCGACATGATGCTGTGCACCAGAAACTGACAGTTCATATTTGACTATACCTCAATAAAAAAAAAATAATAAATAAAAAATTTTAAACTCAAGTGGGATGAGAACCAGCTTCTAGATTTGACAAGGATGTATGGTATCAGTAAAACAGAGCATAAGCTCTGAATGTACAAAGCACAGAATTTTTGCTTATGACAGGTTAAATGAAGGCATCTGAAACTCAACTTTTCCAAAAGGAAACTGACCTGTGTTCTGTAACACGTGCCCATCCTAAGTCGGAATGTCCTCTTGGTCTGCCCCACCTCTTCCCAGCCTGTTTCACCACATGGACAGGTGATGAGCAGAGCTGAATCTGCTGTCACTTCAAGATCACCCTCTCCACACAGCACAAAGTCCGATATCCTTGGCACCATATATAAAAACTTGGACACATTCTACTATTCTAAATATTTAAATAATATTGAATCTTTAAACAATACACTCTTCTGGTCAGTCATCTTCAAAAGAACATGGCAACAGTCATTTTTCCCTTCTGTCTTATATCTTGTGAGGGATTATGTGGCATTTTGTTAAGAGCAGAGATCTGTTTAGGACCCATCCTCCCAGGACGCTTGGTTAGAGGAACCTGACCACCCCCACTGTGCTCTTAAGTAACTTGAATATTTGTGTCAGGAAGGCCTTGAAAACATGAATAATGGGGGCAATGGGTCCAACAGGCATTGAAAGTGATGCTGTCTAAGTACTTGTGGGGAGATCTTCTGCATGAGTTTCCCAAACTATTAGGAAAGAGAAATCAGAGCCTCATTTGCTCAGCAGTTGCATTTCTTGAATGAACATAAATAAAATAGCAATTTAGTTTTATGCAATCATGTCTGTGAACTTAATGCGTGCCAGCTCACAAGAGAGGAATGCACTCAGTGGACTGTCACATCAGCTCTTTGCATAAAAAGACCAGATGCTAGATGGTGGTGAACTTACCAAGAGGATGCACTGTGTGAAACTGGTCCAGGGGGACCCCACGAGCTTTTCTGTGAACTGTTACTTGAAAGTCTATTATGCTTTTTTTTTTAACCTTCTAATGCAAAGGAATCTGCCGACAAATTTAAATTTAATTTAGAATAAATAAATCTACAAAAATAATTACAGTGCTGCATCTTTTGTAATAAACAAAGGGCCTCTTCATTATTTCCAAAATGACTAACATTATTTCTGATAACTAAGTTTCTTATAAGTAATTAACTCCTTCAGTAAAATTTAAGTCAGTGTTGATGGTTTATTTTCTACTTATTTTAAGGAAGTCAGTGATGTCTCATTTTTATTTTGATTTCTTTAGGGTTTTATCAGGTACTTTATGAAATATACTAGCTATGTTTTAGCCCCAGCATGCACACTTTTAAGCTAGAAAAGTTCTTGGGTTGAATTGTAATAGTAGTAAATAACTCATTCATGTAAAATAGCAATTTTTATTATGGGAGGTAATAAGAAAAAATCCTAGCTCGGCGATAAGTGGTGACAGTTTCCATTCTTTCTTGTTAGTTTCTCTTTAGAGCAACTGTTAGAATTTCAGTTTTAATCACAAAATATTGATGTGTTTATTAAATAGATAATGATTATTTCAACCATATTAACTAAGTTAGATAAGTGAAAAATGCAGTAGATGTCTAAAAACATAGAATTTTGATTTCAAATTGCAGACTGGAAATCTGAAGCACAGGTCAGGGAACTTTTCTTGTAAGAAGCCAGGTAGCAAACATCGTAGGCTTTGCAGGTGGTGAGGTCTTTGCCGAAGCTATTCAACTCCGTTGCAGTGAAACATCCAGAGGCAGAACATAAACCAACAGCTGTAGCCGTGTTCCATCAAATTTGCAAAACAGGCAGCAGACTGGATTTGATCCACGGACCAAAACTGGCTGACCTCTGAACTCAAGTGTTCAGAAACCCATGCCTACATTGTGACCAAAATGTCCCTGAGGTAACAGTGTTGTTTTGGATCTCAGAGTTTGGCATCTAAACCTGGGTTTGACTCCCAACCCAACCTTTCCCAGCTCTATGACGTTTGACAAGTTACTTTGTGTTTCAAATTCTTCAACTGCAAATGGAAATAAAACCTATTTTGTGAAAAAATATTGGAGAATTCAGTTTGGTGCAGCCATTGTGGAAAACAGTATGGAGATTCCTCAAAAGACTAAATAAAGACTTACCATAAGACCCAGCAATTCCACTCCTGGGCATATATCCAGAAGAAACCCTAATTCAAAAAGACACCTTCACCCCAATGTTCATAGCAGCACTATTTACAGTAGCCAAGACATGGAAACAGCCTAAATGTCCATCAACAGATGGCTGGGCAAAGAAGTTGTGGAATGTTTATACAATGAAATATTACTCAGATATAAAAAAGAACATAAAGCCATTTGCAGCAACATGGATGTTCCTGAAGAGTGTCATTTTAAGAGAAGTAAGCCAGAAAGAGAAAGAAAAATACCATATGATATCACTCATATATGGAATCTAAAAAAAAAGAAGACAAATGAACTTAGATATAAAACAGAAACAGATTCACAGACATAGAATATAAAGTTGTGGTTGCCAGGGGAGAAGGGGATGGGAAGGGACAAACTGGGAGTTCAATACTAACAGGTATATATAGAATAGATAAACAAGTTTATACTGTGTAGCACAGAGAAATATATTCAAGATCTTGTAGTAGTAGCTCATGGTGAAAAAGAATATGAAAATGAATGTATGTATATTCATGTATGACTGAAAAATTGTGCTGCACACCAGAAATAGACACTACATTGTAAATTGACTGTAACTCAATAAAAAAAATTCAAAAAAAATTGGAGATAATGACCCAGATAATTCATGTAAAGTGCTTAGCAGAGTGTATTTGGACACATGAAAAGCAGTTAATATACCTTAGCAGTGTTCTCACTTTTCTCTAAGATTATAGAAATACTATATAATATAATATAATATATACACTGTATGATTATCATTCTTCTCTCCCTAATATTATATATTACATAATTCATAAGTCATGCCATTTATGCAGTTCAACCTGACACAGATATTATTTAATTAGGAACAATTTTGTTTTTGAAATTTTTATTGCCCAATAACTTTTGGTGTTTTTTCCCCTTTAGTTTTGTATGTATGTTACTTACAATATCTAAAACAGCTCTGTATTGCTTTAATTGAACACACTTTCATTTAGTCAATCAATTTGGGGGATAAAGGTAGGAATAGGCAAAATAGGAAATGCTAAACCTAGACACTTTAGAATTAAAGAAAACTAGATAATCTGCTGTATTTAATTAAGCTGGATTCACATTAAACTAAGTGATTCCAAAGGTTTTCACATGTTAACCACCAGTTATATGTAACAGCAACATTAGGAAGAAATAAATTTGGTCTTGAAAACAAGGCAAATGAAATACATGCCTTTCATGTTTCAACTCGTACAAATTGGTAAAATCTAGACTTCATAAAATAAAAATACAATCAACATTTACCTTGTACCCTTTCATCTGTCAATGGACATTTAGGCTGTCTCCATTTCTTGGCTATTTTAACTAGTGCTGCTCTGAACATTGGGGTGCAGGTGTCTTTTTGAATTAGGGTTCCTTCTGGATATATGCCCAGGAGTTGGATTGCTGGGTCATAGGGTATGTCTATTTTTAGCTTCTTGAGAAATCTTCATACTGTTTTCCATAATGGTTGCACCAAACTACATTCCCACCAGCAGTGAAGAGGGTTCCCTTTTCTCCACAGCCTCTCCAGCATTTGTCATTTGGGACTTGTGAATGATGGCCATTCTGATTGGTGTGAGGTGGTACCTCATTGTAGTCTAAGATGTGGTATATATATACAATAGAATACTACTCAGCAATAAATAAGAATAAAATAATGACATTTGCAGCACCATGGATGGACCAGAGATTGTCATACTAAGTGAAGTAAACCAGAAGGAGAAAGGAAAGTGATACCATATGATATAAGTTATATGTGGAATCTAAAAACATGACACAAAAGAAATTATTTACCAGACAGGAGCAGACTCACATAGAAAACAAACTTATGGTTACCAGGGTGAAAGGGTGGAGGGAGGGAAAAATTGGGAGTTTGGGATTTGCAGACACACATTACTATATATGTAAAATAAAAAACAAATTTCTACTGCATAGCACTGGGAACTATATTCAATATCTTGTAATAACTAAAATGGAAAAGAATATGAAAAGAAATGTACTTGTATGAATGAATCATTGTGCTGCACACCAGAATTTAACACAATGTTGTAATCTGATTATACTTCAATTAAAAAAATTTACTTTGAGTTATAAAAATAACTTTCAGTGACATTTTTCTTTACACCGCATATATATACATATTTGTATAAATGTATATATGACTATATAATTGTCTAAATATATTGCACAATTTTTGGTCTCAGTAGAGTTTAGTAAACAGCTGTGTTGATCATAATTAACCTTCTGGTCTTCATTCCGCAAAAGTGAACACGACTCCTGAGCTTGCACCCGAGGGCCCTGGGATATTCAGATTATTACTTTCATTTCACCTGATAGTTACAGTTTTTTATCACGTGTCACCTGGTACAAATCAATAAAAATCATACTGCTTCGCCTTTAATTTACCTGCAGTCTGAATGCAGTAGTAGCCTGACTGTGGGATTAGAGCTTTGTGACACCACAATGCTCAAGGTGTTTACCCCTGTTTGCTCTTTTTCAGAGAGACATGAACTTAATATGTACACCCAGAAATTGATGAATTATCTTGTTTCTTCTAAGACCGTACTGAGTTTGAATTCTGGAAGAAGATGATACTTTTTGTTGAACTCCACAGGTGACTTGTACCCAGCAAAACTAGAAACGCATTGTTACCAAAGTGCACATTTTGACTATTGGAAGTTTTACATATTTCAAGATTTTAAAGAATTTTTAAACACTATCAAATGATTTTTGACAGCATGGATAGTGAAGATATTCACAAATGTCTATTTGAAATCTCTTTTCTCCCTTGTACATTAATCACTACTGTGATTTAGAGTAATCACAGGACTTTATCACTACTAACAAAATGTGTTAGAATTTTACCATTTTTCCATTTAGCCCTGATGGTAAAAAAACAAACACACAAATAGTGAGTCACCAGAAGTCAGCTTACAAATTAAGTAGCTCTCATTCTCCTTGGTTTCTTTCAAAACCTCAGTTGGTCGGATGCTCAAAGAATTCCTGAGCAGTCTTTTCTCATTTGATTCTAACAACTGTAGGCCAGAAACCAAGATACCTTAAATACATAAATATATAAAGATGTGGTTTACCTCAAATGTCTAAAGCTCCAGAGTTCTTCTACCAGAGGCAATCTAAGCTTAAATTAATTGAAAAATCAGGAAGGAAGTAGTTATCAAACAATACAGAATTTTTTTTAGAGATAATGATCTGCTTTTCCCCTCAAAAAGAGTAAATGTATCAACTATAATACAACCTTCCCCAACACAAACCAAAATAGATTCCAAAAATCCATCTCATACTCATCATACTTTTATATGAGTTTTAAAATATGCTTCCCCCCAAAAGTTACTTGTAATTTTTTCTCGTGGTTGACTGGTGATCTTAAAGATTCTATTTAAAGATAACATTTTTAAGGAATCTGGCAACCTACTGCTCTAATGTTGACATGACTTCTCTACATAGAAGTCAGTCCCTGAAAAAGGAGACTGAAAACCTGGAGAAGAAAGCAACTGAGTGAAGCTGGTTGAGTGAGTGACACAGGAGAGGGTGTAGAGGCCCCCAGGGAGGACCTGGAGGGTCCTTGCTGCTCAGGAGAGCCAGTGGTGCCTCTCTCCCCAGCTCTGTGCTGGTGGCATGTTGGTCGCTTAATACTGGCCACGGTACGTGGTAGGTCAGAAATGCTACAAATCAAGTCTGCCTTTCTTTCTTTTCTTCTTTTTTCCTTCCTTCCTTCCTCTCTCTCTGTCTTTCCTTTTCCCCTCTCCAGAGCCAACTCTTAAAGATTTACAAGCACACTCCTGAATCCAAACCCTGTTAGAGTAGTTTCTGAAAAAGACTCAAATACATTTTCTTTACGTTTATAAAGCATTAAGTGATAATCTCACTTAGAATGGTGATGAGTAGAATGAATAAGGAAATAAGAATGAGTCAAAATCAATAGTAGTCACACCACTTTGACTTTAGATGATAGACCACAGTTTATTTTTTAATTCATTCACTTAATCACCTCTGGCTTGGTGCTGTGTATCCTGCATGCCAAATGCTATGACTGAGTCCAAGAGTTTTGAAGATGAGTAAGAAAAACCTGCCACTCAAAGAGCTCACATCTGAAGGAAAACTCACATAAACAGAGAATATGTATTAAATGCAAATGTAGAGATGTGCTTGGGATATTGTAAGAATACCAAAAAGAGAACCCGTAACAGTGTAAGAACTTTATGACGGACTTCTAGAGGGCACGGCATCTAACTTTTCAATGAAGCTCCTTGGAATGTAGGTACTACAATGTATACAGTTTATTAAATCAGTAACAAAGAAATGGTTCCTGCCACCTAAAATCCTAAATTCAACAGCATATATTTAAGATGCCTAACTGTATCAAAACAAAAACACCACTCCAGTCTAAAACAGATCTCAGCTCCCTTTGAATCCAAGTATATATCCATCACAATATCATGGCATTTTCTGTGTTCAAATTGTCAAAGAGAACTTGATTTGTTCTCAGACTATGAAACAGAAGGTGCATGTAATGGAAAGAAAAGCAACATTTTCAATGTAGGTTTTTTTTTAATGGCTCAGAGAGTTATAACCCCAGGTATGTATGCTTTAAGTTTCATTTCTGCATATGCCAAAGAAAATATATTTTGTACTTGGCATACAAGAGGAATTTACAAGACCTTAGTTAAAGAAATTATAAATTCTTTAAAATGTTGTCAAAAAGTAATTCAAATACTGGAATGCACAGGCCATGTCTAGACTGCATCAGATGCTTTGTGAGGATATCCAGAGGTACTATTACTGCCTTTGCAAACAATCGAAATTAATTGTAGTTTTTGTTAAGTCATTCACACTGGCAGTGATAAAGTCCATTTTGGACCACTGGCCATTGAGTACTGACACCAGAGAAATCATCTGAAAATCTGAGGTCTAAGGAAGAGAATATTTTTGTCTGTATCTGAGGCCGTCCAGCTTGACTAAAATGAATGTGATACTGGTTAGACCCTGAGCCATGGCTTCCAGTCATGCCATTTCATGAAAGCTCATTTTCCTCAACTAGTTTGTGTTGAGCATCTGTCACTGAGGTGTCATTAGTAAATTTCTAGAATGTTCCCCACTGTAATTTTCCAGGGGTGAGGCATAAAACATAGAGAAGATACAAAAAAAATGGTTCTTAAAAATAAGTATGTCAATAAACTACACATATTTGAGATGTACAACTGAATGAATTTTGATAGATGTACATGACCATGAAACCAGCACACAATCAAGATTGCTAACATTTCCATCACTCCCCAAGGGGTGCAGTTTCAAAATCCTAATTTATACAGGAACTATACAACAATAAATGTGTTTTAAAATATATAAATATACCTGTCAGAGGATCATCAACTTAGTAGATGCCATGGAGCTATTCATAGGGATAAACATGATCAGAGCTGCCATATAGAAAATTAAAATAGTGATCTTGGTCATTATTATGTAATAGTGAAAACATGCCAATTGGGTTCACTAGGATGAGAGGATTATACAAAAGACAAGCAAATTTAAAAATGGAAATCGTAACTGAGAGCTGGAGAGTGCTTTGCATTTTCAAAATACTGTCAGAAGCATCATCTCATTTAATCCTAATAAATTCTCTGTTAAAAAAAGAATTATTTTGACAACTGCACTGCATGTGAAGTTCAGAAATGTAATTTAAGTCACTTGAAGACACAGGAGTAAAAAGAGCTAGACTGGAAATTTAATCAGCAATATTTATACCCCAAAGTATAGATGCCTGATCGTATGAGATGGTTTTTCAAGAAAATTCCTTCAGCTTACCTGATATGAGTCATTTGACCATGAATGGACAATGAAAGTTACCTCTGATCACCAGAAGTATTTTCCTGAAAAACATGGCAGGTGGTGGGGTGTTCTGGCCCATTCAGAGTAAGCCTAGGGCCCCAGGGCAGGGACTGTGGCCCCTTATTAATATTCAATCATGAATTCCCTCTTTTTCTTTTGAAATACAAAGGAAAACATGATAAATTTCTTCCTCAGTTCTTTGCAGGAAATAGACAAGAAGGCTTCCAAAGCAAAAATCTTAAGCAAGTGATTCTATAGAACTTCCTTCTCTTTCAGTATAGGGATGCTGGATAATTCCTGAATGTAGGGGAGAAAATATTACTGTGAGAAGGAAGATTTATTCCCTGGTAATAGCAGGGAGTTTCCTTGAGACTATCTAAGAACAGCGATGTTGTGTAACGTGACTTCTATGCTTCCTGGTAGTTGTAAGTGAGGTCTGGCTTTTGAAAATGTTGGCTCAGTGACAAGGAGGGTATGAAACTCACCTTTAGTTCAATTTATTGAGCACTGGCTACGTCCAAAGGTGCAAAAGTTATAGGGCAGGGACAGGTTCAGTTCTGAATCTTACTTCTTTGTGGAGAAATTCTAATTGTTGCCCAAACGAGAATATACAGATTCAGAGCTCTGTTCTTTAAAACGTCACATCACAGCAGCAGTGCCTCCATCTGAGAATCAATTTGGCGAGGCTGTTTGGCAGAAAGGCCGGAGATCAGGGTGGAATCTCACACACAGAGCAGCAGACCACAAAAATGAGCTGGACACCTACACTGGAGACAGGTCCACATTTCCTGCAGGTGAGCTTGGTTAAGTATGGACCCACAGATTTCTAACGTCTGGAGGCTGCTCGGTCATCACTACTGCACAAACTGGAGCTGATTTATTATTGCACCAGCTATGGTTCCTGCTTTAAAGCAGAGGTTTTTCTAACTGGTATACTGAGGTCACTGTGTATAATTTAAGGGCTAGGGAATAATACTTCTAAGTGGAGCAAAATATTTAACACAAACAAAATTTCAGTTTGCATATAATTAAAGTGTAACACTAGAGATTCTGAAACTGGTAAGGGGACATTTTAATTAAGTTGTTTCATGCTCAAAGGAAGATTGGCATCAGTTTCATTAAAGGTTTTACAAAGCTCCCCTCGTCCATTCTGGTTTTCTGTTGATGTTCTTACCTTCATCTTCCTCGCATTTCACAATGTCTTGAGTTATTCAGGCTCAGTGTTTAAATAGGGGTAGAGCGTTACTGAGAAGAGACAGTAATAAATGGAAATTGGTTCTTGAATTTTTCATCCTAACCAGAACTATATTTCCCAGAACTTCTCAGCCAAACAGTGAGCTTGTTCTATTTCTGGAAAATTTACATTCTTTTTTTTTTTTTTTACTTTAGATGTTTTTTTCAGTTACAACACCTTAAAGATCAAAACCTATATATATATTGAATTTTTTCATATGCTCAGCACTGTTCTAGTTGTGTCAGGAATTCAAAAAGATGAAACCGAGGCCATGACCTCAAGCCCTGGCAATCTAACTGGGGCTGATTAGCATTGTGCAGGGAATAAAGACCAGGAAACAAGGCGGAAAGTTAGTGGTTAAGTCATGCTTATGACATGCGTTCCCCCAGCAAACATTCACAGGGCATATTGTTTCAGATGCTCTTCTAGGGGCTGTTCATACAAAACTGAACAAAACTGATGAGATACCTGTTCCAGCATGGCTTAAAATGCAGTAGAGCAGACAGTAAGCAAGGTAAAAAGTAAATATATTAAAAAGAAAGCTAAGCAGGAGTATTGAGGAAGAAAGTGTTACTGGGCAAGTCAGGGTCAGTTGAGGAATCTCTGCAGGGCACTCAGTGAAGGACTCACTGGGTAGAAATCTGAAGGAAATGAAGGACTGAATTGGCCATAGAGGTACCTGGAAAAGCACATTCGGGCAGCAGGGATGTGAAGTGCAAATGTCCTGTGGCAGGAATATGTTTAAAGGGGCACAATAGTAGATGAAGCAAAGACAGAGGGAGCATTGGATTATGGGGTGCCAGATCATTAAATGTAGTTCATTGTAAGAACTTTGGTTTTCACTTGGTGTCAGACAGCTTTGAGATAAGAAGGGACAGAAATCAAGTGGTCGGTAGATAGTGTAAGAAATTAATAAACAGAAACCTCACTTAAGTAGAGCCGGGAGACCAGCAGGGGTGCTCTCAGGCAGAACCCAACAGGAAGAAGGAAGTCTCCACTTCTTTCCTAGCAAGGACTCAGCCATTGAAAAGCCATGGGCTCTTTGTTTACTGCAGCACCCCCCAACTTCCTTTCCCCTCTATAAAAGCGGCTCCTCCCCTTGCCCTGTGGAGACTTGCATGTGGCTCCCAAGACTGCAGACCCTGATTTGTAATTCTCTGCTGACTCCAAATAAACCATCTATGCTGGGGAAATGTCTGGCAGTCTGTTTCAGGATAGGAAAAAGGATAACTTCAGGATTTGAAATTGGAACCGGATTTTGATAGACGGATAGTGTGAATTAGTGTATTATTATGAATAAAAATCTCAATCTGAGCAAAGACATGGTTGAGACCTTTAGAGGCCTTCAAGGTAAGGTGCCTACTTTGCCCTGAATTGAGAAAACCTCCTGGGATGGGATAACAACTGTGGAACTAAACTACTGATGGCCTCGAAAGATATGAAAAGAAACTTGCATGTGATAAGAGAGAAGAGTTCAGAATCTTGGAAGTTTTTGACCTCCAGACTTTGAATACATTGGAGAGAGACCAGAGCAGGACAAGAGACAAGAGGAAAAATAGAGAAAAAAGAAAACTGATTTCTACAGCAGTTTGAAAATTCAAACTTCGATTCCTTGCCCTCAGTGGACTTTGAATTTCGCCCCCGGTTTGTGAATGTCAGTGCTTCTGTATGGATGGAGCCATTGATAATGGTAATCTAGTATGAAGAATGTGGTAACGTGTGAACATTTACTGCAGTGGAGTAACCTCAGGCTAACCCCCGCTGATCATTCAGTTGTCCACATTTTGAGAGGAGACAATGTTTTGAAGCCTTTTTTTCTAACAGTAAAATAATAATAATAAAAAAGGACTTTAATGTTTGCCTCCTACTGCTTCTCTGACATGGAAAGATTTTCACACAGGTTGATACACGAGGTAAAATTAAAAATTGTTTTTGCCGAGCCATTGGACTGCAAAATGCAATAAGTTTCTAACTGGCCACACTAGACCAGTGTTTATGACTGTGGGGGACTTGCTGATGGCAGGGTATACTCTTAGGTGAGTGGGGAATTTGGGAAATTCTATTTTCTATATGTGACCTTTAGCAAGTATAGAAGATGAGAGAAACATTCTTTTCAACCTTGACTGGTTTTGCAAAGTAATCCCCATTAACTGAGTTGTCACTGTCAGTGGATGGTTAAGCTAACTGAAGTCAGTTTACATACGTGAGCTGGAAAGTTTCATTTTCTGAGCCAAAATCAAAAAGGTGTAAGGGAGCATTTTGTGAATAAAGAGCAACAGTGTTTCAAATATGTTTTATGAATTGCTGGTGATCTATTCATGTCAACACTTAGTTGTTGTTACTGGCTTAAATGAGTCAAATCTGGCATGGAAATATACAGCAATGCCCTGATTACAACACACAGTCATTTACTGATGGGGAGAAACAGAAAGCAAGGGTCTAAGACAAGGTTCCTTGAACTGCGGCCCATGGACCAAATCTGCCCCCCTCCAGCTTATTTTTATAAATAAAGTTTTATTGAAATACAGCCAACTGCATTCATGGCTGCATTGCTGATGGCTGTTTTTCCAACACCATGGCAGAGCTGAGTAGTTGCTATAGAGATTCCATGCACCCAGAGCCACATGTGTGATTACTATGTGACTTTTCATACAAAAAATTTGTTGTGTCCATTCTTTTAAGAGAAGCCAGGGGCCTCATGAAACAGCTGTGAGTGTGGTTGTTTACGGAGAGCTTCTGTGAACATCCACCATCATTCAACGTCTGATTTATTAGTAAAAGTAAAAATAGATTTTCCCAAATTCTGTAGCAGTAACGTTTTTGGTTGCCTTAGGAAGAGGTGTATTTATTTTTACGGACCAGACTAATACCAACACAACGAGTTAGCAACACACCAAACAATTATTAACACTCACGTTTCTTGACCAAGGCAGTAAGTCATCTTTTTGTTCTCAGTGCCTTTTATTATAATAGTGTTGTTTTCAAGCTACATGAAAGAAAACTGCTGCTTGCTGCGATCACAATGGAAAGGCAATTTACTTTTTTTTTTGTATTTCTTTTTATTGAAATATAGTCAGTTTACAATGTTGTGTCAATTTCTGGTGTACAGCACAATGTTCCAGTTATACATAAATATACAAATATTTATTTTCAAATTCTTTTACACCATAAGCTACTATGAGGTATCAAATATAGTTCCCTGTGCTATACAGTATAAACCTGTTTATCTATTTCATATATAGTAGTTAGTATCTGCAACTGTCGAACTCCCAGTATATTCCTTCCCACTCCCTCCCCCCGGTGACCATTAGTTTGTTTTCTAAGTCTGTGAGTCTGTTTCCATTTCATACATAAGTTCATTTGTCTTTTTTACATTCCACATATAAGTGATATCATATGGCATTTTTCTTTATCTTTCTGACTGACTTAACTTAGAATGACATTCTCCAGGTCCATCCATGTTGCTGCAAATGGCATCATTTCATTCTTTTTTATGGCTGAGTAGTATTCCATTGTATATATATACCACAGCTTCTTTATCCAGTCATTATAGATGAGAAATTCAGATCTATTACATGCCACATATACCAACCATTTATTTAAAAATTGAAATTTGTTGTGTTTACTGAGGAGATTATCCATTTTCTCTCTTTTGGAGAAAAGCTTTATATGCCTCTGTCTCATGCATGAAAACTCAGCAGACATCACACTTTACAAACAGAAGAGAAAAACTTGAATTGTGCCATCAGGTGATGGAAAAGCTAATTTCAGTTACCAAGTACATCAGCTATTTTTATTATTGCTGGCAGAGCTGTCACAGCCTTTGTTTAAAAAACTGAATTGATGAGTAATAAAAAAGTCAATTTTCATTTGTTTCAAGATAATTGTGAAATTTTTTTTGAAGGAACTGAGCTTCTTTCCATTTTTGCAACAGATTTTAATTCTAATGTAATAATCAGCTAAAATAGCAGGAATGGTTGAGAGTAGCTTTTCTCAGACTTTGTGGTCTCAGAACACATTCCCATTCAAAACTTAGAGCATGAAGGAGTGTTTTGTTTATGTCAATTGTATCTACTATTGGTGTTCATACTATTAGAAATTAAAACTGGGTAACTTTAAAATATTTATTAATTCATTTTTAATTCTATTTGTGGTAAAGTACACTTACCCTAAAATTTGCAATGTTAACCATTTTTGAGTGTACAGTTTAGTAGCTTTAAGTATATTCATATTGTTTTGTATTATAAATTTATTTTTAAATGACAATAATCCACACAGTACATAGTGATATAAACATTTTTAATGCAAAATGACTATTCATTTATTTTTAAAAAGATAAATACAAAGATTTTTCTCCCAACATCTATAAAGATAAAAGTGGCATTGTTTTACATGATTTTTGTAAAAATTTCTTTAATGTTCTGGCTTAATAGAAGATGCTGGATTCTCATATCTGCATTTGCATCCACTATAGCACAGTACGTTTTTTGGTGGAATTATATGAAGAGATGTGGACTTGGTATAAATATGTAGTTAAAAAAAGAAGAATATTTTAATAGCCTTTCCAAATAATTGTGGATTTGTCATGTAGCCTGCACTGTGCACATGAAACAGAATAAAAATATGAAAGGCAAATGATATCTTTGTATACTGAAAAATAATTTTGACCCCCCGAGGTCCTCTGTAAAGGACCCACATGGGTCCTCAGACAATTACCAGTCTGGAGTATATAGTACTGTGCAAATTATGATACGACTTCTTGGAGGCAGGGGGTTAACACCAAACACTGTAGTTACTTAAAAATCACGTTTTTAATTTTTCAAGAAATTGTGGTAAAAAAAACACATCACATAAAATTTACCATTTTAACCATTTTTAAGTGTAGAGTTCAGTACAGTTTAACAGTACTAACTATAGTCCCATCATTGTGCAACAGATCTCTAGAGCTTTTTCATCTTGCAAAACTGGTACCCAGAGGCCGTATATCCAACATGCACAAGAATAAAGTTGAACCCTTACCACCTGCTTTATTTACTGATTTCAAAAGTGACATCTTTTATAGTGTGTAACATTAACAGAGATTTATAGCTACTTCTATGATTTTATCTTTTAAAT
This sequence comes from Vicugna pacos, assembly GCF_048564905.1. Taxonomy (NCBI): domain Eukaryota; kingdom Metazoa; phylum Chordata; class Mammalia; order Artiodactyla; family Camelidae; genus Vicugna; species Vicugna pacos. The sequence continues at coordinate 2,202,893 of NW_027328739.1, forward strand.
TATGTACAGAATAAAAAGTGATTTAACTATCAACACTACAATGCTACAGGATTATTTACTTGTGTATATATCTCCTTTACCACATAGCCTTATAGTTTTATATGTTTTTATGTTTCTGTCTAGCTTCTTTTCATTTCTACTTGAAGGAATCCTTTTAGTGTTTCTGCTAGGGCTAGGGCAGTGGTGATGAATACTCTCAGCTTTTGTTTATCTTGGAAAGTATTAATGTCTCCATTTTTTTCCAGCTTCATAAAGGTATAATTGACAGATAAATATTGTATATATTTAAGGTATATGACTTGACGTTCAATATACATATACTTTATGAGGTAACCACCACACTCAAGTTAACGAATATATCCATCACTTCACATAGATTTCATTTTAGTGTATGTGGTGAGATTACCTAAGACTTGCCCTTCCATCAAAGTTCAAGTATGAAACGAAGTGTTAACTATAGTTACCATGCTTTACATTAGGTCTCCAGAACTTATTGATCCTAATTAACTGACATTTTATATCCTTAATCAACATCTCCCTGTTCCCCCTCTCCCTGGTCCCTGGCAACCACCATTCTCTGTTCTGCTTGTATGAATTTGACTATTTTAGTTTCCACATATGAGTGAGATCATGGAGCATTTGTCTTTCTGTGTCTGACATATGTCACTTAGGAGTATGTCTTCCAGGTTGATCCATGTTGTCACAAATGGCTAGATTTCCTTCTTTTTTTAAGACTGAATAACATTCATTTGTGTGTGTATCATTTGCACATATACAATTATATGTATATAAATAAAACATGAATGTATATATACATCCACACATATTAAAGTTGTTTGTTCATTAGCACAAATTTGTTTATTAACATTTGTCTGTTGACACATGTTTAAGTTATGTTCAAATTTGGTTATTGTCAAAGATGCTGCAATTAATATGGGAGTGCAGATATTTCTTCAAGATACTAATTTCATCTTTTTAAAAAATATATAACCAAAAGTGGATTGCTGGATCTATCTGTAATTTTTTGAAGAACTCCCATTCTGTCTTTGTAGGGGTTGTACCAATTTACATTCCCACCAACAAGATACAAGGATTCCTTTCCTCCACATCTTCACTAACATTTATCATTTGTCTTTTTGATATACCCATTAACAATGTTACCAAGAACACACACTGGGGAAAGGATAGTCTTTTCAATAAATGGTGCTGGCAAAGCTACATGCAGAAGAATTAAACGGGATTCTTACACACGTTTTACAAAAATCAACTCAAAATGGATTAAAGATTTAAATGTAAGATGTGAAAATTTAAAACGACCAAAATAAAACATTGAGTAAAGGCTTCTTGGCATTGGTCTGGACAATGTTTTTTTTTTTGGATATGACCCCCAAAACACATGAAATAAAAGCAAAACATAACAAGTGGGATTGCATCAAATTAAAAAGCTTCTGCACAGCAAAAGAAGTAAACAGCATGAAACGTCAGATAATGGAACTGAAGAAAATATATGCAAACATGTATCTGAATAGGTGTAAATATCCAAATATATAAGGAACTCTTACAGCTTAGAAGCCAAACAGTAAATAACCTGATTTAGTAATGCAGAAAGACTTGAGTAGTCACTTCTCCAAAGAAGACATACAAGTGGTCAACAGGTATAGGAAAGGGGCTCAATGGCATTAATCATCATGAAAATGCAAATATCTGTCATTCTGAAGAACAGTTTACTGGATGCTGTATTTTTGCTTGGTGTTTTTGTTTTTGTCTTCTTTTAGTATTTTGAATTTATCAACCCATACCCTTCTGGTCTGCAAGATTTCTGCTGAGAAATCCATTGATAATCTTATAGAAGCTCCCTTGTATGTAATGAATCATTATTCTTTTGCTGTTTTCAAGATTCTCTTTTTGATTGTGATTTGCCAGTTTGATTATAATCTGTTGGTGTGAGTCTCTTTGGATTTATGTTAATTGGAATTTGTAGAGTTTCTTGAATTTGCACTTCCATTTCCTTCCTCAAGTTTGTAAAGTTTTGATCATTATTTATTCAAATAGGCTCTCTGTTTCTTGCTATTTCATATGCATCATGAATCTATTGCTTTCCTGGCATTATTTCATAGACTCTTAATTTCTCTTGTGTTTCTTCATTTTTTTTCTTTTAGTATCTCTGATTCAATATTCAAGTGACCTGTCTTTAAGTCTGATTCTCTCTTTTTCATGATATCTGCTTCTGAAGCTCTCTAGAGAAAATGTCAATTTAGTTATTGCATTCCTTAGCATCAGAATTTCTATTTGGTGCTTTTTCATAGTTTCTGTCTCTCTTGATATTCCCAATCTGTGCATTCATTGTCATCATGATTGTATTTAGTTGTCTATCCAAGTTATCTTTAGCTTATCGAGCATCTTTAAGACAGTTATTTTGAATTCCTTGTGAAATATTTGCAGATCTGTTTCTGTATAGTCAGTTTCTGGAGATTTATTTTGTTCATTTGATTAGGCTACTTCCCCCAGCTTCTTTGTATACTTTGTGGTATTTTGTTGAGATTTGGGCATTCGAAAAAACAGATGTGATTATAGCAAAGTTGCAGGATATAAGGTTGATATACAAAAGTTAATTGCCTTCCTATATGCCAGCAATGAACAAGTATAATATGGCATTAAATCCACAATATCATTTATATTAGTGACCAATAAAATGAAATACTTAGGTATAAATTTACCTAAGATTTACAAGATCTATATGAGGAAAACTACAAAATACTGACAAAAGAAATCAAACAAGACCTTAATAAATGGACAGGATGACTCAGTATTTTCAAACTGTTAGTTCTTCCTCCCAATCAAAATCTCAGCAAACTATTTCATGGATATATATATAGAAACTGACTTTAAAGTTTATATGAAGAGGCAAAAGACCCAGAACATCCAACACAATATCACAGAAGAATGAAGTTGGAAGAGTGACACTCTCTGACTTCAAGCCTTACTATAAAGCTACAGTAATCGAGGCAGTGTGGTTTTGACAAAGTAATAGACAAAAGTATCAATGGAGCACAACAGAAAGCCGAGAAACAGACCCACATAAATATAGTCAACTGCTCATCAGTGAAGAAGCAACGGCAAATGGCGCTAGAATAGCTGGACATCCACACTTTGAAAAATGAATCTAGACATTGACCTTAGAGCCTTCACAAAAAATAACTCAAAATGGATCACAGGACTAAATGTAAAACAACAGACCTACTAGGTAAATATAAAATAAAAGTCCTAGAAGATAACATAGGAGGAAGTCTCAATGACCTTGGGTATGGCAATGCAATACCCATGGCATGATTTGTAAAATAAATAGTTGACAGGTTGGATTTTATTAAAATTAAAAACTTCTACTCTGTGAAAGACAGTGTCAAGAGAATGAGAAGATAAGCCATACACTGGGAGATGACATTGGCAAAGACATGTCTGATAAAAGAATGGTACCCAAAACATTTGAAGAACTCTTAAAACTCAGTAAGAACACAAACCAATTAAAAAATGGGTCAAGAGCCTTAACAGACACCTCACCAACGAAGATGTACAGGTGGCAATAAGCACATGAAAATATGCTGCATATCATATGTCATCAGGGAAATGCAAATCAGAATAGCAATGAGATATGATTACACAGTTATTAGAATGGCCAAAATCCAGAACACTGACAACACCAAATGCTGGCAAGTATGTGGAGCAACAGGAACTCCCATTTGTTGTTGGTGGGACCTCAAATTAGTATAGCCACTTTGAAAGATAGTTTTAGCAGTTTCTTAGAAAACTAAACATACACTTTCCATGTTATCCGACAGTCACATTTCTTGGTATTCACCCAAAGGATCTGAAAACTTATGTCCACACAAAAACCTGCACACAGATTTTTATAGCATATTTATTCATAATTGCCAAAACTTGGAAGCAACCTTGGAAGATGTCCTTCATTAGATGAATGGATAAATAAACAGCTGTATGTCCAGACAATGAAATAATATTCAGCACTAAAAAGAAATGAGCTATGGAGCCATGAAAATACATGCAGAACTTCAAATGCATATTCCTGTGAAAGAAGCTAATTTGAAAATGCTATGTTCTGTAAGATTCCTATATATTTTGGAAAAGGCAAACTATGGAGACAGTAAAATTATTGATTACCACAAGTTGGGGGTCGGGGGATGAATAGATTGAGCACAGAGGACTTTTAGGGCAGCGAAAATATCTGTAGGCTACATAGTGATTGATAGTTGTCATCACACATTTGTCCAAACCCACAGAATGTACAATACCGAGAGTGACCTGTGATGTCAATGATGTCTGGTTAGGATGTGCCAGTGTAGTTTCACCAGGTTTAACAAATGAACCACTCTGATGGGGGTTGTGGATAACAGGGGAGGCTGTGCATGTGTGGGGGCAGGGGGTATATGGGAAATCTCTGTACTTTCCCTTCAGTTTTTCTGTGAGCCTAAATCTGCTCTAAAAGAAATAATGTCTTAAAAAATTTTTTTTAATTACAAACAAACAAACCAACAGCCACACCTCTCAGTTTTACTGTCTTCATACCTTCACTCAGGGAAAGACCTTGACTGTAAGCTTGGCTGGAGATTTGGGGAGTACCTAAAACCTTTTCTGAAGCTGTATCTTTTCTGAGCTTGTGCGAATATTCCCCAGCTAAAGAAGTTTACCCCCTTCTCTGGATCGTGTAAGCTCTTGCTCCTCCTTGGTGTCCATCTGCAGTAAGGTGGTCTCTCCGATTGTGTCTTGGTGGCCTTCAACCTGGCCCCAAACTGCCAATCATGTTGGTGCTCTGAGTCAGGCCAGATGAGACCCATCCTTTGGGTAGCCTTCTGGAAAGCTAGACCATTGACTCACAGTGCACTCTTCTTTTTCTCTTCTGAGTAGAGAGATGAGCCTGGGGGTTGGCGATTTTATCCAGATCAGGCTTTGCTGTGACAGGGTGTGGTGGGCAGATGCAAGGAACCTTCCTCCTGGATTCTGCCCAGTGCCTTCTGGCTTTGCACTCATCCAGGGAGCTGCAATATCTTACCTGGTTTCTGGTGTTCTCCCAAAGGCACTTTGGGCCATATGTTGTTAACTCCATGCTTCTGTAGGGGAACCTGGGCCTGAAACTTCCTACTCCACTATCTTGCTGATATCACTCCAGTAAATCTCTTTTGAAATATACGTTTTTACTGGAAAGGAATCTAATAGTGTAGTTATGAGTAGAATTTCCTAAAGAATTTTTTTTAAACTTTCAAAAACACCTTTTGCTTAAAATGCATTTTGGCTCATTTAATCTTTTTTTAAACCCTTAGTGTGCTTGACTAATTTTAGAAATCAGCAAAGATATTTTTTATGAAACATCACATAAGTCAATAGGAGCATTACATTATTAATATCTATTTTCAGTGGCCATGATTGGCTTATTATTCTTCCTTTGCCTGTTATAATGTCTAATATATCATCATGAAGAGAAGCAGTATTCAAAACCTAATAAATTTTGTTATGCTTTAAGTGGCTACAATTGAAAAAGTAAAAACATTTTCCAGCATGACTTAGTTTCAGGTGTGCAGGTGAAAAAGGAGATAGCATACTAAAGCACTCAGTCAGTGTTAATTCCCAAGAGAATTTTACTCAGGGTCATTTGTCTCTCTCTCTTTTTTTTTTTTTTTGCATAAAAACATATGTAAGGAAAATTAAGCAATGATGTGTTTTTAAAAGAATTACAAACTAAATTGAATAATTGCTTTTCTTTAAAAGAAACATAGTGTATTGAGAAATTCATAGCTCTGATAATAGTTGATCAATATTGTGCTTCTTTGCCCAAATATAAAAACATTAACACTAATGAATTTATTGGAGCATTCTTTATGGACAAGGTCTTCAGGACTGCTGGAGGGTATTTCTCTACCATCACTTTGGCAATGACCAAAGAACATTAAAATTGGATTTTTTTTCTGATAAGTAAAGCACATAGAATTACTACTTCTGACCATGCCAAGGTATGCAGATATTTTATATTTAGAGTAAAATATTTCAAAAAAGATACTTTTCTAGAGTAACATTTTTTTTGAGCCAAAGAATAAGTCTCCAAATGCATTCCCATTGGACACACTTGAGTATTCCTGCTTTTAGGGATAAATCCATTGGTTAAGTGGATTAAGATATAAATAACAGATCAAGACCAACTCGAATAATGATATGTAAGACAAGGATATTTAGAATTCGGACTTACAGGAAGTTTTGTATGTCTTTAGAAAACATGCTTTTCAAATTCAAGATGACATCTACAAATATCAGCAATAATGGATATAAATGACAGATTTTTAAAATTTTGACTTTCAAAGTTTTATACCCTTTATTCTTGCATGCTTTGTCTCTTTATCTCTAAATCAGTATGTCTGTCTGTTTTCACATCTACTTATCTGTCTCCGCAATTTGTCTATTACTCTACTTCATCTAAAAATAGTTTTGGGAGCATGTATAACAAATATTTCAGTCAAGAGCTGGGCACTGCAGGACATTTACCAGGTTGGAAGTCCTGTCGCAAATATTTTTCTAAGTTCTCATGAACAGAATTCCTTCAATCTCTTTGCTCATTTTCTGAAGAGTGAATGCAAGTCTGACAAATATTTGATGAAAATATGAATATTTGGTGAGCGTAATTGGGGGTAGGTGGAGAATGAGAGATTTGTTTGGTAATTAATCTTACATTTGCTCTACAAATTTTGTCAAGGATTGAAGCGGAATGACAGATAGTTTTGACTCTAATACTTGAGGGTATATTGGATATCTAGTATTATATGAGTTAATCATTGATTAAAATTTAATAAACCAAAGACTCAGAAAGAACTAGAAAACGATTCATTTCTCCAAACCGTTCCTCCTCCTGATGGAATGCTAATGTAAATTATCACCTGGAGCGAGGTCAGCCTGGTAACTACCCTCCTAGCATTGTTGGCTTAGCTCTCAAAGTTTGCCCTGTTAGATTTTCCCTCTTCCTGCCCAGATGTTACTTCACTGATCAGCCTATGTCTTTTTGGCTCATCTTAGGCCAAGTGAAATATCGCAAGACCACCATCAGGGTAAGATGTCATAATAACAATTATAGTGCAAGATGGCAGTGCCAGACTTCCTTCAGTGCTTCAGATGGAGATCAAAGCAATGGAAACTTTGCTTGACTAAAATTGCTAAAATTCTTGAGGTTTTGGTGACTGTCTTGCTGGCTTATACTCTTTTAGCTTATTATGAAACATCTCCAAACCCTTGATGTCACAGTGATTTTGCCAGGCAGCACAATGGGTCTCACTCTGTTGCATGTCTATACACTTCTTGTGGGTCTACTTATTTCTGGAATTTCTTCACTTAAAAATCACAAAGGAATAATTTCCATTGCAGTCTTGAGTTTATGCTCATTTATTATAAAATACAGCTAGACACTTGCTGTGGAAACCAGTAAATCTCTGAAATGCCTTATGTTAAAGTAGAATAGAAATAAACTCATCTTTAGAAAAAATATGTCTCCTTAAGTGTATATGAGTTTCCTTTAAGGATGAAATAATCCACATTTCTTGTCCAGGAAATATTTTTAGGTTAAATCTTTATTCTTTTGGTGACTTGTTTCTGGGAAAAGACCAAGCCCTATCATACACTGAGCCACAAATGTCAAGGCAGATGCAGTGGGAGGCAACTTGCAAGAAGTTATGGTGACTGATAGAGCAGATCATAACGTATAATAATTGCCACTCCCTTAGTTTACAAACATTTTCTGTTATATAGTTAACAGATTCATAAATCAATGCTGGCAAAACAAACAAACAACAACAAAAAAAACTAAAAACAGGATATTAAAAATTACCAAATTTTTTTGAATTTGGCAAAAGTCCAATATATCCAACATTATGTAAAATACAAATGCTGGCATACAAAACTGAAAACGTACTATTCATTCAGAAAGGGCATTTTTCACTGTACAACTTTACTCTTGACTTAGTCATGTTCCTTTCTTCCATAGTTTGATGAAATGAATGGTATATTTGAAAAATTCGAATGAAATAAATAAGATATTAAGGTGCTTGTGATTGGAGTAGTGTGGATTATTAAAATGCAGCGTTTTACACTCTGAATCTAAAAAAGTATCACTTAATCTAATTAGCCACCAAAATACAGTGACATTTTTGTCCATCTGATACAGCATTACTCAAAAGTGATAAAGAGCTTTCAACTAAATTTGAAAAGCATGCTTGTGATAGTTTGGCTTAATAGGAAAGACTCTACAGTACATGTGAAGCCCACTTTGATCCTCATTAGGAGACATCCAAAAATACAGTCACTCCACAGGAAAGGAGAAACTAAGCATGAATTTCCTAGTTTCAGAAGATGTGATCACATAGTCTGACAATATATAGGCTGACACTTAAAATGTATCCATTTGTGTGCTCAGGAATAAAATGTATGTGACATTTATACGTCTGAATGCCTGCAATAAAATAAAATATATATATATATATACACACACTACACTACTATTTATTTACTTATATGTTTATTTTAAAATAGTAGTAAAATAATAATTTAACTGACCACAAATAGTAGTATATGTGTATATTATTTTACCAATGCTATTAATACTTCATGTAAATGTATATACACACACTATTTATGGCTAATTAAATTATTATTTTAAGTGTATATATATATATCTCACCTGTATGTATTACTATATAATGTTCAGTAAAAAAAAAGCTGAAATACAAAGTTAATATGTAGAATGATCACACTTTTGAGACATGGCATTTATTAGGATAGGATCGGCCATTTGGCAGTCAAAGACAGAGCTTTCAGTTTTGGATCACTCATACACACAAAGGCAGACAAGTGTCAGGGAACCCTCCTTCATCTTGAAGCCATTTCAGTGGCACATGTGGTCCCCAAGGGCACTGTGTTTAAGAAGGGAGGGGTGAAGGAGCTACACCAGCCCGAGCTGGCATGCCCAGAGGGTGAAGCATGTTTTGTCACCACATCCATCCTCCAGAACTGGACCCCAAGCCCACACACACATTCAAGAGATCCTAGGAAATGACAGGGATGCAGGAGCATCTGGTGAACACTAACTCTGCCACAAATGTACTACCTTTAGAGAATAAAATATTCTTTATGAAGGATGCTATTAACATCAAGATATTCATAGCTTTCTGAGTGTTTGATTATGGTTAATTTCAATTTGTACTTTTCTCCCCTTTCCCAAATACTCCATAATATATAATGTTTCCATAAAGTAATTTTGAAAGTATTGAAACTGCCAAGTAGTCATTGACTCCATGTCATATTATTATATATATTCTTTTCAAGTGCACATGGAACATTTTCTAGTATTGATCATGTAGTTGGGCACCAAAGAAGCCTCAACAACTTTAAGAAGATAGAAATTATCTCAAGCATCTTTACTGACCACAATGCCATGAAACTAGAAATCAACTACAGAGGAACAAAGGAGAAAAAAAGGAAAGCATGGAAATTAAACAACATGCTATTAAAAAAATCAATGAGTCAATGATGAAATCAAATCAGCAGTTAAAAAATATCTTGAGACAAATGAAAATGAAAATACAACCACATGAAATTTATGGGACACAGCAAAGGCAGTGCTAAGAGGGAATTTTATAGTGATACAGGCCTTCCTCAAGAAAGAACAACCTCAAATGAACAATCTAACCCACCAGCTAAAAGAACTAGAAAAAGAAGAGCAAAAAACCACAAAAGGCAGCAGAAGGAAGGAAATTATAAAGATCAGGGAGGAAATAAATAAAATAGAGATTAAAATAAACCATAGAAAAAACATCAGTCAAATCAAAAACTGATGTTTTTGAAAAGTAAATAAAATTGACAAACCTCTGGCCAAACTCACAAAGAAGAAAAGAGAGAGAAGCACTAATAAGCAAAATAAGAAATGAAAATGGAGAAATTACAACAAATAAAATAGAAATACAGAATATCATACAAGAATATTATGAAAAACTATATGGAACCAAAATGTATAATCTAGAGGAGATGGACAAATTTCTGGAAACATACAGTCCACCAAGACTGAACCAAGAAGAAACTGACCACTTGAACAAACCAATCACTGGAAATGAATTCAAATTAGCAATAAAAAATCTCCCTACAAATAAAAGTCCAAGACCAGACGGCTTCACCAGGGAATTCTACCAAACATACAAAGAAGAACACATACCAGTCCTTCTCAAACTCTTCCAGAAGACTGAAAAGGAGGGAATACTCCCAAACTCATTCTATGAAGCCACCGTCACCCTGATACCAAAACCAGGCAAAGACACCACCAGAAAAGAGAATTGTAGGCCAATATCACTGGTGAATATAGACAAAAAAATCCTTACCAAAATATTAGCAAATAGAATCCAACAGCACATAAAAAAGATTATACATCATGACCAAGTGGAGTTCATCCCAGGGACACAAGGTAGTTCAACATATGCAAATCAATCAATGTCATATGTCACGTCAACAAGAGAAAAGACAAAAACCACATGATCATCTCAATAGATGCAGTAAAAGCATTTGATAAAATTCAACACCCATTTGTGATAAAAACTCCCGTCAAAGTGGGTATAGAGGGAACATATCTCAACATCATAAAAGCTATATATGACAAACCTACAGCCAGCATAGTACTCAACGGTGAAAAACTCAAAAGCTTCCCACTAAAGTCTGGGACAAGACAAGGATGCCCACTATCACCACTCCTATTCAACATAGTCCTGGAAGTCCAAGCCACAGCAGTCAGGCAAGAGAGAGAAATAAAAGGGATACAAACTGGAAAAGAAGAGGTAAAAGTGTCACTATATGCCAATGACATGTTATTATATATAGAAAATCCTAAAAGACCCACACAAAAACTACTAGAGCTGATCAAAGTATTCAGCAAGGTAGCAGGTTACAATATTAACGTAAAAAAATCAGTTGCATTTCTTTACACTAATGATGAATCAACAGAGAAAGAAAGTAAAGAAACAATCCCTTTTAAAATAGCACCCAAAGTAATAAAATACCTAGGAACAAATCTAACCAAGGAGGTGAAAGACTTATACACAAAAAAGTATAAACTGTTGATGAAGGAAATTAAAGAAGAGTTAAAAAAATGGAAAGATATCCCATGCTCCTGGATTGGAAGAATCAATATTGTTAAAATGGTCACACTGCCCAAGGCAATCTACAGATTTAATGCAACCCCTATCAAATTACCCAGCACATATTTCACAGAACTAGAACAAATCATAATAAAATTTATATGGAACCACAAAAGACCTAGAATTGCCAAAGCATGACTGAAGAGAAAGTAAGAGGCTGGAGGAATAACTCTCCCAGACTTCAGACAATACTACAGAGCTATAGTCATCAAAACAGCATGGTATTGGTACAAAAAAAGACATATGGACCAATGGAACTGAATAGAGAGCCCAGAAATGAACCCACAAACTTCTGGTCAACTCAACTTTGACAAAGGAGGCAAGAATATACAATGGAATAAAGACAGTCTCTTTAGCAAATGGTGTTGGGAAAACTGGACAGCAGCATGTAAAGCAATGACGCTAGAACACTCCCTTACACCATACACAAAAATCAACTCAAGATGGATCAAAGACTTAAATATAAGACAAGATACAATAAACCTCCTAGAAGAAAATATAAGCAAAACATTATCTGACATACATCTCAATAATGTTCTCCTAGAAGAAATAAAAGCAAGAATAAACAAATGGGACCTAACAAAACTTACAAGCTCCTGCACAGCAAACGAAACTGTAAGTAAAACAAAACGACAACCTACAGAATGGGAGAAAATTTTTGCAAATGAAACTGACAAGGGCTTGATCTCCAGAATATATAAGCAGCTCACACAATTTAATAAGAATAAAACAAACACCCCAGTCCAAAACTGGGCAGAAGACCTAAACAAGCAATTCTCCAAGGAAGACATACAAATGATCAATAGGCACATGGGAAAATGCTCAATATCACTAATTATCAGAGAAATGCAAATCAAAACTACAATGAGGTATCACCTCACACCAGTCAGAATGGCCATCATTCAAAAATCCACAAATGACAAATGCTGGAGAGGCTGTGGAGAAAAGGGAACCCTCCTATACTGCTGGTGGGAATGCAGTTTGGTGCAGCCACTGTGGAAAACAGTATGGAGATTCCTCAAAAGACTAGTAATAGACTTACCATATGACCCAGGAGTCCCACTCCTGGGCATATATCCAGAAGGAACCCTACTTCAGGATGACACCTGTACCCCATTGTTCATAGCAGCACTATTTACAATAGCCAAGACATGGAGACAGCCTAAATGTCCATCAACGGATGACTGGATAAAGAAGCAGTGGTATATTTATACAATGGAATTTATTCAGCCATAAAAAATGGACAAAGTAACGCCATTTGCAGCAACATGGATGTTCCTGGAAAATGTCATTCTAAGTGAAGTAAGCCAGAAAGAGAAAGAAAAATACCATATGAGCTCACTTATATGTGGAATCTAAGAAGCAAAACAAAACAAATGAAATATAAATACAAAACAGAAACAGATTCTTAGACATAGAATACAAACTTGTCGTTTCCAAGGTGGGGGTGGGTGGGAAGGGACAGACTGGGATTTCAAAGTGTAGAATAGATAAACAAGATTATACTGTATAGCACAGGCAAATATCTACAAGATCTTATGGTAGCTCACAGAGAAAAAATGTGACAATGAATATATATATGTTCATGTATAACTGAACTGCTGTACACTGGAATTTGACACAACACTGTAAAATGATTATAAATCAAAAGAAATTGTTAAAAAATAAAAATGAAAATATTGAAACTGCCAAGTAATCATTGACTCCATGTCATATAATCTTAGCTTTTTATTATTTTTAGAAACTGTTCATTTACTTTTATTTTTTAAATCACTTTGGCTCTCAGTTAAAAATAACTGTATTCTGTTAGCATTCACTTTGTGGTGGGTAATATAAAATGTATGATCATAAATAATTAGATTTTAAGATTGAACAACTTAAACACAGTTAAATGTATTCTGTCATTGTGGTAGCATAATATTTGTAAGTTTATGCTAAAACTATAAAAAACAAACTGTCAAAACAGGAATAAAAAGATAATAAACTCTGTAGCTGAGAAGACATGATGGGAGAAAGTAAGAGAATGCATTTCAGTTATAATCGTTGACAAATGTCAAAATCTCAAACATTTGTGTCCCTGAGACAAACACGTGTACCAACTAAGGGGTATGAGTATTGTGAAATCTTTTATTTTTCAAATCAGTTGTTTCAGCATCCATCTTTTGAAGTATATCAAGACATCCATCTCTCTCTCATGAAACCCAGTTTGGGCTTGAATCATCCCAAGAACTCAGAACTCTTCCACTGAAAATGGTCTGTCAGCTGGAGATCATCATCCTTCTAAGTGAAGTCAGCCAGAAAGAGAAAGACAAGTACCATACAACGTCACTCATACTTGCAGTCTAAAAGAAGAACAAAGAAACTAATGAACTTATGTATAAAACAGAAACAGACTCACAGACATAGGAAACAAACTCCCAGTTACCAGGGAGGAAAGGGGGTGGGAAGGGATAAATTGGGAGTTCAATGTTTTCAAATATTAACTAGTATATATAAAATAAATAAATAACAAGTTTCTTCTGTACAGCACACGGAACGTTATTCAGTGTCTTGTAGTCACCTCTAGAGGAAAAGAATATGAAAAGGAATATACGTATGTATATTTATGACTGAACTATTATGCTGTACATCAGACATTGATGCAACATTGTAAACTGATTATACTTTAATAAAAAAAATCATAGACCATTAAAAAAAGAATCAATCATGTTTCTAAGTATCAGGTGAAGAGGAAACCGGAGGATTCATTTCACTGTTTTTGCCTCTGCCAATGCTTCATTGTGGTGTTCCTGAAAATTCTTCCTGCAAAGTCATTTCTTCACAGATTTCTGTGTGCATCACACATTCTAGTTCTTGAAGTTGCAGCTTTTTAATCAAAAGGGACCTGCACAGCCATTGTTCCTAAGTCACACACACTATTATCATGGTGCTTCAAAAAAAAAATAAAGGGGGGGCACAGTTTCCTACCCTTCCCTAATCCACCGCTATTTGACGTGTGGCATCACACCAAAGCAGCTCCTTCCAGCAAGAAATGAGTTTATTCTTCTACCCCTTGAATCTGGGATGGTCTTGTCTCTTGCTTTGACCAACAGAAAATGGAGGACGTCACGTATGGCAGCTCTAAATCTAGGATCCATGGGTCTTGCACCCTCCTTCTCATCCTCATTGAATCCTGCTGCTGCCAGTTGGACACACCCAGGCCAGCCAGCTGAGTGAAGAGAGGCATGTCCCCCCTGTCACCAGACCCCATAGTGAGTGAGGTCTCCAGGATGAAGGTTGTCCCCAGCCAACCCATCAGAGAAACACGCAAAGCCAAGCTATGATCCATCATGCATGGCCAGGTCAGCAGAGCCACACGGCTAACCCTGGATTGACAGCAGTAACAGGCGATTGCTGTCTTGAGCCCTGAGCTTTGATGTGCTGTGTTACACAGAAATCTCATCCCCACAAACCTGGAGACGGCCGCTCTGGGGCTCAGGACAGCAGTCCACATTAACACACTGTTCTTCATGTTGAGTTTCACTGATTCCCTTAACTACAAGTGGACATCATTCATCAAAGAAGTTCTGCTAACACTGAACCACAAAGGGAAGTGACGGTCTGGGGCTCACTGTCCCAGCAGGCTTTTTCCCTCCGCAAATGTCCTGACCTTTTCAGTAGCCACTGTTGCCAACAAGCATCTCCCAGAAGAAACAGGGACGTTTCTGGAGGTGATGTACGTTTAGCTCCTTGACTGTGGCGAGGGTACCATAGGAGTATGAATGTCTGTCCAAACTCATGAAAATGTGCACATTAAACATGTAAACGTTTTTTGTACGTCAATTATACCTCAATAAAAATGAAAACAGTGTCAAGTGTTGTCATAACCTTCCCTGAGGGAAACAAAAACCACAAAAGTTATGTTCAACTGGATCTGTTTCAAAGTAACTTTCTCTATGTATCTGGACATAGAAGTGACAGATGGCTTCTTTTGTCAACTGGTAAACCTCAACTGTTCTACCCCAAGTGTGACAGAATGGGGGTATCCTGGCTGATTACAGGGACGATAGTGATTTCAGTTCCCGGGTTTATTGTGCCATAGCCCGACTTGGCCAAATCACTCACCCTCACTGAGCCCTAGACCTCTTTTCAAGAATTGGTGAAGGAAACATGCTGGCTTCTGGATGAAATCATGTAAGCACAACTTGGGCACGGAGCACCCTAAGTAGCAGGATTAAATAAACGCCCGCGATGATTACGACGAGGAAGACAGCACAGGCAGACATCTGTAGGAATTTGGGGACCACAGACACTAAAATCCCAGATAGCAAAAGACCAAAGTCCATGAACTTACACGAAATGTATGGTGCAAAACCCCTTACAACACAGAGGCAGCATCAATGTTCTCAGCAAATCGGGCTCTCCCCTGTGATGTGGTTTCCTAGAGAGCAGAGGCTCATCTCTGCCGCAGGTGTGGTGCCCGGTGGGCATTAACAGTAAATGCACGGGGCGTGGTGAAGAGCTCTGGAATAGAGCAGCCAGCCAGCGTTCCCTGGACATCACCACTCTCCTCAGTGAGATAGACGAGGACCTGCTTGTCCCAGGGTTTGCACGAGGACTCTGGGCCTGATGCGCTGTCACTTACCAGGTGTGTGATTTCACGCAAGCTGTATAATTTTCTGGGCCATATCTATAAAATGGAAATGCTAATAACACAATCTCACAGTGTTGTGGTGAGGACTGAATTTTTATATGTATTATATATACATAAATACGTGCTCAAAATTGTCCCTAGCATATAAATTCTAAGGGTTGACTGTTAATAAACATGTAATATAATATAATATAATATAATATAATATAATATAATATAATATAAAATAATATAATATAATATAATATATCATCCCTATATAAATTACCTAATCTTTCTTCATCTATAAAACAAAAATTTTAATCATTTACATTTACACATAGGGTTGTTCGAGTATTTAAAGAAATAAATATACGTAAAAGAATCAGGACAGTGACTGGAAAAGTAAGAATGCAATAAACATTGTTCATCACTAAAATTCATAATTAACATGTCAGTGATTCTTAGAGGTGTTTCAAGGGAATTTCGTGACTTATTTTATACATTTTATCCTTAACTCTCTTAAGAACCCATCCTCCTAAAATTTCCTTAAGTTTCATACTGGCTGTCTTACTAAATATTTTTTGAATTTCAAAGTTATCAACTATCTTATTGGCTTCAAGTTGCTTCTATATGGACACATGAACCTAAATCATATTGGATATAAAAGGATCACAGAAAGTCATTTCTGGGTTTATTTTGATAGCATCCAAGCTAAATATCGGCTCCATTATTTTTAGGGAATATACAATCACAGTGTTTTTTTTTCATTTCAGGATAACTTGATAGCTTCTAAAATATTTTCACCTGCATCATCTCATTTTATTTTTTTAACATTTTTATTGATTTATAATCATTTTACAATGTTGTGTCAAATTCCAGTGTTCAGCACAATTTTTCAGTCATTCATGGACATATACACACTCATTGTCACATTTTTTCTCTGTGAGTTATCATAATATTTTGTGTATATTTCCCTGTGCTATACAGTGTAATCTTGTTTATCTATTCTACAATTTTGAAATCCCAGTCTATCCCTTCCCACCCTCCACCCCCCTGGTAACCACAAGTCTGTAATCTCTGTCTGTGAGTCTATTTCTGTCCTGTATTTATGCTTTGTTTTTGTTTGTTTGTTTGTTTCTGTTTTTGTTTTTGTTTTTATTTTTAAGATTCCACATATGAGCGATCTCATATGGTATTTTTCTTTCTATTTCTGGCTTACTTCACTTAGAATGACATTCTCCAGGAGCATCCATGTTGCTGCAAATGGCATTATGTTGTTGGTTTTTATGGCTGAGTAGTATTCCATTGTATAAATATACCACATCTTCTTTATCCAGTCACCGGTTGACGGACATTTAGGCTGTTTCCACGTTTTGGCTAATGTAAACAGTGCTGCTATGAAAACTGGGGTGCAGATGTCATCCTGAAGTAGATTTCCTTCTGGATACAAGCCCAGGAGTGGGATTCCTGGATCATCTGGTAAGTCTATTCCTAGTCTTTTGAGGAATCTCCACACTGATTTCCACAGTGGCTGCACCAAAGTGCATTCCCACCAGCAGTGTAGGAGGGTCCCCCTTTATCCACAGCCTCTCCAGCATTTGTCATTTGTGGATTTTTGAATGACGGCCATTCTGACTGGTGTGAGGTGATACCTCATTGTAGTTTTGATTTGCATTTCTCTGATAATTAGTGATATTGAGCGTTTTTTCTTGTGCTTTTTGATCATTTGTATGTCTTCCTTGGAGAATTGCTTGTTTAGGTCTTCTGCCCATTTTTGGATTGGGTTGTTTATTTTTTTCTTATTGAGTCATATGAGCTGCTTATACATTTTGGAAATCAAGCCTTTGTCAGTTTCACTTGCAAAAATTTTCTCCCATTCCATAGGTTTTCTTCTTGTTTTATTTCTGGTTTCCTTTGCTCTGCAGAAGCTTGTAAGTTTCATTATCAAATTTCTTTTTTAGGAAGTAAGTATCCATCTTTACTTCTTTTTCTAATCTGTAACTAATTGTGTCAGCATCATTTGTTTAAGAAAACTTTCCCTCATCTGTTATTTTTTATCCCTGTATTTTTAAAATGAGGTAGTATCCAGGGACTTAGCAATATCCACAAAGCATGTCTCAAAAATCTACTCTATTTTGTTTCTGAATTTACCTGTATTCACAACATGTGCATTTCTGTTAAAAATGGCTTCCCTCCAACTGATAGACACAGAATGAATGCAATCAAAAAAATTATTATGGGGCTGTTGAATCTAGGTCTCAAATGATGAAAATATTCTCTTCATGAAGAAAGTCAAAGAGAGGGTGAAGATGAGGAGGGGCTGAAGAGAAAGGTAAACATCCTTTGTGTTCTGGCTTCCATATTATTTAGCTCAAGAAGAATATATTCTTAATAACTATCAAATAAAATAACATTTCTCAATGTCATATTATAGAAGATTATGCATATCATGTTTCTGAAGCTCCCAGGGGGAGCTTTTGTGGATTTACAGGAAAAGCCTCATGATCTGGACAATGGGAGAGGATCTGGGGCTTAGACTCTAACAAAGACATCACCGTGTAGCACTACTGTGTGATAACACCCCCAACACCACCGCAGGCTATCATGAAAAACAGGGTTCCTGGGCGAGCATTTATGCAGTAGAACAGAGATTCCAAACAGAAAAGCCAGAGTCATCTGTCCATTTAACACCAAGATAGGTAGTGGACCCATGGCCGGGTATCATATGGAAGAGGTCAAACCTCTGCAGATATCAATTCAGGATGATTCAAGTTAAAAATATTTTGAAAAATCTCACAAGCCAAAAATAATTCTCGATGACCTGAAGTGTAACAATAAGATAACCAGTGTGTGCAAGATAGACAAGCCCACCCTCCTACACTGTTGGTGGGAATGCAGTTTGGTGCAGCCACTGTGAAAAACAGTGTGGAGATTCCTCAAAAGACTAGGAATAGACTTACCATAGGACCCAGGAATCCCACTCCTGGGCTTGTATCCAGAAGGAAATCTACTTCAGGATGACACCTGCACCCCAATGTTCATAGCAGCACTATTTACAATAGCCAAAACATGGAAACAGCCTAAATGTCCGTCTACCGGGGACTGGATAAAGAAGATGTGGTATATTTATACAATGGAATACTACTCAGCCATAAAAGCCAACAACATAATGCCATTTGCAGCATCATGTATGCTCCTGGAGAATGTCACTCTAAGTGAAGTAAGCCAGAAAGAGAAAGAAAAATACCATATGAGATCGCTCATATGTGAAATCTAAAAAACAAAAACAAACAAATAAACAAAAACAAAGCATAAATACAGGACAGAAATAGACACACAGACAGAGAATACAGACTTGTGGTTACCAGGGGGGTGGAGGGTGGGAAGGGATAGACTTGGATTTCAAAATTGTAGAATAGATAAACAAGATTATACTGTATAGCACAGGGAAATATACACAGAATGTTATGACAACTCACAGAGAAAAAATGTGACAATGAGTGTGTATATGTCCATGAATGACTGAAAAATTTGCTGAACACTGGAATTTGACACAACATTGTAAAATGATTATAAATCAATAAAAAATGTTAAAAAAATAAAAAGATAGACAAGCACACAGGGATGCAAGTATGAGAAAGCTTTGTCACAATCACAAAAGCTCAGGGGACCACATCAGAACAAAGATGAGCCCCTTTGCTGGATGAAAATAACTGGAAATGATCATCCGAACACAAAGTATATCTGTTATTTGTAATTACATTTATATATTCTTTTATCTCAAGCGGCATAACGTATTTTTAAAGTCTATTTTCAAATAATCTTTTAAAAATAACCCTTAAGACCTGAAATAAACTAGTTTTCCACTATTTTCCTATATGGCTATCTAGAAAGCACAGCCCTTCGCTATCTGCTATAATCAAGATCCCTTCACTCAATGAAGTGAAAATTATCCAAAAATATAACCTTGAGAATATTTATTAAAGTATCTTATTTTGCTATTTGTGTCATTCTGCAACAGGAAATCCCTTTAATTTAGATATTGTCTTAATCAGAATATTGTGTTATCACTTCTAACTTATATATCTTTTCATGTTTTTTCCTCTTTCTTCTAAGTGGAAGCAGAATCTTCCAGTCTCAACTTTACTATCACCATTCCAGACAGCATTTCTGAATAAGTCATATTTTAATATTGCTTCTTCACTTTGAATAAAGCATGGATCTTTTCACTACACTTAAAATAAAACTTGATAAATATTTATTGATCACTTAAATATATCAGGCACTGTGATTAAGAATATAAATAAATAAATTTCATCCTTTAAACTATTTTTTTAAAATGCACTACTGTTAGCCCCATGTTATATACAAGAAAACTGAAACATACTGATGTTAAATTAAGTTTGGGGGTCATCGACCACTATGGACTGAATGTTTGTGTGCCCCACCCCATAGTTCATCTGTTGAAATCCTGGTGCCTGTGCGAGGTGATTAGGTTGTGAGGGTGAAGCCCCCAAGATTGGGTCAGTGTCCTTAGAAAAGAGACCCCACAGGGATCTCTCACCCATTCCATCATTTGAGAACACAGGAGAAGACTTGCTATGAGCCATAAGGTGAGGCCCTCACCCAGGACACTAACGTGCTCATACCTTGATCTTGGACTTAGCCTTAGAACTGTGAGAAAGACATTTTTGTTGTTTATGTCACTAATGTGGTAGGATTTTGTCACAGCAGCCCAGCAGAATAAGACATCTGTCAAAGCAATGGTCTAAGATTGGCATCCAACCAGTCAGACTCCAGAACTGACCTGCTCTTGTGATTTTACAATTACTAACCCTTCTTCCTCTTTCCCAATTCTCCACTACTTTAGCCAAACATCAAAATCACCTGTTGAGTTTTTCTTTAACACAGATTCATCAATTCTACTCTTTACCTCCATCCTGATTCAGCAATTCTGAGTTTTACTCTTTGATATTCTCAGCATTCTCCCAATCTTAAACAGAGGAAATCAAATGTGTGATTGTGATGCTCAGTCACCAGGGAGAGCTATGGCCTTAGAACCGACACTTCCTATATTCAGGGACAAAATCTTGACTTATTCAGAACCCCTATTACATCTCTATAGTCTTGCTGCTAATAGATACTCCATAAATATTTCCTCAGTGAGTAAATCTTTATAGGCCTCAACACTATTAAACAGTTGCCTTAGGGTGCTAGTATCTGAAAAGTTAATTGGAAAAACCTAAAATAATGTATTATATTGAGTTGATTGCTAATTTTATTTTCAAGACAGTACAGAAGGGAACTGGGGGGGAAGAAAATTTGTAGTACATTCCTAAAATTTTGAAAATTGTATGGCTACTGCTAATTGACTGTTATATATTGTGTGAGAATAATAATCACAAGGTTTGACAAACTGTAGGTGATGAACACTTTTCAGTCAGAATGTACAAGGCAGTGAACATCAGGTGTGATTACACTGGACTCCAGCAGCTGAATTTCAGACCTGTGTTTAACCACAAGCGTTTGTCACGATCTAAAAGATAAATTCTGTCTGTTACAATGTGATCAATTTTAAAGTTAAGTTTATTTTCCCATTTCATATTAAGTTTGTACTCACGGTTCTAAATAACATGGTCTCCGCATAGTACACTTTAAATGCAGTTTTCTGTGTAATATACATTGCTTTGATATACAGTGACATTAAAGTCATTTCCTTTCTAAGTTTGATTATGTCAGTATGATTTTTACTTGGCAATATTGTGAAAACTATTTTCCTAGCTTTTAATGTGTACACAATATATGTTTATAAATTAGCAATAAAAGTAATTTAGGCAAGCTTCTAATTATTGAAGGTCAAAGAAATACTATTATCTAAAAATTTATGTGGTTTTCTAAAAATTATGGAAATTTCTTACTGGCCTATTTACTTAGATATTTAAAATAGCACAGTGAAATATAAATTATATATATATATATATTGAATTTGATAGATACATTACTCTTAACACCATTCTTTCCTAAAGTAAAAAAAAATTCATGTATCATTTCAAAGAAACACAGTAGAAACCGAAATGTACAGGAATTAAAATTTTTATTTCAAATTCGTAGCAAACAAAAAGTGAAGCAACTGCGTTATTTGGTAGACAAGCTACCACCAGGCGGCGCAGCTGATCCCCCAGCCAGGAGTGGCCGCGCGCTCCCGCTCGCGGGCGCCGCGCTGGGTAACTGGGAGCCGTATCGCTGCCCTCTGCGCCTGGGCTGGCCGCCGTGGGGCGCCAGCTACCGGCTCGGGTCGGGGCTGGTTTTCTCGCCGGCCATCGGGGAAGGCCGCTGGAGAGAGGGGAGGGAGGACAGGGGGTGGGAGCGGCGGGAGGGCAGCCGGAGAGCAGGGCGAGGAGGCGGTAAGGGGAGGGAAGGGGGAGGGGAGAGTAGGGGAGGGGCCTCGCGAAGCTGGGGCCAGGCCGGGAGGGGTGCTGGCAGGGTTGGGACCGAGAAAGTAACTCCAGGACGAGACCAGAGCGCCCCGCGCCGTGGGCACAGGCGGCGTGGCTGCGCCCGAGGCCGCTCCGCCGCTCCCGCACCAACGTAAGCCCGGCGCGGGCGCCACCGTTCAGCGATGCGCACTCCTGTCCCTAACGTGGCTGCGACGCCCAGAAAGTCGCCCAGCCGGGATTCGGACCTGGGCAGGGGCGGCGGGACACGCGGTGCGGGGACATCCAGCATCTAGGCCTGGCGTGGAAGGGAGGACTGCCCACGTGGCCGGCCCTGGCCCCACGTAGACCCTCTCCAGGCAGGTTGGGGCCTCAGGTCCTGGCACGCGGGCCCCAGTGCAGGGCTGGCGAGTGTCCGGGGTCAGAGCCTGGCTCCCGGAGCTGGGGCTTTGGGCTGTCCGAATCAGAGAGAGAAAAGGTCTCCAGCGGGAAGTATGTGCGCCCTCTGACGCCCACGCGTGAGTCCGAATTGGAGTGGAAGGGGCTGGGGCGCTGCTGGTCGTGCTAAGCGTGCGGGGTCTAGAGACCCAGGGCGGCAGCTGCGAGATGGGATCGCCCCGCGGTAACCCCGTTGCCCGCGGGCATCCCCAGATCTGGACCGCGCATCGCATACACTCGCAAACAGCCCCCTCCCCCGGAGCTGAAGCGTGTTTCCCTCCCTCGTCCCCCACCCCTGACTGCAGAAAGATAAGCTTCAAATTTGCACTCCGTGTCTTAAATGTGCCTGAAGGTATTTAACTGCACGAGTGAATAACAGCATTAGTTTCAACTTCGTTTTAATGCCTGCAACAATAAACTTTGAGAACAACAACAAAAGAAAACTAAAACCAAAACTATGAAAATTCTATGTGACAATATTATTTGTTGGTACATGTAATTAGTTAGATTAATTATATTTTATTTCACTTAAGGAAACAATACTGTAAAAAATTTCTATTAACATGCGCAATAAAAATACATATAAATATCACTCACTTTTACAGAACTATTATTCAAAGTGTTTTACATTTGCAGAGTCAGACTTGCCATGAAGCTGATGGAATTTGTTTCCGAGCACCTCATTTGTACAAGCCTTTCCAGGGACCTGAAAATAGTCCTAGAATGTGTTTATATGGGCAGTTATTTTTGTTACATTTAGAAATATAATTATAATTGTGATTTTTTTTCTTATTGCAGTTAATATTTTAGTTTGTCACTGATATTTATAATTTGTCTTCTATTTCTTAAATAAAGCCGCTTCAAAAAGGAGGGGCTTTAAAATTTAAAGGGTCATATAGCCTTGAGCTGTATTAGTTAGCTATATGAATGCACTGCATTAATTTGTTTAATTAATATGACAATATGCTTTACACACAAAGAAACAGGACAGGAAAGTTAAGGAACTTCTCTATGAAGGCTGTTTAGTTAATGATATAATATTTAAAACAAGGCCGTCTGGCTCTTGAGTCCCTGTTCTGAAAGTCCACGCTTATAGACATAGATATTAACACAGATGGAACTCCAGACTCTGTCATATATGTATGCAGTATGGCTTAATTTATGTAAAATTCCAAACAGGCAAAAATAAATGGCATGTTTTACAGATACATACATTTACATTAAAAATACAAAGACTAGCAAGGAACTGGTTAACATAGGACCCATGGTAGGAGTTACCTCTAGAGAAAAAGGAGAATTTAGTGGGGAGGAGCCTCCAAGGGCTTCAAGTGTCTTTGCCATCGTATATTTTTAAATGATTATCAGAGTATTATTTTACTTTAAGTCATATGTAGCTAATAGATACCCTCATGTGTGCAATACGTATAAAAAATTCAATAAAAAGTTGTCAAATATTTCAAAGTACATAGGTTCCCCTAAGTATATGTAGAAAATCCCAAATCTCTTTCTTTTTACTTTAAATAGACAGGAACTGTATTTTTTAATTTAATGGAATAAAAATAATACATTTAGATTTTAAGCTATATTTTGGCATATTTCAAAGGAGAACACATCTTTATTTTGGTTTCATCATGAAATATTAATAACATAATAACCAAAAGTACCTGGAATCTTGGTAACCATGAATAATTAGTGATTTAATCACATGTATTACCAAGACCTGGTTCCATCTAAGGATAGACACATGGAAAGAGTGTCATACTTATCAGACCATAAGAAGAAGCTGGGAAATCTGCAAAATCACACTGCTGCTGAACCCATCAGAGTGCTGACTTTGAAGGGATATCATCAGGGTAAAATTTGAGGAATGCTGGCATGAGCCTCCAGACAGACAAGACACTGGCAATCCCTCACCTCTCCCAGAGCACTGGAAGTGTTAGGTAGTTAGATAAGCAGGGGCACGAGGCAGACAGGTGGAGGAGAGGGAGGATGGTCCGGAAGATGGTGGCATGCCTGATTCCAGCATAAAGGGACTTTACTTCTTTTAAGTGAGTGCCAGCAAGAAACCAGTTAGAGCTAAAAGGCTGGAACTGCATGGTAGTGACAAGAACCTAACCGGACAAGACCCAGTGCTCATTGTAATATAATTAGTATTGAGGTTCAGGCCCCTCCGTGGGTTTTTCTGTGTTCATCATGGATAAGGGCATTCACAAAACGGGACAAACATGACTGATCACTCCAGGGGCAAGAGCCATCAATCAATCAAAAGACCACCTCTAAGTGAGGGTACAAGAGAAGGGAGCAAGGACCATTGCTGTCTGCACTTGGATCAGCCTGCCTCCTGTTCTTGGAGGGGTACTTCACCTTTCCTAATAAAATATTTCACTGCACAATGCATTCATCTCCCATGTGAATTCTTATCTTTCGGGTAAGTCAAGAACTGGGGCCTTTTCTTTCCCCCTTTTAGGGTAACAGAAGGAGACAAGGTGGCCATGCAAACAGATACAAAAGTATCAAATAACTCCTTAATGAACTGCTCAAAGCTGAGCACTCCCAGTTGGGAGAGTGTGGAGTCCTGGGAACACAGATGGTTGCAGCCCCTTCTCCATGGACCTCACTGTTTGATTGTGAAAAAGCCTGGGGGCAGGAAAGAGTGGAGAAAACATCCCTCAGCTGGTGTGTTCCTGTTGCCCTGGAATGGCACTGCTGAGGGAGAAAACAATTCTTACCTGGATGCTTTCCCCAGTGGAATAATGTCTTAAGATGCTGAAAATAAAGGGCAGTAAATCCTGTCACTTTCAGCAGGTGAAAACTCAGAGTTTGATTAATTGAGACAGGCAGACATCCTCCTTGTTTCAGAAAATTAAAGATTTTTTTTACCATGGAATGCTGAGCAGGATCACCAAGGAAACTTGGCTCCAAAGACTCAGAGACATGTGAGCTACCTATGACTGATACTAAATGAGGAAAATGTGGAAAGCCTCTTTGTTCCTCACCATCTGGAGTAACCAGGACAAAGAAACAAGCAACAGCAGACCAACCCCCAGCAGAGGGATAAGAGCACACAGGGACCAAGATGCAGGGTCACAGGGAACATCTACAACTGAAGGTGGACCAAGCACATTCCAGAATAAAACTCAGATTGTCTGTCAGTCTAGCTCCCATCCTAACCACAAGGTGACACTGAAGGAACCTGAGGTTAGCCATGCATGGCAGGTAATTGAAACAACCAGCAAAACAGAAACACAGCTCAGCTCCCCAAGAAAGCCTAGCAGGAAAAGAGGCGTGCCTATTTCCAGCCTTAAACATTATTTACTTAGGCTTCTGACCCCCTACATGGAATATGTAGATTTAAAATAAAAGTTATGAGACCTATGAAATTGAAAGAAAAAAATCCACTGTTGAAAGATAAAACAAATAATAGAAGTGAAAATCAGACAGGGGATATAAAATCACTATGATTAATACATCAGAATTTCCAGTGAAAAGACTTGAAGCTATTCATGAATAGATGGGTCATTTCAGCAGAGAAATGGAAACAATAAGAAAATGTCAAAGAGCAGGCCAGGAATAAATTTAAACACATGCCCAGCGAAGGAGATGAAGAATGCCTTTGACAGGCTCATCAGTAGGCCTGACACATTCAAGGAGAGCCTTGGTGGACTTGAATATAGGTCAACAGACATTACTCAAATGAAAACAAAAGAGGAAATTCTTGGAAAATTTTAATAATTTAAATTTAAAAGAACAGAGTATCCAAGAGATGTAGGCCTATCAGTCTGAAATATATTTAATTGAAGTCCCAGAAGGAAAAAGAAAGTAAAAGAATGAGGAAAAAAATATTGCAAAATGAATGGTCAAGAATTTTCAACAAATAATGAATTAAAAAACAACCTAGAAATAAATTCATACTGCTAAAGGCCAAAGATGAAGGGAAGCATTAAACTCTGTCAGAGAAAATACATGATCATCTTTAGGAAATGGGGTGTCTCCCAGGTGTTTGAGGCCAGGTGGAACCAGAATAAAGATATCAACGTGCCTAAAAAAATTATGTATAATTTAGAGGAGTGAATGATCTGCAAAAGGGGTTAAGAGAAATCAGAGTAGGGAGGTAACAAGGTCAGTTATACAGTGTAAAGTATGCTTTTCCTGGCTAGAAGTTGGATCACCCAGTCATATATAGTGTACAAATCAATGAATCAACTAATTAACTGTATGAACATACATAAATAACAAATAAATACAACTTAAAATTATATTCTGATGCTATTATATATCCAAATGATAAAACAAAATATGTCTCGGTATTCGTACTCAAATAATATACATATCTGATGATTTTTTTAATGTAAGTATAGTCAGTTTACAATGTATCAATTTCTGGTGTACAGCATAATATTTCAATCAGGCATATAAATACATATATCCCTTTTCATACTATTTTTTATTATAGGTCACTGAAAAATATTGAACATAGTTTCCTGTGCTAAACAGTATAAGCTTGTTGTTTATCTATCTTATACATAGTAGTGTCAGCAAATCTCAAACTCCCAATTTATTCCTTCCCACTCCCTTTTGATTTGCTTTTCAATAACATTTGCTTCTTTCTTTCAATGTAATTTCAGTAATTATGTTTCCAAAATCTTAGGTTGATTTTAATATTCTACTAAGTTGAGCTTAATATTCATTGACAGATCTTTTAAAGTTCATAGTTTAAACTGACAAATATTACTATGCAAAGTGCACTCAACTTTACTACTGTGAATCATGTCTTGAATCAGAAGAGCTCTGGGACCCTGAATGAAGCAACCACATCAGTCAAGCACTAATCCAGAGGCAGGAACCATGTGGTACCTTGAATGTGGACATTTTAATTAAAAGTATTAACTATAACAGGGAATCATCTACTAAAGTGTAAAGGGTCCTATAAAAAAATCTAGGAATAACAGATAAAAGAACAACCAGATCTCCTAGAGATGAGTTCATGAACTACAGGGAAAGACACATTTCCTGAAGTGTGGAGAACACCCAGACCTCTTTTTAGATGGTGGGTATATCTATGGCTCATGAGAGAGTGGAGAAGTTCACCGAGGCCACAAGCCTCCCAGGGAGTACAGGAAGAAATTTTTAATAGGAGGTACCCTGCTGGAAAATCCCCACTAAGAAGCCACTGTGGAGTTGCTGGAAAAATCTACCCCCAAGGAATATCCTGAGCTTCTTATAAGTCAGGTACTTCTGGAGTCAAGGGACTGGAGGAGCTATGCCCTCTGCTGAGCTTGGAAGTTGACATGGTGCAGGAGCCTGCCTAGGAAAACAGAGCAGACTTGGAAGAGAAACACCTTTCTTACTCTATTGTCTCTCTGGTACTCTCTACTAACAAAGCATGCCATCTGCCACAGGAGAAACATCTACAGGGTCCAGATATATTATTTCACAGCAGTCATTTAAGAGTGGTTTGCAGCAGAGAGGCAATGCACTGATAACAAGTATACTACATTTTAATGTCTCCCAAGAAAAATGCATCTGGAAAAAAAACACTGTCAGCCATCTGGTCTAGTGTGAGCCACACATTTTGCACTACATGCACTTGCTATTCTAAGTATTTGCCAATAATAAGGGGAAAGAAAGAGACAACAGAGAGAAAACATTCAAAAGCATCCCAGAGATGGTTATGTCAGTGCTTTCAATTTGTGAAATCTCATCAAGCTGTAAAGTTAAGTTTTATGCACTTGCCTTATCATTTTCATATTTCAATAAAGACTTTTAAAGTAAGGCATATATGTGGCAAAGTTTAATTTCTGATTACGTAGCACTCCATAGAATTCAAATATTTAGCTCTATTGGCACATGGATTTCTTTATATTTCAATTGCCAATTCAATTGCAATGACTCTGAATTGAACATAATTGTATTTCCAGGCTCTCAATAAAGATTTTTTTTAAATTGAAGTATGAGTGTATTTTGGAAGGAATGATTTGTCAATCATGCAAAATATGTGTTTTCTTTGACTTCTTAGAGGTTCCTAGGTTGCCTCTAACTGAAAGTTATAGCCATTATAAATGCGATCAGGAAGCTAGTAATTATTGTATGGTAATTACCTTTATGGTAAAAAACCAAATGACCCTCATTTCATTCACTAAGTTCTTTTATTTTGAACTGAAGTATTTTTGACTTACAATATATTAGTTCAGGTGTACAGCATGGAAATTATATATTTTTATAGATTATACTGCATACAAAGCTATTGTAAAATAGTGACTCTTTTCCTTTTGCTATCCATTAGGTCTTTTTGTATCTTGTTTTATGCATAGTAGCTTGTATTCCATAATCCTTTATATTAGCTTTGCCCCGCCCCACACCCCTCTCTCCTGAAAACCAACAGTCCGTTCTCTGTATCTGTGAGTCTGTTTCTGCTTTGTTATATCTCTTCCATTATTACCGTTGTTGTTATTATTATTATTATTATTATTATTATTATTATTATTACTATTATTATTATTATTATTACTGTCTTCACCATTCAATGGAGAATCAGTCCCTGTCTTAGAAGACATGTCTTCAACATTGTTATTAACAAGTGAATCACCTTTTGTGGTAGGCTAATTTCATTCATGGTCTCATTAATTCTTTTCTAAATGCTGTCATTTTCTTTGTAATTTTCTGCTCTTCCCTTTGACAATGGGCTTT
The DNA here is from genome assembly GCF_048564905.1 of Vicugna pacos. Classification (NCBI taxonomy): domain Eukaryota; kingdom Metazoa; phylum Chordata; class Mammalia; order Artiodactyla; family Camelidae; genus Vicugna; species Vicugna pacos. Next base: position 2,232,292 of record NW_027328739.1, read on the forward strand.
TCTACGTCTCAAGCTCTGGTCAAAACAATGTTAACAAGTGTGATATAAGCTGAAAATTCATTGAAGATAGAAGAGTGCACTTTTGCTTGTCCTGTTCATGACATGACCTACTCTCTCTTGAATCCTCACCATCAACCTGAGAATGAGCTGAGACTAGCTTCCTGGCAGCTAAGAGACCGCATCAAGCAGGGTTGTCACCCCAGCTAAAGCCAGCCAAGTCTGATCAGTTCACTACTAACCCATAAGCTTATTATACAGGAGAGAGAACCTTTAGCAATGTCAGTCCAACTCAATTCAGAATAGCAAGACCTCCAAACTGAATCAAAACCTTGCAAAAAATAACAGGTAGATGTAAAATTTAAGTCACTAAATTTTGATATGTCATGGGAAAATATCGACATAGCATAACTTTTCACTTCTGACAGAAGGTTTCTCTCTCACTCAATATTTTAAAATTAAAAAAAATGTTTTTTATTTCCTTAGGAAATATTATTCATAGGACACCTCTTGAGTTTTATGCATTAACAAGGAATTAAGAACCAGAAAAAGCAGTGATATTCTTACATGAGATGGTCATGTGAATTTATTATAGTTAGAAAACATTTTTCTTCATACTAGCAAGAGAAATTGTGAATCTAAATTTCACTATAACTAAGATACAGAATATTATGTACTATGAACTTGTAGGGTTCCTTGGGAAGAGTTAAAAATTTAAAGTTAAAATCTACAAGTGTTGAGTCCAACAAATGAGAGAATTGATTAGAAAATAATAATGGTTTTTATTAATTACTTTTGGACCTAGAGATGATCATATTATCTGAAGTCAGAGAAAATCAAATATCATATTATATGCTGAATCTAAAAATGATACAAATGAACATATTTACAAAACTGAACCAGACTTAGAGACATAGAAAAACAAACTATGGTTACAAAAGGGGAAAAGGCAGCGGAGGGCTAAATTAGGAGTCTGGGATCAACAGACACACAAGGTATAGCACAGGGAACTCTATTCAATCTCTTGTAATTACCAATAATGGGAAGGAGTCTGAAAAATTATATATATATATATATACTAAATCACTATGCTTTACAACTGAAATTAACACAATATTGTAAATCAACTATACCTTAATTTAAAAAAATATAATAAAGCCAGCAATCTCTCAGTGCTGGTCATTGGCAAAACAAAAACAAACAAAAAACCAAAAAAGACAATACTGGTGATCTGATTCCCTCATTAAGAGATGTTGCAAGAGTTAAGTGAATTTTTTTTCAAAATTATTTAGAAATATTTTACAATAAAAAAGTGATAATTGAATAAGTGTAGGCTTAATCATTGTTACACCAAGTGTGCATCAACCCATAGGTTATTAAAAAAAACAGAGCAAATTTAATGACTGACAATTAGGGCAATAATGATGAACAGCTGTCCAAACCAAACTGTCCCAAGTCCTGAATCATTGTGAAAACTCAGGGAAACAACCTGTGACTTGATGAATAGCCAATAAATATAATTTATGTGAGAAATGCATTACTATATTTTATGAAGATTTGTGTGTGTGTGTCACTCAGTGATGCCACATGTTGGGCTCAGCTGTGATTCATGGGTCAAGAGAGAATGGGGAGCATTATTCTGTTAATAGCACACACAACAGCTAAAACATATATCGTATTCCAAAACAATGACCCTTTGTTTTTATTTTTATACTGTCTGTCTGTTTTGGAGATAAGAATAAACAAGAATTTTAAAAACGAAGAGCACTAAAAACATTCTCTAAGACTATTTTTTTGAGAAATGTTTGTTGAGCACCTCTTCTTTACCAGCTACTATGAGTCACAGGCAAAGACTGTCTAACTCTCCTTGCAGAAGTTGGATGGGAAGAAATAATATCCTTTTAACTAATCACAAAGAAAAAGTTATAATTGATGTTGAGGACCTGAAAAAAGCCATCTGATTCTTCTTCTACTTCTAGTCTTATGTAATTTCAACTCTCCAATTTTATGTTTGCTTATATAGCTAAGAAGATATTTACAGTATTCTTGAATGATGATTATTTATCATCTCTAAATGTTTTTTCTTTTGACCTATCCTTTCTGCTTCTTTGAGCTACATTGGATGACATTATCTACCCACATGTGCACAATAATTTTCCCATGAAAATGAAGCTTCTTAGAGAAAATCTATTGTTGCTTGGGTTAACTTTACAGCACTTCAGATCCAATTATTTATTTAGGCCATTAAGTGTTTGAAAAAGAAAGACTTAGATTTGAAACCCAATTTGGTCACTGACTGGTTTCAAGAAATTGGAGAAAATTATTTCCTATCTCTCTCAGCTTTAATTTCCATACGTACAAAATTGGAATTAAAACATTTGCTCACTTTATCCCACAGATAGGTGTAAGAAGAACATGAAATGCAGTTTCAGAAAGAACTTAGTTAATTACAATGAAACGTGAAGCATACTCCCTTAATGATAAGGAATTAAAAGTTCGTACATTGACATATCTGATTTCTCATGCATTGGAAATTTCTAAATGGGAATAATCCTGTTAGGGTTGTAAGGGTGAATGTTTTATAATTAATTCTAGCCATTCATTCCAATATCACATCCCTGTATTCTTTGTGAGGTTGGTAAATTTAAGATGTTCTGGGTTCCCTTATAAGTGAAGCTGCATATTCTTGCTTTCTCAGGGAAGGACTACATTTCTAAGGGTCTCTTTCATTTTGGCTGTGAGGGATCAGACAGCTTCATTGTTCAGATGATAGCTTAACATTCAGAGAAAAATAGGAAGGCAAAGAATAACTGGAAATCAAACTATTTTCACAATTTGGAAAATTTATGCACATTTCTCAAATCACGAAAAATCATACAGTAAAAAGTCATGACTATAAATCTTAAAAAGGTAATCTTGTGGGTTTCTAGACTTTATATTATATTGCCTTTCTAGGAAATCATTACTACATATCACTAAAAAATATTTCATACCTTAGGTTAATAGTTATAAAGGAGGACACATATGGTACAATAAAAGAAAATGCCATGAGTGATCATTTTTCTGAGAGTTTTAAATTTTATATCCAAAAAGAATATCTGATTGCCTCTCCACTTTTATCTCCTGCCATCAGGCTTGGCCCAGAGAGGCCTCATCTAGACCCTCCAGCAGCCCAGGATACTTCGTATCTTGTAGTCCACATATTTGTCACCTGGGATACACTTTTCAGAATATCTCCTACGTATCCTTGAGACATTATGTCTTTTCTGGGATAACATAAATTAGGTCCCCTTTGTAAAATCTATCACTTGACATGTTGTTAAATAATAATAATAATAATCAGAAAAGTCCTGTGTTTGTGGTGAACATGAAGTTGTAACATTCTGCTGAATACAATACTCACTGTTATATTTTTATAGTTGTATAATGGGTATATTTTTGCTGAATATCTTTCAGGTTAAGAAATATTATGTTGCTTTAATTTCCTTAAATCAAATCACTTGTATATTAACACCTCTTCCTTATGTGGTGAGAAATATTTGTTCTATTCAGCCCAGTTACTCAATGGGGAGATGTTCCCTCCTCACTGGCATTTTTATATTTGACCCTTGGGGACTTTCACTGGCTGGTATGTTAGACAATGCACTCCCCTACACACACACTCTCTCCCTGACATGATCTATTCAGCACATAATCTTGGGTCTCTGCTCATTTTGAAAGCATCCAAACTAGTTGGCTAATGTCCTGTCACTACTATCATTCACATAGACAGAATTGAGGTTGTCAGGCTCCAAGCCAAAAACCTATGTCTAATGTAAGTCCAACTATAGGCAATTGCAAAGTATTTACTTGAGGAAACTCACAAGGGAAAGCTGCTCAGCCCACCCAGACTCAGTGCCCAGCCAATGAATTGCAGTCTCAGAACCCAAGGCCCCTAGTCATGCATGCCTTTACACTTACCTCATTTCCTGGCCCAGGCCCTCCTCTTGGAGGCTTCATCATCAGGGTCTTACTGCAGGGGGGACTCTCAGGCACCTCTGCCAAGTTAACCTTATCAGGGGCCCTTGAAAATATTTTTCTCCATGCTATCCTTGCCCTTACCCTTTGGCTCCCCACAGACCTCAGGCTCAATGTGACAGGAGCATTTGGTTTGGGGGCTCCTTGGAAATTAAGACAAATATTTTCACTGATCCACCTGACCATTGTCTTGGGCAATATCCTGGGGGAAAGTGAACCACCATGGGAACTGGCACTTTCTCCTGTTTAACCTCTAACTGTGTCATCTCAGCAAGTGATAGAAGGCTTTACTGTTACATTCATCTGGCCTTTTGTCTTGATCAACTACTTCAACATCTGACAGCTTATCTCTCTTTAGCTCAGAAGGCTCTGGGTAAGGCCCAGAGATGGGGCACAGCAACAAATGATGCACAGCAACAAATGAAGTGTGTAGTAATAGAGCCAGAGCTTAGGAAAATACTCTATGAACATCATCATTTTCGGCCATACAGCTGTTTTTCATTTATACCCTTTTTGCCTTTACACATTTTGGAATACTGTAATTCTAAAATTTGAACATTAAAATTAGTTTCTAACCATTGTCCTTTTAAGTCCAGAATAGCCACAATTCCCAGGACACAATGCTTCTCTGACTTTGAGGAGGGTTACCATGGTCTCTCACTCTTTGCTGTGTAGGATACAGTTATAAGAATAAAATAGAAATTAACATTTATTAAACAATCCTGTCAAATGTGTGATAGGAAAATATTCTTTCTGTGTTATCCTTCCAAGACTTAATCTCTCCTGTATCTTAAGTCAATTGCTCTCTTTCTGAGTCACACCTGCTTCTCTTTCCTGTGTGTTTAATATTTATGCTAGTGGGTTTTTGACAGCATTATCTCTTATGATCTTCATCTCCCCTCTACTCCTCTTCTCTTTCCTTATTTTTTTTGGGTTTTGTGTTTTGCAGTTGTACTTATTTGTTTGTTTGTTTGTTTGTTTGTTTGTTTATGCATGCATGCTTTCTGATGGAAAGGATAGTTCACCAACTTCTGGCCACTCTGCACTGTTACATATTGTGAGAAGTTAATGACAATACAATGGGGAAATGGAGAATGTGCACACAATCAGAAAAGTGAATCTTGCCTCACTCTTGTTGTCATGCTTTATTCCTTTTGACACTATAATTTTTATATTCTGGAATTTGCCATGCATCAGTGTTTCATGCAGATTGATTGGGTGGGAGCAGTACAGGGAAAGAGACACCATTTGTACCCTTGAATCATACAGCATGGTTCCTTGACTCTGTTGAGAAATTCCAGATTTTTTAAAAATATAAATATTTTTCCCTAAGGGAAAAACTAGATTTTAAAAGGAATAAAATCAGAAGAATATATGTCCTATGGAAAACATGACTGGCAGCTTCAGGTTTAAAACAAGAAAGAAAAGAATATTGTAGAACAAAATATATGGTTATCCATATTATTTTCTAAAACTGAGTTTCATACATGTTTCTATTTATTTACAATCCCCAAGTTTGAAATGGAGAATAAAACTAGTCTCTTAAAATATTAATTCTCAAATTGTTTTTTAATATTTTAAAGAAGAAAACATTTTGAGTTTATTCCTTTAATAAACTTACAACAATTAATTTTTGAATGTCTTAAAAATAGCTTTTTAATGCATCTGAAACTATATACAACATCAGATATGTTATTAGAATCTGATAGCATAATATCAATAGATGAGAAATTGCATCTGCAACCCTTCTTGTCTTCCTTTATGAGTATGGAAATGAGATACTGTCAAATATCTCTTTTCAATTATCCATTTTCAAATATCCATTGTCAATTGCTCAAACTTTTGATATTTTCTGGGGGTTTTTGACTTGTAATAAATCACAATTGTATCAGATCCAAATTTTTTAAAAAGCAACTTCCTTAGAAAAAAGTGTTCCCAAATTTATATTATAACCAAATAAATTAAACTGACTTTTTTACCTTTGATGTAGGGCTGCTCTCATAGGGTATGATGTCCCTTTGGAGAATTACTGAGGAACAACACTGATAGAAATTGAATACTGTTTGGAAGAAATCTGTGAGAATCAGATTGTAAGAGGACAATAAAACATGTTTTACTGCTGCATTATTCAGTAACCGTTTGGTTAAAAGTGACATTGATTCAAACTAGTTTAAGCCATAAAAGATTACTTATCAGTCCATACCTTGAGAAGGATAGATACTGTGATAAGGGAAATAAGAATTACCATGGTTCTTAGTGAAATGAAAAAAAAATTAATGAGAGAGAGAAAGTGTGATGTAAGCAAGATGTTTATTAGTAAATTAAAAGGTACTAAAAGAGAGTACACTCCTGACAATTGGGAGCAGGCCAACCGAGAGGAAAAGTGCTTATTTCAGGTGAGAATGGATTCCAGGCTTCAAATATGTCACTAGCAACTTGTATCATTTTCTGCATCTCGTTTCTGACTTCTTTCTGAGACACCCTCTCTTAATTTTTATGACTGATGCTCATAGAGTTCCAGTTTAACAAAGAACTTATTTTTCAGGACCTCACATGTAGAGAGAAACCCCTTTCCAAATTCCACCTGGAAAATCCCTATATGTCTACTTCTACCACACAGAAAAAGAATCAATCAAGATAAATCAAATTAATCAAGCAATCCCAATTCTCTCTTGCTTAACTTAAACCACATAATCATCCTTAAACCAATTGCAATCTGTGGAAGTTACATTCTAACAGAAATGTTGGTCTCTGTGTTTTGCAGTGACTGCTTCTTGACAAATTATCCAAACTTTAGTTGTGAAAATTCATTTTGCTTTTTGGTTCTCTGGGTCAGTGATTCAGACAGGGAATGATGGGGAAGCCTTTCTGCTTCACTTGACATCTGCCAGGGCATCTCAGAGGCAGGGGTCTGAAGTAATCTGAAGTCTCTCTCACTCCTATGTCTGCAGATTGAAGTTAGAGGGAGTTGGACAGATTAGGGACAGAATAGACAGGAATCCTATGGCATCTCTCTCTTACTCCATGTGGTCTCATCACCTGACCTCAGTATGATGCTTAGGGTAATCAGGCTTTTAATGTGTCAGCTCAAAAGTTCCAGAACAAGAGATCCAGGTGGAAGGAAGTTGCATTTCCTTTTTCTTAGAGTCAGAATTTATACAATGTAACTTCTGACACATTATATTCATTAGAAGTGAGTCAATAAACCAGTCCATATTCCAAAGACTCACATATCTTGTGACAATTTGAGAACATGTTTGAAACAACCTCAATGTGCCTTATTTCAGGAGTGGTAAATGACACATTTTGATAGAAATTCCCACAAAGTAGAAGAATAGATAACAAAAAAAAAAGGGGGGGTGTATATGTTTGTTACAACCATGTAAGAAATAAATACATAATAATAACAATCAATTTTAGTTTTAATAGCCCAATATGCTATAGATATTATCTAATTAATTATAATTTGCTATTACAGGTCTAATAAAGTTAACAATTATTTATATCATCTCTGAATTATCACTAAGCCTTTTTCATTGTTAGACATTTTAATCAATCTTTCTATTTATGAGTATTAATTTTCATTTTTCTATCAATTGGTTAAAATAGATCTTTATGAATTTTTTTTTAGGCAAAGTAAACAGGTTCAAATTCTTCTTGAGTCCTGTTTACTTTAAGTGGATTTTATCTTGAAAAGGAATATCTGATCATAAGCTTTTATTTTCAACATTAAACTATGGATGATGCTGTGAGTTTGTTTTTTCTTCTATCATTTTGTGTTTCAAAAGAAAATGTGAGGAATATGAGTTTGTTTATATGCTATTTTTAGTATGAAGCTAACTTTTATCTTTGACTTTTCTGTTATATATTTTATGGGATGAAGTTCCTTCGTCTCTCCTCTTTGTTTACATGTAGGTGTCTTAAGAATTATATTACATGTAACATAGTGAGCATTTCATTACACATGCAATGATTTTTAAATATTTTTATTTGTCTAGAAAACATATCCACACTATAATTTTGGCTACAACTTCTTCCCTTTTTGTTCTGTTCTATCAGTAATCACCTGTAATCTGCATTTTAGAATCACCAGTTTACAGCTTCTACAGATACTTGCATCTTTTTTCTGTTAATTTCATCTTGTCCTGTGAATTCAGGGAAACCTTTTCAAATTGTTCCCCATGTCACTTAATCAATAACATTCTTCTGAGAATTCAAAACAATTTCCCAAACATTTTCCAAATTATGGAATAGATCATTTTCAGAATTAATATCCTCCTTTAAGTGTTCTGTATTTTGTTCAATATATTTGATTCTGTACTATACTTTCACGGCTCACAAGTTGTTAATAACTATGTTTTTCTTTTAATATCATTTGAATTGTAATCCTTCCAACATTGTTTATCAAGAGGTGGGTTATGTTAACTTGATCTCTATTCTTCTGAGAGTGCCACACCATCTTGAATAATGTAATTTATAGAAAGTTTTGAAATTGGGAAATGTGAGTCTTCTACCTTTGTTTATCTTTTCCATTTTCGTGGTATCCTGGGCCCTTGAATTTCCATATCAATTTTACAGTCAGTTTATCAATTTCTGTGAAAAAGTTTGGTAGAATTTCAATAGGGAATTCACTGAATCTTAATCAGTCTGGAAACTACTGATGCTTCAAATATATTGTTTGCTAATTTATGAATATGATATCCCTTTCCACTTATGTAAGTTTATCTTAATTCCTTTAAAAGAGGTTTTACAGTTTTCAGAGTACAAGTCTTGTAGTTCTTTTGATAAATAGATTTTAAACATTTTATTCTTTTATATGCAAGATCATAAATGTATGGAATTTGTCCACTGCTATTGTATAGAATTTCAAATAATATTTTATACTGATTTGATATCCAACAATCTTGCTAAACTCATTTGTTACTTCTAATTGTGTTTCAGTGTGTGTGAAATTCTTTGTAATTTCTGTATCCACTCACATGTCATCTATAAGTATATGGAAACATTTTTATATTTGGCAAGGCATAACTCATGTTTTCCTTTAGTTCATGAAACATGATTTACATTAGTTCTTGGGAGATATTTGTAGAAGTTGATATAAAGTCTTTGTAAAGTGTATCCCACATCTAAGTTTTCTCAGGGACAGTTTCTTTACTCTTTTTTTCCCTATTGTGTAACACAGTTTTGTGATTCTTTGCATGTCTCATAAACTTGTTCTTTTTTTTAAAAAAAACTGAACATTTAAAGTAATATAATGTGGCAATTGTGGAAAAAAGATTTTTGTTCTTACTGCTTTTTTTTTGGTACATTTCCTGAACAAATCTATAAAGTCTGTGTTCTATATCACTTGTCAGCAGAACTATCTCTTTTGTTAGCTTAGCGGTCACTTAATAACTTCACACATTTTACTTAAATGTGATATTCCAATAAGTCTCCTGGATATTGCTGAGGGGTTTTATGTGCATGTTAGACACATCTTTAATGCTCCTTCAGTTTACAGCTATGCTTCATCTCTCACTTTGGAGTTTCAATATCAGCCAGCAGTGAGATATTAAGACCTTCTCAGTTCCTCCTGGGCTTAAAAACTGCCCAATACATGACCTTCCACATTCTCAGGAATATATCAGAGCTATTTAAAACCCCCATGGATGTCCTATTTTACAATTTTTCCTTTTAAGTCTTTTGGTCTTCTTCCCATTTGCCCCAGTTGTTGTTATTGGCTCAAGCAGTTTTGGTACTAAACAATTATGGCTGATGATTTTTAACATGTGTCCTGGGGTAAAAATTTCCACTCTACTTTCTGACTCATATCAAATAAAAAGCAGCTGTTGAATTTGGGCTCACAGGGGGCTGCCATGCCAAATAATAATAAAATATCTGTAGGAATGAGGCTCTATGGGGTAGTCCAAATCTATTCTACCCTATTGGGACACCAACTTCAGGAAGTGCTTCATATTTGTTTATATTTAAATAGATACAGAAAAGTACTTAAAGAATATTATCCTATTAATGCAGTGAACAGAGGGTAGCTATTTTAAGATTGTAAATCATATATAACTTTCTGTAAAAGTTAAATGTGCTAGAAAATTTTATATGGGTTTTCTTGGTATTACTTTCAGGTATGCAGCATAGTGATTCAGTATATTTGCTGATTTTATTTCAGTATATGTTATTACAAGATATTAGATATAATTCCCCATGTTATACAGTAAATCCTTATTGCTCATCTATTTTATATATTGCAGTTTGCATTTGCTCATTCCATATTTTCTTAAGATTGACAATAAGACCAGGTCACCCATTTCATCATAACTTCAGTGAAGTTTAAATTATAATTCCTGACAAATTATTTTTAGTAAATACTCAACATACATACACAAGGGCATCTATTTAATAATAGTTCAATCATTTAAAAAAAAAAAGAACCTGGAAGGCTTTTCCTACCTGAGAAGATGTCATATTTTCATATTTTAAAGAAATAAAACAACGTAGTATAAACATCACAGTCAACAAATCAGCTTCTTGAAATAAAATGGAAAATTTTAAAATAGAAATAAAACACATTTGAATGAATCTATTCTGTGATAAAAGTATCATAAAAATTGGGCAAAGTGCTGCTTGTTTAAGGGAAGGTGTTGGAAAAACTGAATCACAGAGAAGATTATAACTTTTGATTTCTACATATCAAGATACACAAAGACCTATATGGGAATAGTAAAATCATAAAGGTAATAGAATAAAACCAAGGAAACTATATGCAACATTGTGTTCAGTAAGGGATTTTAATAAAGCATTTGAAAGCACATATACAAGGCCAAAATTTAAAAACTCTGGTTCAGTATTGGCAAATTTAATATTGTTGTTCAATCAAAGGCACAATTGGAAAATAAGCTGAGATGATAGAGAAATGAAGGTATTTGCAAAATTAGTATCTGAAAAATACTTCACATCTACACTATACAAGTTTATATAAACATAATAAAAAACAATAGAGACCAAATGCAAAGAGAACAAATCTCACTAATAAGCAAAGCAAAGAGAGACCTCTGTACATATTCTGTACATGATATGTCCTTTAGTGTATATTTTCAAGATATTTATTACAGCATTCTATGTGGAAGCAAATAATTGGAACCATCCTTGTTAGTGATTACTAAAAATAACAATGCAAATGTAGGATATGTGTAATACATACGATGCCATAATAGGTAGCAAAACAGATATGTATTAACTAGAGGCCCTCAGAGCATTTTGATGAATCTTAAAACATGAAGTTGGGTAAAAACAAGAAGAAAAATAAAATGTCATTGTATTATCATTTCTCAATCCCATTTATGCATGTAAACAATGAAGATATGTGAAAAAAATACATTATACTTAAAAGGATACATAATATTCAACATATGTGTGTAGACACATATATTCAATTATTCATGCCCAAAGCATTAGAATATCTCTGTTGGGGGAACTGGGGATATTGAAAGCATGTAGAAAGTAGAATTGGGAAATATGTACTTAATTCTTGTACTACAAGTCTGCAATAGTGAGAGGAAAAACAAAAATACAGCTATTCTAACCTAATGGGTAAAACTTAAATCTTAACCTGTGATACACTGGTTTTATACTTTACCTCCTACAATCCCTTTTCACAATCAAACTATTATTTATATAACAAATAAATGTTAATTTCCTGGATGCTGATGCCCAATATATTGGGTATGTCTTCCTATAATATCAAGATAATAAAGAAACCTAATTCATTGTGCTGTTTTAAAGATTACATGATTTAATATGGGAAAATATTTAGAACAATGTTTGAGACATATTAAAAGCTCAGCAAAATTGCCTTCTTGAAATTTTTGATTGTTTATATATATATATAAACAAAATTTTAAAATAAATAAAAATATATATATACTATACTATGTACAGTATTTAGAATAAATGATATTGCAATGTTATTTCATCATTATTAAGTGATTAGAAATCTGCATTCAGTATTGTTTCACTTACTTCTAAAGCTTACTGATAGTCTCAATTTTGAACTTGGTCTTTGAAAAATTTAAGAGTCTTATAGTTAAATATGACTATATACATAATATATTTAATATATGAAATATTTGTAAATAAATGTATATATACTCATTTAAATAAAACTGTAACTGATTAGATCACAGCAGAAAACCTTAAAGAGACCTGGATTCTTTTGAATGCTAATTTCCACATTCACACATCCTCAGAAATTTTGCTTTATTTCTGTGCATTCTGTGATGTTTTGGGCATTTTTCTCCTCTGTGAGTCACTTTCACCATTAAGACAGCTTATCTGATGAGTAAAATATACATAGGAGTTCCTAAAATCCCTATGCTACTCCAACCAGTCCAATATTCTATTGTTCTCAAGGAGTTAGACAATGCTTCTTTCCTTGCTGCCTTAGCTAAGTGTTCTCAATGTCGCGTGACCTGGATTAGATTTTGTGGTCATCTCAGAACTGAATTCTGTGGCTAGGAGAATGGGAGTCCTTCACGGAGTTTAAGATTAATCATTCCCATCAAACTCAAGAAGAGAGTGGAATGGGAATGCCATTTCACAAAAGAAAAGCTGAGTGCTCTAGTTAGAATTCTAGGGAGTGAGTCTTAAGTAAAGTACCAACAAATAGAACCTTTAAAATGAATACACAATAGTTCTATACATTCCCTCTAGAGTCTTTTTCTTCTTTTTTTTATTATAAAAGATTATTCAAGATGTGTATCTCCATTTAATCTGTTTTCCTCATGTTTTTAAAGACTTTCCCAATATATCTAAGTTCTTGGCTTCTCCTTATGACAACATTTCAGATATTGACAAATCCATTGGTTTCATTTTTTATATATTGTTTGTGGAGTATTTAGAGGCTCTGCTGTAACAGGCAAAAAAAAAAAAAAAAAAAGAAGAAGCACATATATTTTCCTGATAAAACATCTGTGCTACAAAGATATTCAATGTTGTATTTCTTTGTTATTCTTTAGCTTTAGACAAACAAAACCAAGTGCATATAGTTTGATGAAGTCTAACTGAAATTATCATGGTCAAGCTAAAGGATATAGGTTGGTTGCATCACCTAACTACATATTCAGTTTTCCCTACAGTGTAAGCATAAAATCACTGATGCTGACACTCGGAAATGGCCTATCAACATGATGCTGGACATGTGCCTGGTAAGGGAACCAGGAAAATTTCAGAGGATGTACTATGCTTTTCTTTAGAGGCATGCAATATATTTGAGGATGCTTTCAGAGAATGTGTATAAAGAAAGAAATGAGTGTAGGGCTTTTCTCTCTCACCTATAGGTGTCAGATTGCAGAAAAAACACAAGCAAAAAACCTCACATTTGGGGGATTGGAAGATTGTTTAGATAAAATAAAATATAACAACATAAATAACCATAATAAATTTATCTCTGACCACTGAATGGCAAGGATTATAGTTTATCCAGGAAACTTGGATTTTTTTCATGATTAGTCTAAGCTGCAAGTGAATATTTTACTTGATGTTGCAACATGTAACATGAAAATCACTAAATCAGCTTGTTTTGCTCCTTTCACAAAGTATTTAATAAATAAAGAAGGTACAAAAATTAGAGGAGCATATCTCAGTACTGCAAATTTTGCTGTTTAAAAATAAAAGTTAGAATATATTAAGGTACAGATTTTAAGCTTTAGGACATAGATTATAAAATTCAAGAGTTAGATACAAACCTTCTACATCCCAGAAACAATATTGTAAGGCAATAAAGTCCATCAGGAAATTTTCTAGAGAATCAAGCACAACAGGCCAGTACATACTGTTAGATTTCAAATAACAGAAGACTCCAACACAATTTGCATTTAACTGTATGTATATTATTTGTATACAAGACATTTAGAGACAGGATATCTTGAAACGTTATTTGTTGACATGCAGTGACATCAACAAAGACCCAGTTCTTCTCATCTTTCTTCTTTGCCATCCTGAGGGTGTTTGATTTGTCCAGCCCTCAGATGAGGCTAATGGCTGATGAACAGGAAGGAAGTTGCTGCATACTGATGTAGCCTAGGTGGGTAAATTCATCCTGCAGTAAAAATGTCTTTTTCTGAAGACAAAGTCATTGAATTTATCTACAACAAAGTCCACAAGCTGGGATTAATAGCCCAGTGGCCTGCATTATCAAAAACTCATGAAAATAGTCCCATAGTGCCTTGCACAGCCAAATAAGCACATGGAAGACCGGGCTAGACTAAGAATTTCAATGAGATTTGTGTCCTGAATGGGTGAATTTTTTTTCTGCACCCAGCAGGGATTCCTACAGAATTGAGAATTTTCTTAATAAATCTGAATAAGAATAATAATCTTTCTCATCTAGTGTGATATTGGAGGTCATGAATTTGGTCATTCTTTGATTCCTATGTGTTCAATTCTGCTTTACAAATTTTTTGGTTGGCAAATTTTTGAAGCTGGCTTTACTTGTTTTTGTCTGGGAGTAATTTTTTAAATGTCAAATCTGTAAGAAAATTTTAATCTATTTTGCTGATACAAAATTTTACTTATTTTCTATGTCTTGATGATTTCATTAGAAATGTAGAAGACTAAGCCTGTGGGTAGGAAAACCCATCTGATTTCAATATGTTTTACTCTTTACATGATTCTACGGGAAGGTTTTATTTTATGCATATGGACATTAATACATTAAAAATATTTTTCATCAATATGAATATTTTGATCAACTGTTTTATCTTAAATTACTTTATAGAAAAAAATGAACTGTCATTGATGGTAGTTCTATAGGGTATGTAATTATTGCTATTCATATAATTCATTAGGAGGAAAAGATAACAAATTATTTTAATGAGTCCCCAGACATAGATTTGATTCAATCTACAAACTCATGTATGTTTTTGTGATATATTCAAATTAAATTGTCACTATCTGATATTCTCAGAATTGTTCTTTCTTGTAAAGTAATAAATATAGCACATAGATCAAAACAACTTCTTTACTCAAGTGTTATAGCACTTCCAGGAAATTATTAACACTTCCGGCAAACCTTCTACTTATGATTTTAAAAAACAATATTATTATTTTCCATTCAATATGGTAAACTCAGACATCACTGTATGATGATGTGCAGTAGAACCATGAAAAGCCACTTATCTAAAGAATCTTATTTAAAATATTTCATAATTATTTTATCCAAACAATTGCAGCTATCACTACATAAATGTACAAATGTTTAAAATAGTAAACTCTAGAGTAAACTGCGTGGACTGTAATTCTGGCTCAGGCATATTCTGGATATAATCAAGTAACTTATGTGTTAATTTCCTTATCTGTAAAACTAAGGATTAAAATAGTACTTTCCAAATGAGTGATTATGGTTATTGACTTTACAATACAGATAAAATGCTCATTGAAGGCATATTATTTTAATTATTAAATACATTTTCTTATCTTGAGTGTATGAATATATATGAAACATAGGATATATATTTGGTCTTTGCTGCCAATTTCTGACACAGAGCTTCTAAATCTCTTGTAACTTCCTGGATGATGAGAATATCTTTTGTTCTAATGAGTAAACTCTTGGTGGCTTTTGGATAGCTTCAGCATCAGAGCTGGTCACCAGAAAGACCAAGCCATTACCAGAAGTTTGGAACTTTCAGCCTCATCCCCTGTTCTCCAGGGAGGAGAGATAGGCCAAAAATTGAGTTAATAATCAATCATTTCTACCTGTATCTCAGCACCTCCCTGTGTCTCAGGGCTGACAGCTTTTCCTTTTCTATGTGAAAAGAAGTGTTTCCTATGTTCTGTGCATTCTCTGAAAGGCATAGAAGGGCTCCTTGTTTCCTTTTTTCTGGACCACTACTTGTCATCTACTTCTAAGCAAAGATCACTCATGCTATTTAAACTTGAAAAGATTCAGTGCTACTATATTTAAGGTGTTAATAAGAAAGAAAAAAGAGAAAAAAGAAAACAGACAAAGATGGAGAGGACAAAAGAGAAATAAGCAAAGAGAAGAAAAGGAAGGAAAGGAAAGGAAGGAAGAAAGAATGATATAGGGAAAATGATAGGCAACAAAAATAACATTTAACATTGTTTTGTTAACTAAACTATAGAATATAGGATGCAACAGAAACATCAGAATTCTTTGATATGACCCTTTAACATCAGATGAGAAAACTGAAGAACTGCTGTGCTTGGTATCCTTGAGTTCATTCATCAGTGCTTATTTAGTGCTAATAAAAGTCAGGCTTTGGTCTAGATGCTAGAACACAGCAGTAAATAAAAGAAAGTCCCTATTCTGGGGATCTTCTTAGCAGAATTAAGATTCTTGTTCTGATTTCCCAATTCCCAATTACTCTGCCTACCTCATTACACCCATGCCCTAGTGAAAGTGACCTCAATGATGGCATGAACCTGGTGTGTATTTTTGGAAGAAGTGGCTACGTTTAGCATTTTAACATGCTAAGAATCTCTGGTCATAAATATAATTATTTAAAACACCAAATTATTAATTAGAAAATTATTTCCATAAAATGTATTCTACTGAATGTGTGCTGGCCTCACTAAAAAATGAATAAATGACTTGTGGTTGGTAGATAAAAGCAGCAAAGGGATCATTCTTAGAAAGTTACATTATTCTTTGTTTATGTTTCCAGTCTTTTAGTGTGCCAGTTATTCTGGCAAACAAACAAGCAGCCCTTAAATACTGTTACAACACAGAAATCATGCTTAGGAAAAGATAAAGGCTATATTAGAGAGGATTTTAAAATACTTGGAAATATTGCACATGCAAAACAGATAGAGGAGTTCCAGAAAATGCTACATTTTTACTTGTGTTGATTGGCATAGGTAGGGGAATGTAAATTGCTTGGGGTCCATCAAAACATGGCAAGTGACTCAAAGATGCCCCAAGTGACATTGTACAAGCTAGACAATTTGTCACTAGAAACCTCTTTTCATTTTTGAGTGTGTCTTTGTTTGGAATCACATTGTTGATTTATCACATTTTATAGTGCATTTAGTATGCATTTATGTAAAAAATAAACATTATTCTGCAAAAAATGTTTTCTGAGTATAGATTAAAAAAATGTTTAAGAGCTTTGTAGCAGGAAAGCATAAACTGAACAGTCCTATGTCAGGAAGGTCTACAACCTTCTCCTGCTTTTACCTTCTTTTCTTCCTTATCAGAGTCTCTGTCTTTTCTTTTCACTTTTCACCCCCATGGGGAAATGTCTGTCTCTTTATCAAGGTCAGATTTAAATGTCAGCACATTGTGAGGCTGGTCTCGCCTCCAGTTCTGTCTTTCTTTTGTTAATCTCCTCATTTTCTGCAATTCTGAATCGTTCACATTTACTTCCTTTATAGTAGTTTAGAAAAATCAGTCCTGCAGTGTTGATAGGATTAGAGTAATGAGATGAGGAGGCAGGAACACTATTTAAGAGTCTGATTGCATAATCCAAGTAAGAATTGATGCTGACCTGATATAAAGTAATGTGGTGGAGATGAACAGAAAACAATAAGAAAGGTATTAGGTAATATAAAATAAAAATGTGAAATTAAACAAAGTAAAGCACAAAACCAAAAAACAAAATAAAGGCAAAAACAGAAAACCAGATGAAATAAACTAACAAAAAAAACCTTGATTCATCAGACTAAAGAAAAACAGTAGAATAATTTGGGTGAATATATAATATATCATCTGAATCAGGAAACAGTTTAGGGTGAAAAGGAACACTATTGATAATTAAATCAAACAAGAAGCTTCTAACTAGAGCAGGCTTGTGAAAACCTGGGCATCTGGTCACCCTGAGGATAATGGAATCATTGCTGAATTATACATTGAAATGTATTTAAATCCTAATCTTAATTAATCACTACTTTTCTGGGAAAATTTTTCAAAATTAGCTAAATGATTTGAGGGTTAGTTTTATCTTGCCAAAATTGGTCTAGATGTACTGAAGAACGGTGGGTGAAAAGGACTAAATCTAAGCATCTAGCTATATTTCTAAGATTGTATGAAAACAAAGAGGATAAAAGCTCTCCTTCCTCTCCCTTCCTTCCCCACCCATCCTCCAACTCCTGAACACAGATAAGCAAACCAGACCTCCTCTGAAGAAGCCAGGTGCTCACCATGATCACATTGTCAAACCATGGGAAGATGTTACTCCTTGCTAACCACATTCTTGAATCAAATGATTAAGTTCCAAAGCTTCAACATCGTGTTTTTACTGATGCTTTCAAAATGTGTATCTCCAATCTCAATATCTCCAATGAATGGAACACAATATATTTTATGGGGTACTCAACTCAAATTTTTGAAAACTAGCATGTATTTTACACTTAAAAGATATCCAATTCAGATACTAGATTTTCATCAATTACTTGATCTGTATTTGGATTTTATAAAATTTGCAGTTCAGAAAGTAGAGTCACAACCTAAGTTGATCCAAATACAAGGAAAATTTTTCAGTGAGTTGAGTAGCAGCTTTAAATTTAAGTTTAACTTCAGTAGATTAAATAAAATGTAAAATTTTGTCTCTGCTAAGTACCAGAGGCTACCACACAAAACAATGTAGGAAAAACAGGTGTCTCAAAGTTACAGATTCACAAATTGCATGTTTACCCTACCCTCAAATCTGCTTCTCTCCTAGGCTTCCCGACTACAGTACCTGGCACTGTCATTTACCAGTGGGCTAAGGTCAAAAAACTTGAAGTCAGACAACTCTAGGCTATTTCCACCCCTCATATTCAGTGTCCAGGAAATTGTAATATAAATGTAAAAAAAAAAAACTGACCACCATTCACCACCTCTGCTGTTAAAGCTCAAATATTTATTGATTCTTCTTCTTTCACTTTTAGTGCCTATATGCTATTTCCCAGGCTAACTAATCCTTTTCATCTGAATGTGCTACTTAGTTGCTCAGAGTTCCTCAAAATATTTTCATTACTCATAAAAAACATACTGCAATCAAAAGTCTGACATGATCTGGTCAATTTTCGCTCTGTTGACTCATCCGCCATCTGCAGATCATCCAAGGTGTTTTCCTGATTATGCCCTGACCACAGGAAGCACATCCCACAGTAAGGCTTTACCTTTGCAGACCGCTTTGAAGTTATTTCTCATCTAGTTACTTGGCTAACTCCCTTATCTTCTCATTGAGGCTCTCCTATTTTTTTATTTTATTTCATTTTTTTAATTGAAGTATAGTCAGTTACAATGTATCAGTTTCTGGTGTACAGCATCATGTCCCAGTCATACATATATACATACCTATATTCATTTTCATATTCTTTTCCATTAAAGGTTATTCCAAAATATTGAATATAGTTCCTTGCGCTATATAAAAGAAATCTGTTTTTAATCTATTTCTATATGTAATTGTTGCCATATGCAAATCTCAAACTTCCAAATTTATCCCTTCCTAAACCATTTCCCCCAGTAATCATAAGATTGTTTACTATGTCTGAAAATCTGTGTCTGTTTTGTAGATGAGTCCATTAGTGCCCTCTTTTTCCTTTTTCTTTTCTTTTCTCTTTTTTTTTTTTTAGATTCCTCATATGAGTAATATCATATGGTATTTTTCTTTCTCTTTCTGGCTTACTTCACTTAGAATGACAATCTCCAGATCCACCAATGTTGCTGAAAATGGTATTGTTTTATTCTTTTTTTTTTAATCAGTGAGTGGCATTCAATTGTATAAATATACCACAACTTCTTTATCCAGTCATCTATCAATGGACATTTAGGTTGCTTCCTTGTCTTGTCTGTTGTATATATTGCTGCTATGAACATTGGGGTGCATGCCTCTATTTCATTAAATAAAAACTCTCTCACCTTTCAAACATTCATTCTATTTTCTCTTAACAAGTTAAACTCTAATTTGTTTTCAGAACTCTTCTTACATGGAGAACTGTCACAGCATAGTGGTTAAGAGTACAGATTTTTTGGAGCCATATTTTCTGGGTTTTACTTTTTAGTAGTTATGTGACCTTGAGCAATTTTACCTTACCACTCTGTGCTCTGGTTTCCATAACCCTAAAAATGAGGCTAATAATAGTACCTTGATAGTGATAATGTTACTTTATCTACGGGGCTTAAAACAGGGCCTGGCACATGGAAAATACCCAATGTTAAGTTATATATTTATTTGTTATTATTTATTTCTCACATTAGAGTGAAAGATACATGAGAAGGGGCAATTTGTCAGTTTATTTACACAATCTTCCTAGATCCTAGAAAAAATGCCTGGCCTATACATGAATAGAAAGGCCAGAGTTAAAAAATATACATACAGATGCAAGAAGACATCAACAAATAATAATAATTAAATAAGATAATGCCCAGAAGAAGTATTCAAACAGGGAATTGGGAGAAGAGAGGATTAAAAAGAAAATCTATCTGTACTGTTTTGAATTAAATTAAATTGTTCTTTTAGTTTCACTCTTTTGTTAGCTCATTTCTGCATCCATCCTTCATTTAATACTTTACATAGGTAAGGCTAACTTGCCTTGGCTTATCAACAGGGAAAATTATGTGACACCCAAGATGCTCCATTTGAAAGCATGCCATGTATTGCAATTAAGAGAGGACCATGTCAGTAAATAGGAACCTGGATTCATTTCTTGACTATACCACCACAAGGGATTGATACTGCTTTGTGTCTCTCATCTTAGTTTTCTCATGAATGGAACTGGATTAAGTAGTTACTATTCACCTTCTAGCTTTCTAATTTATTGCATTTTTGTGGTATTCTCTGACTTTTTCCTGAATGTGTTCTATCTTTGTCCTCTTTCTGTCCTCAATTGGCACCAGTAGAAGGCATCAAAGTAATTTTAATATCATGGTAAACAGAGCATAATTGCAAAAATAAACATAAGGCACAAAATTTTATGCTATATATGTGTACTCACTGATAGTTGAATGTTATGCTATTTGGACTAGCATGGGTAATCATTTCTTATCTTGCCCAACCAAATATGGTAATATGAATTGTTAATTGATTGCATAAAGCACATGAAAATGAAGCAGTAAAAGTAAGTAAAATAGAGAAAAGAAGGGTACCAGATAAAATTACAAATGGACAAAATGAGGGCAAGCAGATTCTATAGCCATCATAATTTATATATTTCCTATGGCTTCAAATTCTTTCTTGTTTCACAAATTAACCAAAACTGCTTTCTAGTGGAATAAGAGAATGGAGAAAATCAACAAATATGTGTAATCCTGAATCTGATTTCCAAATGGGCATCTGAATCAGTGAGGATGTGTTGTCTTCAAGTTGTAGAAAATCTGAATAATTTTGGCTTCTACTGTAGGCACTTGTATGCTTTCCTTTAATAGAGATTTTAGAAAAAGAGAATCTCACAGAGCGTGCTCCAGTGATGGAATGATGGAATCCTTTTCAAGCATTCTGCTGAGTATTCTGGCTACTCCTCCATTCATCAGATGGTGCTGGGGTTTCAGTATCACATCCTCAGTTAACAACATCTGAAAGCAGCAAGGAAGGAGTGTGTAGAGGAGATCTTTCTTACTACTCTCCCTTTTCATCAGGAAGAAATAATGTTCCCTGAAACACCAAGTATTTTCTCTTATGTTCTCTTTGAAGACAATCTCCAGCAAACTAAGCCAGTTGGGCTGAATATTGGTCATTCCCTGAGTTTAAGGTGCCATTTGAAAACACTGATATCCTTATTAAGTTTATTTGTGGTTTTTAACAGATAAGTGGGAAGGAAAGACAGACTGTTGGGTCAAAGTGTGTTTGTTTATTTGTAGTTGTTCTTCCTTTTCACATGTCCTTTAATAGGTAATAGTTCTAAACAAGGTCTATATTATTTTGGGCCTTGTATAAGATTGTTCTTCATTTCTTTAACTTTTATTTTAATATGATTTGCCCCTCAGGCTGAGTATCCCCACCGCCTTCCCAGGAGCAGGAGGTGAAAACATGGAGCCCTTTTTTGGAGTTTTGCTGTAGGATTTTGTATAAGTAAAGTTGATAAACACACATGGGAACATTTCTGGACCTACTATGTGGTGGTGCACTTAATGCTTTTTAGATTTTTAAGTATCACAACTGCTGACTTCCATTGATCTTCACAAAATGAAAAATAGAAATAAGTTGTGAACAAATCACTCATAAACTCTTTAGCCACAGTTGAATCAATCATTTCCTTGTGATTGCATTTTGGGAAGAGGGTTACAAATAAAGCAAAGTCCCTACTGGGAGAGTTTCAACCACCAAAACAACCAAACAAGTGTTAGATATGACACTGTCTTCTTAAAAAGGAGCCCTTAACATTGGCCAGTATATGAATTTTGTGTGTTAGTGTGTGAGTGTATGTGTGTCTGCATGTGTGTGTATGGACTAAATTATTAAATATCAGGGCTGCTGTAAATTCTTAGGATTAATTTTATTATTAGGAATAAAGAAGGGAAAAACATTTGCCATAATTTTTTGTGTCTTTTATTATAATATTTTAATAATTTGTCAGAAAACTAAATACCTATATATTTTTATTAATTATATAATTTGTTGTAACTCATAAACAGTAACTATATAATTTATTAAAATAATATTTATAATAACTTATTAGAACATTTTAAGGTGCTCAAATGTTTTATTATTTTGATATAAAACAGAAATTTATGAGAAATTATCGTTAAATATATTAAAAAATCAAATAAGGATAAAAATTAAAAATAAATTCTTAAATGCTAAGTAGTACACAAATTTCATGTTGTCATGGTAACCTAAATATCAGAGATCAACTGGAGTGTCAGACAGAATGGGAGACAGCTTTAATACATTTGTTTTAGAATTTTTGCCTCATGTAGCAATGTTTTATGCATTTAACTGCAATTTCATTCATATATTATCATCTAATGAGTAATATAAATGACTGTCAATGAACCAAATATGTTACTGTAGAAAATATATTTTTAAAAGACGTAAAATCAAAGCTAATATTGTACAAGTACCATAAATGCAGACTTTCTTCTCGTCACACATTAATTAAAATGTTATTAAAATTCTCTCAGTACAATGATTTTCAAACAGAATAACATATATTCAGCTCTTAAAATCATCTTTATATGAGTTTCCTGTTTTCCTGTGGAGTTTCAAGTTAAGTGACCATTTCTTCCCCTTTTGCTGTTGTCAATCATGCACATATTCAAAACATAGAGCTTACACAGTCATTGTCAAATGAAGAGCCAATCCGAAGGAAAACAAAGAAAAATAATTATCGCGGACATCCTTTGAAAGAAGAATCTAAATAGCCAAAACTAATGCCAAGTAAATGCAAGGGGTTTTTTATTATTTTTTTCTCTATCTCATTACTGCTGTGTTTCCTCTGATAGCAAAATTCTTTTCAAAACTGCTATATAATTTTAGTTATATTGAAAAGTCTCCAATTGATTCTAAATACATGAGAATTTAAATCAACCTATCTGAGACAAGCCTTTGTGGGCAGGAAAATGGACATTTCTGCCTCAAGGTCTTGAGGGTTTTTACGAGTGACAAGATGACAAATGCTAAGGTCATTGTCCTGGATGAGCATATCAGTGATTTGATATATGACAATCTGTTTTGAACAACTCGTTTGGGATATTGAGATTGAATGCTATTGCACCTATGTGATTGAAATTTTATTAAATTTTATTCTCCACCCCACATATTCACAATCAAATAACAGGGGAAATATTAAATCAGTGGTTATAGATTATTTCATTATGTTTCATTGATGGATTTCAGAAAAACACATAATCCTGATATTTATCACAATTAAGTCTCGATAAATACTCTATCCTTGGTCACACTTTAGGGAAAAAAATATCAAAGTATTGTGAGAGAAGTTCTTAGTGTTTATGAATACTAGCTTTACAATTGGTAGCCTCCACACCAGTGTTTGTGTTTTAGTGTCAGTCTAGCAGTTGTACGTTCTTAAATAATGTCCTAGGATTTAAATTTCCTAATGTCCAAAATTACTAATGTTTTGGCTTCAATCTCCAAATATGTACTGATGCAGCTCTCATCTTTATTTCCGGATTAAAGAATCTTTGCATTCATCTTAATTTAATGTTGTTAAAATAAAAAGCACGGTGAGTTTTTAGATTTACCAAATTCTCTGTAACTCACAGTTTAAATTTTAGTGGGTCATTTTAGGGTAAAGAATAAGAGACTTTGTTCCATTATAAAGAATATGTTATTAACCATTTAAAATAATAGAAAAATTTTAGTCTTTTCTCTTTAGAGCTTGAACTGAATGTAGGCATTAAGAAATAAAGAAATTGTGGTAACAATAGAAGTTACACATAGAAAAGTAAAGAAAATAATCACTTTTAATTCCTAATTTTAGTGACTTTGATAATGATAATAACATCAAACTATAGTATAAAAGTCTAGATGTTCTAATAATTTAATGTATTTTGTCCTTTTAAGCCTCCCTGATAATTCCATGAGCTAGATTTCATTATTAATCTAATTTTACAATCAAGAAAACAGAAGTAAAGAATTTAAGTTACTTGTGCAAGATCACACTACTTATAAATGACAAACTTACTATTAGAGCCAAAGGAGACCCGACTTTTTACACTAGGTTGATACTTCTTTCTCATAAATTTCAGTCTTCTTTGGTGTCCAAACATCACAAATTTCTCCCTGCTTCTTCTTAGTCTATCCATTGCTTTTATCCTGCTACCTTTTGAATATATATGAACCAGAGTTAAGTTCTAAGATTTTATATTCTCACCTTGTACCTAGGTAACTTGTTAATGTAACTAGAGTAATTTACTTCACAAGGCAGCAATCTTTTGGAGATTAAGACATTTTTACTCCATATTATTCGGTGGCTGCTGGAGGCATCTTGCCAATGATATTAAATCTTAAATGCGATTGAGCTCTGCAGTCATCACATAAGCTAATACAGGCAGACTTCCAAGTTTTCATGCTGTTGGGTGTAAGCCTACTGGGAACCATGTGATAGCTCTGCCCTGCTTTCCATCAAGTAGAATCTCATACAAATCAAACCCTTCTGGCATTACATCCAAGAAAATTTGAAAAGATTTGTATGCAAACATCCTTCCCTTTAATGCATCAAGCTTGTAAATATCTGGTGAACATGTTTGATGGCAAGCTGTTTTCCAAGGCAGGGCAAAGTTCTTCCATGAGGAAAATTCATTTTTCAAAAAAAAAAACATAAAGCAATAAAAAAGATCAACTTATATCACCTTTAACAAATGGAACTAGGGGACTTAAAATTTTTCCTGAATGTTTTTCCTATGATGAATGTGGTTAAATTGTATGTCACATATCTAAGGACAAAATGATGAGTTTTCATTCTTTGATTTACTAAGGCCTCTCATCTACTGCTCTCCAACACACACTCCACTTTCCCCTTCATAGGACAGTAGGGAAGAGAGTTCTGGATTTAGAAATAAGAGATCATGGAATAATAGTCCTATTTAAAAAAAAGATCAACAATCGCTTAGGCTCCTACATATGGATATGTGTAATGCAGTCTTTCTTATATGCATATTGTGTTTTAAAAATAAGATACCACGTGAATAGTTCACACATAAAAAAGGAAGTCCTCTATATAAGTTTACAAATATATATAATGGATATTTTGTATGTTTGCTTGTGGATGTGTGGATGTGAAACTAAGTAAATGTATTCATATATACACATACATATATACACATATACATATATATATTTATATACACACATATACATATATATATATTCAGTGCTGTTCCAGAAGGTAGATTATTACCTACATTTTTCAGACATACTGGAGGTACAAATACACTAATAAACATTTTTCAAAGACATTAATCCATGCATAAAGTCTCTATCAGTTATCTATTTGCTTAGTTTCATCATTTATATTATAGTGGGCCTCATGATGTTAGATATGAATGCAATATGGTCCATTATGTCAGGCCCCAGGTTGTTAAACACTCCCAGTGAGCTGGTAAACTTTTCAGAAAATTGCATTGTCATGATACTTGTCAACCACAAGCAAATATTAAGAACTTACTTCTTCATTGTGCATTGCTAATTGCAGGATAATTAGTTGAAGGGTTTTGTGACTTACAGAAGCAAAGTCCGTGATCTCTCTGGTATCATAGACACAGTTACATAACAGCCTTAGGAAACAGAGATAGGAAATGTTAATTAAAAATGAATATTTGGATAAGTACTAGAACAATATAAAACAGACATCCAGGAAGCTTTTCATATAGAAACACCAGAGAAGAATGCCATAGAGGTTTGAAAGATTTGGGAAAATATTGGTAAAGTGAGCTGGGAATTAGACATATATTTTTAAAGGAGGAAGGGATATTGATTTGGAATTGGATCAAACATCTACCTTCTTTATGTGATTTAAAGGACTTTTCAAACACTTCTTCTTCAATGATTTGATGAACTTAACAACCACAAAACTAGTTTTCACTAATTCCTGTTAATCCACTGAAGAACTTCATTCTAACTCAACTATCCACATATATATGAGTTTTAAGTTGTTATTAGCTTGTACTAGCAACCATCACCCATAGCTAAATAAATAATTGTACAACTATTTAGATGTCACAATTTACAATATTTTCACTCTTACATTTGAACCTCAATATAATGTGAGTTAAGGAGGACATGGTATATGTTTTTTCAATTTTGCAGATGAGAAAAATGAACATGGCATCTTGAATCAGATATACTCGATTTCAAATTCTGGCTTTGTAACTTACGATCAATTTGCATTTCCATGCATTCTTCAGTATTTTTTAAATAAAATGTTTTGAACAGTTAAATTAAATAGGGGCAGTAAAGCTGTTAGTACAGTCTAACAGATTAAGAAATGGTAGTTATTTTATTTTAAATTTAAAGCTAACATTTTCTCACTCTGTCAAGTTGAATGCTAAATCTCAATCATTCAGGTATTTTAGAATTTTTGTATACTAGACAGTGTATTCATAAATATTCATGAAATTTAACTTTTAAACCCTGAGCTGTATGTTTCGGCACATATTCTATTCCCTATGTAATGACAAAGATATGCGAGTCCCTGTCATTAAGTGGAGTTAGGTGAGGCAGAAAGGAGAAATGACACTGATAAATAATTCCAGGCCATTTCTGTGAACCACAGATGTTTACATCAAGCTGATTAATATTTTCATAGTTCACAATAGATTAATTTATTGTGGGTTGCCACCTCCAGCTCTTTTATAAATCAAATTTTTAAAATTGTATTTAATAAATCACTTTCGTTTTCTAAAAATATGTAAAAAATTTAGCTGTCATATTAACATATATTGTGAGTCCACAAAGGAAGATTTTTTGAACTCTAACTCCCATAATACAGAAAGAGATTTCATATATTGAAATACAGACAGCCTTTGAAAACATTTGTACATCATTATTAGATAATAAGTTTAAGGCAGATGTCATCTTTCCATCTTTATCAATCTGATCAAGTTTGTCCAAATATTGGTCAAAAGAGGAATCTGAGTCTATAATCTTATTCCAGTCTCCTGCCCTGACAAAGGTTTAGTTAATTTCTTTAGAGGCTTCTGTTGGAGGTACATATTTCTTGTTAACAATCTTCTTTTGTCTCTCTGTATATTCTCTTCTCTCACATTTTAAGATTATAGTTTTCATATTATCTTTAAAAATATGAGCAGATTATTCAGAATGATTTTGTAATCAACTAAGTTAATTATTCATTCTTGACCCTAACTAGAAGCAAATCTATAAACTAAAAATGCTGTTAAATAATTGATTTCCTTTCTTGTTTTAAGCGACTTGTTCAAACTGTGATTGTTAATTTTCCTGGAAATTTCAATTTAATCTCCTCTAAGATAGTATGCAGTTATTTTACTAGTTTCTTCTCTCCCCATCATACATTTTTAAAACAATTTTCTAAATGTATTATTGATGAACTTTACCTACCTATCTATCTATCCCTTCCCTTCCTCAGGATTTAACTCATTTCTCATCTCCACACTTCTGCTTATTTGTTGTGGACTGAATTGTGTCTTTCTAAAATTCATATGATGTCATATGATGTCCTAACCCCCAATGTAATTGTGGCCATACATAGGACATTTATGAGGTAATTAGTTAAATTAAGTCATTAGGGTAGGACCCTAATCCCACAGGACTTCTGTCTTTATCAAAAGAGAAAAAGATACCGGGTCTCTCTCCATGTACATACAAAAAAGGGGACATATGAAGACACAGAGAGCAGATCATCATCTACAAGGCAGAAAGAGAGGTCTCCCAGAGACCAACCTTTTGGCAACTAGATATCAGACTGCCAGCCTCCAGAATGGTATGGAAATAAGTGTGCCTGTTGTTTAAGCCACCCAACATGTGGTATCTTGTTATAGCAGCCTAAGCAGGCTCATCCTAAACCACTAATTTCTACCGCCCTTTCAGATTTCTGTGTAAATATCACCTTTTCCAAAGCCCTTTCTATCACATCCATTTTCATCACACCACATTATTAGACTTGCTGCATTTTGATATGTTCTTGCTCATACTGTTTTGGATTTCTGTCATCTGTGACTGATTTAGAAGCTTCTTAAGTTTAGAGACTGTTTCCCACCAATTAGACATCTTTAAGACCTATCGCAGGGAGTGGTGAATGTTAGGCTACAAGAAATGTTTGTTGAAGTGCATTTTTGGAGACATATCAGTACCTGGAAGGCTAGCTACCATAAAGATGTCAAACAATTGTACATGTTCAATTTAACTTGAATTGAAATTCTAAAGACCTTTTTTATGTGGTTCTTCCCTGCAGTGAAGTAAAATATCTACCAATGAGATTATTAATTATATTATGCTATATCAACTCAATAGACATTTAAGTGGCCTCTAAAAGTAATGATTATGAACTCTGTGTAGCATTGTGGAAACATTATAATAAAATGTATGTGAATTGCATGTAACATAATAGAAACATTATAATAAAAAGGAAAAGACAAGAGGTGAAATTGCTCATGAACTATGATTCCAAGTGTTAACAGATAGAAACATGAGAATATTTAGAGAATAATAGTTATAACATGGTGTCAATATGAATATTTTCTCCATTTTCCAAATTTCTGTGTTGTTTTCTATTTTCACCATTAAAATATTAAGTTTACTTAAAAAATCAAGGAAACATGTGAGTAGCATAGATAATATGTATTAGAAGAATATGTGTTAAAAAGGTGAGTCTGTTAGCATGGCAGCTGGACTCGTGGGCATGGGCAACCTGGATGGGGTTAAATCTCATATTTAATGCTTACTAGCTTGATGATCTTGAAGAAGTGATTTGCATGGTATGAGACTTCATCTCCTTGTCCTTTGAATGAGAAATGATATTAACATAATGCCCACCAAAGAACTAAGACTGCTGGAGTATCAGGAGTGCTCTTAAATGCCAGCTAATAATTTCCAATACAGTGTAAACTCTGTGAGGCTAAGGACCTGTGAATTCACTACTATAGATTAGTGCCTGGCATTTGGTAATTTTATAATACAACTTTATTTATAGATAAATGAATAAAAGGGTGAATGTAATGAAGCTAATAGAAAAGACTTCATAGAAAGTCTAGGATTTTTGAAGAAAGAAGAGCAGGACTTTATATACATATACGTGCATATCTATCTATAATTACATTATATGCCTGATGTCTAAGCAGATAACTAAATAAACATTTTCTGCTTCCTTAATAGAATTAATCCAATTTCCCTTTAAGTTCTTTCCTGAGTAAAATAGATACTTTTTTCAGAAACTGCTTTAACCCATACCTTGTGGTAATTTACTGTGTCTCTGTTCAGAATGATTTCCTTGTGGTAGGTTAGCTCAGGTTCTAGTAGAATCAGCCATGGTAAATATGTAAAATATAATTACTGTAAGAAAGATGAATAGCATTGGTAAGATCATTTAATATTTTTGGAAGAGAAAAAAAGCAGAAACTGCCCAAAGCTTAGAATGCCCCTAGGAAAAAGCTGCATTCCCTGCTTTCAAAATCCTTCTTGCTACTTCTGCTCAGTGACGGCACTGAAATTCACTGATCCCTCTGCACACAGTTTTCTTTTTTCAATCTCAGGTCATATCACATTTACAGTTTACTTTCTTAAAAACATCTGGAGTGCAACCAGTGTATTGATTATCTCTCATATTTAAATTGAAAAACATAATGGACTTGGAAGGGAGTAAACCAAGTGGTGGGCAGTTTTCTCTATCACTTTTTCTGTGTGTAGCACAGCAGATATATCTAAACATTTTCAGGATAAAAGGAGATTTGAGTGAGCCACTCAGTGATGTCATAATAAACTTCCTTCCCACACACACATAGGAGTGTAACGCTGACTTAGACATGTTCCAGGAGATATATCACTCACCCATTCTTTAGGAAACAATTATGAATGGAGTAAGTCAGAGTGTGTCTCCTTGTCCCCTCTCCAGCCCTTATTTATATATTCATACATCTATTGATTCAAAAGGTTAGTCATTCAAATATATATACTATGTATTCATCACACATTTTCTCTATACTAAAGGGCTGTGGAATTTTTGCATTCCAAGAACTTACATTCTAACTGGGAGAGAGACACTCTAAATGAAAGAAAATAAGTAAAGTAATTTCAGAATGCAAAAAATAAAAAAAAGTAAAGAAGAAATAAGGGGGAGAGGTATAGAGTGAGGAAGTTTTCATGGCTACTTTAGAGCTAGCATTCTGAATGGCTTCTCTTAGGGAGTTACAGTTCAAGCTGGGGTGTGACAAATGGACACTCAGCCACAACAGGATATTGGGAGAAGAGAGTGTCAGGCTTAATTTCCAAAGAGGATAGTGGCTTGAGGTTTCTAAAAATTGAAGAAGGAAAGGAAGGAAGGAAGAGGGGGAGAGAGAGAGAAAGAGAGAAAAAGAGGAGAAAATGTTAGTGGGATTGAAGGAAACAATGACAAGTTTTATGGGGTGGATGTGAAGGAATAATATGGGCTCAATTTGGCCATGAAAAAGTCTTAGGTTTTCTGCTAATTGCAATTGATCTTCAGTGGAGCATTTTCTCTAAGGCAGTGATATTATCTATTAGATAATTTCTAAAAGGTTTTACACACACATACATACACACACACACACACACACACTACTCCAACATCTTGTGTCTTATGAAAAAGTTGTCTAGACACAGAGATAGGACACCAGGTACTTAAAGAAGTCAGAGAAATGTATCCAAAGGAATCAATGCGAGAACTGAATTGTGAAAGCTTTGAGTTCCAGTCCAGATGAACCAGAGGAAAAAAGCATTTTTTAAGTATTTAAGTATTGGTGAATCAACTGTACACTAACATTTTTAAACTCTTGATTTTGTCAAAAAACAAATATAAACAAGATGCAACTGAAATTTTTTGACATCCCTGAAGTTTTAAACAATCTAGACATATTTGCTTAAAGTTTGAGTAAAGGTTGGGAGGTTGACTTCTCAAGTATCTGCATATATTTTATTTACTTCAAATATAAAAATTTCTTGTATACCAGAAACAGAATAAAAAGTGGTTCCTCAAAAATATGTTGGTGTATATTTGTAAAATATCTACCCTTTATTGGACTATTACACTGTTCTGTACATATTTTAATTTTTCAAGAATTCAGATTTGAGGGGTAGGGTAGAGTTCAGTGGTAGAGTGCATGCCTAGCATGCACGAGGTCCTATGTTCAATCCCGGACCTCCATTAAACAAACAAACCAAAAAAACAGACCAAATTACCTTGGCCCCTACTCACCTCAAGAAAAGATTGCATTTAAAAAAAGAAATTCAAAATTTACATTGACACTAACAGGGAACTATTATCATGTTCAATTTCCTGTTGAAGAAAATGAGTTTCAGGGAGGCTTCCCCAGCTCATTTCAGATGGCAAATGTCGGGGTAGGACTAGGCCTGAGCTCAAGTCCATCGAATTATTCTGCTGTCCCACACAGTTTAAACCATGGCTACTTTCAAAGCATGCTTGAGTATTCAGCAATAGAATGTGGGTTTTCCTTTACTGTGTGGCTTACTCTGAAAACAATAAAAGCACATAAAACTATGAAAAAGAGGAAAGAAAACATATACTTTTTTTGTTATTTTTTAAACTACTCTATATCATTCTCCTCCTCATCCTCTTTTCTACTGTCCTTTCTTACTTAATGGCTTCAATCTTTCTTATATCCCTTCTTCATGTCCTTT
The DNA here is from genome assembly GCF_048564905.1 of Vicugna pacos. Taxonomy (NCBI): domain Eukaryota; kingdom Metazoa; phylum Chordata; class Mammalia; order Artiodactyla; family Camelidae; genus Vicugna; species Vicugna pacos. Next base: position 2,264,547 of record NW_027328739.1, read on the forward strand.
TTCCTACTGTGCTTTATTTCTTTGTGGCATAAGCCTTTATTCTTAGATCTACAGTCTTAGAGTACATTTGTAATATATCTTATCTTTTTAAGAGAAAAATATGTAATATATATATGATCATAGAATAGCAAACTTTATAGGGCTCCTAAATCTATAATTTTATATGAATATTTCGGTCATTTTTAAGCTTATAAGCAAAATCTCCATGTGAAGATTATGTTTGCAAATACACAGACACCAAATATAAAATCATATAATTTAGAATTTTTATATATTAAAAGCTACAGAAATAAGCCATAAGCAAAGTGCTTATAATTGTTGGCATGGCAGAGAGAAAGTTATGTAGTTTACATAGCCTCGGAGCATCTGTTATCTGAATAAGAACTGAAAACACTCTTTAAAAGATCCTGGGCACATTAATGGAATCATGATTTCCCCTAAAAGTGAATAAACCTATAGATTAATATTACAGGAAACTGTGTAAGAGGATATAGTAAAATATTTATTTAATGTTATTTTAAAAAATTACTTCTATTCTACCACCTGAAGACATTCATGTATCAAGAATTTGACTGGAAAGAACAAAGGAAGAAAAAGAAATAAGTAGGAAAAAGGCTTGCAGTCAATTTTCCTAGAAGCAGTACCTCATTCCTGGGCTTGGTGCTTTATAAAATACAATTGTCTATGCCTGCTCTTCAAATAGAATCATTTATAAACGTTGTGCAAATCCATATTATAAATTTCATAGCTTCTGCCAAAATTAAGGATATTTTCTTACTTTGAAAAACACCTCATTTAATTGTTTTAACTGCAAAATTAATGAAATTCAGAACATCTAAGAAAAATTACAAAACAAATGACTAACATATTTTACAGCACCTCCTATTCAAGAGATGGAATCTGCTTCTCAGTTCTGTGAATCTGGGCTTGTCTATGACTTGCTTTGACCTAGAGAACCTGACAGAAGTAGTGGTTTTCTTTTTAAGTTGTTAAGTTTCCTGGTGTTTCTTTTATTCAACACAAAATAACTGATACAACACTGATCAACAGGAATTGGACAAAATTATTTCGATAAGTTTTCCTTGACAAATAAAATATCAAGTGAGATCTAGATATTAAGTTCATTATTCATGCCTTCTGCCAGAATGTGGCTTTCTTCACCTGTTAGAAATTCTAGAGACCCTGAGCTGAGGTTGCTTCTTTCTTAGAGAGGATGGATGAGAGTGTACTAGCCTGCTTATTGACCTTGTCCTCTGTCAGCCACCTCTGAAGTTAGCTGCTCATCTAAAGGTGGGATTCTGCACTGTTCCTATTTATTATTTTCTCCAGAGCAGAAACTGTGGACCTATGATTACATGTGATCACAATCTATGGAAGGACACATCACCATGGTCTTTTAAATAGATATAAAATGTCAACAGGCCTGGCTTATTAACACACACAGGTCCTTAATAAAAGCTTAGGTAAAGATTGATCTTTGAACTTCAAAAAAGAAACAAAGAGCTATTGGAGGTCATCAATGAGAGGATGTGACTTCAGCTGACTCATGAGCTGGACCCACCAATCAGAGGCTCCTCACCCTCTCCTCTGCCCTTGCCATGTACCTTCTGACCACCTCTCCCACAGCTGGAGCTGTTTTCAAGGACACAGCCTTGAGAAAGCAATGTATGATGGAGACAATCTGGAAAGTACATGTGACTGAATCCAGTAAAGGCCTCCAAATAAACTTTTAAGATTCTGGTGGGCAGGTTCAGAAGTCTATTTGTCCCATAGCCACCCAAGACAAACCTCATGTGTAACTTCCCATGCTTATTAAACCTGCCACATACCAGTCTGGAGTGGTTTGCCTCTTTCTTCAGTCTCTCTTTGCACTCTATGTATGGGGATCAGTTTTTAAACCAACAAGAGCAGCTTCATTTCTCTAATGTGGCTATTAGCAGAAACCATAGATTGAATAAAGCACATCTGGTTATTACCTCCATCTACCTTAGAGGGTGGAGGAAGAGGGCAAGGGATAAAGGGCTCCTGACTTGAGTCCATGATGTTTGTAGAGAGGAGATTGCTCACTGCTTGGTAGTGAGCTCTTAAGTGCAATATCTCAGCTTTACTACTTCATACAAAGGCAGTGATTTTCGTAGGGAATGGGTGACAGCTGCAGCACTGATTCCACCAGGTTTCCAAGGAAGAGAGGCTGAAGGATTATGCTTTTAAGTGGCTAGGTGGTTTGCTCAGAGTTTTTTTTTTTTTTTTAAGCAGTAGGTCTCCACCTTGAGTAATTCTCTCCTGGGACATTTGGTAAGATCTGGAAAGATTTTTGATTGTCATACTAGGAGTGAAATGCTATTGCGATTTCATATAAGATGCAGCTAAATGTCATAAAATGTACAAGTCAGCATTCCTCCTCACTCCCCCCCACCACAGACACACACACAAGCACAATCCCATCCAAAATGGCAATAATGCCAAAGTCCAGAAACCCTGGTCTAGAGGAGCCAGGCCTTCCTTACCAGATCAGGAACATGCAGGTGGTTTTTGCTGTCAGTCTTTCAAATTGTGTAATGAAATCCCAATGACACTTCTATAATTGAAACAGAATGGTTGTGCTTAAATTTACACTACTCTATTATAACAAAATAATGTTATCCTATTTAAAATTTACAGGGAACAGATTTCAAATGATTTAGGGAAGAATCTGTTATTCAAAGGGAAAAAAATAGGCCCAGGTTCCAAGTGTGGGATTCCATGAAAAAACTTACATTATACATTTACCATTTACTATAATAAACCCTCCCTTATTATACAATTTTAGTTTTATAAAGAAACTTTCATGTACCTTGTTATTAACAATAGCCCCAAATCAGTGCTTAAAAAACTCATCTGTTACCCAAGTTGTAAATGAATCATTTCCTTGTGATGTCAGGAATCTTGGGGCCCATAAAAGGAATTTTTTTAGTGTCTATCAGAGTACGCTACAAAACAAATATCATTAAGCATATGGAAAGAAATATAATGTTCTTGCTTTTTGAGAAGACTTAGAAAAAACACTTATTTAATAAGATCCTCACACTGAACTTTATACTAAGTTATGTGTAGCTTAATTGGATTAAATTTAAGCCTTTTTTAAGTTGTAATTTAAATTATGCTTTTATGATAACTTTTTTAAAAATCTATTTATGTGTATTTCTGAAATTTATTTGGATGGGCATTTAATTATATCATATTTACTCCTCTCGTTCTTTCTAAAATAGAATCTAGAATAGATTGAGTATTGTTTATCATCTGAAAGTTAAAACTCAGACTATAGATGATTTTTAGCTCCTTACGCTGTTCATTTTTTCCTCCATTGTGAACTGGGCAAATGCTGTAGTTATTTAGAAATCTTTTCCATTGCCTTCTGGAAAGAGTGAAAAGAAACAGAAATGGGATAGGAGAAATTAGCCTAAAGCATAGACTTTAAGAAGAAATAAATGTGAAAGCTGTTATTGCAGTTTTGCAGTTGGATAACTACTGTATGAAGTGACAGAAAACCAATATTAATAGAAGTTTTATACCATTAAATGCATACTTAATTTTTTTCTTTAAATTCTTCTTTTTGCTTTTGTTACTTACAGGTCAAAATTTAAAATGAGTGCTTTTTGTTATTTTTTCTTCTCCATGAAAGTCATTTTGTTAATTAATCCATTTATTACTGTGTTCCTTGATTTTAAGTTGTTTCTGCTTCTTCATTATCTTGATTACATTATCTTATACAGTGACACAAAAAACTGCTGTTACCCCTTTTATTCACTGATTGATAAGGCAGTGAATATAGTTAGCAGAAATTTTGTAAAAACTGAAGTGTCTCATGTATGTGGAAGAATTTAATTTTATTTTTCTTGAATCTATATCCTGACATTGATGCTGTCATTCAAAACTGCTTTAGGCATTGCTTTCTAAATTCTAACATTTATTCAACAAATATTGAATACATATAACACATCAGAATATCCTTAGACAAAGGGATATAATGTATAAAACAAAATATGCTTCCCTCCATGAAGCTTGTATTATAGCACCCTCTATCCTTCTGATTATGGTGTTTCTCTTGATTCTTTCTCAATCTATGCATTCATCTTTTTAACAAATATTTATGGTGTTCTTATGTGCTTGGCTTTGTTCTACATGTTTGGTACATAATGGTGAGATGATTACTATCTTTGTGTTTTTTAAATTAGAATGGGGAAATGAATATTATATAATAAAGGCAGACCTGAATACAAAATAATGAGATTTTAAGCACTAAGAAAGAGACAAATTCTCTGTAAGAAAACAATCAGGGTAGCAGATTCTTATATAGAATTTGTAGCCCAGTATTTTCCTTAAAAGAAGTAAATCAACCTGAGAGCTGAGTGAAGAGAAGGATATAGCCATGCCCAAGAATTCAAATTCATGTTTTTCTGATAGAATATCATCACATTTAAGTACTGAGATGGGTAAAAGTCACAGTCTTCAGTACACCAGAGTCCAGTGCAACTGAAATTCAGTGAATAAAAGGAGAGAAAGATATTAGAAGATGCTGGGTGGTGGTCATGATGTTGAAGATCAAGAAGGTGTTTTTTGGAAATGTACTAATCAGGAATTGGTGATATTTTTTATGTGAGGACTAAGGAATACAGAAGTATCAAGGATGACCCCTAAACCTGAGCTTAAGCAGCAAAACAGGGGACATAGTTTATGGAAGGAATGAGATGAGTTTGCAAAATGTGTTAGAGACACCTTTTCTGGCACTAAAGCAGAGATGTCAGACGGAAAGCTGAGTATAGGTCAAACTTCAGAGGAGGTGATCAGATTGAAGTTAGAGGTATAATGAGAGATGTCTTGAGCTGATAGTATAAGTCATAAAAACAGGTTCCCCAAAGAGTGTCTTGAGAAGATACTTCCAGTATAGATTCAATAGTAAGGTTTGAATAGAGGAATAAAATCTGGGAGCATGCACTAGGAAATGGAGATATGGAAAAAATAGAAAAAGCTTTGACTTCTAGGGGATTAAGGTCAAGCTGAAGAGATAAACAAGTATCTGAATAGTTATATGATAAAGGTATGTACTATCTACTAAGGGAGCACAATGGAAGAAACATTTAACTCTACTGAGGGTAGTTCAGAGGAGAGTTACAGTAGGATAATATGGAGCATTTCTGAAAAATCTTCAAAATAAATAACATGCTAATAGGAAACAGGCAAGAACATTCTGAGTAAAGATTTGAGATTAAAAAAATTTAAAGCATTTGAACAATTGTAAATAGTTCAGCTTAATTACATGGTTATAGCTTGTTTCACAATTCAAGATTTAGTTTAACCTTCACTGATGTACATTTTCACCTTTATTTTACATTCCTGTAGTAATTAACAAATTATATTGCTTTTGCCCTCTCATTGTCTGTATTAATATTTTCTCTCCTGACTTGTCTTTAATCTGTACAGTAAAAAGAGGAGCATAATTCCTTCTTATAAGCAAATGCTCATGCAGTTCTATGGAAACATCAAATGGTCTACAAATGTATCATTTTCTAAAAAACTGTATTCTTGTCCCTTTGTCCTTGGCAGAGATGGAGGTAAAACTTTTAATTAGTGTGAAAACCAAAATAACTGTATCCAAAATATTACAACATATCATTCTAACCTATCTGTGATGCCCTGATATAAGTAAAACAATTCAGTGATCTGAAATTAACCTGTAATTATAGTGTTGAGAATTAATCAGTACAATTTAGGTTTCATTAAATTCAAACACACTCAATATTGAATCAATTTATTAAGCTTATTTATTTCCCAGTCCCCAACAGACACAATGATACCAACATATAACAAGTTCAGATATATAAACAGCTTCACTATTCCACATACAGAAGTGAGACTACAACTTCCCAACTAGAATAAGGTACACTCTAAACGCAAATTAAAAGCAAGACAAGACACTCTAAATTGGAGATCTGCTTGCTGTTGGCGAGAATGCTTTGAAATATTGTTCTTGACCTATATGCAAAAGTATAGGGACACACACTTGTCAAAAGAGAATACAAAGTTCAATCTAACCAATCCATCTTGTGCAGATTTTCCCTTCATTCAGTGCAAGTTTAAAATGTATAAATTATTTTGATCAGAAATCATCAATAAAATCTTAATTCAAAACAAATACAACAGAAGTGTCTTGTTCACACAATGCCTGTGTGTCTTTGAAAAAAGAAAACTACCTGGAAGCAATCCTCTCTGTACCTCTCTGCCAATTTTGATTAACAGATTCCCTCATCTTGACTTGGAGCAACTCTCTTAGAACCATAAATTGTGAAAATGAATTGCACATTAAAGTTTCTGGCTCCCGACGACCTTGAGTTTTCCAAATAATGTTTTTCAAGACATTTAACTAAATGCAACTATTGTGCAAGGAGATGGTAGTTGTCAATATGAACACTTCAATAGAGTAGAAGTAGTCATGTTGAATTTTTTGTATTCAATTATTCATTCTATGTTATATGATAACACATAATCTATCAATTATTTGTTAAATATCACAATTAAATTTGTCAGAATTTTTGGTAAAGCCACTACCAAAAACAGCAATGATTAAACATGCTTTTATAACGATCAAGCAACCAATGCAGTTTAACACATGATCCATTAGAATCTCTCTTATCAAATCCTGGAGTTCTTTGACAGGTGGAAAAATGTAAATACTGTATACATTACAGAAGAGATCTTACAAAATTCTACCAATAAATATCCACAAAACTATTGCATGTCACTGTTAAAATTCAATTTCACTATTCTGTTGAAAAAATTCCATTGGTTACATATCTCATTTAAGTGTTGGAAAGAATACTCAGTGACTTCTAAGAAATGATGGACAATCTGAATTAAATAGCTAATTAACTTAAAATCAAAACTATAAGTTGCATATTTGATAAAAGTAATCTATATGTGTGCTTATCACACTAATATAATGTGGAATAAGATGGCTATAATTGTGGATGACTGGATCTACAGAGGTAGTAAAATGGTCCTGCTAGCTAGTAAGTCTGATTATTAAATTCAGGAAGGAATAAGAAGAAAGTAGGGAAGAGAGGGAGAGAGGAAGATGAGAGGGAGTTAAAGAGAAAAAGAAGGGAAGGAAGGAACGATTTGTAGTCAAACTGTTACATGTCAGGCCCTAAAATAAATTATTTCCTTAATTCTCCAACACTGGCTCTATTGTACCCAGAATTTATTTTAGCTTTTTTTTCCCAAGGTGAAAACATCAAGGTTTAAGAATATTAAATAAACTTCCTGTGAACACATAAATAATGAAGGAAGAAACAGGACTTTAAACTATTGACTTTTTATTATATCTGGACAACAAAAGTTACTTAAACATAGACTGATTAAACAAATATTTACTACTATTTATTTTTATCATTTACCCACTTTCCTGTAACTATGATAATCACCAGCAAAAACTCAGGTTGTAATGTCTCTTTATTTCACCATTGTAACAGTAGAAATAGAAAAAATATTTCCTATACAAAACATTTGATTTTAAGGTATTTTTTACTCAGCATGCTGAAGATAAATTCAATTAATGGTAGTTAAAATTAATCAGCAAGAAATTGAATGGGACAAAGGGCCTAATTGTTCCTTAAAATATTTATTTCACAGTCTGTTCTCGATGTCATTTTTAATGACGTCTTGTTGGGCTATCTCTTAATAATAAAAATAGTTACTTTTTTGAGATACACTTTTGAAAGGTTGTGATAATATAATACAAATAGAATTATTCCTGTTTTACTAAACTTGCATAAATGCAAATTCTGAAACACAAGCATAAGGTCAGCTTTGTTTCTCAGTACAAAATTAAACTATACTAAATTAAACTATGCTAAAGGGAAGTGCTTGGCTAAGGGAGTTTGGCCATCTCAATAAATGACCATCATTTATGCAGTTTGCTCATTCCCCTGCAATGATTTTGCATGTTAAATAAAAATTGATATGAGTGAAAGGATATGAAATCTCTACCAACAAATTAGAAAGAAAAAATAACACACTAACTTAAAATATACTTCAGCTACCTGTCATGAGCATATTTTAAAAAGCCTTAATGGAAAGAAGTGCAGTACTTGGCAATATCAGTACTTGCTTCTATAGATGATTCAGCTTATTTGAGTCTTAAAAAGGAATTAGACATATTTGTATCTTCATATCTGAATGTTATGTGGTTTTCCTGTGGGATAAGGTGAATTATTTCCATTTAATAACTTTAGAAACAAAAGATAGGATATTTCCATATTATATTTTAGATGTTGGTATTTAAAATAGCACCTTTGGCCATAGCTTGACCTCATATTTTGTTTCTCCTTATTTTATATTAATCTTAAATCAACATTTGCAAAATTTTGTGCATGGTACTTCTTGTGAATAATTAAAATGGGTCAAACCAAGGAATTGTATTTGACTTCTTTAGGGCAGAAAACGGGGAGAAAAAGTTAAGAAATTCTATCATTTTACTAGAGATTGCTCTGCAAGGCTGACTGCAGGGGACTTTCAACTGCTTACCCATGCAAGGGTTTATCAGTAAACTGACAATTTCAACTGTCTGTATTTACAAGTTCCTGCTGTTCAACGTCAATAAACTCACCGACTGAATTCATGCATTTCAGCCACACAGCCAAGCACTGACTGCAACTGCAAGGAATGCCTTTGAAAAATTGAGATCAAAGATTGAAAACTTGCACTTTTAAGTGTAGATCCATTCACATTCTTTAAGACTCTTTAGGGAAGCTCAGCAGTGGACAGTCATATAACTGCTATGCACTTACAGTTGGTGTTATTTGTTAAGAAAATGTATGGCAATTAGAAACCAGAAAAGGGATTGACAAGATGACAAGAGTAGAAGGACACATGGCCCACCCTGTCCCATGAACACACCAAAAATTATATACAAATACAGAACAATTCACACAGAATAACTCCTGAAATTTGACATAATTTCTCTTACTTTGGAAATACAAGGAAAGCCCCACAAAACCAGGTAGAGGAAAAAAAAGAAAGAAAAAGGAAATTGGTGCATGATATTCTTCACAGAAAGAGAGCAGCATAGAAAGAATAGTGCCCTCACCCTGGGAAGCTCCCTCTCCAGCAAGGAGATCCACAGGGACAGAACAGGAGCTTCAGAGGTTCAGAGGAGGCAGCAACAGCTGCTTAGCAGAAAGAACTAAGAGAAACCAGCAGTGAGAGTCACTTTGAATCCTAGCCTAAGATGCATGCCAGTGGGGACAGGCTGGGCTGGGCTGCTGGAACTCAGGCTTACACGGATGAGCCTGGGGAGAGGACTGGGGTTGACTGCACACAGGCAGCCTCAGGAGCCTGGAGTGTGGTGCGGGCTGTGGCTAGAAGAGAGTGCAAATCAATCTGGGTCCCTCCATAGAAAGCACCATTGCATGTGGGATGAGGGGTGCATTGCAACCTTCATAGCTGCCATCTCTACTAGTGCACAGGGTGTTGCTCTGCACCAATGTTGATGAGCATTCTTGTGAGAAGAGAGGCGGGGTTCAGTCACAACCATCTTCTCAGCATGCTCTGGAGCGTTACAACTGCTGGTGCTCGTCTTCTGGGCAGAGGAGGGGCTGAAACATGAACCATTACTCAGGGGCCCTGCAACATCACAGGCAAGACTGTCATTTTAGTCCCAGGCAGAGGTGGTGGATTTGGTCTCCTGGTGCCTTTGTAGAACTGTGCCTCTAAGACAAATGAGTGGAGATTTGGTGCACATTGGGGATGTGTTTGGCATCAACCGTAGGTCTGTGTACCCTGTTTTCGATTTGTGGTTACCCAGTTTTTTAATTATGTTAGCCCATTAGTATATCTATTTGCTTTAGAGTGGTAGTCATAAAGGCTCTAACACATCCTATGAAGAATGCAAAGATAATTTACATTTGGTTTCACTGGGGAATTCTACCAAGCATACAAAGAAGAACTCCTATTGATCCTTCTCAAACTCTTCCAAAAGATTGAAGAGGAGGGAATACTACCAAACTCATTCTACAAAGACACCATCACCCAATATCAAAACCACGTAAATATACTACCAAAAAAGAAAATTATAGGCCAATATCATTGATGAACATAGATGCAAAAATCCCTCACAAAATATTAGCAGACTCCAATGACACATAAAAAGATCATACACAATGATCAAGTTGGATTCTTCACCGGGATGGTTCAATATACACAAATCAAACAATGTGATACACCAAATCAACGAAGGAAAGGACAAAAATCACATGATCATCTCAATATATGCAGAAAAAGCATTTGATAAAATTCAAAAATCATTAATGATAAAAATTCTTACCTAAGTGGGCATAGAAGGAACATATCTCAACATAATGAAAGCTATTTATAACAAACCCACAGCCAGCATAATACTCAACAGTGAAAAGGTGAAAACCTTCCCTCTAAAATCTGGAACAAGACAAAGATGCCCATTCTCATCACTTTTATTCAACAGAGTAGTGGAAGTACTGGCCAGAGCAATTAGACAAGAAAAAGAAATAAAAGGAATCTAAATTCAAAGAGAAGAAGTAAAATTGTCACTAAATGTGGATTACATGATACAATATATAGAAAACCTTAAAGGCTCTACACTAAAACTAATAAAGCTGATAAAATATTTGGCAAGGTAGCAGGATACAAGATTAACATAGACAAGTCAGTTGCATTTCTTCACACTAACAATGAAATATCAGAAAAGGAAAATAAAGAAACAATCTCTTTTAAAATCTCATCCAAATAAAAAAAATTCTTAGGAATAAATCTGACCAAGGAGGGGAATGATTTTTATCAGGAGAACTAGAAAACATTAATTAAGGGGATTAAAGATAACTCAAAGAAATAAAAAGATATCCCATGTTCTTGGATTGGAGGAATTAATATTGTTAAAATGGTCACACTACCAAAAGCAATCATTAAAAAGTCCATGAATGATAAACGCAAGAGAGAGTGTGGAGAAAAGGGAGCCCTCACACACTGCTGGTGAGAATGTAGATTGGTACAGCTATTACGGAAAACAATATGGAGATTCCTTAACAAAAACTAAAAATAAAGTTACAATATTATCCAGCAATCCCACTCCTGGGCATATATCTGGAGATAACTCTAATTCAAAAAGATACATGCACCCCAGTGTTCATAGCAGCAATATATACAGGTAGCCAAGACATGGAAGAAGCCTAAGTGTCCATTGACAGATGGCTGGATAAAGAAACTGTGGAATATTTATACAATGGAAAACCACTCAGCCATAAAAAGAATAAAAGAATGTCATTTGCAGCAATATGGATGGACCTGGAGGTTATCATTCTAAGTGAAGTAAGCCAGAAAGAAAAAAAAATTATATGTGATATCACTCATATGTGGAATCTAAAACAAATTAAAAATAAAGACACAAATGAACTTCTTTACAAAGCAGAAAAAGACTCACAGACATAGAAAGTAAACTTATGGATACTAGGGTGAAAGGAGGTGGGAATGAATAAATTAGGAGTTTGTAGATATATGTACTATTATATATATAATAGATAAGCAACAAGCTTCTTCTCTATAGCACAGGGAAGTATATTCAGTATTTTGTAGCAACCTAAAATGAAAAGTAATATGAAAACAAATATATGTATGAATACATATATGACAGAAACATTATGCTGTGCACCAAAAATTGACACAACTTTGTAAACTGACTTTACTTCAGTTGAAAGAAAGAAAGAAAGAAAGAAAGAAAGAAAGAAAGAAAGAAAGAAAGAAAGAAAGAAAGAAAGAAAGAAGGAAAGAAAGAAAGAAAATAGAAAGAAAGAAAGAAAGAAAGAAAGAAAGAAAGAAAGAAAGAAAGAAAGAAAGAAAGAAAGAAAGAAGGAAAGAAAGAAAGAAAATAGAAAGAAAGAAAGAAAGAAAGAAAGAAAGAAAGAAAGAAAGAAAGAAAGAAAGAAAGAAAGAAAGAAAGAAAGAAAGAAACTAAAAAATTTAAAAGGGATAAAGAAGGCCAACAAAAATAATAAACAAAAAGAGGAAAATTAGATTGGATTTTTTCAAAGTACCCCTTTATCTTATTATTTATAATTTAGTCAGTCCTCTATTTAACCATATATCAATTGGTTATTGCCCCTGACCGTCACTGACCTACATTCTCTCTCTATTGTCCTACTTATTCCAAACATTTCATATAAATGGAATCCAATATATGGCTTTTTGTGTATGACTCCTTTCACTTAGCATAATCAGAACTTCATTCTTTTTATGTCCAAATAATGTTGTATTGTATGGATATACCACATTTTATTTACCCAATTTCTTATTGATAGACTTTGGCTTGTTTTCATTTTGGGGCTATCATGCATATTGATGCTGTGAATATTTGTGTACAAATTTTTGAACGTATTTTTAAAATTTTCTTGGGCATAACAGTGGAGTTGCTGGATCATATGATAATTCTTTCTTTAACTTTTTGAAGAACCAGCTGCCTTACAAATTGGCTTCACTATTTTACATCCCCCCGACTCAAAGCAATGTATGGTGTTTCCAATTACTTCACATTCTTTCCTGTTATTGCTTGTCTTTTTTTTTTTTAATGATAGCTATCCTGGTAGGTGTGAAGTGGTACCTAAAATTGTATTAACTTTCTTAGCATTTACAAACTAAGTGATATACAGGTAGATATGAAACTAGATTCATAGGGACATAATTAGATACATGATAGAAAAAGGTATACAGGAATATCTCAAAGATATTGCATGTTCAATTCCAGACAACTACAATAAAGCACATATCACAGTAAAATGAGCCACATAATTTTTTTGGTTTCCAAGTGCATATAAAATTTATGTTATACTACACTGTAGTCTATTTAGCTTGCAATAGTATTATATCTAAAAAGCAATACACATATCTTAATTAAAAATACTTTAAAATCTGTTAGGCATCATCTGAGACTTCAGTGAGTCATAATTTTTTTACTGGTGGAGTGTCTTGCCTCGATGCTGGCAGATCAGGCTAGCAGTTGCTGAAAGTTGAGATGTCTGGCAATTTCTTAAAATAACAATAAATAATAATTGATAGTGAAACATTGATTGATTCCTCTTTCACTTGAACACTTAGAGGCCACTGTAGGTTTATCAACTCATCTAATTTAAATATTATTGTGTCTCAGGGAATAGTGAGGCCCAAGAAAAGAAAGAGAGAGGGGGGAACAGTCAAGTCAGTGGAGCAGTCAGAACACACACATCATCTGTGAATCTGGTTTTCATCTCATGTGGGTGGGGTTCATGGCACCCTGAAACAATTACAGTAGTAACATCAAAGACCACAGGTCACCATAACAAATATAATAACAATGAAATAGTTTGAAATACTGGTAAAATTACCAAAGTGTGACAGAGAGATACAATGTGGAAAAATGGCAGTGATAGACTTCCAGAGACCAGGTTGCCACAAACTTTCAACTTGTAAGGAAAAAACTCAATATCTGCAAAGTACCGTTAAGTGAAGCACAATAAAATAAGATATACCTGTATATAGAAACTTCCAAACAAATTATGCAAATTCATGTTTTTTTTCTGAGAATAAGCATAGTCACAAGGTCAGATACTCTTTTGTGAGAGGAATGACACTTTTGGAGTCACCGGCATTGACTGCTTTTTGAAGGATGAACACTATTCACACAGAGTGAGAAGAGAGAGAAAACTCTTCAAATAGAATATTTAAAGTAACATTTTGGGAAGGCAAAGTGTACAGGGTATCATTGTGAAACACAGGGTAGATCTACTTTGCTTGAGCAGACAGTTTTACAATTGAAGAAAATAAACCTGGAAAAACATATAGCCATTACAACTAAAATAAGGCAACATAAATAATTAGAGTAATTACATACTTTCAATATTTTGAAACAATGCAAGATGATGATATGTTTAAGTGGCATCATGAGTGAAACATCATAATTAACATGACTTTGCACTGAAATTTTCATAAGAGTTTCAGAAAGGGATAGTATTTGGATGGACATAGACACATCCCAGGTTGGTCCAATAGCGGAAGGAACTATTGAGAATTAGATAAGAGATGGACAAAGCTGTGCCTGCTATTCATTTCTCCCCACAAGCCTTGTGCTGTAACATGATATCCCACTGAGGGACCCTAGAGCTAAGGTTGCTTCTGATCTCCATGTATTTCTATTCTTTTGAACCCAATTTGGCTACTAGTTACATTATGTTTATAAAAACAAAGTGTTTTATGTGAGGATATTAATTAGCTATGTCAGCACTGGACTGCACCCTGCAGGTCTACAAGCCCTGTACTTGCCCAGCTTCAAGACCTGAGAAAAAGCCCAGAGTCAGCAACAGAGATAATCAATAGTTTAATGATTAGGGTGATCTTGCACATCTGAAGCAAAGTCCTGGAGCAAAATCCTGCCATGTGTGGGAGCTGGAGGGCAGGACATGATGGCAGTCTTTGCTTCTGGTGGGGAAGGAAAGGTTACCAGTTATAGGGGAGTTGATGTCAGGTTGGCTCATTGGTTACCAGGGTAATCAGCAGAGGGTCATGGCTCTTACCACCCCTATGATAAGCATAGTGGTGAGTTCTGCTCTAAATCAAGAACAGTCATTAGCTGGGGCCTGGGGCAAATATGAAGGAAGATCAGTCATGTGAGTTGTGTGTAGGTGAAGCAGGCACCAGTCAAGCAGGAGATGTATAGAGAGCAGCCATCTTGAGTTGCCTGACCATACAGCCATCATTAGAGGTACATGTTATTTATTGACTGAAAATAAAGAATCATGGAGTAGTGACATCAGAATTCCCATGCTCTCTTAAGGTTATAATTGCTTGTTCTCACTGTATGGGCAGAACCCTTGCCCCCAAGTTTCTGTTGAAACTCATGTTTCAGGGAAGTGTCTTCCAGAATAATGTTCCTTGTATACAGGAGATGGAACTGCAAATTAAGAGAATGGTTAGGATATTAGAAAACTAGACAAAATGATGACAAAGGGATGGCTATCCATTCAGAGGAGAACATGAGAAAAGAGAGGGGAGAATGGCAATCTGATAGTGGACACTTAACCAACGTCAGAAAACAACCTTTGGGAGGACATTTTACTTTTCAATAGTAGGAGATCACCAATAAGGAAATCATAAAGTTGGCTTGGAATGTGTGCCATCATCCTAAATAGTCTTAAGACATGTGATGTGATATGTCGAGTTCTCTGGTGAGTGGAATGATTAAGCTGTAATGACAGCTCCACAGGGCACAATGTCAGGAACCAGTCCTGTTGCTTTTCTGTTAAGGAGGGCAGTAGGGTGGAGGTGGGATTCCATTTTCAAGTTCTTTCAATATGCTGGTCCTCAAGCCAGCGCATATGTATCCGGGGCAGCTGAAAAGAAGAAGGATGAAGAAGGGCATTGAAACCCTTTAAAATTGTACTCAAAGAACAAGTAACACTTACTTTTATATGTGGCTGACTACAATTTAGTCACTAAATCTAGCTACAAGTCATGCTGGGAAATGTTCCCAGATAAGAACAACTATCATTTCTACCCAGGAAAGGAGCAGCAGACATTGAATGATAGAAAACTGGCAGTCTGGCCCACAACTCCTTTAACGAAGAATCAGTGTAAATCCTCTTATAAGCCTGTAGTTTTATGACTCTCAACCCTTGTCTCACAGAAAAGAAAAGTGAGTTTCAGAATCAAGAGTAAGCATTTGTGTCCTGCCTTCCTCTGCTCTAACGTCACTTGCTCTCAGTAAGTCAGCTGCTCATTCAGAGGAGAAACTATCAGATGCCAAAAGCAAAATTGATCTATTGTGAAAGAGATGAACTGTGTTCTAAAGAAACTTTAGACACTTCTCTGTCCTCGACACTGAAGGCCTTCAGGATGTTATGAGATTGTTATAATTATTTTTGGTTCCTTTAAGTTTAAGCTTAGAGCATGGGACAGGTAGTTGTATTTTATTTTAAATATATTTGGATGATACTATTCATTGAGTAAATTTTGATCGGACTTAATGCATATGAAGATCTGTGTTAGTCCTGATAATTACTATAGGAGAGAACAAAATATACATAAAATTGTGATGTGTTACAGACCCCCAGGCACCCATAGTACAATGAGAATATGACAAGTATTTCAACAACCAGCATGAACAGCTTTACCACACATACACATGCCACATATAGAATATGTTATGTTATACATGCTATAACATATATGCTACATATTATATTATACTATAATGTATTATACTATACACTTTACTGTAGAGGTGAGTAATACATTCTTCCCATTTTCCAGGAGATAAATCCTTAGTAATTTGCATTCAAAGGGAAAGTAGAAGAAGAAATGTTTCCACTTGTTTCGGGAAAGAGACAACATGTAAATATACTCAATCAATAAGGCAAATGAGTTTAGGGTACTTCTTTTTTTATGTGTTCCTCAATACATGTACTTTCTTGTAGAAGTGTACTTGAGCATTTTGATCACTAACATGTACACATCATGAAGATGCTGGGTGAAGATGAGTGTTTCAATAGGAAACTCCATAGCATACTCAACTGGAGATTTCTGCCACTGGCTAGAATGACAGATTCAGTGTAAATGTCTAAGTACAGCACTAAGAAGATTTAAGTTTCCCTTTTGTATGTGAAACACTGAGGTCATGCTCCTTACATGAAGCTTGCTTGCGGGGTAATTGGAGTAGGTGATCAGGGCAATCACACTACCTGTGGATGGCTGGAGGGGATGGTGGGCACAGAATGCTCTGGAATATGACACGATAGATTTCTACTCCTCTTACAATGTGCACCCCCAAAAAAATAAGCTACTTTTTAGTATTTTTATATACATATACATATATATAATATTATAATATATATAGATATATATATAATATATCTCCTTAGATATTTAGTTTAATTCAATTAAACTTTTGGATAAATTATGCAGTCTTATAGTCTGTCAGACAACCTGATGTTACAGGTAAATAGAATATAAATTTAACACATTTTAATTCACTGTATAGAAAAGAGCACTTTAAGATGAGAAAATTCACAATTTCAAAATTTTCATATCAATCTTTAAAGGGCACTATCTGCTTTATTTTGGGGAAGCAAACACCGAGGGCTTTTGTGATTGAAACAACATTGTGGTTTACCATTTTCTCAATGGCATCATAGTCATTACTCACATCTAATTTAATCAATCCATCTTATTAGTGTTTTCTGATTTTAAAAAGGATATAAAATTACATTTTATTGAATTATAAATGTGAGTATAATAGCTATTAATATTTCCTGTGGGTTGATGTCCATGCACCAGAATGCAATTGTACTATTTTATTAAATTCAAAAATATTTCTGTTTTGCTGCCCATTTGGTTTGCACATTCTGTGTCTTGAGTGATGTTCACAAAGTTTTCTTAAGATTTGTTTCTGCCATTGCCACAATACAACACATTTTTATAGTAATACATTCCTTTAGTATTTTAAGACAAAAAGTTGTACTATTTTGGACAGATGGTTATGTTTCTAACAATCCTTCTTATGCTCTGGTAATCATAGGAAGTCAAATTCTGCATTTTCTAAATGTTTATAAAAGCTTTATAGCTAGACAGTATAAAATGATGCTGACAATATAAAAAAATTATACACATATAATATTTTGATAAAAGTGCATTTAGACAACATTATAATATTTAATTTTCATAACACTCTGGTACAGGAATGCTATTATCTACAATTGAAGAGAAGTGAGTCCGAGAGAGGTCAGTAAACATGTTCAAAGTTGCACAGTTTAGATTTCAGATCCAGAACCACACAGTGAATCTTGTGACTCAAAATCTCTTACTCATTCTGCTAGACCATGCTACTTCCAGAAATAGATCCAGGCAGCCCAGGTCTATCTCCACAGAATACTTTCTCAAAAGAAATTTCAAGGTAGGCCAAATTAAATAAAAAAATGAACATCTATCTTTTTCTCATATTTAATTCAAGATCAATCTCCTTCTTCTAACCGTGTCTTTATATTTGGCCTTCACTTCAAATCCAAGTGCCTTTTTAAATGAGTTTAAATTTATTGTCTCTAGTTTATGTTTTAAACTAAGTAAATGATTTTCAACATCAGCCTATACCACCAATTGAAATTGGTTAGAAAAAATGACTTTCCTTGTGATCATATTTTTTAAATTTTGTTTTGATGGGGGAGGTATTTATTTATTTGTTTATCTATCTATCTATTTATCATTTGTTTGTTTGTTTGTGTCTTTAAATGAAGATACTGGGAATTGAATCCAGGATCCTGTGTATACTGAGCATGCACTCTACCACTGAGCAAGAATTTTGTTATAGAATGAACTGTGTCCCTGTATAATTTGTATGTGAAGTCTAAAATTTGGCTGCCTCAGAATGTGACCTTATATGGAATAGAGCTGTTGAAGGTGTGATTAGTGAAGATGAAATCATGCTGGACTAGTGTGGGCCTCTAACCTAATATGACCGGAGTCCCTGTGATAAGGGAATATTAGAGCATGAATACACATGGACACAGGGACAATGCCACGTGAAAATGAAGGTAGAGATTGGGGCAATGCTTCTTCACACCAAGGAATTCTCAGGACTGCCAGAAAACCACCAGAAACTAGGGGAGAAACCCTAGAAGGAATCAGCCCCACTAAAACCTAGATCTCAGACTTTTAGTATCCTAATCAATAAATTGCTGCTTAAGCCACTTAGTTTGTGGTATTTTGCAGGCCTCATCGGTTAATATATAGCCTTTTCTTTTCTTTATCAAATCCACTATTCTTTCCAGGCTTTTTCATCTTTATTATGATTCTTTAAGAGTCTCTAAAAAATTTGAATTTACCATCCCCTATAATGCCTAAAATGCTGGTCTTCTTGAGGATCGTCCTTTATATACAGTTTTAGAATAATATCAAAATCTGTGGTTTAAACTAGTACTCATTTATATACCGAAATTGCATATGCCTTCTAAAATCAGGCACAGATTACCCAACATATCTTAAACTGAATTCACTACACTTGGTGAATTTCCCTATCTTCTTGTCTCTTCCCCACTTTCTCTATTGTTGTAAGTCACTCCTTTGACTCAGTTACTCCAGCAAGAATCTTGAATGAAGGTCAATCTATATTTGTCAACTTCATGTCCTAATTTTAAATAGTACATAAGCCCATCAATTCTATCTCCTTAAAAATTCTTCAATAAATCCAGCTTTTTATAACACTTTACATTCTCTCCTGGTCAACTACAGTACTTTCCTACCTAGCATTTCTGACTTCTGCCTTATGTACTTCCCCCAATTCATTGCTTGAAAGTTGTTCTGTTTAAAGACCCATTCTGTTCTGAAAGATATAACAGAGTGTATTGTGACTTTTTAATTTTATTTTTCATTTAACTCAGGAATAATTGACAAATAAATTGAAATTGTGATTCTTAATACACATTAATGAGAATAACAGTTTTTAGATGCAGTTCATTTATGCAAAACATCTATCTATTTTTAGCATCTAGGTTTCTTTAATCTTAATGCATTTTGATTTCCATTCTTTGTAATGATGAAACATTGCAGATTTAAATAAATTTACATCAGAGTTTTTATTATCTCTTAAGTTTAAAACACCATAATCAAAGCCTCTTTTTCCCTGTCTACTTCACCTTCAAACCTCCTTCCCCTCCCCAAACACATGCATACACACACACACACACACACACACACACACACAAAGTCATCACTCTCTTTTTTTCTCTTTTGTGTCAGCAACATGCCATGGATATAGCAAACATATTTCTTGGTTGGTCTTTTTGTGAGTCTAAATGAGGTCCTTGTGCATCTGTAGGTGATTAAAAGGGAATTTTTGATTTCATAGAAAAGTGGTAAAATGCTTTGGAATGTCTTTTAAAATAGCATTTCTAAACTTGAAGTGGAATTTTGACATTTTGGCATTTAGCATTTTAAGTTTTATCCATTTATTAAGCAATTTTATGTGTTTTTGTCACCTGGCCTTTTCTGTCTTATTCATATATTTCCAGATGGTACAAATTTCTTCCCCAAAGAAAGTTCATAATGGCAAGAATGTTAGTTATATTCTTTATTTTGTGTTCTGTAAGGTTTTATTGATCCATACAATTCTAATAGCATCTTTTTTTCTGTTTTGATGGAAATGGGAGAATAAAAAATCATTTGTATCATTATAAGTCAAATACTACTTTCTTTCAATAATGAAATATTTTAAGTAAACTTATCTATTAACAGTTTCTCTTTTTAATTTTTTCTTGTTCATTTCCCCCCATGAATATCCCTAATTTTTAGCACAGTAAGCAAAATTTCCTTGGGTGACTAGTTCTTAGAAATTGTAAAATGCATTTGCTCAGGCAATAAGCACTTTACTATATCAACATATTTCTGCCATGCTTATAAAGTCATTAAGCTTGCACCTTTGGGAAGATTTTAATTAATTACAAAATGTCAATTAATCGATGGAGTAAAATGGGCAAAGGTAACATGGAACAGATTTAGCAATATACAAAAGAGTTGGATATCTTCAGTCTATGCTTGATAGAAAGTTCTAATTTCCCTATCTTGAGAAAAAAAGACACTGGACTTAGACATCTTTTTTCAATTTTGCTGTTAAGGAGATTTGGGCCCAGGAAGGTCACTTAACTGATGGACATCTCTTTTCTCATAAATGAAAGGACAGGACCAGAGTACGTAATTTCTAAAATTCTTTTCAACTCTAATATTTTATTTTTTTGTCAAAATCTATCAGCCTCAGTGATACATGTTGTCAAAGACTAGAGATATAGAGAATGATGATGATGATAATGATGATTTTGATAATGTTTAATATTATTGAGTGCTATATGCCTGCATTTGATTCCCTAATTGTTCTAATAGTGGAATATTACTGCCTTCCATTTTATTAGTGAGAAAATTGAGGAACAGATAATTTAACAGATAATATACCCAATACCATAAAGCCCTATGCCAAAGTCAAATATTTCAAATATTAAGCTTTATGGAAAAATTATTATCAGTGTTCATTAGTATCCTTTCTGTGCACAAGCAAGACTATATTATTTATCCACTTGAAGATAATTGAGGTCATGTAATTAGCTTTGTCCAATGGCCATGAGTCAAATTTACATGTATAAGTTTTGGCACAAAGCATGGAAAACCCAGCAATGGCTCTGCAGGTGCCTCTTTTTCTGAGATGCCCATCAGGAGGCAGTAAGCTCCATATGGTGTTGCTTCAAGATGGTGGTAATTTCCTTGTTCTGAATCACTGAGTTTCTGGTTTTGGAACAGTTCATCTCGCTTCTTATCTGGATACAGACTTTGCTTGAGTAAATTCTAAATCTTTGTTGTTTAATCCACTGAAATTTGGAGATATATATATATGTGTGTGTGTGTGTACACACACACACACACATACACACACACACACACACACACACACACACACACACATACGAGTATACCTAGCCTATATACAAAATCAGGACATTTTTATCCTCAATGAAATTTAAGAGCATGAAACTTTGAAAGTTTTCCATGTTATCAATTATACCAGTATTTTCTGATATAACCAGCCACCAGGCAGTTAGCATTGGGTACCATGAAAACATTCTTAAGCATGAATTATTCTCTCCTGCTAGATTATCTCCTTTTTTCTCACTTCTTTCTCTCTTGAAACCTCTTATTCTTGCTCCCAAATTCTTTTTGAGTAAATACATACCCTAACAAATCCTCTTTTTTTTTTTTTTGGAAATATTTTTTCTTTCAAGATTGAGATATAGTAAGAAATATTTGATTTTCAATACTGACATTTAATAACAGTGTGATCTCATCAAAGTTATGTCTCAGTCATATTCAATCTGAAAATGAAAAAAAATATGAGTATTATGTAAAAAAGGGTTAGATATGTGATAGCACTTCCCCAAATTTTGTGTATTGCTGGGGTCATAAATTTCTAAAAGGGAGAATTGGAGGATCAGAGAAAAGACGATATCCAACCCTTTGAAATAAAGCAGTTTGGGCTGCCCAAGTGGGTCTGCAAAGGTGGAAAAGATTATGGAAAGCTGCTGTCTCCAATTATCTGTTGGGTCTCAGTGGCTCTTGGTCAGCAAGATTTTCATTTGGGAAGATGATGTGGGTGTGGAGAGAAAGACAGCAAGAACTAGCTAGAATCCACATGTATCTGTTTGTTTGTTACTCGTACCTCTAAAATAACAGATTTCAGATGAGCTGCTTTATTTTCCCCTTCCAAAATTTGTAAAAAGAATTTCTTATTTGGGCCAGTTAACAAAGTATCATACAGGATAGGGGATTCTTGTAAACTATTCTAGCTTAGCCAAGATGACAGTGCAAAAAATTGCTGCAAGTCAATTAATTTTCCTATACTTTAATTTCTTTATTTCTAAAATGTTTGATTTTGCTTCAGCAACTCAGTGTCATAGTTGTTGGAATCACATGTGAATATACACTGAAAATTAGGATAGTGATAAAAATTATTGTTGTTTCCAAAGTAATTGTGACAACATATTTTAAAACGATTTGCCTAAACACATCAATCTGTGAAAATAAATATTTAATACATTTTAAAAATAGAAGCCTCTTGAAACAGTGTGGGCTTAACTTGTCTTGTGTATATCTGCTTGTTCTATAGTCTATGATTGTAGATTTCAAATTTTTACAGTGCAGGACACAAAATTTACATAAAAAATTCAATAATCATTTGTTAACTAAATCCTTACTTTTAACTTCTAAGATAATATATTAATAATTTAATATTCATGACACATACAAAGAGGTGGATAGCTTACATATTCTATTACATGGAATTCTGAAGTTCATGTACTACCAAGAAAAATATAAATATAGATTTGAATCTTATGTAACTGCTGCTCTGATAAAATTAGTTGGAAGAAAATTCAGTACTTTGAATTTTAAATAGTTATTATTTTTAATAGTTATTTACTTCAATTTTAGCTAGTGAACAGTGGAAAGCAGCATACATTTAAGCCAGTAATTTCTACTTCTAGCCAGAAACACATAGGAACTGTGTATAAATAAATGCAAATGCCATTAATATATAGATTTCTAAAGTTCTACTATATTTTTCTTGGAAATGAAGAGAAATTTCAAAATTATCTTTCTTAATCCTATCATTTGATAGATAAAATAGAAAATTACCCAAAGTAAGAAAAATTATATAGATCATAAATAAACTTTTTGTATAATTTACTGAACTATTCATGTGCCTGTTTTATTTTATTATTGTTTTTTGTAATACAACTGACTACTTACACCAACCACTGTGGTATATATTTTACCAATTGTGCACATATTTCTATGATTCATTCATACAAATGTTGATTATGGTGTGTTCCAAATTCATTTGGGTTTGCAAACCTTATCATAACTAAGACAACTGAGGAATTAGAAATTCATTTTAAACAAAAATCAAAGGAGAATTTGCAAGAGACTATCCCAATCAAACCTATGGCCCTATTGCAGAAAACAGATTTTAAACAAATCTGGGCTAGGCCTTGTTATGTACACGGTATATAGACTGAGGTTCAAACCACAGTGCCTGATGTTGGGAGTATGTGGTCTTATTAAGATAGTGAAAGACATGTAGTCAGTAGTTACAGAGTAGTGCAAGTGTTTGACAATGACTGTTTCATAGGAGAGGCAGTGAAGGATTCATTTCTGTGTTTTCATCAGAGACATAGAGTTCAAAACAATGACTTTGGTCCTAAACTTAGGAGATTTTATACTACAATAAATAGTAGTAAGGAGGGTGTGTGGATATATTGTGTTCTGTATGTGGGGGCACACACACACATGCCTGTTGTGGGCAAAGATAATGTGTATTTTGCAGGGTTAGCTCATTTAGCCAATACTAAAAAAAAAGGGGGTGGACAATAGATCCCAAGTGACTTTGTGATTTTTTACTACTAATAATTATAAAGAAAAACACTGGCAAAATAAGTAAAAAGTACAGAATTTTTCTAGTTTTTTATTATTTTTTATTTTTTTATTTTCTTTTTTTAACATTTTTATTGATTTATAATCATTTTACAATGTTGTGTCAAATTCCAGTGTTCAGCACAATTTTTCAGTCAAAAATGGACATATACACACTCATTGTCACATTTTTTTCTCTGTGAGTTATCATAACATTTTGTGTATATTTCCATGTGCTATAGAGTGTAATCTTGTTTATCTATTCTACAATTTTAAAATCCCAGTCTACCCTTCCCACCCTCCACCCCCCTGGTAACCACAAGTCTGTATTCTCTGTCTGTGAGTCTACTTCTGTCCTGTTTGGTGCAGCCACTATGGAAAACAGTGTGGAGATTCCTCAAAAGACTAGGAATAGACTTACCATATGA
Organism: Vicugna pacos; assembly: GCF_048564905.1. Taxonomy (NCBI): domain Eukaryota; kingdom Metazoa; phylum Chordata; class Mammalia; order Artiodactyla; family Camelidae; genus Vicugna; species Vicugna pacos. The sequence goes on from NW_027328739.1 coordinate 2,289,005, forward strand.
CCCAGGAATCCCACTTCTGGGCTTGTATCCAGAAGGAAATCTACTTCAGGATGACATCTGCACCCCAATGTTCATAGCAGCACTATTTACAACAGCCAAAACATGGAAACAGCCTAAATGTCCATCAACAGGTGACTGGATAAAGAAGATGTGGTATATTTATACAATGGAATTCTATTCAGCCATAAAAACTGACAACATAATGCCATTTGCAGCAACATAGATGCTCCTGGAGAATGTCATTCTTAGTGAAGTATGCCAGAAAGAGAAAGAAAAATACCATATGAGATCGCTCATACGTGGAATCTAAATCACAAAAACAAAAACAAAGAATTTTTCTAGTTTTTAAATTCAAAGTTTGTTTATTCTTTCAAGCAACTGTTATACTTACTGAAGGGGAATAACAGTTCCTGCCTTTTACAGTGAAGGAATAAAGAGTATTCATGATGTTACTTTTCATTAAAATATAAAATTTTCCATCCTAAGGTCCTAGAGAATGAGTTATTCTACCCTGATCAAAAATGGTCCTCTGGGCATTGACTCATATGGGGTAATTTAATGGAATTTCACATTCTGTAATCGAGACTATATGTTCATCTAATGATGCCAAGCATAATTTAAAAACCCCTCAATGCTGAAGTTTCAGTCTCCTGCCATGATTGTTCATATCTCTCAGTTGATTAATGAATCTAAATGACAATGCAAATCAAAGTCAATTTTCATATTGTGTTTACACCATTAGTGAAAATCTAATTAAATATCTAATAATTAATGCAACTCCTTCCAGGAGAGTTAATACATCAGAGAATGTCAACAGGGAATATCCAGTGGGAATATTACCTTCATTGTTGTGTTTCATATTGTGAATTGAGTGAATTATACTGTATATTGTATTTTATATGCATATTTTTTAAAAACTCGTGGGCAAGACAATCCAGTTCTTGGTACAATAATGTAACTTTCTTTTAGTTGGACATTATTATATTGATAACATGTCTATGTGTCTGACACCAGGTCACCCAGCCAGCTAGCCAGTAAACATTTAGAGAGTGCCTAATACGTGACCAGCACTGTCTTAAATGTCAGTGATATAGAAAGTGTTAATATAGAGTCCTTTTTCTAAAAAAGATCTTTTTTAAAATTACTAACCATTACAATTAAGCTTCTAATTTTCAGTGGGGAACTTTTGAGTGGAGGTCAGGGAAGGTTATGGTGCATATTAGAATATCCTTTGCCATTATATTTCCACATGAGGAGTATTTATCTTCTCCTACTTTTGGGCTTGAACTTGTAACCTGCTTTGGCCCTTAGGCTATCAGCAGATATGATGTGATGCAAGCCAAGGCTTGAAATGTGCCTATGCACTGGGCTTTCTCTCTTGTACTCTACCTCTACCATGAAGACATGCTGAGTAGGCTGATTGGTTTCAAACAAATCAAAGGCACTTAAGATTAGACCTGAACTGAACCCATGTCCTAGAACTAAACAAAAGTGAGGGCATCAGAGGTCTCAGCAGAGCTGGCCTAGTGGGTCAGCAGTTTGATTTAGAACCCCAGCTGAACAATTAGTCAGTGCATAAGAATATTTATCTTTATCAGCCTCTAAGTTATGGGATGTTTTGTTGCAGACCCATAGCTGACAGACACAAATGAATCTGTGTTTTACAGTGATTGCAATATCAGATATGTTTTTCTTTTTAGATCTTCTATTTAAAAATATTTAGAGGAGTATAAATATGTGTTCCCTGTTTTAAGGAAACAGAGGCTTCATCATTATTTAACTATAATTTAAGAACCAAGCAACAAAGGCAGAAACAGTGAAAACATCAATGGTATAAATGTAATAATATGAATGATTATATTCTACCAAATGTATCCATGACAATTTCTTAAGTGATCATCAAAGTATAGGCAAATTATTCTCCTCAGAAGGCCCTGTAAGCTCCCTGTGTAGTTAACCAGTTTACATAAACATGGAAGACAGTGATGGAGTTGCTTCTTGATTTAAAAAAAAAGTTGTGTCAGTGTGTTTAGGTAATTTTTTAGAGTTGTGTTTGTGTTTGATCTGAGTTGGCTCAAAAAATGACAAATAGGCAATGTAAATATAAAAATTCAAGGCCACTAAGAGAAAGAAATATATGCTAGACTTAAAGCCATTAATATGTAACTGTTAACTCCTTAAAATAAAGCACACTCTTATTTTATATTATACACCTCTAGTCCTTAGAGCTATGTCTTTCATGATTTTGGTATATCATGTATGAGCAATAAATAGTATTACGTGATTAAAACAATGATCACACATAAATATATTACTAATGAAAATTTAAATGTTTAGGGACCTTTGTATTGTTAGTCCTTGTATAATGTACTAAATTTACTAAAACAACCTTTTCATGTACATATGTACATTAATAATAGAAAGTCATTTGGCATAAATTAACTGTGTATTTTCAGTGATTATGGTCACACCTCAAATCTCTGGAAGTAGTTATTTGGTACACTTTGACATCGACCCCCTTAAAATTAGATTAAATTTTTAGTAACTATAAAATCTCTGACAAGAATATGCTCCTTCCAGCATATTATATATAAATATAAAATTAAAAGAAGGATGTACCCTCCTGTGAGAAAAGCAAATGTAAATATCCAGTTATGTGGATTAGGTGAAGCAAGGACCTAGCGTTCACTTTACATAGTTTTATAGTGGGCGTTTTTTCACCATGAATCTTTCATCACAGGTTGACTAAATGTTACTTGTTCATAACTCACAATTTAAATAGTTTGAGCTCAGGTACCCCTTATGAAAAAAGTGAGATTCAGCATTGCATATTTAATTCTTAAAGCGTAAACTGTCTCATATTTACTATCACACAAAATAACAGAACAAAAATAAGTAAATACAGTAGAAAAATATGAATCTGTAGGCAAAATTGACCTGTAAAAATAAATGGGATTATTCCAACAATGCAAATTAGTTTGCCTGTATACAATAAATTAATGTATTATGGCACATTAATAGATTACAAAACTACAAGGGGAAAAGCAATTGATCATTTCAGAAGATGCAGAGAAAGTACGTGATTAAAGTCCAATACTATTCCTGATAAAAAGCTCTTAGAAAACAAGAAATGAAAGAACTTCTTTATTCTGACAAAGAATATCTGGAAAAAAAAAAACACCCAAAGTAAACTATTGTGATTAATACAAAAAAGGTAAAAACATTAAATTCAAAATTAGAAACAAGATAACAATATCCTCTATGACCTCTTCCATTCATCATTGTAAGGGAGGTACATAAGAACTTAGTAAGAAACAGAATCAAATGTATTATTTACTAGAATCTGAAAGAAATAATCTAAACTGTTTATGTTTAAAAAAATAAATATAAAAGAGTAGTTTTCGGGGACTAATATCAGGTGTCTTTCTATGCCTAGAAACAAAATGTTAGAAATACAATAAACAGATACAATTTTAACCACAGAAAATATGAAGAAAAGGAATTCACCAAGTAAATGTCTTGTGAGCCATCAGAAAAAAAATATGACTGTGTGGAAATGCATTAAAGATACAAAAGTAAATGGAGAAATATAGCTTCTTCATGAATATGGAAAGCCTATATTTTAACCATATAAAATCTTACCAAAGTGATTCACAGATTTAATCTCTATGATTAAATGCTGGCAGAGGTTTGAATGGTACTCAACAAACTTACTCTAAAATTTATATGGAAAAAGACACAGCCAATGATAGTCAAGTTATTCTTGAAGAAATTTAGGTGAGTGTAAATTCCAGCCATAAATATTAGGCAGTAACACTTAGCAGAAAAGTTAGAAAAACACTTACCCAAACTTGAAACTTTAAGTTTAAACTTTAAACTTTAAGTACAAGAGATGTGGTGTTGGGGCAAGGAATAGCGACTTTATTTGGAAAGCTGGCAGACCGAGAGGATGGCTGAATAATGTCTTGGAGAACCATCCAGGTCCAGTCACAATACAGGCTTCTTTTATACAAAACAAAAACAAAAAAAAACAACAACAACAAACAAATAAAAAACAAGGGAAGGTGTATGGTAGGTTGTTGCAAACATCTTGCTGTAGAAATTCTTTGTTCTTGCAGCTGTCCATGAGGGGCAGTTCATGGTGTCCCTGTAAACCTCCAAAAAACAAATGTTATTCTCTATTCTACAGCTTGTTATCTTTATGTGAGTGCAAAGCTAGCAAGACCAAGCCTAGGAAACAGGGCACAGTGGTCAAAGCTAAAGGAACAGATCTAATATAGAGTCAGATTTTTTCTCCTCTATTACATTAACTTCAGAAAATTATAATATCCTTATAAATTAAAGGTTTCAACACACAAACTCTAGCAATTTCTTTCCTAAGTTACCTTCAACCTTCTGCCTGTGTTCAGTGTGCACCAAGATAAATATACAAGTATGTTTATAACATCATTGCTTATAGTAATCAAACATCATAAATAACTCAAACATCCACTTTTTGGAAAATGGATTAATGGAGTAATTTTTAAGTTGCATTCTAAAAATTTCAGTTTTATAAAAATTAATAATTCTAAATATAAAAATTGCAGTAAAGAGAATGTTTCAGGGGAAATTGAACAACAATATAACATTTAATAAATATAAATGGCAACTTAAACTAAATGATATCATTTTATTGATATATAAGTGTGTTCAAGAAATTATAAAGAAAAGCAGGAGAATGCATTTTAAAATCTCAGGATACTCCGTAGTGAAGAAAGAGAGGTAAATAGGATAAAATAAAAGCACATTAAGGGCTTTAATAATAAAGTACATGTTTTAGTTAATTTCAAAAAGAAGGTTGATAAATTTCAGTTAGCCAGACAATTAGCCATTTTTGTTGTTTAAATTTTATCTTACTTATTTTTATAAAAATAGTACAACTTTAGCATCATGAAATTTGTGGACACTTCCTTTCTGACTTACTATATAGTTATTTTTTGTCATTTTTATATGTACATTTAAAAATATATATTCTGTGAGGTGTACAAATTGTTAGACAAAGGTTGGAAACTCTATAAGAAAGTCCTCCCTGTTCTTTTTTGTCTAATTAATCTAGAAATCTTCAAGGGATTAGTTGGTTTTTATTATTGTAAATCTTCTCACTTTAATTTTGAGTTTCTCAGTATCCAGACATTCTTTTTTTGTCAGTCTACCCTATATCTACATATGTGAGAGGACCAAGACCCTGATGCAACAATCATTCTTCCCAGAGAAAGCCCATGTCCTGGGATCTATAGGACCCAGCAGCATATATAAATATATACTTATCTACACTGGCACATTATAATCACTCATAATTACCTTTGGACTCACTCTTGGTGTTGAATACTCTATGTGTCTGGACAAGTGTACAATGGTATTTATCCACTGTTACAGTACCACACACAATTGTTTCACTGCCCTAAAAATCCTCTATGCTTTACCTAATCAATCTTCCCTTTCTCATAACACTTAGCAACTTTTCATCTTTTTATTATCTCCATAGTATTGTTTTTTCCAGAATATCATGAGGTTGGAATCATATAATACATAGCCTTTGTAGATTGGCTTCTTTCACTTATCATTATACATTTAAGGATCTATATTATCTTTTTATGGCTTAATAGCTCATTTATTTTCAGCACTGAATAATAATCCATTGTCTGATTGTTCTATGGTTTATCCATTCTCCTACTGAAGGATTTTTTGTTGCTTCCATGTTTTGATAATTACAAACAAATCTGATGTAAATATCCTTGTGTAGGTTCTCATGTGGACATAGTTTTCAGCTCCTTTAGGTAAACTGTAAAGAGTAGACTTGAAGGATTTTATGGTAAGAGCACATTTAGTTTTGTAAGAAACTGCCAAACTACTTTCCAGACTGTTTTAATCATTTTATATTTCCATCAGCAATAAGTAAGAGTTCCTGTTGCTCTACATCTTGGCAGGATGTTTGGTGTTGTCAGTGTTCTACATTTGGTTAGTCTAATAGGTATGTAGTAGTATCTTCTTGTTTTAATTTGTAGTTTCCTAATGGCATACAATGCTGAACATATTTTCGTATGTTTGTTATCTGTCATCATCCTTGGTGAGGTATCTGCTCAGGTAATTTGCTCATTTTTTAAATCAGGTTGTTTAATGTTCTATTGTTGAGCTTTTTAGAATTCTTTGTATATTTTGGCTAATAGCCTTTTATCAGATATATCTTTTGAATATGCATCCTCCCAATCTGTGGCGTCTTATCATTCTTTTGACAATGTCTTTTGCAAAGAAAACAAATTGTAATTTTTTTTAAAGTTCAGCTTAGAAATTATTCCTTTCATTGATCATGCCTTTGATGGTATATCAAAAAGTAAAGTGAACAAAGTCAAAATATGGACTAGATAATCCTTTAAATAGCAGAAACTAATTTCCAAAGATGGAGCAAAATACCATAATGAACTTATAATATAAAAAACAGTTAACATGACTACTTTCTTGATATAAAGTAGAAAATATATATAAAAATATATAATTAGAAAAAATTTAACTATCCTTGTGTAGGATAGAATAATAACTATCAGAAAATAACAATAAACAGGTTGTTTTTTATATAATATTGGCAAAACTGGATTAGAAGACAGCTTCTTGAAATGTATGTTTTGTAGAAAAGTCATCCTGAATTTTAAAATCTAGAAAAGGCCAAAATATTATACAAGTATGAAATAAATGAAATTATCTTCAGTGGTATAATGAATGAGGTGTTTAATGCCTGAAAAACGCATCTGAAGGAAAAACAAAAGAAAGTCACTCAAAAAAAAAGAAAATTAATGAACAAAGTTATATGTGGAAAACAAAATAAAGTCATAAATAAATTAGTCAATAATACATATGGATAAGCCTAAATTAAGTCAATTTCCCTATTAAAAGACATTAAAATGCATAAATTCTCAGATATTTGGGGGGAATCTCTAGGATATTTGCAAGAGGAACACTTAAACATGCTGCAAAAATTATTGAAAATAAAAATATAGAAAAAGAAACACCAGAAAGAAATACCTATTACTATAAAATGTAGTTATATCAGTTTTAGTTTTAAGCAACATAAATGAGCAAGGGTAAATATATTGGAAATGTCATGTTTTATTTCTCAGTTTGGGTGGTAGAGTAATGGATAAATATTTTATAATCATAACCTGTATGTATCAAATGTTTCATAATTTAGAAATGCAAATAAAAAATATAATCAAATCTTACTGTAATGTAACAAATAAAGAATTAAACATTCTTTTTTGTATGTAATTCCTGGGTATTATGTGGGTGTATATTATATATATGTATATTTTTGTCCTAGAATCAAATTATGCACACAATTTTGCTTTATGAACATTAGACATTCTATATTGAGAATCCCTGATTGTTTTCAAAGACTGTAAATATAATTATTAATAACAAAGTAACATTTTATTTGTGAAAACCATAAGAAATATAATTACTCAGCTTTACTGATGTTGTTACATTGTTTTTAATGCTTCACACTGTAATTTTTCTATTAAAATAACCATTCTAATATCTCTTTATTTATACATTTGAAATGATTTTAACTTTGTAATTAAATTATTAAAAATCTTTAGTGAATAATATAGATTATGAAATATAGAAACAGAAAAAATATTACTCACAAGCCCATAATTAACTAAATTTAATCTTTGATATAGAGACTTCCAGAATGCTATCATTAAAAATATACTCATTATTTTAATTATAAATTTTGCACAGAAATTTTAAAATGTTTTACATATCCAAGAAGTCATTAACTCTGTTTTCCTTTTCTTCTTTTTCCCCACTACTTATACCTGATAGGGATCAGTCTTGAAGGGATCATCAAGAGGACATGACTACTGGAATGTGTTTCGCTTGCCTTCCCTGCAGAAGTCCCACCAAGTACTCAGCCTTGCGACAGTAATGTGCTTGTTGCCGAGACCATCGGACAGTATTTTAAGGCTTCTATATAAACTTTTAAGATTCTGGTGGGGTTGCAGGGAGACTCTTGTGGCTGCTCAAGACAAGTCTCATAATTAAGTTATCTTGCTGATAAAACCTGCTGCCCACTAAGCTGCAGGGCTCTGCTTCTTTCTATGGTCTCCTTCCCGTCTGTGTTGGACCAGTTCATGGATCATCAAGCAGACTGGGCTGAAGTACATCCTCCAGAAATTCTCTCTGTGAAGATGTCTGGGTGTAAATTTTTTTTCATCCTTTTTATTTCTAGAAGTATATTTGGTTATTACTCTCACAACTGCTAATTTGTCCAGATGCATAGTTTTAAGCTTAGAGTGATTTATCTTCCTTTCATCATGCTGAAAATGTCTCTCCTTACACAGATTCATTATCATGGTGGCCCAATTTTTTTTTTATTTCAATTTGAAATTATATAGGCAGAGGTATCTTTTCACCAATTGTTACATCAATGTTTTGAACTATTTTAATATACATGCTGTTTACTAAAATAAAATTGTATAACATGAGAGTTGTGGATTAAGTTTTATTTGGGGCAAAATGAGGACTATAATCTAGGAGACAGCACCTCAGATGGCTCTGAGGACCTTTTCTGAAGAGGCAGGGGGAAATTCAATATTATATATGTAATTTTAGTGAAGGGGATTACGTGCAATCAAACACACATTGAGTTCTTTTGCCAGTTATGAGGAGCAGACGTCACCATTAATGAATTTTGTGCTCTTCTAGATATAAGGAGATGCAAGAATTGGGGCTTATAAAATCTTCTCCTGAAAACATCTATCTGAAGCTCTATTTTGTCAGTTTCCCCACAGCACAAAGTGCTCCATTCCTGATCTCCACTGTGAACTTTTAGGGAGTGATGGAGGTCAGCGGCTACAGTGGCTTGTGATTGGTTATAGTACCAAGCAGAGGTAGCTGGCAAATGTTATAAACGATTATTCCCCTTAACATTTTTATTTGAATCATTTTTTGCTTACTTTTTTCTCCATTATAATTTTATATTATACTTAAAATATAAAGACTTATGATTGATAAAAATTCACTGTTAAATCTTTTATTTGTAAATATTAGAAAAGAAAGTTATTTTTGCTATCTCAACTTTTTTATAATTTTCTTTTAATTGTATCTGTGTTATTAACCATATAATAATCAATAATGCAAATTGATATAAAGTAACATGCATTTACAAAATCAAACAAGTTAGACGGAAGTATCATTTTAAGAATTACTTTTATTTATTGGCATTTATTTTGAAATATTTTCAAAATAGACGTGATCCTTATTTTGTCTACCTGTAGATTCAATACCCTTTAACATAGCATTTATATAATCATATCGTACTTCTTAAATTTTAAAAAATGTATCCTTTACTTAGTATTTATATTTATTTTTTAGGATAAATATATAGTTACCATTCCTTCTGATTCTTTGAATGTCTTGGTATTACTTTGGCTTAACTACAAACATAACAACATTAGTGGTAACACAATTATAGAATTATAATATTTTTTCTTAAAGCTTTATAGCTATTTCCATAATATTTGGTGGCTAGTCAGTCTTTAATAGAAGAAGACAAGGCAATTCTTTGTTTTCTCTATAGAAGTAATTTTGTTTTTTGTTTTTTTTCTGGTCCACTTTTAAATTTAACATTTTGAAATAGATATAGATATATATCTATTTTGCATTATAATTAAGCTTTAAACATGGTATATTCTTTTACTTATCTTGATAGGCCTATTTCCCTGCCCTGGGAACAAATCTGGATATCCAACAGTTTGGCACATTTTCTTGGTTGTTCTCTGATTGCTTAGAGTCAGGTCATACCCATGCTTTAGCTACTGCACTGGATGACTGAATTTCTAATGCTATTTCCGTCTTTTGAGCTGCAGTTTCATTAAATTTATGTATTATTTATTGTAGAAGCAAATAAAAGCTTATATTTGTAGGTAAATGGCATAAGTTTTAGTGGAATGTGGAGGTCACAATACAAATGTTTAGTTGATATAGATCTTTACTCTAAATAATGATGTAATTTTTTGATGTTAGGTTGCCTTCCTGCTTTCCTTCCCTCTTCTTTTCTTTCTTTTTGATTGGGTTTTTTGGCTCTAAAATTTATTTTTTTGGCAAAATCTTATTTGAATTGATACAGAGATGAAGGATACATACACACACATAAATGTCTATATAAGCTCTGCTAAATAATCATAAAATCTGTTTCTCGAATCAATTCAAAATATTTTAAGAATGCTGCTTTCCTTGAATTAAACTTAATTCTTCTCACTTATTTATTAAGCAGCATTCCTTTGTCATGCACTGACTACAGCCTTGTTCTTCCATTAAGTAATTGTGTTTTATAAATTTGCAAGCAACCAGAGTGATTTCAGAATTTGTTAAAGATTTACAAAAAATTGACATGATCTTAACCGCATGCTGCTATTGCCAATATGCCCGTTAGAGTGATGATTTTACTAAAAGCAATGTCTAACTCCTTCACATTCCTACAATAATGGCATTATTATACTACAAAAGATGACATCTTCAAATAAAAATGTCTAACTCTATAACAATATTCCATGAATTCACTTATTACACAATATTAACAAACTACTTAAAGAATGAATCAAAACCATATAAGATATTATTTCACATGTATTGGAAAAAATAATACGATGAAGTAAATTAAATCTAATAGTGTTAAAATGTTCAAAGCCTTTCTAATGATAAAAACTTTAAATATAAAATATTCTACTTCAAAAATGCTTTCAGAGATGTTATAAATGGTGAGAGGATTATATATCATATATAGTTTTCTGTTTATGAATTTGATTATAGCAATGGAACAGTGTAATATTAAATTTAAAAAAATGCATATCAATTGAAGATATAAATTAACCTCAAATTTGGGTTGTAAATAATTTTATATTTAGCTTTCAGTTTTCTTTATGCGTTTTTATATAATTTCAGGAAAATAATTATCATATAAAAATGTACAGATATGAGTTTTTATCTAATATGTATCAATCTCAAGAGTTCTAAAACCCCTCCATTTCCTTCTTTCCTTCCTTCCTCTTTCCTTCCTTGGTATAAAAGTTAATTGTTGGCAATATTTTATCAGAACTTATAATGTGAATGAAGGATGAAAGATATATACATATATACACACACACATATAGTGATGATCCAACTTGGAATAAATATTTCCATATTTCTATGAAAAAATATGAATGAATTTAACTATAGTATGTAATTCCTTAACATTTTTCATAATATAGAGTATATGTACTTACAACTTCATACAGTGAACTTAATTGTTGAATATCAACCTTCATGCATGGAAGAGTTTTTATGTTATTATAAAGTATACTTTAATAATTGTGATAAAGGAGAATTACATGGTGTTAAGGAATTATGTTAATGTAATGGGCTTTATGAATTCACAAATTAGCTGAGCAATGAGAGTGATTGGAATTAGATAGGCAAATCCCTTGAGGGGAGTAGGGGATTGATCTGTAAAAGATTATTTCTAAGAGTGAGAATAGCATGTGCATGCCCCTGTAGCATGAGGGAACATAGTTAAGTACGAGGATTGTCAGAAGTATATCTATGATAATGATCCTGAAGGTGAACAAGGAGTGATTTGAGGCTACTAACAAGGGTAAGGCCAAATATGTAACAGTCAACATATTATAGCAGGCTGTCCGGCGAGCCGGCCCTCCGCCCGCGCCGCGGGGTGGGCAAGCGCCCCGCAGGGGTCTCGGGCTCCCAGCCCACTGCCCGGCCTCCCTGCCACATGCTATGCGTCATCCGGGGACGCCCCTCGCCAAGAGAGACCCTCAATCACAAGTCACCCGCCCTCCCCACCCTCCTGTCCGTGCCTTGCAACCCCGCCCCCGAACCGCCCTCCCGATCCCCGTGTAGTACCCCCCGTCCATCGCCGGGAAGAACGGCAGTAACTCCAGCAGCCATGGCGGCTCTTTGAGTCCAAGGGGCGAGCGAGGCAGCCATTGGCGGAGGCCGCTGCCTCTGGCTGTCAATCCCGCGGCCCGGCCCCGCCCCACCGGCGGAGCGTGGCAGGACGCAGGGCCGCGGGGACTGTCGGGACGATTCCAAGATGGCCGCGCGCTTGGGGTCCGCAACTGCTGGCGGCCCCGAGCCCCGTTCACTGCCACCGCTGCTGACCAGAGACGCCGGTCGGATCGGCGACCCCGGGGGCTGTCCCCGCGTGGCGGGAGGCCGCCATGGCGACCCTGGAAAAGATGGTGAAGGACTTCGAGTCCCTCAAGTCCTTCCAGCAGCTGCCGCCGCCGCCTCAGCCCCCTAAGCCGGCATCGCAGCCGCCGCCGCTTCATCCCTTCAGCCGATACCACCGCCGATGCCGCCTCAGCCCCCTCAGCCGGCACCGCCGCCCGCCCAGCCCCCTCAGCCGGCACCGCCGCCCGCCCAGCCCCCTCAGCCGGCACCGCAGCCGCCGCCGCCTCGGCCCCCTCAGCCGGAACAGCCGCCTCAGCCGGTAACGCCGCCGATGCCGCCTCAGCCCCTTCAGCCGGCACCGCAGCCTCTACCGGCACCGCCGCCCGCCCAGCCCCCTCAGCTGGAACCGCAGCCGCCGCCGCTTCAGCCGGTACCGCCGCCGATGCCGCCTCAGCCCCCTCAGCCGGCACTGCAGCCGCCGCCGCCTCGGCCCCCTCAGCCGGAACAGCCGCCTCAGCAGGTAACGCCGCCGATGCCGCCTCAGCCCCTTCAGCCGGCACCGCAGCCTCTACCGCCACCGCCGACCGCCCAGCCCCCTCAGCTGGCACCGCAGCCGCCGCTGCTTCAGCCGGTACCGCCGCCGCCGCCGCCTCGGCCCCTTCAGCCGGCACCGCAGCCGCCGCCGCCTCGGCCCCTTCAGCCGGCATCGCAGCCTCTACCGCCACCGCCGCCCGCCCAGCCCCCTCAGCCGGCACCGCAGCCGCCGAACCTCCAGCCCCCTCACCCGGCACCGCAGCCGCCACCGCTTCAGCCGGTACCGGCGCCGATGCCGCCTCAGCAGGCACGGCCGCCGACGCCGTCTCAGCCCCTTCAGCCGGTATCGCAGCCTCAACCGCCATCGCCGCCCTCCCAGCCCCCTCAGCCGGCACCGCAACCGCCGCCGCTTCAGCCCCTTCGGCCGGCACCGCAGCCTCTACCGGCACCGCCGCCCGCCCAGCCCCCTCAGCTGGCACCGCAGCCGCCGCCGCTTCAGCCGGGACCGCCGCCGATGCCGCCTCAGCCCCCTCAGCCGGCACTGCAGCCGCCGCCGCCTCGGCCCCCTCAGCCGGAACAGCCGCCTCAGCAGGTAACGCCGCCGATGCCGCCTCAGCCCCTTCAGCCGGCACCGCAGCCGCCGCCGCCTCGGCCCCTTCAGCCGGCATCGCAGACTCTACCGCCACCGCCGCCCGCCCAGCCCCCTCAGCCGGCACCGCAGCCGCCACCGCTTCAGCCGGTACCGGCGCCGATGCCGCCTCAGCAGGCACGGCCGCCGACGCCGTCTCAGCCCCTTCAGCCGGCATCGCAGCCTCAACCGCCATCGCCGCCCTCCCAGCCCCCTCAGCCGGCACCGCAACCGCCGCCGCTTCAGCCCCTTCAGCCGGCACCGCAGCCTCTACCGCCACCGCAGACCGCCCAGCCCCCTCAACCTCCACCGCCGCCCGCCCAGCCCCCTCAGCTGGCACCGCAGCCTCAACCGCCGTCGCCGCCCTCCCAGCCCCCTCAGCCGGCACCGCAACCGCCGCCGCTTCAGCCCCTTCAGCCGGCACTGCAGCTGCCGCCGCCTCAGCCCCTTCAGCCGGCACCGCAGCCTCTACCGGCACCGCCGCCCGCCCAGCCCCCTCAGCTGGCACCGCAGCCGCCGCCGCTTCAGCCGGGACCGCCGCCGATGCCGCCTCAGCCCCCTCAGCCGGCACCGCAGCCGCCGCCGCCTCGGACCCCTCAGCCTGCACCGCAGCCGCCGAACCTCCAGCCCCCTCACCCGGCACCGCAGCCGCCACCGCTTCAGCCGGTACTGGCGCCGATGCCGCCTCAGCAGGCACGGCCGCCGACGCCGTCTCAGCCCCTTCAGCCGGCATCGCAGCCTCAACCGCCATCGCCGCCCTCCCAGGCCCCTCAGCCGGCACCGCAACCGCCGCCGCTTCAGCCCCTTCAGCCGGCACCGCAGCCTCTACCGCCACCGCAGACCGCCCAGCCCCCTCAACCTCCACCGCCGCCCGCCCAGCCCCCTCAGCTGGCACCGCAGCCTCAACCGCCATCGCCGCCCTCCCAGCCCCCTCAGCCGGCACCGCAACCGCCGCCGCTTCAGCCCCTTCAGCCGGCACTGCAGCTGCCGCCGCCTCAGCCCCTTCAGCCGGCACCGCAGCCTCTACCGGCACCGCCGCCCGCCCAGCCCCCTCAGCTGGCACCGCAGCCGCCGCCGCTTCAGCCGGGACCGCCGCCGATGCCGCCTCAGCCCCCTCAGCCGGCACTGCAGCCGCCGCCGCCTCGGCCCCCTCAGCCGGAACAGCCGCCTCAGCAGGTAACGCCGCCGATGCCGCCTCAGCCCCTTCAGCCGGCACCGCAGCCTCAAACGCCATCGCCGCCCTCCCAGCCCCCTCAGCCGGCACCGCAACCGCCGCCGCTTCAGCCCCTTCAGCCGGCACCGCAGCCGCCGCCGCCTCGGCCCCTTCAGCCGGCATCGCAGCCTGTACCGCCACCGCCGCCCGCCCAGCCCCCTCAGCCGGCACCGCAGCCGCCACCGCTTCAGCAGGTACCGGCGCCGATGCCGCCTCAGCAGGCACGGCCGCCGACGCCGTCTCAGCCTTTTCAGCCGGCACCGCAGCCGCCGCCGCCTCGGCCCCCTGAGCCGGAACAGCCGCCTCAGCCGGTAACGCCGCCGATGCCGCCTCAGCCCCTTCAGCCGGCACCGCAGCCTCTACCGCCACCGCCGACCGCCCAGCCCCCTCAGCTGGCACCGCAGCCGCCGCCGCTTCAGCCGGGACCGCCGCCGATGCCGCCTCAGCCCCTTCAGCCGGCACCGCAGCCGCCGCCGCCTCGGCCCCTTCAGCCGGCACCGCAGCCTCTACCGGCACCGCCGCCCGCCCAGCCCCCTCAGCTGGCACCGCAGCCGCCGCCGCTTCAGCCGGGACCGCCGCCGATGCCGCCTCAGCCCCTTCAGCCGGCACCGCAGCCGCCGCCGCCTCGGCCCCTTCAGCCGGCACCGCAGCCTCTACCGCCACCGCCGCCCGCCCACCCCCCTCAGCCGTCACCGCAGCCGCCGACCCCCCAGCCCCCTCAGCCGGCACCGCAGCCGCCGCCGCCGCCTCGGCCCCCTCACACGGTACCTCCACTGCTGCCGCCTCAGCCCCTTCAGCCGGCACCGCCGCCTCAACTGCCACCGCCGCCCGCCCAGCTGTGGGTCAGGAGCCGCTGCACAGACGGTGAGTCCCTGCGGGCCCCTCCCCAGCCCTGCGCGGGTCTCCGTCCCTCCCTCGGCCTCCCACGAAGGCCCCGAAGCGGTCCGGGCCCCACGCCTCTGCTTTCCCGGCTGCGAAACTCGGGAAGGAACAGGGCTGTGTTGTGATCGGGGGCCGCGCGTCCTGTTCGGCTTCCTCTGAGCCACTCCCCACCCCTCTCCTCCTCTGGGCCAGGTGTAACATTTTGTCTTCCCTTTTCAACTGACGGTTTAAAACAGTGTTTCAGATAACTGTCAAAACACTGTACATGCAAAATATTAGGTTAACTTAAGGGAAGGAGTAGGAGAGAAGGGGGAAAGGAGCGAAGTTCACCGGTCACTTCTGTGGGGGAGGGTTAAGTGGTCACAGTGGTGAACGCGTAACTGCTACATGGCCCAGTGCGCTTACCATCATAGTCGTTACTGTTACTAACCCCAGACAGTTCTGGTATTAAGGAGGCATGACCACAGAACATGTGCTCATTGAGCTTAATTTTACACAAACAGTAAGTTTTCCACGGAATCAAGACAGGCAGTAAACGCCAGCTGCAGAGGACAGCTTGTGCAGGGCTGGGAAAGAGCATGGCATGATCAGAACTAAAGTTCTGACTGGCTTGAAATGTAGAGGGAAAGGGAAACTTCACACTGATGAATCAGAGAGGAGATAGCTGTTTTTTATTAAACTAAAATGGTTGAATGAGCCTTGTTGATTAATGATTTGCCTTAGCAATTTGAATTTGGATTCTGCAAGTATTTTATAAGTTCTGTAAGAAGCTTGTTTTAAAATTTCAGAACTCTTAAGGTATTAGAAGTTCAGTTTTATTTTATAAGAATTTTTAAAAAGTGTTTATTTAACTCAATTAGAACAGAGTTCCTTTAACATAGGAGACTTTATTATCTCATGTATTAATACCCTCTAGAGGTACACAATGAAAAATGTGATTTATAAACAGATACATACAGACAGAAGGAAAACAGAGCATGTAGCTTCAGTAACAGTTTAAGAGAAAAGTCAGAAACAGAAATCTTCCCTGGTCAAAATACCAAAAAAAGCACCTGGGGCTTATATCCCTTAATTGATTTGAGCTCTAAATGGACAAATACACATTTTTTTTTAAAAAAAAATTGCTAAGAACAAGATTCTTTTTCATGTTGAGTAATAATTTTGGAGTTTAAATAAATACCAACAATAGAGCTATGAGGGAGGAAAAATATAAAATACTGATTTTTTTATTTGATTTCACCGTAAGGTGCATTCTTAAATACATAGGAGACAACTGTCATGATTTGCACAACTCGCTTGCAAATAGTTCAACAGTATTAACAATGATTGAATTTAGGTGGTGGGCATATGGGAATTTATCATCTTATTAAACAGTTTTCTGTACTTCTGAGACTTATAATAAAACATTGGAAGGAACCTGTTAGACATAATGCTCTATGTGAAGTAATTTGTTCCCTTTGTGAAATTCTAGGAAGGTTAAAATGCATGTTCATAACTTCAAGAAAGTCACAAGCATTTATGATGTAATCAGAACTACCTGAGGATCTGTGAAACTTGGTGAGTTGGTGAATTTTTTAAAATGTCTTAAAACATTTTGTTTTTACAAAGATTACAGGAGTAAGAGAAGGTAAATCTTAATCAACTCTTAATATTTTTTTCCTGGTTGATGTGATATAATTAAATGTGGGGAAAAAAAGGTAAATTCTAAAAGGAGACAGTACCTTGATGGTTTTCTATGGAGGAAACTCAAGCAGGAGGAAGTTTAATTTAAAAACATAAATTACTGCTTTTTATAATACATTCTAAGTTGTCATTCTTTTGAATGCCTTCCTTTCCAGACAGATGTGTTATTCTGGGAGATCATCAGGACTTCTGGGTATTTGGAGGTATTGACCTAACCAGTGGAACTGCTGATTTATAAGAAGTTGTCCAGAATTTTGGAAAACTGATTAGTAGAGGTAAATAATGTTTCCATGGCAAGTGATGACAGAAAGTGACTTCAGTGAATTTTCCTTTGTTTTTAGGCAGATGTACCTAACCATGTATGTTAACAATGATTTCAAGCTGAAGACTGAGAAGAACTGCCATTTTTGCCAGCTGGGATGCAGAAAAATTTGGACTTCTGGGTTCCACAAATGGGCTGAGGTAACTAAGACAGTAAACATATCTTCTTGGTCAACATGTATCTCAGGGTAATCACAGATGTGTTCCATTACCTGATACTGTTTTAAATTGGATAAAAACAAGAAAATTTAAGAAATAGAGTTTGTTTTTGCTTTTGCATCAGTTTGGCAAAACAGAACAACCTCTTAATTACTAAGCACAAACCAATTTTTTCATTATTTTTAAAATATTTTAGTTTCTATTTATATTGGTTTTGTGATAAGTAAGTAAAATCTGTAAGCTCAGAAAATAGTCAAACCTAGGAAACTACTTCTGACAAGTGAATTAGCCTATTGAAAATCTGATTTAGATCCTTGGCATTAATTTTCAAGTTTTTACAGTTTCCTTGGATTTCTTCTATCCAGGAAAACAACATGCTCTTTTTAGATGACTATACTCTGATTATAGTCTCTCCTTTATGGATTCAACACTAAATTGTAACCATAGGTATATTTTACCATTTACAAAAGTGCCTGGTTGGGGAGTGTAATACAATGATTTTGTAAATTGAATTACTCTAAAATTTCAAGGATTTATTTTTAATTCAATTATGATTAATTTTCATTTGTCACTGGCTCTTAATGCTTTATTTTAAAGTGTCTCTCATAGACCCCCTTCTTTCATCTTCTTCCCTTATGCTCTCTGTCCAGTAACTCTGAGTTCTTACATGTTCAAGGTAGGCTTGTGTATTTTTTTAAAGGCAGGCGCACCAAAAAGCACTTTCCTGTGACTATCCTCTGTTTTGTTCATTTATGAGTCCAAATTTTATAGAATTGATTTAAAGAATGTCATATCTTTCTTATTATTGTGAATGGTTTTTAAAATGCTTTCCTTCTGACTCATTTCTGCATACTTTAAAATAATAATATGAATCAAATAAGTATGGGAATAAAATCACATTTACTTGTATCACATTTGATTCCATTTATATGGCAAAGTCTTATTATTATGTTGTTGTTATGAACATGCGTTTCATAATACACTTATTTAGATGAATCAGAGCTTATTCATTACGGTCATTTACTTTTAGAAATATGTAATTTCTTGTGAACACATGTATATAGAAATACATGTGTCTTTTTATAATTTAAGCAGCTTAAAATACAGATAAAATAAATCCAAGATACAAGATAATATGCCTTGCATTAATTTAAATTCATGTGAGTTAAAAGACAATTTGAATATTGTTTCCCATTTTCTACTAGCTTCTTGATCATATTCAGCAGCACATTTACCTTTACATATAATTAAGGAATCTTTTTTAATTCTACTGTAGCTCTGTCATAATGGATACTCTGCCGCAGAATCAGCTGTCATCTATCCCATGTGGTCAAGCGCAGAGGTGAGAATTCTCATTTGTGGGATGACCACTCACAGCTTTAAATGTTTTTACTGTAACTGCTTTTATAAGGTAGCAAGCTAGAGAGAGAGAGAGAAACAGAGAGAAGAAAAGAGTTCTCTCTGCATATTCCCATGTTGTGTGATGGCATTAGTCTTCTTCTGCTGTATTTTTCTAGAATGTGTGTGCGTGTGTGCATGTATGTGTGAGAAATGTCTTGTCTTTGTCCTAATAGCCACTCTTCTCTCCCTCTAGTTTTTTTCTCTATCCTCCCCTCCTATATTTTTCTTTTTCATCAATATCTTCTCTTTCAAAAAATTCTTGATAAATCAAATTTCCAACTTCCTCACTTTTAATATGGTAAAGTTACTTGGATCCCCAACATCAAGGGATCTCATACTTTAATGTCTGTAAGGATTTCCAGAGACACCTTTTAAAAGTACAGATTTCCAGCCCTTACTTTGAGCAGTCCTCTTCCAGTAGATCCAGGGTGAGGCTGAGCATCTCCGAGCCTTCCCCCTTCATATTATGGTGCAGGGGATCAGGGGCAGTTTTCCTCTGGGTCTCCCTGCTGTTGCTATTAACAGTGGCTACAGCATCACTAATATTTTTCTTTCTTGTTTTAATTGCATTAATATTATCAACCAGTTAATAGCATTTTCTTAAAATTATGGTCAAAAGCATAGGTGTTTGATTTATAATGGTATCTGCAAACCACTCTTTTACTGAATTAATTTGTTTTGCTTGTATTTCCAAAATTGTAAATGCTGTGAGTTAAGTGACTGCTTTGCTTCAACTACAGGAGAATGTGAAAACACTCCAGGAGAGAGAGGTTGCATATATCAATGCAGACTCATACACAGAAGGTAAATTTTATTTCAGATTGTCATTAAATAGTATACCAGTATTTAAGTCTATCAACTCCAACTCATAAACTAGGATTATCCTCTTTCTATGAGATGCCTCAATAATACCTCCATTTCTCCATTTTACCAGAGAGAACATTATTATGATTCAAATGAATCAATATGATTCATAACTAAGCTATTGATCCTAATTTCTTTAGTATATTTACCATTTGCCTATCTTGGATTACTACTTAAAACTTTAGTACTTTTGACATTCTTCCTGTGGAGCTATTTTTAAAAGTTGGGCTAAAATATTTCATACAGAAATAGTTCCTGTATGTATTGGAACAACTCTGAAATAAGCACCCACTACAAACTTCCTTTTGACCCTGACATGTGGCATGTGCATCTGTAGGCTTTCATCGTATTATGGTTATTTCTAGGTAAGTGTCACAGGACACATGTTAGTTACTGACATGCTCTAGTCTAAAGCCTTCATATTGAATTGAATAAATGAATAAAAACATGAATATTATGGCCTTACCACTTCCTTTGGCAAAGACCCCTAGGTACTGCTGCCGTAATGAGCAATGACCCTTACTTTTACTGCAGGAGCTGCAGCCTTAGCAGCAGAGTCCGCCTCTGCAGTCTCCTATCCTGAGTGTGTGCTGCAGCCTCTCTGGCTCCTGAAGAGTTATTTCCACCTTGTGTTTTAGTTTTAGCCAGACTGTCTGCCTGTCTATTTATCTCCCTACCTATCTGTCTATTCTAAAATTTTATTTATTTCTTTTTACTGAAGTACATTTGATTTGTAATATTAGTTTCACGTGTACAGCAAAGTTACTCAGTTATATACATATACATATACATATACATATACATATACATTGTTTTTAGATTCTTTTCCATTATAGGTTATTATAAGATACTGAATATAATTCCCTGTACTATACAGTAGGTCCTTGTTGATTATCTGTTTCATATATAATAGTGTATATCTGTTAATCCTGAACTCCTAACATATCTCTTCCCTTCCCCCTTTCCCCTTGGGTAACCATAGTTTCTTTTCTATGTCATGAGTCTATTTCTGGTTTGTAAATAAGTTCATTTGTATCATTTTTTTGTTTGTTTACATTCCACATATAAGTGATAGAATGTGATATTTGCCTTTCTCTGTCTGACATACTTCACTTAATATGATAATCTGTAAGGTCCACCCTATTTTTAATTCTCCAGGAATGATGCCTTGAATTTGAAATCTGTTATATATTGTTTATAATTAGAAAATAAAGTTAGAATTAAATACAGGTTTGTAGTCCATTTGGAGGTATTAAAATTCTCTCTTATTTATTTTGCAGGCAATTATACTCTCAGAGTTGACTGTACACCCCTTCTTTTCCAGTTGGTATATAAACTGACAGAAGAGGTATGTAAATAGATCTGTTGTAATGATTTCTGATGAGTAGATAAATCAATAACTTTTGTTTTCTAAATTACTAACATTTAAACTGGTGACAGACATAGCTGATTTGTATAAACAAGAAATCAGAACGAGCTTTAATACACTACTTATGTGACATAACTATGAGAACAGTAGTGCTAGTCTCTGTTCTAATAATAGTTCCTAATAATTGTATACATTTGTTAAAATGTGCAGGGTCTATTGTTTCATGGGGCAGAGTCTCTTTGATATAACAGAAAGAATACTGAGCTGGGTTGGGGAAGCCTTGGCTGTGAAGATTGCCTTGGCTATTCATTCATTCATTCATTTATTCATTCAGGAAGTATTTATTGTGTGGTTACTATGTATCAGGTCCTATGAAAGGAACTCTAGCAGCAAAAGTGATAAAAGGACAAGGTTACTGAATCCAAATACTTTGTAATCTAGAGAGGCCACAGACCTGTAAATGAGGACTCATACTTCACTTGAATATTGGATACTATATACAGTGGAGGACAGTTGCAGAAGAGAGAAGTTAAAATCCTAGGGTAGCTGGTGAGGTTGGAAAGCATTAGAAGGTGTTTAGAGAAGGATTAGTGGTTAGGCTGTAAAATGGAAGGATGTGAAAGTGGGGAGAATGTTTCTCCTCAGAGGACACAGGACCTAATAAAGATGTGGATGTGTGAAAGAACATTTCCTGACCTCTGGGTAATGCAATATAACCTCAATGTAAGGTGTTGGTGAAAAAGCTGGTAAGAAACGGGGCCTGACACATAGGCCTAAATGTTCATAAATCTGGTGATGGTGAAATTAAAGAATCTTTAACAAGGTTGTACATTATCATTTTTATTCATTAGAAAAATTACTCTGTATCAGTGCAGTGAATACGTTAAGCTGTAGTAAGTCTAAAAGCAAAATGGAAATAATTCCACATACTTGTTTAGCACACAGGAATTTATAAATACTAGTTATTGATGTAAAAACTACTCTGAAAATGCTACTGCACTCTGAATCTCTAAAAATTATGTGATCTACTCATTGAGTATATTTGTGCTTCATTT
This sequence comes from Vicugna pacos, assembly GCF_048564905.1. Lineage (NCBI taxonomy): Eukaryota > Metazoa > Chordata > Mammalia > Artiodactyla > Camelidae > Vicugna > Vicugna pacos. The sequence goes on from NW_027328739.1 coordinate 2,311,321, forward strand.
AAATAACCCCCCATTATAGAATTTAACTGTAGAAATGTTTCTTTCAAGTAGGTATCACTTAGATGACAGTGGGAAGTAGATGTCACATCTCTGTGGTCCTGTTTCCCAATCGCCCTTCATCTTGTCCTGTCCTTTTCACTGTTAGTGTCTTTAACATCTCATCCTCCCAAGTGAGCATCCTCCCATGCCCATCACAACTCCCACCATACTGGGAAGCTTAGGTCCTTGATTCTTTTATTGAAATGTTCCATAAAAACATCTAAAAGCATGCTGTAAAGACAGCCCTTGTTGGGGAATCCTTCTCAGGAGATACATTTACACTCTGTCCTACAGAGGAGGCTCCTGCCTTTATAGGAGGGGTAGTAAGAATTTTAGGGCCAAGAAGGAGAAGCTTAGGTCTATCCCCTTTGTACATTTATTTAATAAGTATTAAATGTGTAAGTGGTTACAATAGTGACAGGATAAATCAAACACAGTTTCTGCTATTAGTGTGTTACCTGTGTAGCCAGGAGAGACTATGATCAAGAATTTTCAAATCCAAGATACAGATTAAAATCACCAAAGGGTATACAGATAAAAGTGTGGGAAGCAAAAAATAAGTATCTTAGTTTATTATTTTACATGTTGGAATTAAACAGCCTGCTTAATGGGAAATTGCAAACTTTTTTCCCATTTTAAAGCCTCTTTTATGTTAATTTGAATTGAATTTTCATGCCACTTTAGATACAATATATTTGTCTTTCAGAGTTTTTGTTTTAGGTAGTTTTTTAACAGTTTAACTGGGAAATTAAAATGTATATTTAGAAGTTACATTATCAGGATGAACTACTTAATTGTCCAGAAGAGAAGAGTGAGATTTTATAATCTTGTTTGATTTGATTGTCAGTGGAAGAATCAGACATCATTCATCTGGTGAAATGCTATTGGTTGCTGAGGGCTCAATCCCGAACTGGATGATTTGATTTAGAAACATTTGGCCCATTGTCTTCACCACCAATTCGTCCATCTCTGAGTGAAGGTGGGAATCCTTCTATTTTCTACAAATGTTCTTTCTAAACACGTGAGCCTTGTTCCACCTTTGGAGCCTTGTGTAAGTCGGTTTACCTTTCTGCACTTGAATATTCTCATATATAAAATCAGTTTGAACAAGACAATCTTTATGAAACTGTGCTCCAGTGCGGTGCCTCAGCGTCTGGTGCAGGGTCAGGGTGGTGGACACTGAATAGGCAAAGCTCTAGCTTCCACACTTGACCCCACCTCTTCCTCAGCTGAGGAATGTCTGTTGTATTTCTTTTATATAGAAGAAGGTTCCAATGCTGTATCCTTCCCCCACCCTTAAAAAATTAAAAACCACTGGACTAGACCATCTCTAAGGTCCCCACTTAGCTCTAAACTTTTCACTACTATATATATTAAATGAGGTTTACAAGGAGCAGTTGTGGGTGATAATCACAAAAACTGTATTTGAAATCTGAAAGCTTGGTTTCTTCTTCTGATTCAGAACTTTTTAAAAAAATTTCTTACTTTTAGCAAGTCATTTAACTACTTCTTAGCTTCAATTTTCTGCTCTTTGAGGACACAGAATTAGATTCTTGAAATAGACAGTCTGTATTCTTCAGGTTTCTAGTGTGTTTTAGAAATATTTGTTAGGGGAACTAGAACAGACAGGGCTTCTACTTCAGCAGTGCAGTTATGTTTTTACCTTTTTATAATTAGAGATTGAGAAATCATTTCATTTGAAAATAAAATGATTCCATTTATTTTTTAGGAAAAGTTTAAAAACCACAGGATTAGATTATAAATTGCCCTTTATTTCTGAAATTTAATATATTTAGTTATACAGATTAAGTGGTACAATGAAGACTGCAGTACAGAATTTCTGTCTCTTATAATATAGTGTGTTAGTTTTCTTTGCTTCATGAAGGAGCTGTATGAAGCTCATTAATAACAACACAGTATATCTTTGATAGAGTTCAACTTTTCTTCTTCTTTTTTCCTTTTTCTTCTTAGTCTTTCCAAATTAGGATAATTGTGGTCTCTGACTTTTTTCCAGTTAAATTTTTAAAATACATTTTTGTTTTTTACATTCTACAATCACTTTTGACTTTTGGAATTAATATAAGATAGAGACAGGTATGCAGACAAAACCAAACACTAAATGATAGTATTTTCTTCTAGGAAGTTAAATTTTGGTTATAATTATGCCGGGGGGGAAAAAATAAAACAAACTTCCTAAGACAGTGGAAACTACTGATAACTTTTAAAAACTAAATCAGTTTATGTGAGTCATGCCTCCTTTCATAAGCATGTCAATATTAACGGGAAGTTTGTTGGCTGTGATTTATTCTGTGTTCCTATTTTACAGGTTTATTTAATGCTTTTGATGAAAATCATGACAGCCACATAGATTTTAAGGAGATATCCTGTGGGCTATCAGCTTGTTGCAGAGGACCTCTGGCTGAAAGACAGAAATGTAAGTGTGTTAAACATCACAAAATTTGGAAGCTATACAGAGAAAAAATTAGCATCCATTCATGTGAAAAATCATCTGATTAAGGCTTGAATTTTCATCCCTTTTGCAAATAGCAATCTCTTGCTGAGGTTTTACTGAGGTCAGTGTAAAAGTTCAATCATCTATTCTTTTTTACTGTGGAGTAATTTAAGATCTTTGTTATTAATAATGGTTGATTTTCCAGATAAATGTGCAATTCATGATAAATGAACTACATCAGTCATGATGTGTTTGAAAATGTTAAGCATATAGAAAATATTTTCTGGTAGTCTATATAGAAAATTTGTCTTGCTTAACTTGAATTGCAACTTATTTTCTATCACTGTGTATATTGATATTTTATTAGCAAAATTAAATTTATGATAAAACAATTTTATTAAATACTAAATTTATCTTTTAAGCCTAGCTAAAATATTATGGCATAATTTATAAGCATATTACATTCATAAATCTTAACCATATTTGTTTAGAAAAATGCAGCAGTTTACATTTAATTGGAACCTAATTCTTACATATTCACTAGGGTCATTATCTCTGCATCTTTCTAAAATACAGCTTCACAAATACTGCATATTTTGGGTATGATACTTAATAGTTCAATATTCTTTAGTAATGTTGTACTGTGATGCACTTAGTTAACTTAATAGCATAATTATTACATGGGTGTGTGAAGTAGATAATTATTTAATCTTAAAAATTTAGATTTCTTTTATCTTCCCTGATAGTATACCATTACTCTAACCTGGCTTTGTGATACATTATTTGTTCACATTAAAGTTCTGGTATTAAAGAGGCTGAAGTCTTTGTTTCTCAATTGAGGTTAATTGTTGTCTTAAATTTTTTTTAAATTTATTTTTTTGCCAGTGGACTAGTGGAAGTTAACCAACTAGACTAACTAGCAATTTTGCTGATATTGTTGTTAATTAGCAAAGTGCTGATTCTTTGGGTTTTTAGCTTGTTGTATATAAACTTCATTGAAGATTTGAAATTGTTCTTAGGCAAAAATATTGGGTGCACATTAATTACATTGGAGAGGCAAAATCTTTATACAGTCATGTCTCATTATCTGCTGAGGATTGGTTCTGAGACCCCCTCAGATACCAAATCCATGGATGCTCATGTCCTTATGTAAAATGGCATAGTATTTGCATATAAACTATGCACATCCTCCTGTATACTTTAAATCATCTCTAGGTTACTTGTAATACCTAATACAATGTAATTATTTGTAAATACAATTTAAACGATATGTGAATAGTTGTCAGTGCATAGCAAATTCAAGTTTTGCTTTTGAGAAATTTCTGGGAAAATTTATATATATATATATATTTTGATCTATTGTTTATACCTGTGAATGCAGAACCAATGGACACAGGGGGCTGACTGTAGCAGCTTTTTGTTGATTCTTAATGTAGATGGAATATTTTCTGCATTGTAAGAATCAACTCTGAAGTGATCAGTTATAAATATTAGAAATTAATTTAAAAGCTTGAATTACCTTCTCAAAATCTGAGATATTGTATAGTAACTTGGCCCTTCTTTTTCAGTTTGCAAGAAATTTAACTTTAGATTTAGGTGAAGGATAGAGTTCTCTAAGCTGGCTAATTATATAAGGAGAGAGACTTGTGAAGTGTACAGGAATTCCTACAAGTTCAAAGGACTTTAATGACACAATCTCCTCCAAATATGAACTTAATCCAGAATGTAGTTGTTTGAGGAAATAAGTAATTTCATTAGGGCAGCTTGTAATAAAATGTATTATACTTCAGAATATAAAAGTAATTTTCCTCCATAAGAGTTTCTTTTCTTTAGTTTGCTTCAAGGTATTTGATGTTGACGGTGATGGAGTTCTCTGTAGGGTTGAACTGAGAGACACGTGGTTGCACAGAGGTCTGGAAGGACAACTGCACCGATGATACCCTGGTAAAGTCTGATTGTATACATCTTGCATGTAAACTTCCAACAGGAACATAGAGTGAAGAATTTTTTAAAAGAGGTTGAGAAAAAGATTTTTTACTACTTCTAGGTTCTATATTATGCTACTCAAAATATTCATAGCCAAAGATGCAAAATTGGGAAGAGAATTTGCCTTAGAAAATTTAGTAAACTGTATGTATTATGTAAAATTAAAAAATGAAACCACTGAAAAATTGTCATAAATTTTTAAGGCAAACAAGCAATCTATTTCTGGAATTAAAAAAAAAAAAAAACTTGACCGAAAATATTTTATACTTCAGCTACTGTCTAATAAAAATGATACCTTCTCTTTCCTAACTACTGATTTGGGTTTCTGGTTTTAAAGGAATTACTTGTGGATCTATCCAACATTGTAGAAGACACATAGAATGCACATGACACCACAAAGGTGAGTCTAGCAGAGACTAATTTATTCTCTTCTAAAAATACATTATATTCTGAATTGGTATACATACCTTACATATACATACTTGAATCTCTTCTACATCATCCCTGCTAAATGCTTATTTGGACCTGTGGTTACAATAACTCCAAGTTGTCCCTAAGGAAAGCCCATTTGACCTTTAAAAAACTCCATTAAGTGTTATTTACATAAAAACATATTTTATAAACTAGGCACTTTGTAAAAATTAAGTAGAGACAGCCCTTGCCATCTGTAGTTTATAATCTTTACTTCTCCCAGTTTAATACATTATGGTAAGACAAAACTTATATTGAGCAAAAGAAGCCACAGAATAAAAGAACACATTGTACAATTTAATTTATATGAAGTTCTAGAAGAGAGACAGAACTAATTTTAATAAGTGTTACAATAGTGATTTTGGAGATGGGTGATTTAACTGGGAAGGACAATAGGATATCTGGGATGTTGGAAATTATTTTTTATCTCAATCTGGGTGGTGTATATAGTTTTTAAATTTTTTTTCAATAATATTGGTGATGGTCTGTCCTAAGTTCTTTAATAGCAGCCAGAATAAGTGTATAATAGTAGAAACAAGCATGTACTTTACAAAGAATAAATCCTTGAATTTTTTTAGTTTCACAACATTTATTAAAGATATTATAATAGGTTTGCCTTAATGTCTATGTATCCCTGTGAAACTGAAGATAATCCATATATGTGAGACACATATGAGTTAATTTGACCCTTTCTATTCAAATGTTGATGTGTACCAAGTTGCAGATGGTAGGATGTAGACCATAGTGGTCTTCCACAGGCTTAGAAAAATAAGTAACATTTTTTTCAATCACAAATCCAGAAGAAATCATCATAGTCTTATTAACTGACACTCAATAGAAATAAATAATAGAAATGAATTTTTCAGCGCTTGATCTTTGTTTGGCAATTCAGATAACCGTCTTCATTTACTTTTCTGCCCAAATCTAAGGTAGCCATTTCTATTTGATATATATGAAAACAGAAAAACAGGAAAGTTTCTATTAGGAAATACCTTATGTAGAGATACAATTTCCATCGCCTTTCTTCTGGGTGTTTGATAAGTATGGAGGTTATCATTCTTGTCTATTTTTATATAACACCGAGTTTCTTCTTATGGCTGTACTTTTGAACATTAAAAAAAAAGATCATTTAGCTTCTCCATCTCCGTGTAACCATAATAATGAAATGGTAAAAATTTAGAATAGAATTTGGACCTTTCAACCAAACCTATTACCCATATTCACTGGTGACTAGATGGTGACAATATTACCCATTATTTTGTATCATTACATTGGTGTTAATATACTTCAATGGAAGTTGCATCATGAAAGCCAATAATTACCATCACAGTGCTTTAAAATCTTTTCTTGTAATAAATGGTAATATATATTGAATGAATACATGAATGTCATTAATAGTATATATTATTAAATATCTTTAAATAATAAATCATTAGATAATAAAAATATAATTAAGTTATAAACACAAAGAACATTATTATTCATCTAGGATTGTTAAGGTGATTGTTCAAAACATGAAGTAAGAAGCATTTGGTTATATTTTTGCCTGCCAAGAAATATTGTCTACTGTATATAAATGTAATTTTTGGTACACTTTGACACCAAAAATAAAAGATACTGCTTTACTCAACTTGTGAAAGTAATGTTAAATTTTATTTTGAGGAAATGTTAATATAGATACTCATTTATTATATATATTTAATTCTTTTAAATCTCTTAAGAAGTCTAATAATATTGCCAGATGTTTTAAAGATCTTAGAAAATTGTTAGGGTCAAAGGGCATAATCCAAAGAGTTTGGAAAAATGCTTTCAAAGTTAGTAAATAGTCCTTTTTCTCTACCCAGAGCCTTTTGTGGGTTCTGTTAGTAAACTTCACCTTGAACCGGAAGATACTGTGGGTTATTTCCCAGGTCTTACTGGAGGAAGAAGATTTTTGGTGATAAATTGCCCATGTTATGACTGACTACTTCAGAGTTTGGTTACTTTTGAACTTACTCTTGCTGGCCTACTTTCAGATGAATACACAGCATCTACATTAAATCATTAGTTTTCTTTCAGACAAATGACCATTGCAAGTTTAATAAAACAAATTTAATTCAAATAATATAAGAAAATGAAGATTTAAGGTATTCTTAAATATTGCTTCTCTTTCAGAATGGCCATCTTAACTCTAGAAGAATATCAGATCTGGAGTGTGAAAAATGTTCTTGCCAATGAGTTTTTGAATCTACTTTTCCAGGTATGTTTAAGGTAAATGACAGAGACTGAGGGCAGTGGTACCAGTAGTTCTACATCTTTTCCATTGTGTAGTAGTTAGACAACTAGACTACAAACCGTATATTGTCAAGAGAACTGCATTAACCTGTACACCACCTGCAGATGGTAAGTTAGAACGTGCGTGTTTCTCAGAGTCACAATGTGCATGATAGGAAAGTAGAGTATAGCTGATAATGTTTATCTTAATAACTCATGATAGAGCAGATTGTAGACACATAGAAAAGAATTTAAAATGTAAAAGCCATTATAATTTGCTATTTTTCTTTACTTTTTTTAAGACCCTTCCTAACAAGTAAGGCAGTGTGGACAGAGACATAGATCATAAGTTGGCAGCTGTAAATTTTTCACAAAGTATACCATCTTTCCAGTTAGGAGGTTATTTTAGATGCAGAACTGTTTCTTAATTTTCTTTCTTTCTTTTTTTCTTTTTTGTAATTTAATTCTTTAGAAGGTCCAATAAAGATTGAAGGAGAAAGGAGGAAAGAAAAGCTGTCAGGGGTGAACATGAAATCATAAAACTTGCCAGATTTTAAGTATTTTCCCAGTTAAAGTAGTTCTCTTTGCTCCAATTTAAAGAAACAACTTATAGTTTCCCATTTTTCATAGTTCTTCAAAAATATATGTTGATTTAGTAGTATTTTACAGGGGGGAGGGGTGTGAGTAGGGACAGACTGGAAGTTCAAGATTTGTAAATACTGACAAGTATATATAGAATAGATAAACAAGCTTATACTGTACAGCACAGGGAGATATATTCAAGATTTTGTAGTAGCTCATGGTGAAAAAATATGAAAATAAATATACGTATATTCATAAAGGACTGAAAAATTGTGCTGTACACCAGAAACTGACACATTGTAAATGGACTATAACTCAGTAAAAAAATAAAAGATAAAACTGTTAGAACACTATAAAAAAAGTAGTATTTTAGATTTTCCTTATTTTATTCTCCTTTTCTTATAAAAGCACCCCTATGAAGATCAATAAGGCTTGATATCTTTATATCTATCGTGATCCTCCATTGTAAATAGAGTAACATGCCTGTGGCACAGCTGTGTTAGAATAAATGAAAATTGAACTCTTCCTGACAGCTAATAACTAATGTATATTTAAAGCATATGAAATCTGATAAGCCTATGATGCCCATTTAAATCACTCAGTTGCTCCACTGTCAGTTATCAGCCAGGATCTAATTTGATGTCTTTATAAAATATAAATACATATAAAAATAATATAAACCTACTATAAACAGAAATGACTTGGTTAGTAATATGAAAATTGAGCAGCTATTTTTATCTCATTTAAAATGATGCCCTCAATTACTTTAAATTATCATTAATTATATAGACATTTTGACCACTTAAGTTTGTGTCTGAGTCATCTTGCAGCTCTTACATAGCAAAGCATTTTGAACTTTATATTGCCTTTCCTATTTTCTCATGCTTATCAGGGACTTGCATAGGCACTATTTTTTCTATGACTCTATAAACAGATGTATGCCTGAAATTTTCTTTTGTGTCTCAGTGTTTCTAGCATTATATTACTGACAGATTTTTTGTTGGTTAGCAATCTAATTTTTTTCTTGGTATATATAGTCCTTTCAGTCCTTTCAAATATATATATATATATATGTAGTCAGTTTACAATGTTGTGTCAATTTCTGGTGTGCAGTACAATGCTTCAGTCATACATGAACATACATATATTCATTTTCATACTCTTTTTCACCATAAGTTACTACAAAATAGTATTGGATATAGTTTCCTGTGCTATACAGTATGAACTTGTTTATGACTTGGGAGTTTGAGATTTGCAGGTACTAAATATTAACATTACATTTTATGATGCTCACTTTATCCCATATTCAGACATGCTTTTAAAACTTTATGTTCACTTAATATATAATTAAGCAGACTTACTCTAAATTGTTTTATTTTCTGTCTGTTTCTAAAATAGAATTAGCTAATAAATTCAGTGATAAAAGCTTGAATTATACTTTTATTTTATTTGCCAAGATCCCACTCCTGGCTGACCATTTTGGGTATTTAAGTATAAAGTAAGTAAATGTCAGTAGAATTAGGAAACCATTCCTGTGGTAATATTATTTTCAGTCCTTTCAAATAAACTCAGTGCCCAATATTTTGCAGAGGAAGCATTCTAAACATGATCAGGATCTTCTATCTTGTACGTTTGTCAGAAAGCGTGAAATGTTAAACAGTTTGATAAACAGAATAGTGCACCACACTGGCCCCTACCTATATCCATGTTCTAATCCTGAAATCTGTGAATATGTTATTTTACATGGCAAAGGGTATTTTGCAGATGTATCAGGTTAAGGACTCTGAGACAGGGAGATTAGCCTGGATTATCTACATGGGCCTAGTCTAACAACAGGAGTCCTTAAAAATTGAAAATCTTTCCCAGATGTGGTCAGAAAGATATGACTTTGGAAGAAGGATTAGAAAGCTGTAAAGCTGTTAGCTTTGAAGATAGAGGAAGGGCCATGGGTAAAGAAATGTGGGTGAACTCTAGAAGCCGGAGAAGAGAAGGAAATATATTCTTCCTTTGACTTACAGAAGGGCATACAGCCCTGCTGACATCTTGATTTTTAGCCAAGTGATACCTGTTCCTGACTTGACCTAAAGAACCATAAAATAATGTTTGTGTTGCTTTAAGCTGCAAAATTTGTGATAATTTGTTACAGCAGTGATAAAAACAAGTATAGGGGAAGTAATCCAAATTTATGGATTGGAGGGCTCAACATTTTAAAGATGTCAGTTCCCCTTCAACTGATTCAAAGATTTATATGTGCACATCAAAATCCCCAAAACTTAATTGCTGTTACTGTTTTTTTGTAGAACTTGACAAGCTGATTCTAAATACATACAGAAGCTTGAAGAGCCAACAATAGCCAAGCTGATATTAAAGAACAATGTTAAAGAACTTATTATAAAACAATATTAAGTCTATGTGATAACTACCTAAAGTTAGACATATAGACCAATGGAACAGTATTGAATTAAACCCTGTACCATACATGAACAGTAATTTTAGATAGATTATAAATCTAATAAATTTGAAACATAAAGCACAGCATCTGGGGGAGGGTAAAGCTCAGGTGGAATGTGTGCTTAGCATGCATAAGGTCTTGGGTTCAATTCCCAGCACCTCCATTAAAATAAATAACCTAATCCTCCACCAAAATAAAGCATCTAGAAAATAGTGTAGGAGATATTTTAATGTCTTTGAAATGGCAGAGTTTTTAAATAGGTCACAGCACTAAACATAAAAGAAGAATTTTAAGTTGGACTTCAGTAAAATTCAGAATTATTTTTATCAACAGATACCATTAAGAAAGTGAAAAGCCACATGGTGGGAAAATATATTTTCTATACCTATATCCAACAAAAGACTTATCTCTAGGGCAAATAGAGAACAAAAACCAGTGGGGAAAAAAGCAAAACCTCAATATTAAAATGTGCAAAAAAATTGAACAGGTGCTTCATAAAAAAAAAAAAATCCAAATAAGCTATGAAAAGGGGCTGACCTCTTTAGTAATAATAAAAATACATACTAAAACCACACTTGGAACACCATTAGACATCCACTAGAATAGTTAGTTGTTAAGTGATATGAAGCATTGGTGAGGGCAACATGCAATGGGGACTCTTACACATGGCCAGTGGGAATATAAATTCTTACAAATACTTTGAAAATAGGCTTTTTGAAAGTTATATATATATATATATGTGTATATATGTACACACACACATATATACATACATACACACACACACACTCCCTGTGTACCCTTCAGAAGCTTCTACATCAGAGCACAAAAGGACATCCAGAAAATTCTCATAATCACTATTTGTTATAGCCCCAAATAGAAAATGACCCAAACACCTGTCAACAATAAATACATAACCATAAGTGGTGGCACATGCATACAAGTTGTATACTTTAAAGCAATAAAAATAAATATACTAGTTTACAGAAAACACTAGTGGATGAATCTTACATAATGTTGAGTGGAATGTACGGGACTAAAAATTTCAAAAGCAAAAAAACCAATCCATGGTGGCTGAATTTAGGATGGTGAATCCATCAAAGGGGTGCCATAGTATCTGGGAAGAAACCCAAAGTGGAACAGCAATGTTCTGTTTCTTGACTGGATGAAGGTTACATAGATGTGTTTACTTTGTGAAAAATCACTGAGCTGTATACTTAAGATATGTTCACATGTAAGCATGTATATTATATTTGCATTTTTTAAAAAAAATGTTTGCTTGCAAAAAAAGATATCCAAAGCCTAAGTATTTATCAGTAGGAGAATGGATAAAACAAATGATAGTATATTCAAACAATGGAATACAATTCAACAATAAAAAAGAATCAACTACTGATACAAGGATGAACCTCAAAAGCCTAATTTATACATTTCATTGTCAGGTAAATTTTAAATCAGAAGGTAAACAAAACTATAAGCAGGCATGTGCCCTAGGGGGAGGGGTGCTGAAGCCTTTGTCTCCTCAGACCTGTGCCATTACTGGCACATCTCGCAAGAAGAGAGGCAGGGCTCAGCCACAGCTACCATCTCCTCCTGTGCATATTGCCCGGGCGGGGGCAGGGCTGAGACCTGAATCTGCACGTGGGGGCCCCACAACCTTTTAGGCAGGACTGAGACTTGTTTATAGCCTGAGGCAGAGAGGATTTTTCTACCCTGACACCTCAGAGAACTTGTGCCGCCAAGGGAAACAAGGAGCTCAGATTTGGCACAGAGCGTAGGCGGGGCTGTTCCGTGGTCTTCCCTGAGCCCACCTACAGACCGCCTACCCGAGGCAGAGCAGGCAGCTGCACAGAGCAGCGGAGCGACCAGCACCAGGAGAGGGCAGGTGGGCAGCCACCCACCTTCCTGGCAGGAACACAGCACCTGACCACAGTGCTGGGACAGGGTGTGATCTGCCCACCTGCTTCCCCCTAAGCACAGCATCTGACTGTGGCATCAGGAGGGGGAGTGACCTGCCCACCCACTGGATAAGAGTTCAGCTCCTGACCTAGTGTTAGGAGGGGGCACAATCTGCTGGCCAACAGCCACTGAGAGCAGCACAGATGAGGGTGCCAACAGAAGGCCTATGAAACAGCAAGCTGAGTTCATGAAGCAGGGCAAAGACACAAAGACCTCTCGATAAAATCATTAAGGGCACACCATCTCCAGGATAAGTAGGTAACTGCTACTCCTTAAGCCACGGTGCCAGAGAGATATGAGCAATGTGAAGAAGCAGAGAAACCACTCCCAATGAAAAGATCAAGAGAAATCCCCTGAAAGCATGAACAAAGAAATAGACATTGATGGTCTATTAGATCAAGATTTCAAGAAAGAGTGATCAAAGTACTGAAGGAACTAAAAGAAATAGTGTTTAGGTATATAAAATGTATCAAAAATTAAATAGAAACTATAAAGAAGAACTAGGTAGGGTTAGTAAACTCATTGGCTGAGATGAGAGCTGACCTAAAGGCTGTGCAAAGCAGACAAGAAAATACAGAAGAATAAATAAGTGACCTAGAAGACAGGACAACAGAAAGCACCCAATCAGAACAGCTGAGAGAAAAACAAATGAAAAACAAAACAATATACGGGACCTATGGGGTAATATAAACTGTGCCAATGTATGCATAATAGGAGTTCCAGAAGGGGAAAAAGAACAAAGCGGATTGAAAAGGTATGGGAAGGACTCATGACTGAAAATTTCCCAAACCTAAAGAAGGAATCATATCCAAGCACAGGAGGCTCAGAGGGTCCCAAGCAGGAAGAACCGAAACAGACCCACACCAAGGCATATCCTAATCAAGATAGCCAGATTCAAGGATAAAGAAATGATCCTAAAGGTAGCAAGAGAAAAACAAAGAGTGAGTTACAAGGGAACCCCCATAAGGTTTTCAGCTGATTTTTCTACACTATTTACAACAGCTAAGGCATGGAAACAGCCTAAAATGTCCATCAACAGATGACTGGATAAAGATGTGGGATATTTATATGATGGGATACTATTCAGCCACAAAAACTGACTACATAACGCCATTTGCAGAGATATGGATGCTCCTGAAGAATGTTATTCATGGTGGAGCAATACAGAAAGAGAAAGAGAAATACCATGTGAGATCACTCATGTGTGGAATCTTAAATATATGCAAGATCTTGTGGTAACTCACAGCAAAAAAAAAAAGTGACAATGAATATATGTACGTTCATGTATAACTGAAAAATTGTGCTCTACACTGGAATTTGTCATAACATTGTAAAATGACTCTTACTCAATAAAAAATGTTTAAAAATAAATAAAATAAAATATAACCTTTAAAATACTGTATAATGAGAGGTGTGATGTTCTAGTATCTGTTCTAAGAAGTACGTTAGACACACATAAGAATAGCCAATGGTCAGAAAGATCACATGTTATCAGCTACCACCCCATGCAAATTAATGACATTTAGCAGATATTCATATATGTGTGTAAATATATAAAATAGGTATTAGTCTATATGTAAATCAAATCAAATATTATATTATAATCTAATGTAAAATCATATCAGCAAAAGCACTGTGCTGACATAAGTGTCTTGGTGTAAACAGATTACAATTTTTTATTGAGTTGTCATAATGGGATAATATTGTGAACCAAGTGGAAATTGTAAAAAAAAGTTATCCAAAAAAAAAAAAAAATCCTGACTACATGAAAAGATGCAGTTACTATAAGGCCTTTCCCATTATTTACTATCAGTGTCAGAAAGTCTTGGAATAAGTTAGGAGAATTAAAAACTCTAACAAGACACAAGAATGCACTCTCTGTTAAAGAAAATAAACGAAAAGAAAAAAACAAATGAATAGACAATTAAGGTCCTACAGATAAAAATACCAATTTTTATGGGAAATAGCCTTAAAATAAAAAATAAGGAGATTATATTCTAATTTCACCTTTTGAATTAAGATATACAAAATTTAGCTGAATACCTTCGTATTTTGCACTTATGAAGAAAAAAGTGTATTTGCAATGAAAAAGCAGCCATTACCCTGCCTTTTGAGTATTCTAAAGTTTTAGGTCTGAATATATTTCATCTTAAATGATCTTAAGCACTATGCAGTGGTTGGTGTTTTAAAAATACCACTGTGTGTGGAACTTCTAAAAGTGCTTCAAAAAATTTATATTTTTGTAATAATTTAGCAATGGCCTGGATATTATTTTTAAGAAGACAACTCACCATGGAATACTGCAAGATTTTTTCAATGAGTTTATATTCACACATGTTTAAGATTGTCACTGTATTATGAGAAAATGTCAACCGTGGCAGTATTTTGACTTGAAAATGAGATAAGCTGAGAAGCATATTTTAAGTATAAACTAAATGATTGCATTCCTTTAAAGACAAGAAAGTAAAAGCATGATAAACTCTGACTTTGACACACTTAAAATATAAAAATTAATATAATGTAATTTTACATACTTCTCTTTAACTCTCAGTACTTTCTCAGCCCCTTTCCCATTACACCCGCGTCCCCGCTCCTGACCCTTGGTGTACACACCTCCGTTCACACGGAGAAAGGGGGGACCCGGGCGGTGAGGACCAGGGGAGCGGACACCCCCGCGGCCCGGATGGACACGGACACTCACACCCGCATCCCCGCTCCTGACCCGCGGTGTACACACCTACGATCACACGGGGGAAGGGGGGACCCGGGCGGTGAGGACCAGGGGCGCGGACACCCCAGCGGCCCCGATGGACACGGACACTCACCCGCTCCCGGCGAGCGAGGAGAATAGTCGAAGCGGGCCCGCCAGCGCACACGTCCCCTCCTGCCCTGCTGGCCGGGGCCCCAGCTCGGTCAGGTCCACACACACCCCGGCAGGAAGCGGGCTCAGGCCGTGGGAAACCGGCGTAACTTCAGACAGAGAGTGGGGAGCATCCTCCCTCAGACACGCAGGCAGCGCTGTCCCGGAGCCTCCTTGGCGCCGTCCTCTCAGGCCTGAGGAAAGCAAGCTCCGCCCCCAGGGAAGACGCTGGCTGCTGATGCGGACTGCGCATGCGCACCGCCACCTAAGACACGCTGGCTTCGTTCGCCCCCTGCAGGTCCTCGAGGGCGGTGCAGGATACTCGGAACTCACTGTAGAACACATGACCCCTCCCAGCCATGATGCTAAATCAATGGAAATCTCAGTGCCCTGGCCTCTTTTTTAATGGCACTGGTGATGCTCTCATCCAGCCATGCCTGCTCTCTTGCCTGGCACATGCCTCAGTCCTTGGAATCCCGCCTGAATCAGATTCTGTTCTGGAGGAAGGACAGGTGCAGAAGAATCTCAAAATTCCAGACTTAGAAGATGACCAGGAACCCAAACTCAACTCTGTCAACTCCCTGGGGTCCCCTGAGGAGTGTGGTTTTCTCAGAACCATCTGCCCTGTGTCAGGAGCAGACCAAGCCTCAGGTAGCTTAGAGAGGCTATCATGCAGCACATGCTTTGGATGGTTCTCAGTTCTGACCTGCATGATCTTGAGACCCTTTTGTAACTCCTAACACTCTGTTTTCTCATACCTATAGTGATGGTTATTGATGACTGAGTTAAACCTCTTACAATGCTGAGGTGCTATTGTTCCTTGGATAACAGAATATTTTGAAGGGATCAACTGTTTATCACTTCCCCCTAATGAAGTATGTTTTTAAAACTAGAAATATTTCAGGGGGCACTCAGGTCCTCCTCTTGCACCAGTTCCTGAGGTGCTGGCAGTTTCTGCTCTGAGCTCCAGATCCTGATCCTGCCGGTGGTCTATGGTGATGCCAGTGTGTACATGCTCTTCCTTTTGCACCGGTGTGGAAAGGAGACAGCCCTTCCCCTACATGAGGCTGCAACACGCTGACACTCAAAGCAGGCACAATGAAGAACCAGCTAGAGTCCCCGGTACCAGCTGTCCCAGGTAGAAACGTCACCTTCACCACAGTGTTCCTGTGCTCCTATCAGGCCTTCACTACTCCCAGCAGGCCATGCATGAGCAGTGTGACAGTGTGACACCTGCACAGCATGGTGGTGATGATCCCACCTTATCTGTTTCTTTTTGGAATGTCCCCACACCTCTCTGAGCTTCACTTTGCTCTTCTCACAGGCAGAGTTGTACAGGCATGAACCTCACAGGGTTATGGTAGGTAGTCACGGTAGCTGCTCACCCAGTGGCAGGCTCTGCCGAGAGGGCTGCTGGGAGTGCTGTGTGTCTTCACACTTGTCCTTCACTCTCCCCAGTGAAAACACTCTTGGCCTTATCCTTCCCTGGTCTGCGGCCTTTCTGTGCTTGCAAAAGAACATGGAAACTATCTGCAAAGAAGTTTTGAGGTTCTGTCCATCTGGTCCAGGAAATGCTGACTCTCCTAGATGTGCTGTTGGGTGGGCTCTCATGGGAGGGGCTTGGGCAGGACTTCCCTTTGCAATAAGCTGCCCCACCCAGCCCTTTCCATGATCCAGACTCCTGGGACCAGGGTGCAAATCCCCAGCTCCGCACTTGTCAACCATGTGACCTGGGCAACTTTCTCAAACCCAAGCTTTGTCCACCCACGGTTAGCAGAGATGGGGGATAACAGGATGTCCCGCACAGAGTGTCTGTGCAGATTAAGTGAGGTAGAACAGACAGAACAGTGGTGGGGCCTGGCCCATTGGTTGACAGAAGGGAGCTCACCATGTGCAGCAAGTTCCACGGGTCACCCAGCAATCTGCCCAGAGGCTTAGCCACTCCATCGCTATCATGCATGTGAAGTCCACTTAACCACATGGGAGAGAAACAAACACATATTCTGAGTGTAGCTATCACAGGGAAAATTGCATCTGAGCGGGGAGTAATACCAGAGGGTGATCAGGATGGAGGAAGATGCCCCCTGGGTTTGAGCAGACTGGAGCTGCCCTCCAGAGCCTGGGGTTAGTGAGGATGGGCTTGTAGAAATGCCCCTCTCCTTTACCCATCAATGCTGGGTCCTGCGGGTACTGAGTCCCACAACCGGTGTGCTGCTTGGGTCCTCAGCACAGAGAAAAACCCAGGGGTTCCCACAAGGCTTCGGCCACATCCTCTGCTTCCTGAACTCCCACTCTGGTGACCCCACCTGGGATGCAGAGATGAGGTGAGGCAGGGACCTGTGCTGTCAACATCACTGCTCTAACCTGGGAATCTGGCACACAGTAGGTGCTTGGTAAGACATTGTTGAATGAACAGCAATACTGGGCCAAGTTTCTGTGGGTGTCTGTGCCCCCAGATCAGGGACCCCTCAGGGCCCACCTCACAAGTGACATGAAAATAATCCCACCAGGAGCAATAACAGTTCCTCAGAATAAATGGGCTTTTCCAAGCACTCTCCACCTGTTGCAAAGGCCTCCAAGCAGGGAAGTGGGCTGTCAGGGGCAGCACTGCACTCTCCACTGTAACAAGGAGAAAGCCAAGGGCCACAGAGAGGAGTGCCTTTCCAGTGTCACTGCTCACTTTCCCACCTTTTGGGAGACCAGGAGGCTTTTCTACTACATTCTGGCTCTGAAGCCCCAATACTGTGTGGACATGCCTCCCTCCCCGGAGCAAGGAACCACTAAGTGACCTGTCACTTGTCACCAAGCAGACAGGCTCATTCCAGCTCATTGTGCCACCAGCAGGTTGTGCTAGAAGCAGAATCCTCTGGGAGACATCACACTCTCCCAAGCTGGAAACAGGTGAAGAGCTCACAGGTTTCCTGAAGAGGATGGTCACATGGCCTTGATCTGGCCGATCAGCATTTTCCATCCTCCCTGGCCACTGTGATTGGCTCAAGGCTGGGCACCAGCCCAATCAGGCTCCACGGAGGTCAGGCCTAGTTGCTGGAATCCTGGGAGCAGAGAAGTTCTATTTCAGTTGGGAGTTGAGGGGTGGTGATGTCAGCCTGTGGCAGTTGGTGACTATCTTGCTTTATAAAGGCAGAGCCATGTGAAGATGACACCAGTGGCAGAGCCCAGAGGTGGGGAAGGATGACTTTTGTTGATGTCACTGAGCACCAGGTACAGACCTGCCTGAAGCTATCTGCCTGTGGACGTCTCAGTTAGGTAAGTCATTCTCTCCTGCCCTGTTTGCTTCTTAAAGCCACTTTGGTTTTCTGTCACTGGTTTTAAGAAAAAGTTTGACTATTCCTTCAAGCTGGCTAAATGGAGACCCTGGAACTGCAACAGTGAGGTGACAGGCAACAATGTGGCAAATAGACTCCAGAGGCCTCTGTTCAAACAGGGGATTGTAAATGACAAGGGAGAGTACACATGGCCTCAGTGAACAGATTTGCTACTGGTAGCTCCCAGTTCCTGGATATTAGAGTGCATGCACTCAGCCAAGTCTCAGCTCTGCTGTCACACCTGCTAACCCACAACTCTCCTCTCCCACCTGCCAGGCCTAGGGGGGGCTGGACACCCCCGGGCACCTGAAACAGCCCAGGGCTTTGTGTAGTAATTTACACAGGCTGCCCCCAGTTCTGAGGGTGAGGGTGACTGGGTTCCAGTTTACAGAGAAAACAGACTAGACGTTCTCACTGGTGAGATGTGGGGGTGGGACCCCAATCTACCATCTGACCTATGACTTCGGAGTGGTCAGCCTCCCCACCCTCAGCCAGGATGCTTGCTAAGCCTCGGGGCTCAGGAGTCCTGTTCCCTCCATCACCCCTCCTGGAGGTGAGAGTGGGGGGCTCTTCTCTATACAACATTCACCCCTGCAGGGGCACACGTGTGACCTCACAGTCTGTCATCCCTTCCTTATGACCTGGACCTCCTTGATGTGTGAGCACTGCAGATCATGGGTGCACACGTGGGCAGGTGCACCATGACTGAGAGGACAGCACTCCAATTTAAGCCCCCTCCATGCTCAGATGATTACATCCTGGAATTGAGGGGTTCCCAGGGGTCAGGTGGCCAATTCTGGCCTTAGGGGCAAATTCTTATCACCCAGGGGGATAATTTTTAAATTAAATTACACATTTACAATTCAATAGTCAAGCCTCTTTCTAGGCAGCCTTGTAGCCTCTCAGCTTTTACCCCTCGCTGTGACCATGTTCTAAGCTTCAAATTGAGTGCCATTATGGACATGAACATGTCCCTGTCATGTGTCACCTTCACAGTAAGCGGCCACCCCAAACTCCTCTCCCTTCCCCTTGTCGATATCTCCACACAGGGAGTAGGGTCCTTTTGATGCAGTTGTGCAAATGTGCGAGCTAAGGGTTTAGAATGTCCAGGCTAGGAGGGGTCTTCTCCACATGGCAGGGCAGGTGGGCTGGCAGGGGGTGATGGTTCACTTGTAAAACCTCAGCTGGTTTCAGGCAGTGACCACAGACTGGCAGCCAAGGGCTCAGCTGGTGCAGAGTAAGCGGATTAAATGTGTTCACCCAGACGCCTTGGGAGTGGCAGCCCTGGAGTACGACTACAAGTGAGGAAGGTGGAGGATCCCCAGTGCCTGGACCTCCAACTTCTAAAAATCAGGACTGAGATGTGGCTTTGAAATCAGAACACTGGAATTCAAAGCTTCCCCCACCACTTTGTCAATAATTCAGAGCAAATCAGCCTCAGTTTTCTCACGTGTAAAATGAGAACTTTGAAGCCTCTCCCTCTGAGGGTGTGGAGGGAAGTAAATGCGGTGACAGCAGAGCACAGGAGCTGTCTGGGCTGAGCCTGCATACAGGCAGGCCTTTGTTGCTGCCATGACCACTGTCTTCCAGGGCAGGGTCTGCACTCGTTCCCTGTGAAGGTCCAGACAGTAAACATTCTAGGCTTTGAGGGACCTACAGTCTCTGTCACAACTACCACCCTCTGCTGTTGGAGGGCAAAGGCAGCTCCTGCAGTAGGTAGTCCAGGCTCGCACCCCCGCTTCCTGACATAAGTATTCCTGAGATACAATTTTCACATAACTTTGTTGGCTTTAGGTGTGCAGCATAATGACTTGTTACATGTGCATATTGTGAAATGATCAGTTCATTAACTTTACTTGACGTCTGTCATCACCCATAGTGACACACTATTTTCCTTGTGATGAGAAATTTTAAGAGGTACTCTCTTAACTAACAAATGCACAACGCAGTGCTGTTAACTACAGTCACCTTGCAGTACATTATGTCCCCAGGACTTGTTTATCTTCTAACTGGAAGTTTGTACATTTTGATTATCTTCCCGAATTTCAATCACCCCCTGACTCACCTCTGGCAACCACCAACCTGATCTCTGTTTCTATGTGTTTCGGTTTATTTTGTAGATTCCACATATAAATGAGATCATAGGTATTTGTCTTTCTGTCTTATTTATTTCACTTAGCATAATACCCTGAAGGTCCACCCAAGTTGTCACAAATGGCAGTATTTCACTTTTTTAATGTCTGAATAAGATTCCATTTTATATACATATATATGCATCACGTTTTCTGTACCCATTCATCTGCTGATGGACACTTAGGTTGTTTACATATCTTGGTTATTGTAAATAATGATACAGTGAACATGAGGGTGCAGTTGTCTCATTGACATAGTGATTTCATTTCCTTTGGATATATTTCCTGCAGTGGACTTGCTGGATCATATGGAAGTTCTAATTTTAAATTTTGGGGGAGCCTTCTTACTCTTTTCCCGAGTGATAGCACCAATTTACATTCCCACCAACATTGCACAAGTTTCCCTTTACTTCACACCACCACCATCACTTGTTATCTCTTGTATTTTGATGACACCCACCCTGACAGGTGAGAGGGGGTATCTCACTGGGGTTTTGATTTGCATTTCCCTGATGGTGAGTGATGTTGAGCACCTTTTCATGTACCTGATAGACATCTGTGTGCCTTCTTTGGAAAAATGTCTATTCAGTTCCTCTGCCCACTTTTTAAATCAGATTGCTTGTTTTTTGCTGTTGAATTGTAAGAGTTTTTTATATGTTTTGGGTGTTAACCCCTTATCAGATATATAGTCTGAAAGTACTTTCTCCCCTTCTGTCTGTTATCCTACCCTCTGCTTTCTGGATGACAGGGGTCCAGGCACTTGGGAATCTCTGCTTCTCACGTGTTTCCAATGGTGGGTGGGTGAGGGCTGTGTTCTGATAAAAGTGTGCACAACCGTGGGTCACTACCCCTTAGTTTAGAAGGTGGGCTCTGAAGAGTGCAGTGTGGGCAGGGATGTTTCCCTGAAGTCATCATTTGGATTGTCATGTGCTCTGGAACTCACATCATCTAGCCCGGGTGTGATGGGGCAATTTGCAAAGGGAGGACCTTGTAGCTAAGACACTGACCAGGTGATCTTGTGTCTTGTTGGAAGGACCTGGAAACAAAGTTGTGTGGAACAGGGACTCCTCCAGGTCACAAGGCTCAGTTCAGACTTCTGGGATGCAGAGACCTGCTCAGAGCCACTGTCACTGAGGAGGGAAGGGCCTCAGGCAGGAGGGAGGAGTTGCTGGATTTCACTTGCCCTGTTTGTCAAGTTTCAGCTCTGGTGATGTGTGGAACATGGGCTTAGCTTTGGGAATGTAAGAGGAGAGGTTCCTGGGGAAGGGCTGGCTTTTTCCTCTGATTGAGGTCCTACCGTGTGCCAATCACAGCAGTCCTCTGAGTCAGGGCTGGAAAGCCAGGCACAGAGAGGTCAGGGAGTTTCCAAGTCACACAACATTAGGGGCATCATTAGGGTCTGATGCAGACCTGACGCCCAGCCCACATTCTCTCTCCTTTCTCAGGACCATCATGATCCCACATGTCAGAATCACCCAGAGAGGCCCAGGTATGGGCACTGGGACCTTTCCTGCCTAACATGCCAGGAGCCTTAAGAGGGACGACAAGACACTTCCTGAGTCCATGATGCCCAGAGGCTGCTCTTAGCAAGAGGCTCAGCACACACTCCTGGATGAATCCTAGCTCTGTCCTGAGTCACTCTGTCCTCCCTGCCTCAGTTCTTCTGCCCACATGGGGCTGCAAACAGCAGCCACTTCACAAGGGTCTATGGAACCTCCAGGATCCTGGAAGCAGCGCCCTCACACAGGGAGCACGGTCTCCTTAACTTTTCCTCACCTCTTTGCTGGATGTAGAGTCCCAGAGGGGCACTGGCTTGTCCCAATTCTCACCCCAGATCAGGGTCCAGCAGGGGGTGGTGTCCAGGCTGGACTCTGTCCTCTGCCCCTTTTGGGGACCCTCATTCATTGCACCTTGGCTGCCTGGGCACTGTCTTCCAGGGGCCACTCTGTGCCTCCCACACCTACCTAGCATCCACCCACCCTGGGTTACTCCAGCGCCCTCTGGCCCTTGGCCACACACCTACTCCGTGTTGAGTGGAAATGAGGTGACCGACATGCTGGGCCTCCTGGACAGTCTGGAGGAGCCCGATATCCCCAACCTGCCCACCACACCAGGTGCCCAAGATGGGGAGAGGGTGTGCCTCCATTCATACTCTGATTTGCTCAGATTCTCAGCACCTACTTTGCTGGGTGGATATGGGGGCAGAGGTATGATGTAAAAGCAGGAGACATGGACAGCAGACCATGAGAAGGGGGCTAGCCCAGGCTGGTCTCATAACCCCCTTAGATTTGACTTTATCATCTTTAAAGTGGGACAGACTCTTGTGAGGTGAGCAGGATCCTGACCCATAGCCAGGCACTGTCCTACACACCTTAGAGAAGCTTACTGACTCCTCATGAAAATCTGTGGGGCAGGGACAGGCATTATCACCCATTTCTGCAGAAGTAACTGAGGCGCAGAGAGAACAGCTGAGGTGACCACCCCAGATTACAGAGCCCAGGTCATCTGGTTCCAGTGTCCAGGCTCATGGTAAGTGCCCATTCTGGGTTTTCCTCCTCCCTTCATCCTCCACTGGGACCCATGGCCGCAGCCTCATCTCAGTGTGATTGTTCATGGGGAGCAGGGTGGTTGCACTGAGGGCCCGTTTCTCTGAGGACTGCTTTCCCAGAAGGCTCAAGGGGTTGACTGTATTCACTACTGGACACCCAGGCCTGGGCCCAGGCCAGCCACACTGCAAAGCCTGAATCAGTGATTGTTGAGTGAATACCTGAACCTCTGCGTGTATCTGCATGTTGCCCCCATTTCCTCATCTCCACAGCTGGCTACCCGGCCAAAACGTTGTGTAATCAGGCCTGGGCCAGGGACAGTCAAGGGGACCAGAGCTGCTCAGCTGGGAACAGGAAGCCTCAGGGGCCCTGTGGCTGTCCCAAGCACCTCCTGGGGCAATTCACAGGGAAGCCCAGACAGCTTCCAGGAACAGCAATCAGGTCCCAATCCCAGGGGTATAGGGTAGGTCTTGAGGGGTGTTCCTGAGACTGACTTTGTGTATGAAGGGGGCCTGGGGGTCAGGCTGCTTTCAACGTCCATTCCAGGCCCACACCCCTGCTGGCAGCATGGAGCTAGTCATAAAGGACACAGGTCGTGGGGCCAAGGCTATAGCAGGGCTCTGCTCCCTCTCTGTGGCTCAGTGTCCTCATCTGTAACAGAGAACTAGTAACAGGGCCATGGGAGGGCTCACTGAGACCCTCCTCTGTGGCTTTGGTTGGACACTGCCCTCTCTCTGCTCAGTGCCCTTCTCTGTAATAGAGAACTAGTAACATTTTTCTTAGCCCGTTTTGGCCCCATTTTTCTGAGTCTCTTTCTACATTGGGCCCAGGGCTTTCACAGAGATCACAGACTTGGGATGTAATCAGAGTGTGGTCACAGCCCTAGTGGTCTCAATTGAGGCCAGAGGAGCTTCAGGGGGGGTGGGAATCCAGAACTGCTTCATGGAGGAGGTAAGATCTGAGCTGTGTCCCCAAGGATGAGCTGTCATCTAGCTGAGGCCTGGCATTGAGCAGGACCCATGTACATGGTTAATGAGGGTGTGAATGAATGGATGGGCACCCCTCTAACAGAGAGTGAGGGGGGGAGTCCCCTAGGCCAAAGCAGGAAACACAGGGCACCCTTGGGGAGCAGAGGGCGGGGCTGCAGTGTGATGCCTGCCTCACCCTTTATGGGTGTCTTGCCACCACTTTAGCGTGTGTTCTGGTGGATTTAGAGCCCTTTCCTCTCCTCTGCTAAAGTATCCTGCTCTTCATTCCCAGCAACATCCGCCTGTGTCACCTCAGTGTCCCCAAGTGGACCTGGACCTGTCTTGTGGGAGATTGTGAAGAGGGATTTGGTGTGCATCCCAAGAATGAAGTGGGAGGGAGAGGATAATAGGGACCTCCATAGGGGATCATGGGCTGGGAGACATCGGAGGGGTGGGGAAGGCAGAGCCTCAGAGCTGTAGGATCCTGCTAGTGGTGGCTCCTTCACGAGGGGCTTCACAGGAAGGAAGCAAACATGGGGTAAAGGCAGAGCTCAGTTTGGGGCTTGCTGACATGGAACAGCTCATCACAGAGATGTCCAGAGGAGCTGGATGTAGGGAACGAAGATGCCACTGATGTCAGGGTCAAAGCCTGAGACCCAGATGTGGTGGGGCGGTGGTGCAGGGGAAGGGGCTTGAGGATATCAAGATGTTCATTCATTGGGGTCCTCAGGGTGGGGACCTTCATGTTCATTTCATAGCCACCTGGTGCCTGACAGAGTTAGGCTTAGGGAGGTCAGAGTAGACACGTGCCGATAACCTAGATTCTCCTCTTTCCACATAAAGTCCCTGGTGTGAAGCCAGCAGGCACTCTTCAGAGTCATACACCCTCACCCATGGGCTCTCTGTGTGCCTAGAGCCCAGTGGCCCCTTACCTCCCACTCCCCACTGCAGGACCCTTTGCACACCTGCATTTCCACAAGCTATAAAACATCTTCTCTTGCTGTGTGTTTACCCTATGAAACCTCATTGCCCCAGGAAGAGAGAACTCACATCCTTCCCTTATTAAATTGGTAAAGCCTTTTGTTCAGAGAAGCCCCTGACAGATCTCACAACCAACAAGGTACCTGTGCATGAATTGATCATGCAGCCCCCTCCTCCTTGTGTGCACAGCACCCCCCCCCAATAACAGACCCCACACACTCAACATTGGCTCTCGTGTAGGCACCTCTTGCCTGTGTGGCCTGATGTTGCCTATAGCAGTGTCCCTATTGAACTTTCCTAAACCCTTCTCAGACGCTGGTAATTCTTTACCAACCCAAGTAATTAGCCTGCCATTGTGCCCACAACACCTGAAACAGAGTTGACTAAATTATGCAGACTGATGATGCAGGTTAATTTGCTATAAAGGTGAAATCAAGGTTTACAAATGAAAGCAACATACATACTCAAGGCAGGACTAAGAACTCACAAGGATAACTAAGACCCTCCACATACATCCCACTTTGCCCTTAGGGCCTTTGGGATGGCTGCTCTTTCAGCCAGGCTCTCTCTCCCCCTGCTTCTTAAACACCTCCAGGAATCTGCTCAAATGTCCTCCCTGACCTTATTTTTCTCCATGGAACATATCACCTCCGGACATTGTATATATTTTACTTAATTTTCTCTGTGTCCCCCACCAGGCTGTCTGCTGCATGTGGATGGAGACCTGACTGCTTCACTACCTGCTGTGCCCGGTATCTGGAACCCACCCAACACAGTAGGACCTCAGAGATTGTGTGACGGGTGTGTGATCACTGTAGGCCACAGACAAAAGCCTTCCCAGCAGTCATGGTAAGAGTCATTCATACTCTACTTACTGAGCCCTACTGTGTGCTGGTTACTGACCTGGGTGGGAGGCATGCAGTGGATTAGACACAGTGAGCACACACAGCATGTTAGGAGGGACCTGTGCTCTGGAGAGCACATAAGGCTGGGGGAAGTCAGGAGTGCAGGAGTGGAGGAGAAGAGGGCCAGGTGGAGACAGTGGTGCCAGAGGAGACAGAGAGGTGGGGCCCAGGTCGTGTAGGGCTTTATGGCTCCTGTGAGGGCTTTTCCTCAGGGCAGCGGAACCATGGCTGGGTACGGAGCAGGGGCCCGTGTCCTGAATGCTATGCAGGAAATGGAGAAGGTGTCTGCTGGGGAGATGTGCTTGGAGGAGGCTGTCCCTGTAGACTGTGCAGGCAGAGAAGGCTCCTCTGAGGAGGTGACATCTGAGCTGAGCCCTTGTATGGACCGTGTTTCCACCTTCTGTAGACTGGATGCTTTCATCTGCCCTGCAGCCCTGTGCAGGACACACCCTGTTCTCAGTCACCTGGACTTGGCCTCCTGCCTCCCTTGTGGGCCCTCCCACCCCAGAAGGAGTCCTTCTAGATCTAACTCACTACCTCCTCCACTGGACTTGGACTCACACTGAGCCACTGTCCACCTGCCCAACTCACCCAGAGTCAAGTCCAGAAACTTGGGGGAGCCCCTCCACCACAGAGCCCATGAACTTACTCAAATGGCCAGTCCTCAGCCTGCTCACATGCCTCACACTCCCCTCCTGCAGAAACCCTGTGACAGATCATGTCCACAGCACCCTGCTCCTCCGATCCTGACCCCAGGCTTTCCCATGGGGTGTGACCCCGCATGGGTTGCAGTCCCCTCCTCCAGTCTGGTGAGTAGAAACTACCTTTTCTTTTTTCTTTTGTTAATATATTTATTTTTTTAATTTTTATTTTATTGAGTTATACTCAGTTTGCATTGTTGTGTCAATTTCCAGCATAGAACATAATTTTGTCAATTGTGTTTACTCTTTCAAGAAACCATCTCTTGGCTTGATTTTTTCAAATGTTCCTTATATCTCTATTTTATTTTTTTCCTCCCTGATCTTTATTATTTCCTTCCTTCTGCTTACTTTTGTTATTTTTGCTCTTCTTTTTCTAAATCTTTTAGGTGGTAAGTTTGATTGTTTATTGCAGTTGTTCCTCGTTTTTGAGGTAGACCTGATTCTCTCGCTATAAACTTCCCTCTAAGCACTGCCTTTTCTGGATCCCATAGATTCTGTATGGTTGTGTTTTCATCATCATTTGTCTGAATGTGTTTTTTATTTCTTCTTTGATTTCATCATCCACCCATTTTTTTTTAAAGTAGTATGTTGTTTAACCTCCATACTGTCATTTATTTCTCCTTTATTTTTCTGTAGTTCATTTCTAGTTTCATGGTATTGTGGTCAGAAAAAGTTGCTTCAAATATTTTCTATCTTCTTCAAATTGTTAATACTTCTTTTGTGACAAAGTATATGATCTATCCTAGAAAATGTGGTATGTGCACTTGAGAAGAATGTATGTTCTATTTTAGGGAAATATAATGTTCTGAAAATATTACCCAAGACAAATTGTTCTATTGTATCATTTAATTTCTATGTTGTCTTATTAATTTTATGTATGGAATATCTGTCCAGTGATGTTAATGGATTGTTAAAGTCTTCTACTGTGATTGTGTTCCGATCAAATTTTCCCTTTTTATCTGTTAGTATTTTCTTGTTATCTGTTATGTATTTAGGTGCTCCTATGTTGTGTTCATATATGTTAATGAGTGAAATATCTTCATCTATGACTCCTGTAATCATTATAAAATATCCTTCTTAATCTTTCTTTATAATCTTTGTTTTAAAGTCTATTTTATTTGAAATCACTGTTGATATTCCTGCTTTCTGGTCATTTCCATTTGTGTGGAATATCTTTTTCAATCCTCTCACTTTCAATCTATGTGTGTCCTTCTCCCTAACGTGGGTCTCTTCTGTACAGCGTATTGTAGATACTTGCTTTATTATCCACTCTGCACTCTATGTCCTTTGATTAAAGCATTTTGTCCACTGACATTTATATTAATTATTGATAGAAATGTGTTTATTACACTTTGAACTTTGTTTTGCAGTTCATTTTGTATTTCCTCTTTGTTCCTTACTTTTTCTTTTTGTGGTTTGATAATTTTCCTTTTTATTATCTTGGTGTCTTTTTAGTTTTGTGACTCTATTGTAAATTTTTGGCTTGTGGTTAACCTACTTTGTACATATATTAACCCATTACTATATCTGTTTGTTTTAAACAGATAGTAATATAAGCTCAAACCCATCCTACCAAGAATAAAAAAGAGAGAGAGACAGAGAGAAAGAGAGAGAGAGAGAAACCTGTATATTTTCTTGCTCGCCTCTCCCACCCTTAATGATTTAGATGCCCTCTTTTATGATTTCATGTTTATTCTGTTGTAATTCATTGTAGCAATCACCTTTCCAATTATGGTTTTCTCCTTTTTGTAGCATCCTGCTTCTTTTCTATTTAGAGTAGGTCTTTCAATATTTCCTTTAGCATAGGTTTAGTGTTGCTAACTTCTTTTAGTTTTTGCTTGTCTGTGAAGTTCTTTATCTCTCCTTCTATTCTAAAGGATACCCTTGCTGGATAAAGTATCCTAGGCTGCATCATTTTTTCATTCAGGACTTTGAATATACCTTGCTTCTCCCTTCTGGCCTTTACTGTTTTTGTAGAGAAATCAGCTGAAAGTCTTATGGGGTTCCCTTGTATCTCATTCTTTGTTTTTCTCTTGCTGCCTTTAGAATCATTTCCCATTCTCAACCCTGGTCATCCTGATTGTAATATGTCTTGGTGTGGGTCTGTTTGGGTCCTCCTTGTTTGGGACGCTCTGTGTTTCCTGTACTTGGATATCTGATTCCTTCTTTAGGTTTGGGAAGTTTTCAGTCATGATTCCTTCAAATATCTTTTCAATCTCCTTTGTTCTTTCTTCTCCTTCTGAGACCCCCATTATGAGTAGGTTGGCATGCTTTATGTTATTCCATAGGTCCCTTATATTGCTTTCATTGGTTTTTATTTGTTGTCTCTCAGCTGTTTTGTTGTCCTGTCTTCTAAGTCACATATTCATTCCTCTCAATTATCCAGCCTACATTTTACATCCTTTACCTCAACTCTCATCTCAGCAAATGAGTTTTCCAATTTTCACTGGCTCCTCTTTAGAGTTTCAATTTCGTTATTTGACATATTCTCTGTCTCTATACACAATCTCTTTTAGTTTCTTCAGTACTTTGATCACTCCTTTTTTGAAATCATCTAGTAGACTATCAATGTCTATTTCATTGATTGTTCTTTCAGGGGGTTTATCTTGTTCTTTTAATTGAGACAGGTTGCTCTGCTTTTTTATCTTGCTTATATCTCTCTGGCACTATGGCTTATGGAGTATCAATTATCTACTGTGGTCTTTTAAGAGTTTACTTATTTATATAAAATGGATGCAGAAATAAAACTAAGCACAAAGAAATTAGTTTTAAAAGCAGTATAATCAATAACAGAAGAACATATTGAAACAAGATAACAATTGAGTTGGGATGAATTTTTAAAATATTAAAGGAAGAAAAAATATTTGACAACAGAGTATAATCACAACAGAAGAAAAAAAACAAGGATAAAAATGAAATTAGACCAATTGAAAGATAATAATAAAAGTATTTTAAAAGAAAATTTTAAAAGGGATTAAAAATAGAAATATAAAAATTATTTAAGAAGTAACATTTAAAAAGTAAAAGAAAATGGAACAGAAAAAGAAAAGAGTATGTTCCCGTGGAGATTGTGTGCCCTTAGTAATTTTATCAAGAGGTCCTTCTTAAATATGTGTGGTTACCAAGTCTTACTTCTGTGCCTTTTGTCTGTTATCCCTTTGGTTAATGATGTGGCCATTAACCTGTTAACCAGAGCCTACCCTGGCTATTGAATGGGGACTCCTCTTTGTTTTGTGGTTGTCACAGCTCCTGCCCTTGCCTTGCTTCATGAACTCAGCTCGTTGTTTCCAGAGACCCTCTGGTCACACCCTTGGTCTGTGCTGCTCCCAGTGCCTGTAGGTAGACATGTCACATCTCCTCCCAGTGCTGCATCTTGGTGCTGCACTCCTGCATGGTAGGTGGGCAGGTTGTGCCCCTTCCCAATGCCGTGTCCAGGTGCAGCAGTCCTCCACAATAGTTGGGTTGGTTGCTCCCATATTCAGTGCAACTCCCCACTCCACATCTGTTCCACACTCTGTGGGTGGGCTTGAGGCAAAAGGCCACACCAGCCCTAGTCCCTGCTCTTTGCCAGAACTTTGCTCCTTGTTCATTTGTCTTAGAGGTGTGAGTTCGTAGAGGCACCAGGACAGAAACTTCCTATATGTCTGGGGATGTAAACAAGTCTCAGTCTCACCTATGAGGTTGCAGAACTGCCAGGTACATATTCAGGTTTCAACCCCATGTCTGCCTGGGTGGGTATGATGGCTGTGGCTGAGCCTCATCTCTCTTATTCTGAGAAATCACCAGTTATGTTGCCATGAGTCAGCAGAAACAAAGGACGAAACACCCCTTCCCCCAGGCAAGCCAGCAATATTGCTTTGCTTTATTTTTTTTCTTATTTTATGGGAGGCCCAGGCTGTTCTGACCTGTATACAATCCAAGCAGATGTCCACAGCACACTGCAGTCCCCCAGGGTTACCTATGTACAGTCATCCAGAGTCTGCCTGGATCCAGCAGCCTGTCCCTTCCCATCCCTGATTCACTTCTAGGTTTGGGGGTTGTTGTCACACTTTGTGCCCATTTAACTTAATTCTGTCAGTCAAGGGTGGTTCCGTACACATCTGGGCCTCAGAGGTTCCCTGTCCATCCTGCTGACCTCTCCATTGGAAAGAGGGAGACCCAGTCAACCAGCACTATCCCTCCTTTGCTGCTCCCTCTTCAAAGGACCAACCCAAGCCATTTTGCATTTTCTTCCTTCTTTTTTCCTTTTCTCCTACCAGATTGGTGGCACATTTTGTCTTTTGAAGATGGCAATGTTTTATCAAAGTTCAGCAGATGTCCTGAGTGGATGGGTGTGTCTGTGAATGTCAGTCTTGGTGAATTTATTGGAGAGGATAAGATACAAGCATCCTTCTACTCCACTATCTTGGCCTTTCTGCAAGAATATACACTCTTAATAATTTTGTCATAAGGTTATTTTTAACTATGGGTGGTTCCCAAGTCTTCCTTCCACGCCTTTTGCCTGTTATCCCCTTTGTTGGTGGTGTGGCTGGTGTTCTGGTGGCCTGAATCTGCCCTGGCTATTGAGCAGGAGCTCCTTTTTTTCCTGTGGTTGTCACACTCCTGCCCATATCCTGCTGTGAAAACTCCACTTGCTGGTTCCAGAGGCCGTCTAGTCGTGCCCCTGGTCTGTGTCCCAGCATCTGTAAATGGGTGGTCTGCACCCCCCACCAGATGCCTGGTCCCAGGACCACACTTGTGCAAGGTAGTTGGCAGGTAGCTCCCCTGCCGCATTAGGTCCATGCTTTGTAGGTGGACTCAGAGGAAACAGCTGCACTAGCCCTCACCCCTGCTGTGTTCCAGAACACTGCTTCTTGTGCATTTGTCTTAGAAGAGCCAACTCAGAGAGGCATCGGTGTGTAATGGTCCCTTCTTCTTGGGACTGTAAACAAATCTCAGTCCCACCTATGAGGTTGTGGAGCCCCTAGGTAGAGATTCGGGTTTTAACCCCTCCTCTACCTGGGAACCATGCACCAGAAAATATGGTGGCTATGGCTGAGCCTTGACTCTCTTCTCCCAAGAAGTCTCCAATAATGGTACTGTGGGTCTGCGGACACAAAGGCTATGGCTACCCTTCCCCCCAGGGCACACCAGCAGTGTTTTCTGCCTTTTTTTTTTTTTTGTATTTAATGGGGGACCCAGGCTGTTCTGTATATTCCCCCAGCCATGGCACACAGAACATTGCAGTCCCCCAAGGTTTCCTCTGTAGAGTCAGCCCGAGTCCTCTGCTCAACTCAGACAGCCTGTCCCATCCCACACCTGCTGGTTCGCATCTAGGGCTGGGGATCGTTGGGACCCTTTGTGCCCCATTAACTTAGTTCTGTCAGTCAAAGTCTATTCTATACAGATCTGAGCCTCTGAGGTTCCATCTCCATCCTGCTGAACTGGCCATTGGAGTTGGAGAGACCCAGTGTATTAATGCTATTCCTCCTTTGCAGCTCCCTCCCCATTGGAATGGTCCAGAACTATTTTCCTTTTTCTCCTTTTCTCCTGTTCTCCCACCAGATTTGTGGAAAATTTTATCTTTTGAAGAAGCCAATATTCTGTCAAAGTTCAGCAGGTGTTCTGGGTGGTGGGTGTGTCTGTTGATGTCACTCTTGGTGAATTTGTGGGAGAGGGTGAGCTCTGAGCATCTTTTTTACTCCACCATCTTTCCTCCTCCTTCACTCTTTTTCTTTTGATTGGAACATTTAGTCCATTGACATTTATAGTAGCTATTTTATAGATGTGGGTTTATTGCCATTTTGAAATTTGTTTTCCAGTTGATTTTGGTAATTATTTGTTTCTTTCTTTTAATTATTTTTATTTTTGTGATTTGATAAATTCCTTTTCTATTAGCTTGGTTTCTTTTTGGGTTTTATGACTCTATTATATACTTCTGATTTGTGGTTATCTTGTCATTCAAGTATGGTAACCCATTACTTCATCTGTTTGGTTTCAGTTGATAGTCATGTGGGCTCAAGTGCATCCTAAAAAGAAAGAAGACAAAGAGAAAAAAGAAAAAAAAAAGAAAAATTATATATTCTCTTGCTCTCCTCTTCCACCTTTCATGATTTTGCTATTCTCTCTTTCTTGTTTGCCTTCTTGTTTTCTTTATTGACTTACTGACTTATTTATATCCTCATGTTTTCCCTTGCAACTCACTGTATTTATCGCATTTCCTATTATGGTTTCTTAATTTCTATAGCTTCCTGTTTATTTTTTATTTAGATTAGAACTTTCAAATTGTTTTTTAGCATAGATTTAGTACTGCTGAATTCTTTTAGTTTTTGCTTGTCTATGAAAATCTTTCTCTCTTTCTGTTCTAAAGGATAGTCTTTCTAGATAGAATATCCTAGTTTGCAGCCTTTTTCTTATTCAGGACTTTGAATACATCTTGCCACTCCCTTCTGGCCAGAAGATTTTAGGTAGTGAAATCTGCTGAATGCTTATGGGACTCCCTTGTAACAAACACTTTGTTTTTCTCTCACTGCCTTTAGAATATTTTATTTTACTTTAACCATTTTAACTATAATATGTCTTGGTGTAGGTCTGTTTGGTTTCTCCTTGTTTGGGACCCTGTGTGCCTCCTGTAGTTAGATAATTCTTTCCTTCTTAAGGTTTGGAAAGTTTTCAGTCATGATTTCTTTAACTAACTTTTCAATCCCCCTTTCACTTTCTTCTCCTTCTGGGACTCACCATTATGCATAGGCTGGCACACTTTATATTATCTTGCTTTAATTGGTTTTTATTGACTTTTCTGTCTGCTGTTCTTTTTGGGTTATTTCTTTTATCTTGTCTCCTAAGCCATTTATTCATTCCTCTGCATTATCTAGTCTTCTTTTGATTGCCTGTAGTTGAATTTTCTATTTTCAACTAGCTCTTCTTTATAGTTTAAATTTTCTTTTTAAAGTTTTCTGTCTCTATTGATAGTCTCTTTTATTTCTTTCAGTGAGTTGATCATTTCCTTTTTGAAGTCTAGTAGACTATCAAAGTCTATTTTACTGATTGTTCTTTCAGGGGATTTCTCTTGTTCTTTTAATTGAAAGTGGTTCCTCGGCTTCTTTATTTTACTTATATTTCTCTGGCTCTATGTATTTCTTTTAGACCCGTTTCTGAGCTGTGATATGTAGTAGGCAGGGTTGGAGCAATTCAGTTGTGAAGAAGAATAGGCAGAAGATGTTCACTGGGGAGTTCTCTCTGTGGTGTTGCCTGTCACTTGTTATGCAGACTTACAAAGTACTATTTGTTGATGTTGGCTTTATCCCTGCCTTAGCTATGGGAATGTCAGCCACCTACTCTGGTGCCCCTCAGGTTCTGAGCCCCAGGAAACATCAGTGCAGATCCAGCAGTGTCAGTCCCTTGGACCTGCCTTAGCAAGTGTGCAGTCACACACATGAATTTGTGGTCCACTACAGGTTCAGCTCAAACCCTAATCCCGCACCCACATATGGAACCATACACCACCCTGTTGTAAATACCCTCACTGGCCACCCTTCTTGAGTCAGAACTCCACTCACTGCCTGTAAGTCTCAGAGGTGTGGATCCACAAAGTGACCAGATACAGCAAATCCACCCTCTCTGCCTGGGGCTGTAAACAAATCTCATTCCTGCCTGTGAAGTTGCAATGGCACAGGGTATGGAGTCAACATTCAGCTCTGCCTTTGTGCAGAAGTGTTGCCTATCACCAAGCCCCATTTCTCTTCTCATGAGAACACACCAACAATGGAGCCAAGTGGAGAAAGTGACTTTGGCACAGCTGTGTTTCATTCCTCCCCCATTATACCAACATCGGTGCTTTTTTATGAGAGTTTCAGTCTGTTCTGTTCCACACACACACACACAGCCAGAGCTCACACTGCCCTCTAGTTTCCTGAGGCTGCCTGTCTGCAGTGTGACCCAGCCCTCTGCCTGGGCTCTTCACTGACTCCAGTAGCCAGTTCTGGCTCATCCCTTCTAGCTCATGTCTAGGGCTGGTCATCACAGGGACCCTCTGTGTCAGTTTTCTCCAGTTCTGCCTGCCATGCAGTTGCCACTGTCTCCTCCAAACCTTGGAAGCTCTGCTTCTTTCCTAGCTGATCTCCCAGCTAGAGAGGTTGTGTCCCAGTGTGAGTGTGCCTTTCTTCCTATGCTACTCTTTCCCTGCAGGATCAGTTCTGCACTGAATTTTTCTTTTCTCTTTTTATTCCTTACCATATTTTGTGAGAATCTTCCTGTATTTCAAAATAAAAGACACTCTACCAGAGTTCAGGAGGTTTCTGTGCAATTCAATGTTTTTGTAGATGTAATTCTTTGCGTATTTGTGGGAGAGGTCAAGCTGTGAGTCTGTCTACTCTGCCATTTTGGCTCCTTCAAATTTTAAAATAGGGCTAGGTCTTTCTTAATTACTCTTAACAAGCTGTTGTAGTTTTCAGCGTACATGTCTTGTAATTTTTCCTTGCCTCTATTGGATGCTGATTCAGAACATACACAACCTTCTGGAGAAACCTGTCCCACCCTGCCATTTACTGCCAAATAGCTGGCCTGTGTCTGAGTCACCAAAAAGTTTTGTTCTTTATCTGATTCTTAATTCTTTAGAATTTATCATTTTACTCTCATAAATGCTGATTGTACTTGTAACAAATATTTTAAAATAAAAATAATAAACTTTATTCTATAGATGAAATATGAATGAATCTCAAGTAACATATGCTTTTAATACCTTAGAATTAGTAAAGCAATATAGATACATTATAAACGCTTGAAATGTTGCCTAAAGGAAAAGTGCAGAGATTTGCAAATCCCACTCCCAGAAGTGACCGTCATTAATGGTTTGGTGAACATCTCTCAGTCTCTATCTCTCTCATTCTCTCTGCCTCTGTCTCTCACACACCACAAGATTCATTTACATCTATGATGATTTGACACATATGTGGTCATAGAGATGGCATCTTGGATGTAGATGATGGATTAACAGGCATCCAAACTGAGGGCTTCCTTGACATCAGGTAAAGACCTAGCACTCATTTTTCCAGCTGCACAACAATCATTCCTCCATCTGAACCAGAACTGATGAATCCCGCCCCCTCTCCATGAACATTAGTGTTGCTTCCATTTCCCTAGTAGTTTAAGCAGGACTGTGATGAACATCCTTGAAAAGACATCTTTGAACAATTGTGCAAGAATTTTAGTATGATCAACGGTAAGCATTAGCACTGCTCGAAAAGTGGTGCACTTGTGGAACTGTGATGCATCCTGCATACTGTTCTCCCAGAGAGGAGAGTCTGCTCACTCTTCCCTCCAGGGGATCTACTGTGGCCTCTGTCTCCTCATGTTGTCACTAGAGCTGGTTGTCACCAGGCTAAAGGCCTGCCAGTGTGATGTTGACCAATGCTGTCTCCGAAGTGTGAACATCTTGCATTCTCACTTGAGAGGTCGAGCATCTCTAATATACACTGGCCACCTGCATTGCCTCTTGTTGGAATTGCATGTGTTTGTTCTGTTTCTGTTTAGAACACAGTGTTTCAAGATATTTTTGGACCACAGGGATGTGAAACCTTTCTCTGACTTTAGGTTATGAAAAATGATATTTCCATGTTGTGGTTTGTCTTTCATGGATTTTGATTATTATTTTTTTTTATTTTGTTAGGTTATGTTTTGCCACAGGAAGAGCTAAGCATCTCCCTCCTGGCTCTGGTTTCACACATAGAATAGCAGTGCCTATCTCGAGATTATGCACATAGTTTCTAAAAATATTCATTTTGTATATCTCATATTTAATCCACCTGGATTTCCCTTTGAAATAACCAAAATGCTACTTCAAGTAAAAAAAAAACACCAATCCCTTGTTAAAATATGAGAGCAGACACAAACAGCCATCTTTTGTATGATTTCATTGATAGGGAACATCCAGTGTAGGGAAAGACACACAGAGAGAAAGAGGATTAGGGCTTGTCAGGGGTTGGGGGAGGGAGAAAAGAGAATGTGTGCTTTGGATACGGGGTTTTATTTTGAGGAAAGAAACAGTCTGAAACTAGACAGTGACGATGGTTACACAGCATTGTGAATGCACTTAATGCTCCTGAATTGCACAATTTAAAATGGAAAAACATCTAAATTTTATTATGGTAAACTTAAAACATAAAAATAGATGGTACTCTAAATGACATGAAAGAAAACAAGGAAATGACAGAAAAAAGAAACAAAAATGATGCCAGGAGAAGGGAAGTAAAGTTCGGGTCTGAGAGTGGGTTGATTCTTAGAATTAGATGACAGTGTTGGTGGTTGCAGAGACATCTCAGCCCGTAGGGGTGGTGATGCCTGAATTGGCTCTGGGTCTCATAGAAGTATGTGTGTAGGTGCAGGGGGAGCTACAAAATCAGGCTCAGGGTCTCCCTGCAGGACTGGTAATGTAACCTGGTTCTAGGTCTCCTGTAGGGCTAGTCTTACAGTCTGCAAAGCTGGTGGGATGTGACACGGTCCTGTGTGTTTTGCAGGTGCAGGCTCGGGTTCCCCAGCAGGGTTGTTAGAATGGGACACAGTCCTGGGTCTCCTGAAGGAGCCAGCTCAGGATCTCATGCAAGACCAGGCTCAGGGTATCCT
This sequence comes from Vicugna pacos, assembly GCF_048564905.1. Taxonomy (NCBI): domain Eukaryota; kingdom Metazoa; phylum Chordata; class Mammalia; order Artiodactyla; family Camelidae; genus Vicugna; species Vicugna pacos. Next base: position 2,348,533 of record NW_027328739.1, read on the forward strand.
TGTAATGCTTGTGGAATGAGACCCCATCATTTTTCTCCTGCAGCAGCAGATTCAGGGTGTCCCTGCAAGGTTTTGCAATTTCACCCTGCTCTATAACTCCTGCAGGAGCAGGCTTGGACTGTCCCTGCTGGGTTGTTGGAATATGACCCATCTCTGATTCTCTTTCAGAAGCAGGCTCAGGGTCCCCCTACAGGGCTAGTCGATTTTGTTCCAGTCTTAGGTCCTTTGCAGGTGCAGGACTGGGGTCTCCCTTCAGGGCTGGTGAAATGTGACTCAGCTGTTGGTCTCTTGCAGAAACAGGCAGAATTTCTCCCTGCAAGACTTGTGGAATGAGACCCATTGCTGGGTCTCTTACAGGAGCATGCTCGGGGTCTACATGCAGGGCTAGTGGAATTGGACCTGGCTAATGGTGTCCCTGCAGTGCTGCTGGAATTGTTCCAATTCTTGGGTGTCTTGAAGGTGTAGGCTCTAAGTCTCCCTGCATTGCTAGTGAAATGTGACCCAGTTGTGGTTCTCCTGAAGGGACAGTCTCAGGGTTTCCCTGCAGGGCTGGTGGATGGGACATAGTCCTGGGTCTCCTGGAGGAGCAGGCTCATGTTGCAACATGACCAATCTCAGGTTCTCCTGCAGGAGTAGGCTTGGGGCCTTCCTGAAGGGCTAGTGGAATTGGACATGGCTCATGGTCTCCCTGCAGTGCCATTGGAATTGGTCCAATTCTTGGGTCTTTTGAAGGTGTAGGTTGCAGGCTGATAAATTACCTGTAGGGCTGGTGGAATGTGACATGGCTCTTAGTCTAATGCTAGAGCTGATTCAGGGTCTTTCCACAGGGTTGGTAGAATTGGTCCCAGGCCTGGGTCTCCTGCATGTACAGGCTTTGGTATCCCTGTAGGGCTTGTGGAATGTGACTGGGTTTCTGTTTCCTGCAGGGGCAGGCTCAGAGTCTCCTTGCAGTGTTGCTGGAATGGCACATGGTTCTGAGTTTCCTGCAACAGCAGGCTTATGTCCTTCCTGCATGGCTAGTTGAATATGACTCAGACCTTGGTCACTTGCAGGAGCAGGCTAGTTTTCTCACTGCTGGGATGGTGGAATCAGACCCTGTCCTGAGTCTTCTGCAGAAGCAGCTCCAGGTCTTCCTGCAGGGCTGTTGGAACATGACCCATCACTGGTTCTGCTTCAGGAGTAGGCACAGAGTCTCCTTGCAAGGATAGTGTAATTGGACCCAGCTCAGGGGTCACTACAGGGCTGATGAAATGTGTCCTGGCTCTGTGGTTCCTGCAAGTGTAGATTCTGTGTCTCCCTTCAGGGTTGGTTTAGTGGGACCCATTCCTGGGTCTCCTGTAGTAGTAGGCTCAGAGTCTCCCTGCAGGGCTGGTGGAATGGGCCCCTTCTCTAGGTCACCTGCCAGAACAGATTTGGACTCTGCCTTCAGGCTGGTGGAATTGGGCCTGTTCTTGCATCTCCTGCAGGAGCAGGCCTTGGTTCTTCCTGGAAGAATACTGTAATATGACCCATCTCTGGTTCTCTTGCAGGAGAAGCTCATGGTCTCCCTAGAAGGTTAGCAGAATTTGTCCCATTCCTTGGTCCAAGGCTCAGGGTATCCCTGCAAGGTTGGTGGGATGGGACATAGTCCTGTGTCTCCTGCAGTAGCAGGTTCTGTTCTCTTTGCAGGGCTGGTGGAATGTGACTCCACCCTGTGGTTCTTTTGCAGATGCAGGCTCAGGGACCCCACCAGAACTGATGGCTCTTAGTCTCCTATGGGAGCAGGTGAGGGATTCCCTGGAGAGCTGTTGGAATTGGTCCCAGTCCTGGGTCTCTTACAATTGCAGGCTCAGTGTCTCCCTGGAGGGTTTGTTGAATATGACTTGGCTGTGGGTATGCTGCAGGAGCAAGCTCAGTGTTTCCATGCAGGGTTGGTGGAATGGGATCTAGTTCTGGCTCTCCTGCAGGAGGAGGCTGGGGTTCTCCCTGGAGAGGCTGATGGAATTGGACTGGGATGTCTGTCTCCTGCAGGAGCAAGCCTATGGATTACCTGCAGAGCTGGTAGAATGTCACACAACTCTTGTTCTTCTGCAGGAGCTGGCTCATATTCTCTGTGAATGGCTTGGTCTCCCCCAGGAGCAGGTTTGTAGTCTCACTACAGGGCTGGTGTTATGTGACCCGCACTGTGTTTTCTGCAGATGCAGTCTTAGTGTTTGACTGCATGTTTGGTGGAATGGGACGAAGTTCTGGGTTTCCTGGAGTAGCAGGCTCACGGTCTCCCTTCTGGGGTATTGGAATGTGACCTAGTCATGTGTTTCCTGCCGAAGTGGCCTCAGGATATCCCTGCAGGGCTGTTGGAATTGTACCTCACTGTGTATCACCTGCAGGATCAGGTTTGTGCTCTCCCAGCAAGGCTGGCGTATTTGGACCTATTCCTGGGTCTCCTGCAGAAGCAGGCTTTCAGTCTTCCTGCAGGGCTTCTGGAATATGACATATCTCTAATTTTCCTGCAGGATCAGGCTTGTGGGTCACCCAGCAAGGCTAGTGGAATTGGACCCACTTCAAGGTCTTAGTGCATGATTGATGGAATGGGACCCAGTCCTGGGTCTCCTGCAGGAATTGGCTCAGAGTCTTCCTGCAGGACTGGTGAAATTGGACCAATTCCTGAGTCTCCTGCAGGAGGAGGCCCTGCATCTTCCTGGAGGGATGGTGGAATACGACAGAGATCTGTTTCTCCTGCAGGAACAGGCTCAAGGTCTCCCTACAAGGCTAGTGTAATTGGACACATTCCTGGATCCATTGCAAGTGAAGGCATGATGGTCTTCCTACACAGCTGGTGGAATGTGATTCGGCTCTGAGTCTCCAGCAGGAGTAGGCTTAGGGTCTCCTTGAAAGATTGGTGAAATGGGACACAGTGCTGTCTCTCCTGCAGTAGCAGGCTCAGGTTCTCCCTACAGTATTGGTAAAATTGGACCTGACTCTAATTCTCCTGCAGTAGCAGACTGAGGTTATACCTGCATGGCTGGTTGAGTGTGAAGGAACAGCAAGTCTTAATACATTGGCCCACTCCTGGGAAAAGGATAAACAGGGCTTGGTGCATGGTCTCTTGTATTCTCTGAAAAAGACCCTTGAGATGTGTTGATTCTGATGACCTCTTCCAAGAACTTGAACACTTTTAGAATCTCTGCCCATTCATCTTGTTTAGACTGAAGGAATCTGCCTTTCATCAGTTCTTGGAATAGAGATCAACACAAAAGGAAAGAGGGAAGAAAAAAATACCAATCTATCTGTTGAGAAATCAGCTGAAGACATTAAAAAGTTCTCTTGCAATGCACTTGTTTCTATTTTGGTGCATTTAGAATCATTTCCTTATTATCAATTTTGGCCATTTAAATTAGAATACATATTGTTCTAGGCCTACTGGGGTTCATTATGCTTGGACGCTCTGTGCTTGCTGTGTTGAGATAGCCGGTTCTATCTTTGGTTTAAGAAAATTTCAGTCTGATTTCTTCAAATACCTTTTCAAATCATTTGTCTTTATTCTTTTCCATGTGGGATCCCTATGAGTCATACACTGGTATGTTTTCTCTTATCCCAGGTTTCAGTTGCATTGCTTGCATTGCTTTTCACTAGCTTTTCTATGTCGTGTTCTGACTGAGTGATTGTGATTATCCTGTTTTCTAAGTCATTTATTTGTTCCTGTGCATTATCTAGTCCGATTTGGACTGTCTTTAGCTTAGCTATTCTCACCATTGAGTTTTCTGATTATATTTGGCTCATCTAAAGTGTTTCTCTTTCCATTTATACTAGCCTGCATTTGTATTCATAGACTCAAGATTTCCTTCAGTGTTTTATGTCCTCCCTTTTCAAGTCATGTTCTAGTAAATTTTGGGGGTCTAATACATTGGATGTTCTTTCAGGAGACTCCTGTCTTTTGAAAATTTGGAATAGTTCTTTTAACTTTATTATATCTCTCTATCGCTATGGGTTAAGGATTATCAGTTATCTATTATAGAGTTGAACGGCTTTTGTAAGTGAAATCATTTCTGTGCACATTTAGTTTTAATGCTGTGAGGATTGTTTTTGGTATGTAATGATGCCATGCATTCCTTCTGTGTCTGTTGCCTGTTATATCTATGATTGCTACTGCGGTTTTTGTTGTGGTGAATATAACCTATTCTAGTAAAGTTAGCAGAGTGTCATTTTGGTTAAATGTTTATCATAGCTCTGACAGTGCTGGGACTACTAATTTTTGCTGGAATAGAGGTTTCCAAATGGTTTCTGGGCTGCAGGCTGGATATGTGGAGAGGGAATTGTTCCAATACACACTCATGAAAGTGCATTCGTCCTCAATGTTGCCACGGAAAAGTCAAAATTTTATAATGGGTTCCCTCAGGTTCTCTGCAAACAAAGACAAAAGTGGAAACAAATTTAATGATGTCACACATTAGAAACTGCTGAAACAATCCTGCAGTGCCACAATTGGGTCCTAAGTGTAGTACTGGGTCAGCACCACAACTATAGTTGCATTAGCATGTGGTAGGCAAGGTTGATGGAAAAGCTTCAAATTCTCCTATTTTTCCTCAGATCTCTGCTCCAAGAACTCTTGTCAATAAGGCATGGGAACTCAAAGGCAAGCATGGAGCATTTCAAAAACCTCTGCACTGGACAATAAGAAATTTCAATCCTGCCTATGAAAGTTGCAGATCTTTTGGCTATAGAATCTTATTTCAACACTAAATTGCCCTGGATTCTAGAAACCAGATAAAGATGGCTCTGATTGAGACCATTTCTCCTTTATGGAGAAAATGAGCAATTATAATGTGGATGTGAAAATGCTGTGACTAAGGCCCTGGGTTACTAAGCTAATCCACAACACATATGCCAGCAGATTTAATATTAAGAGAGGACCCAGGCAGATCTGTTCTCTAGATAGTACCAACCACAGCCCAAAACAATCTCCAAACCCCTGGGAATAAATTTGTGACATCAGCCACACCCCTAACACACAGATTCCACAGGCACTCCTAGCTCAAAACTGGCAGATGCAGTCTTGGTCTGGGAATCAATTGCAGAGAAATTTTGTGATTATTGCTTTCAGTTATGTCAATCAAACTTCCACTATGCACTCTTTTAACCCTCAGCGCATCGTCTTCCATCTTAAATGACCTGTCCACTTTAGAGTGTGCATCCCAGTAAAACACAGTTTCCCCTTTACTGCTCCTTCACCAAAGGTCAGGACCTGTACTGATTTCCATTCTCTACTTTGCCTTCTACTCTTTCCAGGTTATGTGAGAATACTTTCTGACTTTTGAAGTAAGAGATGTTTGGCCATTATTCAGCAGGGATCCTGAGCCAAGGGCCGGGAGAGTGGATGTTTATCTTGCTGTATATATGGGAGAGAGTGAGCGAAGTTTGCACTGGTACTCTGCCAGTTTGGCATGGATAAATTAACAAAATTTAGACATAACTCACAGACACTTGATCCTTGTTTAGATATTTTTCTCTATATCAATGATGGAAGGATGTGTTCAAAGATTCCAAGTCTGACAATGTGTACGTACCTCCATTGCAGACTTTCAAATAGTTAACAGAATTGAATTACATATTATGGGAAGTGTATCAAAATAAAGATATTTTAGAAATATACTAAATCTAACTACAAGACAGAGTTGCCATATTTAGCTATCAGCTTGAAATACCCAAATAAGAAAAATACACAGAAAATACTAGTTAGCAGCCAAAATTCTTGAAGGAGGCAGGTCAACACTTTTCTCTTGGTGCTTCCAACACAAAGAAAAACAATGAAATAATTCTTAGAATCATTAACAACCACAACCATGGGTTTCCATTGTTCATGTGGTGCCCTTTCCTAATAATGGCACATACTGGTCAATGTTGGCGATTCAAGGGGAAACATTACTATTTAGGAAAGCACAAAGAAATCCAAACAATGTATTTTTATATAGGCTTGGTTTCAATAGCACTTAGAGACATTAAAGATACGAGAACACTGCAAAAGTTTTGCTAGGCTATTGAGAATCATGTACTCTTCTATGAAAGATGAGAATGTTTAATCATCCAATTATGTTGAGAAACACAATTAAACCTGACAAATATGGCAACCACATATTTGCACCTGGTACATGCCTGAAGGGAAAAATGGTCCACAAAAAATTTGTCACTACATATCTATGCCAACAATTACACTTCATTTCAATAAGAGAATTATAATAGTTACAAATACTGTTTTGAAAAACTGAGGATAAATAAATATTCAAATTCAGGCAAAGAATCCACTCACTTACCACACTCCCTTCACCCCAGAGAAGACATAAACCCAGCATTTGCTGAATCTAGCGGAAGGCCATCGTTTCTTTGTGGGAGCTAAGTATTCAATTCCTATCTATTTCATACGAGAGTATTTGACCTTTATGGGGTTCCCTGTTGTTCACAGAGGATGAAGCTAGAGGAACTCTGATTCTAGGAGGGGCTTGCTCTTCTCTTACTGGCTTCATTGCAGCTCAGGTACTGATCCCTCAAAATGGATGCCTGAGTGGAGGGGAGGGAAGAGCAAGTGCTTGATAGCTAGGCCCAAACCTGGGAAAAGGCTTACCTGGGCTTGGTGCACTTTGATCTGAATGGCTTGGAATTGCCCCTTGGGTCGTGTGGATTATCTGACCTCTTTCAAGAACATGAGCGTTTTTATCATCTCTGCCATCTCTTCTCTTTAGACGTCAGGGATCTTGGACCCGTTCTTGGAGCAGAGAATTGAGGAACTTCCTCCAGTCCACGGTGGCCCTCCGTAGGTTTCTGCTAGTATCAGCGAGGTTCAATATGTCTCATGAATGCCTTTCGAGCCTGCTATCCTCTACAGCTGTCTCCAGGCCAGTATTCTCTATTGTAGCAGAACATCTCTCATCAATGTGTTCGCATCTCTCCTCAATCCGTGCAGCCATGTTTTCGGCCAGCTTCTCTTCGTGTCTCCCATAAAGTCGACTTCAACAGGACTGGGCAAGTCTGAAAGGACCTCGGAGCCTCTCCAGTAAGCTGAAGACAGGCAGATCTTCCACTGTCTGCCCTTTCAGGTTCTGGAAACTGACCCGTGAACTCAGGTCTTTGGGCAGCAGCAGTATCTCGAACTGACACAGCTTCCCGGACCAAAGACCTAAGCCAAGCTCCACAGAGGGCGGCAGCCCCTCCATCGCACTGATCCACCCACAGAACTCTGCCCGGTTACCTAGGATCCACCAGCCACAACAAGCCTCGCGGTACACACCAACATTCCACCTGGAATCCAACCGCTAACTGCCATCCCCAATGGCTGCTGCATCTTGTCAGTGTTGGGGGAGGGGCTGCATCCGACGAGAGGTTCCTAAGGTAAATGTGATTCTACCCACTAGCGTCCCATGGGCCTTTCTTCTTCCCTCTTTCCTTTTGTTCAGATCTGTATGCACTGTAGCAACGGAGGGAAGTGTGTCCATTTTCAGTTGAATGTTTCACACGTCTTTAAACTTTCTAACAGTTCACAGTACACAGAGACCCACTAAGGGAAACTCTTGTTCCTGTAATATGGGCACACCCGCAATACATAGCCGTCGGTTGATTTCTGCTGAAACACCCGCATTCACGGGACATCTATCCATTTGTTTCAAGGGGGCTGAAATTCCTAGGAATGATACAATCCCCAATGTGCACTTTACTGCCTGCCTCTTTTGATCTTAGTACACTTTTGCGGAGCTACTTTTCCTTGTTATAGGCTTGTGCCATTTCTTCTCGACGTAGTGTAGAATATGGCATTCATTCATCCTGTTGGAAGACTTGCAAGTCTATATCACGGACTAGGAATCCATTGGATTCCAAATCGGCATTTGGGTTAGGTCACGATATGCTCATATGAATCAATATTTACGAATATAAATGCACGCCTCTGATTTCCGAATACAGGTGTGCTGAGTACATTCAAGCCGCGATACTGGGTCGATGCGTACTGAATGATCCTTGACATCACCTTGAGTAATTTCTTTTGAATATTCATGTCACCCTACCCTTTTTGTGTTGTTTGTTTGTTTGATTCTTTCTTGGTCTGCTTCTCGTTTGCTTTGCAAACACGTCAGGCCATGCATCTCTCCGTTTGCTTCCAACAGAGAGTCATATAAGCTGACTCCCTTAAGAGAGTGCTTCCAATCCCCTATGATTTCCTGCTTCCCTCTCCCATCTTTAGGGTTTTGATGTCCTCCTTGCCTTCTTCTTGTTTCTTCTTTTCCACTCATGCTCTTCTTGCATTTCCAATAAGGGTTTTCTTCTTTCCATTTCATCTTGCTGCTTATCCCTTCAGGGGAGAATTCTCAACCTTTCTTTTAGGATAAGTTTCGAACTGCTGAATTCTTTTAAGATTTGCAGGTCTGTGGCATTCTCTAGCTCTGCTGTTATTAGAAATGGTGGTCATGTGGCATAGGCTACCCTAGATGGCAGCATTTTGCCATTCAAGCTATGGTCTATGTCCTGGCACTCCTCCCTGTCCTGCAATATTGCTGCTGAGATAGCAGCTGAAACCCCTCTGGAGGTTCTCTTGTGACTATGTTGCTTTCCTCCAGGCGCATTTTAAATCACTGGGATGCTCATGAACTTTGTTGATTTGGATCATACAGCTGCTGCTAAGTCTATTGGGATTCCACCTCTTTTGGACGCTGTGTACTTCCTGAATTCGCCTAGATGATTCTATCTTGGCTTTCAGCAAGTTTCAGTCTGATTTTTCTACACATAACTTTTCAAACATTGTTTGTTTCTTTATCTCTTGCTTTTCCATCTGGGACTCTTTCGAATTTTAGTCTTTCATGCCTTGTCTTCAACCAGGATTCAACAGCAATGTTTTCATTGGTTTGCACTTGCTTTCCTATGTGTGCTTCTGACCGAGGGATTTCTGTTCCCCTGTCTTCAAAGTCATTCACGCGTCCCTCTGCAATATCTCGTCTGCTTAGGACGGAATGTTAGCCCTGATATTTTCTCATCCACTGAGTTTTCTGAGATTATTTGGCTCGTCTTTAGGCTTTCTCTTCCCCTTTTCTGGTATTCTGCCTTTTGTGATTCTGAGACACTGCTGTTCTTCAGTGTTTCCCTCACCTCCATTTTCAATACTTGCTCTGGAGAGCGTTTTGCAGTCTAGTTGTCTGAAAGCTTATCTTTAGGGCCTTCAATCTCTTTGGAACTGAAAATGGTACTTCCTTTTCCTTTTACTGTATTTCTTCATCTCTACTGGTCAGGTAATTTCAGGTATCTAATGTAGACTTCTAGGGCTTGGTTAAGTGAAAACTTTAGACACTTGGCTCTACACAATTGCATGGGATTTCTGTGAGGACAAGTTTTCCTAGACATTGATGCCATGTCCTGTTCCTGTGTGTGTTGTCTGGTCTATCTCCAATTGCTGGTGTTGCCTTTGTTGTGATGAACCCCCCATACTATTTCGATTAGGATAACCTCATTTTGATTACGCTTATCTCACAAATCTGAAAGAGCACAGGACACTTCCTCTGGTGGAAATGGAGCTTCTAAAGGTTCTCAGCTCTGCATTCTACTCTCTGTTATTTTGGAGTGTTTCCAGAAGAGCAGAGTGTGAGTGCGCTTGTGCTTTGTAGTGCCACGGGAATGTCCCACTGAAACCAGTTCTTCCAAGAGCTTCTCTGTCTACAGAAACACCAGTGGAAGCATATCTATGGATGTCACACATCAGGGCCTGCTGGAATGATCCCGCAGCCCGAACTTGGTGTCCTCGCTGCCGAACCGTGCCGGTGCCATCCAAAATGTAGCATCCGCTTTTGAGAGATAAACTGAAGGAAATCCTTCCTCTTCTCACGCTGTGGTCTTGGACCACACTTCCTTGTCCTCTCATCCTTGTGGCACGGGTGCACGAAGCCAACCACAGAGCTGTTGCACATCCTGTGCCTCAAACCAAACCATAATCACAGCCCAGGTTATGAATGTAGCAGATCCTAAGGCTTTTCATTCTGAATTCAAGCCCAAGGCCCCCTGGATCCCTCAGACCCGATGCACAATATCTCTGATTCAGCCCCACACATGCTCTATTGGCAAAATGCCAAATTGGTCTCTGGTCCTGCAGATGCACTGGGTGTGGCCATGGGACATATCGATAATTTCAACTGCGCGCGCCAGGGTGGTTGCTTGCTCATTGGGGTCCCAGGTCGGTTTGCTCTCTTGATAGGACCCACCACATCCCACAACGCACTCCAGATCCCTGAGACTCAGCGTGTGCCACCATCCGTAGCCCTATCCCTCCCTGAACGCTGCCTCTGCTACCTCAAATTTGGCAGCTCGGAGCTTGTTCTCAGAATCAACTGTGGGGATATTTTGCACTGGATTCTTTGAGTTCTGTCAGCCAAGCATCTGCTGTGCACTCTTCTAACACTCAGCGCATCACCTTCAATCCCATGTCTCCTGTCCGCTTGTGAGTGTGCGTCCAAGTTAAAGAGAGTTTCACCTTTACTGCTCCATCAACAGGGCTCAGACCATGCACTGGTATCCATTCCCTGCTTTTCCTTCTCCTGCTTCCAGGTGTTCTGAGGCCTCATCCTGTCTTTGGAAGTAACAGACCTCTCTTCGGCAAGTGTCCTGTGCCAAGGGCTGGGTGAGTGGATGTTTCCATTGCTGTGTTCATAGGAGCGAGTGAGCGCAGGTTGCACTGCTTCTCTGTCAACTGGGCATCGATGAATCAACACTTTCCAGATACATTTCACAGAAATGTGATTTCTTTTTATCTCTTTGTTTCTATACAGCCGTGGTGGGAGGGATTGTCCGAAGACTCCAGTTTTGACATTGTGTTGATATCTCATTTGCAGTCTTTAAAAATTTAATAGAATTGATATAAATGTTTTGGGAGTTATACGAAAATGAAGTTAGTTTCTGAAACATACTAAATCGACCTAGAAGCCAGACTTGTCAATTTCGGTAACATTTTGTCAGCTCTAAGGAAAACATAGACAGATAGAATGCAAACTAGCAGTCCGAACTGTTAAAGGGGTCATGTCAACTCTTTACTGTTGAAGCCTCCGAAACCAACAGGAACCATGAAATAACTAATGGAAACATGAAATAACCCCCAAGCTTGGATTCCCTTGTGCATGTGGTGCCCTTTACTCCCGATGACACCTACTGGTCAATGTTGGCATTTCAAGGTGTAACATCCCTCTCAAGGAAAATACAAGAGGAAACGAACTAAATATATACATTTAGCTTTGAATCCAAAGAACCTAGAGGCATTATAGCTATGAGAACCCTGCTGCAGCTATGCTAGGCTACTGAGAACCAGGTGTTCTTCTATCAGTGATGAGAACGCTTAATCATCCGATCATGTTGGGTAAAGCACTTGAATGCAACCAAGTCTGCACCCCCATGATAGATTGCCCCCGGGGGCTTGACTCAATTGAAAGACGGTCCACATAAGCTGTGTCTTTCATGTCATTGGCGACTTTTACAGTTCCGTTCACTATCTGACTTCTAATATTTACCTAGACTGTCTTGAAAAACGGAGGCCTAATACAGATTCAAGTTCAGTCAAAGATTCCCCTCACTTACCACACTCCCTTCACCCCAGAGAGGACATAATCCCAGCATTTGCTGAATCTAGCGGAAGGCCATCGTTTCTTTGTGGGAGCTAAGTATTCAATTCCTATCTATTTCATACGAGAGTATTTGACCTTTATGGGGTTCCCTGTTGTTCACAGAGGATGAAGCTAGAGGAACTCTGATTCTAGGAGGGGCTTGCTCTTCTCTTACTGGCTTCATTGCAGCTCAGGTACTGATCCCTCAAAATGGATGCCTGAGTGGAGGGGAGGGAAGAGCAAGTGCTTGATAGCTAGGCCCAAACCTGGGAAAAGGCTTACCTGGGCTTGGTGCACTTTGATCTGAATGGCTTGGAATTGCCCCTTGGGTCGTGTGGATTATCTGACCTCTTTCAAGAACATGAGCGTTTTTATCATCTCTGCCATCTCTTCTCTTTAGACGTCAGGGATCTTGGACCCGTTCTTGGAGCAGAGAATTGAGGAACTTCCTCCAGTCCACGGTGGCCCTCCGTAGGTTTCTGCTAGTATCAGCGAGGTTCAATATGTCTCATGAATGCCTTTCGAGCCTGCTATCCTCTACAGCTGTCTCCAGGCCAGTATTCTCTATTGTAGCAGAACATCTCTCATCAATGTGTTCGCATCTCTCCTCAATCCGTGCAGCCATGTTTTCGGCCAGCTTCTCTTCGTGTCTCCCATAAAGTCGACTTCAACAGGACTGGGCAAGTCTGAAAGGACCTCGGAGCCTCTCCAGTAAGCTGAAGACAGGCAGATCTTCCACTGTCTGCCCTTTCAGGTTCTGGAAACTGACCCGTGAACTCAGGTCTTTGGGCAGCAGCAGTATCTCGAACTGACACAGCTTCCCGGACCAAAGACCTAAGCCAAGCTCCACAGAGGGCGGCAGCCCCTCCATCGCACTGATCCACCCACAGAACTCTGCCCGGTTACCTAGGATCCACCAGCCACAACAAGCCTCGCGGTACACACCAACATTCCACCTGGAATCCAACCGCTAACTGCCATCCCCAATGGCTGCTGCATCTTGTCAGTGTTGGGGGAGGGGCTGCATCCGACGAGAGGTTCCTAAGGTAAATGTGATTCTACCCACTAGCGTCCCATGGGCCTTTCTTCTTCCCTCTTTCCTTTTGTTCAGATCTGTATGCACTGTAGCAACGGAGGGAAGTGTGTCCATTTTCAGTTGAATGTTTCACACGTCTTTAAACTTTCTAACAGTCCACAGTACACAGAGACCCACTAAGGGAAACTCTTGTTCCTGTAATATGGGCACACCCGCAATACATAGCCGTCGGTTGATTTCTGCTGAAACACCCGCATTCACGGGACATCTATCCATTTGTTTCAAGGGGGCTGAAATTCCTAGGAATGATACAATCCCCAATGTGCACTTTACTGCCTGCCTCTTTTGATCTTAGTACACTTTTGCGGAGCTACTTTTCCTTGTTATAGGCTTGTGCCATTTCTTCTCGACGTAGTGTAGAATATGGCATTCATTCATCCTGTTGGAAGACTTGCAAGTCTATATCACGGACTAGGAATCCATTGGATTCCAAATCGGCATTTGGGTTAGGTCACGATATGCTCATATGAATCAATATTTACGAATATAAATGCACGCCTCTGATTTCCGAATACAGGTGTGCTGAGTACATTCAAGCCGCGATACTGGGTCGATGCGTACTGAATGATCCTTGACATCACCTTGAGTAATTTCTTTTGAATATTCATGTCACCCTACCCTTTTTGTGTTGTTTGTTTGTTTGATTCTTTCTTGGTCTGCTTCTCGTTTGCTTTGCAAACACGTCAGGCCATGCATCTCTCCGTTTGCTTCCAACAGAGAGTCATATAAGCTGACTCCCTTAAGAGAGTGCTTCCAATCCCCTATGATTTCCTGCTTCCCTCTCCCATCTTTAGGGTTTTGATGTCCTCCTTGCCTTCTTCTTGTTTCTTCTTTTCCACTCATGCTCTTCTTGCATTTCCAATAAGGGTTTTCTTCTTTCCATTTCATCTTGCTGCTTATCCCTTCAGGGGAGAATTCTCAACCTTTCTTTTAGGATAAGTTTCGAACTGCTGAATTCTTTTAAGATTTGCAGGTCTGTGGCATTCTCTAGCTCTGCTGTTATTAGAAATGGTGGTCATGTGGCATAGGCTACCCTAGATGGCAGCATTTTGCCATTCAAGCTATGGTCTATGTCCTGGCACTCCTCCCTGTCCTGCAATATTGCTGCTGAGATAGCAGCTGAAACCCCTCTGGAGGTTCTCTTGTGACTATGTTGCTTTCCTCCAGGCGCATTTTAAATCACTGGGATGCTCATGAACTTTGTTGATTTGGATCATACAGCTGCTGCTAAGTCTATTGGGATTCCACCTCTTTTGGACGCTGTGTACTTCCTGAATTCGCCTAGATGATTCTATCTTGGCTTTCAGCAAGTTTCAGTCTGATTTTTCTACACATAACTTTTCAAACATTGTTTGTTTCTTTATCTCTTGCTTTTCCATCTGGGACTCTTTCGAATTTTAGTCCTTCATGCCTTGTCTTCAACCAGGATTCAACAGCAATGTTTTCATTGGTTTGCACTTGCTTTCCTATGTGTGCTTCTGACCGAGGGATTTCTGTTCCCCTGTCTTCAAAGTCATTCACGCGTCCCTCTGCAATATCTCGTCTGCTTAGGACGGAATGTTAGCCCTGATATTTTCTCATCCACTGAGTTTTCTGAGATTATTTGGCTCGTCTTTAGGCTTTCTCTTCCCCTTTTCTGGTATTCTGCCTTTTGTGATTCTGAGACACTGCTGTTCTTCAGTGTTTCCCTCACCTCCATTTTCAATACTTGCTCTGGAGAGCGTTTTGCAGTCTAGTTGTCTGAAAGCTTATCTTTAGGGCCTTCAATCTCTTTGGAACTGAAAATGGTACTTCCTTTTCCTTTTACTGTATTTCTTCATCTCTACTGGTCAGGTAATTTCAGGTATCTAATGTAGACTTCTAGGGCTTGGTTAAGTGAAAACTTTAGACACTTGGCTCTACACAATTGCATGGGATTTCTGTGAGGACAAGTTTTCCTAGACATTGATGCCATGTCCTGTTCCTGTGTGTGTTGTCTGGTCTATCTCCAATTGCTGGTGTTGCCTTTGTTGTGATGAACCCCCCATACTATTTCGATTAGGATAACCTCATTTTGATTACGCTTATCTCACAAATCTGAAAGAGCACAGGACACTTCCTCTGGTGGAAATGGAGCTTCTAAAGGTTCTCAGCTCTGCATTCTACTCTCTGTTATTTTGGAGTGTTTCCAGAAGAGCAGAGTGTGAGTGCGCTTGTGCTTTGTAGTGCCACGGGAATGTCCCACTGAAACCAGTTCTTCCAAGAGCTTCTCTGTCTACAGAAACACCAGTGGAAGCATATCTATGGATGTCACACATCAGGGCCTGCTGGAATGATCCCGCAGCCCGAACTTGGTGTCCTCGCTGCCGAACCGTGCCGGTGCCATCCAAAATGTAGCATCCGCTTTTGAGAGATAAACTGAAGGAAATCCTTCCTCTTCTCACGCTGTGGTCTTGGACCACACTTCCTTGTCCTCTCATCCTTGTGGCACGGGTGCACGAAGCCAACCACAGAGCTGTTGCACATCCTGTGCCTCAAACCAAACCATAATCACAGCCCAGGTTATGAATGTAGCAGATCCTAAGGCTTTTCATTCTGAATTCAAGCCCAAGGCCCCCTGGATCCCTCAGACCCGATGCACAATATCTCTGATTCAGCCCCACACATGCTCTATTGGCAAAATGCCAAATTGGTCTCTGGTCCTGCAGATGCACTGGGTGTGGCCATGGGACATATCGATAATTTCAACTGCGCGCGCCAGGGTGGTTGCTTGCTCATTGGGGTCCCAGGTCGGTTTGCTCTCTTGATAGGACCCACCACATCCCACAACGCACTCCAGATCCCTGAGACTCAGCGTGTGCCACCATCCGTAGCCCTATCCCTCCCTGAACGCTGCCTCTGCTACCTCAAATTTGGCAGCTCGGAGCTTGTTCTCAGAATCAACTGTGGGGATATTTTGCACTGGATTCTTTGAGTTCTGTCAGCCAAGCATCTGCTGTGCACTCTTCTAACACTCAGCGCATCACCTTCAATCCCATGTCTCCTGTCCGCTTGTGAGTGTGCGTCCAAGTTAAAGAGAGTTTCACCTTTACTGCTCCATCAACAGGGCTCAGACCATGCACTGGTATCCATTCCCTGCTTTTCCTTCTCCTGCTTCCAGGTGTTCTGAGGCCTCATCCTGTCTTTGGAAGTAACAGACCTCTCTTCGGCAAGTGTCCTGTGCCAAGGGCTGGGTGAGTGGATGTTTCCATTGCTGTGTTCATAGGAGCGAGTGAGCGCAGGTTGCACTGCTTCTCTGTCAACTGGGCATCGATGAATCAACACTTTCCAGATACATTTCACAGAAATGTGATTTCTTTTTATCTCTTTGTTTCTATACAGCCGTGGTGGGAGGGATTGTCCGAAGACTCCAGTTTTGACATTGTGTTGATATCTCATTTGCAGTCTTTAAAAATTTAATAGAATTGATATAAATGTTTTGGGAGTTATACGAAAATGAAGTTAGTTTCTGAAACATACTAAATCGACCTAGAAGCCAGACTTGTCAATTTCGGTAACATTTTGTCAGCTCTAAGGAAAACATAGACAGATAGAATGCAAACTAGCAGTCCGAACTGTTAAAGGGGTCATGTCAACTCTTTACTGTTGAAGCCTCCGAAACCAACAGGAACCATGAAATAACTAATGGAAACATGAAATAACCCCCAAGCTTGGATTCCCTTGTGCATGTGGTGCCCTTTACTCCCGATGACACCTACTGGTCAATGTTGGCATTTCAAGGTGTAACATCCCTCTCAAGGAAAATACAAGAGGAAACGAACTAAATATATACATTTAGCTTTGAATCCAAAGAACCTAGAGGCATTATAGCTATGAGAACCCTGCTGCAGCTATGCTAGGCTACTGAGAACCAGGTGTTCTTCTATCAGTGATGAGAACGCTTAATCATCCGATCATGTTGGGTAAAGCACTTGAATGCAACCAAGTCTGCACCCCCATGATAGATTGCCCCCGGGGGCTTGACTCAATTGAAAGACGGTCCACATAAGCTGTGTCTTTCATGTCATTGGCGACTTTTACAGTTCCGTTCACTATCTGACTTCTAATATTTACCTAGACTGTCTTGAAAAACGGAGGCCTAATACAGATTCAAGTTCAGTCAAAGATTCCCCTCACTTACCACACTCCCTTCACCCCAGAGAGGACATAATCCCAGCATTTGCTGAATCTAGCGGAAGGCCATCGTTTCTTTGTGGGAGCTAAGTATTCAATTCCTATCTATTTCATACGAGAGTATTTGACCTTTATGGGGTTCCCTGTTGTTCACAGAGGATGAAGCTAGAGGAACTCTGATTCTAGGAGGGGCTTGCTCTTCTCTTACTGGCTTCATTGCAGCTCAGGTACTGATCCCTCAAAATGGATGCCTGAGTGGAGGGGAGGGAAGAGCAAGTGCTTGATAGCTAGGCCCAAACCTGGGAAAAGGCTTACCTGGGCTTGGTGCACTTTGATCTGAATGGCTTGGAATTGCCCCTTGGGTCGTGTGGATTATCTGACCTCTTTCAAGAACATGAGCGTTTTTATCATCTCTGCCATCTCTTCTCTTTAGACGTCAGGGATCTTGGACCCGTTCTTGGAGCAGAGAATTGAGGAACTTCCTCCAGTCCACGGTGGCCCTCCGTAGGTTTCTGCTAGTATCAGCGAGGTTCAATATGTCTCATGAATGCCTTTCGAGCCTGCTATCCTCTACAGCTGTCTCCAGGCCAGTATTCTCTATTGTAGCAGAACATCTCTCATCAATGTGTTCGCATCTCTCCTCAATCCGTGCAGCCATGTTTTCGGCCAGCTTCTCTTCGTGTCTCCCATAAAGTCGACTTCAACAGGACTGGGCAAGTCTGAAAGGACCTCGGAGCCTCTCCAGTAAGCTGAAGACAGGCAGATCTTCCACTGTCTGCCCTTTCAGGTTCTGGAAACTGACCCGTGAACTCAGGTCTTTGGGCAGCAGCAGTATCTCGAACTGACACAGCTTCCCGGACCAAAGACCTAAGCCAAGCTCCACAGAGGGCGGCAGCCCCTCCATCGCACTGATCCACCCACAGAACTCTGCCCGGTTACCTAGGATCCACCAGCCACAACAAGCCTCGCGGTACACACCAACATTCCACCTGGAATCCAACCGCTAACTGCCATCCCCAATGGCTGCTGCATCTTGTCAGTGTTGGGGGAGGGGCTGCATCCGACGAGAGGTTCCTAAGGTAAATGTGATTCTACCCACTAGCGTCCCATGGGCCTTTCTTCTTCCCTCTTTCCTTTTGTTCAGATCTGTATGCACTGTAGCAACGGAGGGAAGTGTGTCCATTTTCAGTTGAATGTTTCACACGTCTTTAAACTTTCTAACAGTTCACAGTACACAGAGACCCACTAAGGGAAACTCTTGTTCCTGTAATATGGGCACACCCGCAATACATAGCCGTCGGTTGATTTCTGCTGAAACACCCGCATTCACGGGACATCTATCCATTTGTTTCAAGGGGGCTGAAATTCCTAGGAATGATACAATCCCCAATGTGCACTTTACTGCCTGCCTCTTTTGATCTTAGTACACTTTTGCGGAGCTACTTTTCCTTGTTATAGGCTTGTGCCATTTCTTCTCGACGTAGTGTAGAATATGGCATTCATTCATCCTGTTGGAAGACTTGCAAGTCTATATCACGGACTAGGAATCCATTGGATTCCAAATCGGCATTTGGGTTAGGTCACGATATGCTCATATGAATCAATATTTACGAATATAAATGCACGCCTCTGATTTCCGAATACAGGTGTGCTGAGTACATTCAAGCCGCGATACTGGGTCGATGCGTACTGAATGATCCTTGACATCACCTTGAGTAATTTCTTTTGAATATTCATGTCACCCTACCCTTTTTGTGTTGTTTGTTTGTTTGATTCTTTCTTGGTCTGCTTCTCGTTTGCTTTGCAAACACGTCAGGCCATGCATCTCTCCGTTTGCTTCCAACAGAGAGTCATATAAGCTGACTCCCTTAAGAGAGTGCTTCCAATCCCCTATGATTTCCTGCTTCCCTCTCCCATCTTTAGGGTTTTGATGTCCTCCTTGCCTTCTTCTTGTTTCTTCTTTTCCACTCATGCTCTTCTTGCATTTCCAATAAGGGTTTTCTTCTTTCCATTTCATCTTGCTGCTTATCCCTTCAGGGGAGAATTCTCAACCTTTCTTTTAGGATAAGTTTCGAACTGCTGAATTCTTTTAAGATTTGCAGGTCTGTGGCATTCTCTAGCTCTGCTGGTATTAGAAATGGTGGTCATGTGGCATAGGCTACCCTAGATGGCAGCATTTTGCCATTCAAGCTATGGTCTATGTCCTGGCACTCCTCCCTGTCCTGCAATATTGCTGCTGAGATAGCAGCTGAAACCCCTCTGGAGGTTCTCTTGTGACTATGTTGCTTTCCTCCAGGCGCATTTTAAATCACTGGGATGCTCATGAACTTTGTTGATTTGGATCATACAGCTGCTGCTAAGTCTATTGGGATTCCACCTCTTTTGGACGCTGTGTACTTCCTGAATTCGCCTAGATGATTCTATCTTGGCTTTCAGCAAGTTTCAGTCTGATTTTTCTACACATAACTTTTCAAACATTGTTTGTTTCTTTATCTCTTGCTTTTCCATCTGGGACTCTTTCGAATTTTAGTCCTTCATGCCTTGTCTTCAACCAGGATTCAACAGCAATGTTTTCATTGGTTTGCACTTGCTTTCCTATGTGTGCTTCTGACCGAGGGATTTCTGTTCCCCTGTCTTCAAAGTCATTCACGCGTCCCTCTGCAATATCTCGTCTGCTTAGGACGGAATGTTAGCCCTGATATTTTCTCATCCACTGAGTTTTCTGAGATTATTTGGCTCGTCTTTAGGCTTTCTCTTCCCCTTTTCTGGTATTCTGCCTTTTGTGATTCTGAGACACTGTTGTTCTTCAGTGTTTCCCTCACCTCCATTTTCAATACTTGCTCTGGAGAGCGTTTTGCAGTCTAGTTGTCTGAAAGCTTATCTTTAGGGCCTTCAATCTCTTTGGAACTGAAAATGGTACTTCCTTTTCCTTTTACTGTATTTCTTCATCTCTACTGGTCAGGTAATTTCAGGTATCTAATGTAGACTTCTAGGGCTTGGTTAAGTGAAAACTTTAGACACTTGGCTCTACACAATTGCATGGGATTTCTGTGAGGACAAGTTTTCCTAGACATTGATGCCATGTCCTGTTCCTGTGTGTGTTGTCTGGTCTATCTCCAATTGCTGGTGTTGCCTTTGTTGTGATGAACCCCCCATACTATTTCGATTAGGATAACCTCATTTTGATTACGCTTATCTCACAAATCTGAAAGAGCACAGGACACTTCCTCTGGTGGAAATGGAGCTTCTAAAGGTTCTCAGCTCTGCATTCTACTCTCTGTTATTTTGGAGTGTTTCCAGAAGAGCAGAGTGTGAGTGCGCTTGTGCTTTGTAGTGCCACGGGAATGTCCCACTGAAACCAGTTCTTCCAAGAGCTTCTCTGTCTACAGAAACACCAGTGGAAGCATATCTATGGATGTCACACATCAGGGCCTGCTGGAATGATCCCGCAGCCCGAACTTGGTGTCCTCGCTGCCGAACCGTGCCGGTGCCATCCAAAATGTAGCATCCGCTTTTGAGAGATAAACTGAAGGAAATCCTTCCTCTTCTCACGCTGTGGTCTTGGACCACACTTCCTTGTCCTCTCATCCTTGTGGCACGGGTGCACGAAGCCAACCACAGAGCTGTTGCACATCCTGTGCCTCAAACCAAACCATAATCACAGCCCAGGTTATGAATGTAGCAGATCCTAAGGCTTTTCATTCTGAATTCAAGCCCAAGGCCCCCTGGATCCCTCAGACCCGATGCACAATATCTCTGATTCAGCCCCACACATGCTCTATTGGCAAAATGCCAAATTGGTCTCTGGTCCTGCAGATGCACTGGGTGTGGCCATGGGACATATCGATAATTTCAACTGCGCGCGCCAGGGTGGTTGCTTGCTCATTGGGGTCCCAGGTCGGTTTGCTCTCTTGATAGGACCCACCACATCCCACAACGCACTCCAGATCCCTGAGACTCAGCGTGTGCCACCATCCGTAGCCCTATCCCTCCCTGAACGCTGCCTCTGCTACCTCAAATTTGGCAGCTCGGAGCTTGGTCTCAGAATCAACTGTGGGGATATTTTGCACTGGATTCTTTGAGTTCTGTCAGCCAAGCATCTGCTGTGCACTCTTCTAACACTCAGCGCATCACCTTCAATCCCATGTCTCCTGTCCGCTTGCGAGTGTGCGTCCAAGTTAAAGAGAGTTTCACCTTTACTGCTCCATCAACAGGGCTCAGACCATGCACTGGTATCCATTCCCTGCTTTTCCTTCTCCTGCTTCCAGGTGTTCTGAGGCCTCATCCTGTCTTTGGAAGTAACAGACCTCTCTTCGGCAAGTGTCCTGTGCCAAGGGCTGGGTGAGTGGATGTTTCCATTGCTGTGTTCATGGGAGCGAGTGAGCGCAGGTTGCACTGCTTCTCTGTCAACTGGGCATCGATGAATCAACACTTTCCAGATACATTTCACAGAAATGTGATTTCTTTTTATCTCTTTGTTTCTATACAGCCGTGGTGGGAGGGATTGTCCGAAGACTCCAGTTTTGACATTGTGTTGATATCTCATTTGCAGTCTTTAAAAATTTAATAGAATTGATATAAATGTTTTGGGAGTTATACGAAAATGGAGTTATTTTTTGAAACACACTCAATCGACCTAGAAGCCAGACTTGTCAATTTCGGTAACATTTTGTCAGCTCTAAGGAAAACATAGACAGATAGAATGCAAACTAGCAGTCCGAACTGTTAAAGGGGTCATGTCAGCTCTTTACTGTTGAAGCCTCCGAAACCAACAGGAACCATGAAATAACTAATGGAAACATGAAATAACCCCCAAGCTTGGATTCCCTTGTGCATGTGGTGCCCTTTACTCCCGATGACACCTACTGGTCAATGTTGGCATTTCAAGGTGTAACATCCCTCTCAAGGAAAATACAAGAGGAAACGAACTAAATATATACATTTAGCTTTGAATCCAAAGAACCTAGAGGCATTATAGCTATGAGAACCCTGCTGCAGCTATGCTAGGCTACTGAGAACCAGGTGTTCTTCTATCAGTGATGAGAACGCTTAATCATCCGATCATGTTGGGTAAAGCACTTGAATGCAACCAAGTCTGCACCCCCATGATAGATTGCCCCCGGGGGCTTGACTCAATTGAAAGACGGTCCACATAAGCTGTGTCTTTCATGTCATTGGCGACTTTTACAGTTCCGTTCACTATCTGACTTCTAATATTTACCTAGACTGTCTTGAAAAACGGAGGCCTAATACAGATTCAAGTTCAGTCAAAGATTCCCCTCACTTACCACACTCCCTTCACCCCAGAGAGGACATAATCCCAGCATTTGCTGAATCTAGCGGAAGGCCATCGTTTCTTTGTGGGAGCTAAGTATTCAATTCCTATCTATTTCATACGAGAGTATTTGACCTTTATGGGGTTCCCTGTTGTTCACAGAGGATGAAGCTAGAGGAACTCTGATTCTAGGAGGGGCTTGCTCTTCTCTTACTGGCTTCATTGCAGCTCAGGTACTGATCCCTCAAAATGGATGCCTGAGTGGAGGGGAGGGAAGAGCAAGTGCTTGATAGCTAGGCCCAAACCTGGGAAAAGGCTTACCTGGGCTTGGTGCACTTTGATCTGAATGGCTTGGAATTGCCCCTTGGGTCGTGTGGATTATCTGACCTCTTTCAAGAACATGAGCGTTTTTATCATCTCTGCCATCTCTTCTCTTTAGACGTCAGGGATCTTGGACCCGTTCTTGGAGCAGAGAATTGAGGAACTTCCTCCAGTCCACGGTGGCCCTCCGTAGGTTTCTGCTAGTATCAGCGAGGTTCAATATGTCTCATGAATGCCTTTCGAGCCTGCTATCCTCTACAGCTGTCTCCAGGCCAGTATTCTCTATTGTAGCAGAACATCTCTCATCAATGTGTTCGCATCTCTCCTCAATCCGTGCAGCCATGTTTTCGGCCAGCTTCTCTTCGTGTCTCCCATAAAGTCGACTTCAACAGGACTGGGCAAGTCTGAAAGGACCTCGGAGCCTCTCCAGTAAGCTGAAGACAGGCAGATCTTCCACTGTCTGCCCTTTCAGGTTCTGGAAACTGACCCGTGAACTCAGGTCTTTGGGCAGCAGCAGTATCTCGAACTGACACAGCTTCCCGGACCAAAGACCTAAGCCAAGCTCCACAGAGGGCGGCAGCCCCTCCATCGCACTGATCCACCCACAGAACTCTGCCCGGTTACCTAGGATCCACCAGCCACAACAAGCCTCGCGGTACACACCAACATTCCACCTGGAATCCAACCGCTAACTGCCATCCCCAATGGCTGCTGCATCTTGTCAGTGTTGGGGGAGGGGCTGCATCCGACGAGAGGTTCCTAAGGTAAATGTGATTCTACCCACTAGCGTCCCATGGGCCTTTCTTCTTCCCTCTTTCCTTTTGTTCAGATCTGTATGCACTGTAGCAACGGAGGGAAGTGTGTCCATTTTCAGTTGAATGTTTCACACGTCTTTAAACTTTCTAACAGTCCACAGTACACAGAGACCCACTAAGGGAAACTCTTGTTCCTGTAATATGGGCACACCCGCAATACATAGCCGTCGGTTGATTTCTGCTGAAACACCCGCATTCACGGGACATCTATCCATTTGTTTCAAGGGGGCTGAAATTCCTAGGAATGATACAATCCCCAATGTGCACTTTACTGCCTGCCTCTTTTGATCTTAGTACACTTTTGCGGAGCTACTTTTCCTTGTTATAGGCTTGTGCCATTTCTTCTCGACGTAGTGTAGAATATGGCATTCATTCATCCTGTTGGAAGACTTGCAAGTCTATATCACGGACTAGGAATCCATTGGATTCCAAATCGGCATTTGGGTTAGGTCACGATATGCTCATATGAATCAATATTTACGAATATAAATGCACGCCTCTGATTTCCGAATACAGGTGTGCTGAGTACATTCAAGCCGCGATACTGGGTCGATGCGTACTGAATGATCCTTGACATCACCTTGAGTAATTTCTTTTGAATATTCATGTCACCCTACCCTTTTTGTGTTGTTTGTTTGTTTGATTCTTTCTTGGTCTGCTTCTCGTTTGCTTTGCAAACACGTCAGGCCATGCATCTCTCCGTTTGCTTCCAACAGAGAGTCATATAAGCTGACTCCCTTAAGAGAGTGCTTCCAATCCCCTATGATTTCCTGCTTCCCTCTCCCATCTTTAGGGTTTTGATGTCCTCCTTGCCTTCTTCTTGTTTCTTCTTTTCCACTCATGCTCTTCTTGCATTTCCAATAAGGGTTTTCTTCTTTCCATTTCATCTTGCTGCTTATCCCTTCAGGGGAGAATTCTCAACCTTTCTTTTAGGATAAGTTTCGAACTGCTGAATTCTTTTAAGATTTGCAGGTCTGTGGCATTCTCTAGCTCTGCTGTTATTAGAAATGGTGGTCATGTGGCATAGGCTACCCTAGATGGCAGCATTTTGCCATTCAAGCTATGGTCTATGTCCTGGCACTCCTCCCTGTCCTGCAATATTGCTGCTGAGATAGCAGCTGAAACCCCTCTGGAGGTTCTCTTGTGACTATGTTGCTTTCCTCCAGGCGCATTTTAAATCACTGGGATGCTCATGAACTTTGTTGATTTGGATCATACAGCTGCTGCTAAGTCTATTGGGATTCCACCTCTTTTGGACGCTGTGTACTTCCTGAATTCGCCTAGATGATTCTATCTTGGCTTTCAGCAAGTTTCAGTCTGATTTTTCTACACATAACTTTTCAAACATTGTTTGTTTCTTTATCTCTTGCTTTTCCATCTGGGACTCTTTCGAATTTTAGTCCTTCATGCCTTGTCTTCAACCAGGATTCAACAGCAATGTTTTCATTGGTTTGCACTTGCTTTCCTATGTGTGCTTCTGACCGAGGGATTTCTGTTCCCCTGTCTTCAAAGTCATTCACGCGTCCCTCTGCAATATCTCGTCTGCTTAGGACGGAATGTTAGCCCTGATATTTTCTCATCCACTGAGTTTTCTGAGATTATTTGGCTCGTCTTTAGGCTTTCTCTTCCCCTTTTCTGGTATTCTGCCTTTTGTGATTCTGAGACACTGTTGTTCTTCAGTGTTTCCCTCACCTCCATTTTCAATACTTGCTCTGGAGAGCGTTTTGCAGTCTAGTTGTCTGAAAGCTTATCTTTAGGGCCTTCAATCTCTTTGGAACTGAAAATGGTACTTCCTTTTCCTTTTACTGTATTTCTTCATCTCTACTGGTCAGGTAATTTCAGGTATCTAATGTAGACTTCTAGGGCTTGGTTAAGTGAAAACTTTAGACACTTGGCTCTACACAATTGCATGGGATTTCTGTGAGGACAAGTTTTCCTAGACATTGATGCCATGTCCTGTTCCTGTGTGTGTTGTCTGGTCTATCTCCAATTGCTGGTGTTGCCTTTGTTGTGATGAACCCCCCATACTATTTCGATTAGGATAACCTCATTTTGATTACGCTTATCTCACAAATCTGAATGAGCACAGGACACTTCCTCTGGTGGAAATGGAGCTTCTAAAGGTTCTCAGCTCTGCATTCTACTCTCTGTTATTTTGGAGTGTTTCCAGAAGAGCAGAGTGTGAGTGCGCTTGTGCTTTGTAGTGCCACGGGAATGTCCCACTGAAACCAGTTCTTCCAAGAGCTTCTCTGTCTACAGAAACACCAGTGGAAGCATATCTATGGATGTCACATATCAGGGCCTGCTGGAATGATCCCGCAGACCTTCCTTGTTGTCCTAGGTGCCATACCGTGCCGGTGCCATCCAAAATGTAGCATCCGCTTTTGGGAGATAGTGCTGAAGGGAATGCTTCCTCTTCTCGCGCTGTGGACTTGGACCACTCTTCCTTGTCCTCTCATCCTTGTGGCACGGGTGCACGAAGGCAACCACAGAGTTGTTGCGCATCCTGTGACTCAAACCAAACCATAATCCCAGCCCAGGTTATGAATGTAGCATATCCTAAGGCTTTTCATTCTGATTTCAAATTCAAGGCCCCCTGGATCCCTCAGACCAGATGCACGATATCTCTGATTCAGCCCCACACGTGCTCTATTGGCAAAAATCCCAATTGGTCCCTGGTCCTGCAGATGTACTGGGTGTGGCCATGGGACATATCGGTAATCGCAACCGCGCGACCAGTGTGGTTGATTTATTATCGGTACACAGTTCGGTTTGCTCTCTTGATTCGACCCACCACATCCCACAACGCACTCTAGATCCCTGAGACTCAGCGTGTGCCATCATCCGTAGCTCTATGCCTCACTGACCATTGCCTCTGCTACCTCAAATTTGGCAGCTGGGTTCTTGGTCTCAGAATTAACTGTGGGGATATTTTGCGCTGGTTTCTTTGAGTTCTCTCAGCCAAGCATCTGCTGTGCACTCTTGTAAATCTCAGCACATCACCTTCAAACCCATGTCTCCTGTCCGCTTGAGAGTGTGCGTCCAAGTTAAACAGAGTTTCACCCTCGTTGCTCCATCACCAGGGGTCCGAACCTGCACTAGTTTCCATTCCCTGCTTTGCATTCTCCTGCTTCCAGGTGTCCTGAGGCCTCATCCTGTCTTTGGGAGTAACAGACCTCTCTTCGGCCAGTGTCCTATGCTAAGGGCTGGGTGAGTGGATGTTTCCATTGCTCTGTACATGGGAGCGAGTGAGTGCAGGTTGCACTTCTTCTCTGCCAACTGGGCATCGATGAATCAACACTATCCAGATACATTTCACAGAAATGTGATATTTGCTTAGCTCTTTGTTTCTATACAGCCGTGGTGGGAGGGATTGTCCGAAGACAACTCTTTTGACATTGTGTTGATATCCCATTTGCAGTCTTTAAGAAGTTTAACAGAACTCCTTTACATGTTTTGGGAGTTATACGAAAATGGAGTTATTTTTTGAAACACACTCAATCGACCTAGAAGCCAGACTTGTCAATTTTGGTAACATTGTGTCAGCTCTACGGAAAAGCTAGACAGATAGAATGCAAACTAGCAGTCCAAACTGTTCAAGGGGTCATGTCAGCTCTTTAAGGTTGAAGCCTCCGAAACCAACAGGAACCATGAAATAACTTTTGGAAACATGGAATACCCCCCAACCTTGGATACACTTGTGCATGTGGTGCCCTGTATCCCAATGACACCTACTGGCCAATGTTGGCATTTCAAGGGGTAACATCCCTCTCTAGGAAAATACAAGAGGAAACAAACCAAATATATACATTTAGGTTTGAATCCAAAAGCACCTAGAGGCATTCTAGCTAGGAGAATCCTGCTGCAGTTATGCTAGTCTATTGAGAACCAGGTGTTTTTCTATCAGTGTTGAGAACGCTTAATCATCCGATCCTGTAGTTTAAAGCCATTTAACGCAACCAAGTCTGCACCCCCATGATATAGTGCCCCCGGGGGCTTGACTCAAGTGAAAGACGATCCACATAAGCTGTGTCTTTAATGTCATTGGCGACTTTTACAGTTCAGTTCACTTTCTGACTTGTACTATTTACCTTCACTGTCTTGAAAAACTGAAGCCTAATACAGATTCATGTTCAGTCAAAGATTCCCCTCACTTACCACACTCCCTTCACCCCAGGGAAGACAGAAACACAACATTTGCTGAATCTAGCGGAAGGACATCGTTTCTAGGTGTGAGCTAAGTATTCAATTTTATCTATTTCAGCCGAGACTATTTGACCTTTAAGGTGTTCACTGTTGTTCACAGAGAGTGAAGCTGGAGGAACTCTGATTCTACGAGGGGCTTGCTCTTCTCGTAATGGCTTCATTGCAGCTCAGGTACTGATCCTTCAAAATGGATGCCTGAGTGGAGGGGAGGCAAGGGCAAGTGCTCACTAGCTAGGCCCAAACCTGGGAAAAGGCTTACCTGGGCTTGTTGAATTTTGGTCTGAATGGCTTGGGAATGCCCCTTGGGACGTGTGGATTCTCACGACCTCTTCCAAGAACAGGAGCGTTTTGATCATCTCTGCCATTTCTTCTCCTTCAGACGTCAGGGACCTTGGACCCGTTCTTGGAGAAGAGAATTGAGGAACTTCCTCAAGTCCACGTTGGCACTCCGTATGTTTCTGCCTGTATCAGTGAGTTTCAATATGTCTCATGAATGTCTTTTGAGCCTGGTATCCTCTACAGCTGTCTCCACGCCAGTATTCTCCATTGTAGCAGAACATCTCTCATCCATGTGTTCGCATCTCTCCTCAATCCGTGCAGCCAGCTTATCGGCCAGCTTCTCTTCGTGTCTCCCCTAAAGTCGACTTCACCAGGACTGGGCAAGTCTGAAAGTACCTCGGAGCCTGACCAGTAAGCTGATGACAGGCAGATCTTCCACTGTCTGCCCTTTCAGGTTCTGGAAACTGACCTGTGACCTCAGGTCTTTGGGCAGCAGCAGTATCTCGAACTTACACAGCTTCCCGGACCAAACACCTAAGCCAAGCTCCACAGAGGGCGGCAGCCCCTCCATCACACTGATCCACCCACAGAACTCTGCCCGGTTACCTAGGATCCAACAGCCACAACAAGCCTCGCGGTAAACACCAACATTCCACCTGGAATCCAACCGCTAACTGCCATCCCCAATGGCTGCTGCATCTTGTCAGTGTTGGGGGAGGGGCTGCATCCGACGAGAGGTTCCTAAGGTAAATGTGATTCTACCCACTAGCGTCCCATGGGCCTTTCTTCTTCCCTCTTTCCTTTTGTTCAGAGCTCTAAGCACCGTACCAATGGAGGGAAGTGTGTCCCTTTTCAGTTGATGGTTTCACACGTCTTTAAACTTTCTAACAGTTCACAGTACACAGGGACCCACTAAAGGAGACTTATGTTCCTATAATATCCGTACACCCGGAATACATATGCGTCGCCTGATTTCTGCTGAAACACCCACACTCTCAGGACATGGATCCATTGGATTCATGGGGGCTGAAATTTCAAGAAATGAAACCAACCCCAATGTGCACTTTGCTGTCGGTCTCTTTTGCACTTAGTACACTTTGGCAGAGCTACTTGCCTTTGTTATAGGCTTCTTACATTTCTTCTCTACGAAGCCTAGAATATGGCATTCCTTCATCCTGTTGGAAGACATACAAGTCTACATCACGGACTAGGAAACCATTTGATTCCAAATCGGCATTAGTGTTAGGTCACGATATGCTCTTATGAATCAAAATTTACGAATATGAATGCACGCTTCTGATTTCCGAATACAAGTGTGCTGAGTACATGCAAGCCACGATACTGGGTCGATGCGTTCTGAATGACCCTTGACCTCACCTTGAGTATTTTCTTTTGAATAATCATGGTTCCCTTTGTATATGTCAGCCAACCATACCATTTTGGTGCTTGTTTGTTGGTTTGATTCTTTGTTGGTCTTCTTCTCGCTTGTTTTGCAAACACGTCAGGCCATGCATCTCTCCTTTCGCTTCAAACAGAGTCAAATAAGCTGATTCACTTAAGAGAGTGCTTCCAATCACCTATGATTTCCTGCTTCCCTCTCCCATCTTTA
This sequence comes from Vicugna pacos, assembly GCF_048564905.1. Lineage (NCBI taxonomy): Eukaryota > Metazoa > Chordata > Mammalia > Artiodactyla > Camelidae > Vicugna > Vicugna pacos. The sequence goes on from NW_027328739.1 coordinate 2,377,880, forward strand.
GGGTTTTGATGTCCTCCTTAAGTTCTTCTTCTTTCTTCTCTGCCACACATGCTCTTCTTGCATTTCCAATAATGGTTTCTTCTTTCCATTCCATCCTGCTGCTTTTCTATTCAGGGGAGTTTTCTCAACCTTTCTTTTAGAAAAACTTTTGAACTGCTGAATTCTTTTAGATTTGCCGGTCTGTAGAATTCTCTAGCTCTGCCGTTATTTGGAATGGTGTTCATGTGGTATAGGCTACCCTAGGTGGCAGCATTTGGCCATTCAGGATATGGTCTGTGTCCTGGCACTCCTCCCTGTCCTGCAATATTGCTGCCGAGATATCAGCTGAAACCCCTCTGGAGGTTTCCTTGTGACTATGTTGTTTCCTCCAGGTGCATTTTAAATCACTCGGATATTCGTGAACTTTGTTGATTTGAATCATACAGCTGCTGGTAGGTCTATTGGGATTCCACCTCCTTCGGATGCTGTGTAATTCCTGAATTCGCATAGATGATTCTTTCTTGGCTTTCAGCAAGTTTCAGTCTGATTTTTCTACAGATAAATTTTCAGACACTTTTTGTTGTTTTATCTCTTGCTTTTCCATCTGGGACTCATGATTTCTATTCTTTCATGCCCTGTCTTAACCCAGGGTTCAACTGCAATGTTTTCATTTGTTTGCACTTGCTTTCCTATGTCTGCTTCTGACCGAAGTTTTTCTCTTCCCCTGTCTTCACAGTCATTCACGCGTCCCTCTGCATTATCTAGTCTGCTAAGGACTGAATTCTAGCCCTGATATTATCACAACCATTGAGTTTCCTGATATTTTTGGCTCGTGTTGAGACTTTCTCTTCCCCTTTTCTGGTATTCTGCCTTTTGTGATTCTGAGACACTGGTGTTCTTCAGTGTTTTCCTGACCTTCATTTTCAACACTTGTTCTGGATAGCGTTTTGCAGACTAGTTGTTTGAAAGCTTATCTTTTGCGCCTTCAATATCTTTGGAACTGAAAATGGTACTTCCTGTTTCTTTTACTGTTCTTCTTCATCTCTACTGGTCAGGTAATATCAGGTATCTAATGTAGACTTCTAGGGCTTTGTTAATTGAAAATTTTAGACTCTTGTCTCTACGCAATTCCATGGGATTTCTGTGAGGACAATTTCTCCTAGGCATTGATGCCATAACCTGTACCTGTGTGTGTTGTTTGGTATATCTCCAATTGCTGGTGTTGCATTAGTTGTGATGAACAACCCATTCTACTTCGATTAGCATAACTTCATTTTGATTATACTTATCTCACACTTCTGAAAGTGCACAGGACACTTCCTCTTGTGGAAATGAAGCTTCTAAAAGTTCTCAGCTCTGCATTCTTCTCTATGTCATTTTGGAGTGTTTCCAAAACAGCAAACTGAGAGTGCTCTTCTGCTTTTTATTGCCACGGGAATGTCCCAATGAAATCAGTTCTTTCCAGAGCTTCTCTGTCTACAGAAACACCAGTGGAAGCATATCTATGGATGTCACATATCAGGGCCTGCTGGAATGATCCCGCAGACCTTCCTTGTTGTCCTAGGTGCCATACCGTGCCGGTGCCATCCAAAATGTAGCATCCGCTTTTGGGAGATAGTGCTGAAGGGAATGCTTCCTCTTCTCGCGCTGTGGACTTGGACCACTCTTCCTTGTCCTCTCATCCTTGTGGCACGGGTGCACGAAGGCAACCACAGAGTTGTTGCGCATCCTGTGACTCAAACCAAACCATAATCCCAGCCCAGGTTATGAATGTAGCATATCCTAAGGCTTTTCATTCTGATTTCAAATTCAAGGCCCCCTGGATCCCTCAGACCAGATGCACGATATCTCTGATTCAGCCCCACACGTGCTCTATTGGCAAAATTCCCAATTGGTCCCTGGTCCTGCAGATGTACTGGGTGTGGCCATGGGACATATCGGTAATCGCAACCGCGCGACCAGTGTGGTTGATTTATTATCGGTACACAGTTCGGTTTGCTCTCTTGATTCGACCCACCACATCCCACAACGCACTCCAGATCCCTGAGACTCAGCGTGTGCCATCATCCGTAGCTCTATGCCTCACTGACCGTTGCCTCTGCTACCTCTTATTTGGCAGCTGGGATCTTGGTCTCAGAATTAACTGTGGGGATATTTTGCGCTGGTTTCTTTGAGTTCTCTCAGCCAAGCATCTGCTGTGCACTCTTGTAAATCTCAGCACATCACCTTCAAACCCATGTCTCCTGTCCGCTTGAGAGTGTGCGTCCAAGTTAAACAGAGTTTCACCCTCGTTGCTCCATCACCAGGGGTCCGAACCTGCACTGGTTTCCATTCCCTGCTTTGCATTCTCCTGCTTCCAGGTGTCCTGAGGCCTCATCCTGTCTTTGGGAGTAACAGACCTCTCTTCGGCCAGTGTCCTATGCTAAGGGCAGGGTGAGTGGATGTTTCCATTGCTCTGTACATGGGAGCGAGTGAGTGCAGGTTGCACTTCTTCTCTGCCAACTGGGCATCGATGAATCAACACTATCCAGATACATTTCACAGAAATGTGATATTTGCTTAGCTCTTTGTTTCTATACAGCCGTGGTGGGAGGGATTGTCCGAAGACAACTCTTTTGACATTGTGTTGATATCCCATTTGCAGTCTTTAAGAAGTTTAACAGAACTCCTTTACATGTTTTGGGAGTTATACGAAAATGGAGTTATTTTTTGAAACACACTCAATCGACCTAGAAGCCAGACTTGTCAATTTTGGTAACATTGTGTCAGCTCTACGGAAAAGCTAGACAGATAGAATGCAAACTAGCAGTCCAAACTGTTCAAGGGGTCATGTCAGCTCTTTAAGGTTGAAGCCTCCGAAACCAACAGGAACCATGAAATAACTTTTGGAAACATGGAATAACCCCCAACCTTGGATACACTTGTGCATGTGGTGCCCTGTATCCCAATGACACCTACTGGCCAATGTTGGCATTTCAAGGGGTAACATCCCTCTCTAGGAAAATACAAGAGGAAACAAACCAAATATATACATTTAGGTTTGAATCCAAAAGCACCTAGAGGCATTCTAGCTAGGAGAATCCTGCTGCAGTTATGCTAGTCTATTGAGAACCAGGTGTTTTTCTATCAGTGTTGAGAACGCTTAATCATCCGATCCTGTAGTTTAAAGCCATTTAACGCAACCAAGTCTGCACCCCCATGATATAGTGCCCCCGGGGGCTTGACTCAAGTGAAAGACGATCCACATAAGCTGTGTCTTTAATGTCATTGGCGACTTTTACAGTTCAGTTCACTTTCTGACTTGTACTATTTACCTTCACTGTCTTGAAAAACTGAAGCCTAATACAGATTCATGTTCAGTCAAAGATTCCCCTCACTTACCACACTCCCTTCACCCCAGGGAAGACAGAAACACAACATTTGCTGAATCTAGCGGAAGGACATCGTTTCTAGGTGTGAGCTAAGTATTCAATTTTATCTATTTCAGCCGAGACTATTTGACCTTTAAGGTGTTCACTGTTGTTCACAGAGAGTGAAGCTGGAGGAACTCTGATTCTACGAGGGGCTTGCTCTTCTCGTAATGGCTTCATTGCAGCTCAGGTACTGATCCTTCAAAATGGATGCCTGAGTGGAGGGGAGGCAAGGGCAAGTGCTCACTAGCTAGGCCCAAACCTGGGAAAAGGCTTACCTGGGCTTGTTGAATTTTGGTCTGAATGGCTTGGGAATGCCCCTTGGGACGTGTGGATTCTCACGACCTCTTCCAAGAACAGGAGCGTTTTGATCATCTCTGCCATTTCTTCTCCTTCAGACGTCAGGGACCTTGGACCCGTTCTTGGAGAAGAGAATTGAGGAACTTCCTCAAGTCCACGTTGGCACTCCGTATGTTTCTGCCTGTATCAGTGAGTTTCAATATGTCTCATGAATGTCTTTTGAGCCTGGTATCCTCTACAGCTGTCTCCACGCCAGTATTCTCCATTGTAGCAGAACATCTCTCATCCATGTGTTCGCATCTCTCCTCAATCCGTGCAGCCAGCTTATCGGCCAGCTTCTCTTCGTGTCTCCCCTAAAGTCGACTTCACCAGGACTGGGCAAGTCTGAAAGTACCTCGGAGCCTGACCAGTAAGCTGATGACAGGCAGATCTTCCACTGTCTGCCCTTTCAGGTTCTGGAAACTGACCTGTGACCTCAGGTCTTTGGGCAGCAGCAGTATCTCGAACTTACACAGCTTCCCGGACCAAACACCTAAGCCAAGCTCCACAGAGGGCGGCAGCCCCTCCATCACACTGATCCACCCACAGAACTCTGCCCGGTTACCTAGGATCCAACAGCCACAACAAGCCTCGCGGTAAACACCAACATTCCACCTGGAATCCAACCGCTAACTGCCATCCCCAATGGCTGCTGCATCTTGTCAGTGTTGGGGGAGGGGCTGCATCCGACGAGAGGTTCCTAAGGTAAATGTGATTCTACCCACTAGCGTCCCATGGGCCTTTCTTCTTCCCTCTTTCCTTTTGTTCAGAGCTCTATGCACCGTACCAATGGAGGGAAGTGTGTCCCTTTTCAGTTGATGGTTTCACACGTCTTTAAACTTTCTAACAGTTCACAGTACACAGGGACCCACTAAAGGAGACTTATGTTCCTATAATATCCGTACACCCGGAATACATATGCGTCGCCTGATTTCTGCTGAAACACCCACACTCTCAGGACATGGATCCATTGGATTCATGGGGGCTGAAATTCCAAGAAATGAAACCAACCCCAATGTGCACTTTGCTGTCGGTCTCTTTTGCACTTAGTACACTTTGGCAGAGCTACTTGCCTTTGTTATAGGCTTCTTACATTTCTTCTCTACGAAGCCTAGAATATGGCATTCCTTCATCCTGTTGGAAGACATACAAGTCTACATCACGGACTAGGAAACCATTTGATTCCAAATCGGCATTAGTGTTAGGTCACGATATGCTCTTATGAATCAAAATTTACGAATATGAATGCACGCTTCTGATTTCCGAATACAAGTGTGCTGAGTACATGCAAGCCACGATACTGGGTCGATGCGTTCTGAATGACCCTTGACCTCACCTTGAGTATTTTCTTTTGAATAATCATGGTTCCCTTTGTATATGTCAGCCAACCATACCATTTTGGTGCTTGTTTGTTGGTTTGATTCTTTGTTGGTCTTCTTCTCGCTTGTTTTGCAAACACGTCAGGCCATGCATCTCTCCTTTCGCTTCAAACAGAGTCAAATAAGCTGATTCACTTAAGAGAGTGCTTCCAATCACCTATGATTTCCTGCTTCCCTCTCCCATCTTTAGGGTTTTGATGTCCTCCTTAAGTTCTTCTTCTTTCTTCTCTGCCACACATGCTCTTCTTGCATTTCCAATAATGGTTTCTTCTTTCCATTCCATCCTGCTGCTTTTCTATTCAGGGGAGTTTTCTCAACCTTTCTTTTAGAAAAACTTTTGAACTGCTGAATTCTTTTAGATTTGCCGGTCTGTAGAATTCTCTAGCTCTGCCGTTATTTGGAATGGTGTTCATGTGGCATAGGCTACCCTAGGTGGCAGCATTTGGCCATTCAGGATATGGTCTGTGTCCTGGCACTCCTCCCTGTCCTGCAATATTGCTGCCGAGATATCAGCTGAAACCCCTCTGGAGGTTTCCTTGTGACTATGTTGTTTCCTCCAGGTGCATTTTAAATCACTCGGATATTCGTGAACTTTGTTGATTTGAATCATACAGCTGCTGGTAGGTCTATTGGGATTCCACCTCCTTCGGATGCTGTGTAATTCCTGAATTCGCATAGATGATTCTTTCTTGGCTTTCAGCAAGTTTCAGTCTGATTTTTCTACAGATAAATTTTCAGACACTTTTTGTTGTTTTATCTCTTGCTTTTCCATCTGGGACTCATGATTTCTATTCTTTCATGCCCTGTCTTAACCCAGGGTTCAACTGCAATGTTTTCATTTGTTTGCACTTGCTTTCCTATGTCTGCTTCTGACCGAGGTTTTTCTCTTCCCCTGTCTTCACAGTCATTCACGCGTCCCTCTGCATTATCTAGTCTGCTAAGGACTGAATTCTAGCCCTGATATTATCACAACCATTGAGTTTCCTGATATTTTTGGCTCGTGTTGAGACTTTCTCTTCCCCTTTTCTGGTATTCTGCCTTTTGTGATTCTGAGACACTGGTGTTCTTCAGTGTTTTCCTGACCTTCATTTTCAACACTTGTTCTGGATAGCGTTTTGCAGACTAGTTGTTTGAAAGCTTATCTTTTGCGCCTTCAATATCTTTGGAACTGAAAATGGTACTTCCTGTTTCTTTTACTGTTCTTCTTCATCTCTACTGGTCAGGTAATATCAGGTATCTAATGTAGACTTCTAGGGCTTTGTTAATTGAAAATTTTAGACTCTTGTCTCTACGCAATTCCATGGGATTTCTGTGAGGACAATTTCTCCTAGGCATTGATGCCATAACCTGTACCTGTGTGTGTTGTTTGGTATATCTCCAATTGCTGGTGTTGCATTAGTTGTGATGAACAACCCATTCTACTTCGATTAGCATAACTTCATTTTGATTATACTTATCTCACACTTCTGAAAGTGCACAGGACACTTCCTCTTGTGGAAATGAAGCTTCTAAAAGTTCTCAGCTCTGCATTCTTCTCTATGTCATTTTGGAGTGTTTCCAAAACAGCAAACTGAGAGTGCTCTTCTGCTTTTTATTGCCACGGGAATGTCCCAATGAAATCAGTTCTTTCCAGAGCTTCTCTGTCTACAGAAACAGCAGTGGAAGCATATCTATGGATGTCACATATCAGGGCCTGCTGGAATGATCCCGCAGACCTTCCTTGTTGTCCTAGGTGCCATACCGTGCCGGTGCCATCCAAAATGTAGCATCCGCTTTTGGGAGATAGTGCTGAAGGGAATGCTTCCTCTTCTCGCGCTGTGGACTTGGACCACTCTTCCTTGTCCTCTCATCCTTGTGGCACGGGTGCACGAAGGCAACCACAGAGTTGTTGCGCATCCTGTGACTCAAACCAAACCATAATCCCAGCCCAGGTTATGAATGTAGCATATCCTAAGGCTTTTCATTCTGATTTCAAATTCAAGGCCCCCTGGATCCCTCAGACCAGATGCACGATATCTCTGATTCAGCCCCACACGTGCTCTATTGGCAAAATTCCCAATTGGTCCCTGGTCCTGCAGATGTACTGGGTGTGGCCATGGGACATATCGGTAATCGCAACCGCGCGACCAGTGTGGTTGATTTATTATCGGTACACAGTTCGGTTTGCTCTCTTGATTCGACCCACCACATCCCACAACGCACTCCAGATCCCTGAGACTCAGCGTGTGCCATCATCCGTAGCTCTATGCCTCACTGACCGTTGCCTCTGCTACCTCAAATTTGGCATCTGGGATCTTGGTCTCAGAATTAACTGTGGGGATATTTTGCGCTGGTTTCTTTGAGTTCTCTCAGCCAAGCATCTGCTGTGCACTCTTGTAAATCTCAGCACATCACCTTCAAACCCATGTCTCCTGTCCGCTTGAGAGTGTGCGTCCAAGTTAAACAGAGTTTCACCCTCGTTGCTCCATCACCAGGGGTCCGAACCTGCACTGGTTTCCATTCCCTGCTTTGCATTCTCCTGCTTCCAGGTGTCCTGAGGCCTCATCCTGTCTTTGGGAGTAACAGACCTCTCTTCGGCCAGTGTCCTATGCTAAGGGCAGGGTGAGTGGATGTTTCCATTGCTCTGTACATGGGAGCGAGTGAGTGCAGGTTGCACTTCTTCTCTGCCAACTGGGCATCGATGAATCAACACTATCCAGATACATTTCACAGAAATGTGATATTTGCTTAGCTCTTTGTTTCTATACAGCCGTGGTGGGAGGGATTGTCCGAAGACAACTCTTTTGACATTGTGTTGATATCCCATTTGCAGTCTTTAAGAAGTTTAACAGAACTCCTTTACATGTTTTGGGAGTTATACGAAAATGGAGTTATTTTTTGAAACACACTCAATCGACCTAGAAGCCAGACTTGTCAATTTTGGTAACATTGTGTCAGCTCTACGGAAAAGCTAGACAGATAGAATGCAAACTAGCAGTCCAAACTGTTCAAGGGGTCATGTCAGCTCTTTAAGGTTGAAGCCTCCGAAACCAACAGGAACCATGAAATAACTTTTGGAAACATGGAATAACCCCCAACCTTGGATACACTTGTGCATGTGGTGCCCTGTATCCCAATGACACCTACTGGCCAATGTTGGCATTTCAAGGGGTAACATCCCTCTCTAGGAAAATACAAGAGGAAACAAACCAAATATATACATTTAGGTTTGAATCCAAAAGCACCTAGAGGCATTCTAGCTAGGAGAATCCTGCTGCAGTTATGCTAGTCTATTGAGAACCAGGTGTTTTTCTATCAGTGTTGAGAACGCTTAATCATCCGATCCTGTAGTTTAAAGCCATTTAACGCAACCAAGTCTGCACCCCCATGATATAGTGCCCCCGGGGGCTTGACTCAAGTGAAAGACGATCCACATAAGCTGTGTCTTTAATGTCATTGGCGACTTTTACAGTTCAGTTCACTTTCTGACTTGTACTATTTACCTTCACTGTCTTGAAAAACTGAAGCCTAATACAGATTCATGTTCAGTCAAAGATTCCCCTCACTTACCACACTCCCTTCACCCCAGGGAAGACAGAAACACAACATTTGCTGAATCTAGCGGAAGGACATCGTTTCTAGGTGTGAGCTAAGTATTCAATTTTATCTATTTCAGCCGAGACTATTTGACCTTTAAGGTGTTCACTGTTGTTCACAGAGAGTGAAGCTGGAGGAACTCTGATTCTACGAGGGGCTTGCTCTTCTCGTAATGGCTTCATTGCAGCTCAGGTACTGATCCTTCAAAATGGATGCCTGAGTGGAGGGGAGGCAAGGGCAAGTGCTCACTAGCTAGGCCCAAACCTGGGAAAAGGCTTACCTGGGCTTGTTGAATTTTGGTCTGAATGGCTTGGGAATGCCCCTTGGGACGTGTGGATTCTCACGACCTCTTCCAAGAACAGGAGCGTTTTGATCATCTCTGCCATTTCTTCTCCTTCAGACGTCAGGGACCTTGGACCCGTTCTTGGAGAAGAGAATTGAGGAACTTCCTCAAGTCCACGTTGGCACTCCGTATGTTTCTGCCTGTATCAGTGAGTTTCAATATGTCTCATGAATGTCTTTTGAGCCTGGTATCCTCTACAGCTGTCTCCACGCCAGTATTCTCCATTGTAGCAGAACATCTCTCATCCATGTGTTCGCATCTCTCCTCAATCCGTGCAGCCAGCTTATCGGCCAGCTTCTCTTCGTGTCTCCCCTAAAGTCGACTTCACCAGGACTGGGCAAGTCTGAAAGTACCTCGGAGCCTGACCAGTAAGCTGATGACAGGCAGATCTTCCACTGTCTGCCCTTTCAGGTTCTGGAAACTGACCTGTGACCTCAGGTCTTTGGGCAGCAGCAGTATCTCGAACTTACACAGCTTCCCGGACCAAACACCTAAGCCAAGCTCCACAGAGGGCGGCAGCCCCTCCATCACACTGATCCACCCACAGAACTCTGCCCGGTTACCTAGGATCCAACAGCCACAACAAGCCTCGCGGTAAACACCAACATTCCACCTGGAATCCAACCGCTAACTGCCATCCCCAATGGCTGCTGCATCTTGTCAGTGTTGGGGGAGGGGCTGCATCCGACGAGAGGTTCCTAAGGTAAATGTGATTCTACCCACTAGCGTCCCATGGGCCTTTCTTCTTCCCTCTTTCCTTTTGTTCAGAGCTCTATGCACCGTACCAATGGAGGGAAGTGTGTCCCTTTTCAGTTGATGGTTTCACACGTCTTTAAACTTTCTAACAGTTCACAGTACACAGGGACCCACTAAAGGAGACTTATGTTCCTATAATATCCGTACACCCGGAATACATATGCGTCGCCTGATTTCTGCTGAAACACCCACACTCTCAGGACATGGATCCATTGGATTCATGGGGGCTGAAATTCCAAGAAATGAAACCAACCCCAATGTGCACTTTGCTGTCGGTCTCTTTTGCACTTAGTACACTTTGGCAGAGCTACTTGCCTTTGTTATAGGCTTCTTACATTTCTTCTCTACGAAGCCTAGAATATGGCATTCCTTCATCCTGTTGGAAGACATACAAGTCTACATCACGGACTAGGAAACCATTTGATTCCAAATCGGCATTAGTGTTAGGTCACGATATGCTCTTATGAATCAAAATTTACGAATATGAATGCACGCTTCTGATTTCCGAATACAAGTGTGCTGAGTACATGCAAGCCACGATACTGGGTCGATGCGTTCTGAATGACCCTTGACCTCACCTTGAGTATTTTCTTTTGAATAATCATGGTTCCCTTTGTATATGTCAGCCAACCATACCATTTTGGTGCTTGTTTGTTGGTTTGATTCTTTGTTGGTCTTCTTCTCGCTTGTTTTGCAAACACGTCAGGCCATGCATCTCTCCTTTCGCTTCAAACAGAGTCAAATAAGCTGATTCACTTAAGAGAGTGCTTCCAATCACCTATGATTTCCTGCTTCCCTCTCCCATCTTTAGGGTTTTGATGTCCTCCTTAAGTTCTTCTTCTTTCTTCTCTGCCACACATGCTCTTCTTGCATTTCCAATAATGGTTTCTTCTTTCCATTCCATCCTGCTGCTTTTCTATTCAGGGGAGTTTTCTCAACCTTTCTTTTAGAAAAACTTTTGAACTGCTGAATTCTTTTAAGATTTGCCGGTCTGTAGAATTCTCTAGCTCTGCCGTTATTTGGAATGGTGTTCATGTGGCATAGGCTACCCTAGGAGGCAGCATTTGGCCATTCAGGATATGGTCTGTGTCCTGGCACTCCTCCCTGTCCTGCAATATTGCTGCCGAGATATCAGCTGAAACCCCTCTGGAGGTTTCCTTGTGACTATGTTGTTTCCTCCAGGTGCATTTTAAATCACTCGGATATTCGTGAACTTTGTTGATTTGAATCATACAGCTGTTGGTAGGTCTATTGGGATTCCACCTCCTTCGGATGCTGTGTAATTCCTGAATTCGCATAGATGATTCTTTCTTGGCTTTCAGCAAGTTTCAGTCTGATTTTTCTACAGATAAATTTTCAGACACTTTTTGTTGCTTTATCTCTTGCTTTTCCATCTGGGACTCATGATTTCTATTCTTTCATGCCCTGTCTTAACCCAGGGTTCAACTGCAATGTTTTCATTTGTTTGCACTTGCTTTCCTATGTCTGCTTCTGACCGAGGTTTTTCTCTTCCCCTGTCTTCACAGTCATTCACGCGTCCCTCTGCATTATCTAGTCTGCTAAGGACTGAATTCTAGCCCTGATAATATCACAACCATTGAGTTTCCTGATATTTTTGGCTCGTGTTGAGACTTTCTCTTCCCCTTTTCTGGTATTCTGCCTTTTGTGATTCTGAGACACTGGTGTTCTTCAGTGTTTTCCTGACCTTCATTTTCAACACTTGTTCTGGATAGCGTTTTGCAGACTAGTTGTTTGAAAGCTTATCTTTTGCGCCTTCAATATCTTTGGAACTGAAAATGGTACTTCCTGTTTCTTTTACTGTTCTTCTTCATCTCTACTGGTCAGGTAATATCAGGTATCTAATGTAGACTTCTAGGGCTTTGTTAATTGAAAATTTTAGACTCTTGTCTCTACGCAATTCCATGGGATTTCTGTGAGGACAATTTCTCCTAGGCATTGATGCCATAACCTGTACCTGTGTGTGTTGTTTGGTATATCTCCAATTGCTGGTGTTGCATTAGTTGTGATGAACAACCCATTCTACTTCGATTAGCATAACTTCATTTTGATTATACTTATCTCACACTTCTGAAAGTGCACAGGACACTTCCTCTTGTGGAAATGAAGCTTCTAAAAGTTCTCAGCTCTGCATTCTTCTCTATGTCATTTTGGAGTGTTTCCAAAACAGCAAACTGAGAGTGCTCTTCTGCTTTTTATTGCCACGGGAATGTCCCAATGAAATCAGTTCTTTCCAGAGCTTCTCTGTCTACAGAAACACCAGTGGAAGCATATCTATGGATGTCACATATCAGGGCCTGCTGGAATGATCCCGCAGACCTTCCTTGTTGTCCTAGGTGCCGTACCGTGCCGGTGCCATCCAAAATGCAGCATCCGCTTTTGGGAGATAGTGCTGAAGGGAATGCTTCCTCTTCTCGCGCTGTGGACTTGGACCACTCTTCCTTGTCCTCTCATCCTTGTGGCACGGGTGCACGAAGGCAACCACAGAGTTGTTGCGCATCCTGTGACTCAAACCAAACCATAATCCCAGCCCAGGTTATGAATGTAGCATATCCTAAGGCTTTTCATTCTGATTTCAAATTCAAGGCCCCCTGGATCCCTCAGACCAGATGCACGATATCTCTGATTCAGCCCCACACGTGCTCTATTGGCAAAATTCCCAATTGGTCCCTGGTCCTACAGATGTACTGGGTGTGGCCATGGGACATATCGGTAATCGCAACCGCGCGACCAGTGTGGTTGATTTATTATCGGTACACAGTTCGGTTTGCTCTCTTGATTCGACCCACCACATCCCACAACGCACTCCAGATCCCTGAGACTCAGCGTGTGCCATCATCCGTAGCTCTATGCCTCACTGACCGTTGCCTCTGCTACCTCAAATTTGGCAGCTGGGATCTTGGTCTCAGAATTAACTGTGGGGATATTTTGCGCTGGTTTCTTTGAGTTCTCTCAGCCAAGCATCTGCTGTGCACTCTTGTAAATCTCAGCACATCACCTTCAAACCCATGTCTCCTGTCTGCTTGAGAGTGTGCGTCCAAGTTAAACAGAGTTTCACCCTCGTTGCTCCATCACCAGGGGTCCGAACCTGCACTGGTTTCCATTCCCTGCTTTGCATTCTCCTGCTTCCAGGTGTCCTGAGGCCTCATCCTGTCTTTGGGAGTAACAGACCTCTCTTCGGCCAGTGTCCTATGCTAAGGGCAGGGTGAGTGGATGTTTCCATTGCTCTGTACATGGGAGCGAGTGAGTGCAGGTTGCACTTCTTCTCTGCCAACTGGGCATCGATGAATCAACACTATCCAGATACATTTCACAGAAATGTGATATTTGCTTAGCTCTTTGTTTCTATACAGCCGTGGTGGGAGGGATTGTCCGAAGACAACTCTTTTGACATTGTGTTGATATCCCATTTGCAGTCTTTAAGAAGTTTAACAGAACTCCTTTACATGTTTTGGGAGTTATACGAAAATGGAGTTATTTTTTGAAACACACTCAATCGACCTAGAAGCCAGACTTGTCAATTTTGGTAACATTGTGTCAGCTCTACGGAAAAGCTAGACAGATAGAATGCAAACTAGCAGTCCAAACTGTTCAAGGGGTCATGTCAGCTCTTTAAGGTTGAAGCCTCCGAAACCAACAGGAACCATGAAATAACTTTTGGAAACATGGAATAACCCCCAACCTTGGATACACTTGTGCATGTGGTGCCCTGTATCCCAATGACACCTACTGGCCAATGTTGGCATTTCAAGGGGTAACATCCCTCTCTAGGAAAATACAAGAGGAAACAAACCAAATATATACATTTAGGTTTGAATCCAAAAGCACCTAGAGGCATTCTAGCTAGGAGAATCCTGCTGCAGTTATGCTAGTCTATTGAGAACCAGGTGTTTTTCTATCAGTGTTGAGCACGCTTAATCATCCGATCCTGTAGTTTAAAGCCATTTAACGCAACCAAGTCTGCACCCCCATGATATAGTGCCCCCGGGGGCTTGACTCAAGTGAAAGACGATCCACATAAGCTGTGTCTTTAATGTCATTGGCGACTTTTACAGTTCAGTTCACTTTCTGACTTGTACTATTTACCTTCACTGTCTTGAAAAACTGAAGCCTAATACAGATTCATGTTCAGTCAAAGATTCCCCTCACTTACCACACTCCCTTCACCCCAGGGAAGACAGAAACACAACATTTGCTGAATCTAGCGGAAGGACATCGTTTCTAGGTGTGAGCTAAGTATTCAATTTTATCTATTTCAGCCGAGACTATTTGACCTTTAAGGTGTTCACTGTTGTTCACAGAGAGTGAAGCTGGAGGAACTCTGATTCTACGAGGGGCTTGCTCTTCTCGTAATGGCTTCATTGCAGCTCAGGTACTGATCCTTCAAAATGGATGCCTGAGTGGAGGGGAGGCAAGGGCAAGTGCTCACTAGCTAGGCCCAAACCTGGGAAAAGGCTTACCTGGGCTTGTTGAATTTTGGTCTGAATGGCTTGGGAATGCCCCTTGGGACGTGTGGATTCTCACGACCTCTTCCAAGAACAGGAGCGTTTTGATCATCTCTGCCATTTCTTCTCCTTCAGACGTCAGGGACCTTGGACCCGTTCTTGGAGAAGAGAATTGAGGAACTTCCTCAAGTCCACGTTGGCACTCCGTATGTTTCTGCCTGTATCAGTGAGTTTCAATATGTCTCATGAATGTCTTTTGAGCCTGGTATCCTCTACAGCTGTCTCCACGCCAGTATTCTCCATTGTAGCAGAACATCTCTCATCCATGTGTTCGCATCTCTCCTCAATCCGTGCAGCCAGCTTATCGGCCAGCTTCTCTTCGTGTCTCCCCTAAAGTCGACTTCACCAGGACTGGGCAAGTCTGAAAGTACCTCGGAGCCTGACCAGTAAGCTGATGACAGGCAGATCTTCCACTGTCTGCCCTTTCAGGTTCTGGAAACTGACCTGTGACCTCAGGTCTTTGGGCAGCAGCAGTATCTCGAACTTACACAGCTTCCCGGACCAAACACCTAAGCCAAGCTCCACAGAGGGCGGCAGCCCCTCCATCACACTGATCCACCCACAGAACTCTGCCCGGTTACCTAGGATCCAACAGCCACAACAAGCCTCGCGGTAAACACCAACATTCCACCTGGAATCCAACCGCTAACTGCCATCCCCAATGGCTGCTGCATCTTGTCAGTGTTGGGGGAGGGGCTGCATCCGACGAGAGGTTCCTAAGGTAAATGTGATTCTACCCACTAGCGTCCCATGGGCCTTTCTTCTTCCCTCTTTCCTTTTGTTCAGAGCTCTATGCACCGTACCAATGGAGGGAAGTGTGTCCCTTTTCAGTTGATGGTTTCACACGTCTTTAAACTTTCTAACAGTTCACAGTACACAGGGACCCACTAAAGGAGACTTATGTTCCTATAATATCCGTACACCTGGAATACATATGCGTCGCCTGATTTCTGCTGAAACACCCACACTCTCAGGACATGGATCCATTGGATTCATGGGGGCTGAAATTCCAAGAAATGAAACCAACCCCAATGTGCACTTTGCTGTCGGTCTCTTTTGCACTTAGTACACTTTGGCAGAGCTACTTGCCTTTGTTATAGGCTTCTTACATTTCTTCTCTACGAAGCCTAGAATATGGCATTCCTTCATCCTGTTGGAAGACATACAAGTCTACATCACGGACTAGGAAACCATTTGATTCCAAATCGGCATTAGTGTTAGGTCACGATATGCTCTTATGAATCAAAATTTACGAATATGAATGCACGCTTCTGATTTCCGAATACAAGTGTGCTGAGTACATGCAAGCCACGATACTGGGTCGATGCGTTCTGAATGACCCTTGACCTCACCTTGAGTATTTTCTTTTGAATAATCATGGTTCCCTTTGTATATGTCAGCCAACCATACCATTTTGGTGCTTGTTTGTTGGTTTGATTCTTTGTTGGTCTTCTTCTCGCTTGTTTTGCAAACACGTCAGGCCATGCATCTCTCCTTTCGCTTCAAACAGAGTCAAATAAGCTGATTCACTTAAGAGAGTGCTTCCAATCACCTATGATTTCCTGCTTCCCTCTCCCATCTTTAGGGTTTTGATGTCCTCCTTAAGTTCTTCTTCTTTCTTCTCTGCCACACATGCTCTTCTTGCATTTCCAATAATGGTTTCTTCTTTCCATTCCATCCTGCTGCTTTTCTATTCAGGGGAGTTTTCTCAACCTTTCTTTTAGAAAAATTTTGAACTGCTGAATTCTTTTAGATTTGCCGGTCTGTAGAATTCTCTAGCTCTGCCGTTATTTGGAATGGTGTTCATGTGGCATAGGCTACCCTAGGTGGCAGCATTTGGCCATTCAGGATATGGTCTGTGTCCTGGCACTCCTCCCTGTCCTGCAATATTGCTGCCGAGATATCAGCTGAAACCCCTCTGGAGGTTTCCTTGTGACTATGTTGTTTCCTCCAGGTGCATTTTAAATCACTCGGATATTCGTGAACTTTGTTGATTTGAATCATACAGCTGCTGGTAGGTCTATTGGGATTCCACCTCCTTCGGATGCTGTGTAATTCCTGAATTCGCATAGATGATTCTTTCTTGGCTTTCAGCAAGTTTCAGTCTGATTTTTCTACAGATAAATTTTCAGACACTTTTTGTTGTTTTATCTCTTGCTTTTCCATCTGGGACTCATGATTTCTATTCTTTCATGCCCTGTCTTAACCCAGGGTTCAACTGCAATGTTTTCATTTGTTTGCACTTGCTTTCCTATGTCTGCTTCTGACCGAGGTTTTTCTCTTCCCCTGTCTTCACAGTCATTCACGCGTCCCTCTGCATTATCTAGTCTGCTAAGGACTGAATTCTAGCCCTGATATTATCACAACCATTGAGTTTCCTGATATTTTTGGCTCGTGTTGAGACTTTCTCTTCCCCTTTTCTGGTATTCTGCCTTTTGTGATTCTGAGACACTGGTGTTCTTCAGTGTTTTCCTGACCTTCATTTTCAACACTTGTTCTGGATAGCGTTTTGCAGACTAGTTGTTTGAAAGCTTATCTTTTGTGCCTTCAATATCTTTGGAACTGAAAATGGTACTTCCTGTTTCTTTTACTGTTCTTCTTCATCTCTACTGGTCAGGTAATATCAGGTATCTAATGTAGACTTCTAGGGCTTTGTTAATTGAAAATTTTAGACTCTTGTCTCTACGCAATTCCATGGGATTTCTGTGAGGACAATTTCTCCTAGGCATTGATGCCATAACCTGTACCTGTGTGTGTTGTTTGGTATATCTCCAATTGCTGGTGTTGCATTAGTTGTGATGAACAACCCATTCTACTTCGATTAGCATAACTTCATTTTGATTATACTTATCTCACACTTCTGAAAGTGCACAGGACACTTCCTCTTGTGGAAATGAAGCTTCTAAAAGTTCTCAGCTCTGCATTCTTCTCTATGTCATTTTGGAGTGTTTCCAAAACAGCAAACTGAGAGTGCTCTTCTGCTTTTTATTGCCACGGGATTGTCCCAATGAAATCAGTTCTTTCCAGAGCTTCTCTGTCTACAGAAACAGCAGTGGAAGCATATCTATGGATGTCACATATCAGGGCCTGCTGGAATGATCCCGCAGACCTTCCTTGTTGTCCTAGGTGCCATACCGTGCCGGTGCCATCCAAAATGTAGCATCCGCTTTTGGGAGATAGTGCTGAAGGGAATGCTTCCTCTTCTCGCGCTGTGGACTTGGACCACTCTTCCTTGTCCTCTCATCCTTGTGGCACGGGTGCACGAAGGCAACCACAGAGTTGTTGCGCATCCTGTGACTCAAACCAAACCATAATCCCAGCCCAGGTTATGAATGTAGCATATCCTAAGGCTTTTCATTCTGATTTCAAATTCAAGGCCCCCTGGATCCCTCAGACCAGATGCACGATATCTCTGATTCAGCCCCACACGTGCTCTATTGGCAAAATTCCCAATTGGTCCCTGGTCCTGCAGATTTACTGGGTGTGGCCATGGGACATATCGGTAATCGCAACCGCGCGACCAGTGTGGTTGATTTATTATCGGTACACAGTTCGGTTTGCTCTCTTGATTCGACCCACCACATCCCACAACGCACTCCAGATCCCTGAGACTCAGCGTGTGCCATCATCCGTAGCTCTATGCCTCACTGACCGTTGCCTCTGCTACCTCTTATTTGGCAGCTGGGATCTTGGTCTCAGAATTAACTGTGGGGATATTTTGCGCTGGTTTCTTTGAGTTCTCTCAGCCAAGCATCTGCTGTGCACTCTTGTAAATCTCAGCACATCACCTTCAAACCCATGTCTCCTGTCCGCTTGAGAGTGTGCGTCCAAGTTAAACAGAGTTTCACCCTCGTTGCTCCATCACCAGGGGTCCGAACCTGCACTGGTTTCCATTCCCTGCTTTGCATTCTCCTGCTTCCAGGTGTCCTGAGGCCTCATCCTGTCTTTGGGAGTAACAGACCTCTCTTCGGCCAGTGTCCTATGCTAAGGGCAGGGTGAGTGGATGTTTCCATTGCTCTGTACATGGGAGCGAGTGAGTGCAGGTTGCACTTCTTCTCTGCCAACTGGGCATCGATGAATCAACACTATCCAGATACATTTCACAGAAATGTGATATTTGCTTAGCTCTTTGTTTCTATACAGCCGTGGTGGGAGGGATTGTCCGAAGACAACTCTTTTGACATTGTGTTGATATCCCATTTGCAGTCTTTAAGAAGTTTAACAGAACTCCTTTACATGTTTTGGGAGTTATACGAAAATGGAGTTATTTTTTGAAACACACTCAATCGACCTAGAAGCCAGACTTGTCAATTTTGGTAACATTGTGTCAGCTCTACGGAAAAGCTAGACAGATAGAATGCAAACTAGCAGTCCAAACTGTTCAAGGGGTCATGTCAGCTCTTTAAGGTTGAAGCCTCCGAAACCAACAGGAACCATGAAATAACTTTTGGAAACATGGAATAACCCCCAACCTTGGATACACTTGTGCATGTGGTGCCCTGTATCCCAATGACACCTACTGGCCAATGTTGGCATTTCAAGGGGTAACATCCCTCTCTAGGAAAATACAAGAGGAAACAAACCAAATATATACATTTAGGTTTGAATCCAAAAGCACCTAGAGGCATTCTAGCTAGGAGAATCCTGCTGCAGTTATGCTAGTCTATTGAGAACCAGGTGTTTTTCTATCAGTGTTGAGAACGCTTAATCATCCGATCCTGTAGTTTAAAGCCATTTAACGCAACCAAGTCTGCACCCCCATGATATAGTGCCCCCGGGGGCTTGACTCAAGTGAAAGACGATCCACATAAGCTGTGTCTTTAATGTCATTGGCGACTTTTACAGTTCAGTTCACTTTCTGACTTGTACTATTTACCTTCACTGTCTTGAAAAACTGAAGCCTAATACAGATTCATGTTCAGTCAAAGATTCCCCTCACTTACCACACTCCCTTCACCCCAGGGAAGACAGAAACACAACATTTGCTGAATCTAGCGGAAGGACATCGTTTCTAGGTGTGAGCTAAGTATTCAATTTTATCTATTTCAGCCGAGACTATTTGACCTTTAAGGTGTTCACTGTTGTTCACAGAGAGTGAAGCTGGAGGAACTCTGATTCTACGAGGGGCTTGCTCTTCTCGTAATGGCTTCATTGCAGCTCAGGTACTGATCCTTCAAAATGGATGCCTGAGTGGAGGGGAGGCAAGGGCAAGTGCTCACTAGCTAGGCCCAAACCTGGGAAAAGGCTTACCTGGGCTTGTTGAATTTTGGTCTGAATGGCTTGGGAATGCCCCTTGGGACGTGTGGATTCTCACGACCTCTTCCAAGAACAGGAGCGTTTTGATCATCTCTGCCATTTCTTCTCCTTCAGACGTCAGGGACCTTGGACCCGTTCTTGGAGAAGAGAATTGAGGAACTTCCTCAAGTCCACGTTGGCACTCCGTATGTTTCTGCCTGTATCAGTGAGTTTCAATATGTCTCATGAATGTCTTTTGAGCCTGGTATCCTCTACAGCTGTCTCCACGCCAGTATTCTCCATTGTAGCAGAACATCTCTCATCCATGTGTTCGCATCTCTCCTCAATCCGTGCAGCCAGCTTATCGGCCAGCTTCTCTTCGTGTCTCCCCTAAAGTCGACTTCACCAGGACTGGGCAAGTCTGAAAGTACCTCGGAGCCTGACCAGTAAGCTGATGACAGGCAGATCTTCCACTGTCTGCCCTTTCAGGTTCTGGAAACTGACCTGTGACCTCAGGTCTTTGGGCAGCAGCAGTATCTCGAACTTACACAGCTTCCCGGACCAAACACCTAAGCCAAGCTCCACAGAGGGCGGCAGCCCCTCCATCACACTGATCCACCCACAGAACTCTGCCCGGTTACCTAGGATCCAACAGCCACAACAAGCCTCACGGTAAACACCAACATTCCACCTGGAATCCAACCGCTAACTGCCATCCCCAATGGCTGCTGCATCTTGTCAGTGTTGGGGGAGGGGCTGCATCCGACGAGAGGTTCCTAAGGTAAATGTGATTCTACCCACTAGCGTCCCATGGGCCTTTCTTCTTCCCTCTTTCCTTTTGTTCAGAGCTCTATGCACCGTACCAATGGAGGGAAGTGTGTCCCTTTTCAGTTGATGGTTTCACACGTCTTTAAACTTTCTAACAGTTCACAGTACACAGGGACCCACTAAAGGAGACTTATGTTCCTATAATATCCGTACACCCGGAATACATATGCGTCGCCTGATTTCTGCTGAAACACCCACACTCTCAGGACATGGATCCATTGGATTCATGGGGGCTGAAATTCCAAGAAATGAAACCAACCCCAATGTGCACTTTGCTGTCGGTCTCTTTTGCACTTAGTACACTTTGGCAGAGCTACTTGCCTTTGTTATAGGCTTCTTACATTTCTTCTCTACGAAGCCTAGAATATGGCATTCCTTCATCCTGTTGGAAGACATACAAGTCTACATCACGGACTAGGAAACCATTTGATTCCAAATCGGCATTAGTGTTAGGTCACGATATGCTCTTATGAATCAAAATTTACGAATATGAATGCACGCTTCTGATTTCCGAATACAAGTGTGCTGAGTACATGCAAGCCACGATACTGGGTCGATGCGTTCTGAATGACCCTTGACCTCACCTTGAGTATTTTCTTTTGAATAATCATGGTTCCCTTTGTATATGTCAGCCAACCATACCATTTTGGTGCTTGTTTGTTGGTTTGATTCTTTGTTGGTCTTCTTCTCGCTTGTTTTGCAAACACGTCAGGCCATGCATCTCTCCTTTCGCTTCAAACAGAGTCAAATAAGCTGATTCACTTAAGAGAGTGCTTCCAATCACCTATGATTTCCTGCTTCCCTCTCCCATCTTTAGGGTTTTGATGTCCTCCTTAAGTTCTTCTTCTTTCTTCTCTGCCACACATGCTCTTCTTGCATTTCCAATAATGGTTTCTTCTTTCCATTCCATCCTGCTGCTTTTCTATTCAGGGGAGTTTTCTCAACCTTTCTTTTAGAAAAACTTTTGAACTGCTGAATTCTTTTAAGATTTGCCGGTCTGTAGAATTCTCTAGCTCTGCCGTTATTTGGAATGGTGTTCATGTGGCATAGGCTACCCTAGGAGGCAGCATTTGGCCATTCAGGATATGGTCTGTGTCCTGGCACTCCTCCCTGTCCTGCAATATTGCTGCCGAGATATCAGCTGAAACCCCTCTGGAGGTTTCCTTGTGACTATGTTGTTTCCTCCAGGTGCATTTTAAATCACTCGGATATTCGTGAACTTTGTTGATTTGAATCATACAGCTGTTGGTAGGTCTATTGGGATTCCACCTCCTTCGGATGCTGTGTAATTCCTGAATTCGCATAGATGATTCTTTCTTGGCTTTCAGCAAGTTTCAGTCTGATTTTTCTACAGATAAATTTTCAGACACTTTTTGTTGCTTTATCTCTTGCTTTTCCATCTGGGACTCATGATTTCTATTCTTTCATGCCCTGTCTTAACCCAGGGTTCAACTGCAATGTTTTCATTTGTTTGCACTTGCTTTCCTATGTCTGCTTCTGACCGAGGTTTTTCTCTTCCCCTGTCTTCACAGTCATTCACGCGTCCCTCTGCATTATCTAGTCTGCTAAGGACTGAATTCTAGCCCTGATAATATCACAACCATTGAGTTTCCTGATATTTTTGGCTCGTGTTGAGACTTTCTCTTCCCCTTTTCTGGTATTCTGCCTTTTGTGATTCTGAGACACTGGTGTTCTTCAGTGTTTTCCTGACCTTCATTTTCAACACTTGTTCTGGATAGCGTTTTGCAGACTAGTTGTTTGAAAGCTTATCTTTTGCGCCTTCAATATCTTTGGAACTGAAAATGGTACTTCCTGTTTCTTTTACTGTTCTTCTTCATCTCTACTGGTCAGGTAATATCAGGTATCTAATGTAGACTTCTAGGGCTTTGTTAATTGAAAATTTTAGACTCTTGTCTCTACGCAATTCCATGGGATTTCTGTGAGGACAATTTCTCCTAGGCATTGATGCCATAACCTGTACCTGTGTGTGTTGTTTGGTATATCTCCAATTGCTGGTGTTGCATTAGTTGTGATGAACAACCCATTCTACTTCGATTAGCATAACTTCATTTTGATTATACTTATCTCACACTTCTGAAAGTGCACAGGACACTTCCTCTTGTGGAAATGAAGCTTCTAAAAGTTCTCAGCTCTGCATTCTTCTCTATGTCATTTTGGAGTGTTTCCAAAACAGCAAACTGAGAGTGCTCTTCTGCTTTTTATTGCCACGGGAATGTCCCAATGAAATCAGTTCTTTCCAGAGCTTCTCTGTCTACAGAAACACCAGTGGAAGCATATCTATGGATGTCACATATCAGGGCCTGCTGGAATGATCCCGCAGACCTTCCTTGTTGTCCTAGGTGCCGTACCGTGCCGGTGCCATCCAAAATGCAGCATCCGCTTTTGGGAGATAGTGCTGAAGGGAATGCTTCCTCTTCTCGCGCTGTGGACTTGGACCACTCTTCCTTGTCCTCTCATCCTTGTGGCACGGGTGCACGAAGGCAACCACAGAGTTGTTGCGCATCCTGTGACTCAAACCAAACCATAATCCCAGCCCAGGTTATGAATGTAGCATATCCTAAGGCTTTTCATTCTGATTTCAAATTCAAGGCCCCCTGGATCCCTCAGACCAGATGCACGATATCTCTGATTCAGCCCCACACGTGCTCTATTGGCAAAATTCCCAATTGGTCCCTGGTCCTGCAGATGTACTGGGTGTGGCCATGGGACATATCGGTAATCGCAACCGCGCGACCAGTGTGGTTGATTTATTATCGGTACACAGTTCGGTTTGCTCTCTTGATTCGACCCACCACATCCCACAACGCACTCCAGATCCCTGAGACTCAGCGTGTGCCATCATCCGTAGCTCTATGCCTCACTGACCGTTGCCTCTGCTACCTCAAATTTGGCATCTGGGATCTTGGTCTCAGAATTAACTGTGGGGATATTTTGCGCTGGTTTCTTTGAGTTCTCTCAGCCAAGCATCTGCTGTGCACTCTTGTAAATCTCAGCACATCACCTTCAAACCCATGTCTCCTGTCCGCTTGAGAGTGTGCGTCCAAGTTAAACAGAGTTTCACCCTCGTTGCTCCATCACCAGGGGTCCGAACCTGCACTGGTTTCCATTCCCTGCTTTGCATTCTCCTGCTTCCAGGTGTCCTGAGGCCTCATCCTGTCTTTGGGAGTAACAGACCTCTCTTCGGCCAGTGTCCTATGCTAAGGGCAGGGTGAGTGGATGTTTCCATTGCTCTGTACATGGGAGCGAGTGAGTGCAGGTTGCACTTCTTCTCTGCCAACTGGGCATCGATGAATCAACACTATCCAGATACATTTCACAGAAATGTGATATTTGCTTAGCTCTTTGTTTCTATACAGCCGTGGTGGGAGGGATTGTCCGAAGACAACTCTTTTGACATTGTGTTGATATCCCATTTGCAGTCTTTAAGAAGTTTAACAGAACTCCTTTACATGTTTTGGGAGTTATACGAAAATGGAGTTATTTTTTGAAACACACTCAATCGACCTAGAAGCCAGACTTGTCAATTTTGGTAACATTGTGTCAGCTCTACGGAAAAGCTAGACAGATAGAATGCAAACTAGCAGTCCAAACTGTTCAAGGGGTCATGTCAGCTCTTTAAGGTTGAAGCCTCCGAAACCAACAGGAACCATGAAATAACTTTTGGAAACATGGAATAACCCCCAACCTTGGATACACTTGTGCATGTGGTGCCCTGTATCCCAATGACACCTACTGGCCAATGTTGGCATTTCAAGGGGTAACATCCCTCTCTAGGAAAATACAAGAGGAAACAAACCAAATATATACATTTAGGTTTGAATCCAAAAGCACCTAGAGGCATTCTAGCTAGGAGAATCCTGCTGCAGTTATGCTAGTCTATTGAGAACCAGGTGTTTTTCTATCAGTGTTGAGCACGCTTAATCATCCGATCCTGTAGTTTAAAGCCATTTAACGCAACCAAGTCTGCACCCCCATGATATAGTGCCCCCGGGGGCTTGACTCAAGTGAAAGACGATCCACATAAGCTGTGTCTTTAATGTCATTGGCGACTTTTACAGTTCAGTTCACTTTCTGACTTGTACTATTTACCTTCACTGTCTTGAAAAACTGAAGCCTAATACAGATTCATGTTCAGTCAAAGATTCCCCTCACTTACCACACTCCCTTCACCCCAGGGAAGACAGAAACACAACATTTGCTGAATCTAGCGGAAGGACATCGTTTCTAGGTGTGAGCTAAGTATTCAATTTTATCTATTTCAGCCGAGACTATTTGACCTTTAAGGTGTTCACTGTTGTTCACAGAGAGTGAAGCTGGAGGAACTCTGATTCTACGAGGGGCTTGCTCTTCTCGTAATGGCTTCATTGCAGCTCAGGTACTGATCCTTCAAAATGGATGCCTGAGTGGAGGGGAGGCAAGGGCAAGTGCTCACTAGCTAGGCCCAAACCTGGGAAAAGGCTTACCTGGGCTTGTTGAATTTTGGTCTGAATGGCTTGGGAATGCCCCTTGGGACGTGTGGATTCTCACGACCTCTTCCAAGAACAGGAGCGTTTTGATCATCTCTGCCATTTCTTCTCCTTCAGACGTCAGGGACCTTGGACCCGTTCTTGGAGAAGAGAATTGAGGAACTTCCTCAAGTCCACGTTGGCACTCCGTATGTTTCTGCCTGTATCAGTGAGTTTCAATATGTCTCATGAATGTCTTTTGAGCCTGGTATCCTCTACAGCTGTCTCCACGCCAGTATTCTCCATTGTAGCAGAACATCTCTCATCCATGTGTTCGCATCTCTCCTCAATCCGTGCAGCCAGCTTATCGGCCAGCTTCTCTTCGTGTCTCCCCTAAAGTCGACTTCACCAGGACTGGGCAAGTCTGAAAGTACCTCGGAGCCTGACCAGTAAGCTGATGACAGGCAGATCTTCCACTGTCTGCCCTTTCAGGTTCTGGAAACTGACCTGTGACCTCAGGTCTTTGGGCAGCAGCAGTATCTCGAACTTACACAGCTTCCCGGACCAAACACCTAAGCCAAGCTCCACAGAGGGCGGCAGCCCCTCCATCACACTGATCCACCCACAGAACTCTGCCCGGTTACCTAGGATCCAACAGCCACAACAAGCCTCGCGGTAAACACCAACATTCCACCTGGAATCCAACCGCTAACTGCCATCCCCAATGGCTGCTGCATCTTGTCAGTGTTGGGGGAGGGGCTGCATCCGACGAGAGGTTCCTAAGGTAAATGTGATTCTACCCACTAGCGTCCCATGGGCCTTTCTTCTTCCCTCTTTCCTTTTGTTCAGAGCTCTATGCACCGTACCAATGGAGGGAAGTGTGTCCCTTTTCAGTTGATGGTTTCACACGTCTTTAAACTTTCTAACAGTTCACAGTACACAGGGACCCACTAAAGGAGACTTATGTTCCTATAATATCCGTACACCCGGAATACATATGCGTCGCCTGATTTCTGCTGAAACACCCACACTCTCAGGACATGGATCCATTGGATTCATGGGGGCTGAAATTCCAAGAAATGAAACCAACCCCAATGTGCACTTTGCTGTCGGTCTCTTTTGCACTTAGTACACTTTGGCAGAGCTACTTGCCTTTGTTATAGGCTTCTTACATTTCTTCTCTACGAAGCCTAGAATATGGCATTCCTTCATCCTGTTGGAAGACATACAAGTCTACATCACGGACTAGGAAACCATTTGATTCCAAATCGGCATTAGTGTTAGGTCACGATATGCTCTTATGAATCAAAATATACGAATATGAATGCACGCATCTGATTTCCGAATACAAGTGTGCTGAGTACATGCAAGCCACGATACTGGGTCGATGCGTTCTGAATGACCCTTGACCTCACCTTGAGTATTTTCTTTTGAATAATCATGGTTCCCTTTGTATATGTCAGCCAACCATACCATTTTGGTGCTTGTTTGTTGGTTTGATTCTTTGTTGGTCTTCTTCTCGCTTGTTTTGCAAACACGTCAGGCCATGCATCTCTCCTTTCGCTTCAAACAGAGTCAAATAAGCTGATTCACTTAAGAGAGTGCTTCCAATCACCTATGATTTCCTGCTTCCCTCTCCCATCTTTAGGGTTTTGATGTCCTCCTTAAGTTCTTCTTCTTTCTTCTCTGCCACACATGCTCTTCTTGCATTTCCAATAATGGTTTCTTCTTTCCATTCCATCCTGCTGCTTTTCTATTCAGGGGAGTTTTCTCAACCTTTCTTTTAGAAAAACTTTTGAACTGCTGAATTCTTTTAAGATTTGCCGGTCTGTAGAATTCTCTAGCTCTGCCGTTATTTGGAATGGTGTTCATGTGGCATAGGCTACCCTAGGTGGCAGCATTTGGCCATTCAGGATATGGTCTGTGTCCTGGCACTCCTCCCTGTCCTGCAATATTGCTGCCGAGATATCAGCTGAAACCCCTCTGGAGGTTTCCTTGTGACTATGTTGTTTCCTCCAGGTGCATTTTAAATCACTCGGATATTCGTGAACTTTGTTGATTTGAATCATACAGCTGCTGGTAGGTCTATTGGGATTCCACCTCCTTCGGATGCTGTGTAATTCCTGAATTCGCATAGATGATTCTTTCTTGGCTTTCAGCAAGTTTCAGTCTGATTTTTCTACAGATAAATTTTCAGACACTTTTTGTTGCTTTATCTCTTGCTTTTCCATCTGGGACTCATGATTTCTATTCTTTCATGCCCTGTCTTAACCCAGGGTTCAACTGCAATGTTTTCATTTGTTTGCACTTGCTTTCCTATGTCTGCTTCTGACCGAGGTTTTTCTCTTCCCCTGTCTTCACAGTCATTCACGCGTCCGTCTGCATTATCTAGTCTGCTAAGGACTGAATTCTAGCCCTGATATTATCACAACCATTGAGTTTCCTGATATTTTTGGCTCGTGTTGAGACTTTCTCTTCCCCTTTTCTGGTATTCTGCCTTTTGTGATTCTGAGACACTGGTGTTCTTCAGTGTTTTCCTGACCTTCATTTTCAACACTTGTTCTGGATAGCGTTTTGCAGACTAGTTGTTTGAAAGCTTATCTTTTGCGCCTTCAATATCTTTGGAACTGAAAATGGTACTTCCTGTTTCTTTTACTGTTCTTCTTCATCTCTACTGGTCAGGTAATATCAGGTATCTAATGTAGACTTCTAGGGCTTTGTTAATTGAAAATTTTAGACTCTTGTCTCTACGCAATTCCATGGGATTTCTGTGAGGACAATTTCTCCTAGGCATTGATGCCATAACCTGTACCTGTGTGTGTTGTTTGGTATATCTCCAATTGCTGGTGTTGCATTAGTTGTGATGAACAACCCATTCTACTTCGATTAGCATAACTTCATTTTGATTATACTTATCTCACACTTCTGAAAGTGCACAGGACACTTCCTCTTGTGGAAATGAAGCTTCTAAAAGTTCTCAGCTCTGCATTCTTCTCTATGTCATTTTGGAGTGTTTCCAAAACAGCAAACTGAGAGTGCTCTTCTGCTTTTTATTGCCACGGGAATGTCCCAATGAAATCAGTTCTTTCCAGAGCTTCTCTGTCTACAGAAACAGCAGTGGAAGCATATCTATGGATGTCACATATCAGGGCCTGCTGGAATGATCCCGCAGACCTTCCTTGTTGTCCTAGGTGCCGTACCGTGCCGGTGCCATCCAAAATGTAGCATCCGCTTTTGGAAGATAGTGCTGAAGGGAATGCTTCCTCTTCTCGCGCTGTGGACTTGGACCACTCTTCCTTGTCCTCTCATCCTTGTGGCACGGGTGCACGAAGGCAACCACAGAGTTGTTGCGCATCCTGTGACTCAAACCAAACCATAATCCCAGCCCAGGTTATGAATGTAGCATATCCTAAGGCTTTTCATTCTGATTTCAAATTCAAGGCCCCCTGGATCCCTCAGACCAGATGCACGATATCTCTGATTCAGCCCCACACGTGCTCTATTGGCAAAATTCCCAATTGGTCCCTGGTCCTGCAGATGTACTGGGTGTGGCCATGGGACATATCGGTAATCGCAACCGCGCGACCAGTGTGGTTGATTTATTATCGGTACACAGTTCGGTTTGCTCTCTTGATTCGACCCACCACATCCCACAACGCACTCCAGATCCCTGAGACTCAGCGTGTGCCATCATCCGTAGCTCTATGCCTCACTGACCGTTGCCTCTGCTACCTCAAATTTGGCAGCTGGGATCTTGGTCTCAGAATTAACTGTGGGGATATTTTGCGCTGGTTTCTTTGAGTTCTCTCAGCCAAGCATCTGCTGTGCACTCTTGTAAATCTCAGCACATCACCTTCAAACCCATGTCTCCTGTCCGCTTGAGAGTGTGCGTCCAAGTTAAACAGAGTTTCACCCTCGTTGCTCCATCACCAGGGGTCCGAACCTGCACTGGTTTCCATTCCCTGCTTTGCATTCTCCTGCTTCCAGGTGTCCTGAGGCCTCATCCTGTCTTTGGGAGTAACAGACCTCTCTTCGGCCAGTGTCCTATGCTAAGGGCTGGGTGAGTGGATGTTTCCATTGCTCTGTACATGGGAGCGAGTGAGTGCAGGTTGCACTTCTTCTCTGCCAACTGGGCATCGATGAATCAACACTATCCAGATACATTTCACAGAAATGTGATATTTGCTTAGCTCTTTGTTTCTATACAGCCATGGTGGGAGGGATTGTCCGAAGACAACTCTTTTGACATTGTGTTGATATCCCATTTGCAGTCTTTAAGAAGTTTAACAGAACTCCTTTACATGTTTTGGGAGTTATACGAAAATGGAGTTATTTTTTGAAACACACTCAATCGACCTAGAAGCCAGACTTGTCAATTTTGGTAACATTGTGTCAGCTCTACGGAAAAGCTAGACAGATAGAATGCAAACTAGCAGTCCAAACTGTTCAAGGGGTCATGTCAGCTCTTTAAGGTTGAAGCCTCCGAAACCAACAGGAACCATGAAATAACTTTTGGAAACATGGAATAACCCCCAACCTTGGATACACTTGTGCATGTGGTGCCCTGTATCCCAATGACACCTACTGGCCAATGTTGGCATTTCAAGGGGTAACATCCCTCTCTAGGAAAATACAAGAGGAAACAAACCAAATATATACATTTAGGTTTGAATCCAAAAGCACCTAGAGGCATTCTAGCTAGGAGAATCCTGCTGCAGTTATGCTAGTCTATTGAGAACCAGGTGTTTTTCTATCAGTGTTGAGCACGCTTAATCATCCGATCCTGTAGTTTAAAGCCATTTAACGCAACCAAGTCTGCACCCCCATGATATAGTGCCCCCGGGGGCTTGACTCAAGTGAAAGACGATCCACATAAGCTGTGTCTTTAATGTCATTGGCGACTTTTACAGTTCAGTTCACTTTCTGACTTGTACTATTTACCTTCACTGTCTTGAAAAACTGAAGCCTAATACAGATTCATGTTCAGTCAAAGATTCCCCTCACTTACCACACTCCCTTCACCCCAGGGAAGACAGAAACACAACATTTGCTGAATCTAGCGGAAGGACATCGTTTCTAGGTGTGAGCTAAGTATTCAATTTTATCTATTTCAGCCGAGACTATTTGACCTTTAAGGTGTTCACTGTTGTTCACAGAGAGTGAAGCTGGAGGAACTCTGATTCTACGAGGGGCTTGCTCTTCTCGTAATGGCTTCATTGCAGCTCAGGTACTGATCCTTCAAAATGGATGCCTGAGTGGAGGGGAGGCAAGGGCAAGTGCTCACTAGCTAGGCCCAAACCTGGGAAAAGGCTTACCTGGGCTTGTTGAATTTTGGTCTGAATGGCTTGGGAATGCCCCTTGGGACGTGTGGATTCTCACGACCTCTTCCAAGAACAGGAGCGTTTTGATCATCTCTGCCATTTCTTCTCCTTCAGACGTCAGGGACCTTGGACCCGTTCTTGGAGAAGAGAATTGAGGAACTTCCTCAAGTCCACGTTGGCACTCCGTATGTTTCTGCCTGTATCAGTGAGTTTCAATATGTCTCATGAATGTCTTTTGAGCCTGGTATCCTCTACAGCTGTCTCCACGCCAGTATTCTCCATTGTAGCAGAACATCTCTCATCCATGTGTTCGCATCTCTCCTCAATCCGTGCAGCCAGCTTATCGGCCAGCTTCTCTTCGTGTCTCCCCTAAAGTCGACTTCACCAGGACTGGGCAAGTCTGAAAGTACCTCGGAGCCTGACCAGTAAGCTGATGACAGGCAGATCTTCCACTGTCTGCCCTTTCAGGTTCTGGAAACTGACCTGTGACCTCAGGTCTTTGGGCAGCAGCAGTATCTCGAACTTACACAGCTTCCCGGACCAAACACCTAAGCCAAGCTCCACAGAGGGCGGCAGCCCCTCCATCACACTGATCCACCCACAGAACTCTGCCCGGTTACCTAGGATCCAACAGCCACAACAAGCCTCGCGGTAAACACCAACATTCCACCTGGAATCCAACCGCTAACTGCCATCCCCAATGGCTGCTGCATCTTGTCAGTGTTGGGGGAGGGGCTGCATCCGACGAGAGGTTCCTAAGGTAAATGTGATTCTACCCACTAGCGTCCCATGGGCCTTTCTTCTTCCCTCTTTCCTTTTGTTCAGAGCTCTATGCACCGTACCAATGGAGGGAAGTGTGTCCCTTTTCAGTTGATGGTTTCACACGTCTTTAAACTTTCTAACAGTTCACAGTACACAGGGACCCACTAAAGGAGACTTATGTTCCTATAATATCCGTACACCCGGAATACATATGCGTCGCCTGATTTCTGCTGAAACACCCACACTCTCAGGACATGGATCCATTGGATTCATGGGGGCTGAAATTCCAAGAAATGAAACCAACCCCAATGTGCACTTTGCTGTCGGTCTCTTTTGCACTTAGTACACTTTGGCAGAGCTACTTGCCTTTGTTATAGGCTTCTTACATTTCTTCTCTACGAAGCCTAGAATATGGCATTTCTTCCTCCTGTTGGAAGACATACAAGTCTACATCACGGACTAGGAAACCATTTGATTCCAAATCGGCATTAGTGTTAGGTCACGATATGCTCTTATGAATCAAAATTTACGAATATGAATGCACGCTTCTGATTTCCGAATACAAGTGTGCTGAGTACATGCAAGCCACGATACTGGGTCGATGCGTTCTGAATGACCCTTGACCTCACCTTGAGTATTTTCTTTTGAATAATCATGGTTCCCTTTGTATATGTCAGCCAACCATACCATTTTGGTGCTTGTTTGTTGGTTTGATTCTTTGTTGGTCTTCTTCTCGCTTGTTTTGCAAACACGTCAGGCCATGCATCTCTCCTTTCGCTTCAAACAGAGTCAAATAAGCTGATTCACTTAAGAGAGTGCTTCCAATCACCTATGATTTCCTGCTTCCCTCTCCCATCTTTAGGGTTTTGATGTCCTCCTTAAGTTCTTCTTCTTTCTTCTCTGCCACACATGCTCTTCTTGCATTTCCAAAAATGGTTTCTTCTTTCCATTCCATCCTGCTGCTTTTCTATTCAGGGGAGTTTTCTCAACCTTTCTTTTAGAAAAACTTTTGAACTGCTGAATTCTTTTAAGATTTGCCGGTCTGTAGAATTCTCTAGCTCTGCCGTTATTTGGAATGGTGTTCATGTGGCATAGGCTACCCTAGGTGGCAGCATTTGGCCATTCAGGATATGGTCTGTGTCCTGGCACTCCTCCCTGTCCTGCAATATTGCTGCCGAGATATCAGCTGAAACCCCTCTGGAGGTTTCCTTGTGACTATGTTGTTTCCTCCAGGTGCATTTTAAATCACTCGGATATTCGTGAACTTTGTTGATTTGAATCATACAGCTGCTGGTAGGTCTATTGGGATTCCACCTCCTTCGGATGCTGTGTAATTCCTGAATTCGCATAGATGATTCTTTCTTGGCTTTCAGCAAGTTTCAGTCTGATTTTTCTACAGATAAATTTTCAGACACTTTTTGTTTCTTTATCTCTTGCTTTTCCATCTGGGACTCATGATTTCTATTCTTTCATGCCCTGTCTTAAACCAGGGTTCAACTGCAATGTTTTCATTTGTTTGCACTTGCTTTCCTATGTCTGCTTCTGACCGAGGTTTTTCTCTTCCCCTGTCTTCACAGTCATTCACGCGTCCCTCTGCATTATCTAGTCTGCTAAGGACTGAATTCTAGCCCTGATATTATCACAACCATTGAGTTTCCTGATATTTTTGGCTCGTGTTGAGACTTTCTCTTCCCCTTTTCTGGTATTCTGCCTTTTGTGATTCTGAGACACTGGTGTTCTTCAGTGTTTTCCTGACCTTCATTTTCAACACTTGTTCTGGATAGCGTTTTGCAGACTAGTTGTTTGAAAGCTTATCTTTTGCGCCTTCAATATCTTTGGAACTGAAAATGGTACTTCCTGTTTCTTTTACTGTTCTTCTTCATCTCTACTGGTCAGGTAATATCAGGTATCTAATGTAGACTTCTAGGGCTTTGTTAATTGAAAATTTTAGACTCTTGTCTCTACGCAATTCCATGGGATTTCTGTGAGGACAATTTCTCCTAGGCATTGATGCCATAACCTGTACCTGTGTGTGTTGTTTGGTATATCTCCAATTGCTGGTGTTGCATTAGTTGTGATGAACAACCCATTCTACTTCGATTAGCATAACTTCATTTTGATTATACTTATCTCACACTTCTGAAAGTGCACAGGACACTTCCTCTTGTGGAAATGAAGCTTCTAAAAGTTCTCAGCTCTGCATTCTTCTCTATGTCATTTTGGAGTGTTTCCAAAACAGCAAACTGAGAGTGCTCTTCTGCTTTTTATTGCCACGGGAATGTCCCAATGAAATCAGTTCTTTCCAGAGCTTCTCTGTCTACAGAAACAGCAGTGGAAGCATATCTATGGATGTCACATATCAGGGCCTGCTGGAATGATCCCGCAGACCTTCCTTGTTGTCCTAGGTGCCATACCGTGCCGGTGCCATCCAAAATGTAGCATCCGCTTTTGGGAGATAGTGCTGAAGGGAATGCTTCCTCTTCTCGCGCTGTGGACTTGGACCACTCTTCCTTGTCCTCTCATCCTTGTGGCACGGGTGCACGAAGGCAACCACAGAGTTGTTGCGCATCCTGTGACTCAAACCAAACCATAATCCCAGCCCAGGTTATGAATGTAGCATATCCTAAGGCTTTTCATTCTGATTTCAAATTCAAGGCCCCCTGGATCCCTCAGACCAGATGCACGATATCTCTGATTCAGCCCCACACGTGCTCTATTGGCAAAATTCCCAATTGGTCCCTGGTCCTGCAGATGTACTGGGTGTGGCCATGGGACATATCGGTAATCGCAACCGCGCGACCAGTGTGGTTGATTTATTATCGGTACACAGTTCGGTTTGCTCTCTTGATTCGACCCACCACATCCCACAACGCACTCCAGATCCCTGAGACTCAGTGTGTGCCATCATCCGTAGCTCTATGCCTCACTGACCGTTGCCTCTGCTACCTCAAATTTGGCAGCTGGGATCTTGGTCTCAGAATTAACTGTGGGGATATTTTGCGCTGGTTTCTTTGAGTTCTCTCAGCCAAGCATCTGCTGTGCACTCTTGTAAATCTCAGCACATCACCTTCAAACCCATGTCTCCTGTCCGCTTGAGAGTGTGCGTCCAAGTTAAACAGAGTTTCACCCTCGTTGCTCCATCACCAGGGGTCCGAACCTGCACTGGTTTCCATTCCCTGCTTTGCATTCTCCTGCTTCCAGGTGTCCTGAGGCCTCATCCTGTCTTTGGGAGTAACAGACCTCTCTTCGGCCAGTGTCCTATGCTAAGGGCTGGGTGAGTGGATGTTTCCATTGCTCTGTACATGGGAGCGAGTGAGTGCAGGTTGCACTTCTTCTCTGCCAACTGGGCATCGATGAATCAACACTATCCAGATACATTTCACAGAAATGTGATATTTGCTTAGCTCTTTGTTTCTATACAGCCGTGGTGGGAGGGATTGTCCGAAGACAACTCTTTTGACATTGTGTTGATATCCCATTTGCAGTCTTTAAGAAGTTTAACAGAACTCCTTTACATGTTTTGGGAGTTATACGAAAATGGAGTTATTTTTTGAAACACACTCAATCGACCTAGAAGCCAGACTTGTCAATTTTGGTAACATTGTGTCAGCTCTACGGAAAAGCTAGACAGATAGAATGCAAACTAGCAGTCCAAACTGTTCAAGGGGTCATGTCAGCTCTTTAAGGTTGAAGCCTCCGAAACCAACAGGAACCATGAAATAACTTTTGGAAACATGGAATACCCCCCAACCTTGGATACACTTGTGCATGTGGTGCCCTGTATCCCAATGACACCTACTGGCCAATGTTGGCATTTCAAGGGGTAACATCCCTCTCTAGGAAAATACAAGAGGAAACAAACCAAATATATACATTTAGGTTTGAATCCAAAAGCACCTAGAGGCATTCTAGCTAGGAGAATCCTGCTGCAGTTATGCTAGTCTATTGAGAACCAGGTGTTTTTCTATCAGTGTTGAGAACGCTTAATCATCCGATCCTGTAGTTTAAAGCCATTTAACGCAACCAAGTCTGCACCCCCATGATATAGTGCCCCCGGGGGCTTGACTCAAGTGAAAGACGATCCACATAAGCTGTGTCTTTAATGTCATTGGCGACTTTTACAGTTCAGTTCACTTTCTGACTTGTACTATTTACCTTCACTGTCTTGAAAAACTGAAGCCTAATACAGATTCATGTTCAGTCAAAGATTCCCCTCACTTACCACACTCCCTTCACCCCAGGGAAGACAGAAACACAACATTTGCTGAATCTAGCGGAAGGACATCGTTTCTAGGTGTGAGCTAAGTATTCAATTTTATCTATTTCAGCCGAGACTATTTGACCTTTAAGGTGTTCACTGTTGTTCACAGAGAGTGAAGCTGGAGGAACTCTGATTCTACGAGGGGCTTGCTCTTCTCGTAATGGCTTCATTGCAGCTCAGGTACTGATCCTTCAAAATGGATGCCTGAGTGGAGGGGAGGCAAGGGCAAGTGCTCACTAGCTAGGCCCAAACCTGGGAAAAGGCTTACCTGGGCTTGTTGAATTTTGGTCTGAATGGCTTGGGAATGCCCCTTGGGACGTGTGGATTCTCACGACCTCTTCCAAGAACAGGAGCGTTTTGATCATCTCTGCCATTTCTTCTCCTTCAGACGTCAGGGACCTTGGACCCGTTCTTGGAGAAGAGAATTGAGGAACTTCCTCAAGTCCACGTTGGCACTCCGTATGTTTCTGCCTGTATCAGTGAGTTTCAATATGTCTCATGAATGTCTTTTGAGCCTGGTATCCTCTACAGCTGTCTCCACGCCAGTATTCTCCATTGTAGCAGAACATCTCTCATCCATGTGTTCGCATCTCTCCTCAATCCGTGCAGCCAGCTTATCGGCCAGCTTCTCTTCGTGTCTCCCCTAAAGTCGACTTCACCAGGACTGGGCAAGTCTGAAAGTACCTCGGAGCCTGACCAGTAAGCTGATGACAGGCAGATCTTCCACTGTCTGCCCTTTCAGGTTCTGGAAACTGACCTGTGACCTCAGGTCTTTGGGCAGCAGCAGTATCTCGAACTTACACAGCTTCCCGGACCAAACACCTAAGCCAAGCTCCACAGAGGGCGGCAGCCCCTCCATCACACTGATCCACCCACAGAACTCTGCCCGGTTACCTAGGATCCAACAGCCACAACAAGCCTCGCGGTAAACACCAACATTCCACCTGGAATCCAACCGCTAACTGCCATCCCCAATGGCTGCTGCATCTTGTCAGTGTTGGGGGAGGGGCTGCATCCGACGAGAGGTTCCTAAGGTAAATGTGATTCTACCCACTAGCGTCCCATGGGCCTTTCTTCTTCCCTCTTTCCTTTTGTTCAGAGCTCTATGCACCGTACCAATGGAGGGAAGTGTGTCCCTTTTCAGTTGATGGTTTCACACGTCTTTAAACTTTCTAACAGTTCACAGTACACAGGGACCCACTAAAGGAGACTTATGTTCCTATAATATCCGTACACCCGGAATACATATGCGTCGCCTGATTTCTGCTGAAACACCCACACTCTCAGGACATGGATCCATTGGATTCATGGGGGCTGAAATTCCAAGAAATGAAACCAACCCCAATGTGCACTTTGCTGTCGGTCTCTTTTGCACTTAGTACACTTTGGCAGAGCTACTTGCCTTTGTTATAGGCTTCTTACATTTCTTCTCTACGAAGCCTAGAATATGGCATTCCTTCATCCTGTTGGAAGACATACAAGTCTACATCACGGACTAGGAAACCATTTGATTCCAAATCGGCATTAGTGTTAGGTCACGATATGCTCTTATGAATCAAAATTTACGAATATGAATGCACGCTTCTGATTTCCGAATACAAGTGTGCTGAGTACATGCAAGCCACGATACTGGGTCGATGCGTTCTGAATGACCCTTGACCTCACCTTGAGTATTTTCTTTTGAATAATCATGGTTCCCTTTGTATATGTCAGCCAACCATACCATTTTGGTGCTTGTTTGTTGGTTTGATTCTTTGTTGGTCTTCTTCTCGCTTGTTTTGCAAACACGTCAGGCCATGCATCTCTCCTTTCGCTTCAAACAGAGTCAAATAAGCTGATTCACTTAAGAGAGTGCTTCCAATCACCTATGATTTCCTGCTTCCCTCTCCCATCTTTAGGGTTTTGATGTCCTCCTTAAGTTCTTCTTCTTTCTTCTCTGCCACACATGCTCTTCTTGCATTTCCAATAATGGTTTCTTCTTTCCATTCCATCCTGCTGCTTTTCTATTCAGGGGAGTTTTCTCAACCTTTCTTTTAGAAAAACTTTTGAACTGCTGAATTCTTTTAGATTTGCCGGTCTGTAGAATTCTCTAGCTCTGCCGTTATTTGGAATGGTGTTCATGTGGCATAGGCTACCCTAGGTGGCAGCA
Organism: Vicugna pacos; assembly: GCF_048564905.1. Classification (NCBI taxonomy): domain Eukaryota; kingdom Metazoa; phylum Chordata; class Mammalia; order Artiodactyla; family Camelidae; genus Vicugna; species Vicugna pacos. Next base: position 2,415,207 of record NW_027328739.1, read on the forward strand.
TTTGGCCATTCAGGATATGGTCTGTGTCCTGGCACTCCTCCCTGTCCTGCAATATTGCTGCCGAGATATCAGCTGAAACCCCTCTGGAGGTTTCCTTGTGACTATGTTGTTTCCTCCAGGTGCATTTTAAATCACTCGGATATTCGTGAACTTTGTTGATTTGAATCATACAGCTGCTGGTAGGTCTATTGGGATTCCACCTCCTTCGGATGCTGTGTAATTCCTGAATTCGCATAGATGATACTTTCTTGGCTTTCAGCAAGTTTCAGTCTGATTTTTCTACAGATAAATTTTCAGACACTTTGTCTCTTTATCTCTTGCTTTTCCATCTGGGACTCATGATTTCTATTCTTTCATGCCCTGTCTTAACCCAGGGTTCAACTGCAATGTTTTCATTTGTTTGCACTTGCTTTCCTATGTCTGCTTCTGACCGAGGTTTTTCTCTTCCCCTGTCTTCACAGTCATTCACGCGTCCCTCTGCATTATCTAGTCTGCTAAGGACTGAATTCTAGCCCTGATATTATCACAACCATTGAGTTTCCTGATATTTTTGGCTCGTGTTGAGACTTTCTCTTCCCCTTTTCTGGTATTCTGCCTTTTGTGATTCTGAGACACTGGTGTTCTTCAGTGTTTTCCTGACCTTCATTTTCAACACTTTTTCTGGATAGCGTTTTGCAGACTAGTTGTTTGAAAGCTTATCTTTTGCGCCTTCAATATCTTTGGAACTGAAAATGGTACTTCCTGTTTCTTTTAATGTTCTTCTTCATCTCTACTGGTCAGGTAATATCAGGTATCTAATGTAGACTTCTAGGGCTTTGTTAATTGAAAACTTTAGACTCTTGTCTCTACGCAATTCCATGGGATTTCTGTGAGGACAATTTCTCCTAGGCATTGATGCCATAACCTGTACCTGTGTGTGTTGTTTGGTATATCTCCAATTGCTGGTGTTGCATTAGTTGTGATGAACAACCCATACTACTTCGATTAGCATAACTTCATTTTGATTATACTTATCTCACACTTCTGAAAGTGCACAGGACACTTCCTCTTGTGGAAATGAAGCTTCTAAAAGTTCTCAGCTCTGCATTCTTCTCTATGTCATTTTGGAGTGTTTCCAAAACAGCAAACTGAGAGTGCTCTTCTGCTTTTTATTGCCACGGGAATGTCCCAATGAAATCAGTTCTTTCCAGAGCTTCTCTGTCTACAGAAACAGCAGTGGAAGCATATCTATGGATGTCACATATCAGGGCCTGCTGGAATGATCCCGCAGACCTTCCTTGTTGTCCTAGGTGCCATACCGTGCCGGTGCCATCCAAAATGTAGCATCCGCTTTTGGGAGATAGTGCTGAAGGGAATGCTTCCTCTTCTCGCGCTGTGGACTTGGACCACTCTTCCTTGTCCTCTCATCCTTGTGGCACGGGTGCACGAAGGCAACCACAGAGTTGTTGCGCATCCTGTGACTCAAACCAAACCATAATCCCAGCCCAGGTTATGAATGTAGCATATCCTAAGGCTTTTCATTCTGATTTCAAATTCAAGGCCCCCTGGATCCCTCAGACCTGATGCACGATATCTCTGATTCAGCCCCACATGTGTTCTATTGGCAAAATTCCCAATTGGTCCCTGGTCCTGCAGATGTACTGGGTGTGGCCATGGGACATATCGGTAATCGCAACCGCGCGACCAGTGTGGTTGATTTATTATCGGTACACAGTTCGGTTTGCTCTCTTGATTCGACCCACCACATCCCACAACGCACTCCAGATCCCTGAGACTCAGCGTGTGCCATCATCCGTAGCTCTATGCCTCACTGACCGTTGCCTCTGCTACCTCAAATTTGGCAGCTGGGATCTTGGTCTCAGAATTAACTGTGGGGATATTTTGCGCTGGTTTCTTTGAGTTCTCTCAGCCAAGCATCTGCTGTGCACTCTTGTAAATCTCAGCACATCACCTTCAAACCCATGTCTCCTGTCCGCTTGAGAGTGTGCGTCCAAGTTAAACAGAGTTTCACCCTCGTTGCTCCATCACCAGGGGTCCGAACCTGCACTGGTTTCCATTCCCTGCTTTGCATTCTCCTGCTTCCAGGTGTCCTGAGGCCTCATCCTGTCTTTGGGAGTAACAGACCTCTCTTCGGCCAGTGTCCTATGCTAAGGGCTGGGTGAGTGGATGTTTCCATTGCTCTGTACATGGGAGCGAGTGAGTGCAGGTTGCACTTCTTCTCTGCCAACTGGGCATCGATGAATCAACACTATCCAGATACATTTCACAGAAATGTGATATTTGCTTAGCTCTTTGTTTCTATACAGCCGTGGTGGGAGGGATTGTCCGAAGACAACTCTTTTGACATTGTGTTGATATCCCATTTGCAGTCTTTAAGAAGTTTAACAGAACTCATTTACATGTTTTGGGAGTTATACGAAAATGGAGTTATTTTTTGAAACACACTCAATCGACCTAGAAGCCAGACTTGTCAATTTTGGTAACATTGTGTCAGCTCTACGGAAAAGCTAGACAGATAGAATGCAAACTAGCAGTCCAAACTGTTCAAGGGGTCATGTCAGCTCTTTAAGGTTGAAGCCTCCGAAACCAACAGGAACCATGAAATAACTTTTGGAAACATGGAATACCCCCCAACCTTGGATACACTTGTGCATGTGGTGCCCTGTATCCCAATGACACCTACTGGCCAATGTTGGCATTTCAAGGGGTAACATCCCTCTCTAGGAAAATACAAGAGGAAACAAACCAAATATATACATTTAGGTTTGAATCCAAAAGCACCTAGAGGCATTCTAGCTAGGAGAATCCTGCTGCAGTTATGCTAGTCTATTGAGAACCAGGTGTTTTTCTATCAGTGTTGAGAACGCTTAATCATCCGATCCTGTAGTTTAAAGCCATTTAACGCAACCAAGTCTGCACCCCCATGATATAGTGCCCCCGGGGGCTTGACTCAAGTGAAAGACGATCCACATAAGCTGTGTCTTTAATGTCATTGGCGACTTTTACAGTTCAGTTCACTTTCTGACTTGTACTATTTACCTTCACTGTCTTGAAAAACTGAAGCCTAATACAGATTCATGTTCAGTCAAAGATTCCCCTCACTTACCACACTCCCTTCACCCCAGGGAAGACAGAAACACAACATTTGCTGAATCTAGCGGAAGGACATCGTTTCTAGGTGTGAGCTAAGTATTCAATTTTATCTATTTCAGCCGAGACTATTTGACCTTTAAGGTGTTCACTGTTGTTCACAGAGAGTGAAGCTGGAGGAACTCTGATTCTACGAGGGGCTTGCTCTTCTCGTAATGGCTTCATTGCAGCTCAGGTACTGATCCTTCAAAATGGATGCCTGAGTGGAGGGGAGGCAAGGGCAAGTGCTCACTAGCTAGGCCCAAACCTGGGAAAAGGCTTACCTGGGCTTGTTGAATTTTGGTCTGAATGGCTTGGGAATGCCCCTTGGGACGTGTGGATTCTCACGACCTCTTCCAAGAACAGGAGCGTTTTGATCATCTCTGCCATTTCTTCTCCTTCAGACGTCAGGGACCTTGGACCCGTTCTTGGAGAAGAGAATTGAGGAACTTCCTCAAGTCCACGTTGGCACTCCGTATGTTTCTGCCTGTATCAGTGAGTTTCAATATGTCTCATGAATGTCTTTTGAGCCTGGTATCCTCTACAGCTGTCTCCACGCCAGTATTCTCCATTGTAGCAGAACATCTCTCATCCATGTGTTCGCATCTCTCCTCAATCCGTGCAGCCAGCTTATCGGCCAGCTTCTCTTCGTGTCTCCCCTAAAGTCGACTTCACCAGGACTGGGCAAGTCTGAAAGTACCTCGGAGCCTGACCAGTAAGCTGATGACAGGCAGATCTTCCACTGTCTGCCCTTTCAGGTTCTGGAAACTGACCTGTGACCTCAGGTCTTTGGGCAGCAGCAGTATCTCGAACTTACACAGCTTCCCGGACCAAACACCTAAGCCAAGCTCCACAGAGGGCGGCAGCCCCTCCATCACACTGATCCACCCACAGAACTCTGCCCGGTTACCTAGGATCCAACAGCCACAACAAGCCTCGCGGTAAACACCAACATTCCACCTGGAATCCAACCGCTAACTGCCATCCCCAATGGCTGCTGCATCTTGTCAGTGTTGGGGGAGGGGCTGCATCCGACGAGAGGTTCCTAAGGTAAATGTGATTCTACCCACTAGCGTCCCATGGGCCTTTCTTCTTCCCTCTTTCCTTTTGTTCAGAGCTCTATGCACCGTACCAATGGAGGGAAGTGTGTCCCTTTTCAGTTGATGGTTTCACACGTCTTTAAACTTTCTAACAGTTCACAGTACACAGGGACCCACTAAAGGAGACTTATGTTCCTATAATATCCGTACACCCGGAATACATATGCGTCGCCTGATTTCTGCTGAAACACCCACACTCTCAGGACATGGATCCATTGGATTCATGGGGGCTGAAATTCCAAGAAATGAAACCAACCCCAATGTGCACTTTGCTGTCGGTCTCTTTTGCACTTAGTACACTTTGGCAGAGCTACTTGCCTTTGTTATAGGCTTCTTACATTTCTTCTCTACGAAGCCTAGAATATGGCATTCCTTCATCCTGTTGGAAGACATACAAGTCTACATCACGGACTAGGAAACCATTTGATTCCAAATCGGCATTAGTGTTAGGTCACGATATGCTCTTATGAATCAAAATTTACGAATATGAATGCACGCTTCTGATTTCCGAATACAAGTGTGCTGAGTACATGCAAGCCACGATACTGGGTCGATGCGTTCTGAATGACCCTTGACCTCACCTTGAGTATTTTCTTTTGAATAATCATGGTTCCCTTTGTATATGTCAGCCAACCATACCATTTTGGTGCTTGTTTGTTGGTTTGATTCTTTGTTGGTCTTCTTCTCGCTTGTTTTGCAAACACGTCAGGCCATGCATCTCTCCTTTCGCTTCAAACAGAGTCAAATAAGCTGATTCACTTAAGAGAGTGCTTCCAATCACCTATGATTTCCTGCTTCCCTCTCCCATCTTTAGGGTTTTGATGTCCTCCTTAAGTTCTTCTTCTTTCTTCTCTGCCACACATGCTCTTCTTGCATTTCCAATAATGGTTTCTTCTTTCCATTCCATCCTGCTGCTTTTCTATTCAGGGGAGTTTTCTCAACCTTTCTTTTAGAAAAACTTTTGAACTGCTGAATTCTTTTAAGATTTGCCGGTCTGTAGAATTCTCTAGCTCTGCCGTTATTTGGAATGGTGTTCATGTGGCATAGGCTACCATAGGAGGCAGCATTTGGCCATTCAGGATATGGTCTGTGTCCTGGCACTCCTCCCTGTCCTGCAATATTGCTGCCGAGATATCAGCTGAAACCCCTCTGGAGGTTTCCTTGTGACTATGTTGTTTCCTCCAGGTGCATTTTAAATCACTCGGATATTCGTGAACTTTGTTGATTTGAATCATACAGCTGCTGGTAGGTCTATTGGGATTCCACCTCCTTCGGATGCTGTGTAATTCCTGAATTCACATAGATGATTCTTTCTTGGCTTTCAGCAAGTTTCAGTCTGATTTTTCTACAGATAAATTTTCAGACACTTTTTGTTCCTTTATCTCTTGCTTTTCCATCTGGGACTCATGATTTCTATTCTTTCATGCCCTGTCTTAACCCAGGGTTCAACTGCAATGTTTTCATTTGTTTGCACTTGCTTTCCTATGTCTGCTTCTGACCGAGGTTTTTCTCTTCCCCTGTCTTCACAGTCATTCACGCGTCCCTCTGCATTATCTAGTCTGCTAAGGACTGAATTCTAGCCCTGATATTATCACAACCATTGTGTTTCCTGATATTTTTGGCTCGTGTTGAGACTTTCTCTTCCCCTTTTCTGGTATTCTGCCTTTTGTGATTCTGAGACACTGGTGTTCTTCAGTGTTTTCCTGACCTTCAATTTCAACACTTGTTCTGGATAGCATTATGCAGACTAGTTGTTTGAAAGCTTATCTTTTGCGCCTTCAATATCTTTGGAACTGAAAATGGTACTTCCTGTTTCTTTTACTGTTCTTCTTCATCTCTACTGGTCAGGTAATATCAGGTATCTAATGTAGACTTCTAGGGCTTTGTTAATTGAAAATTTTAGACTCTTGTCTCTACGCAATTCCATGGGATTTCTGTGAGGACAATTTCTCCTAGGCATTGATGCCATAACCTGTACCTGTGTGTGTTGTTTGGTATATCTCCAATTGCTGGTGTTGCATTAGTTGTGATGAGCAACCCATTCTACTTCGATTAGCATAACTTCATTTTGATTATACTTATCTCACACTTCTGAAAGTGCACAGGACACTTCCTCTTGTGGAAATGAAGCTTCTAAAAGTTCTCAGCTCTGCATTCTTCTCTATGTCATTTTGGAGTGTTTCCAAAACAGCAAACTGAGAGTGCTCTTCTGCTTTTTATTGCCACGGGAATGTCCCAATGAAATCAGTTCTTTCCAGAGCTTCTCTGTCTACAGAAACAGCAGTGGAAGCATATCTATGGATGTCACATATCAGGGCCTGCTGGAATGATCCCGCAGACCTTCCTTGTTGTCCTAGGTGCCATACCGTGCCGGTGCCATCCAAAATGTAGCATCCGCTTTTGGGAGATAGTGCTGAAGGGAATGCTTCCTCTTCTCCCGCTGTGGACATGGACCACTCTTCCTTGTCCTCTCATCCTTGTGGCACGGGTGCACGAAGGCAACCACAGAGTTGTTGCGCATCCTGTGACTCAAACCAAACCATAATCCCAGCCCAGGTTATGAATGTAGCATATCCTAAGGCTTTTCATTCTGATTTCAAATTCAAGGCCCCCTGGATCCCTCAGACCAGATGCACGATATCTCTGATTCAGCCCCACAAGTGCTCTATTGGCAAAATTCCCAATTGGTCCCTGGTCCTGCAGATGTACTGGGTGTGGCCATGGGACATATCGGTAATCGCAACCGCGCGACCAGTGTGGTTGATTTATTATTGGTACACAGTTCGGTTTGCTCTCTTGATTCGACCCACCACATCCCACAACGCACTCCAGATCCCTGAGACTCAGCGTGTGCCATCATCCGTAGCTCTATGCCTCACTGACCGTTGCCTCTGCTACCTCAAATTTGGCAGCTGGGATCTTGGTCTCAGAATTAACTGTGGGGATATTTTGCGCTGGTTTCTTTGAGTTCTCTCAGCCAAGCATCTGCTGTGCACTCTTGTAAATCTCAGCACATCACCTTCAAACCCATGTCTCCTGTCCGCTTGAGAGTGTGCGTCCAAGTTAAACAGAGTTTCACCCTCGTTGCTCCATCACCAGGGGTCCGAACCTGCACTGGTTTCCATTCCCTGCTTTGCATTCTCCTGCTTCCAGGTGTCCTGAGGCCTCATCCTGTCTTTGGGAGTAACAGACCTCTCTTCGGCCAGTGTCCTATGCTAAGGGCTGGGTGAGTGGATGTTTCCATTGCTCTGTACATGGGAGCGAGTGAGTGCAGGTTGCACTTCTTCTCTGCCAACTGGGCATCGATGAATCAACACTATCCAGATACATTTCACAGAAATGTGATATTTGCTTAGCTCTTTGTTTCTATACAGCCGTGGTGGGAGGGATTGTCCGAAGACAACTCTTTTGACATTGTGTTGATATCCCATTTGCAGTCTTTAAGAAGTTTAACAGAACTCATTTACATGTTTTGGGAGTTATACGAAAATGGAGTTATTTTTTGAAACACACTCAATCGACCTAGAAGCCAGACTTGTCAATTTTGGTAACATTGTGTCAGCTCTACGGAAAAGCTAGACAGATAGAATGCAAACTAGCAGTCCAAACTGTTCAAGGGATCATGTCAGCTCTTTAAGGTTGAAGCCTCCAAAACCAACAGGAACCATGAAATAACTTTTGGAAACATGGAATAACCCCCAACCTTGGATACACTTGTGCATGTGGTGCCCTGTATCCCAATGACACCTACTGGCCAATGTTGGCATTTCAAGGGGTAACATCCCTCTCTAGGAAAATACAAGAGGAAACAAACCAAATATATACATTTAGGTTTGAATCCAAAAGCACCTAGAGGCATTCTAGCTAGGAGAATCCTGCTGCAGTTATGCTAGTCTATTGAGAACCAGGTGTTTTTCTATCAGTGTTGAGAACGCTTAATCATCCGATCCTGTAGTTTAAAGCCATTTAACGCAACCAAGTCTGCACCCCCATGATATAGTGCCCCCGGGGGCTTGACTCAAGTGAAAGACGATCCACATAAGCTGTGTCTTTAATGTCATTGGCGACTTTTACAGTTCAGTTCACTTTCTGACTTGTACTATTTACCTTCACTGTCTTGAAAAACTGAAGCCTAATACAGATTCATGTTCAGTCAAAGATTCCCCTCACTTACCACACTCCCTTCACCCCAGGGAAGACATAAACACAACATTTGCTGAATCTAGCGGAAGGACATCGTTTCTAGGTGTGAGCTAAGTATTCAATTTTATCTATTTCAGCCGAGACTATTTGACCTTTAAGGTGTTCACTGTTGTTCACAGAGAGTGAAGCTGGAGGAACTCTGATTCTACGAGGGGCTTGCTCTTCTCGTAATGGCTTCATTGCAGCTCAGGTACTGATCCTTCAAAATGGATGCCTGAGTGGAGGGGAGGCAAGGGCAAGTGCTCACTAGCTAGGCCCAAACCTGGGAAAAGGCTTACCTGGGCTTGTTGAATTTTGGTCTGAATGGCTTGGGAATGCCCCTTGGGACGTGTGGATTCTCACGACCTCTTCCAAGAACAGGAGCGTTTTGATCATCTCTGCCATTTCTTCTCCTTCAGACGTCAGGGACCTTGGACCCGTTCTTGGAGAAGAGAATTGAGGAACTTCCTCAAGTCCACGTTGGCACTCCGTATGTTTCTGCCTGTATCAGTGAGTTTCAATATGTCTCATGAATGTCTTTTGAGCCTGGTATCCTCTACAGCTGTCTCCACGCCAGTATTCTCCATTGTAGCAGAACATCTCTCATCCATGTGTTCGCATCTCTCCTCAATCCGTGCAGCCAGCTTATCGGCCAGCTTCTCTTCGTGTCTCCCCTAAAGTCGACTTCACCAGGACTGGGCAAGTCTGAAAGTACCTCGGAGCCTGACCAGTAAGCTGATGACAGGCAGATCTTCCACTGTCTGCCCTTTCAGGTTCTGGAAACTGACCTGTGACCTCAGGTCTTTGGGCAGCAGCAGTATCTCGAACTTACACAGCTTCCCGGACCAAACACCTAAGCCAAGCTCCACAGAGGGCGGCAGCCCCTCCATCACACTGATCCACCCACAGAACTCTGCCCGGTTACCTAGGATCCAACAGCCACAACAAGCCTCGCGGTAAACACCAACATTCCACCTGGAATCCAACCGCTAACTGCCATCCCCAATGGCTGCTGCATCTTGTCAGTGTTGGGGGAGGGGCTGCATCCGACGAGAGGTTCCTAAGGTAAATGTGATTCTACCCACTAGCGTCCCATGGGCCTTTCTTCTTCCCTCTTTCCTTTTGTTCAGAGCTCTATGCACCGTACCAATGGAGGGAAGTGTATCCCTTTTCAGTTGATGGTTTCACATGTCTTTAAACTTTCTAACAGTTCACAGTACACAGGGACCCACTAAAGGAGACTTATGTTCCTATAATATCCGTACACCCAGAATACATATGCGTCGCCTGATTTCTGCTGAAACACCCACACTCTCAGGACATGGATCCATTGGATTCATGGGAGCTGAAATTCCAAGAAATGAAACCAACCCCAATGTGCACTTTGCTGTCGGTCTCTTTTGCACTTAGTACACTTTGGCAGAGCTACTTGCCTTTGTTATAGGCTTCTTACATTTCTTCTCTACGTAGCCTAGAATATGGCATTCCTTCATCCTGTTGGAAGACATACAAGTCTACATCACGGACTAGGAATCCATTTGATTCCAAATCGGCATTAGTGTTAGGTCACGATATGCTCTTATGAATCAAAATTTACGAATATGAATGCACGCTTCTGATTTCCGAATACAAGTGTGCTGAGTACATGCAAGCCACGATACTGGGTCGATGCGTTCTGAATGACCCTTGACCTCACCTTGAGTATTTTCTTTTGAATAATCATGGTTCCCTTTGTATATGTCAGCCAACCATACCATTTTGGTGCTTGTTTGTTGGTTTGATTCTTTGTTGGTCTTCTTCTCGCTTGTTTTGCAAACACGTCAGGCCATGCATCTCTCCTTTCGCTTCAAACAGAGTCAAATAAGCTGATTCACTTAAGAGAGTGCTTCCAATCACCTATGATTTCCTGCTTCCCTCTCCCATCTTTAGGGTTTTGATGTCCTCCTTAAGTTCTTCTTCTTTCTTCTCTGCCACACATGCTCTTCTTGCATTTCCAATAATGGTTTCTTCTTTCCATTCCATCCTGCTGCTTTTCTATTCAGGGGAGTTTTCTCAACCTTTCTTTTAGAAAAACTTTTGAACTGCTGAATTCTTTTAGATTTGCCGGTCTGTAGAATTCTCTAGCTCTGCCGTTATTTGGAATGGTGTTCATGTGGCATAGGCTACCCTAGGTGGCAGCATTTGGCCATTCAGGATATGGTCTGTGTCCTGGCACTCCTCCCTGTCCTGCAATATTGCTGCCGAGATATCAGCTGAAACCCCTCTGGAGGTTTCCTTGTGACTATGTTGTTTCCTCCAGGTGCATTTTAAATCACTCGGATATTCGTGAACTTTGTTGATTTGAATCATACAGCTGCTGGTAGGTCTATTGGGATTCCACCTCCTTCGGATGCTGTGTAATTCCTGAATTCACATAGATGATTCTTTCTTGGCTTTCAGCAAGTTTCAGTCTGATTTTTCTACAGATAAATTTTCAGACACTTTGTCTCTTTATCTCTTGCTTTTCCATCTGGGACTCATGATTTCTATTCTTTCATGCCCTGTCTTAACCCAGGGTTCAACTGCAATGTTTTCATTTGTTTGCACTTGCTTTCCTATGTCTGCTTCTGACCGAGGTTTTTCTCTTCCCCTGTCTTCACAGTCATTCACGCGTCCCTCTGCATTATCTAGTCTGCTAAGGACTGAATTCTAGCCCTGATATTATCACAACCATTGAGTTTCCTGATATTTTTGGCTCGTGTTGAGACTTTCTCTTCCCCTTTTCTGGTATTCTGCCTTTTGTGATTCTGAGACACTGGTGTTCTTCAGTGTTTTCCTGACCTTCATTTTCAACACTTTTTCTGGATAGCGTTTTGCAGACTAGTTGTTTGAAAGCTTATCTTTTGCGCCTTCAATATCTTTGGAACTGAAAATGGTACTTCCTGTTTCTTTTAATGTTCTTCTTCATCTCTACTGGTCAGGTAATATCAGGTATCTAATGTAGACTTCTAGGGCTTTGTTAATTGAAAACTTTAGACTCTTGTCTCTACGCAATTCCATGGGATTTCTGTGAGGACAATTTCTCCTAGGCATTGATGCCATAACCTGTACCTGTGTGTGTTGTTTGGTATATCTCCAATTGCTGGTGTTGCATTAGTTGTGATGAACAACCCATACTACTTCGATTAGCATAACTTCATTTTGATTATACTTATCTCACACTTCTGAAAGTGCACAGGACACTTCCTCTTGTGGAAATGAAGCTTCTAAAAGTTCTCAGCTCTGCATTCTTCTCTATGTCATTTTGGAGTGTTTCCAAAACAGCAAACTGAGAGTGCTCTTCTGCTTTTTATTGCCACGGGAATGTCCCAATGAAATCAGTTCTTTCCAGAGCTTCTCTGTCTACAGAAACAGCAGTGGAAGCATATCTATGGATGTCACATATCAGGGCCTGCTGGAATGATCCCGCAGACCTTCCTTGTTGTCCTAGGTGCCATACCGTGCCGGTGCCATCCAAAATGTAGCATCCGCTTTTGGGAGATAGTGCTGAAGGGAATGCTTCCTCTTCTCGCGCTGTGGACTTGGACCACTCTTCCTTGTCCTCTCATCCTTGTGGCACGGGTGCACGAAGGCAACCACAGAGTTGTTGCGCATCCTGTGACTCAAACCAAACCATAATCCCAGCCCAGGTTATGAATGTAGCATATCCTAAGGCTTTTCATTCTGATTTCAAATTCAAGGCCCCCTGGATCCCTCAGACCTGATGCACGATATCTCTGATTCAGCCCCACATGTGTTCTATTGGCAAAATTCCCAATTGGTCCCTGGTCCTGCAGATGTACTGGGTGTGGCCATGGGACATATCGGTAATCGCAACCGCGCGACCAGTGTGGTTGATTTATTATCGGTACACAGTTCGGTTTGCTCTCTTGATTCGACCCACCACATCCCACAACGCACTCCAGATCCCTGAGACTCAGCGTGTGCCATCATCCGTAGCTCTATGCCTCACTGACCGTTGCCTCTGCTACCTCAAATTTGGCAGCTGGGATCTTGGTCTCAGAATTAACTGTGGGGATATTTTGCGCTGGTTTCTTTGAGTTCTCTCAGCCAAGCATCTGCTGTGCACTCTTGTAAATCTCAGCACATCACCTTCAAACCCATGTCTCCTGTCCGCTTGAGAGTGTGCGTCCAAGTTAAACAGAGTTTCACCCTCGTTGCTCCATCACCAGGGGTCCGAACCTGCACTGGTTTCCATTCCCTGCTTTGCATTCTCCTGCTTCCAGGTGTCCTGAGGCCTCATCCTGTCTTTGGGAGTAACAGACCTCTCTTCGGCCAGTGTCCTATGCTAAGGGCTGGGTGAGTGGATGTTTCCATTGCTCTGTACATGGGAGCGAGTGAGTGCAGGTTGCACTTCTTCTCTGCCAACTGGGCATCGATGAATCAACACTATCCAGATACATTTCACAGAAATGTGATATTTGCTTAGCTCTTTGTTTCTATACAGCCGTGGTGGGAGGGATTGTCCGAAGACAACTCTTTTGACATTGTGTTGATATCCCATTTGCAGTCTTTAAGAAGTTTAACAGAACTCATTTACATGTTTTGGGAGTTATACGAAAATGGAGTTATTTTTTGAAACACACTCAATCGACCTAGAAGCCAGACTTGTCAATTTTGGTAACATTGTGTCAGCTCTACGGAAAAGCTAGACAGATAGAATGCAAACTAGCAGTCCAAACTGTTCAAGGGGTCATGTCAGCTCTTTAAGGTTGAAGCCTCCGAAACCAACAGGAACCATGAAATAACTTTTGGAAACATGGAATAACCCCCAACCTTGGATACACTTGTGCATGTGGTGCCCTGTATCCCAATGACACCTACTGGCCAATGTTGGCATTTCAAGGGGTAACATCCCTCTCTAGGAAAATACAAGAGGAAACAAACCAAATATATACATTTAGGTTTGAATCCAAAAGCACCTAGAGGCATTCTAGCTAGGAGAATCCTGCTGCAGTTATGCTAGTCTATTGAGAACCAGGTGTTTTTCTATCAGTGTTGAGAACGCTTAATCATCCGATCCTGTAGTTTAAAGCCATTTAACGCAACCAAGTCTGCACCCCCATGATATAGTGCCCCCGGGGGCTTGACTCAAGTGAAAGACGATCCACATAAGCTGTGTCTTTAATGTCATTGGCGACTTTTACAGTTCAGTTCACTTTCTGACTTGTACTATTTACCTTCACTGTCTTGAAAAACTGAAGCCTAATACAGATTCATGTTCAGTCAAAGATTCCCCTCACTTACCACACTCCCTTCACCCCAGGGAAGACAGAAACACAACATTTGCTGAATCTAGCGGAAGGACATCGTTTCTAGGTGTGAGCTAAGTATTCAATTTTATCTATTTCAGCCGAGACTATTTGACCTTTAAGGTGTTCACTGTTGTTCACAGAGAGTGAAGCTGGAGGAACTCTGATTCTACGAGGGGCTTGCTCTTCTCGTAATGGCTTCATTGCAGCTCAGGTACTGATCCTTCAAAATGGATGCCTGAGTGGAGGGGAGGCAAGGGCAAGTGCTCACTAGCTAGGCCCAAACCTGGGAAAAGGCTTACCTGGGCTTGTTGAATTTTGGTCTGAATGGCTTGGGAATGCCCCTTGGGACGTGTGGATTCTCACGACCTCTTCCAAGAACAGGAGCGTTTTGATCATCTCTGCCATTTCTTCTCCTTCAGACGTCAGGGACCTTGGACCCGTTCTTGGAGAAGAGAATTGAGGAACTTCCTCAAGTCCACGTTGGCACTCCGTATGTTTCTGCCTGTATCAGTGAGTTTCAATATGTCTCATGAATGTCTTTTGAGCCTGGTATCCTCTACAGCTGTCTCCACGCCAGTATTCTCCATTGTAGCAGAACATCTCTCATCCATGTGTTCGCATCTCTCCTCAATCCGTGCAGCCAGCTTATCGGCCAGCTTCTCTTCGTGTCTCCCCTAAAGTCGACTTCACCAGGACTGGGCAAGTCTGAAAGTACCTCGGAGCCTGACCAGTAAGCTGATGACAGGCAGATCTTCCACTGTCTGCCCTTTCAGGTTCTGGAAACTGACCTGTGACCTCAGGTCTTTGGGCAGCAGCAGTATCTCGAACTTACACAGCTTCCCGGACCAAACACCTAAGCCAAGCTCCACAGAGGGCGGCAGCCCCTCCATCACACTGATCCACCCACAGAACTCTGCCCGGTTACCTAGGATCCAACAGCCACAACAAGCCTCGCGGTAAACACCAACATTCCACCTGGAATCCAACCGCTAACTGCCATCCCCAATGGCTGCTGCATCTTGACAGTGTTGGGGGAGGGGCTGCATCCGACGAGAGGTTCCTAAGGTAAATGTGATTCTACCCACTAGCGTCCCATGGGCCTTTCTTCTTCCCTCTTTCCTTTTGTTCAGAGCTCTATGCACCGTACCAATGGAGGGAAGTGTGTCCCTTTTCAGTTGATGGTTTCACACGTCTTTAAACTTTCTAACAGTTCACAGTACACAGGGACCCACTAAAGGAGACTTATGTTCCTATAAGATCCGTACACCCGGAATACATATGCGTCGCCTGATTTCTGCTGAAACACCCACACTCTCAGGACATGGATCCATTGGATTCATGGGGGCTGAAATTCCAAGAAATGAAACCAACCCCAATGTGCACTTTGCTGTCGGTCTCTTTTGCACTTAGTACACTTTGGCAGAGCTACTTGCCTTTGTTATAGGCTTCTTACATTTCTTCTCTACGTAGCCTAGAATATGGCATTCCTTCATCCTGTTGGAAGACATACAAGTCTACATCACGGACTAGGAAACCATTTGATTCCAAATCGGCATTAGTGTTAGGTCACGATATGCTCTTATGAATCAAAATTTACGAATATGAATGCACGCTTCTGATTTCCGAATACAAGTGTGCTGAGTACATGCAAGCCACGATACTGGGTCGATGCGTTCTGAATGACCCTTGACCTCACCTTGAGTATTTTCTTTTGAATAATCATGGTTCCCTTTGTATATGTCAGCCAACCATACCATTTTGGTGCTTGTTTGTTGGTTTGATTCTTTGTTGGTCTTCTTCTCGCATGTTTTGCAAACACGTCAGGCCATGCATCTCTCCTTTCGCTTCAAACAGAGTCAAATAAGCTGATTCACTTAAGAGAGTGCTTCCAATCACCTATGATTTCCTGCTTCCCTCTCCCATCTTTAGGGTTTTGATGTCCTCCTTAAGTTCTTCTCCTTTCTTCTCTGCCACACATGCTCTTCTTGCATTTCCAATAATGGTTTCTTCTTTCCATTCCATCCTGCTGCTTTTCTATTCAGGGGAGTTTTCTCAACCTTTCTTTTAGAAAAACTTTTGAACTGCTGAATTCTTTTAAGATTTGCCGGTCTGTAGAATTCTCTAGCTCTGCCGTTATTTGGAATGGTGTTCATGTGGCATAGGCTACCCTAGGAGGCAGCATTTGGCCATTCAGGATATGGTCTGTGTCCTGGCACTCCTCCCTGTCCTGCAATATTGCTGCCGAGATATCAGCTGAAACCCCTCTGGAGGTTTCCTTGTGACTATGTTGTTTCCTCCAGGTGCATTTTAAATCACTCGGATATTCGTGAACTTTGTTGATTTGAATCATACAGCTGCTGGTAGGTCTATTGGGATTCCACCTCCTTCGGATGCTGTGTAATTCCTGAATTCACATAGATGATTCTTTCTTGGCTTTCAGCAAGTTTCAGTCTGATTTTTCTACAGATAAATTTTCAGACACTTTTTGTTCCTTTATCTCTTGCTTTTCCATCTGGGACTCATGATTTCTATTCTTTCATGCCCTGTCTTAACCCAGGGTTCAACTGCAATGTTTTCATTTGTTTGCACTTGCTTTCCTATGTCTGCTTCTGACCGAGGTTTTTCTCTTCCCCTGTCTTCACAGTCATTCACGCGTCCCTCTGCATTATCTAGTCTGCTAAGGACTGAATTCTAGCCCTGATATTATCACAACCATTGTGTTTCCTGATATTTTTGGCTCGTGTTGAGACTTTCTCTTCCCCTTTTCTGGTATTCTGCCTTTTGTGATTCTGAGACACTGGTGTTCTTCAGTGTTTTCCTGACCTTCAATTTCAACACTTGTTCTGGATAGCATTATGCAGACTAGTTGTTTGAAAGCTTATCTTTTGCGCCTTCAATATCTTTGGAACTGAAAATGGTACTTCCTGTTTCTTTTACTGTTCTTCTTCATCTCTACTGGTCAGGTAATATCAGGTATCTAATGTAGACTTCTAGGGCTTTGTTAATTGAAAATTTTAGACTCTTGTCTCTACGCAATTCCATGGGATTTCTGTGAGGACAATTTCTCCTAGGCATTGATGCCATAACCTGTACCTGTGTGTGTTGTTTGGTATATCTCCAATTGCTGGTGTTGCATTAGTTGTGATGAACAACCCATTCTACTTCGATTAGCATAACTTCATTTTGATTATACTTATCTCACACTTCTGAAAGTGCACAGGACACTTCCTCTTGTGGAAATGAAGCTTCTAAAAGTTCTCAGCTCTGCATTCTTCTCTATGTCATTTTGGAGTGTTTCCAAAACAGCAAACTGAGAGTGCTCTTCTGCTTTTTATTGCCACGGGAATGTCCCAATGAAATCAGTTCTTTCCAGAGCTTCTCTGTCTACAGAAACACCAGTGGAAGCATATCTATGGATGTCACATATCAGGGCCTGCTGGAATGATCCCGCAGACCTTCCTTGTTGTCCTAGGTGCCATACCGTGCCGGTGCCATCCAAAATGTAGCATCCGCTTTTGGGAGATAGTGCTGAAGGGAATGCTTCCTCTTCTCCCGCTGTGGACATGGACCACTCTTCCTTGTCCTCTCATCCTTGTGGCACGGGTGCACGAAGGCAACCACAGAGTTGTTGCGCATCCTGTGACTCAAACCAAACCATAATCCCAGCCCAGGTTATGAATGTAGCATATCCTAAGGCTTTTCATTCTGATTTCAAATTCAAGGCCCCCTGGATCCCTCAGACCAGATGCACGATATCTCTGATTCAGCCCCACAAGTGCTCTATTGGCAAAATTCCCAATTGGTCCCTGGTCCTGCAGATGTACTGGGTGTGGCCATGGGACATATCGGTAATCGCAACCGCGCGACCAGTGTGGTTGATTTATTATTGGTACACAGTTCGGTTTGCTCTCTTGATTCGACCCACCACATCCCACAACGCACTCCAGATCCCTGAGACTCAGCGTGTGCCATCATCCGTAGCTCTATGCCTCACTGACCGTTGCCTCTGCTACCTCAAATTTGGCAGCTGGGATCTTGGTCTCAGAATTAACTGTGGGGATATTTTGCGCTGGTTTCTTTGAGTTCTCTCAGCCAAGCATCTGCTGTGCACTCTTGTAAATCTCAGCACATCACCTTCAAACCCATGTCTCCTGTCCGCTTGAGAGTGTGCGTCCAAGTTAAACAGAGTTTCACCCTCGTTGCTCCATCACCAGGGGTCCGAACCTGCACTGGTTTCCATTCCCTGCTTTGCATTCTCCTGCTTCCAGGTGTCCTGAGGCCTCATCCTGTCTTTGGGAGTAACAGACCTCTCTTCGGCCAGTGTCCTATGCTAAGGGCTGGGTGAGTGGATGTTTCCATTGCTCTGTACATGGGAGCGAGTGAGTGCAGGTTGCACTTCTTCTCTGCCAACTGGGCATCGATGAATCAACACTATCCAGATACATTTCACAGAAATGTGATATTTGCTTAGCTCTTTGTTTCTATACAGCCGTGGTGGGAGGGATTGTCCGAAGACAACTCTTTTGACATTGTGTTGATATCCCATTTGCAGTCTTTAAGAAGTTTAACAGAACTCATTTACATGTTTTGGGAGTTATACGAAAATGGAGTTATTTTTTGAAACACACTCAATCGACCTAGAAGCCAGACTTGTCAATTTTGGTAACATTGTGTCAGCTCTACGGAAAAGCTAGACAGATAGAATGCAAACTAGCAGTCCAAACTGTTCAAGGGATCATGTCAGCTCTTTAAGGTTGAAGCCTCCAAAACCAACAGGAACCATGAAATAACTTTTGGAAACATGGAATAACCCCCAACCTTGGATACACTTGTGCATGTGGTGCCCTGTATCCCAATGACACCTACTGGCCAATGTTGGCATTTCAAGGGGTAACATCCCTCTCTAGGAAAATACAAGAGGAAACAAACCAAATATATACATTTAGGTTTGAATCCAAAAGCACCTAGAGGCATTCTAGCTAGGAGAATCCTGCTGCAGTTATGCTAGTCTATTGAGAACCAGGTGTTTTTCTATCAGTGTTGAGAACGCTTAATCATCCGATCCTGTAGTTTAAAGCCATTTAACGCAACCAAGTCTGCACCCCCATGATATAGTGCCCCCGGGGGCTTGACTCAAGTGAAAGACGATCCACATAAGCTGTGTCTTTAATGTCATTGGCGACTTTTACAGTTCAGTTCACTTTCTGACTTGTACTATTTACCTTCACTGTCTTGAAAAACTGAAGCCTAATACAGATTCATGTTCAGTCAAAGATTCCCCTCACTTACCACACTCCCTTCACCCCAGGGAAGACAGAAACACAACATTTGCTGAATCTAGCGGAAGGACATCGTTTCTAGGTGTGAGCTAAGTATTCAATTTTATCTATTTCAGCCGAGACTATTTGACCTTTAAGGTGTTCACTGTTGTTCACAGAGAGTGAAGCTGGAGGAACTCTGATTCTACGAGGGGCTTGCTCTTCTCGTAATGGCTTCATTGCAGCTCAGGTACTGATCCTTCAAAATGGATGCCTGAGTGGAGGGGAGGCAAGGGCAAGTGCTCACTAGCTAGGCCCAAACCTGGGAAAAGGCTTACCTGGGCTTGTTGAATTTTGGTCTGAATGGCTTGGGAATGCCCCTTGGGACGTGTGGATTCTCACGACCTCTTCCAAGAACAGGAGCGTTTTGATCATCTCTGCCATTTCTTCTCCTTCAGACGTCAGGGACCTTGGACCCGTTCTTGGAGAAGAGAATTGAGGAACTTCCTCAAGTCCACGTTGGCACTCCGTATGTTTCTGCCTGTATCAGTGAGTTTCAATATGTCTCATGAATGTCTTTTGAGCCTGGTATCCTCTACAGCTGTCTCCACGCCAGTATTCTCCATTGTAGCAGAACATCTCTCATCCATGTGTTCGCATCTCTCCTCAATCCGTGCAGCCAGCTTATCGGCCAGCTTCTCTTCGTGTCTCCCCTAAAGTCGACTTCACCAGGACTGGGCAAGTCTGAAAGTACCTCGGAGCCTGACCAGTAAGCTGATGACAGGCAGATCTTCCACTGTCTGCCCTTTCAGGTTCTGGAAACTGACCTGTGACCTCAGGTCTTTGGGCAGCAGCAGTATCTCGAACTTACACAGCTTCCCGGACCAAACACCTAAGCCAAGCTCCACAGAGGGCGGCAGCCCATCCATCACACTGATCCACCCACAGAACTCTGCCCGGTTACCTAGGATCCAACAGCCACAACAAGCCTCGCGGTAAACACCAACATTCCACCTGGAATCCAACCGCTAACTGCCATCCCCAATGGCTGCTGCATCTTGTCAGTGTTGGGGGAGGGGCTGCATCCGACGAGAGGTTCCTAAGGTAAATGTGATTCTACCCACTAGCGTCCCATGGGCCTTTCTTCTTCCCTCTTTCCTTTTGTTCAGAGCTCTATGCACCGTACCAATGGAGGGAAGTGTGTCCCTTTTCAGTTGATGGTTTCACACGTCTTTAAACTTTCTAACAGTTCACAGTACACAGGGACCCACTAAAGGAGACTTATGTTCCTATAAGATCCTTACACCTGGAATACATAT
Source organism: Vicugna pacos (assembly GCF_048564905.1). Lineage (NCBI taxonomy): Eukaryota > Metazoa > Chordata > Mammalia > Artiodactyla > Camelidae > Vicugna > Vicugna pacos. Next base: position 2,435,489 of record NW_027328739.1, read on the forward strand.
GCGTCGCCTGATTTCTGCTGAAACACCCACACTCTCAGGACATGGATCCATTGGATTCATGGGAGCTGAAATTCCAAGAAATGAAACCAACCCCAATGTGCACTTTGCTGTCGGTCTCTTTTGCACTTAGTACACTTTGGCAGAGCTACTTGCCTTTGTTATAGGCTTCTTACATTTCTTCTCTACGTAGCCTAGAATATGGCATTCCTTCATCCTGTTGGAAGACATACAAGTCTACATCACGGACTAGGAATCCATTTGATTCCAAATCGGCATTAGTGTTAGGTCACGATATGCTCTTATGAATCAAAATTTACGAATATGAATGCACGCTTCTGATTTCCGAATACAAGTGTGCTGAGTACATGCAAGCCACGATACTGGGTCGATGCGTTCTGAATGACCCTTGACCTCACCTTGAGTATTTTCTTTTGAATAATCATGGTTCCCTTTGTATATGTCAGCCAACCATACCATTTTGGTGCTTGTTTGTTGGTTTGATTCTTTGTTGGTCTTCTTCTCGCTTGTTTTGCAAACACGTCAGGCCATGCATCTCTCCTTTCGCTTCAAACAGAGTCAAATAAGCTGATTCACTTAAGAGAGTGCTTCCAATCACCTATGATTTCCTGCTTCCCTCTCCCATCTTTAGGGTTTTGATGTCCTCCTTAAGTTCTTCTTCTTTCTTCTCTGCCACACATGCTCTTCTTGCATTTCCAATAATGGTTTCTTCTTTCCATTCCATCTTGCTGCTTTTCTATTCAGGGGAGTTTTCTCAACCTTTCTTTTAGAAAAACTTTTGAACTGCTGAATTCTTTTAAGATTTGCCGGTCTGTAGAATTCTCTAGGTCTGCCGTTATTTGAAATGGTGTTCATGTGGCATAGGCTACCCTAGGAGGCAGCATTTGGCCATTCAGGATATGGTCTGTGTCCTGGCACTCCTCCCTGTCCTGCAATATTGCTGCCGAGATATCAGCTGAAACCCCTCTGGAGGTTTCCTTGTGACTATGTTGTTTCCTCCAGGTGCATTTTAAATCACTCGGATATTCGTGAACTTTGTTGATTTGAATCATACAGCTGCTGGTAGGTCTATTGGGATTCCACCTCCTTCGGATGCTGTGTAATTCCTGAATTCACATAGATGATTCTTTCTTGGCTTTCAGCAAGTTTCAGTCTGATTTTTCTACAGATAAATTTTCAGACACTTTTTGTTTCTTTATCTCTTGCTTTTCCTTCTGGGACTCATGATTTCTATTCTTTCATGCCCTGTCTTAACCCAGGGTTCAACTGCAATGTTTTCATTTGTTTGCACTTGCTTTCCTATGTCTGCTTCTGACCGAGGTTTTTCTCTTCCCCTGTCTTCACAGTCATTCACGCGTCCCTCTGCATTATCTAGTCTGCTAAGGACTGAATTCTAGCCCTGATATTATCACAACCATTGAGTTTCCTGATATTTTTGGCTCGTGTTGAGACTTTCTCTTCCCCTTTTCTGGTATTCTGCCTTTTGTGATTCTGAGACACTGGTGTTCTTCAGTGTTTTCCTGACCTTCATTTTCAACACTTGTTCTGGATAGCGTTTTGCAGACTAGTTGTTTGAAATCTTATCTTTTGCGCCTTCAATATCTTTGGAACTGAAAATGGTACTTCCTGTTTCTTTTACTGTTCTTCTTCATCTCTACTGGTCAGGTAATATCAGGTATCTAATGTAGACTTCTAGGGCTTTGTTAATTGAAAATTTTAGACTCTTGTCTCTACGCAATTCCATGGGATTTCTGTGAGGACAATTTCTCCTAGGCATTGATGCCATAACCTGTACCTGTGTGTGTTGTTTGGTATATCTCCAATTGCTGGTGTTGCATTAGTTGTGATGAACAACCCATTCTACTTCGATTAGCATAACTTCATTTTGATTATACTTATCTCACACTTCTGAAAGTGCACAGGACACTTCCTCTTGTGGAAATGAAGCTTCTAAAAGTTCTCAGCTCTGCATTCTTCTCTATGTCATTTTGGAGTGTTTCCAAAACAGCAAACTGAGAGTGCTCTTCTGCTTTTTATTGCCACGGGAATGTCCCAATGAAATCAGTTCTTTCCAGAGCTTCTTTGTCTACAGAAACAGCAGTGGAAGCATATCTATGGATGTCACATATCAGGGCCTGCTGGAATGATCCCGCAGACCTTCCTTGTTGTCCTAGGTGCAATAATGTGCCGGTGCCATCCAAAATGTAGCATCCGCTTTTGGGAGATAGTGCTGAAGGGAATGCTTCCTCTTCTCCCGCTGTGGACTTGGACCACTCTTCCTTGTCCTCTCATCCTTGTGGCACGGGTGCACGAAGGCAACCACAGAGTTGTTGCGCATCCTGTGACTCAAACCAAACCATAATCCCAGCCCAGGTTATGAATGTAGCATATCCTAAGGCTTTTCATTCTGATTTCAAATTCAAGGCCCCCTGGATCCCTCAGACCAGATGCACGATATCTCTGATTCAGCCCCACACGTGCTCTATTGGCAAAATTCCCAATTGGTCCCTGGTCCTGCAGATGTACTGGGTGTGGCCATGGGACATATCGGTAATCGCAACCGCGCGACCAGTGTGGTTGATTTATTATTGGTACACAGTTCGGTTTGCTCTCTTGATTCGACCCACCACATCCCACAACGCACTCCAGATCCCTGAGACTCAGCGTGTGCCATCATCCGTAGCTCTATGCCTCACTGACCGTTGCCTCTGCTACCTCAAATTTGGCAGCTGGGATCTTGGTCTCAGAATTAACTGTGGGGATATTTTGCGCTGGTTTCTTTGAGTTCTCTCAGCCAAGCATCTGCTGTGCACTCTTGTAAATCTCAGCACATCACCTTCAAACCCATGTCTCCTGTCCGCTTGAGAGTGTGCGTCCAAGTTAAACAGAGTTTCACCCTCGTTGCTCCATCACCAGGGGTCCGAACCTGCACTGGTTTCCATTCCCTGCTTTGCATTCTCCTGCTTCCAGGTGTCCTGAGGCCTCATCCTGTCTTTGGGAGTAACAGACCTCTCTTCGGCCAGTGTCCTATGCTAAGGGCTGGGTGAGTGGATGTTTCCATTGCTCTGTACATGGGAGCGAGTGAGTGCAGGTTGCACTTCTTCTCTGCCAACTGGGCATCGATGAATCAACACTATCCAGATACATTTCACAGAAATGTGATATTTGCTTAGCTCTTGGTTTCTATACAGCCGTGGTGGGAGGGATTGTCCGAAGACAACTCTTTTGACATTGTGTTGATATCCCATTTGCAGTCTTTAAGAAGTTTAACAGAACTCCTTTACATGTTTTGGGAGTTATACGAAAATGGAGTTATTTTTTGAAACACACTCAATCGACCTAGAAGCCAGACTTGTCAATTTTGGTAACATTGTGTCAGCTCTACGGAAAAGCTAGACAGATAGAATGCAAACTAGCAGTCCAAACTGTTCAAGGGGTCATGTCAGCTCTTTAAGGTTGAAGCCTCCGAAACCAACAGGAACCATGAAATAACTTTTGGAAACATGGAATACCCCCCAACCTTGGATACACTTGTGCATGTGGTGCCCTGTATCCCAATGACACCTACTGGCCAATGTTGGCATTTCAAGGGGTAACATCCCTCTCTAGGAAAATACAAGAGGAAGCAAACCAAATATATACATTTAGGTTTGAATCCAAAAGCACCTAGAGGCATTCTAGCTAGGAGAATCCTGCTGCAGTTATGCTAGTCTATTGAGAACCAGGTGTTTTTCTATCAGTGTTGAGCACGCTTAATCATCCGATCCTGTAGTTTAAAGCCATTTAACGCAACCAAGTCTGCACCCCCATGATATAGTGCCCCCGGGGGCTTGACTCAAGTGAAAGACGATCCACATAAGCTGTGTCTTTAATGTCATTGGCGACTTTTACAGTTCAGTTCACTTTCTGACTTGTACTATTTACCTTCACTGTCTTGAAAAACTGAAGCCTAATACAGATTCATGTTCAGTCAAAGATTCCCCTCACTTACCACACTCCCTTCACCCCAGGGAAGACATAAACACAACATTTGCTGAATCTAGCGGAAGGACATCGTTTCTAGGTGTGAGCTAAGTATTCAATTTTATCTATTTCAGCCGAGACTATTTGACCTTTAAGGTGTTCACTGTTGTTCACAGAGAGTGAAGCTGGAGGAACTCTGATTCTACGAGGGGCTTGCTCTTCTCGTAATGGCTTCATTGCAGCTCAGGTACTGATCCTTCAAAATGGATGCCTGAGTGGAGGGGAGGCAAGGGCAAGTGCTCACTAGCTAGGCCCAAACCTGGGAAAAGGCTTACCTGGGCTTGTTGAATTTTGGTCTGAATGGCTTGGGAATGCCCCTTGGGACGTGTGGATTCTCACGACCTCTTCCAAGAACAGGAGCGTTTTGATCATCTCTGCCATTTCTTCTCCTTCAGACGTCAGGGACCTTGGACCCGTTCTTGGAGAAGAGAATTGAGGAACTTCCTCAAGTCCACGTTGGCACTCCGTATGTTTCTGCCTGTATCAGTGAGTTTCAATATGTCTCATGAATGTCTTTTGAGCCTGGTATCCTCTACAGCTGTCTCCACGCCAGTATTCTCCATTGTAGCAGAACATCTCTCATCCATGTGTTCGCATCTCTCCTCAATCCGTGCAGCCAGCTTATCGGCCAGCTTCTCTTCGTGTCTCCCCTAAAGTCGACTTCACCAGGACTGGGCAAGTCTGAAAGTACCTCGGAGCCTGACCAGTAAGCTGATGACAGGCAGATCTTCCACTGTCTGCCCTTTCAGGTTCTGGAAACTGACCTGTGACCTCAGGTCTTTGGGCAGCAGCAGTATCTCGAACTTACACAGCTTCCCGGACCAAACACCTAAGCCAAGCTCCACAGAGGGCGGCAGCCCCTCCATCACACTGATCCACCCACAGAACTCTGCCCGGTTACCTAGGATCCAACAGCCACAACAAGCCTCGCGGTAAACACCAACATTCCACCTGGAATCCAACCGCTAACTGCCATCCCCAATGGCTGCTGCATCTTGTCAGTGTTGGGGGAGGGGCTGCATCCGACGAGAGGTTCCTAAGGTAAATGTGATTCTACCCACTAGCGTCCCATGGGCCTTTCTTCTTCCCTCTTTCCTTTTGTTCAGAGCTCTATGCACCGTACCAATGGAGGGAAGTGTATCCCTTTTCAGTTGATGGTTTCACATGTCTTTAAACTTTCTAACAGTTCACAGTACACAGGGACCCACTAAAGGAGACTTATGTTCCTATAATATCCGTACACCCAGAATACATATGCGTCGCCTGATTTCTGCTGAAACACCCACACTCTCAGGACATGGATCCATTGGATTCATGGGAGCTGAAATTCCAAGAAATGAAACCAACCCCAATGTGCACTTTGCTGTCGGTCTCTTTTGCACTTAGTACACTTTGGCAGAGCTACTTGCCTTTGTTATAGGCTTCTTACATTTCTTCTCTACGTAGCCTAGAATATGGCATTCCTTCATCCTGTTGGAAGACATACAAGTCTACATCACGGACTAGGAATCCATTTGATTCCAAATCGGCATTAGTGTTAGGTCACGATATGCTCTTATGAATCAAAATTTACGAATATGAATGCACGCTTCTGATTTCCGAATACAAGTGTGCTGAGTACATGCAAGCCACGATACTGGGTCGATGCGTTCTGAATGACCCTTGACCTCACCTTGAGTATTTTCTTTTGAATAATCATGGTTCCCTTTGTATATGTCAGCCAACCATACCATTTTGGTGCTTGTTTGTTGGTTTGATTCTTTGTTGGTCTTCTTCTCGCTTGTTTTGCAAACACGTCAGGCCATGCATCTCTCCTTTCGCTTCAAACAGAGTCAAATAAGCTGATTCACTTAAGAGAGTGCTTCCAATCACCTATGATTTCCTGCTTCCCTCTCCCATCTTTAGGGTTTTGATGTCCTCCTTAAGTTCTTCTTCTTTCTTCTCTGCCACACATGCTCTTCTTGCATTTCCAATAATGGTTTCTTCTTTCCATTCCATTCTGCTGCTTTTCTATTCAGGGGAGTTTTCTCAACCTTTCTTTTAGAAAAACTTTTGAACTGCTGAATTCTTTTAAGATTTGCCGGTCTGTAGAATTCTCTAGGTCTGCCGTTATTTGAAATGGTGTTCATGTGGCATAGGCTACCCTAGGAGGCAGCATTTGGCCATTCAGGATATGGTCTGTGTCCTGGCACTCCTCCCTGTCCTGCAATATTGCTGCCGAGATATCAGCTGAAACCCCTCTGGAGGTTTCCTTGTGACTATGTTGTTTCCTCCAGGTGCATTTTAAATCACTCGGATATTCGTGAACTTTGTTGATTTGAATCATACAGCTGCTGGTAGGTCTATTGGGATTCCACCTCCTTCGGATGCTGTGTAATTCCTGAATTCACATAGATGATTCTTTCTTGGCTTTCAGCAAGTTTCAGTCTGATTTTTCTACAGATAAATTTTCAGACACTTTTTGTTCCTTTATCTCTTGCTTTTCCATCTGGGACTCATGATTTCTATTCTTTCATGCCCTGTCTTAACCCAGGGTTCAACTGCAATGTTTTCATTTGTTTGCACTTGCTTTCCTATGTCTGCTTCTGACCGAGGTTTTTCTCTTCCCCTGTCTTCACAGTCATTCACGCGTCCCTCTGCATTATCTAGTCTGCTAAGGACTGAATTCTAGCCCTGATATTATCACAACCATTGAGTTTCCTGATATTTTTGGCTCGTGTTGAGACTTTCTCTTCCCCTTTTCTGGTATTCTGCCTTTTGTGATTCTGAGACACTGGTGTTCTTCAGTGTTTTCCTGACCTTCAATTTCAACACTTGTTCTGGATAGCATTATGCAGACTAGTTGTTTGAAAGCTTATCTTTTGCGCCTTCAATATCTTTGGAACTGAAAATGGTACTTCCTGTTTCTTTTACTGTTCTTCTTCATCTCTACTGGTCAGGTAATATCAGGTATCTAATGTAGACTTCTAGGGCTTTGTTAATTGAAAATTTTAGACTCTTGTCTCTACGCAATTCCATGGGATTTCTGTGAGGACAATTTCTCCTAGGCATTGATGCCATAACCTGTACCTGTGTGTGTTGTTTGGTATATCTCCAATTGCTGGTGTTGCATTAGTTGTGATGAACAACCCATTCTACTTCGATTAGCATAACTTCATTTTGATTATACTTATCTCACACTTCTGAAAGTGCACAGGACACTTCCTCTTGTGGAAATGAAGCTTCTAAAAGTTCTCAGCTCTGCATTCTTCTCTATGTCATTTTGGAGTGTTTCCAAAACAGCAAACTGAGAGTGCTCTTCTGCTTTTTATTGCCACGGGAATGTCCCAATGAAATCAGTTCTTTCCAGAGCTTCTCTGTCTACAGAAACACCAGTGGAAGCATATCTATGGATGTCACATATCAGGGCCTGCTGGAATGATCCCGCAGACCTTCCTTGTTGTCCTAGGTGCCATACCGTGCCGGTGCCATCCAAAATGTAGCATCCGCTTTTGGGAGATAGTGCTGAAGGGAATGCTTCCTCTTCTCACGCTGTGGACTTGGATCACTCTTCCTTGTCCTCTCATCCTTGTGGCACGGGTGCACGAAGGCAACCACAGAGTTGTTGCGCATCCTGTGACTCAAACCAAACCATAATCCCAGCCCAGGTTATGAATGTAGCATATCCTAAGGCTTTTCATTCTGATTTCAAATTCAAGGCCCCCTGGATCCCTCAGACCAGATGCACGATATCTCTGATTCAGCCCCACACGTGCTCTATTGGCAAAATTCCCAATTGGTCCCTGGTCCTGCAGATGTACTGGGTGTGGCCATGGGACATATCGGTAATCGCAACCGCGCGACCAGTGTGGTTGATTTATTATTGGTACACAGTTCGGTTTGCTCTCTTGATTCGACCCACCACATCCCACAACGCACTCCAGATCCCTGAGACTCAGCGTGTGCCATCATCCGTAGCTCTATGCCTCACTGACCGTTGCCTCTGCTACCTCAAATTTGGCATCTGGGATCTTGGTCTCAGAATTAACTGTGGGGATATTTTGCGCTGGTTTCTTTGAGTTCTCTCAGCCAAGCATCTGCTGTGCACTCTTGTAAATCTCAGCACATCACCTTCAAACCCATGTCTCCTGTCCGCTTGAGAGTGTGCGTCCAAGTTAAACAGAGTTTCACCCTCGTTGCTCCATCACCAGGGGTCCGAACCTGCACTGGTTTCCATTCCCTGCTTTGCATTCTCCTGCTTCCAGGTGTCCTGAGGCCTCATCCTGTCTTTGGGAGTAACAGACCTCTCTTCGGCCAGTGTCCTATGCTAAGGGCTGGGTGAGTGGATGTTTCCATTGCTCTGTACATGGGAGCGAGTGAGTGCAGGTTGCACTTCTTCTCTGCCAACTGGGCATCGATGAATCAACACTATCCAGATACATTTCACAGAAATGTGATATTTGCTTAGCTCTTTGTTTCTATACAGCCGTGGTGGGAGGGATTGTCCGAAGACAACTCTTTTGACATTGTGTTGATATCCCATTTGCAGTCTTTAAGAAGTTTAACAGAACTCCTTTACATGTTTTGGGAGTTATACGAAAATGGAGTTATTTTTTGAAACACACTCAATCGACCTAGAAGCCAGACTTGTCAATTTTGGTAACATTGTGTCAGCTCTACGGAAAAGCTAGACAGATAGAATGCAAACTAGCAGTCCAAACTGTTCAAGGGGTCATGTCAGCTCTTTAAGGTTGAAGCCTCCGAAACCAACAGGAACCATGAAATAACTTTTGGAAACATGGAATACCCCCCAACCTTGGATACACTTGTGCATGTGGTGCCCTGTATCCCAATGACACCTACTGGCCAATGTTGGCATTTCAAGGGGTAACATCCCTCTCTAGGAAAATACAAGAGGAAGCAAACCAAATATATACATTTAGGTTTGAATCCAAAAGCACCTAGAGGCATTCTAGCTAGGAGAATCCTGCTGCAGTTATGCTAGTCTATTGAGAACCAGGTGTTTTTCTATCAGTGTTGAGAACGCTTAATCATCCGATCCTGTAGTTTAAAGCCATTTAACGCAACCAAGTCTGCACCCCCATGATATAGTGCCCCCGGGGGCTTGACTCAAGTGAAAGACGATCCACATAAGCTGTGTCTTTAATGTCATTGGCGACTTTTACAGTTCAGTTCACTTTCTGACTTGTACTATTTACCTTCACTGTCTTGAAAAACTGAAGCCTAATACAGATTCATGTTCAGTCAAAGATTCCCCTCACTTACCACACTCCCTTCACCCCAGGGAAGACATAAACACAACATTTGCTGAATCTAGCGGAAGGACATCGTTTCTAGGTGTGAGCTAAGTATTCAATTTTATCTATTTCAGCCGAGACTATTTGACCTTTAAGGTGTTCACTGTTGTTCACAGAGAGTGAAGCTGGAGGAACTCTGATTCTACGAGGGGCTTGCTCTTCTCGTAATGGCTTCATTGCAGCTCAGGTACTGATCCTTCAAAATGGATGCCTGAGTGGAGGGGAGGCAAGGGCAAGTGCTCACTAGCTAGGCCCAAACCTGGGAAAAGGCTTACCTGGGCTTGTTGAATTTTGGTCTGAATGGCTTGGGAATGCCCCTTGGGACGTGTGGATTCTCACGACCTCTTCCAAGAACAGGAGCGTTTTGATCATCTCTGCCATTTCTTCTCCTTCAGACGTCAGGGACCTTGGACCCGTTCTTGGAGAAGAGAATTGAGGAACTTCCTCAAGTCCACGTTGGCACTCCGTATGTTTCTGCCTGTATCAGTGAGTTTCAATATGTCTCATGAATGTCTTTTGAGCCTGGTATCCTCTACAGCTGTCTCCACGCCAGTATTCTCCATTGTAGCAGAACATCTCTCATCCATGTGTTCGCATCTCTCCTCAATCCGTGCAGCCAGCTTATCGGCCAGCTTCTCTTCGTGTCTCCCCTAAAGTCGACTTCACCAGGACTGGGCAAGTCTGAAAGTACCTCGGAGCCTGACCAGTAAGCTGATGACAGGCAGATCTTCCACTGTCTGCCCTTTCAGGTTCTGGAAACTGACCTGTGACCTCAGGTCTTTGGGCAGCAGCAGTATCTCGAACTTACACAGCTTCCCGGACCAAACACCTAAGCCAAGCTCCACAGAGGGCGGCAGCCCCTCCATCACACTGATCCACCCACAGAACTCTGCCCAGTTACCTAGGATCCAACAGCCACAACAAGCCTCGCGGTAAACACCAACATTCCACCTGGAATCCAACCGCTAACTGCCATCCCCAATGGCTGCTGCATCTTGTCAGTGTTGGGGGAGGGGCTGCATCCGACGAGAGGTTCCTAAGGTAAATGTGATTCTACCCACTAGCGTCCCATGGGCCTTTCTTCTTCCCTCTTTCCTTTTGTTCAGAGCTCTATGCACCGTACCAATGGAGGGAAGTGTATCCCTTTTCAGTTGATGGTTTCACATGTCTTTAAACTTTCTAACAGTTCACAGTACACAGGGACCCACTAAAGGAGACTTATGTTCCTATAATATCCGTACACCCAGAATACATATGCGTCGCCTGATTTCTGCTGAAACACCCACACTCTCAGGACATGGATCCATTGGATTCATGGGAGCTGAAATTCCAAGAAATGAAACCAACCCCAATGTGCACTTTGCTGTCGGTCTCTTTTGCACTTAGTACACTTTGGCAGAGCTACTTGCCTTTGTTATAGGCTTCTTACATTTCTTCTCTACGTAGCCTAGAATATGGCATTCCTTCATCCTGTTGGAAGACATACAAGTCTACATCACGGACTAGGAATCCATTTGATTCCAAATCGGCATTAGTGTTAGGTCACGATATGCTCTTATGAATCAAAATTTACGAATATGAATGCACGCTTCTGATTTCCGAATACAAGTGTGCTGAGTACATGCAAGCCACGATACTGGGTCGATGCGTTCTGAATGACCCTTGACCTCACCTTGAGTATTTTCTTTTGAATAATCATGGTTCCCTTTGTATATGTCAGCCAACCATACCATTTTGGTGCTTGTTTGTTGGTTTGATTCTTTGTTGGTCTTCTTCTCGCTTGTTTTGCAAACACGTCAGGCCATGCATCTCTCCTTTCGCTTCAAACAGAGTCAAATAAGCTGATTCACTTAAGAGAGTGCTTCCAATCACCTATGATTTCCTGCTTCCCTCTCCCATCTTTAGGGTTTTGATGTCCTCCTTAAGTTCTTCTTCTTTCTTCTCTGCCACACATGCTCTTCTTGCATTTCCAATAATGGTTTCTTCTTTCCATTCCATTCTGCTGCTTTTCTATTCAGGGGAGTTTTCTCAACCTTTCTTTTAGAAAAACTTTTGAACTGCTGAATTCTTTTAAGATTTGCCGGTCTGTAGAATTCTCTAGCTCTGCCGTTATTTGGAATGGTGTTCATGTGGCATAGGCTACCCTAGGAGGCAGCATTTGGCCATTCAGGATATGGTCTGTGTCCTGGCACTCCTCCCTGTCCTGCAATATTGCTGCCGAGATATCAGCTGAAACCCCTCTGGAGGTTTCCTTGTGACTATGTTGTTTCCTCCAGGTGCATTTTAAATCACTCGGATATTCGTGAACTTTGTTGATTTGAATCATACAGCTGCTGGTAGGTCTATTGGGATTCCACCTCCTTCGGATGCTGTGTAATTCCTGAATTCACATAGATGATTCTTTCTTGGCTTTCAGCAAGTTTCAGTCTGATTTTTCTACAGATAAATTTTCAGACACTTTTTGTTCCTTTATCTCTTGCTTTTCCATCTGGGACTCATGATTTCTATTCTTTCATGCCCTGTCTTAACCCAGGGTTCAACTGCAATGTTTTCATTTGTTTGCACTTGCTTTCCTATGTCTGCTTCTGACCGAGGTTTTTCTCTTCCCCTGTCTTCACAGTCATTCACGCGTCCCTCTGCATTATCTAGTCTGCTAAGGACTGAATTCTAGCCCTGATATTATCACAACCATTGAGTTTCCTGATATTTTTGGCTCGTGTTGAGACTTTCTCTTCCCCTTTTCTGGTATTCTGCCTTTTGTGATTCTGAGACACTGGTGTTCTTCAGTGTTTTCCTGACCTTCAATTTCAACACTTGTTCTGGATAGCATTATGCAGACTAGTTGTTTGAAAGCTTATCTTTTGCGCCTTCAATATCTTTGGAACTGAAAATGGTACTTCCTGTTTCTTTTACTGTTCTTCTTCATCTCTACTGGTCAGGTAATATCAGGTATCTAATGTAGACTTCTAGGGCTTTGTTAATTGAAAATTTTAGACTCTTGTCTCTACGCAATTCCATGGGATTTCTGTGAGGACAATTTCTCCTAGGCATTGATGCCATAACCTGTACCTGTGTGTGTTGTTTGGTATATCTCCAATTGCTGGTGTTGCATTAGTTGTGATGAACAACCCATTCTACTTCGATTAGCATAACTTCATTTTGATTATACTTATCTCACACTTCTGAAAGTGCACAGGACACTTCCTCTTGTGGAAATGAAGCTTCTAAAAGTTCTCAGCTCTGCATTCTTCTCTATGTCATTTTGGAGTGTTTCCAAAACAGCAAACTGAGAGTGCTCTTCTGCTTTTTATTGCCACGGGAATGTCCCAATGAAATCAGTTCTTTCCAGAGCTTCTCTGTCTACAGAAACACCAGTGGAAGCATATCTATGGATGTCACATATCAGGGCCTGCTGGAATGATCCCGCAGACCTTCCTTGTTGTCCTAGGTGCCATACCGTGCCGGTGCCATCCAAAATGTAGCATCCGCTTTTGGGAGATAGTGCTGAAGGGAATGCTTCCTCTTCTCGCGCTGTGGACTTGGATCACTCTTCCTTGTCCTCTCATCCTTGTGGCACGGGTGCACGAAGGCAACCACAGAGTTGTTGCGCATCCTGTGACTCAAACCAAACCATAATCCCAGCCCAGGTTATGAATGTAGCATATCCTAAGGCTTTTCATTCTGATTTCAAATTCAAGGCCCCCTGGATCCCTCAGACCAGATGCACGATATCTCTGATTCAGCCCCACACGTGCTCTATTGGCAAAATTCCCAATTGGTCCCTGGTCCTGCAGATGTACAGGGTGTGGCCATGGGACATATCGGTAATCGCAACCGCGCGACCAGTGTGGTTGATTTATTATTGGTACACAGTTCGGTTTGCTCTCTTGATTCGACCCACCACATCCCACAACGCACTCCAGATCCCTGAGACTCAGCGTGTGCCATCATCCGTAGCTCTATGCCTCACTGACCGTTGCCTCTGCTACCTCAAATTTGGCAGCTGGGATCTTGGTCTCAGAATTAACTGTGGGGATATTTTGCGCTGGTTTCTTTGAGTTCTCTCAGCCAAGCATCTGCTGTGCACTCTTGTAAATCTCAGCACATCACCTTCAAACCCATGTCTCCTGTCCGCTTGAGAGTGTGCGTCCAAGTTAAACAGAGTTTCACCCTCGTTGCTCCATCACCAGGGGTCCGAACCTGCACTGGTTTCCATTCCCTGCTTTGCATTCTCCTGCTTCCAGGTGTCCTGAGGCCTCATCCTGTCTTTGGGAGTAACAGACCTCTCTTCGGCCAGTGTCCTATGCTAAGGGCTGGGTGAGTGGATGTTTCCATTGCTCTGTACATGGGAGCGAGTGAGTGCAGGTTGCACTTCTTCTCTGCCAACTGGGCATCGATGAATCAACACTATCCAGATACATTTCACAGAAATGTGATATTTGCTTAGCTCTTTGTTTCTATACAGCCGTGGTGGGAGGGATTGTCCGAAGACAACTCTTTTGACATTGTGTTGATATCCCATTTGCAGTCTTTAAGAAGTTTAACAGAACTCCTTTACATGTTTTGGGAGTTATACGAAAATGGAGTTATTTTTTGAAACACACTCAATCGACCTAGAAGCCAGACTTGTCAATTTTGGTAACATTGTGTCAGCTCTACGGAAAAGCTAGACAGATAGAATGCAAACTAGCAGTCCAAACTGTTCAAGGGGTCATGTCAGCTCTTTAAGGTTGAAGCCTCCGAAACCAACAGGAACCATGAAATAACTTTTGGAAACATGGAATACCCCCCAACCTTGGACACACTTGTGCATGTGGTGCCCTGTATCCCAATGACACCTACTGGCCAATGTTGGCATTTCAAGGGGTAACATCCCTCTCTAGGAAAATACAAGAGGAAGCAAACCAAATATATACATTTAGGTTTGAATCCAAAAGCACCTAGAGGCATTCTAGCTAGGAGAATCCTGCTGCAGTTATGCTAGTCTATTGAGAACCAGGTGTTTTTCTATCAGTGTTGAGAACGCTTAATCATCCGATCCTGTAGTTTAAAGCCATTTAACGCAACCAAGTCTGCACCCCCATGATATAGTGCCCCCGGGGGCTTGACTCAAGTGAAAGACGATCCACATAAGCTGTGTCTTTAATGTCATTGGCGACTTTTACAGTTCAGTTCACTTTCTGACTTGTACTATTTACCTTCACTGTCTTGAAAAACTGAAGCCTAATACAGATTCATGTTCAGTCAAAGATTCCCCTCACTTACCACACTCCCTTCACCCCAGGGAAGACAGAAACACAACATTTGCTGAATCTAGCGGAAGGACATCGTTTCTAGGTGTGAGCTAAGTATTCAATTTTATCTATTTCAGCCGAGACTATTTGACCTTTAAGGTGTTCACTGTTGTTCACAGAGAGTGAAGCTGGAGGAACTCTGATTCTACGAGGGGCTTGCTCTTCTCGTAATGGCTTCATTGCAGCTCAGGTACTGATCCTTCAAAATGGATGCCTGAGTGGAGGGGAGGCAAGGGCAAGTGCTCACTAGCTAGGCCCAAACCTGGGAAAAGGCTTACCTGGGCTTGTTGAATTTTGGTCTGAATGGCTTGGGAATGCCCCTTGGGACGTGTGGATTCTCACGACCTCTTCCAAGAACAGGAGCGTTTTGATCATCTCTGCCATTTCTTCTCCTTCAGACGTCAGGGACCTTGGACCCGTTCTTGGAGAAGAGAATTGAGGAACTTCCTCAAGTCCACGTTGGCACTCCGTATGTTTCTGCCTGTATCAGTGAGTTTCAATATGTCTCATGAATGTCTTTTGAGCCTGGTATCCTCTACAGCTGTCTCCACGCCAGTATTCTCCATTGTAGCAGAACATCTCTCATCCATGTGTTCGCATCTCTCCTCAATCCGTGCAGCCAGCTTATCGGCCAGCTTCTCTTCGTGTCTCCCCTAAAGTCGACTTCACCAGGACTGGGCAAGTCTGAAAGTACCTCGGAGCCTGACCAGTAAGCTGATGACAGGCAGATCTTCCACTGTCTGCCCTTTCAGGTTCTGGAAACTGACCTGTGACCTCAGGTCTTTGGGCAGCAGCAGTATCTCGAACTTACACAGCTTCCCGAACCAAACACCTAAGCCAAGCTCCACAGAGGGCGGCAGCCCCTCCATCACACTGATCCACCCACAGAACTCTGCCCGGTTACCTAGGATCCAACAGCCACAACAAGCCTCGCGGTAAACACCAACATTCCACCTGGAATCCAACCGCTAACTGCCATCCCCAATGGCTGCTGCATCTTGTCAGTGTTGGGGGAGGGGCTGCATCCGACGAGAGGTTCCTAAGGTAAATGTGATTCTACCCACTAGCGTCCCATGGGCCTTTCTTCTTCCCTCTTTCCTTTTGTTCAGAGCTCTATGCACCGTACCAATGGAGGGAAGTGTATCCCTTTTCAGTTGATGGTTTCACATGTCTTTAAACTTTCTAACAGTTCACAGTACACAGGGACCCACTAAAGGAGACTTATGTTCCTATAATATCCGTACACCCGGAATACATATGCGTCGCCTGATTTCTGCTGAAACACCCACACTCTCAGGACATGGATCCATTGGATTCATGGGAGCTGAAATTCCAAGAAATGAAACCAACCCCAATGTGCACTTTGCTGTCGGTCTCTTTTGCACTTAGTACACTTTGGCAGAGCTACTTGCCTTTGTTATAGGCTTCTTACATTTCTTCTCTACGTAGCCTAGAATTTGGCATTCCTTCATCCTGTTGGAAGACATACAAGTCTACATCACGGACTAGGAATCCATTTGATTCCAAATCGGCATTAGTGTTAGGTCACGATATGCTCTTATGAATCAAAATTTACGAATATGAATGCACGCTTCTGATTTCCGAATACAAGTGTGCTGAGTACATGCAAGCCACGATACTGGGTCGATGCGTTCTGAATGACCCTTGACCTCACCTTGAGTATTTTCTTTTGAATAATCATGGTTCCCTTTGTATATGTCAGCCAACCATACCATTTTGGTGCTTGTTTGTTGGTTTGATTCTTTGTTGGTCTTCTTCTCGCTTGTTTTGCAAACACGTCAGGCCATGCATCTCTCCTTTCGCTTCAAACAGAGTCAAATAAGCTGATTCACTTAAGAGAGTGCTTCCAATCACCTATGATTTCCTGCTTCCCTCTCCCATCTTTAGGGTTTTGATGTCCTCCTTAAGTTCTTCTTCTTTCTTCTCTGCCACACATGCTCTTCTTGCATTTCCAATAATGGTTTCTTCTTTCCATTCCATCTTGCTGCTTTTCTATTCAGGGGAGTTTTCTCAACCTTTCTTTTAGAAAAACTTTTGAACTGCTGAATTCTTTTAAGATTTGCCGGTCTGTAGAATTCTCTAGCTCTGCCGTTATTTGAAATGGTGTTCATGTGGCATAGGCTACCCTAGGAGGCAGCATTTGGCCATTCAGGATATGGTCTGTGTCCTGGCACTCCTCCCTGTCCTGCAATATTGCTGCCGAGATATCAGCTGAAACCCCTCTGGAGGTTTCCTTGTGACTATGTTGTTTCCTCCAGGTGCATTTTAAATCACTCGGATATTCGTGAACTTTGTTGATTTGAATCATACAGCTGCTGGTAGGTCTATTGGGATTCCACCTCCTTCGGATGCTGTGTAATTCCTGAATTCACATAGATGATTCTTTCTTGGCTTTCAGCAAGTTTCAGTCTGATTTTTCTACAGATAAATTTTCAGACACTTTTTGTTCCTTTATCTCTTGCTTTTCCATCTGGGACTCATGATTTCTATTCTTTCATGCCCTGTCTTAACCCAGGGTTCAACTGCAATGTTTTCATTTGTTTGCACTTGCTTTCCTATGTCTGCTTCTGACCGAGGTTTTTCTCTTCCCCTGTCTTCACAGTCATTCACGCGTCCCTCTGCATTATCTAGTCTGCTAAGGACTGAATTCTAGCCCTGATATTATCACAACCATTGAGTTTCCTGATATTTTTGGCTCGTGTTGAGACTTTCTCTTCCCCTTTTCTGGTATTCTGCCTTTTGTGATTCTGAGACACTGGTGTTCTTCAGTGTTTTCCTGACCTTCAATTTCAACACTTGTTCTGGATAGCATTATGCAGACTAGTTGTTTGAAAGCTTATCTTTTGCGCCTTCAATATCTTTGGAACTGAAAATGGTACTTCCTGTTTCTTTTACTGTTCTTCTTCATCTCTACTGGTCAGGTAATATCAGGTATCTAATGTAGACTTCTAGGGCTTTGTTAATTGAAAATTTTAGACTCTTGTCTCTACGCAATTCCATGGGATTTCTGTGAGGACAATTTCTCCTAGGCATTGATGCCATAACCTGTACCTGTGTGTGTTGTTTGGTATATCTCCAATTGCTGGTGTTGCATTAGTTGTGATGAACAACCCATTCTACTTCGATTAGCATAACTTCATTTTGATTATACTTATCTCACACTTCTGAAAGTGCACAGGACACTTCCTCTTGTGGAAATGAAGCTTCTAAAAGTTCTCAGCTCTGCATTCTTCTCTATGTCATTTTGGAGTGTTTCCAAAACAGCAAACTGAGAGTGCTCTTCTGCTTTTTATTGCCACGGGAATGTCCCAATGAAATCAGTTCTTTCCAGAGCTTCTCTGTCTACAGAAACACCAGTGGAAGCATATCTATGGATGTCACATATCAGGGCCTGCTGGAATGATCCCGCAGACCTTCCTTGTTGTCCTAGGTGCCATACCGTGCCGGTGCCATCCAAAATGTAGCATCCGCTTTTGGGAGATAGTGCTGAAGGGAATGCTTCCTCTTCTCGCGCTGTGGACTTGGACCACTCTTCCTTGTCCTCTCATCCTTGTGGCACGGGTGCACGAAGGCAACCACAGAGTTGTTGCGCATCCTGTGACTCAAACCAAACCATAATCCCAGCCCAGGTTATGAATGTAGCATATCCTAAGGCTTTTCATTCTGATTTCAAATTCAAGGCCCCCTGGATCCCTCAGACCAGATGCACGATATCTCTGATTCAGCCCCACACGTGCTCTATTGGCAAAAATCCCAATTGGTCCCTGGTCCTGCAGATGTACTGGGTGTGGCCATGGGACATATCGGTAATCGCAACCGCGCGACCAGTGTGGTTGATTTATTATCGGTACACAGTTCGGTTTGCTCTCTTGATTCGACCCACCACATCCCACAACGCACTCCAGATCCCTGAGACTCAGCGTGTGCCATCATCCGTAGCTCTATGCCTCACTGACTGTTGCCTCTGCTACCTCAAATTTGGCATCTGGGATCTTGGTCTCAGAATTAACTGTGGGGATATTTTGCGCTGGTTTCTTTGAGTTCTCTCAGCCAAGCATCTGCTGTGCACTCTTGTAAATCTCAGCACATCACCTTCAAACCCATGTCTCCTGTCCGCTTGAGAGTGTGCGTCCAAGTTAAACAGAGTTTCACCCTCGTTGCTCCATCACCAGGGGTCCGAACCTGCACTGGTTTCCATTCCCTGCTTTGCATTCTCCTGCTTCCAGGTGTCCTGAGGCCTCATCCTGTCTTTGGGAGTAACAGACCTCTCTTCGGCCAGTGTCCTATGCTAAGGGCTGGGTGAGTGGATGTTTCCATTGCTCTGTACATGGGAGCGAGTGAGTGCAGGTTGCACTTCTTCTCTGCCAACTGGGCATCGATGAATCAACACTATCCAGATACATTTCACAGTAATGTGATATTTGCTTAGCTCTTTGTTTCTATACAGCCGTGGTGGGAGGGATTGTCCGAAGACAACTCTTTTGACATTGTGTTGATATTCCATTTGCAGTCTTTAAGAAGTTTAACAGAACTCATTTACATGTTTTGGGAGTTATACGAAAATGGAGTTATTTTTTGAAACACACTCAATCGACCTAGAAGCCAGACTTGTCAATTTTGGTAACATTGTGTCAGCTCGACGGAAAAGCTAGACAGATAGAATGCAAACTAGCAGTCCAAACTGTTCAAGGGGTCATGTCAGCTCTTTAAGGTTGAAGCCTCCGAAACCAACAGGAACCATGAAA
Source organism: Vicugna pacos (assembly GCF_048564905.1). Lineage (NCBI taxonomy): Eukaryota > Metazoa > Chordata > Mammalia > Artiodactyla > Camelidae > Vicugna > Vicugna pacos. The sequence continues at coordinate 2,454,887 of NW_027328739.1, forward strand.
TAACTTTTGGAAACATGGAATAACCCCCAACCTTGGATACACTTGTGCATGTGGTGCCCTGTATCCCAATGACACCTACTGGCCAATGTTGGCATTTCAAGGGGTAACATCCCTCTCTCGGAAAATACAAGAGGAAACAAACCAAATATATACATTTAGGTTTGAATCCAAAAGCACCTAGAGGCATTCTAGCTAGGAGAATCCTGCTGCAGTTATGCTAGTCTATTGAGAACCAGGTGTTTTTCTATCAGTGTTGAGAACGCTTAATCATCCGATCCTGTAGTTTAAAGCCATTTAACGCAACCAAGTCTGCACCCCCATGATATAGTGCCCCCGGGGGCTTGACTCAAGTGAAAGACGATCCACATAAGCTGTGTCTTTAATGTCATTGGCGACTTTTACAGTTCAGTTCACTTTCTGACTTGTACTATTTACCTTCACTGTCTTGAAAAACTGAAGCCTAATACAGATTCATGTTCAGTCAAAGATTCCCCTCACTTACCACACTCCCTTCACCCCAGGGAAGACAGAAACACAACATTTGCTGAATCTAGCGGAAGGACATCGTTTCTAGGTGTGAGCTAAGTATTCAATTTTATCTATTTCAGCCGAGACTATTTGACCTTTAAGGTGTTCACTGTTGTTCACAGAGAGTGAAGCTGGAGGAACTCTGATTCTAGGAGGGGCTTGCTCTTCTCGTAATGGCTTCATTGCAGCTCAGGTACTGATCCTTCAAAATGTATGCCTGAGTGGAGGGGAGGCAAGGGCAAGTGCTCACTAGCTAGGCCCAAACCTGGGAAAAGGCTTACCTGGGCTTGTTGAATTTTGGTCTGAATGGCTTGGGAATGCCCCTTGGGACGTGTGGATTCTCACGACCTCTTCCAAGAACAGGAGCGTTTTGATCATCTCTGCCATTTCTTCTCCTTCAGACGTCAGGGACCTTGGACCCGTTCTTGGAGAAGAGAATTGAGGAACTTCCTCAAGTCCACGTTGGCACTCCGTATGTTTCTGCCTGTATCAGTGAGTTTCAATATGTCTCATGAATGTCTTTTGAGCCTGGTATCCTCTACAGCTGTCTCCACGCCAGTATTCTCCATTGTAGCAGAACATCTCTCATCCATGTGTTCGCATCTCTCCTCAATCCGTGCAGCCAGCTTATCGGCCAGCTTCTCTTCGTGTCTCCCCTAAAGTCGACTTCACCAGGACTGGGCAAGTCTGAAAGTACCTCGGAGCCTGACCAGTAAGCTGATGACAGGCAGATCTTCCACTGTCTGCCCTTTCAGGTTCTGGAAACTGACCTGTGACCTCAGGTCTTTGGGCAGCAGCAGTATCTTGAACTTACACAGCTTCCCGGACCAAACACCTAACCCAAGCTCCACAGAGGGCGGCAGCCCCTCCATCACACTGATCCACCCACAGAACTCTGCCCGGTTACCTAGGATCCAACAGCCACAACAAGCCTCGCGGTAAACACCAACATTCCACCTGGAATCCAACCGCTAACTGCCATCCCCAATGGCTGCTGCATCTTGTCAGTGTTGGGGGAGGGGCTGCATCCGACGGGAGGTTCCTAAGGTAAATGTGATTCTACCCACTAGCGTCCCATGGGCCTTTCTTCTTCCCTCTTTCCTTTTGTTCAGAGCTCTATGCACCGTACCAATGGAGGGAAGTGTGTCCCTTTTCAGTTGATGGTTTCACACGTCTTTAAACTTTCTAACAGTTCACAGTACACAGGGACCCACTAAAGGATACTTATGTTCCTATAAGATCCTTACACCTGGAATACATATGCGTCGCCTGATTTCTGCTGAAACACCCACACTCTCAGGACATGGATCCATTGGATTCATGGGGGCTGAAATTCCAAGAAATGAAACCAACCCCAATGTGCACTTTGCTGTCGGTCTCTTTTGCACTTAGTACACTTTGGCAGAGCTACTTGCCTTTGTTATAGGCTTCTTACATTTCTTCTCTACGTAGCCTAGAATATGGCATTCCTTCATCCTGTTGGAAGACATACAAGTCTACATCACGGACTAGGAATCCATTTGATTCCAAATCGGCATTAGTGTTAGGTCACGATATGCTCTTATGAATCAAAATTTACGAATATGAATGCACGCTTCTGATTTCCGAATACAAGTGTGCTGAGTACATGCAAGCCACGATACTGGGTCGATGCGTTCTGAATGACCCTTGACCTCACCTTGAGTATTTTCTTTTGAATAATCATGATTCCCTTTGTATATGTCAGCCAACCATACCATTTTGGTGCTTGTTTGTTGGTTTGATTCTTTGTTGGTCTTCTTCTCGCTTGTTTTGCAAACACGTCAGGCCATGCATCTCTCCTTTCGCTTCAAACAGAGTCAAATAAGCTGATTCACTTAAGAGAGTGCTTCCAATCACCTATGGTTTCCTGCTTCCCTCTCCCATCTTTAGGGTTTTGATGTCCTCCTTAAGTTCTTCTTCTTTCTTCTCTGCCACACATGCACTTCTTGCATTTCCAATAATGGTTTCTTCTTTCCATTCCATCTTGCTGCTTTTCTATTCAGGGGAGTTTTCTCAACCTTTCTTTTAGAAAAACTTTTGAACTGCTGAAATCTTTTAAGATTTGCCGGTCTGTAGAATTCTCTAGCTCTGCCGTTATTTGAAATGGTGTTCATGTGGCATAGGCTACCCTAGGTGGCAGCATTTGGCCATTCAGGATATGGTCTGTGTCCTGGCACTCCTCCCTGTCCTGCAATATTGCTGCCGAGATATCAGCTGAAACCCCTCTGGAGGTTTCCTTGTGACTATGTTGTTTCCTCCAGGTGCATTTTAAATCACTCGGATATTCGTGAACTTTGTTGATTTGAATCATACAGCTGCTGGTAGGTCTATTGGGATTCCACCTCCTTCGGATGCTGTGGAATTCCTGAATTCGCATAGATGATTCTTTCTTGGCTTTCAGCAAGTTTCAGTCTGATTTTTCTACAGATAAATTTTCAGACATTTTTTGTTTCTTTATCTCTTGCTTTTCCATCTGGGACTCATGATTTCTATTCTTTCATGCCCTGTCTTAACCCAGGGTTCAACGGCAATGTTTTCATTTGTTTGCACTTGCTTTCCTATGTCTGCTTCTGACCGAGGTTTTTCTCTTCCCCTGTCTTCACAGTCATTCACGCGTCCCTCTGCATTATCTAGTCTGCTAAGGACAGAATTTTAGCCCTGATATTATCACAACCATTGAGTTTCCTGATATTTTTGGCTCGTGTTGAGACTTTCTCTTCCCCTTTTCTGGTATTCTGCCTTTTGTGATTCTGAGACACTGGTGTTCTTCAGTGTTTTCCTGACCTTCATTTTCAACACTTGTTCTGGATAGCGTTTTGCAGACTAGATGTTTGAAAGCTTATCTTTGCGCCTTCAATATCTTTGGAACTGAAAATGGTACTTCCTGTTTCTTTTACTGTTCTTCTTCATCTCTACTGGTCAGGTAATATCAGGTATCTCATGTAGACTTCTAGGGCTTTGTTAATTGAAAAATTTAGACTCTTGTCTCTATGCAATTCCATGGGATTTCTGTGAGGACAATTTCTCCTAGGCATTGATGCCATAACCTGTACCTGTGTGTGTTGTTTGGTATATCTCCAATTGCTGGTGTTGCATTAGTTGTGATGAACAACCCATACTACTTCGATTAGCATAACTTCATTTTGATTATACATATCTCACACTTCTGAAAGTGCACAGGACACTTCCTCTTGTGGAAATGAAGCTTCTAAAAGTTCTCAGCTCTGCATTCTTCTCTATGTCATTTGGGGTGTTTCCAAAACAGCAAACTGAGAGTGCTCTTCTGCTTTTTATTGCCACGGGAATGTCCCAATGAAATCAGTTCTTTCCAGAGCTTCTCTGTGTACAGAAACACCAGTGGAAGCATATCTATGGATGTCACATATCAGGGCCTGCTGGAATGATCCCGCAGACCTTCCTTGTTGTCCTAGGTGCCGTACCGTGCCGGTGCCATCCAAAATGTAGCATCCGCTTTTGGGAGATAGTGCTGAAGGTAATGCTTCCTCTTCTCACGCTGTGGACTTGGACCACTCTCCCTTGTCCTCTCATCCTTGTGGCACGGGTGCACGAAGGCAACCACAGAGTTGTTGCGCAACCTGTGACTCAAACCAAACCATAATCCCAGCTCAGGTTATGAATGTAGCATATCCTAAGGCTTTTCATTCTGATTTCAAATTCAAGGCCCCCTGGATCCCTCAGACCAGATGCACGATATCTCTGATTCAGCCCCACACGTGCTCTATTGGCAAAATTCCCAATTGGTCCCTGGTCCTGCAGATGTACTGGGTGTGGCCATGGGACATATCGGTAATCGCAACCGCGCGACCAGTGTGGTTGATTTATTATTGGTACACAGTTCGGTTTGCTCTCTTGATTCGACCCACCACATCCCACAATGCACTCCAGATCCCTGAGACTCAGCGTGTGCCATCATCCGTAGCTCTATGCCTCACTGACCATTGCCTCTGCTACCTCAAACTTGGCAGCTGGGATCTTGGTCTCAGAATTAACTGTGGGGATATTTTGCGCTGGTTTCTTTGAGTTCTCTCAGCCAAGCATCTGCTGTGCACTCTTGTAAATCTCAGCACATCACCTTCAAACCCATGTCTCCTGTCCGCTTGAGAGTGTGCGTTCAAGTTAAACAGAGTTTCACCCTTGTTGCTCCATCACCAGGGGTCCGAACCTGCACTGGTTTCCATTCCCTGCTTTGCATTCTCCTGCTTCCAGGTGTCCTGAGGCCTCATCCTGTCTTTGGGAGTAACAGACCTCTCTTCGGCCAGTGTCCTATGCTAAGGGCTGGGTGAGTGGATGTTTCCATTGCTCTGTACATGGGAGCGAGTGAGTGCAGGTTGCACTTCTTCTCTGCCAACTGGGCATCGATGAATCAACACTATCCAGATACATTTCACAGAAATGTGATATTTGCTTAGCTCTTTGTTTCTATACAGCCGTGGTGGGAGGGATTGTCCGAAGACAACTATTTTGACATTGTGTTGATATCCCATTTGCAGCCTTTAAGAAGTTTAACAGAACTCATTTACATGTTTTGGGAGTTATACGAAAATGGAGTTATTTTTTGAAACACTCTCAATCGACCTAGAAGCCAGACTTGTCAATTTTGGTAACATTGTGTCAGCTCGACGGAAAAGCTAGACAGATAGAATGCAAACTAGCAGTCCAAACTGTTCAAGGGGTCATGTCAGCTCTTTAAGGTTGAAGCCTCCGAAACCAACAGGAACCATGAAATAACTTTTGGAAACATGGAATAACCCCCAACCTTGGATACACTTGTGCATGTGGTGCCCTGTATCCCAATGACTCCTACTGGCCAATGTTGGCATTTCAAGGGGTAACATCCCTCTCTCGGAAAATACAAGAGGAAACAAACCAAATATATACATTTAGGTTTGAATCCAAAAGCACCTAGAGGCATTCTAGCTAGGAGAATCCTGCTGCAGTTATGCTAGTCTATTGAGAACCAGGTGTTTTTCTATCAGTGTTGAGAACGCTTAATCATCCGATCCTGTAGTTTAAAGCCATTTAACGCAACCAAGTCTGCACCCCCATGATATAGTGCCCCCGGGGGCTTGACTCAAGTGAAAGACGATCCACATAAGCTGTGTCTTTAATGTCATTGGCGACTTTTACAGTTCAGTACACTTTCTGACTTGTACTATTTACCTTCACTGTCTTGAAAAACTGAAGCCTAATACAGATTCATGTTCAGTCAAAGATTCCCCTCACTTACCACACTCCCTTCACCCCAGGGAAGACAGAAACACAACATTTGCTGAATCTAGCGGAAGGACATCGTTTCTAGGTGTGAGCTAAGTATTCAATTTTATCTATTTCAGCCGAGACTGTTTGACCTTTAAGGTGTTCACTGTTGTTCACAGAGAGTGAAGCTGGAGGAACTCTGATTCTACGAGGGGCTTGCTCTTCTCGTAATGGCTTCATTGCAGCTCAGGTACTGATCCTTCAAAATGGATGCCTGAGTGGAGGGGAGGCAAGGGCAAGTGCTCACTAGCTAGGCCCAAACCTGGGAAAAGGCTTACCTGGGCTTGTTGAATTTTGGTCTGAATGGCTTGGGAATGCCCCTTGGGACGTGTGGATTCTCACGACCTCTTCCAAGAACAGGAGCGTTTTGATCATCTCTGCCATTTCTTCTCCTTCAGACGTCAGGGACCTTGGACCTGTTATTGGAGAAGAGAATTGAGGAACTTCCTCAAGTCCACGTTGGCACTCCGTATGTTTCTGCCTGTATCAGTGAGTTTCAATATGTCTCATGAATGTCTTTTGAGCCTGGTATCCTCTACAGCTGTCTCCACGCCAGTATTCTCCATTGTAGCAGAACATCTCTCATCCATGTGTTCGCATCTCTCCTCAATCCGTGCAGCCAGCTTATCGGCCAGCTTCTCTTCGTGTCTCCCCTAAAGTCGACTTCACCAGGACTGGGCAAGTCTGAAAGTACCTCGGAGCCTCACCAGTAAGCTGATGACAGGCAGATCTTCCACTGTCTGCCCTTTCAGGTTCTGGAAACTGACCTGTGACCTCAGGTCTTTGGGCAGCAGCAGTATCTCGAACTTACACAGCTTCCCGGACCAAACACCTAAGCCAAGCTCCACAGAGGGCGGCAGCCCCTCCATCACACTGATCCACCCACAGAACTCTGCCCGGTTACCTAGGATCCAACAGCACCAACAAGCCTCGCGGTAAACACCAACATTCCACCTGGAATCCAACCGCTAACTGCCATCCCCAATGGCTGCTGCATCTTGTCAGTGTTGGGGGAGGGGCTGCATCCGACGAGAGGTTCCTAAGGTAAATGTGATTCTACCCACTAGCGTCCCATGGGCCTTTCTTCTTCCCTCTTTCCTTTTGTTCAGAGCTCTATGCACCGTACCAATGGAGGGAAGTGTGTCCCTTTTCAGTTGATGGTTTCACACGTCTTTAAACTTTCTAACAGTTCACAGTACACAGGGACCCACTAAAGGAGACTTATGTTCCTATAAGATCCTTACACCTGGAATACATATGCGTCGCCTGATTTCTGCTGAAACACCCACACTCTCAGGACATGGATCCATTGGATTCATGGGGGCTGAAATTCCAAGAAATGAAACCAACCCCAATGTGCACTTTGCTGTCGGTCTCTTTTGCACTTAGTACACTTTGGCAGAGCTACTTGCCTTTGTTATAGGCTTCTTACATTTCTTCTCTACGTAGCCTAGAATATGGCATTCCTTCATCCTGTTGGAAGACATACAAGTCTACATCACGGACTAGGAATCCATTTGATTCCAAATCGGCATTAGTGTTAGGTCACGATATGCTCTTATGAATCAAAATTTACGAATATGAATGCACGCTTCTGATTTCCGAATACAAGTGTGCTGAGTACATGCAAGCCACGATACTGGGTCGATGCGTTCTGAATGACCCTTGACCTCACCTTGAGTATTTTCTTTTGAATAATCATGGTTCCCTTTGTATATGTCAGCCAACCATACCATTTTGGTGCTTGTTTGTTGGTTTGATTCTTTGTTGGTCTTCTTCTCGCTTGTTTTGCAAACACGTCAGGCCATGCATCTCTCCTTTCGCTTCAAACAGAGTCAAATAAGCTGATTCACTTAAGAGAGTGCTTCCAATCACCTATGGTTTCCTGCTTCCCTCTCCCATCTTTAGGGTTTTGATGTCCTCCTTAAGTTCTTCTTCTTTCTTCTCTGCCACACATGCTCTTCTTGCATTTCCAATAATGGTTTCTTCTTTCCATTCCATCTTGCTGCTTTTCTATTCAGGGGAGTTTTCTCAACCTTTCTTTTAGAAAAACTTTTGAACTGCTGAATTCTTTTAAGATTTGCCGGTCTGTAGAATTCTCTAGCTCTGCCGTTATTTGAAATGGTGTTCATGTGGCATAGGCTACCCTAGGTGGCAGCATTTGGCCATTCAGGATATGGTCTGTGTCTTGGCACTCCTCCCTGTCCTGCAATATTGCTGCCGAGATATCAGCTGAAACCCCTCTGGAGGTTTCCTTGTGACTATGTTGTTTCCTCCAGGTGCATTTTAAATCACTCGGATATTCGTGAACTTTGTTGATTTGAATCATACAGCTGCTGGTAGGTCTATTGGGATTCCACCTCCTTCGGATGCTGTGGAATTCCTGAATTCGCATAGATGATTCTTTCTTGGCTTTCAGCAAGTTTCAGTCTGATTTTTCTACAGATAAATTTTCAGACATTTTTTGTTTCTTTATCTCTTGCTTTTCCATCTGGGACTCATGATTTCTATTCTTTCATGCCCTGTCTTAAACCAGGGTTCAACTGCAATGTTTTCATTTGTTTGCACTTGCTTTCCTATGTCTGCTTCTGACCGAGGTTTTTCTCTTCCCCTGTATTCACAGTCATTCACGCGTCCCTCTGAATTATCTAGTCTGCTAAGGACTGAATTTTAGCTCTGATATTATCACAACCATTCAGTTTCCTGATATTTTTGGCTCGTGTTGAGACTTTCTCTTCCCCTTTTCTGGTATTCTGCCTTTTGTGATTCTGAGACACTGGTGTTCTTCAGTGTTTTCCTGACCTTCATTTTCAACACTTGTTCTGGATAGCGTTTTGCAGACTAGTTGTTTGAAAACTTATCTTTTGCGCCTTCAATATCTTTGGAACTGAAAATGGTACTTCCTGTTTCTTTTACTGTTCTTCTTCATCTCTACTGGTCAGGTAATATCAGGTATCTCATGTAGACTTCTAGGGCTTTGTTAATTGAAAAATTTAGACTCTTGTCTCTACGCAATTCCATGGGATTTCTGTGAGGACAATTTCTCCTAGGCATTGATGCCATAAACTGTACTTGTGTGTGTTGTTTGGTATATCTCCAATTGCTGGTGTTGCATTAGTTGTGATGAACAACCCATTCTACTTCGATTAGCATAACTTCATTTTGATTATACTTATCTCACACTTCTGAAAGTGCACAGGACACTTCCTCTTGTGGAAATGAAGCTTCTAAAAGTTCTCAGCTCTGCATTCTTCTCTATGTCATTTTGGAGTGTTTCCAAAACAGCAAACTGAGAGTGCTCTTCTGCTTTTTATTGCCACGGGAATGTCCCAATGAAATCAGTTCTTTCCAGAGCTTCTCTGTGTACAGAAACACCTGTGGAAGCATATCTATGGATGTCACATATCAGGGCCTGCTGGAATGATCCCGCAGACCTTCCTTGTTGTCCTAGGTGCCGTACCGTGCCGGTGCCATCCAAAATGTAGCATCCGCTTTTGGGAGATAGTGCTGAAGGGAATGCTTCCTCTTCTCACGCTGTGGACTTGGACCACTCTTCCTTGTCCTCTCATCCTTGTGGCACGGGTGCACGAAGGCAACCACAGAGTTGTTGCGCATCCTGTGACTCAAACCAAACCATAATCCCAGCCCAGGTTATGAATGTAGCATATCCTAAGGCTTTTCATTCTGATTTCAAATTCAAGGCCCCCTGGATCCCTCAGACCAGATGCACGATATCTCTGATTCAGCCCCACACGTGCTCTATTGGCAAAATTCCCAATTGGTCCCTGGTCCTGCAGATGTACTGGGTGTGGCCATGGGACATATCGGTAATCGCAACCGCGCGACCAGTGTGGTTGATTTATTATTGGTACACAGTTCGGTTTGCTCTCTTGATTCGACCCACCACATCCCACAACGCACTCCAGATCCCTGAGACTCAGCGTGTGCCATCATCCGTAGCTCTATGCCTCACTGACCGTTGCCTCTGCTACCTCAAACTTGGCAGCTGGGATCTTGGTCTCAGAATTAACTGTGGGGATATTTTGCGCTGGTTTCTTTGAGTTCTCTCAGCCAAGCATCTGCTGTGCACTCTTGTAAATCTCAGCACATCACCTTCAAACCCATGTCTCCTGTCCGCTTGAGAGTGTGCGTCCAAGTTAAACAGAGTTTCACCCTTGTTGCTCCATCACCAGGGGTCCGAACCTGCACTGGTTTCCATTCCCTGCTTTGCATTCTCCTGCTTCCAGGTGTCCTGAGGCCTCATCCTGTCTTTGGGAGTAACAGACCTCTCTTCGGCCAGTGTCCTATGCTAAGGGCTGGGTGAGTGGATGTTTCCATTGCTCTGTACATGGGAGCGAGTGAGTGCAGGTTGCACTTCTTCTCTGCCAACTGGGCATCGATGAATCAACACTATCCAGATACATTTCACAGAAATGTGATATTTGCTTAGCTCTTGGTTTCTATACAGCCGTGGTGGGAGGGATTGTCCGAAGACAACTATTTTGACATTGTGTTGATATCCCATTTGCAGCCTTTAAGAAGTTTAACAGAACTCATTTACATGTTTTGGGAGTTATACGAAAATGGAGTTATTTTTTGAAACACACTCAATCGACCTAGAAGCCAGACTTGTCAATTTTGGTAACATTGTGTCAGCTCGACGGAAAAGCTAGACAGATAGAATGCAAACTAGCAATTCCAAACTGTTCAAGGGGTCATGTCAGCTCTTTAAGGTTGAAGCCTCCGAAACCAACAGGAACCATGAAATAACTTTTGGAAACATGGAATAACCCCCAACCTTGGATACACTTGTGCATGTGGTACCCTGTATCCCAATGACACCTACTGGCCAATGTTGGCATTTCAAGGGGTAACATCCCTCTCTCGGAAAATACAAGAGGAAACAAACCAAATATATACATTTAGGTTTGAATCCAAAAGCACCTAGAGGCATTCTAGCTAGGAGAATCCTGCTGCAGTTATGCTAGTCTATTGAGAACCAGGTGTTTTTCTATCAGTGTTGAGAACGCTTAATCATCCGATCCTGTAGTTTAAAGCCATTTAACGCAACCAAGTCTGCACCCCCATGATATAGTGCCCCCGGGGGCTTGACTCAAGTGAAAGACGATCCACATAAGCTGTGTCTTTAATGTCATTGGCGACTTTTACAGTTCAGTTCACTTTCTGACTTGTACTATTTACCTTCACTGTCTTGAAAAACTGAAGCCTAATACAGATTCATGTTCAGTCAAAGATTCCCCTCACTTACCACACTCCCTTCACCCCAGGGAAGACATAAACACAGCACTTGCTGAATCTAGCGGAAGGACATCGTTTCTAGGTGTGAGCTAAGTATTCAATTTTATCTATTTCAGCCGAGACTGTTTGACCTTTAAGGTGTTCACTGTTGTTCACAGAGAGTGAAGCCTGAGGAACTCTGATTCTAGGAGGGGCTTGCTCTTCTCGTAATGGCTTCATTGCAGCTCAGGTACTGATCCTTCAAAATGGATGCCTGAGTGGAGGGGAGGCAAGGGCAAGTGCTCACTAGCTAGGCCCAAACCTGGGAAATCTTTTAAATGGGCTTGGTGAATTCTGGTCTGAATGGTTAGGGAATGCCCCTTGGGAAGTGTGGATTCTCAAGACCACTTCCAAGAACAGTAGCGTTTTGATCATCTCTGCCATCTCTTCTCTTTCAGACGTCAGAAACGTTGGACCCGTTCTTGGAGAAGAGAATTGAGGAACTTCCTCATGTCCACGTTGGCACTCCGTATGTTTCTGCCAGTATCAGCGAGGTTCAATATGTCTCATGAATATCTTTTAAGCCTGGTATCCTCTACAGCTGTCTCCACGCCAGTATTCTCCATTGTAGCAGAACATCTCTCATCCATGTGTTCGCATCTCTCCTCAATCCGTTCAGCCAGCTTTTCGGCCAGCTTCTCTTCGTGTCTCCCCTAAAGTCGACTTCACCAGGACTGGGCAAGTCTGAAAGTACCTCGGAGCCTGACCAGAAAGCTGATGACAGGCAGAACTTCCACTGTCTGCCCTTTCAGGTTCTGGAAACTGACTTGTGAACTCAGGTCATTGGGCAGCAGCAGTATCTCGAACTTACACAGCTTCCCGGACCAAACACCTAAGCCAAGCTCCACAGAGGGCGGCAGCCCCTCCATCACACTGATCCACCCACAGAACTCTGCCCGGTTTCCTAGGATCCAACAGCCACAACAAGCCTCGCGGTAAACACCAACATTCCACCTGGAATCCAACCGGTAACTGACATCCCTAATGGATGTGCATCTTGTCAGTGTTGGGGGAGGGGCTGCATCCGACGAGAGGTTCCTAAGGTAAATGTGATTCTACCCACTAGCGTCCCATGGGCCTTTCTTCTTCCCTCTTTCCTTTTGTTCAGATCTCTATGCACAGTACCAATGGAGGGAAGTGTGTCCCTTTTCAGTTGATGGTTTCACACGTCTTTAAACTTTCTAACAGTTCACAGTACACAGAGACCCACTAAAGGAGACTTACGTTCCTATAATATCCGTACATCCGGAATACATATGCGTCGCCTGATTTCTGCTGAAACACCCGCACTCTCAGGACATGGATCCATTGGTTTCATGGGGGCTGAAATTCCAAGAAATGAAACCAACCCCAATGTGCACTTTGCTGTCAGTCTCTTTTGCTCTTAGTACACTTTGGCAGAGCTACTTGCCTTTGTTATAGGCTTCTTACAATTCTTCTCTACGTAGCCTAGAATATGGCATTCCTTCATCCTGTTGGAAGACATACAAGTCTACATCACGGACTAGGAATCCATTTGATTCCAAATCGGCATTAGGGTTAGGTCACGATATGTTCTTATGAATCAACATTTACGAATATGAATGCACGCCTCCGAATACAAGTGTGCTGAGTACATGCAAGCCGCGATAATGGGTCGATGCATGCTGAATGATCCTTGACATCACCTTAAGTATTTTCTTTTGAATAATCATGGTTCCCTTGGTAAATATCAGCCAACCGTACCATTTTGGTGTTTGCTTGTTGGTTTGATTCTTTGTTGGTCTGCTTCTCGCTTGTATTGCAAACACGACAGGCCATGCATCTCTCCTTAAGCTTGAAACAGAGAGTCAAATAAGCTGATTCACTTAAGAGAGTGCTTCCAATCACCTATGATTTCCTGCTTCCCTCTCCCATCTTTAGGGTTTTGATGTCCTCCTTGCCTTCTTCTTGTTTCTTCTTTGCCACTCCTGCTCTTCTTGCATTTCCAATAATGGTTTCTTCTTTCCATTTCATCTTGCTGCTTTTCTATTCAGGGTAGATTTCTCAACCATTCTTGTAGGATAAGTTTTGAACTGCTGAATTCTTTTAAGATTTGCCGGTTTGTGGAATTTTCTAGCTCTGCCGTTATTAGGACTGGCGGTCATGTGGCATAGGCTCCCCTAGGTGGCAGCATTTGGCCATTCAGGATATGGTCTGTGTCCTGGCACTCCTCCCTCTCCTGCAATATTGCTGCCGAGATATCAGCTGAATCCCCTCTTGAGGTTCCCTTGTGACTATGTTGTTTCCTCCAGGTGCATTTTCAATCACTGTGATATTCGTGAGCTTTGTTGATTTGAATCATACAGCTGCTGGTAGGTCTATTGGGATTCCACCTCCTTTGGATGCTGTGTAATTCCTGAATTCGCATACATGATTCTTTGTTGGCTTTCAGGAAGTTTCAGTCTGATTTTTCTACAGATAAATTTTCAGACATTTTTTGTTTCCTTATCTCTTGCTTTTCCATCTGGGACCCTTATGAATTCTAGTCTTTCATGCCCTGTCTTAACCCAGGGTTCAACAGCAATGTTTACATTGCTTTGCACTTGCTTTCCTATGTCTGCTTCTGACCGAGGTTTTTCTGATCCCATGTCTTCACAGTCATTCACGCGTCCCTCTGCATTATCTAGTCTGCTTACGACTAAATTTTAGCCCTGATATTATCACATCCATTGAGTTTCCTGATATTTTTTGGCTCGTCTTTAGACTTTCTCTTCCCCTTTTCCGGTATTCTGCCTTATGTGATTCTGAGACACTGTTGTTTTTCAGTGATTTCCTGACCTCCATTTTCAACACATGGTCTGGATAGCGTTTTGCAGTCTAGTTGTTTGAAAGCTTATCTTTTGGGCCTTCAATATCTTTGGAACTGAAAATGGTACTTCCTGTTTCTTTTACTGTACTTCTTCACCTCTACTGCTCAGGTAATATCAGGTATGTAATGTGGACTTCTAGGGCTTTGTTAAGTGAAAATTTTAGACTTTTGGCTCTACGCAATTCCATGGGATTTCTGTGCGGACAATTTCTCCTAGACTTTGATGCCATATCGTTTTCCTGTGTGTGTTGTCTGGTATATCTCCAATTGCTGTTGTTGCATTAGTTTTGATGAAAAACCAATACTATTTCGATTTGCATAACTTCATTTTGATAATGCTTATCTCACAATTCTGAAAGTGCACAGGACACTTCCTCTTGTGGAAATGAAGCTTTTAAAGGTTCTCAGCTCTGCATTCTGCTCTATGTCATTTTGGAGTGTTTCCAAAACAGCAAACTGAGAGTGCGCTTGTGCTTTGTAGTTCCACGGGAATGTGCCAATGAAAGCAGTTCTTCTCAGAGCTTCTCTGTCTATAGAAACACCAGTGGAAGCATATCTATGGATGTCACATATCAGGGCCTGCTGGAATGATCCCGCAGACCTACCTTGGTGTCCTCGGTGCCGTACCGTGCTGGTGCCATCCAAAATGTAGCATCCGCTTTAGGGAGATAATGCTGTAGGTAATGCTTCCTCTTCTAACGCTGTGGACTTGGACCACTCTTCCTTGTCCTCTCATCCTTGTGGCACGGGTGCACGAAGGCAACCACAGAGTTGTTGCGCATCCTGTGCCTCAAACCAAACCATAATCCCAGCCCAGGTTATGAATGTAGCAGATCCTAAGTCTTTTCATTCTGATTTCAAAACCAAGGCCCCCTGGATCCCTCAGACCAGATGAACGATATCTCTGATTCAGCCCCACACGTGCTCTATTGGCAAAATGCCCAATTGGTCCCTGGTCCTGCAGATGCACTGGGTGTGGCCATGGGACATATTGGTAATCTCAACCACGTGACCAGTTTTGATGCTTTATCATTGGTACACATTTTGGTTTGCTCTCTTGATTCGACCCACCACATCCCACAATGCACTCCAGATCCCTGAGACTCAGCGTGTGCCATCATTCGTAGCCCTATCCCTCACAGAACGTTGCCTCTGCTACCTCAAATGTGGCAGCTGGGATCTTGGACTCCGAATCAACTGTGGGGATATTTTGCGCTGGTTTCTTTGAGTTCTGTCAGCCAAGCATCTGCTGTGCACTCTTGTAAATCTCAGCACATCACCTTCTATCCCATGTCTCCTGTCCGCTTGAGAGTGTGCGTCCAAGTTAAACAGAGTTTCACCCTTGTTGCTCCATCACCAGGGGTCAGACCCTCACTGGATTCCATTTCCTGCTTTGCCTTCTCCTGCTTCCAGGTGTCCTGAGGCCTCATCCTGTCTTTGGAAGTAACAGACCTCTCTTCGGCAAGTGTCCTGTGCCAAGGGCTGGGTGAGTGGATGTTTCCATTGCTCTGTTCATGGGAGCGAGTGAGTGCAGGTTGCACTTCTTCTCTGCCAACTGGGCATCGATGAATCAACACTATCCAGATACATTTCACAGAAATGTGATATTTGCTTAGCTCTTTGTTTCTATACAGCCGTGGTGGGAGGGATGGTCCGAATACACCTGTTTTGACATTGTGTTGATATCTCATTTGCAGTCTTTAAGAAGTTTAAAAGAATTCATTTACATGTTTTGGGAGTTATACGAAAATGAAGTTATTTTTTGAAACACACTCAATCGACCTAGAAGCCAGACTTGTCAATTTTGGTAACATTTTGTCAGCTCGACGGAAAACCTAGACAGATAGAATGCAAATTGGCAGTCCAAACTGTTAAAGGGTTCATGTCGGCTCTTTAAGGTTGAAGCCTCCGAAACCAACAGGAACCATGAAATAACTATTGGAAACTTGAAATAACCCCCAAACTTGCATACACTTGTGCATTGGTGCCCTTTACTCCCAATGACACCTACTGGCCAATATTGGCATTTCAAGGGGTAACATCCCTCTCTAGGAAAATACAAGAGGAAAGAAACCAAATATATACATGTAGGTTTGAATCCAAAAGCACCTAGAGGCATTCTAGCTAGGAGAACCCTGCTGCAATTATGCTAGTCTATGGAGAACCAGGTGTTCTTCTATCAGTGATGAGAACGCTTAATCATCCGATCATGTTGGGTAAAGCCATTTAACGCAACCAAGTCTGCACCCGCATGATATAGTGCCCACGGGGGCTTGACTCAAGTGAAAGACGATCCACATAAGCTGTGTCTTTTATATCATTGGCGACTTTTACAGTACAGTTCTCTTTCTGACTTGTACTATTTACCTATACTGTCTTGAAAAATTGAGGCCTAATACAGATTCAAGTTCAGTCAGATTCCCCTCTCTTACCACACTCCCTTCACCCCAGGGAAGACATAAACACAACATTTGCTGAATCTAGCGGAAGGCCATCGTTTCTAGGTGTGAGCTAAGTATTCAATTCCTATCTATTTCAGCCAAGTTTATTGGACCTTTAAGGAGTTCACTGTTGTTCACAGAGTGTGAAGCTGGAGGAACTCTGATTCTAGGAGGGGCTTGTTTTACTCGTAATGGCTTCATTGCAGCTCAGCTACTGATCCTTCAAAATGGATGCCTGTGTGGAGGGGAGGGAAGGCAAGTGCTTGCTAGCTAGGCCCAAACCTGGGAAAAGGCTTACCTGGGCTTGGTGAATTCTGGTCTGAATGGCTTGGGAAGGCCCCTTGGGAAGTGAGGATTCCCATGACCTCTTTCAAGAACAGGAGCGTTTTGATCATCTCGGCCATCTCTTCT
Source organism: Vicugna pacos (assembly GCF_048564905.1). Classification (NCBI taxonomy): domain Eukaryota; kingdom Metazoa; phylum Chordata; class Mammalia; order Artiodactyla; family Camelidae; genus Vicugna; species Vicugna pacos. Next base: position 2,471,693 of record NW_027328739.1, read on the forward strand.
CTTGCAGACGTCAGGGACCTTGGACCCGTTCTTGGAGAAGAGAATTGAGGAACTTCCTCAAGTCCACGTTGGCACTCCGTATGTTTCTGCCAGTATCAGCGAGGTTCAATATGTCTCATGAATGTCTTTTGAGCCTGGTATCCTCTACAGCTGTCTCCACGCCAGTATTCTCCATTGTAGCAGAACATCTCTCATCCATGTGTTCGCATCTCTCCTCAATCCGTTCAGCCAGCTTTTCGGCCAGCTTCTCTTCGTGTCTCCCCTAAAGTTGACTTCACCAGGACTGGGCAAGTCTGAAAGTACCTCGGAGCCTCACCAGTAAGCTGATGACAGGCAGATCTTCCACTGTCTGCCCTTTCAGGTTCTGGAAACTGACCTGTGACCTCAGGTCTTTGGGCAGCAGCAGTATCTCGAACTTACACAGCTTCCCGGACCAAACACCTAAGCCAAGCTCCACAGAGGGCGGCAGCCCCTCCATCACACTGATCCACCCACAGAACTCTGCCCGGTTACCTAGGATCCAACAGCTACAACAAGCCTCGCGGTACACACCAACATTCCACCTGGAATCCAACCGCTAACTGCCATCCCCAATGGCTGCTGCATCTTGTCAGTGTTGGGGGAGGGGCTGCATCCGACGAGAAGTTCCTAAGTTAAATGTGATTCTACCCACTAGCGTCCCATGGGCCTTTCTTCTTCCCTCTTTCCTTTTGTTCAGATCTCTTTGCACAGTACCAATGGAGGGAAGTGTGTCCCTTTTCAGTTGATGGTTTCACACGTCTTTAAACTTTCTAACAGTTCACAGTACACAGAGACCCACTAAAGGAGACTTATGTTCCTATAATATCCGTACACCCAGAATACATATGCGTCGCCTGATTTCTGCTGAAACACCCGCACTCTCAGGACATGGATCCATTGGTTTCATGGGGGCTGAAATTCCAAGAAATGAAACCAACCCCAATGTGCACTTTGCTGTCAGTCTCTTTTGCTCTTAGTACACTTTGGCAGAGCTACTTGCCTTTGTTATAGGCTTCTTACAATTCTTCTCTACGTAGCCTAGAATATGGCATTCCTTCATCCTTTTGGAAGACATACAAGTCTACATCACGGACTAGGAATCCTTTTGATTCCAAATCGGCATTAGGGTTAGGTCACGATATGTTCTTATGAATCAACATTTACGAGTATGAATGCACGCCTCCGAATACAAGTGTGCTGAGTACATGCAAGCCGCGATAATGGGTCGATGCATGCTGAATGATCCTTGACATCACCTTAAGTATTTTCTTTTGAATAATCATGGTTCCCTTGGTAAATATCAGCCAACCGTACCATTTTGGTGTTTGCTTGTTGGTTTGATTCTTTGTTGGTCTGCTTCTCGCTTGTATTGCAAACACGACAGGCCATGCATCTCTCCTTAAGCTTGAAACAGAGAGTCAAATAAGCTGATTCACTTAAGAGAGTGCTTCCAATCACCTATGATTTCCTGCTTCCCTCTCCCATCTTTAGGGTTTTGATGTCCTCCTTGCCTTCTTCTTGTTTCTTCTTTGCCACTCCTGCTCTTCTTGCATTTCCAATAATGGTTTCTTCTTTCCATTTCATCTTGCTGCTTTTCTATTCAGGGTAGATTTCTCAACCATTCTTGTAGGATAAGTTTTGAACTGCTGAATTCTTTTAAGATTTGCCGGTTTGTGGAATTTTCTAGCTCTGCCGTTATTAGGACTGGTGGTCATGTGGCATAGGCTCCCCTAGGTGGCAGCATTTGGCCATTCAGGATATGGTCTGTGTCCTGGCACTCCTCCCTCCCCTGCAATATTGCTGCCGAGATATCAGCTGAATCCCCTCTTGAGGTTCCCTTGTGACTATGTTGTTTCCTCCAGGTGCATTTTAAATCACTGTGATATTCGTGAGCTTTGTTGATTTGAATCATACAGCTGCTGGTAGGTCTATTGGGATTCCACCTCCTTTGGATGCTGTGTAATTCCTGAATTCGCATACATGATTCTTTGTTGGCTTTCAGGAAGTTTCAGTCTGATTTTTCTACAGATAAATTTTCAGACATTTTTTGTTTCCTTATCTCTTGCTTTTCCATCTGGGACCCTTATGAATTCTAGTCTTTCATGCCCTGTCTTAACCCAGGGTTCAACAGCAATGTTTACATTGCTTTGCACTTGCTTTCCTATGTCTGCTTCTGACCGAGGTTTTTCTGATCCCATGTCTTCACAGTCATTCACGCGTCCCTCTGCATTATCTAGTCTGCTTACGACTAAATTTTAGCCCTGATATTATCACATCCATTGAGTTTCCTGATATTTTTTGGCTCGTCTTTAGACTTTCTCTTCCCCTTTTCCGGTATTCTGCCTTATGTGATTCTGAGACACTGTTGTTTTTCAGTGATTTCCTGACCTCCATTTTCATCACATGGTCTGGATAGCGTTTTGCAGTCTAGTTGTTTGAAAGCTTATCTTTTGGGCCTTCAATATCTTTGGAACTGAAAATGGTACTTCCTGTTTCTTTTACTGTACTTCTTCACCTCTACTGCTCAGGTAATATCAGGTATGTAATGTGGACTTCTAGGGCTTTGTTAAGTGAAAATTTTAGACTTTTGGCTCTACGCAATTCCATGGGATTTCTGTGCGGACAATTTCTCCTAGACTTTGATGCCATATCGTTTTCCTGTGTGTGTTGTCTGGTATATCTCCAATTGCTGTTGTTGCATTAGTTTTGATGAAAAACCAATACTATTTCGATTTGCATAACTTCATTTTGATAATGCTTATCTCACAATTCTGAAAGTGCGCAGGACACTTCCTCTTGTGGAAATGAAGCTTTTAAAGGTTCTCAGCTCTGCATTCTGCTCTATGTCATTTTGGAGTGTTTCCAAAACAGCAAACTGAGAGTGCGCTTGTGCTTTGTAGTTCCACGGGAATGTGCCAATGAAAGCAGTTCTTCTCAGAGCTTCTCTGTCTACAGAAACACCAGTGGAAGCATATCTATGGATGTCACATATCAGGGCCTGCTGGAATGATCCCGCAGACCTACCTTGGTGTCCTCGGTGCCGTACCGTGCTGGTGCCATCCAAAATGTAGCATCCGCTTTAGGGAGATAATGCTGTAGGTAATGCTTCCTCTTCTAACGCTGTGGACTTGGACCACTCTTCCTTGTCCTCTCATCCTTGTGGCACGGGTGCACGAAGGCAACCACACAGCTGTTGCGCATCCTGTGCCTCAAACCAAACCATAATCCCAGCCCAGGTTATGAATGTAGCAGATCCTAAGTCTTTTCATTCTGATTTCAAAACCAAGGCCCCCTGGATCCCTCAGACCAGATGAACGATATCTCTGATTCAGCCCCACACGTGCTCTATTGGCAAAATGCCCAATTGGTCCCTGGTCCTGCAGATGCACTGGGTGTGGCCATGGGACATATTGGTAATCTCAACCACGTGACCAGTTTTGATGCTTTATCATTGGTACACATTTTGGTTTGCTCTCTTGATTCGACCCACCACATCCCACAATGCACTCCAGATCCCTGAGACTCAGCGTGTGCCATCATTCGTAGCCCTATCCCTCACAGAACGTTGCCTCTGCTACCTCAAATGTGGCAGCTGGGATCTTGGACTCCGAATCAACTGTGGGGATATTTTGCGCTGGTTTCTTTGAGTTCTGTCAGCCAAGCATCTGCTGTGCACTCTTGTAAATCTCAGCACATCACCTTCTATCCCATGTCTCCTGTCCGCTTGAGAGTGTGCGTCCAAGTTAAACAGAGTTTCACCCTTGTTGCTCCATCACCAGGGGTCAGACCCTCACTGGATTCCATTTCCTGCTTTGCCTTCTCCTGCTTCCAGGTGTCCTGAGGCCTCATCCTGTCTTTGGAAGTAACAGACCTCTCTTCAGCAAGTGTCCTGTGCCAAGGGCTGGGTGAGTGGATGTTTCCATTGCTCTGTTCATGGGAGCGAGTGAGTGCAGGTTGCACTTCTTCTCTGCCAACTGGGCATCGATGAATCAACACTATCCAGATACATTTCACAGAAATGTGATATTTGCTTAGCTCTTTGTTTCTATACAGCCGTGGTGGGAGGGATGGTCCGAATACACCTGTTTTGACATTGTGTTGATATCTCATTTGCAGTCTTTAAGAAGTTTAAAAGAATTCATTTACATGTTTTGGGAGTTATACGAAAATGAAGTTATTTTTTGAAACACACTCAATCGACCTAGAAGCCAGACTTGTCAATTTTGGTAACATTTTGTCAGCTCGACGGAAAACCTAGACAGATAGAATGCAAATTGGCAGTCCAAACTGTTAAAGGGTTCATGTCGGCTCTTTACGGTTGAAGCCTCCGAAACCAACAGGAACCATGAAATAACTATTGGAAACTTGAAATAACCCCCAAACTTGGATACACTTGTGCATTGGTGCCCTTTACTCCCAATGACACCTACTGGCCAATATTGGCATTTCAAGGGGTAACATCCCTCTCTAGGAAAATACAAGAGGAAAGAAACCAAATATATACATGTAGGTTTGAATCCAAAAGCACCTAGAGGCATTCTAGCTAGGAGAACCCTGCTGCAATTATGCTAGTCTATGGAGAACCAGGTGTTCTTCTATCAGTGATGAGAACGCTTAATCATCCGATCATGTTGGGTAAAGCCATTTAACGCAACCAAGTCTGCACCCGCATGATATAGTGCCCACGGGGGCTTGACTCAAGTGAAAGACGATCCACATAAGCTGTGTCTTTTATATCATTGGCGACTTTTACAGTACAGTTCTCTTTCTGACTTGTACTATTTACCTATACTGTCTTGAAAAATTGAGGCCTAATACAGATTCAAGTTCAGTCAGATTCCCCTCTCTTACCACACTCCCTTCACCCCAGGGAAGACATAAACACAACATTTGCTGAATCTAGCGGAAGGCCATCGTTTCTAGGTGTGAGCTAAGTATTCAATTCCTATCTATTTCAGCCAAGTTTATTGGACCTTTAAGGAGTTCACTGTTGTTCACAGAGTGTGAAGCTGGAGGAACTCTGATTCTAGGAGGGGCTTGTTTTACTCGTAATGGCTTCATTGCAGCTCAGCTACTGATCCTTCAAAATGGATGCCTGTGTGGAGGGGAGGGAAGGCAAGTGCTTGCTAGCTAGGCCCAAACCTGGGAAAAGGCTTACCTGGGCTTGGTGAATTCTGGTCTGAATGGCTTGGGAAGGCCCCTTGGGAAGTGAGGATTCCCATGACCTCTTCCAAGAACAGGAGCGTTTTGATCATCTCGGCCATCTCTTCTCTTGCAGACGTCAGGGACCTTGGACCCGTTCTTGGAGAAGAGAATTGAGGAACTTCCTCAAGTCCACGTTGGCACTCTGTATGTTTCTGCCAGTATCAGCGAGGTTCAATATGTCTCATGAATGTCTTTTGAGCCTGGTATCCTCTACAGCTGTCTCCACGCCAGTATTCTCCATTGTAGCAGAACATCTCTCAACCATGTGTTCGCATCTCTCCTCAATCCGTTCAGCCAGCTTTTCGGCCAGCTTCTCTTCGTGTCTCCCCTAAAGTTGACTTCACCAGGACTGGGCAAGTCTGAAAGTACCTCGGAGCCTCACCAGTAAGCTGATGACAGGCAGATCTTCCACTGTCTGCCCTTTCAGGTTCTGGAAACTGACCTGTGACCTCAGGTCTTTGGGCAGCAGCAGTATCTCGAACTTACACAGCTTCCCGGACCAAACACCTAAGCCAAGCTCCACAGAGGGCGGCAGCCCCTCCATCACACTGATCCACCCACAGAACTCTGCCCGGTTACCTAGGATCCAACAGCTACAACAAGCCTCGCGGTACACACCAACATTCCACCTGGAATCCAACCGCTAACTGCCATCCCCAATGGCTGCTGCATCTTGTCAGTGTTGGGGGAGGGGCTGCATCCGACGAGAAGTTCCTAAGTTAAATGTGATTCTACCCACTAGCGTCCCATGGGCCTTTCTTCTTCCCTCTTTCCTTTTGTTCAGATCTCTTTGCACAGTACCAATGGAGGGAAGTGTGTCCCTTTTCAGTTGATGGTTTCACACGTCTTTAAACTTTCTAACAGTTCACAGTACACAGAGACCCACTAAAGGAGACTTATGTTCCTATAATATCCGTACACCCAGAATACATATGCGTCGCCTGATTTCTGCTGAAACACCCGCACTCTCAGGACATGGATCCATTGGTTTCATGGGGGCTGAAATTCCAAGAAATGAAACCAACCCCAATGTGCACTTTGCTGTCAGTCTCTTTTGCTCTTAGTACACTTTGGCAGAGCTACTTGCCTTTGTTATAGGCTTCTTACAATTCTTCTCTACGTAGCCTAGAATATGGCATTCCTTCATCCTTTTGGAAGACATACAAGTCTACATCACGGACTAGGAATCCTTTTGATTCCAAATCGGCATTAGGGTTAGGTCACGATATGTTCTTATGAATCAACATTTACGAGTATGAATGCACGCCTCCGAATACAAGTGTGCTGAGTACATGCAAGCCGCGATAATGGGTCGATGCATGCTGAATGATCCTTGACATCACCTTAAGTATTTTCTTTTGAATAATCATGGTTCCCTTGGTAAATATCAGCCAACCGTACCATTTTGGTGTTTGCTTGTTGGTTTGATTCTTTGTTGGTCTGCTTCTCGCTTGTATTGCAAACACGACAGGCCATGCATCTCTCCTTAAGCTTGAAACAGAGAGTCAAATAAGCTGATTCACTTAAGAGAGTGCTTCCAATCACCTATGATTTCCTGCTTCCCTCTCCCATCTTTAGGGTTTTGATGTCCTCCTTGCCTTCTTCTTGTTTCTTCTTTGCCACTCCTGCTCTTCTTGCATTTCCAATAATGGTTTCTTCTTTCCATTTCATCTTGCTGCTTTTCTATTCAGGGTAGATTTCTCAACCATTCTTGTAGGATAAGTTTTGAACTGCTGAATTCTTTTAAGATTTGCCGGTTTGTGGAATTTTCTAGCTCTGCCGTTATTAGGACTGGCGGTCATGTGGCATAGGCTCCCCTAGGTGGCAGCATTTGGCCATTCAGGATATGGTCTGTGTCCTGGCACTCCTCCCTCTCCTGCAATATTGCTGCCGAGATATCAGCTGAATCCCCTCTTGAGGTTCCCTTGTGACTATGTTGTTTCCTCCAGGTGCATTTTCAATCACTGTGATATTCGTGAGCTTTGTTGATTTGAATCATACAGCTGCTGGTAGGTCTATTGGGATTCCACCTCCTTTGGATGCTGTGTAATTCCTGAATTCGCATACATGATTCTTTGTTGGCTTTCAGGAAGTTTCAGTCTGATTTTTCTACAGATAAATTTTCAGACATTTTTTGTTTCCTTATCTCTTGCTTTTCCATCTGGGACCCTTATGAATTCTAGTCTTTCATGCCCTGTCTTAACCCAGGGTTCAACAGCAATGTTTACATTGCTTTGCACTTGCTTTCCTATGTCTGCTTCTGACCGAGGTTTTTCTGATCCCATGTCTTCACAGTCATTCACGCGTCCCTCTGCATTATCTAGTCTGCTTACGACTAAATTTTAGCCCTGATATTATCACATCCATTGAGTTTCCTGATATTTTTTGGCTCGTCTTTAGACTTTCTCTTCCCCTTTTCCAGTATTCTGCCTTATGTGATTCTGAGACACTGTTGTTTTTCAGTGATTTCCTGACCTCCATTTTCAACACATGGTCTGGATAGCGTTTTGCAGTCTAGTTGTTTGAAAGCTTATCTTTTGGGCCTTCAATATCTTTGGAACTGAAAATGGTACTTCCTGTTTCTTTTACTGTACTTCTTCACCTCTACTGCTCAGGTAATATCAGGTATGTAATGTGGACTTCTAGGGCTTTGTTAAGTGAAAATTTTAGACTTTTGGCTCTACGCAATTCCATGGGATTTCTGTGCGGACAATTTCTCCTAGACTTTGATGCCATATCGTGTTCCTGTGTGTGTTGTCTGGTATATCTCCAATTGCTGTTGTTGCATTAGTTTTGATGAAAAACCAATACTATTTCGATTTGCATAACTTCATTTTGATAATGCTTATCTCACAATTCTGAAAGTGCGCAGGACACTTCCTCTTGTGGAAATGAAGCTTTTAAAGGTTCTCAGCTCTGCATTCTGCTCTATGTCATTTTGGAGTGTTTCCAAAACAGCAAACTGAGAGTGCGCTTGTGCTTTGTAGTTCCACGGGAATGTGCCAATGAAAGCAGTTCTTCTCAGAGCTTCTCTGTCTACAGAAACACCAGTGGAAGCATATCTATGGATGTCACATATCAGGGCCTGCTGGAATGATCCCGCAGACCTACCTTGGTGTCCTCGGTGCCGTACCGTGCTGGTGCCATCCAAAATGTAGCATCCGCTTTAGGGAGATAATGCTGTAGGTAATGCTTCCTCTTCTAACGCTGTGGACTTGGACCACTCTTCCTTGTCCTCTCATCCTTGTGGCACGGGTGCACGAAGGCAACCACACAGCTGTTGCGCATCCTGTGCCTCAAACCAAACCATAATCCCAGCCCAGGTTATGAATGTAGCAGATCCTAAGTCTTTTCATTCTGATTTCAAAACCAAGGCCCCCTGGATCCCTCAGACCAGATGAACGATATCTCTGATTCAGCCCCACACGTGCTCTATTGGCAAAATGCCCAATTGGTCCCTGGTCCTGCAGATGCACTGGGTGTGGCCATGGGACATATTGGTAATCTCAACCACGTGACCAGTTTTGATGCTTTATCATTGGTACACATTTTGGTTTGCTCTCTTGATTCGACCCACCACATCCCACAATGCACTCCAGATCCCTGAGACTCAGCGTGTGCCATCATTCGTAGCCCTATCCCTCACAGAACGTTGCCTCTGCTACCTCAAATGTGGCAGCTGGGATCTTGGACTCCGAATCAACTGTGGGGATATTTTGCGCTGGTTTCTTTGAGTTCTGTCAGCCAAGCATCTGCTGTGCACTCTTGTAAATCTCAGCACATCACCTTCTATCCCATGTCTCCTGTCCGCTTGAGAGTGTGCGTCCAAGTTAAACAGAGTTTCACCCTTGTTGCTCCATCACCAGGGGTCAGACCCTCACTGGATTCCATTTCCTGCTTTGCCTTCTCCTGCTTCCAGGTGTCCTGAGGCCTCATCCTGTCTTTGGAAGTAACAGACCTCTCTTCGGCAAGTGTCCTGTGCCAAGGGCTGGGTGAGTGGATGTTTCCATTGCTCTGTTCATGGGAGCGAGTGAGTGCAGGTTGCACTTCTTCTCTGCCAACTGGGCATCGATGAATCAACACTATCCAGATACATTTCACAGAAATGTGATATTTGCTTAGCTCTTTGTTTCTATACAGCCGTGGTGGGAGGGATGGTCCGAATACACCTGTTTTGACATTGGGTTGATATCTCATTTGCAGTCTTTAAGAAGTTTAAAAGAATTCATTTACATGTTTTGGGAGTTATACGAAAATGAAGTTATTTTTTGAAACACACTCAATCGACCTAGAAGCCAGACTTGTCAATTTTGGTAACATTTTGTCAGCTCGACGGAAAACCTAGACAGATAGAACGCAAATTGGCAGTCCAAACTGTTAAAGGGTTCATGTCGGCTCTTTACGGTTGAAGCCTCCGAAACCAACAGGAACCATGAAATAACTATTGGAAACTTGAAATAACCCCCAAACTTGGATACACTTGTGCATTGGTGCCCTTTACTCCCAATGACACCTACTGGCCAATATTGGCATTTCAAGGGGTAACATCCCTCTCTAGGAAAATACAAGAGGAAAGAAACCAAATATATACATGTAGGTTTGAATCCAAAAGCACCTAGAGGCATTCTAGCTAGGAGAACCCTGCTGCAATTATGCTAGTCTATGGAGAACCAGGTGTTCTTCTATCAGTGATGAGAACGCTTAATCATCCGATCATGTTGGGTAAAGCCATTTAACGCAACCAAGTCTGCACCCGCATGATATAGTGCCCACGGGGGCTTGACTCAAGTGAAAGACGATCCACATAAGCTGTGTCTTTTATATCATTGGCGACTTTTACAGTACAGTTCTCTTTCTGACTTGTACTATTTACCTATACTGTCTTGAAAAATTGAGGCCTAATACAGATTCAAGTTCAGTCAGATTCCCCTCTCTTACCACACTCCCTTCACCCCAGGGAAGACATAAACACAACATTTGCTGAATCTAGCGGAAGGCCATCGTTTCTAGGTGTGAGCTAAGTATTCAATTCCTATCTATTTCAGCCAAGTTTATTGGACCTTTAAGGAGTTCACTGTTGTTCACAGAGTGTGAAGCTGGAGGAACTCTGATTCTAGGAGGGGCTTGTTTTACTCGTAATGGCTTCATTGCAGCTCAGCTACTGATCCTTCAAAATGGATGCCTGTGTGGAGGGGAGGGAAGGCAAGTGCTTGCTAGCTAGGCCCAAACCTGGGAAAAGGCTTACCTGGGCTTGGTGAATTCTGGTCTGAATGGCTTGGGAAGGCCCCTTGGGAAGTGTGGATTCCCATGACCTCTTCCAAGAACAGGAGCGTTTTGATCATCTCGGCCATCTCTTCTCTTGCAGACGTCAGGGACCTTGGACCCGTTCTTGGAGAAGAGAATTGAGGAACTTCCTCAAGTCCACGTTGGCACTCCGTATGTTTCTGCCAGTATCAGCGAGGTTCAATATGTCTCATGAATGTCTTTTGAGCCTGGTATCCTCTACAGCTGTCTCCACGCCAGTATTCTCCATTGTAGCAGAACATCTCTCATCCATGTGTTCGCATCTCTCCTCAATCCGTTCAGCCAGCTTTTCGGCCAGCTTCTCTTCGTGTCTCCCCTAAAGTTGACTTCACCAGGACTGGGCAAGTCTGAAAGTACCTCGGAGCCTCACCAGTAAGCTGATGACAGGCAGATCTTCCACTGTCTGCCCTTTCAGGTTCTGGAAACTGACCTGTGACCTCAGGTCTTTGGGCAGCAGCAGTATCTCGAACTTACACAGCTTCCCGGACCAAACACCTAAGCCAAGCTCCACAGAGGGCGGCAGCCCCTCCATCACACTGATCCACCCACAGAACTCTGCCCGGTTACCTAGGATCCAACAGCCACAACAAGCCTCGCGGTACACACCAACATTCCACCTGGAATCCAACCGCTAACTGCCATCCCCAATGGCTGCTGCATCTTGTCAGTGTTGGGGGAGGGGCTGCATCCGACGAGAGGTTCCTAAGGTAAATGTGATTCTACCCACTAGCGTCCCATGGGCCTTTCTTCTTCCCTCTTTCCTTTTGTTCAGATCTCTATGCACAGTACCAATGGAGGGAAGTGTGTCCCTTTTCAGTTGATGGTTTCACACGTCTTTAAACTTTCTAACAGTTCACAGTACACAGAGACCCACTAAAGGAGACTTATGTTCCTATAATATCCGTACACCCGGAATACATATGCGTCGCCTGATTTCTGCTGAAACACCCGCACTCTCAGGACATGGATCCATTGGTTTCATGGGGGCTGAAATTCCAAGAAATGAAACCAACCCCAATGTGCACTTTGCTGTCAGTCTCTTTTGCTCTTAGTACACTTTGGCAGAGCTACTTGCCTTTGTTATAGGCTTCTTACAATTCTTCTCTACGTAGCCTAGAATATGGCATTCCTTCATCCTGTTGGAAGACATACAAGTCTACATCACGGACTAGGAATCCATTTGATTCCAAATCGGCATTAGGGTTAGGTCACGATATGTTCTTATGAATCAACATTTACGAATATGAATGCACGCCTCCGAATACAAGTGTGCTGAGTACATGCAAGCCGCGATAATGGGTCGATGCATGCTGAATGATCCTTGACATCACCTTAAGTATTTTCTTTTGAATAATCATGGTTCCCTTGGTAAATATCAGCCAACCGTACCATTTTGGTGTTTGCTTGTTGGTTTGATTCTTTGTTGGTCTGCTTCTCGCTTGTATTGCAAACACGACAGGCCATGCATCTCTCCTTAAGCTTGAAACAGAGAGTCAAATAAGCTGATTCACTTAAGAGAGTGCTTCCAATCACCTATGATTTCCTGCTTCCCTCTCCCATCTTTAGGGTTTTGATGTCCTCCTTGCCTTCTTCTTGTTTCTTCTTTGCCACTCCTGCTCTTCTTGCATTTCCAATAATGGTTTCTTCTTTCCATTTCATCTTGCTGCTTTTCTATTCAGGGTAGATTTCTCAACCATTCTTGTAGGATAAGTTTTGAACTGCTGAATTCTTTTAAGATTTGCCGGTTTGTGGAATTTTCTAGCTCTGCCGTTATTAGGACTGGCGGTCATGTGGCATAGGCTCCCCTAGGTGGCAGCATTTGGCCATTCAGGATATGGTCTGTGTCCTGGCACTCCTCCCTCTCCTGCAATATTGCTGCCGAGATATCAGCTGAATCCCCTCTTGAGGTTCCCTTGTGACTATGTTGTTTCCTCCAGGTGCATTTTCAATCACTGTGATATTCGTGAGCTTTGTTGATTTGAATCATACAGCTGCTGGTAGGTCTATTGGGATTCCACCTCCTTTGGATGCTGTGTAATTCCTGAATTCGCATACATGATTCTTTGTTGGCTTTCAGGAAGTTTCAGTCTGATTTTTCTACAGATAAATTTTCAGACATTTTTTGTTTCCTTATCTCTTGCTTTTCCATCTGGGACCCTTATGAATTCTAGTCTTTCATGCCCTGTCTTAACCCAGGGTTCAACAGCAATGTTTACATTGCTTTGCACTTGCTTTCCTATGTCTGCTTCTGACCGAGGTTTTTCTGATCCCATGTCTTCACAGTCATTCACGCGTCCCTCTGCATTATCTAGTCTGCTTACGACTAAATTTTAGCCCTGATATTATCACATCCATTGAGTTTCCTGATATTTTTTGGCTCGTCTTTAGACTTTCTCTTCCCCTTTTCCGGTATTCTGCCTTATGTGATTCTGAGACACTGTTGTTTTTCAGTGATTTCCTGACCTCCATTTTCAACACATGGTCTGGATAGCGTTTTGCAGTCTAGTTGTTTGAAAGCTTATCTTTTGGGCCTTCAATATCTTTGGAACTGAAAATGGTACTTCCTGTTTCTTTTACTGTACTTCTTCACCTCTACTGCTCAGGTAATATCAGGTATGTAATGTGGACTTCTAGGGCTTTGTTAAGTGAAAATTTTAGACTTTTGGCTCTACGCAATTCCATGGGATTTCTGTGCGGACAATTTCTCCTAGACTTTGATGCCATATCGTGTTCCTGTGTGTGTTGTCTGGTATATCTCCAATTGCTGTTGTTGCATTAGTTTTGATGAAAAACCAATACTATTTCGATTTGCATAACTTCATTTTGATAATGCTTATCTCACAATTCTGAAAGTGCGCAGGACACTTCCTCTTGTGGAAATGAAGCTTTTAAAGGTTCTCAGCTCTGCATTCTGCTCTATGTCATTTTGGAGTGTTTCCAAAACAGCAAACTGAGAGTGCGCTTGTGCTTTGTAGTTCCACGGGAATGTGCCAATGAAAGCAGTTCTTCTCAGAGCTTCTCTGTCTACAGAAACACCAGTGGAAGCATATCTACGGATGTCACATATCAGGGCCTGCTGGAATGATCCCGCAGACCTACCTTGGTGTCCTCGGTGCCGTACCGTGCTGGTGCCATCCAAAATGTAGCATCCGCTTTAGGGAGATAATGCTGTAGGTAATGCTTCCTCTTCTAACGCTGTGGACTTGGACCACTCTTCCTTGTCCTCTCATCCTTGTGGCACGGGTGCACGAAGGCAACCACACAGCTGTTGCGCATCCTGTGCCTCAAACCAAACCATAATCCCAGCCCAGGTTATGAATGTAGCAGATCCTAAGTCTTTTCATTCTGATTTCAAAACCAAGGCCCCCTGGATCCCTCAGACCAGATGAACGATATCTCTGATTCAGCCCCACACGTGCTCTATTGGCAAAATGCCCAATTGGTCCCTGGTCCTGCAGATGCACTGGGTGTGGCCATGGGACATATTGGTAATCTCAACCACGTGACCAGTTTTGATGCTTTATCATTGGTACACATTTTGGTTTGCTCTCTTGATTCGACCCACCACATCCCACAATGCACTCCAGATCCCTGAGACTCAGCGTGTGCCATCATTCGTAGCCCTATCCCTCACAGAACGTTGCCTCTGCTACCTCAAATGTGGCAGCTGGGATCTTGGACTCCGAATCAACTGTGGGGATATTTTGCGCTGGTTTCTTTGAGTTCTGTCAGCCAAGCATCTGCTGTGCACTCTTGTAAATCTCAGCACATCACCTTCTATCCCATGTCTCCTGTCCGCTTGAGAGTGTGCGTCCAAGTTAAACAGAGTTTCACCCTTGTTGCTCCATCACCAGGGGTCAGACCCTCACTGGATTCCATTTCCTGCTTTGCCTTCTCCTGCTTCCAGGTGTCCTGAGGCCTCATCCTGTCTTTGGAAGTAACAGACCTCTCTTCGGCAAGTGTCCTGTGCCAAGGGCTGGGTGAGTGGATGTTTCCATTGCTCTGTTCATGGGAGCGAGTGAGTGCAGGTTGCACTTCTTCTCTGCCAACTGGGCATCGATGAATCAACACTATCCAGATACATTTCACAGAAATGTGATATTTGCTTAGCTCTTTGTTTCTATACAGCCGTGGTGGGAGGGATGGTCCGAATACACCTGTTTTGACATTGGGTTGATATCTCATTTGCAGTCTTTAAGAAGTTTAAAAGAATTCATTTACATGTTTTGGGAGTTATACGAAAATGAAGTTATTTTTTGAAACACACTCAATCGACCTAGAAGCCAGACTTGTCAATTTTGGTAACATTTTGTCAGCTCGACGGAAAACCTAGACAGATAGAACGCAAATTGGCAGTCCAAACTGTTAAAGGGTTCATGTCGGCTCTTTACGGTTGAAGCCTCCGAAACCAACAGGAACCATGAAATAACTATTGGAAACTTGAAATAACCCCCAAACTTGGATACACTTGTGCATTGGTGCCCTTTACTCCCAATGACACCTACTGGCCAATATTGGCATTTCAAGGGGTAACATCCCTCTCTAGGAAAATACAAGAGGAAAGAAACCAAATATATACATGTAGGTTTGAATCCAAAAGCACCTAGAGGCATTCTAGCTAGGAGAACCCTGCTGCAATTATGCTAGTCTATGGAGAACCAGGTGTTCTTCTATCAGTGATGAGAACGCTTAATCATCCGATCATGTTGGGTAAAGCCATTTAACGCAACCAAGTCTGCACCCGCATGATATAGTGCCCACGGGGGCTTGACTCAAGTGAAAGACGATCCACATAAGCTGTGTCTTTTATATCATTGGCGACTTTTACAGTACAGTTCTCTTTCTGACTTGTACTATTTACCTATACTGTCTTGAAAAATTGAGGCCTAATACAGATTCAAGTTCAGTCAGATTCCCCTCTCTTACCACACTCCCTTCACCCCAGGGAAGACATAAACACAACATTTGCTGAATCTAGCGGAAGGCCATCGTTTCTAGGTGTGAGCTAAGTATTCAATTCCTATCTATTTCAGCCAAGTTTATTGGACCTTTAAGGAGTTCACTGTTGTTCACAGAGTGTGAAGCTGGAGGAACTCTGATTCTAGGAGGGGCTTGTTTTACTCGTAATGGCTTCATTGCAGCTCAGCTACTGATCCTTCAAAATGGATGCCTGTGTGGAGGGGAGGGAAGGCAAGTGCTTGCTAGCTAGGCCCAAACCTGGGAAAAGGCTTACCTGGGCTTGGTGAATTCTGGTCTGAATGGCTTGGGAAGGCCCCTTGGGAAGTGTGGATTCCCATGACCTCTTCCAAGAACAGGAGCGTTTTGATCATCTCGGCCATCTCTTCTCTTGCAGACGTCAGGGACCTTGGACCCGTTCTTGGAGAAGAGAATTGAGGAACTTCCTCAAGTCCACGTTGGCACTCCGTATGTTTCTGCCAGTATCAGCGAGGTTCAATATGTCTCATGAATGTCTTTTGAGCCTGGTATCCTCTACAGCTGTCTCCACGCCAGTATTCTCCATTGTAGCAGAACATCTCTCATCCATGTGTTCGCATCTCTCCTCAATCCGTTCAGCCAGCTTTTCGGCCAGCTTCTCTTCGTGTCTCCCCTAAAGTTGACTTCACCAGGACTGGGCAAGTCTGAAAGTACCTCGGAGCCTCACCAGTAAGCTGATGACAGGCAGATCTTCCACTGTCTGCCCTTTCAGGTTCTGGAAACTGACCTGTGACCTCAGGTCTTTGGGCAGCAGCAGTATCTCGAACTTACACAGCTTCCCGGACCAAACACCTAAGCCAAGCTCCACAGAGGGCGGCAGCCCCTCCATCACACTGATCCACCCACAGAACTCTGCCCGGTTACCTAGGATCCAACAGCCACAACAAGCCTCGCGGTACACACCAACATTCCACCTGGAATCCAACCGCTAACTGCCATCCCCAATGGCTGCTGCATCTTGTCAGTGTTGGGGGAGGGGCTGCATCCGACGAGAGGTTCCTAAGGTAAATGTGATTCTACCCACTAGCGTCCCATGGGCCTTTCTTCTTCCCTCTTTCCTTTTGTTCAGATCTCTATGCACAGTACCAATGGAGGGAAGTGTGTCCCTTTTCAGTTGATGGTTTCACACGTCTTTAAACTTTCTAACAGTTCACAGTACACAGAGACCCACTAAAGGAGACTTATGTTCCTATAATATCCGTACACCCGGAATACATATGCGTCGCCTGATTTCTGCTGAAACACCCGCACTCTCAGGACATGGATCCATTGGTTTCATGGGGGCTGAAATTCCAAGAAATGAAACCAACCCCAATGTGCACTTTGCTGTCAGTCTCTTTTGCTCTTAGTACACTTTGGCAGAGCTACTTGCCTTTGTTATAGGCTTCTTACAATTCTTCTCTACGTAGCCTAGAATATGGCATTCCTTCATCCTGTTGGAAGACATACAAGTCTACATCACGGACTAGGAATCCATTTGATTCCAAATCGGCATTAGGGTTAGGTCACGATATGTTCTTATGAATCAACATTTACGAATATGAATGCACGCCTCCGAATACAAGTGTGCTGAGTACATGCAAGCCGCGATAATGGGTCGATGCATGCTGAATGATCCTTGACATCACCTTAAGTATTTTCTTTTGAATAATCATGGTTCCCTTGGTAAATATCAGCCAACCGTACCATTTTGGTGTTTGCTTGTTGGTTTGATTCTTTGTTGGTCTGCTTCTCGCTTGTATTGCAAACACGACAGGCCATGCATCTCTCCTTAAGCTTGAAACAGAGAGTCAAATAAGCTGATTCACTTAAGAGAGTGCTTCCAATCACCTATGATTTCCTGCTTCCCTCTCCCATCTTTAGGGTTTTGATGTCCTCCTTGCCTTCTTCTTGTTTCTTCTTTGCCACTCCTGCTCTTCTTGCATTTCCAATAATGGTTTCTTCTTTCCATTTCATCTTGCTGCTTTTCTATTCAGGGTAGATTTCTCAACCATTCTTGTAGGATAAGTTTTGAACTGCTGAATTCTTTTAAGATTTGCCGGTTTGTGGAATTTTCTAGCTCTGCCGTTATTAGGACTGGCGGTCATGTGGCATAGGCTCCCCTAGGTGGCAGCATTTGGCCATTCAGGATATGGTCTGTGTCCTGGCACTCCTCCCTCTCCTGCAATATTGCTGCCGAGATATCAGCTGAATCCCCTCTTGAGGTTCCCTTGTGACTATGTTGTTTCCTCCAGGTGCATTTTCAATCACTGTGATATTCGTGAGCTTTGTTGATTTGAATCATACAGCTGCTGGTAGGTCTATTGGGATTCCACCTCCTTTGGATGCTGTGTAATTCCTGAATTCGCATACATGATTCTTTGTTGGCTTTCAGGAAGTTTCAGTCTGATTTTTCTACAGATAAATTTTCAGACATTTTTTGTTTCCTTATCTCTTGCTTTTCCATCTGGGACCCTTATGAATTCTAGTCTTTCATGCCCTGTCTTAACCCAGGGTTCAACAGCAATGTTTACATTGCTTTGCACTTGCTTTCCTATGTCTGCTTCTGACCGAGGTTTTTCTGATCCCATGTCTTCACAGTCATTCACGCGTCCCTCTGCATTATCTAGTCTGCTTACGACTAAATTTTAGCCCTGATATTATCACATCCATTGAGTTTCCTGATATTTTTTGGCTCGTCTTTAGACTTTCTCTTCCCCTTTTCCGGTATTCTGCCTTATGTGATTCTGAGACACTGTTGTTTTTCAGTGATTTCCTGACCTCCATTTTCAACACATGGTCTGGATAGCGTTTTGCAGTCTAGTTGTTTGAAAGCTTATCTTTTGGGCCTTCAATATCTTTGGAACTGAAAATGGTACTTCCTGTTTCTTTTACTGTACTTCTTCACCTCTACTGCTCAGGTAATATCAGGTATGTAATGTGGACTTCTAGGGCTTTGTTAAGTGAAAATTTTAGACTTTTGGCTCTACGCAATTCCATGGGATTTCTGTGCGGACAATTTCTCCTAGACTTTGATGCCATATCGTGTTCCTGTGTGTGTTGTCTGGTATATCTCCAATTGCTGTTGTTGCATTAGTTTTGATGAAAAACCAATACTATTTCGATTTGCATAACTTCATTTTGATAATGCTTATCTCACAATTCTGAAAGTGCGCAGGACACTTCCTCTTGTGGAAATGAAGCTTTTAAAGGTTCTCAGCTCTGCATTCTGCTCTATGTCATTTTGGAGTGTTTCCAAAACAGCAAACTGAGAGTGCGCTTGTGCTTTGTAGTTCCACGGGAATGTGCCAATGAAAGCAGTTCTTCTCAGAGCTTCTCTGTCTACAGAAACACCAGTGGAAGCATATCTACGGATGTCACATATCAGGGCCTGCTGGAATGATCCCGCAGACCTACCTTGGTGTCCTCGGTGCCGTACCGTGCTGGTGCCATCCAAAATGTAGCATCCGCTTTAGGGAGATAATGCTGTAGGTAATGCTTCCTCTTCTAACGCTGTGGACTTGGACCACTCTTCCTTGTCCTCTCATCCTTGTGGCACGGGTGCACGAAGGCAACCACACAGCTGTTGCGCATCCTGTGCCTCAAACCAAACCATAATCCCAGCCCAGGTTATGAATGTAGCAGATCCTAAGTCTTTTCATTCTGATTTCAAAACCAAGGCCCCCTGGATCCCTCAGACCAGATGAACGATATCTCTGATTCAGCCCCACACGTGCTCTATTGGCAAAATGCCCAATTGGTCCCTGGTCCTGCAGATGCACTGGGTGTGGCCATGGGACATATTGGTAATCTCAACCACGTGACCAGTTTTGATGCTTTATCATTGGTACACATTTTGGTTTGCTCTCTTGATTCGACCCACCACATCCCACAATGCACTCCAGATCCCTGAGACTCAGCGTGTGCCATCATTCGTAGCCCTATCCCTCACAGAACGTTGCCTCTGCTACCTCAAATGTGGCAGCTGGGATCTTGGACTCCGAATCAACTGTGGGGATATTTTGCGCTGGTTTCTTTGAGTTCTGTCAGCCAAGCATCTGCTGTGCACTCTTGTAAATCTCAGCACATCACCTTCTATCCCATGTCTCCTGTCCGCTTGAGAGTGTGCGTCCAAGTTAAACAGAGTTTCACCCTTGTTGCTCCATCACCAGGGGTCAGACCCTCACTGGATTCCATTTCCTGCTTTGCCTTCTCCTGCTTCCAGGTGTCCTGAGGCCTCATCCTGTCTTTGGAAGTAACAGACCTCTCTTCGGCAAGTGTCCTGTGCCAAGGGCTGGGTGAGTGGATGTTTCCATTGCTCTGTTCATGGGAGCGAGTGAGTGCAGGTTGCACTTCTTCTCTGCCAACTGGGCATCGATGAATCAACACTATCCAGATACATTTCACAGAAATGTGATATTTGCTTAGCTCTTTGTTTCTATACAGCCGTGGTGGGAGGGATGGTCCGAATACACCTGTTTTGACATTGGGTTGATATCTCATTTGCAGTCTTTAAGAAGTTTAAAAGAATTCATTTACATGTTTTGGGAGTTATACGAAAATGAAGTTATTTTTTGAAACACACTCAATCGACCTAGAAGCCAGACTTGTCAATTTTGGTAACATTTTGTCAGCTCGACGGAAAACCTAGACAGATAGAACGCAAATTGGCAGTCCAAACTGTTAAAGGGTTCATGTCGGCTCTTTACGGTTGAAGCCTCCGAAACCAACAGGAACCATGAAATAACTATTGGAAACTTGAAATAACCCCCAAACTTGGATACACTTGTGCATTGGTGCCCTTTACTCCCAATGACACCTACTGGCCAATATTGGCATTTCAAGGGGTAACATCCCTCTCTAGGAAAATACAAGAGGAAAGAAACCAAATATATACATGTAGGTTTGAATCCAAAAGCACCTAGAGGCATTCTAGCTAGGAGAACCCTGCTGCAATTATGCTAGTCTATGGAGAACCAGGTGTTCTTCTATCAGTGATGAGAACGCTTAATCATCCGATCATGTTGGGTAAAGCCATTTAACGCAACCAAGTCTGCACCCGCATGATATAGTGCCCACGGGGGCTTGACTCAAGTGAAAGACGATCCACATAAGCTGTGTCTTTTATATCATTGGCGACTTTTACAGTACAGTTCTCTTTCTGACTTGTACTATTTACCTATACTGTCTTGAAAAATTGAGGCCTAATACAGATTCAAGTTCAGTCAGATTCCCCTCTCTTACCACACTCCCTTCACCCCAGGGAAGACATAAACACAACATTTGCTGAATCTAGCGGAAGGCCATCGTTTCTAGGTGTGAGCTAAGTATTCAATTCCTATCTATTTCAGCCAAGTTTATTGGACCTTTAAGGAGTTCACTGTTGTTCACAGAGTGTGAAGCTGGAGGAACTCTGATTCTAGGAGGGGCTTGTTTTACTCGTAATGGCTTCATTGCAGCTCAGCTACTGATCCTTCAAAATGGATGCCTGTGTGGAGGGGAGGGAAGGCAAGTGCTTGCTAGCTAGGCCCAAACCTGGGAAAAGGCTTACCTGGGCTTGGTGAATTCTGGTCTGAATGGCTTGGGAAGGCCCCTTGGGAAGTGTGGATTCCCATGACCTCTTCCAAGAACAGGAGCGTTTTGATCATCTCGGCCATCTCTTCTCTTGCAGACGTCAGGGACCTTGGACCCGTTCTTGGAGAAGAGAATTGAGGAACTTCCTCAAGTCCACGTTGGCACTCCGTATGTTTCTGCCAGTATCAGCGAGGTTCAATATGTCTCATGAATGTCTTTTGAGCCTGGTATCCTCTACAGCTGTCTCCACGCCAGTATTCTCCATTGTAGCAGAACATCTCTCATCCATGTGTTCGCATCTCTCCTCAATCCGTTCAGCCAGCTTTTCGGCCAGCTTCTCTTCGTGTCTCCCCTAAAGTTGACTTCACCAGGACTGGGCAAGTCTGAAAGTACCTCGGAGCCTCACCAGTAAGCTGATGACAGGCAGATCTTCCACTGTCTGCCCTTTCAGGTTCTGGAAACTGACCTGTGACCTCAGGTCTTTGGGCAGCAGCAGTATCTCGAACTTACACAGCTTCCCGGACCAAACACCTAAGCCAAGCTCCACAGAGGGCGGCAGCCCCTCCATCACACTGATCCACCCACAGAACTCTGCCCGGTTACCTAGGATCCAACAGCCACAACAAGCCTCGCGGTACACACCAACATTCCACCTGGAATCCAACCGCTAACTGCCATCCCCAATGGCTGCTGCATCTTGTCAGTGTTGGGGGAGGGGCTGCATCCGACGAGAGGTTCCTAAGGTAAATGTGATTCTACCCACTAGCGTCCCATGGGCCTTTCTTCTTCCCTCTTTCCTTTTGTTCAGATCTCTATGCACAGTACCAATGGAGGGAAGTGTGTCCCTTTTCAGTTGATGGTTTCACACGTCTTTAAACTTTCTAACAGTTCACAGTACACAGAGACCCACTAAAGGAGACTTATGTTCCTATAATATCCGTACACCCGGAATACATATGCGTCGCCTGATTTCTGCTGAAACACCCGCACTCTCAGGACATGGATCCATTGGTTTCATGGGGGCTGAAATTCCAAGAAATGAAACCAACCCCAATGTGCACTTTGCTGTCAGTCTCTTTTGCTCTTAGTACACTTTGGCAGAGCTACTTGCCTTTGTTATAGGCTTCTTACAATTCTTCTCTACGTAGCCTAGAATATGGCATTCCTTCATCCTGTTGGAAGACATACAAGTCTACATCACGGACTAGGAATCCATTTGATTCCAAATCGGCATTAGGGTTAGGTCACGATATGTTCTTATGAATCAACATTTACGAATATGAATGCACGCCTCCGAATACAAGTGTGCTGAGTACATGCAAGCCGCGATAATGGGTCGATGCATGCTGAATGATCCTTGACATCACCTTAAGTATTTTCTTTTGAATAATCATGGTTCCCTTGGTAAATATCAGCCAACCGTACCATTTTGGTGTTTGCTTGTTGGTTTGATTCTTTGTTGGTCTGCTTCTCGCTTGTATTGCAAACACGACAGGCCATGCATCTCTCCTTAAGCTTGAAACAGAGAGTCAAATAAGCTGATTCACTTAAGAGAGTGCTTCCAATCACCTATGATTTCCTGCTTCCCTCTCCCATCTTTAGGGTTTTGATGTCCTCCTTGCCTTCTTCTTGTTTCTTCTTTGCCACTCCTGCTCTTCTTGCATTTCCAATAATGGTTTCTTCTTTCCATTTCATCTTGCTGCTTTTCTATTCAGGGTAGATTTCTCAACCATTCTTGTAGGATAAGTTTTGAACTGCTGAATTCTTTTAAGATTTGCCGGTTTGTGGAATTTTCTAGCTCTGCCGTTATTAGGACTGGCGGTCATGTGGCATAGGCTCCCCTAGGTGGCAGCATTTGGCCATTCAGGATATGGTCTGTGTCCTGGCACTCCTCCCTCTCCTGCAATATTGCTGCCGAGATATCAGCTGAATCCCCTCTTGAGGTTCCCTTGTGACTATGTTGTTTCCTCCAGGTGCATTTTCAATCACTGTGATATTCGTGAGCTTTGTTGATTTGAATCATACAGCTGCTGGTAGGTCTATTGGGATTCCACCTCCTTTGGATGCTGTGTAATTCCTGAATTCGCATACATGATTCTTTCTTGGCTTTCAGGAAGTTTCAGTCTGATTTTTCTACAGATAAATTTTCAGACATTTTTTGTTTCCTTATCTCTTGCTTTTCCATCTGGGACCCTTATGAATTCTAGTCTTTCATGCCCTGTCTTAACCCAGGGTTCAACAGCAATGTTTACATTGCTTTGCACTTGCTTTCCTATGTCTGCTTCTGACCGAGGTTTTTCTGATCCCATGTCTTCACAGTCATTCACGCGTCCCTCTGCATTATCTAGTCTGCTTACGACTAAATTTTAGCCCTGATATTATCACATCCATTGAGTTTCCTGATATTTTTTGGCTCGTCTTTAGACTTTCTCTTCCCCTTTTCCGGTATTCTGCCTTATGTGATTCTGAGACACTGTTGTTTTTCAGTGATTTCCTGACCTCCATTTTCAACACATGGTCTGGATAGCGTTTTGCAGTCTAGTTGTTTGAAAGCTTATCTTTTGGGCCTTCAATATCTTTGGAACTGAAAATGGTACTTCCTGTTTCTTTTACTGTACTTCTTCACCTCTACTGCTCAGGTAATATCAGGTATGTAATGTGGACTTCTAGGGCTTTGTTAAGTGAAAATTTTAGACTTTTGGCTCTACGCAATTCCATGGGATTTCTGTGCGGACAATTTCTCCTAGACTTTGATGCCATATCGTGTTCCTGTGTGTGTTGTCTGGTATATCTCCAATTGCTGTTGTTGCATTAGTTTTGATGAAAAACCAATACTATTTCGATTTGCATAACTTCATTTTGATAATGCTTATCTCACAATTCTGAAAGTGCGCAGGACACTTCCTCTTGTGGAAATGAAGCTTTTAAAGGTTCTCAGCTCTGCATTCTGCTCTATGTCATTTTGGAGTGTTTCCAAAACAGCAAACTGAGAGTGCGCTTGTGCTTTGTAGTTCCACGGGAATGTGCCAATGAAAGCAGTTCTTCTCAGAGCTTCTCTGTCTACAGAAACACCAGTGGAAGCATATCTACGGATGTCACATATCAGGGCCTGCTGGAATGATCCCGCAGACCTACCTTGGTGTCCTCGGTGCCGTACCGTGCTGGTGCCATCCAAAATGTAGCATCCGCTTTAGGGAGATAATGCTGTAGGTAATGCTTCCTCTTCTAACGCTGTGGACTTGGACCACTCTTCCTTGTCCTCTCATCCTTGTGGCACGGGTGCACGAAGGCAACCACACAGCTGTTGCGCATCCTGTGCCTCAAACCAAACCATAATCCCAGCCCAGGTTATGAATGTAGCAGATCCTAAGTCTTTTCATTCTGATTTCAAAACCAAGGCCCCCTGGATCCCTCAGACCAGATGAACGATATCTCTGATTCAGCCCCACACGTGCTCTATTGGCAAAATGCCCAATTGGTCCCTGGTCCTGCAGATGCACTGGGTGTGGCCATGGGACATATTGGTAATCTCAACCACGTGACCAGTTTTGATGCTTTATCATTGGTACACATTTTGGTTTGCTCTCTTGATTCGACCCACCACATCCCACAATGCACTCCAGATCCCTGAGACTCAGCGTGTGCCATCATTCGTAGCCCTATCCCTCACAGAACGTTGCCTCTGCTACCTCAAATGTGGCAGCTGGGATCTTGGACTCCGAATCAACTGTGGGGATATTTTGCGCTGGTTTCTTTGAGTTCTGTCAGCCAAGCATCTGCTGTGCACTCTTGTAAATCTCAGCACATCACCTTCTATCCCATGTCTCCTGTCCGCTTGAGAGTGTGCGTCCAAGTTAAACAGAGTTTCACCCTTGTTGCTCCATCACCAGGGGTCAGACCCTCACTGGATTCCATTTCCTGCTTTGCCTTCTCCTGCTTCCAGGTGTCCTGAGGCCTCATCCTGTCTTTGGAAGTAACAGACCTCTCTTCGGCAAGTGTCCTGTGCCAAGGGCTGGGTGAGTGGGTGTTTCCATTGCTCTGTACATGGGAGCGAGTGAGTGCAGGTTGCACTTCTTCTCTGCCAACTGGGCATCGATGAATCAACACTATCCAGATACATTTCACAGAAATGTGATATTTGCTTAGCTCTTTGTTTCTATACAGCCGTGGTGGGAGGGATGGTCCGAATACACCTGTTTTGACATTGTGTTGATATCTCATTTGCAGTCTTTAAGAAGTTTAAAAGAATTCATTTACATGTTTTGGGAGTTATACGAAAATGAAGTTATTTTTTGAAACACACTCAATCGACCTAGAAGCCAGACTTGTCAATTTTGGTAACATTTTGTCAGCTCGACGGAAAACCTAGACAGATAGAATGCAAATTGGCAGTCCAAACTGTTAAAGGGTTCATGTCGGCTCTTTACGGTTGAAGCCTCCGAAACCAACAGGAACCATGAAATAACTATTGGAAACTTGAAATAACCCCCAAACTTGGATACACTTGTGCATTGGTGCCCTTTACTCCCAATGACACCTACTGGCCAATATTGGCATTTCAAGGGGTAACATCCCTCTCTAGGAAAATACAAGAGGAAAGAAACCAAATATATACATGTAGGTTTGAATCCAAAAGCACCTAGAGGCATTCTAGCTAGGAGAACCCTGCTGCAATTATGCTAGTCTATGGAGAACCAGGTGTTCTTCTATCAGTGATGAGAACGCTTAATCATCCGATCATGTTGGGTAAAGCCATTTAACGCAACCAAGTCTGCACCCGCATGATATAGTGCCCACGGGGGCTTGACTCAAGTGAAAGACGATCCACATAAGCTGTGTCTTTTATATCATTGGCGACTTTTACAGTACAGTTCTCTTTCTGACTTGTACTATTTACCTATACTGTCTTGAAAAATTGAGGCCTAATACAGATTCAAGTTCAGTCAGATTCCCCTCTCTTACCACACTCCCTTCACCCCAGGGAAGACATAAACACAACATTTGCTGAATCTAGCGGAAGGCCATCGTTTCTAGGTGTGAGCTAAGTATTCAATTCCTATCTATTTCAGCCAAGTTTATTGGACCTTTAAGGAGTTCACTGTTGTTCACAGAGTGTGAAGCTGGAGGAACTCTGATTCTAGGAGGGGCTTGTTTTACTCGTAATGGCTTCATTGCAGCTCAGCTACTGATCCTTCAAAATGGATGCCTGTGTGGAGGGGAGGGAAGGCAAGTGCTTGCTAGCTAGGCCCAAACCTGGGAAAAGGCTTACCTGGGCTTGGTGAATTCTGGTCTGAATGGCTTGGGAAGGCCCCTTGGGAAGTGTGGATTCCCATGACCTCTTCCAAGAACAGGAGCGTTTTGATCATCTCGGCCATCTCTTCTCTTGCAGACGTCAGGGACCTTGGACCCGTTCTTGGAGAAGAGAATTGAGGAACTTCCTCAAGTCCACGTTGGCACTCCGTATGTTTCTGCCAGTATCAGCGAGGTTCAATATGTCTCATGAATGTCTTTTGAGCCTGGTATCCTCTACAGCTGTCTCCACGCCAGTATTCTCCATTGTAGCAGAACATCTCTCATCCATGTGTTCGCATCTCTCCTCAATCCGTTCAGCCAGCTTTTCGGCCAGCTTCTCTTCGTGTCTCCCCTAAAGTTGACTTCACCAGGACTGGGCAAGTCTGAAAGTACCTCGGAGCCTCACCAGTAAGCTGATGACAGGCAGATCTTCCACTGTCTGCCCTTTCAGGTTCTGGAAACTGACCTGTGACCTCAGGTCTTTGGGCAGCAGCAGTATCTCGAACTTACACAGCTTCCCGGACCAAACACCTAAGCCAAGCTCCACAGAGGGCGGCAGCCCCTCCATCACACTGATCCACCCACAGCACTCTGCCCGGTTACCTAGGATCCAACAGCCACAACAAGCCTCGCGGTACACACCAACATTCCACCTGGAATCCAACCGCTAACTGCCATCCCCAATGGCTGCTGCATCTTGTCAGTGTTGGGGGAGGGGCTGCATCCGACGAGAGGTTCCTAAGGTAAATGTGATTCTACCCACTAGCGTCCCATGGGCCTTTCTTCTTCCCTCTTTCCTTTTGTTCAGATCTCTATGCACAGTACCAATGGAGGGAAGTGTGTCCCTTTTCAGTTGATGGTTTCACACGTCTTTAAACTTTCTAACAGTTCACAGTACACAGAGACCCACTAAAGGAGACTTATGTTCCTATAATATCCGTACACCCGGAATACATATGCGTCGCCTGATTTCTGCTGAAACACCCGCACTCTCAGGACATGGATCCATTGGTTTCATGGGGGCTGAAATTCCAAGAAATGAAACCAACCCCAATGTGCACTTTGCTGTCAGTCTCTTTTGCTCTTAGTACACTTTGGCAGAGCTACTTGCCTTTGTTATAGGCTTCTTACAATTCTTCTCTACGTAGCCTAGAATATGGCATTCCTTCATCCTGTTGGAAGACATACAAGTCTACATCACGGACTAGGAATCCATTTGATTCCAAATCGGCATTAGGGTTAGGTCACGATATGTTCTTATGAATCAACATTTACGAATATGAATGCACGCCTCCGAATACAAGTGTGCTGAGTACATGCAAGCCGCGATAATGGGTCGATGCATGCTGAATGATCCTTGACATCACCTTAAGTATTTTCTTTTGAATAATCATGGTTCCCTTGGTAAAAATCAGCCAACCGTACCATTTTGGTGTTTGCTTGTTGGTTTGATTCTTTGTTGGTCTGCTTCTCGCTTGTATTGCAAACACGACAGGCCATGCATCTCTCCTTAAGCTTGAAACAGAGAGTCAAATAAGCTGATTCACTTAAGAGAGTGCTTCCAATCACCTATGATTTCCTGCTTCCCTCTCCCATCTTTAGGGTTTTGATGTCCTCCTTGCCTTCTTCTTGTTTCTTCTTTGCCACTCCTGCTCTTCTTGCATTTCCAATAATGGTTTCTTCTTTCCATTTCATCTTGCTGCTTTTCTATTCAGGGTAGATTTCTCAACCATTCTTGTAGGATAAGTTTTGAACTGCTGAATTCTTTTAAGATTTGCCGGTTTGTGGAATTTTCTAGCTCTGCCGTTATTAGGACTGGCGGTCATGTGGCATAGGCTCCCCTAGGTGGCAGCATTTGGCCATTCAGGATATGGTCTGTGTCCTGGCACTCCTCCCTCTCCTGCAATATTGCTGCCGAGATATCAGCTGAATCCCCTCTTGAGGTTCCCTTGTGACTATGTTGTTTCCTCCAGGTGCATTTTCAATCACTGTGATATTCGTGAGCTTTGTTGATTTGAATCATACAGCTGCTGGTAGGTCTATTGGGATTCCACCTCCTTTGGATGCTGTGTAATTCCTGAATTCGCATACATGATTCTTTCTTGGCTTTCAGGAAGTTTCAGTCTGATTTTTCTACAGATAAATTTTCAGACATTTTTTGTTTCCTTATCTCTTGCTTTTCCATCTGGGACCCTTATGAATTCTAGTCTTTCATGCCCTGTCTTAACCCAGGGTTCAACAGCAATGTTTACATTGCTTTGCACTTGCTTTCCTATGTCTGCTTCTGACCGAGGTTTTTCTGATCCCATGTCTTCACAGTCATTCACGCGTCCCTCTGCATTATCTAGTCTGCTTACGACTAAATTTTAGCCCTGATATTATCACATCCATTGAGTTTCCTGATATTTTTTGGCTCGTCTTTAGACTTTCTCTTCCCCTTTTCCGGTATTCTGCCTTATGTGATTCTGAGACACTGTTGTTTTTCAGTGATTTCCTGACCTCCATTTTCAACACATGGTCTGGATAGCGTTTTGCAGTCTAGTTGTTTGAAAGCTTATCTTTTGGGCCTTCAATATCTTTGGAACTGAAAATGGTACTTCCTGTTTCTTTTACTGTACTTCTTCACCTCTACTGCTCAGGTAATATCAGGTATGTAATGTGGACTTCTAGGGCTTTGTTAAGTGAAAATTTTAGACTTTTGGCTCTACGCAATTCCATGGGATTTCTGTGCGGACAATTTCTCCTAGACTTTGATGCCATATCGTGTTCCTGTGTGTGTTGTCTGGTATATCTCCAATTGCTGTTGTTGCATTAGTTTTGATGAAAAACCAATACTATTTCGATTTGCATAACTTCATTTTGATAATGCTTATCTCACAATTCTGAAAGTGCGCAGGACACTTCCTCTTGTGGAAATGAAGCTTTTAAAGGTTCTCAGCTCTGCATTCTGCTCTATGTCATTTTGGAGTGTTTCCAAAACAGCAAACTGAGAGTGCGCTTGTGCTTTGTAGTTCCACGGGAATGTGCCAATGAAAGCAGTTCTTCTCAGAGCTTCTCTGTCTACAGAAACACCAGTGGAAGCATATCTACGGATGTCACATATCAGGGCCTGCTGGAATGATCCCGCAGACCTACCTTGGTGTCCTCGGTGCCGTACCGTGCTGGTGCCATCCAAAATGTAGCATCCGCTTTAGGGAGATAATGCTGTAGGTAATGCTTCCTCTTCTAACGCTGTGGACTTGGACCACTCTTCCTTGTCCTCTCATCCTTGTGGCACGGGTGCACGAAGGCAACCACACAGCTGTTGCGCATCCTGTGCCTCAAACCAAACCATAATCCCAGCCCAGGTTATGAATGTAGCAGATCCTAAGTCTTTTCATTCTGATTTCAAAACCAAGGCCCCCTGGATCCCTCAGACCAGATGAACGATATCTCTGATTCAGCCCCACACGTGCTCTATTGGCAAAATGCCCAATTGGTCCCTGGTCCTGCAGATGCACTGGGTGTGGCCATGGGACATATTGGTAATCTCAACCACGTGACCAGTTTTGATGCTTTATCATTGGTACACATTTTGGTTTGCTCTCTTGATTCGACCCACCACATCCCACAATGCACTCCAGATCCCTGAGACTCAGCGTGTGCCATCATTCGTAGCCCTATCCCTCACAGAACGTTGCCTCTGCTACCTCAAATGTGGCAGCTGGGATCTTGGACTCCGAATCAACTGTGGGGATATTTTGCGCTGGTTTCTTTGAGTTCTGTCAGCCAAGCATCTGCTGTGCACTCTTGTAAATCTCAGCACATCACCTTCTATCCCATGTCTCCTGTCCGCTTGAGAGTGTGCGTCCAAGTTAAACAGAGTTTCACCCTTGTTGCTCCATCACCAGGGGTCAGACCCTCACTGGATTCCATTTCCTGCTTTGCCTTCTCCTGCTTCCAGGTGTCCTGAGGCCTCATCCTGTCTTTGGAAGTAACAGACCTCTCTTCGGCAAGTGTCCTGTGCCAAGGGCTGGGTGAGTGGGTGTTTCCATTGCTCTGTACATGGGAGCGAGTGAGTGCAGGTTGCACTTCTTCTCTGCCAACTGGGCATCGATGAATCAACACTATCCAGATACATTTCACAGAAATGTGATATTTGCTTAGCTCTTTGTTTCTATACAGCCGTGGTGGGAGGGATGGTCCGAATACACCTGTTTTGACATTGTGTTGATATCTCATTTGCAGTCTTTAAGAAGTTTAAAAGAATTCATTTACATGTTTTGGGAGTTATACGAAAATGAAGTTGTTTTTTGAAACACACTCAATCGACCTAGAAGCCAGACTTGTCAATTTTGGTAACATTTTGTCAGCTCGACCGAAAACCTAGACAGATAGAATGCAAATTGGCAGTCCAAACTGTTAAAGGGTTCATGTCGGCTCTTTACGGTTGAAGCCTCCGAAACCAACAGGAACCATGAAATAACTATTGGAAACTTGAAATAACCCCCAAACTTGGATACACTTGTGCATTGGTGCCCTTTACTCCCAATGACACCTACTGGCCAATATTGGCATTTCAAGGGGTAACATCCCTCTCTAGGAAAATACAAGAGGAAAGAAACCAAATATATACATGTAGGTTTGAATCCAAAAGCACCTAGAGGCATTCTAGCTAGGAGAACCCTGCTGCAATTATGCTAGTCTATGGAGAACCAGGTGTTCTTCTATCAGTGATGAGAACGCTTAATCATCCGATCATGTTGGGTAAAGCCATTTAACGCAACCAAGTCTGCACCCGCATGATATAGTGCCCACGGGGGCTTGACTCAAGTGAAAGACGATCCACATAAGCTGTGTCTTTTATATCATTGGCGACTTTTACAGTACAGTTCTCTTTCTGACTTGTACTATTTACCTATACTGTCTTGAAAAATTGAGGCCTAATACAGATTCAAGTTCAGTCAGATTCCCCTCTCTTACCACACTCCCTTCACCCCAGGGAAGACATAAACACAACATTTGCTGAATCTAGCGGAAGGCCATCGTTTCTAGGTGTGAGCTAAGTATTCAATTCCTATCTATTTCAGCCAAGTTTATTGGACCTTTAAGGAGTTCACTGTTGTTCACAGAGTGTGAAGCTGGAGGAACTCTGATTCTAGGAGGGGCTTGTTTTACTCGTAATGGCTTCATTGCAGCTCAGCTACTGATCCTTCAAAATGGATGCCTGTGTGGAGGGGAGGGAAGGCAAGTGCTTGCTAGCTAGGCCCAAACCTGGGAAAAGGCTTACCTGGGCTTGGTGAATTCTGGTCTGAATGGCTTGGGAAGGCCCCTTGGGAAGTGTGGATTCCCATGACCTCTTCCAAGAACAGGAGCGTTTTGATCATCTCTGCCATCTCTTCTCTTGCAGACGTCAGGGACCTTGGACCCGTTCTTGGAGAAGAGAATTGAGGAACTTCCTCAAGTCCACGTTGGCACTCCGTATGTTTCTGCCAGTATCAGCGAGGTTCAATATGTCTCATGAATGTCTTTTGAGCCTGGTATCCTCTACAGCTGTCTCCACGCCAGTATTCTCCATTGTAGCAGAACATCTCTCATCCATGTGTTCGCATCTCTCCTCAATCCGTTCAGCCAGCTTTTCGGCCAGCTTCTCTTCGTGTCTCCCCTAAAGTTGACTTCACCAGGACTGGGCAAGTCTGAAAGTACCTCGGAGCCTCACCAGTAAGCTGATGACAGGCAGATCTTCCACTGTCTGCCCTTTCAGGTTCTGGAAACTGACCTGTGACCTCAGGTCTTTGGGCAGCAGCAGTATCTCGAACTTACACAGCTTCCCGGACCAAACACCTAAGCCAAGCTCCACAGAGGGCGGCAGCCCCTCCATCACACTGATCCACCCACAGCACTCTGCCCGGTTACCTAGGATCCAACAGCCACAACAAGCCTCGCGGTACACACCAACATTCCACCTGGAATCCAACCGCTAACTGCCATCCCCAATGGCTGCTGCATCTTGTCAGTGTTGGGGGAGGGGCTGCATCCGACGAGAAGTTCCTAAGGTAAATGTGATTCTACCCACTAGCGTCCCATGGGCCTTTCTTCTTCCCTCTTTCCTTTTGTTCAGATCTCTATGCACAGTACCAATGGAGGGAAGTGTGTCCCTTTTCAGTTGATGGTTTCACACGTCTTTAAACTTTCTAACAGTTCACAGTACACAGAGACCCACTAAAGGAGACTTATGTTCCTATAATATCCGTACACCCGGAATACATATGCGTCGCCTGATTTCTGCTGAAACACCCGCACTCTCAGGACATGGATCCATTGGTTTCATGGGGGCTGAAATTCCAAGAAATGAAACCAACCCCAATGTGCACTTTGCTGTCAGTCTCTTTTGCTCTTAGTACACTTTGGCAGAGCTACTTGCCTTTGTTATAGGCTTCTTACAATTCTTCTCTACGTAGCCTAGAATATGGCATTCCTTCATCCTGTTGGAAGACATACAAGTCTACATCACGGACTAGGAATCCATTTGATTCCAAATCGGCATTAGGGTTAGGTCACGATATGTTCTTATGAATCAACATTTACGAATATGAATGCACGCCTCCGAATACAAGTGTGCTGAGTACATGCAAGCCGCGATAATGGGTCGATGCATGCTGAATGATCCTTGACATCACCTTAAGTATTTTCTTTTGAATAATCATGGTTCCCTTGGTAAAAATCAGCCAACCGTACCATTTTGGTGTTTGCTTGTTGGTTTGATTCTTTGTTGGTCTGCTTCTCGCTTGTATTGCAAACACGACAGGCCATGCATCTCTCCTTAAGCTTGAAACAGAGAGTCAAATAAGCTGATTCACTTAAGAGAGTGCTTCCAATCACCTATGATTTCCTGCTTCCCTCTCCCATCTTTAGGGTTTTGATGTCCTCCTTGCCTTCTTCTTGTTTCTTCTTTGCCACTCCTGCTCTTCTTGCATTTCCAATAATGGTTTCTTCTTTCCATTTCATCTTGCTGCTTTTCTATTCAGGGTAGATTTCTCAACCATTCTTGTAGGATAAGTTTTGAACTGCTGAATTCTTTTAAGATTTGCCGGTTTGTGGAATTTTCTAGCTCTGCCGTTATTAGGACTGGCGGTCATGTGGCATAGGCTCCCCTAGGTGGCAGCATTTGGCCATTCAGGATATGGTCTGTGTCCTGGCACTCCTCCCTCTCCTGCAATATTGCTGCCGAGATATCAGCTGAATCCCCTCTTGAGGTTCCCTTGTGACTATGTTGTTTCCTCCAGGTGCATTTTCAATCACTGTGATATTCGTGAGCTTTGTTGATTTGAATCATACAGCTGCTGGTAGGTCTATTGGGATTCCACCTCCTTTGGATGCTGTGTAATTCCTGAATTCGCATACATGATTCTTTGTTGGCTTTCAGGAAGTTTCAGTCTGATTTTTCTACAGATAAATTTTCAGACATTTTTTGTTTCCTTATCTCTTGCTTTTCCATCTGGGACCCTTATGAATTCTAGTCTTTCATGCCCTGTCTTAACCCAGGGTTCAACAGCAATGTTTACATTGCTTTGCACTTGCTTTCCTATGTCTGCTTCTGACCGAGGTTTTTCTGATCCCATGTCTTCACAGTCATTCACGCGTCCCTCTGCATTATCTAGTCTGCTTACGACTAAATTTTAGCCCTGATATTATCACATCCATTGAGTTTCCTGATATTTTTTGGCTCGTCTTTAGACTTTCTCTTCCCCTTTTCCGGTATTCTGCCTTATGTGATTCTGAGACACTGTTGTTTTTCAGTGATTTCCTGACCTCCATTTTCAACACATGGTCTGGATAGCGTTTTGCAGTCTAGTTGTTTGAAAGCTTATCTTTTGGGCCTTCAATATCTTTGGAACTGAAAATGGTACTTCCTGTTTCTTTTACTGTACTTCTTCACCTCTACTGCTCAGGTAATATCAGGTATGTAATGTGGACTTCTAGGGCTTTGTTAAGTGAAAATTTTAGACTTTGGGCTCTACGCAATTCCATGGGATTTCTGTGCGGACAATTTCTCCTAGACATTGATGCCATATCGTGTTCCTGTGTGTGTTGTCTGGTATATCTCCAATTGCTGTTGTTGCATTAGTTTTGATGAAAAACCAATACTATTTCGATTTGCATAACTTCATTTTGATAATGCTTATCTCACAATTCTGAAAGTGCGCAGGACACTTCCTCTTGTGGAAATGAAGCTTTTAAAGGTTCTCAGCTCTGCATTCTGCTCTATGTCATTTTGGAGTGTTTCCAAAACAGCAAACTGAGAGTGCGCTTGTGCTTTGTAGTTCCACGGGAATGTGCCAATGAAAGCAGTTCTTCTCAGAGCTTCTCTGTCTTCAGAAACACCAGTGGAAGCATATCTATGGATGTCACATATCAGGGCCTGCTGGAATGATCCCGCAGACCTACCTTGGTGTCCTCGGTGCCGTACCGTGCTGGTGCCATCCAAAATGTAGCATCCGCTTTAGGGAGATAATGCTGTAGGTAATGCTTCCTCTTCTAACGCTGTGGACTTGGACCACTCTTCCTTGTCCTCTCATCCTTGTGGCACGGGTGCACGAAGGCAACCACACAGCTGTTGCGCATCCTGTGCCTCAAACCAAACCATAATCCCAGCCCAGGTTATGAATGTAGCAGATCCTAAGTCTTTTCATTCTGATTTCAAAACCAAGGCCCCCTGGATCCCTCAGACCAGATGAACGATATCTCTGATTCAGCCCCACACGTGCTCTATTGGCAAAATGCCCAATTGGTCCCTGGTCCTGCAGATGCACTGGGTGTGGCCATGGGACATATTGGTAATCTCAACCTCGTGACCAGTTTTGATGCTTTATCATTGGTACACATTTTGGTTTGCTCTCTTGATTCGACCCACCACATCCCACAATGCACTCCAGATCCCTGAGACTCAGCGTGTGCCATCATTCGTAGCCCTATCCCTCACAGAACGTTGCCTCTGCTACCTCAAATGTGGCAGCTGGGATCTTGGACTCCGAATCAACTGTGGGGATATTTTGCGCTGGTTTCTTTGAGTTCTGTCAGCCAAGCATCTGCTGTGCACTCTTGTAAATCTCAGCACATCACCTTCTATCCCATGTCTCCTGTCCGCTTGAGAGTGTGCGTCCAAGTTAAACAGAGTTTCACCCTTGTTGCTCCATCACCAGGGGTCAGACCCTCACTGGATTCCATTTCCTGCTTTGCCTTCTCCTGCTTCCAGGTGTCCTGAGGCCTCATCCTGTCTTTGGAAGTAACAGACCTCTCTTCAGCAAGTGTCCTGTGCCAAGGGCTGGGTGAGTGGATGTTTCCATTGCTCTGTTCATGGGAGCGAGTGAGTGCAGGTTGCACTTCTTCTCTGCCAACTGGGCATCGATGAATCAACACTATCCAGATACATTTCACAGAAATGTGATATTTGCTTAGCTCTTTGTTTCTATACAGCCGTGGTGGGAGGGATGGTCCGAATACACCTGTTTTGACATTGTGTTGATATCTCATTTGCAGTCTTTAAGAAGTTTAAAAGAATTCATTTACATGTTTTGGGAGTTATACGAAAATGAAGTTATTTTTTGAAACACACTCAATCGACCTAGAAGCCAGACTTGTCAATTTTGGTAACATTTTGTCAGCTCGACGGAAAACCTAGACAGATAGAATGCAAATTGGCAGTCCAAACTGTTAAAGGGTTCATGTCGGCTCTTTACGGTTGAAGCCTCCGAAACCAACAGGAACCATGAAATAACTATTGGAAACTTGAAATAACCCCCAAACTTGGATACACTTGTGCATTGGTGCCCTTTACTCCCAATGACACCTACTGGCCAATATTGGCATTTCAAGGGGTAACATCCCTCTCTAGGAAAATACAAGAGGAAAGAAACCAAATATATACATGTAGGTTTGAATCCAAAAGCACCTAGAGGCATTCTAGCTAGGAGAACCCTGCTGCAATTATGCTAGTCTATGGAGAACCAGGTGTTCTTCTATCAGTGATGAGAACGCTTAATCATCCGATCATGTTGGGTAAAGCCATTTAACGCAACCAAGTCTGCACCCGCATGATATAGTGCCCACGGGGGCTTGACTCAAGTGAAAGACGATCCACATAAGCTGTGTCTTTTATATCATTGGCGACTTTTACAGTACAGTTCTCTTTCTGACTTGTACTATTTACCTATACTGTCTTGAAAAATTGAGGCCTAATACAGATTCAAGTTCAGTCAGATTCCCCTCTCTTACCACACTCCCTTCACCCCAGGGAAGACATAAACACAACATTTGCTGAATCTAGCGGAAGGCCATCGTTTCTAGGTGTGAGCTAAGTATTCAATTCCTATCTATTTCAGCCAAGTTTATTGGACCTTTAAGGAGTTCACTGTTGTTCACAGAGTGTGAAGCTGGAGGAACTCTGATTCTAGGAGGGGCTTGTTTTACTCGTAATGGCTTCATTGCAGCTCAGCTACTGATCCTTCAAAATGGATGCCTGTGTGGAGGGGAGGGAAGGCAAGTGCTTGCTAGCTAGGCCCAAACCTGGGAAAAGGCTTACCTGGGCTTGGTGAATTCTGGTCTGAATGGCTTGGGAAGGCCCCTTGGGAAGTGAGGATTCCCATGACCTCTTCCAAGAACAGGAGCGTTTTGATCATCTCTGCCATCTCTTCTCTTGCAGACGTCAGGGACCTTGGACCCGTTCTTGGAGAAGAGAATTGAGGAACTTCCTCAAGTCCACGTTGGCACTCCGTATGTTTCTGCCAGTATCAGCGAGGTTCAATATGTCTCATGAATGTCTTTTGAGCCTGGTATCCTCTACAGCTGTCTCCACGCCAGTATTCTCCATTGTAGCAGAACATCTCTCATCCATGTGTTCGCATCTCTCCTCAATCCGTTCAGCCAGCTTTTCGGCCAGCTTCTCTTCGTGTCTCCCCTAAAGTTGACTTCACCAGGACTGGGCAAGTCTGAAAGTACCTCGGAGCCTCACCAGTAAGCTGATGACAGGCAGATCTTCCACTGTCTGCCCTTTCAGGTTCTGGAAACTGACCTGTGACCTCAGGTCTTTGGGCAGCAGCAGTATCTCGAACTTACACAGCTTCCCGGACCAAACACCTAAGCCAAGCTCCACAGAGGGCGGCAGCCCCTCCATCACACTGATCCACCCACAGCACTCTGCCCGGTTACCTAGGATCCAACAGCCACAACAAGCCTCGCGGTACACACCAACATTCCACCTGGAATCCAACTGCTAACTGCCATCCCCAATGGCTGCTGCATCTTGTCAGTGTTGGGGGAGGGGCTGCATCCGACGAGAAGTTCCTAAGGTAAATGTGATTCTACCCACTAGCGTCCCATGGGCCTTTCTTCTTCCCTCTTTCCTTTTGTTCAGATCTCTATGCACAGTACCAATGGAGGGAAGTGTGTCCCTTTTCAGTTGATGGTTTCACACGTCTTTAAACTTTCTAACAGTTCACAGTACACAGAGACCCACTAAAGGAGACTTATGTTCCTATAATATCCGTACACCCGGAATACATATGCGTCGCCTGATTTCTGCTGAAACACCCGCACTCTCAGGACATGGATCCATTGGTTTCATGGGGGCTGAAATTCCAAGAAATGAAACCAACCCCAATGTGCACTTTGCTGTCAGTCTCTTTTGCTCTTAGTACACTTTGGCAGAGCTACTTGCCTTTGTTATAGGCTTCTTACAATTCTTCTCTACGTAGCCTAGAATATGGCATTCCTTCATCCTGTTGGAAGACATACAAGTCTACATCACGGACTAGGAATCCATTTGATTCCAAATCGGCATTAGGGTTAGGTCACGATATGTTCTTATGAATCAACATTTACGAATATGAATGCACGCCTCCGAATACAAGTGTGCTGAGTACATGCAAGCCGCGATAATGGGTCGATGCATGCTGAATGATCCTTGACATCACCTTAAGTATTTTCTTTTGAATAATCATGGTTCCCTTGGTAAATATCAGCCAACCGTACCATTTTGGTGTTTGCTTGTTGGTTTGATTCTTTGTTGGTCTGCTTCTCGCTTGTATTGCAAACACGACAGGCCATGCATCTCTCCTTAAGCTTGAAACAGAGAGTCAAATAAGCTGATTCACTTAAGAGAGTGCTTCCAATCACCTATGATTTCCTGCTTCCCTCTCCCATCTTTAGGGTTTTGATGTCCTCCTTGCCTTCTTCTTGTTTCTTCTTTGCCACTCCTGCTCTTCTTGCATTTCCAATAATGGTTTCTTCTTTCCATTTCATCTTGCTGCTTTTCTATTCAGGGTAGATTTCTCAACCATTCTTGTAGGATAAGTTTTGAACTGCTGAATTCTTTTAAGATTTGCCGGTTTGTGGAATTTTCTAGCTCTGCCGTTATTAGGACTGGCGGTCATGTGGCATAGGCTCCCCTAGGTGGCAGCATTTGGCCATTCAGGATATGGTCTGTGTCCTGGCACTCCTCCCTCTCCTGCAATATTGCTGCCGAGATATCAGCTGAATCCCCTCTTGAGGTTCCCTTGTGACTATGTTGTTTCCTCCAGGTGCATTTTCAATCACTGTGATATTCGTGAGCTTTGTTGATTTGAATCATACAGCTGCTGGTAGGTCTATTGGGATTCCACCTCCTTTGGATGCTGTGTAATTCCTGAATTCGCATACATGATTCTTTCTTGGCTTTCAGGAAGTTTCAGTCTGATTTTTCTACAGATAAATTTTCAGACATTTTTTGTTTCCTTATCTCTTGCTTTTCCATCTGGGACCCTTATGAATTCTAGTCTTTCATGCCCTGTCTTAACCCAGGGTTCAACAGCAATGTTTACATTGCTTTGCACTTGCTTTCCTATGTCTGCTTCTGACCGAGGTTTTTCTGATCCCATGTCTTCACAGTCATTCACGCGTCCCTCTGCATTATCTAGTCTGCTTACGACTAAATTTTAGCCCTGATATTATCACATCCATTGAGTTTCCTGATATTTTTTGGCTCGTCTTTAGACTTTCTCTTCCCCTTTTCCGGTATTCTGCCTTATGTGATTCTGAGAGACTGTTGTTTTTCAGTGATTTCCTGACCTCCATTTTCAACACATGGTCTGGATAGCGTTTTGCAGTCTAGTTGTTTGAAAGCTTATCTTTTGGGCCTTCAATATCTTTGGAACTGAAAATGGTACTTCCTGTTTCTTTTACTGTACTTCTTCACCTCTACTGCTCAGGTAATATCAGGTATGTAATGTGGACTTCTAGGGCTTTGTTAAGTGAAAATTTTAGACTTTGGGCTCTACGCAATTCCATGGGATTTCTGTGCGGACAATTTCTCCTAGACATTGATGCCATATCGTGTTCCTGTGTGTGTTGTCTGGTATATCTCCAATTGCTGTTGTTGCATTAGTTTTGATGAAAAACCAATACTATTTCGATTTGCATAACTTCATTTTGATAATGCTTATCTCACAATTCTGAAAGTGCGCAGGACACTTCCTCTTGTGGAAATGAAGCTTTTAAAGGTTCTCAGCTCTGCATTCTGCTCTATGTCATTTTGGAGTGTTTCCAAAACAGCAAACTGAGAGTGCGCTTGTGCTTTGTAGTTCCACGGGAATGTGCCAATGAAAGCAGTTCTTCTCAGAGCTTCTCTGTCTACAGAAACACCAGTGGAAGCATATCTATGGATGTCACATATCAGGGCCTGCTGGAATGATCCCGCAGACCTACCTTGGTGTCCTCGGTGCCGTACCGTGCTGGTGCCATCCAAAATGTAGCATCCGCTTTAGGGAGATAATGCTGTAGGTAATGCTTCCTCTTCTAACGCTGTGGACTTGGACCACTCTTCCTTGTCCTCTCATCCTTGTGGCACGGGTGCACGAAGGCAACCACACAGCTGTTGCGCATCCTGTGCCTCAAACCAAACCATAATCCCAGCCCAGGTTATGAATGTAGCAGATCCTAAGTCTTTTCATTCTGATTTCAAAACCAAGGCCCCCTGGATCCCTCAGACCAGATGAACGATATCTCTGATTCAGCCCCACACGTGCTCTATTGGCAAAATGCCCAATTGGTCCCTGGTCCTGCAGATGCACTGGGTGTGGCCATGGGACATATTGGTAATCTCAACCTCGTGACCAGTTTTGATGCTTTATCATTGGTACACATTTTGGTTTGCTCTCTTGATTCGACCCACCACATCCCACAATGCACTCCAGATCCCTGAGACTCAGCGTGTGCCATCATTCGTAGCCCTATCCCTCACAGAACGTTGCCTCTGCTACCTCAAATGTGGCAGCTGGGATCTTGGACTCCGAATCAACTGTGGGGATATTTTGCGCTGGTTTCTTTGAGTTCTGTCAGCCAAGCATCTGCTGTGCACTCTTGTAAATCTCAGCACATCACCTTCTATCCCATGTCTCCTGTCCGCTTGAGAGTGTGCGTCCAAGTTAAACAGAGTTTCACCCTTGTTGCTCCATCACCAGGGGTCAGACCCTCACTGGATTCCATTTCCTGCTTTGCCTTCTCCTGCTTCCAGGTGTCCTGAGGCCTCATCCTGTCTTTGGAAGTAACAGACCTCTCTTCGGCAAGTGTCCTGTGCCAAGGGCTGGGTGAGTGGATGTTTCCATTGCTCTGTTCATGGGAGCGAGTGAGTGCAGGTTGCACTTCTTCTCTGCCAACTGGGCATCGATGAATCAACACTATCCAGATACATTTCACAGAAATGTGATATTTGCTTAGCTCTTTGTTTCTATACAGCCGTGGTGGGAGGGATGGTCCGAATACACCTGTTTTGACATTGTGTTGATATCTCATTTGCAGTCTTTAAGAAGTTTAAAAGAATTCATTTACATGTTTTGGGAGTTATACGAAAATGAAGTTATTTTTTGAAACACACTCAATCGACCTAGAAGCCAGACTTGTCAATTTTGGTAACATTTTGTCAGCTCGACGGAAAACCTAGACAGATAGAATGCAAATTGGCAGTCCAAACTGTTAAAGGGTTCATGTCGGCTCTTTACGGTTGAAGCCTCCGAAACCAACAGGAACCATGAAATAACTATTGGAAACTTGAAATAACCCCCAAACTTGGATACACTTGTGCATTGGTGCCCTTTACTCCCAATGACACCTACTGGCCAATATTGGCATTTCAAGGGGTAACATCCCTCTCTAGGAAAATACAAGAGGAAAGAAACCAAATATATACATGTAGGTTTGAATCCAAAAGCACCTAGAGGCATTCTAGCTAGGAGAACCCTGCTGCAATTATGCTAGTCTATGGAGAACCAGGTGTTCTTCTATCAGTGATGAGAACGCTTAATCATCCGATCATGTTGGGTAAAGCCATTTAACGCAACCAAGTCTGCACCCGCATGATATAGTGCCCACGGGGGCTTGACTCAAGTGAAAGACGATCCACATAAGCTGTGTCTTTTATATCATTGGCGACTTTTACAGTACAGTTCTCTTTCTGACTTGTACTATTTACCTATACTGTCTTGAAAAATTGAGGCCTAATACAGATTCAAGTTCAGTCAGATTCCCCTCTCTTACCACACTCCCTTCACCCCAGTGAAGACATAAACACAACATTTGCTGAATCTAGCGGAAGGCCATCGTTTCTAGGTGTGAGCTAAATATTCAATTCCTATCTATTTCAGCCAAGTTTATTGGACCTTTAAGGAGTTCACTGTTGTTCACAGAGTGTGAAGCTGGAGGAACTCTGATTCTAGGAGGGGCTTGTTTTACTCGTAATGGCTTCATTGCAGCTCAGCTACTGATCCTTCAAAATGGATGCCTGTGTGGAGGGGAGGGAAGGCAAGTGCTTGCTAGCTAGGCCCAAACCTGGGAAAAGGCTTACCTGGGCTTGGTGAATTCTGGTCTGAATGGCTTGGGAAGGCCCCTTGGGAAGTGTGGATTCCCATGACCTCTTCCAAGAACAGGAGCGTTTTGATCATCTCTGCCATCTCTTCTCTTGCAGACGTCAGGGACCTTGGACCCGTTCTTGGAGAAGAGAATTGAGGAACTTCCTCAAGTCCACGTTGGCACTCCGTATGTTTCTGCCAGTATCAGCGAGGTTCAATATGTCTCATGAATGTCTTTTGAGCCTGGTATCCTCTACAGCTGTCTCCACGCCAGTATTCTCCATTGTAGCAGAACATCTCTCATCCATGTGTTCGCATCTCTCCTCAATCCGTTCAGCCAGCTTTTCGGCCAGCTTCTCTTCGTGTCTCCCCTAAAGTTGACTTCACCAGGACTGGGCAAGTCTGAAAGTACCTCGGAGCCTGACCAGTAAGCTGATGACAGGCAGATCTTCCACTGTCTGCCCTTTCAGGTTCTGGAAACTGACCTGTGACCTCAGGTCTTTGGGCAGCAGCAGTATCTCGAACTTACACAGCTTCCCGGACCAAACACCTAAGCCAAGCTCCACAGAGGGCGGCAGCCCCTCCATCACACTGATCCACCCACAGAACTCTGCCCGGTTACCTAGGATCCAACAGCCACAACAAGCCTCGCGGTACACACCAACATTCCACCTGGAATCCAACCGCTAACTGCCATCCCCAATGGCTGCTGCATCTTGTCAGTGTTGGGGGAGGGGCTGCATCCGACGAGAAGTTCCTAAGGTAAATGTGATTCTACCCACTAGCGTCCCATGGGCCTTTCTTCTTCCCTCTTTCCTTTTGTTCAGATCTCTATGCACAGTACCAATGGAGGGAAGTGTGTCCCTTTTCAGTTGATGGTTTCACACGTCTTTAAACTTTCTAACAGTTCACAGTACACAGAGACCCACTAAAGGAGACTTA
Organism: Vicugna pacos; assembly: GCF_048564905.1. Classification (NCBI taxonomy): domain Eukaryota; kingdom Metazoa; phylum Chordata; class Mammalia; order Artiodactyla; family Camelidae; genus Vicugna; species Vicugna pacos. The sequence continues at coordinate 2,514,862 of NW_027328739.1, forward strand.
TGTTCCTATAATATCCGTACACCCGGAATACATATGCGTCGCCTGATTTCTGCTGAAACACCCGCACTCTCAGGACATGGATCCATTGGTTTCATGGGGGCTGAAATTCCAAGAAATGAAACCAACCCCAATGTGCACTTTGCTGTCAGTCTCTTTTGCTCTTAGTACACTTTGGCAGAGCTACTTGCCTTTGTTATAGGCTTCTTACAATTCTTCTCTACGTAGCCTAGAATATGGCATTCCTTCATCCTGTTGGAAGACATACAAGTCTACATCACGGACTAGGAATCCATTTGATTCCAAATCGGCATTAGGGTTAGGTCACGATATGTTCTTATGAATCAACATTTACGAATATGAATGCACGCCTCCGAATACAAGTGTGCTGAGTACATGCAAGCCGCGATAATGGGTCGATGCATGCTGAATGATCCTTGACATCACCTTAAGTATTTTCTTTTGAATAATCATGGTTCCCTTGGTAAATATCAGCCAACCGTACCATTTTGGTGTTTGCTTGTTGGTTTGATTCTTTGTTGGTCTGCTTCTCGCTTGTATTGCAAACACGACAGGCCATGCATCTCTCCTTAAGCTTGAAACAGAGAGTCAAATAAGCTGATTCACTTAAGAGAGTGCTTCCAATCACCTATGATTTCCTGCTTCCCTCTCCCATCTTTAGGGTTTTGATGTCCTCCTTGCCTTCTTCTTGTTTCTTCTTTGCCACTCCTGCTCTTCTTGCATTTCCAATAATGGTTTCTTCTTTCCATTTCATCTTGCTGCTTTTCTATTCAGGGTAGATTTCTCAACCATTCTTGTAGGATAAGTTTTGAACTGCTGAATTCTTTTAAGATTTGCCGGTTTGTGGAAATTTCTAGCTCTGCCGTTATTAGGAATGGCGGTCATGTGGCATAGGCTCCCCTAGGTGGCAGCATTTGGCCATTCAGGATATGGTCTGTGTCCTGGCACTCCTCCCTCTCCTGCAATATTGCTGCCGAGATATCAGCTGAATCCCCTCTTGAGGTTCCCTTGTGACTATGTTGTTTCCTCCAGGTGCATTTTCAATCACTGTGATATTCGTGAGCTTTGTTGATTTGAATCATACAGCTGCTGGTAGGTCTATTGGGATTCCACCTCCTTTGGATGCTGTGTAATTCCTGAATTCGCATACATGATTCTTTCTTGGCTTTCAGGAAGTTTCAGTCTGATTTTTCTACAGATAAATTTTCAGACATTTTTTGTTTCCTTATCTCTTGCTTTTCCATCTGGGACCCTTATGAATTCTAGTCTTTCATGCCCTGTCTTAACCCAGGGTTCAACAGCAATGTTTACATTGCTTTGCACTTGCTTTCCTATGTCTGCTTCTGACCGAGGTTTTTCTGATCCCATGTCTTCACAGTCATTCACGCGTCCCTCTGCATTATCTAGTCTGCTTACGACTAAATTTTAGCCCTGATATTATCACATCCATTGAGTTTCCTGATATTTTTTGGCTCGTCTTTAGACTTTCTCTTCCCCTTTTCCGGTATTCTGCCTTATGTGATTCTGAGACACTGTTGTTTTTCAGTGATTTCCTGACCTCCATTTTCAACACATGGTCTGGATAGCGTTTTGCAGTCTAGTTGTTTGAAAGCTTATCTTTTGGGCCTTCAATATCTTTGGAACTGAAAATGGTACTTCCTGTTTCTTTTACTGTACTTCTTCACCTCTACTGCTCAGGTAATATCAGGTATGTAATGTGGACTTCTAGGGCTTTGTTAAGTGAAAATTTTAGACTTTGGGCTCTACGCAATTCCATGGGATTTCTGTGCGGACAATTTCTCCTAGACATTGATGCCATATCGTGTTCCTGTGTGTGTTGTCTGGTATATCTCCAATTGCTGTTGTTGCATTAGTTTTGATGAAAAACCAATACTATTTCGATTTGCATAACTTCATTTTGATAATGCTTATCTCACAATTCTGAAAGTGCGCAGGACACTTCCTCTTGTGGAAATGAAGCTTTTAAAGGTTCTCAGCTCTGCATTCTGCTCTATGTCATTTTGGAGTGTTTCCAAAACAGCAAACTGAGAGTGCGCTTGTGCTTTGTAGTTCCACGGGAATGTGCCAATGAAAGCAGTTCTTCTCAGAGCTTCTCTGTCTACAGAAACACCAGTGGAAGCATATCTATGGATGTCACATATCAGGGCCTGCTGGAATGATCCCGCAGACCTACCTTGGTGTCCTCGGTGCCGTACCGTGCTGGTGCCATCCAAAATGTAGCATCCGCTTTAGGGAGATAATGCTGTAGGTAATGCTTCCTCTTCTAACGCTGTGGACTTGGACCACTCTTCCTTGTCCTCTCATCCTTGTGGCACGGGTGCACGAAGGCAACCACACAGCTGTTGCGCATCCAGTGCCTCAAACCAAACCATAATCCCAGCCCAGGTTTTGAATGTAGCAGATCCTAAGTCTTTTCATTCTGATTTCAAAACCAAGGCCCCCTGGATCCCTCAGACCAGATGAACGATATCTCTGATTCAGCCCCACACGTGCTCTATTGGCAAAATGCCCAATTGGTCCCTGGTCCTGCAGATGCACTGGGTGTGGCCATGGGACATATTGGTAATCTCAACCACGTGACCAGTTTTGATGCTTTATCATTGGTACACATTTTGGTTTGCTCTCTTGATTCGACCCACCACATCCCACAATGCACTCCAGATCCCTGAGACTCAGCGTGTGCCATCATTCGTAGCCCTATCCCTCACAGAACGTTGCCTCTGCTACCTCAAATGTGGCAGCTGGGATCTTGGACTCCGAATCAACTGTGGGGATATTTTGCGCTGGTTTCTTTGAGTTCTGTCAGCCAAGCATCTGCTGTGCACTCTTGTAAATCTCAGCACATCACCTTCTATCCCATGTCTCCTGTCCGCTTGAGAGTGTGCGTCCAAGTTAAACAGAGTTTCACCCTTGTTGCTCCATCACCAGGGGTCAGACCCTCACTGGATTCCATTTCCTGCTTTGCCTTCTCCTGCTTCCAGGTGTCCTGAGGCCTCATCCTGTCTTTGGAAGTAACAGACCTCTCTTCGGCAAGTGTCCTGTGCCAAGGGCTGGGTGAGTGGATGTTTCCATTGCTCTGTTCATGGGAGCGAGTGAGTGCAGGTTGCACTTCTTCTCTGCCAACTGGGCATCGATGAATCAACACTATCCAGATACATTTCACAGAAATGTGATATTTGCTTAGCTCTTTGTTTCTATACAGCCGTGGTGGGAGGGATGGTCCGAATACACCTGTTTTGACATTGTGTTGATATCTCATTTGCAGTCTTTAAGAAGTTTAAAAGAATTCATTTACATGTTTTGGGAGTTATACGAAAATGAAGTTATTTTTTGAAACACACTCAATCGACCTAGAAGCCAGACTTGTCAATTTTGGTAACATTTTGTCAGCTCGACGGAAAACCTAGACAGATAGAATGCAAATTGGCAGTCCAAACTGTTAAAGGGTTCATGTCGGCTCTTTACGGTTGAAGCCTCCGAAACCAACAGGAACCATGAAATAACTATTGGAAACTTGAAATAACCCCCAAACTTGGATACACTTGTGCATTGGTGCCCTTTACTCCCAATGACACCTACTGGCCAATATTGGCATTTCAAGGGGTAACATCCCTCTCTAGGAAAATACAAGAGGAAAGAAACCAAATATATACATGTAGGTTTGAATCCAAAAGCACCTAGAGGCATTCTAGCTAGGAGAACCCTGCTGCAATTATGCTAGTCTATGGAGAACCAGGTGTTCTTCTATCAGTGATGAGAACGCTTAATCATCCGATCATGTTGGGTAAAGCCATTTAACGCAACCAAGTCTGCACCCGCATGATATAGTGCCCACGGGGGCTTGACTCAAGTGAAAGACGATCCACATAAGCTGTGTCTTTTATATCATTGGCGACTTTTACAGTACAGTTCTCTTTCTGACTTGTACTATTTACCTATACTGTCTTGAAAAATTGAGGCCTAATACAGATTCAAGTTCAGTCAGATTCCCCTCTCTTACCACACTCCCTTCACCCCAGGGAAGACATAAACACAACATTTGCTGAATCTAGCGGAAGGCCATCGTTTCTAGGTGTGAGCTAAGTATTCAATTCCTATCTATTTCAGCCAAGTTTATTGGACCTTTAAGGAGTTCACTGTTGTTCACAGAGTGTGAAGCTGGAGGAACTCTGATTCTAGGAGGGGCTTGTTTTACTCGTAATGGCTTCATTGCAGCTCAGCTACTGATCCTTCAAAATGGATGCCTGTGTGGAGGGGAGGGAAGGCAAGTGCTTGCTAGCTAGGCCCAAACCTGGGAAAAGGCTTACCTGGGCTTGGTGAATTCTGGTCTGAATGGCTTGGGAAGGCCCCTTGGGAAGTGTGGATTCCCATGACCTCTTCCAAGAACAGGAGCGTTTTGATCATCTCTGCCATCTCTTCTCTTGCAGACGTCAGGGACCTTGGACCCGTTCTTGGAGAAGAGAATTGAGGAACTTCCTCAAGTCCACGTTGGCACTCCGTATGTTTCTGCCAGTATCAGCAAGGTTCAATATGTCTCATGAATGTCTTTTGAGCCTGGTATCCTCTACAGCTGTCTCCACGCCAGTATTCTCCATTGTAGCAGAACATCTCTCATCCATGTGTTCGCATCTCTCCTCAATCCGTTCAGCCAGCTTTTCGGCCAGCTTCTCTTCGTGTCTCCCCTAAAGTTGACTTCACCAGGACTGGGCAAGTCTGAAAGTACCTCGGAGCCTGACCAGTAAGCTGATGACAGGCAGATCTTCCACTGTCTGCCCTTTCAGGTTCTGGAAACTGACCTGTGACCTCAGGTCTTTGGGCAGCAGCAGTATCTCGAACTTACACAGCTTCCCGGACCAAACACCTAAGCCAAGCTCCACAGAGGGCGGCAGCCCCTCCATCACACTGATCCACCCACAGAACTCTGCCCGGTTACCTAGGATCCAACAGCCACAACAAGCCTCGCGGTACACACCAACATTCCACCTGGAATCCAACCGCTAACTGCCATCCCCAATGGCTGCTGCATCTTGTCAGTGTTGGGGGAGGGGCTGCATCCGACGAGAAGTTCCTAAGGTAAATGTGATTCTACCCACTAGCGTCCCATGGGCCTTTCTTCTTCCCTCTTTCCTTTTGTTCAGATCTCTATGCACAGTACCAATGGAGGGAAGTGTGTCCCTTTTCAGTTGATGGTTTCACACGTCTTTAAACTTTCTAACAGTTCACAGTACACAGAGACCCACTAAAGGAGACTTATGTTCCTATAATATCCGTACACCCGGAATACATATGCGTCGCCTGATTTCTGCTGAAACACCCGCACTCTCAGGACATGGATCCATTGGTTTCATGGGGGCTGAAATTCCAAGAAATGAAACCAACCCCAATGTGCACTTTGCTGTCAGTCTCTTTTGCTCTTAGTACACTTTGGCAGAGCTACTTGCCTTTGTTATAGGCTTCTTACAATTCTTCTCTACGTAGCCTAGAATATGGCATTCCTTCATCCTGTTGGAAGACATACAAGTCTACATCACGGACTAGGAATCCATTTGATTCCAAATCGGCATTAGGGTTAGGTCACGATATGTTCTTATGAATCAACATTTACGAATATGAATGCACGCCTCCGAATACAAGTGTGCTGAGTACATGCAAGCCGCGATAATGGGTCGATGCATGCTGAATGATCCTTGACATCACCTTAAGTATTTTCTTTTGAATAATCATGGTTCCCTTGGTAAATATCAGCCAACCGTACCATTTTGGTGTTTGCTTGTTGGTTTGATTCTTTGTTGGTCTGCTTCTCGCTTGTATTGCAAACACGACAGGCCATGCATCTCTCCTTAAGCTTGAAACAGAGAGTCAAATAAGCTGATTCACTTAAGAGAGTGCTTCCAATCACCTATGATTTCCTGCTTCCCTCTCCCATCTTTAGGGTTTTGATGTCCTCCTTGCCTTCTTCTTGTTTCTTCTTTGCCACTCCTGCTCTTCTTGCATTTCCAATAATGGTTTCTTCTTTCCATTTCATCTTGCTGCTTTTCTATTCAGGGTAGATTTCTCAACCATTCTTGTAGGATAAGTTTTGAACTGCTGAATTCTTTTAAGATTTGCCGGTTTGTGGAATTTTCTAGCTCTGCCGTTATTAGGACTGGCGGTCATGTGGCATAGGCTCCCCTAGGTGGCAGCATTTGGCCATTCAGGATATGGTCTGTGTCCTGGCACTCCTCCCTCTCCTGCAATATTGCTGCCGAGATATCAGCTGAATCCCCTCTTGAGGTTCCCTTGTGACTATGTTGTTTCCTCCAGGTGCATTTTCAATCACTGTGATATTCGTGAGCTTTGTTGATTTGAATCATACAGCTGCTGGTAGGTCTATTGGGATTCCACCTCCTTTGGATGCTGTGTAATTCCTGAATTCGCATACATGATTCTTTCTTGGCTTTCAGGAAGTTTCAGTCTGATTTTTCTACAGATAAATTTTCAGACATTTTTTGTTTCCTTATCTCTTGCTTTTCCATCTGGGACCCTTATGAATTCTAGTCTTTCATGCCCTGTCTTAACCCAGGGTTCAACAGCAATGTTTACATTGCTTTGCACTTGCTTTCCTATGTCTGCTTCTGACCGAGGTTTTTCTGATCCCATGTCTTCACAGTCATTCACGCGTCCCTCTGCATTATCTAGTCTGCTTACGACTAAATTTTAGCCCTGATATTATCACATCCATTGAGTTTCCTGATATTTTTTGGCTCGTCTTTAGACTTTCTCTTCCCCTTTTCCGGTATTCTGCCTTATGTGATTCTGAGACACTGTTGTTTTTCAGTGATTTCCTGACCTCCATTTTCAACACATGGTCTGGATAGCGTTTTGCAGTCTAGTTGTTTGAAAGCTTATCTTTTGGGCCTTCAATATCTTTGGAACTGAAAATGGTACTTCCTGTTTCTTTTACTGTACTTCTTCACCTCTACTGCTCAGGTAATATCAGGTATGTAATGTGGACTTCTAGGGCTTTGTTAAGTGAAAATTTTAGACTTTGGGCTCTACGCAATTCCATGGGATTTCTGTGCGGACAATTTCTCCTAGACATTGATGCCATATCGTGTTCCTGTGTGTGTTGTCTGGTATATCTCCAATTGCTGTTGTTGCATTAGTTTTGATGAAAAACCAATACTATTTCGATTTGCATAACTTCATTTTGATAATGCTTATCTCACAATTCTGAAAGTGCGCAGGACACTTCCTCTTGTGGAAATGAAGCTTTTAAAGGTTCTCAGCTCTGCATTCTGCTCTATGTCATTTTGGAGTGTTTCCAAAACAGCAAACTGAGAGTGCGCTTGTGCTTTGTAGTTCCACGGGAATGTGCCAATGAAAGCAGTTCTTCTCAGAGCTTCTCTGTCTACAGAAACACCAGTGGAAGCATATCTATGGATGTCACATATCAGGGCCTGCTGGAATGATCCCGCAGACCTACCTTGGTGTCCTCGGTGCCGTACCGTGCTGGTGCCATCCAAAATGTAGCATCCGCTTTAGGGAGATAATGCTGTAGGTAATGCTTCCTCTTCTAACGCTGTGGACTTGGACCACTCTTCCTTGTCCTCTCATCCTTGTGGCACGGGTGCACGAAGGCAACCACACAGCTGTTGCGCATCCAGTGCCTCAAACCAAACCATAATCCCAGCCCAGGTTTTGAATGTAGCAGATCCTAAGTCTTTTCATTCTGATTTCAAAACCAAGGCCCCCTGGATCCCTCAGACCAGATGAACGATATCTCTGATTCAGCCCCACACGTGCTCTATTGGCAAAATGCCCAATTGGTCCCTGGTCCTGCAGATGCACTGGGTGTGGCCATGGGACATATTGGTAATCTCAACCACGTGACCAGTTTTGATGCTTTATCATTGGTACACATTTTGGTTTGCTCTCTTGATTCGACCCACCACATCCCACAATGCACTCCAGATCCCTGAGACTCAGCGTGTGCCATCATTCGTAGCCCTATCCCTCACAGAACGTTGCCTCTGCTTCCTCAAATGTGGCAGCTGGGATCTTGGACTCCGAATCAACTGTGGGGATATTTTGCGCTGGTTTCTTTGAGTTCTGTCAGCCAAGCATCTGCTGTGCACTCTTGTAAATCTCAGCACATCACCTTCTATCCCATGTCTCCTGTCCGCTTGAGAGTGTGCGTCCAAGTTAAACAGAGTTTCACCCTTGTTGCTCCATCACCAGGGGTCAGACCCTCACTGGATTCCATTTCCTGCTTTGCCTTCTCCTGCTTCCAGGTGTCCTGAGGCCTCATCCTGTCTTTGGAAGTAACAGACCTCTCTTCGGCAAGTGTCCTGTGCCAAGGGCTGGGTGAGTGGATGTTTCCATTGCTCTGTTCATGGGAGCGAGTGAGTGCAGGTTGCACTTCTTCTCTGCCAACTGGGCATCGATGAATCAACACTATCCAGATACATTTCACAGAAATGTGATATTTGCTTAGCTCTTTGTTTCTATACAGCCGTGGTGGGAGGGATGGTCCGAATACACCTGTTTTGACATTGTGTTGATATCTCATTTGCAGTCTTTAAGAAGTTTAAAAGAATTCATTTACATGTTTTGGGAGTTATACGAAAATGAAGTTATTTTTTGAAACACACTCAATCGACCTAGAAGCCAGACTTGTCAATTTTGGTAACATTTTGTCAGCTCGACGGAAAACCTAGACAGATAGAATGCAAATTGGCAGTCCAAACTGTTAAAGGGTTCATGTCGGCTCTTTACGGTTGAAGCCTCCGAAACCAACAGGAACCATGAAATAACTATTGGAAACTTGAAATAACCCCCAAACTTGGATACACTTGTGCATTGGTGCCCTTTACTCCCAATGACACCTACTGGCCAATATTGGCATTTCAAGGGGTAACATCCCTCTCTAGGAAAATACAAGAGGAAAGAAACCAAATATATACATGTAGGTTTGAATCCAAAAGCACCTAGAGGCATTCTAGCTAGGAGAACCCTGCTGCAATTATGCTAGTCTATGGAGAACCAGGTGTTCTTCTATCAGTGATGAGAACGCTTAATCATCCGATCATGTTGGGTAAAGCCATTTAACGCAACCAAGTCTGCACCCGCATGATATAGTGCCCACGGGGGCTTGACTCAAGTGAAAGACGATCCACATAAGCTGTGTCTTTTATATCATTGGCGACTTTTACAGTACAGTTCTCTTTCTGACTTGTACTATTTACCTATACTGTCTTGAAAAATTGAGGCCTAATACAGATTCAAGTTCAGTCAGATTCCCCTCTCTTACCACACTCCCTTCACCCCAGGGAAGACATAAACACAACATTTGCTGAATCTAGCGGAAGGCCATCGTTTCTAGGTGTGAGCTAAGTATTCAATTCCTATCTATTTCAGCCAAGTTTATTGGACCTTTAAGGAGTTCACTGTTGTTCACAGAGTGTGAAGCTGGAGGAACTCTGATTCTAGGAGGGGCTTGTTTTACTCGTAATGGCTTCATTGCAGCTCAGCTACTGATCCTTCAAAATGGATGCCTGTGTGGAGGGGAGGGAAGGCAAGTGCTTGCTAGCTAGGCCCAAACCTGGGAAAAGGCTTACCTGGGCTTGGTGAATTCTGGTCTGAATGGCTTGGGAAGGCCCCTTGGGAAGTGTGGATTCCCATGACCTCTTCCAAGAACAGGAGCGTTTTGATCATCTCTGCCATCTCTTCTCTTGCAGACGTCAGGGACCTTGGACCCGTTCTTGGAGAAGAGAATTGAGGAACTTCCTCAAGTCCACGTTGGCACTCCGTATGTTTCTGCCAGTATCAGCGAGGTTCAATATGTCTCATGAATGTCTTTTGAGCCTGGTATCCTCTACAGCTGTCTCCACGCCAGTATTCTCCATTGTAGCAGAACATCTCTCATCCATGTGTTCGCATCTCTCCTCAATCCGTTCAGCCAGCTTTTCGGCCAGCTTCTCTTCGTGTCTCCCCTAAAGTTGACTTCACCAGGACTGGGCAAGTCTGAAAGTACCTCGGAGCCTGACCAGTAAGCTGATGACAGGCAGATCTTCCACTGTCTGCCCTTTCAGGTTCTGGAAACTGACCTGTGACCTCAGGTCTTTGGGCAGCAGCAGTATCTCGAACTTACACAGCTTCCCGGACCAAACACCTAAGCCAAGCTCCACAGAGGGCGGCAGCCCCTCCATCACACTGATCCACCCACAGAACTCTGCCCGGTTACCTAGGATCCAACAGCCACAACAAGCCTCGCGGTACACACCAACATTCCACCTGGAATCCAACCGCTAACTGCCATCCCCAATGGCTGCTGCATCTTGTCAGTGTTGGGGGAGGGGCTGCATCCGACGAGAAGTTCCTAAGGTAAATGTGATTCTACCCACTAGCGTCCCATGGGCCTTTCTTCTTCCCTCTTTCCTTTTGTTCAGATCTCTATGCACAGTACCAATGGAGGGAAGTGTGTCCCTTTTCAGTTGATGGTTTCACACGTCTTTAAACTTTCTAACAGTTCACAGTACACAGAGACCCACTAAAGGAGACTTATGTTCCTATAATATCCGTACACCCGGAATACATATGCGTCGCCTGATTTCTGCTGAAACACCCGCACTCTCAGGACATGGATCCATTGGTTTCATGGGGGCTGAAATTCCAAGAAATGAAACCAACCCCAATGTGCACTTTGCTGTCAGTCTCTTTTGCTCTTAGTACACTTTGGCAGAGCTACTTGCCTTTGTTATAGGCTTCTTACAATTCTTCTCTACGTAGCCTAGAATATGGCATTCCTTCATCCTGTTGGAAGACATACAAGTCTACATCACGGACTAGGAATCCATTTGATTCCAAATCGGCATTAGGGTTAGGTCACGATATGTTCTTATGAATCAACATTTACGAATATGAATGCACGCCTCCGAATACAAGTGTGCTGAGTACATGCAAGCCGCGATAATGGGTCGATGCATGCTGAATGATCCTTGACATCACCTTAAGTATTTTCTTTTGAATAATCATGGTTCCCTTGGTAAATATCAGCCAACCGTACCATTTTGGTGTTTGCTTGTTGGTTTGATTCTTTGTTGGTCTGCTTCTCGCTTGTATTGCAAACACGACAGGCCATGCATCTCTCCTTAAGCTTGAAACAGAGAGTCAAATAAGCTGATTCACTTAAGAGAGTGCTTCCAATCACCTATGATTTCCTGCTTCCCTCTCCCATCTTTAGGGTTTTGATGTCCTCCTTGCCTTCTTCTTGTTTCTTCTTTGCCACTCCTGCTCTTCTTGCATTTCCAATAATGGTTTCTTCTTTCCATTTCATCTTGCTGCTTTTCTATTCAGGGTAGATTTCTCAACCATTCTTGTAGGATAAGTTTTGAACTGCTGAATTCTTTTAAGATTTGCCGGTTTGTGGAAATTTCTAGCTCTGCCGTTATTAGGAATGGCGGTCATGTGGCATAGGCTCCCCTAGGTGGCAGCATTTGGCCATTCAGGATATGGTCTGTGTCCTGGCACTCCTCCCTCTCCTGCAATATTGCTGCCGAGATATCAGCTGAATCCCCTCTTGAGGTTCCCTTGTGACTATGTTGTTTCCTCCAGGTGCATTTTCAATCACTGTGATATTCGTGAGCTTTGTTGATTTGAATCATACAGCTGCTGGTAGGTCTATTGGGATTCCACCTCCTTTGGATGCTGTGTAATTCCTGAATTCGCATACATGATTCTTTGTTGGCTTTCAGGAAGTTTCAGTCTGATTTTTCTACAGATAAATTTTCAGACATTTTTTGTTTCCTTATCTCTTGCTTTTCCATCTGGGACCCTTATGAATTCTAGTCTTTCATGCCCTGTCTTAACCCAGGGTTCAACAGCAATGTTTACATTGCTTTGCACTTGCTTTCCTATGTCTGCTTCTGACCGAGGTTTTTCTGATCCCATGTCTTCACAGTCATTCACGCGTCCCTCTGCATTATCTAGTCTGCTTACGACTAAATTTTAGCCCTGATATTATCACATCCATTGAGTTTCCTGATATTTTTTGGCTCGTCTTTAGACTTTCTCTTCCCCTTTTCCGGTATTCTGCCTTATGTGATTCTGAGACACTGTTGTTTTTCAGTGATTTCCTGACCTCCATTTTCAACACATGGTCTGGATAGCGTTTTGCAGTCTAGTTGTTTGAAAGCTTATCTTTTGGGCCTTCAATATCTTTGGAACTGAAAATGGTACTTCCTGTTTCTTTTACTGTACTTCTTCACCTCTACTGCTCAGGTAATATCAGGTATGTAATGTGGACTTCTAGGGCTTTGTTAAGTGAAAATTTTAGACTTTTGGCTCTACGCAATTCCATGGGATTTCTGTGCGGACAATTTCTCCTAGACTTTGATGCCATATCGTTTTCCTGTGTGTGTTGTCTGGTATATCTCCAATTGCTGTTGTTGCATTAGTTTTGATGACAAACCAATACTATTTCGATTTGCATAACTTCATTTTTATAATGCTTATCTCACAATTCTGAAAGTGCGCAGGACACTTCCTCTTGTGGAAATGAAGCTTTTAAAGGTTCTCAGCTCTGCATTCTGCTCTATGTCATTTTGGAGTGTTTCCAAAACAGCAAACTGAGAGTGCGCTTGTGCTTTGTAGTTCCACGGGAATGTGCCAATGAAAGCAGTTCTTCTCAGAGCTTCTCTGTCTACAGAAACACCAGTGGAAGCATATCTATGGATGTCACATATCAGGGCCTGCTGGAATGATCCCGCAGACCTACCTTGGTGTCCTCGGTGCCGTACCGTGCTGGTGCCATCCAAAATGTAGCATCCGCTTTAGGGAGATAATGCTGTAGGTAATGCTTCCTCTTCTAACGCTGTGGACTTGGACCACTCTTCCTTGTCCTCTCATCCTTGTGGCACGGGTGCACGAAGGCAACCACACAGCTGTTGCGCATCCTGTGCCTCAAACCAAACCATAATCCCAGCCCAGGTTATGAATGTAGCAGATCCTAAGTCTTTTCATTCTGATTTCAAAACCAAGGCCCCCTGGATCCCTCAGACCAGATGAACGATATCTCTGATTCAGCCCCACACGTGCTCTATTGGCAAAATGCCCAATTGGTCCCTGGTCCTGCAGATGCACTGGGTGTGGCCATGGGACATATTGGTAATCTCAACCACGTGACCAGTTTTGATGCTTTATCATTGGTACACATTTTGGTTTGCTCTCTTGATTCGACCCACCACATCCCACAATGCACTCCAGATCCCTGAGACTCAGCGTGTGCCATCATTCGTAGCCCTATCCCTCACAGAACGTTGCCTCTGCTACCTCAAATGTGGCAGCTGGGATCTTGGACTCCGAATCAACTGTGGGGATATTTTGCGCTGGTTTCTTTGAGTTCTGTCAGCCAAGCATCTGCTGTGCACTCTTGTAAATCTCAGCACATCACCTTCTATCCCATGTCTCCTGTCCGCTTGAGAGTGTGCGTCCAAGTTAAACAGAGTTTCACCCTTGTTGCTCCATCACCAGGGGTCAGACCCTCACTGGATTCCATTTCCTGCTTTGCCTTCTCCTGCTTCCAGGTGTCCTGAGGCCTCATCCTGTCTTTGGAAGTAACAGACCTCTCTTCGGCAAGTGTCCTGTGCCAAGGGCTGGGTGAGTGGATGTTTCCATTGCTCTGTTCATGGGAGCGAGTGAGTGCAGGTTGCACTTCTTCTCTGCCAACTGGGCATCGATGAATCAACACTATCCAGATACATTTCACAGAAATGTGATATTTGCTTAGCTCTTTGTTTCTATACAGCCGTGGTGGGAGGGATTGTCCGAAGACAACTATTTTGACATTGTGTTGATATCCCATTTGCAGCCTTTAAGAAGTTTAACAGAACTCATTTACATGTTTTGGGAGTTATACGAAAATGGAGTTATTTTTTGAAACACACTCAATCGACCTAGAAGCCAGACTTGTCAATTTTGGTAACATTGTGTCAGCTCGACGGAAAAGCTAGACAGATAGAATGCAAACTAGCAGTCCAAACTGTTCAAGGGGTCATGTCAGCTCTTTAAGGTTGAAGCCTCCGAAACCAACAGGAACCATGAAATAACTTTTGGAAACATGGAATAACCCCCAACCTTGGATACACTTGTGCATGTGGTGCCATGTATCCCAATGACACCTACTGGCCAATGTTGGCATTTCAAGGGGTAACATCCCTCTCTCGGAAAATACAAGAGGAAACAAACCAAATATATACATTTAGGTTTGAATCCAAAAGCACCTAGAGGCATTCTAGCTAGGAGAATCCTGCTGCAGTTATGCTAGTCTATTGAGAACCAGGTGTTTTTCTATCAGTGTTGAGAACGCTTAATCATCCGATCCTGTAGTTTAAAGCCATTTAACGCAACCAAGTCTGCACCCCCATGATATAGTGCCCCCGGGGGCTTGACTCAAGTGAAAGACGATCCACATAAGCTGTGTCTTTAATGTCATTGGCGACTTTTACAGTTCAGTTCACTTTCTGACTTGTACTATTTACCTTCACTGTCTTGAAAAACTGAAGCCTAATACAGATTCATGTTCAGTCAAAGATTCCCCTCACTTAACACACTCCCTTCACCCCAGGGAAGACATAAACACAACATTTGCTGAATCTAGCGGAAGGACATCGTTTCTAGGTGTGAGCTAAGTATTCAATTTTATCTATTTCAGCCGAGACTATTTGACCTTTAAGGTGTTCACTGTTGTTCACAGAGAGTGAAGCTGGAGGAACTCTGATTCTAGGAGGGGCTTGCTCTTCTCGTAATGGCTTCATTGCAGCTCAGGTACTGATCCTTCAAAATGGATGCCTGAGTGGAGGGGAGGCAAGGGCAAGTGCTCACTAGCTAGGCCCAAACCTGGGAAATCTTTTAAATGGGCTTGGTGAATTCTGGTCTGAATGGTTAGGGAATGCCCCTTGGGAAGTGTGGATTCTCAAGACCACTTCCAAGAACAGTAGCGTTTTGATCATCTCTGCCATCTCTTCTCTTTCAGACGTCAGAAACGTTGGACCCGTTCTTGGAGAAGAGAATTGAGGAACTTCCTCATGTCCACGTTGGCACTCCGTATGTTTCTGCCAGTATCAGCGAGGTTCAATATGTCTCATGAATATCTTTTAAGCCTGGTATCCTCTACAGCTGTCTCCACGCCAGTATTCTCCATTGTAGCAGAACATCTCTCATCCATGTGTTCGCATCTCTCCTCAATCCGTTCAGCCAGCTTTTCGGCCAGCTTCTCTTCGTGTCTCCCCTAAAGTCGACTTCACCAGGACTGGGCAAGTCTGAAAGTACCTCGGAGCCTGACCAGAAAGCTGATGACAGGCAGAACTTCCACTGTCTGCCCTTTCAGGTTCTGGAAACTGACTTGTGAACTCAGGTCATTGGGCAGCAGCAGTATCTCGAACTTACACAGCTTCCCGGACCAAACACCTAAGCCAAGCTCCACAGAGGGCGGCAGCCCCTCCATCACACTGATCCACCCACAGAACTCTGCCCGGTTTCCTAGGATCCAACAGCCACAACAAGCCTCGCGGTACACACCAACATTCCACCTGGAATCCAACCGGTAACTGACATCCCTAATGGATGTGCATCTTGTCAGTGTTGGGGGAGGGGCTGCATCCGACGAGAGGTTCCTAAGGTAAATGTGATTCTACCCACTAGCGTCCCATGGGCCTTTCTTCTTCCCTCTTTCCTTTTGTTCAGATCTCTATGCACAGTACCAATGGAGGGAAGTGTGTCCCTTTTCAGTTGATGGTTTCACACGTCTTTAAACTTTCTAACAGTTCACAGTACACAGAGACCCACTAAAGGAGACTTATGTTCCTATAATATCCGTACACCCGGAATACATATGCGTCGCCTGATTTCTGCTGAAACACCCGCACTCTCAGGACATGGATCCATTGGTTTCATGGGGGCTGAAATTCCAAGAAATGAAACCAACCCCAATGTGCACTTTGCTGTCAGTCTCTTTTGCTCTTAGTACACTTTGGCAGAGCTACTTGCCTTTGTTATAGGCTTCTTACAATTCTTCTCTACGTAGCCTAGAATATGGCATTCCTTCATCCTGTTGGAAGACATACAAGTCTACATCACGGACTAGGAATCCATTTGATTCCAAATCGGCATTAGGGTTAGGTCACGATATGTTCTTATGAATCAACATTTACGAATATGAATGCACGCCTCCGAATACAAGTGTGCTGAGTACATGCAAGCCGCGATAATGGGTCGATGCATGCTGAATGATCCTTGACATCACCTTAAGTATTTTCTTTTGAATAATCATGGTTCCCTTGGTAAATATCAGCCAACCGTACCATTTTGGTGTTTGCTTGTTGGTTTGATTCTTTGTTGGTCTGCTTCTCGCTTGTATTGCAAACACGACAGGCCATGCATCTCTCCTTAAGCTTGAAACAGAGAGTCAAATAAGCTGATTCACTTAAGAGAGTGCTTCCAATCACCTATGATTTCCTGCTTCCCTCTCCCATCTTTAGGGTTTTGATGTCCTCCTTGCCTTCTTCTTGTTTCTTCTTTGCCACTCCTGCTCTTCTTGCATTTCCAATAATGGTTTCTTCTTTCCATTTCATCTTGCTGCTTTTCTATTCAGGGTAGATTTCTCAACCATTCTTGTAGGATAAGTTTTGAACTGCTGAATTCTTTTAAGATTTGCCGGTTTGTGGAATTTTCTAGCTCTGCCGTTATTAGGACTGGCGGTCATGTGGCATAGGCTCCCCTAGGTGGCAGCATTTGGCCATTCAGGATATGGTCTGTGTCCTGGCACTCCTCCCTCTCCTGCAATATTGCTGCCGAGATATCAGCTGAATCCCCTCTTGAGGTTCCCTTGTGACTATGTTGTTTCCTCCAGGTGCATTTTCAATCACTGTGATATTCGTGAGCTTTGTTGATTTGAATCATACAGCTGCTGGTAGGTCTATTGGGATTCCACCTCCTTTGGATGCTGTGTAATTCCTGAATTCGCATACATGATTCTTTGTTGGCTTTCAGGAAGTTTCAGTCTGATTTTTCTACAGATAAATTTTCAGACATTTTTTGTTTCCTTATCTCTTGCTTTTCCATCTGGGACCCTTATGAATTCTAGTCTTTCATGCCCTGTCTTAACCCAGGGTTCAACAGCAATGTTTACATTGCTTTGCACTTGCTTTCCTATGTCTGCTTCTGACCGAGGTTTTTCTGATCCCATGTCTTCACAGTCATTCACGCGTCCCTCTGCATTATCTAGTCTGCTTACGACTAAATTTTAGCCCTGATATTATCACATCCATTGAGTTTCCTGATATTTTTTGGCTCGTCTTTAGACTTTCTCTTCCCCTTTTCCGGTATTCTGCCTTATGTGATTCTGAGACACTGTTGTTTTTCAGTGATTTCCTGACCTCCATTTTCAACACATGGTCTGGATAGCGTTTTGCAGTCTAGTTGTTTGAAAGCTTATCTTTTGGGCCTTCAATATCTTTGGAACTGAAAATGGTACTTCCTGTTTCTTTTACTGTACTTCTTCACCTCTACTGCTCAGGTAATATCAGGTATGTAATGTGGACTTCTAGGGCTTTGTTAAGTGAAAATTTTAGACTTTGGGCTCTACGCAATTCCATGGGATTTCTGTGCGGACAATTTCTCCTAGACTTTGATGCCATATCGTGTTCCTGTGTGTGTTGTCTGGTATATCTCCAATTGCTGTTGTTGCATTAGTTTTGATGAAAAACCAATACTATTTCGATTTGCATAACTTCATTTTGATAATGCTTATCTCACAATTCTGAAAGTGCGCAGGACACTTCCTCTTGTGGAAATGAAGCTTTTAAAGGTTCTCAGCTCTGCATTCTGCTCTATGTCATTTTGGAGTGTTTCCAAAACAGCAAACTGAGAGTGCGCTTGTGCTTTGTAGTTCCACGGGAATGTGCCAATGAAAGCAGTTCTTCTCAGAGCTTCTCTGTCTACAGAAACACCAGTGGAAGCATATCTATGGATGTCACATATCAGGGCCTGCTGGAATGATCCCGCAGACCTACCTTGGTGTCCTCGGTGCCGTACCGTGCTGGTGCCATCCAAAATGTAGCATCCGCTTTAGGGAGATAATGCTGTAGGTAATGCTTCCTCTTCTAACGCTGTGGACTTGGACCACTCTTCCTTGTCCTCTCATCCTTGTGGCACGGGTGCACGAAGGCAACCACAGAGTTGTTGCGCATCCTGTGCCTCAAACCAAACCATAATCCCAGCCCAGGTTATGAATGTAGCAGATCCTAAGTCTTTTCATTCTGATTTCAAAACCAAGGCCCCCTGGATCCCTCAGACCAGATGAACGATATCTCTGATTCAGCCCCACACGTGCTCTATTGGCAAAATGCCCAATTGGTCCCTGGTCCTGCAGATGCACTGGGTGTGGCCATGGGACATATTGGTAATCTCAACCACGTGACCAGTTTTGATGCTTTATCATTGGTACACATTTTGGTTTGCTCTCTTGATTCGACCCACCACATCCCACAATGCACTCCAGATCCCTGAGACTCAGCGTGTGCCATCATTCGTAGCCCTATCCCTCACAGAACGTTGCCTCTGCTACCTCAAATGTGGCAGCTGGGATCTTGGACTCCGAATCAACTGTGGGGATATTTTGCGCTGGTTTCTTTGAGTTCTGTCAGCCAAGCATCTGCTGTGCACTCTTGTAAATCTCAGCACATCACCTTCTATCCCATGTCTCCTGTCCGCTTGAGAGTGTGCGTCCAAGTTAAACAGAGTTTCACCCTTGTTGCTCCATCACCAGGGGTCAGACCCTCACTGGATTCCATTTCCTGCTTTGCCTTCTCCTGCTTCCAGGTGTCCTGAGGCCTCATCCTGTCTTTGGAAGTAACAGACCTCTCTTCGGCAAGTGTCCTGTGCCAAGGGCTGGGTGAGTGGATGTTTCCATTGCTCTGTTCATGGGAGCGAGTGAGTGCAGGTTGCACTTCTTCTCTGCCAACTGGGCATCGATGAATCAACACTATCCAGATACATTTCACAGAAATGTGATATTTGCTTAGCTCTTTGTTTCTATACAGCCGTGGTGGGAGGGATGGTCCGAATACACCTGTTTTGACATTGTGTTGATATCTCATTTGCAGTCTTTAAGAAGTTTAAAAGAATTCATTTACATGTTTTGGGAGTTATACGAAAATGAAGTTATTTTTTGAAACACACTCAATCGACCTAGAAGCCAGACTTGTCAATTTTGGTAACATTTTGTCAGCTCGACGGAAAACCTAGACAGATAGAATGCAAATTGGCAGTCCAAACTGTTAAAGGGTTCATGTCGGCTCTTTAAGGTTGAAGCCTCCGAAACCAACAGGAACCATGAAATAACTATTGGAAACTTGAAATAACCCCCAAACTTGCATACACTTGTGCATTGGTGCCCTTTACTCCCAATGACACCTACTGGCCAATATTGGCATTTCAAGGGGTAACATCCCTCTCTAGGAAAATACAAGAGGAAAGAAACCAAATATATACATGTAGGTTTGAATCCAAAAGCACCTAGAGGCATTCTAGCTAGGAGAACCCTGCTGCAATTATGCTAGTCTATGGAGAACCAGGTGTTCTTCTATCAGTGATGAGAACGCTTAATCATCCGATCATGTTGGGTAAAGCCATTTAACGCAACCAAGTCTGCACCCGCATGATATAGTGCCCACGGGGGCTTGACTCAAGTGAAAGACGATCCACATAAGCTGTGTCTTTTATATCATTGGCGACTTTTACAGTACAGTTCTCTTTCTGACTTGTACTATTTACCTATACTGTCTTGAAAAATTGAGGCCTAATACAGATTCAAGTTCAGTCAGATTCCCCTCTCTTACCACACTCCCTTCACCCCAGGGAAGACATAAACACAACATTTGCTGAATCTAGCGGAAGGCCATCGTTTCTAGGTGTGAGCTAAGTATTCAATTCCTATCTATTTCAGCCAAGTTTATTGGACCTTTAAGGAGTTCACTGTTGTTCACAGAGTGTGAAGCTGGAGGAACTCTGATTCTAGGAGGGGCTTGTTTTACTCGTAATGGCTTCATTGCAGCTCAGCTACTGATCCTTCAAAATGGATGCCTGTGTGGAGGGGAGGGAAGGCAAGTGCTTGCTAGCTAGGCCCAAACCTGGGAAAAGGCTTACCTGGGCTTGGTGAATTCTGGTCTGAATGGCTTGGGAAGGCCCCTTGGGAAGTGAGGATTCCCATGACCTCTTCCAAGAACAGGAGCGTTTTGATCATCTCGGCCATCTCTTCTCTTGCAGACGTCAGGGACCTTGGACCCGTTCTTGGAGAAGAGAATTGAGGAACTTCCTCAAGTCCACGTTGGCACTCCGTATGTTTCTGCCAGTATCAGCGAGGTTCAATATGTCTCATGAATGTCTTTTGAGCCTGGTATCCTCTACAGCTGTCTCCACGCCAGTATTCTCCATTGTAGCAGAACATCTCTCATCCATGTGTTCGCATCTCTCCTCAATCCGTTCAGCCAGCTTTTCGGCCAGCTTCTCTTCGTGTCTCCCCTAAAGTTGACTTCACCAGGACTGGGCAAGTCTGAAAGTACCTCGGAGCCTGACCAGTAAGCTGATGACAGGCAGATCTTCCACTGTCTGCCCTTTCAGGTTCTGGAAACTGACCTGTGACCTCAGGTCTTTGGGCAGCAGCAGTATCTCGAACTTACACAGCTTCCCGGACCAAACACCTAAGCCAAGCTCCACAGAGGGCGGCAGCCCCTCCATCACACTGATCCACCCACAGAACTCTGCCCGGTTACCTAGGATCCAACAGCCACAACAAGCCTCGCGGTACACACCAACATTTCACCTGGAATCCAACCGCTAACTGCCATCCCCAATGGCTGCTGCATCTTGTCAGTGTTGGGGGAGGGGCTGCATCCGACGAGAAGTTCCTAAGTTAAATGTGATTCTACCCACTAGCGTCCCATGGGCCTTTCTTCTTCCCTCTTTCCTTTTGTTCAGATCTCTTTGCACAGTACCAATGGAGGGAAGTGTGTCCCTTTTCAGTTGATGGTTTCACACGTCTTTAAACTTTCTAACAGTTCACAGTACACAGAGACCCACTAAAGGAGACTTATGTTCCTATAATATCCGTACACCCAGAATACATATGCGTCGCCTGATTTCTGCTGAAACACCCGCACTCTCAGGACATGGATCCATTGGTTTCATGGGGGCTGAAATTCCAAGAAATGAAACCAACCCCAATGTGCACTTTGCTGTCAGTCTCTTTTGCTCTTAGTACACTTTGGCAGAGCTACTTGCCTTTGTTATAGGCTTCTTACAATTCTTCTCTACGTAGCCTAGAATATGGCATTCCTTCATCCTTTTGGAAGACATACAAGTCTACATCACGGACTAGGAATCCTTTTGATTCCAAATCGGCATTAGGGTTAGGTCACGATATGTTCTTATGAATCAACATTTACGAGTATGAATGCACGCCTCCGAATACAAGTGTGCTGAGTACATGCAAGCCGCGATAATGGGTCGATGCATGCTGAATGATCCTTGACATCACCTTAAGTATTTTCTTTTGAATAATCATGGTTCCCTTGGTAAATATCAGCCAACCGTACCATTTTGGTGTTTGCTTGTTGGTTTGATTCTTTGTTGGTCTGCTTCTCGCTTGTATTGCAAACACGACAGGCCATGCATCTCTCCTTAAGCTTGAAACAGAGAGTCAAATAAGCTGATTCACTTAAGAGAGTGCTTCCAATCACCTATGATTTCCTGCTTCCCTCTCCCATCTTAAGGGTTTTGATGTCCTCCTTGCCTTCTTCTTGTTTCTTCTTTGCCACTCCTGCTCTTCTTGCATTTCCAATAATGGTTTCTTCTTTCCATTTCATCTTGCTGCTTTTCTATTCAGGGTAGATTTCTCAACCATTCTTGTAGGATAAGTTTTGAACTGCTGAATTCTTTTAAGATTTGCCGGTTTGTGGAATTTTCTAGCTCTGCCGTTATTAGGACTGGCGGTCATGTGGCATAGGCTCCCCTAGGTGGCAGCATTTGGCCATTCAGGATATGGTCTGTGTCCTGGCACTCCTCCCTCTCCTGCAATATTGCTGCCGAGATATCAGCTGAATCCCCTCTTGAGGTTCCCTTGTGACTATGTTGTTTCCTCCAGGTGCATTTTCAATCACTGTGATATTCGTGAGCTTTGTTGATTTGAATCATACAGCTGCTGGTAGGTCTATTGGGATTCCACCTCCTTTGGATGCTGTGTAATTCCTGAATTCGCATACATGATTCTTTCTTGGCTTTCAGGAAGTTTCAGTCTGATTTTTCTACAGATAAATTTTCAGACATTTTTTGTTTCCTTATCTCTTGCTTTTCCATCTGGGACCCTTATGAATTCTAGTCTTTCATGCCCTGTCTTAACCCAGGGTTCAACAGCAATGTTTACATTGCTTTGCACTTGCTTTCCTATGTCTGCTTCTGACCGAGGTTTTTCTGATCCCATGTCTTCACAGTCATTCACGCGTCCCTCTGCATTATCTAGTCTGCTTACGACTAAATTTTAGCCCTGATATTATCACATCCATTGAGTTTCCTGATATTTTTTGGCTCGTCTTTAGACTTTCTCTTCCCCTTTTCCGGTATTCTGCCTTATGTGATTCTGAGACACTGTTGTTTTTCAGTGATTTCCTGACCTCCATTTTCAACACATGGTCTGGATAGCGTTTTGCAGTCTAGTTGTTTGAAAGCTTATCTTTTGGGCCTTCAATATCTTTGGAACTGAAAATGGTACTTCCTGTTTCTTTTACTGTACTTCTTCACCTCTACTGCTCAGGTAATATCAGGTATGTAATGTGGACTTCTAGGGCTTTGTTAAGTGAAAATTTTAGACTTTGGGCTCTACGCAATTCCATGGGATTTCTGTGCGGACAATTTCTCCTAGACATTGATGCCATATCGTGTTCCTGTGTGTGTTGTCTGGTATATCTCCAATTGCTGTTGTTGCATTAGTTTTGATGAAAAACCAATACTATTTCGATTTGCATAACTTCATTTTGATAATGCTTATCTCACAATTCTGAAAGTGCGCAGGACACTTCCTCTTGTGGAAATGAAGCTTTTAAAGGTTCTCAGCTCTGCATTCTGCTCTATGTCATTTTGGAGTGTTTCCAAAACAGCAAACTGAGAGTGCGCTTGTGCTTTGTAGTTCCACGGGAATGTGCCAATGAAAGCAGTTCTTCTCAGAGCTTCTCTGTCTACAGAAACACCAGTGGAAGCATATCTATGGATGTCACATATCAGGGCCTGCTGGAATGATCCCGCAGACCTACCTTGGTGTCCTCGGTGCCGTACCGTGCTGGTGCCATCCAAAATGTAGCATCCGCTTTAGGGAGATAATGCTGTAGGTAATGCTTCCTCTTCTAACGCTGTGGACTTGGACCACTCTTCCTTGTCCTCTCATCCTTGTGGCACGGGTGCACGAAGGCAACCACACAGCTGTTGCGCATCCTGTGCCTCAAACCAAACCATAATCCCAGCCCAGGTTATGAATGTAGCAGATCCTAAGGCTTTTCATTCTGATTTCAAAACCAAGGCCCCCTGGATCCCTCAGACCAGATGAACGATATCTCTGATTCAGCCCCACACGTGCTCTATTGGCAAAATGCCCAATTGGTCCCTGGTCCTGCAGATGCACTGGGTGTGGCCATGGGACATATTGGTAATCTCAACCACGTGACCAGTTTTGATGCTTTATCATTGGTACACAT
This sequence comes from Vicugna pacos, assembly GCF_048564905.1. Taxonomy (NCBI): domain Eukaryota; kingdom Metazoa; phylum Chordata; class Mammalia; order Artiodactyla; family Camelidae; genus Vicugna; species Vicugna pacos. The sequence goes on from NW_027328739.1 coordinate 2,538,681, forward strand.
TTTGGTTTGCTCTCTTGATTCGACCCACCACATCCCACAATGCACTCCAGATCCCTGAGACTCAGCGTGTGCCATCATTCGTAGCCCTATCCCTCACAGAACGTTGCCTCTGCTACCTCAAATGTGGCAGCTGGGATCTTGGACTCCGAATCAACTGTGGGGATATTTTGCGCTGGTTTCTTTGAGTTCTGTCAGCCAAGCATCTGCTGTGCACTCTTGTAAATCTCAGCACATCACCTTCTATCCCATGTCTCCTGTCCGCTTGAGAGTGTGCGTCCAAGTTAAACAGAGTTTCACCCTTGTTGCTCCATCACCAGGGGTCAGACCCTCACTGGATTCCATTTCCTGCTTTGCCTTCTCCTGCTTCCAGGTGTCCTGAGGCCTCATCCTGTCTTTGGAAGTAACAGACCTCTCTTCGGCAAGTGTCCTGTGCCAAGGGCTGGGTGAGTGGATGTTTCCATTGCTCTGTACATGGGAGCGAGTGAGTGCAGGTTGCACTTCTTCTCTGCCAACTGGGCATCGATGAATCAACACTATCCAGATACATTTCACAGAAATGTGATATTTGCTTAGCTCTTTGTTTCTATACAGCCGTGGTGGGAGGGATGGTCCGAATACACCTGTTTTGACATTGTGTTGATATCTCATTTGCAGTCTTTAAGAAGTTTAAAAGAATTCATTTACATGTTTTGGGAGTTATACGAAAATGAAGTTATTTTTTGAAACACACTCAATCGACCTAGAAGCCAGACTTGTCAATTTTGGTAACATTTTGTCAGCTCGACGGAAAACCTAGACAGATAGAATGCAAATTGGCAGTCCAAACTGTTAAAGGGTTCATGTCGGCTCTTTACGGTTGAAGCCTCCGAAACCAACAGGAACCATGAAATAACTATTGGAAACTTGAAATAACCCCCAAACTTGGATACACTTGTGCATTGGTGCCCTTTACTCCCAATGACACCTACTGGCCAATATTGGCATTTCAAGGGGTAACATCCCTCTCTAGGAAAATACAAGAGGAAAGAAACCAAATATATACATGTAGGTTTGAATCCAAAAGCACCTAGAGGCATTCTAGCTAGGAGAACCCTGCTGCAATTATGCTAGTCTATGGAGAACCAGGTGTTCTTCTATCAGTGATGAGAACGCTTAATCATCCGATCATGTTGGGTAAAGCCATTTAACGCAACCAAGTCTGCACCCGCATGATATAGTGCCCACGGGGGCTTGACTCAAGTGAAAGACGATCCACATAAGCTGTGTCTTTTATATCATTGGCGACTTTTACAGTACAGTTCTCTTTCTGACTTGTACTATTTACCTATACTGTCTTGAAAAATTGAGGCCTAATACAGATTCAAGTTCAGTCAGATTCCCCTCTCTTACCACACTCCCTTCACCCCAGGGAAGACATAAACACAACATTTGCTGAATCTAGCGGAAGGCCATCGTTTCTAGGTGTGAGCTAAGTATTCAATTCCTATCTATTTCAGCCAAGTTTATTGGACCTTTAAGGAGTTCACTGTTGTTCACAGAGTGTGAAGCTGGAGGAACTCTGATTCTAGGAGGGGCTTGTTTTACTCGTAATGGCTTCATTGCAGCTCAGCTACTGATCCTTCAAAATGGATGCCTGTGTGGAGGGGAGGGAAGGCAAGTGCTTGCTAGCTAGGCCCAAACCTGGGAAAAGGCTTACCTGGGCTTGGTGAATTCTGGTCTGAATGGCTTGGGAAGGCCCCTTGGGAAGTGTGGATTCCCATGACCTCTTCCAAGAACAGGAGCGTTTTGATCATCTCTGCCATCTCTTCTCTTGCAGACGTCAGGGACCTTGGACCCGTTCTTGGAGAAGAGAATTGAGGAACTTCCTCAAGTCCACGTTGGCACTCCGTATGTTTCTGCCAGTATCAGCGAGGTTCAATATGTCTCATGAATGTCTTTTGAGCCTGGTATCCTCTACAGCTGTCTCCACGCCAGTATTCTCCATTGTAGCAGAACATCTCTCATCCATGTGTTCGCATCTCTCCTCAATCCGTTCAGCCAGCTTTTCGGCCAGCTTCTCTTCGTGTCTCCCCTAAAGTTGACTTCACCAGGACTGGGCAAGTCTGAAAGTACCTCGGAGCCTCACCAGTAAGCTGATGACAGGCAGATCTTCCACTGTCTGCCCTTTCAGGTTCTGGAAACTGACCTGTGACCTCAGGTCTTTGGGCAGCAGCAGTATCTCGAACTTACACAGCTTCCCGGACCAAACACCTAAGCCAAGCTCCACAGAGGGCGGCAGCCCCTCCATCACACTGATCCACCCACAGCACTCTGCCCGGTTACCTAGGATCCAACAGCCACAACAAGCCTCGCGGTACACACCAACATTCCACCTGGAATCCAACCGCTAACTGCCATCCCCAATGGCTGCTGCATCTTGTCAGTGTTGGGGGAGGGGCTGCATCCGACGAGAAGTTCCTAAGGTAAATGTGATTCTACCCACTAGCGTCCCATGGGCCTTTCTTCTTCCCTCTTTCCTTTTGTTCAGATCTCTATGCACAGTACCAATGGAGGGAAGTGTGTCCCTTTTCAGTTGATGGTTTCACACGTCTTTAAACTTTCTAACAGTTCACAGTACACAGAGACCCACTAAAGGAGACTTATGTTCCTATAATATCCGTACACCCGGAATACATATGCGTCGCCTGATTTCTGCTGAAACACCCGCACTCTCAGGACATGGATCCATTGGTTTCATGGGGGCTGAAATTCCAAGAAATGAAACCAACCCCAATGTGCACTTTGCTGTCAGTCTCTTTTGCTCTTAGTACACTTTGGCAGAGCTACTTGCCTTTGTTATAGGCTTCTTACAATTCTTCTCTACGTAGCCTAGAATATGGCATTCCTTCATCCTGTTGGAAGACATACAAGTCTACATCACGGACTAGGAATCCATTTGATTCCAAATCGGCATTAGGGTTAGGTCACGATATGTTCTTATGAATCAAAATTTACGAATATGAATGCACGCCTCCGAATACAAGTGTGCTGAGTACATGCAAGCCGCGATAATGGGTCGATGCATGCTGAATGATCCTTGACATCACCTTAAGTATTTTCTTTTGAATAATCATGGTTCCCTTGGTAAATATCAGCCAACCGTACCATTTTGGTGTTTGCTTGTTGGTTTGATTCTTTGTTGGTCTGCTTCTCGCTTGTATTGCAAACACGACAGGCCATGCATCTCTCCTTAAGCTTGAAACAGAGAGTCAAATAAGCTGATTCACTTAAGAGAGTGCTTCCAATCACCTATGATTTCCTGCTTCCCTCTCCCATCTTTAGGGTTTTGATGTCCTCCTTGCCTTCTTCTTGTTTCTTCTTTGCCACTCCTGCTCTTCTTGCATTTCCAATAATGGTTTCTTCTTTCCATTTCATCTTGCTGCTTTTCTATTCAGGGTAGATTTCTCAACCATTCTTGTAGGATAAGTTTTGAACTGCTGAATTCTTTTAAGATTTGCCGGTTTGTGGAATTTTCTAGCTCTGCCGTTATTAGGACTGGCGGTCATGTGGCATAGGCTCCCCTAGGTGGCAGCATTTGGCCATTCAGGATATGGTCTGTGTCCTGGCACTCCTCCCTCTCCTGCAATATTGCTGCCGAGATATCAGCTGAATCCCCTCTTGAGGTTCCCTTGTGACTATGTTGTTTCCTCCAGGTGCATTTTCAATCACTGTGATATTCGTGAGCTTTGTTGATTTGAATCATACAGCTGCTGGTAGGTCTATTGGGATTCCACCTCCTTTGGATGCTGTGTAATTCCTGAATTCGCATACATGATTCTTTGTTGGCTTTCAGGAAGTTTCAGTCTGATTTTTCTACAGATAAATTTTCAGACATTTTTTGTTTCCTTATCTCTTGCTTTTCCATCTGGGACCCTTATGAATTCTAGTCTTTCATGCCCTGTCTTAACCCAGGGTTCAACAGCAATGTTTACATTGCTTTGCACTTGCTTTCCTATGTCTGCTTCTGACCGAGGTTTTTCTGATCCCATGTCTTCACAGTCATTCACGCGTCCCTCTGCATTATCTAGTCTGCTTACGACTAAATTTTAGCCCTGATATTATCACATCCATTGAGTTTCCTGATATTTTTTGGCTCGTCTTTAGACTTTCTCTTCCCCTTTTCCGGTATTCTGCCTTATGTGATTCTGAGACACTGTTGTTTTTCAGTGATTTCCTGACCTCCATTTTCAACACATGGTCTGGATAGCGTTTTGCAGTCTAGTTGTTTGAAAGCTTATCTTTTGGGCCTTCAATATCTTTGGAACTGAAAATGGTACTTCCTGTTTCTTTTACTGTACTTCTTCACCTCTACTGCTCAGGTAATATCAGGTATGTAATGTGGACTTCTAGGGCTTTGTTAAGTGAAAATTTTAGACTTTGGGCTCTACGCAATTCCATGGGATTTCTGTGCGGACAATTTCTCCTAGACATTGATGCCATATCGTGTTCCTGTGTGTGTTGTCTGGTATATCTCCAATTGCTGTTGTTGCATTAGTTTTGATGAAAAACCAATACTATTTCGATTTGCATAACTTCATTTTGATAATGCTTATCTCACAATTCTGAAAGTGCGCAGGACACTTCCTCTTGTGGAAATGAAGCTTTTAAAGGTTCTCAGCTCTGCATTCTGCTCTATGTCATTTTGGAGTGTTTCCAAAACAGCAAACTGAGAGTGCGCTTGTGCTTTGTAGTTCCACGGGAATGTGCCAATGAAAGCAGTTCTTCTCAGAGCTTCTCTGTCTACAGAAACACCAGTGGAAGCATATCTATGGATGTCACATATCAGGGCCTGCTGGAATGATCCCGCAGACCTACCTTGGTGTCCTCGGTGCCGTACCGTGCTGGTGCCATCCAAAATGTAGCATCCGCTTTAGGGAGATAATGCTGTAGGTAATGCTTCCTCTTCTAACGCTGTGGACTTGGACCACTCTTCCTTGTCCTCTCATCCTTGTGGCACGGGTGCACGAAGGCAACCACACAGCTGTTGCGCATCCTGTGCCTCAAACCAAACCATAATCCCAGCCCAGGTTATGAATGTAGCAGATCCTAAGGCTTTTCATTCTGATTTCAAAACCAAGGCCCCCTGGATCCCTCAGACCAGATGAACGATATCTCTGATTCAGCCCCACACGTGCTCTATTGGCAAAATGCCCAATTGGTCCCTGGTCCTGCAGATGCACTGGGTGTGGCCATGGGACATATTGGTAATCTCAACCACGTGACCAGTTTTGATGCTTTATCATTGGTACACATTTTGGTTTGCTCTCTTGATTCGACCCACCACATCCCACAATGCACTCCAGATCCCTGAGACTCAGCGTGTGCCATCATTCGTAGCCCTATCCCTCACAGAACGTTGCCTCTGCTACCTCAAATGTGGCAGCTGGGATCTTGGACTCCGAATCAACTGTGGGGATATTTTGCGCTGGTTTCTTTGAGTTCTGTCAGCCAAGCATCTGCTGTGCACTCTTGTAAATCTCAGCACATCACCTTCTATCCCATGTCTCCTGTCCGCTTGAGAGTGTGCGTCCAAGTTAAACAGAGTTTCACCCTTGTTGCTCCATCACCAGGGGTCAGACCCTCACTGGATTCCATTTCCTGCTTTGCCTTCTCCTGCTTCCAGGTGTCCTGAGGCCTCATCCTGTCTTTGGAAGTAACAGACCTCTCTTCGGCAAGTGTCCTGTGCCAAGGGCTGGGTGAGTGGATGTTTCCATTGCTCTGTACATGGGAGCGAGTGAGTGCAGGTTGCACTTCTTCTCTGCCAACTGGGCATCGATGAATCAACACTATCCAGATACATTTCACAGAAATGTGATATTTGCTTAGCTCTTTGTTTCTATACAGCCGTGGTGGGAGGGATGGTCCGAATACACCTGTTTTGACATTGTGTTGATATCTCATTTGCAGTCTTTAAGAAGTTTAAAAGAATTCATTTACATGTTTTGGGAGTTATACGAAAATGAAGTTATTTTTTGAAACACACTCAATCGACCTAGAAGCCAGACTTGTCAATTTTGGTAACATTTTGTCAGCTCGACGGAAAACCTAGACAGATAGAATGCAAATTGGCAGTCCAAACTGTTAAAGGGTTCATGTCGGCTCTTTACGGTTGAAGCCTCCGAAACCAACAGGAACCATGAAATAACTATTGGAAACTTGAAATAACCCCCAAACTTGGATACACTTGTGCATTGGTGCCCTTTACTCCCAATGACACCTACTGGCCAATATTGGCATTTCAAGGGGTAACATCCCTCTCTAGGAAAATACAAGAGGAAAGAAACCAAATATATACATGTAGGTTTGAATCCAAAAGCACCTAGAGGCATTCTAGCTAGGAGAACCCTGCTGCAATTATGCTAGTCTATGGAGAACCAGGTGTTCTTCTATCAGTGATGAGAACGCTTAATCATCCGATCATGTTGGGTAAAGCCATTTAACGCAACCAAGTCTGCACCCGCATGATATAGTGCCCACGGGGGCTTGACTCAAGTGAAAGACGATCCACATAAGCTGTGTCTTTTATATCATTGGCGACTTTTACAGTACAGTTCTCTTTCTGACTTGTACTATTTACCTATACTGTCTTGAAAAATTGAGGCCTAATACAGATTCAAGTTCAGTCAGATTCCCCTCTCTTACCACACTCCCTTCACCCCAGGGAAGACATAAACACAACATTTGCTGAATCTAGCGGAAGGCCATCGTTTCTAGGTGTGAGCTAAGTATTCAATTCCTATCTATTTCAGCCAAGTTTATTGGACCTTTAAGGAGTTCACTGTTGTTCACAGAGTGTGAAGCTGGAGGAACTCTGATTCTAGGAGGGGCTTGTTTTACTCGTAATGGCTTCATTGCAGCTCAGCTACTGATCCTTCAAAATGGATGCCTGTGTGGAGGGGAGGGAAGGCAAGTGCTTGCTAGCTAGGCCCAAACCTGGGAAAAGGCTTACCTGGGCTTGGTGAATTCTGGTCTGAATGGCTTGGGAAGGCCCCTTGGGAAGTGTGGATTCCCATGACCTCTTCCAAGAACAGGAGCGTTTTGATCATCTCTGCCATCTCTTCTCTTGCAGACGTCAGGGACCTTGGACCCGTTCTTGGAGAAGAGAATTGAGGAACTTCCTCAAGTCCACGTTGGCACTCCGTATGTTTCTGCCAGTATCAGCGAGGTTCAATATGTCTCATGAATGTCTTTTGAGCCTGGTATCCTCTACAGCTGTCTCCACGCCAGTATTCTCCATTGTAGCAGAACATCTCTCATCCATGTGTTCGCATCTCTCCTCAATCCGTTCAGCCAGCTTTTCGGCCAGCTTCTCTTCGTGTCTCCCCTAAAGTTGACTTCACCAGGACTGGGCAAGTCTGAAAGTACCTCGGAGCCTCACCAGTAAGCTGATGACAGGCAGATCTTCCACTGTCTGCCCTTTCAGGTTCTGGAAACTGACCTGTGACCTCAGGTCTTTGGGCAGCAGCAGTATCTCGAACTTACACAGCTTCCCGGACCAAACACCTAAGCCAAGCTCCACAGAGGGCGGCAGCCCCTCCATCACACTGATCCACCCACAGCACTCTGCCCGGTTACCTAGGATCCAACAGCCACAACAAGCCTCGCGGTACACACCAACATTCCACCTGGAATCCAACCGCTAACTGCCATCCCCAATGGCTGCTGCATCTTGTCAGTGTTGGGGGAGGGGCTGCATCCGACGAGAAGTTCCTAAGGTAAATGTGATTCTACCCACTAGCGTCCCATGGGCCTTTCTTCTTCCCTCTTTCCTTTTGTTCAGATCTCTATGCACAGTACCAATGGAGGGAAGTGTGTCCCTTTTCAGTTGATGGTTTCACACGTCTTTAAACTTTCTAACAGTTCACAGTACACAGAGACCCACTAAAGGAGACTTATGTTCCTATAATATCCGTACACCCGGAATACATATGCGTCGCCTGATTTCTGCTGAAACACCCGCACTCTCAGGACATGGATCCATTGGTTTCATGGGGGCTGAAATTCCAAGAAATGAAACCAACCCCAATGTGCACTTTGCTGTCAGTCTCTTTTGCTCTTAGTACACTTTGGCAGAGCTACTTGCCTTTGTTATAGGCTTCTTACAATTCTTCTCTACGTAGCCTAGAATATGGCATTCCTTCATCCTGTTGGAAGACATACAAGTCTACATCACGGACTAGGAATCCATTTGATTCCAAATCGGCATTAGGGTTAGGTCACGATATGTTCTTATGAATCAAAATTTACGAATATGAATGCACGCCTCCGAATACAAGTGTGCTGAGTACATGCAAGCCGCGATAATGGGTCGATGCATGCTGAATGATCCTTGACATCACCTTAAGTATTTTCTTTTGAATAATCATGGTTCCCTTGGTAAATATCAGCCAACCGTACCATTTTGGTGTTTGCTTGTTGGTTTGATTCTTTGTTGGTCTGCTTCTCGCTTGTATTGCAAACACGACAGGCCATGCATCTCTCCTTAAGCTTGAAACAGAGAGTCAAATAAGCTGATTCACTTAAGAGAGTGCTTCCAATCACCTATGATTTCCTGCTTCCCTCTCCCATCTTTAGGGTTTTGATGTCCTCCTTGCCTTCTTCTTGTTTCTTCTTTGCCACTCCTGCTCTTCTTGCATTTCCAATAATGGTTTCTTCTTTCCATTTCATCTTGCTGCTTTTCTATTCAGGGTAGATTTCTCAACCATTCTTGTAGGATAAGTTTTGAACTGCTGAATTCTTTTAAGATTTGCCGGTTTGTGGAATTTTCTAGCTCTGCCGTTATTAGGACTGGCGGTCATGTGGCATAGGCTCCCCTAGGTGGCAGCATTTGGCCATTCAGGATATGGTCTGTGTCCTGGCACTCCTCCCTCTCCTGCAATATTGCTGCCGAGATATCAGCTGAATCCCCTCTTGAGGTTCCCTTGTGACTATGTTGTTTCCTCCAGGTGCATTTTCAATCACTGTGATATTCGTGAGCTTTGTTGATTTGAATCATACAGCTGCTGGTAGGTCTATTGGGATTCCACCTCCTTTGGATGCTGTGTAATTCCTGAATTCGCATACATGATTCTTTGTTGGCTTTCAGGAAGTTTCAGTCTGATTTTTCTACAGATAAATTTTCAGACATTTTTTGTTTCCTTATCTCTTGCTTTTCCATCTGGGACCCTTATGAATTCTAGTCTTTCATGCCCTGTCTTAACCCAGGGTTCAACAGCAATGTTTACATTGCTTTGCACTTGCTTTCCTATGTCTGCTTCTGACCGAGGTTTTTCTGATCCCATGTCTTCACAGTCATTCACGCGTCCCTCTGCATTATCTAGTCTGCTTACGACTAAATTTTAGCCCTGATATTATCACATCCATTGAGTTTCCTGATATTTTTTGGCTCGTCTTTAGACTTTCTCTTCCCCTTTTCCGGTATTCTGCCTTATGTGATTCTGAGACACTGTTGTTTTTCAGTGATTTCCTGACCTCCATTTTCAACACATGGTCTGGATAGCGTTTTGCAGTCTAGTTGTTTGAAAGCTTATCTTTTGGGCCTTCAATATCTTTGGAACTGAAAATGGTACTTCCTGTTTCTTTTACTGTACTTCTTCACCTCTACTGCTCAGGTAATATCAGGTATGTAATGTGGACTTCTAGGGCTTTGTTAAGTGAAAATTTTAGACTTTGGGCTCTACGCAATTCCATGGGATTTCTGTGCGGACAATTTCTCCTAGACATTGATGCCATATCGTGTTCCTGTGTGTGTTGTCTGGTATATCTCCAATTGCTGTTGTTGCATTAGTTTTGATGAAAAACCAATACTATTTCGATTTGCATAACTTCATTTTGATAATGCTTATCTCACAATTCTGAAAGTGCGCAGGACACTTCCTCTTGTGGAAATGAAGCTTTTAAAGGTTCTCAGCTCTGCATTCTGCTCTATGTCATTTTGGAGTGTTTCCAAAACAGCAAACTGAGAGTGCGCTTGTGCTTTGTAGTTCCACGGGAATGTGCCAATGAAAGCAGTTCTTCTCAGAGCTTCTCTGTCTACAGAAACACCAGTGGAAGCATATCTATGGATGTCACATATCAGGGCCTGCTGGAATGATCCCGCAGACCTACCTTGGTGTCCTCGGTGCCGTACCGTGCTGGTGCCATCCAAAATGTAGCATCCGCTTTAGGGAGATAATGCTGTAGGTAATGCTTCCTCTTCTAACGCTGTGGACTTGGACCACTCTTCCTTGTCCTCTCATCCTTGTGGCACGGGTGCACGAAGGCAACCACACAGCTGTTGCGCATCCTGTGCCTCAAACCAAACCATAATCCCAGCCCAGGTTATGAATGTAGCAGATCCTAAGGCTTTTCATTCTGATTTCAAAACCAAGGCCCCCTGGATCCCTCAGACCAGATGAACGATATCTCTGATTCAGCCCCACACGTGCTCTATTGGCAAAATGCCCAATTGGTCCCTGGTCCTGCAGATGCACTGGGTGTGGCCATGGGACATATTGGTAATCTCAACCACGTGACCAGTTTTGATGCTTTATCATTGGTACACATTTTGGTTTGCTCTCTTGATTCGACCCACCACATCCCACAATGCACTCCAGATCCCTGAGACTCAGCGTGTGCCATCATTCGTAGCCCTATCCCTCACAGAACGTTGCCTCTGCTACCTCAAATGTGGCAGCTGGGATCTTGGACTCCGAATCAACTGTGGGGATATTTTGCGCTGGTTTCTTTGAGTTCTGTCAGCCAAGCATCTGCTGTGCACTCTTGTAAATCTCAGCACATCACCTTCTATCCCATGTCTCCTGTCCGCTTGAGAGTGTGCGTCCAAGTTAAACAGAGTTTCACCCTTGTTGCTCCATCACCAGGGGTCAGACCCTCACTGGATTCCATTTCCTGCTTTGCCTTCTCCTGCTTCCAGGTGTCCTGAGGCCTCATCCTGTCTTTGGAAGTAACAGACCTCTCTTCGGCAAGTGTCCTGTGCCAAGGGCTGGGTGAGTGGATGTTTCCATTGCTCTGTACATGGGAGCGAGTGAGTGCAGGTTGCACTTCTTCTCTGCCAACTGGGCATCGATGAATCAACACTATCCAGATACATTTCACAGAAATGTGATATTTGCTTAGCTCTTTGTTTCTATACAGCCGTGGTGGGAGGGATGGTCCGAATACACCTGTTTTGACATTGTGTTGATATCTCATTTGCAGTCTTTAAGAAGTTTAAAAGAATTCATTTACATGTTTTGGGAGTTATACGAAAATGAAGTTGTTTTTTGAAACACACTCAATC